>NC_072402.2:124365000-125615000 GCF_028858775.2 Pan troglodytes | reverse complement strand
GCAACCATAAGAGAGAACCAGGGCCATGCTTAGGAGCAGTAATGATAAGAAAACTGCAGCCACTCAAGAGTTTGGTCACCAAACATAGAGATTAAAAAAAAAAAATCACTGTAATCCCAGCACTTTGGGAGGCTGAGGCAGGCGAATCACTTGAGGTCAGGAGTTTGAAGACCAGGCTGGCCAACATGGTGAAATCCTGTCTCTACTGAAAATACAAAAATTAGCCGGGTGTGGTGGCAGGCACCAGTAATCCCAGCTGTTCGGGAAGCTGAGGCAGTAGAATCGCTTGAATCCAGGAGGTGGAGGTTGCAGTGAGCATTTATTTATTTATTTATGATGGAGTCTCACTCCGTTGCCCAGGCTGGAGTGCAGTGGTGCAAACTTGGCTCACTGCAACCTCCACCTCCCAGGTTCAAGTGGATTCTCCTGTCTCAGCCTTCTGAGTAGCTGGGATTACAGGTGCCCGCCACCACACCTGGTAATTTTTGTACTTTTAGTAGAGATGGAGTTTCACCATGTTGGTCAGGCTGATCTTGAACCAGTCCTGTTTTTTAAATAAAACTTTTATATTTTGCCAATCAGAAACGTACAAAATGACATATAGCTATTTTGACTTACTTTAGTTATGAGGGAAGTCAAACATCTTATCTGTTTATATTTGATGTCCATTAATTTTGGACATACTGGGTTTAAACATTAAATTGGCTGTTTTCACCTTCTATCATAAAGTTCTATATCTTTTGAAAGTAGATTGGTCTTTAAAAGAAATACTGTCAGCAGCAAAAATATAACGGACTATTCACTATGTGAATTTCAAGGGAAGAAGCTTCTTGGAAGATGAGTTAATAATGGAGGAAAAATGTGAAAAATAATTTTGATTTTATCAGATGGCTAGGAGGCAAGGATATTCTAAACAGAGGAAACAGCATGAGAAATGGCATGAGACTGTGAAAGTATGGGTCCACCTTGAATGGGCAAAAGTGCATGGTGGAAAGTAATGAAACACAAAGCATAGCAAGAGATTAGATTGTGCAAACTCTTAAAGGTTGCACCATGGAAATTTGTTCTGTAGAAAATCATGAGTCATACTTTTAACCATTGGATGGACATTTGGAAATAACACTGGTTTGATGGTGAAAATAAACACGGGACCAGTTGAGAGATGATGAAGGCCTGCACAGAGGGGGACTGTGGAAAAGCTGAGCAGGGAAAATATTAATCGACCTTTTTCCAAGGTAGAATTGACAGAACGTGGGAACCCATCAGTTCTAGAAATGGGGACAAGGGAGGAATCACTGATGTTTCCCTGTTTTTTTTTGTTTTTTTTTGTTTTTTGCTTTATTGACTAGGTGAATGGAAACATCTTTAATAAAAATAGGCACTATGGCCAAGCGCGGTGGCTCACGCCAGTAATCCCAGCACTTTTGGAGGCTGAGGTGGGTGGATCACTTGAGGCCAGGAGTTCGAGACTAGCCTGGCCAACATGATGAAACCCTGTTTCTACTAGAAATACAAAAATTAACCGGGCGTGGTGGTGAGCGCCTGTAATCCCAGCTGCTCGGGAGGCTGAGGCATGAGAATCGCTTGAACCTGGGAGGTGGAGGTTGCGGTGAGCCGAAATCCTGCCATTGCATGCCAGCCTAGGTGACAAGAGTGAAACTCCTTCTCAAAATAAAAATAAAAGCAAAATAAAATAGGCACTACAAAGAAAGATAATATGCTTTTATGGGCATAAGGGGTGTGTGGGGTGAAAATGGGTGCAAAATAAGTCCAGTTTTAACATTTAGATGCCTGTAAGAGGTCAAGGAGAAGATTCAGCCTTGTTTCATGTATTCATTCATTTAACAATTTTTTTTTTTTTTTTTTGAGACCGAGTCTTGCTCTGTCACCCAGGCTGGAGTGCAGTGGCACGATCTTGGCTCACTGCAACCTCCGCCTCCCGGGTTCAAGGAATTCTTCTGCCTTAGCCTCCCGAGTAGCTGGGACTACAGGCACGCACCACCACCACTGGCTAATTTTTGTATTTTTAATAGAGATGGGGTTTCACCATGTTGGCCAGGCTGGTCTCGAACTCCTGACCTCGTGATCCACCTGCCTCAGCCTGCCAAAGTGCTGGGATTACAGGAGTGAGCCACCAAGCCTGGCCAAACAAATATTCTTTTATTATTGAATGCTACTTATCTAGGCCCTATTCTAGATTCAAGGGAGACCATTGCAGGAAAGACAAAGTGCTGGCTTTTATAAAGGTTACATTCTACTGAAAGTAGTTAGAATATTAATTTCAGGACAAATTTATGATACACAGGAATGATATCTTACTCCTTGGGTACAGTGAGGGACCATTAATATGTATAGCACATACATGTCCCTCTTGACTCAGCATAATTTTTTCATGCTAAAGTAAGAGTTACAGCTTTTTTTTTAAATTGCATTCTGTTGTTTCTGTCTATCATCTATTTAAACCCAAGGTCTTGCTCAGCAATAGAATCTTCATTTATGACAAAATTCACATGGGAAACTAGCAAATACCTTGAAATGATTTGCTTGATGACACATTTTTCAGATAAATCAATAAACTGTGTTTGTTTGTTTGTTTTTCCTCTGAGCCTCACTTGTCTTATTTGTTCACTAAGGGGCTTGCAAAATGATCTCAAATGCCACCTCCCTGAGCTCGGTCAAGTCTGTCCCATGTGGTTTCCTCGTCCTATTACTTCAACTCTCTCCTCAGTACTATTCACAGCTATAAATATGCTTAAGACTTTCCTTTCATACAAACAAATCAACAAAAGAACCACCTTGTTAGTGCACATGCCCCTCAAGCTCTCACCCTGTGCTCTCATTCGTGGCCACATGTCTTGAAAGGGCGGCCCACTCTCACTATTCCTACTAGCAGCATCCCACTCACTCCCTGACTCTCCTCCAGACAGCTCCAGTCTCCATGACTGACATGGAGGCAAGAACATGGCTTCTTGGCTAATAACAGCCATTTATTAAAATAAAAACTGCATCTTTCTTGCTTTTCTTAGATGGTGGTATTTACTAGTTTTATTCCAAATGCTGCTTTTTCAAGTCCATCCAGCTCCTTCTTAGTATCTCAGGGTTATTTGTTCTTCCACACATGACCCTTCTTAAGAACAGAGACTAGCAGTGCAATCTTGCTATCTTCAAAGAACCACAAAGAGAAGGGTGGCGCCCTTTGGTTTAAAAAATAATAAACAAATAACAAAAGTCAATTCCGCTGAAATGGTGGCACAAGGCCCTGTGTGGCTTCAGACATTATTTCCTCCTCCTGTCTTCCCAGGGTTTCTTGGTATTTTAGGGACACCTGCTGACGGTGTCAGCTGCCAGAATATTGCTGGCACCACATGGTACGAAACAACAAAAGAGCAAAGACAGGGCACTGTTGGCTGGGCTGCTCGGCAGGCTGCCACTGTGAATGCACAAAGAGCAGCCACACCATCCACATCCTGCTGCGTCCCCAAAATATCTCACTCATCCGCCACACAGCCCTGTCTCCTCACCCTTTGTCTCTGCTAGAGGGAAATCCAGCCTAGTGCTGGATGAGAAAGATTCACCAGGTCACTCAGAGTGACCTGGGCAGGAGCAGACACCCTCACAAGGCAGGGGTGAGCATTCCAAAGAAAAATTGCTTAAGTTAAACCAAACCCTGAATCTGTCTAGAACTCGGGCTCTATTCTACTCAGCTCTGTTACTGTGATGGTTGGCTTTGTAGTCTTTGTCAAATCCATTTCTGAAATCACCTGTCTTACCCATCACAATATCTTTCAACTAAATTGTCTCTAAATCCTGTTGCCTCATTAACAAGTTTAATCTACTTTGAAAATTAGACTTTGAGGCAAACAGGGATGAAATGATTAAGCTAGCACAGCTTCAGGTATAAATTTTCACTATGAGAAATGTATTCATTGCCTGCTGCAGGATCTGTCAAAGCACATATTCAATTACTGATGGCTTGCAAGATTTTTCCTGTCTTATGAGATGCCATGGAATAGGGCAAGAAGAAAGACACAAAAATGGGGGCATAAAGGCAAAGAAATATACACTGGCAGACTCTTGAAAAGGGATGATGTTGTTTATTTTACGTTTTTTATAGGGATGGGTTCAACACAAGAATTTCAAGATGGGGATAGCAGAGCATCAAACCAGGTGTGGGTCCTTCTGAGTGCTGGCCCTGGGGCACTGCAGGGAATGCATGCCCTTGAAGCCAGCCCTGCTAGAAAATTCAGAGGAGCTGGCACCTGGGCCCATTTTCCTTACAAAAAGCAATGGGAGCTAAGTGGTGGCTCCCCCTTTAAAACAGAGCCTGTCTTCTCTGGGTCATCACAGCCTCTGTCACTCCCTTTTCTGTCCTCATTGAGGCCAAGCAATAGTCAACATTCATCATTGCACTTGCTCAGCGGATTTTTCACTGCAGCTTCACTGAACTCATTTACACAACCTGCCTGGCCCCTGTAGAAACAAGAGCTGTTCCCTCTGGTCCAAACATTAAAACTGCCCCCATACCAAGGCATGCTTACTGATCACTTGTTGGGCTGGTGACCCAAGGCTTGGGTCATGGCTCATGACCATGGGAGCCACCCATACACACGTTGGACAACTCCATTTGTTCTAAGACAGTGTAGTCAAGGGTGAGTATATGTTAAGAAGCAGCTCAGCATGGACCACAGGGCCTCCCCGCTCCAGGACCTCAACATGCCTTTCTTGCTCCAGAGGGGTTACATGGAATAATGCAGACTAGGAGACAGATGAAGCCTCTTTCATTCTAGTATTCAAAGAAATCTACCATTTTATGAAAACTTGAAACCATTTTATGAAAACTTGAAAGACTGTGTTCTAAAATGAAAACCAAGATTTAAAAAAAATTGGCAAACACAGATGCTAGTTTAAAAAATCACTCCTTGTTTGCAAATCAACACCCACACAAAATGTTGAACATCAGTCATTCCCTTCAACCCCATCTGATGCACATTGATGAATCTTTCCCCTGAGAGAAAGTAATGCACTTTGGGAACTCAGAGGACAAATCTGAAGGGCTCAGCTCTTCCAGGTTATAATATACTCCAAAATTATGTGCTTTGTTCTCTTGGGCCTCAAAATTCACCATAAGCTAAAAGTGTATTTCGGACTCCACTATACTGTTGCTCTACATCCTAATACTAATTTGCCTCTTAAGGGCACATACAAACTGAAGAAATGTCTTTCTGCTAACAGTTCCTTTTCCTCTTTGTTTGACATGATGTGGTTCCTGGCACTGTAAAGTATTTCAATTTTTGGGACCATTTCCAGGTCACATCTTATTTCTATACAAGATTTGTTCTATACAAAACCTGAAAAGGCTCAAAGGTCAGGGTTCTGGTTGACTTGTTTTGCCAGATTTCTCCCACTTGGTCAACATTTTTACTTCACTTCCTAGCTGAAGCCTGTGCCAGTGCTTTTACATTCATCAAACTTAAAAACCCACATGGTAAATATTTGGTAGAAACTTTATATGTGAGTAATTAAAAACATGATAGATTTAACCCTTAAGTGAGCAATATGATGAAATGTATTGCTTTTTAATGCTTCCAGTAACTCTTTCTCTTTCACTAGTCTTGCTCTTAAGCCTAGATAATGATGAATATTTTACATTTAGTCATAATAGGTCTTTTTCAAAAAGTGCTTAACTTCCTGGAGTCTTACTGCAGCTCAAAAAATGTGAAATAACTTAACAATTTAATAAATTAATTAATAATTTAATAAAATAATTTTACCACACCTTCATTTTTGTACTTGTCTTTATTCTGTTCTATTGACATTTATGTATATCATTATAGGCACATACATTGCATGTTTTCCTATATGTATGTCTTTATTTTGTTTACTTGTTTGGAATGTTCTAAGAAAAAAGGCTGCAAATGTGCTTTTTTTCTTTGAAGCTTTATTTCTACTCCACCCATGCAACTACAGGGCTCTGTGTGTCCTGTGGTTACTCAATAAATATTAGGGATACAGAGATAATTTGACGATTATAAAACTGAAGCCAACCTCAAACTTTCTTCACTTCCTCTTTTTCTTTCTCAACCTTATACATTTAACTTCTTACCCAGTTATTTAAGAATGTCAAGTCCAAGAATCCTATGTAATGTTGCTTTCTAAAACAATGGCTGTATTTTCTACTTGTGGCTCTCATTCCTAGCTAGCAAGGGTAGGGGACTCTGGCTTCAGCTTTTCATGACAGCCACCCTCAGACCTCTCAAATTGAAACATCAACCTTCACCCTCAGGGTCTTTGCTAGCCATCCTAAGTGAGTCTGCAATAATGGCTCACATTTGTTAAGTGTTTATTGTCATATGCTCTTCTGAGAACTTTACATAGATTGTTTTATTTAATTCTCACGAAACTTTATGAAGTAGGTGCAAATATTACCATAGTTCTTTGCGGCTCTGATGCATTTTTTTTCAAATCTCTGAAATAAGAATTTGCCTTAAGGTGGAGTATTGGCAGTATTTTTAAAAACTCTTATTTGTACATAAAAGGATTATATATATATATATATATATCTTACAATCCATAGACTCTTAGTGTGATGAAATACAGTATCCCTATTCAATTGGCAAGGATACACAGCTCAGAGAAGTTAACCTAAGGTCATGAGGCTGTACAGTCATTCCAGAGCCCAGTCCCTTGACCACTTCCCTGCAATGTGGTGTAATGGCACTTGCCACTTTTCTCCATAATTATATCTTTATAAAAATATTCAAATTTATTATTTTAAAAACCAATGATTATTTTTATTTTGTGATTTAAAAGTTGACCTGTATTCATTATAAAAACTTTAAAAATAGAAAATTTAAGAAAGAATTATAAATCACCTGAAATTCTACTAAGATTACTATTGCTAACATTTTGGTGTATTTTCTTCCTGGCTTTTGTTTTCTTATGTACATTAAAACATACTTTATAACATTTGTAGCATACTAATACATATAACATTTGTAGTGATGTGGTTATGTATTCCTCTCTTTTCACTTAACACTGAATGATGACCATTTCCCCTTGCTATTATATGTTCTGTGATAACATGACTTTGAATGGTCATCTACTTCCTCTTGTGGAGTTGTACTGTAATTTAACACTTAGTTTGTTTCCAGTTTTTCACCTTAAGCACTTGTAATAGGTAGCCTTATTATTACCTTAGCATTCCAAGAACTGTTTATACTTATTTTTAAGTTATCAGGCCTTTCTCAGTTTATCAAGAGAATTAAGAGTGTATACCTTCCATATGGAGGAAGACCTGTGAGTCTTAAGTGTCTGAAAAATCCAGGGTTCAGGTGAAAACCATTTACCTAAAGAGAATAACAGCTTCCTGTGGAGCTGCTACTTGGCATTGTTCAGCCTCCTTGGGAGGGGATTTAATCTCACGGGAAGAGGCCCAGGCTGTCAGTGTGTTTGAGGCTGAGTCACCCTAGCGACAGTCTTTGCTGCCTACCAGTTCTGGTCACACCACTGAAGTACAGACTACACACAGGATGCTGCTTTCACAGTGTTGAGGAGAGAGTGTGGGATACACAGGAAGAGTGAATATGGAAATTGGGGTCTAGGCAATCTGATGTGTACATTTTTAGCGCTCTTGATCTTCTGAGCCTCATTTTCTTTTTCACCTCTTCTCAGTACTGGCAACAAGGAGGTGAAATGTACAAGTAACCATCGTAGCAGAACTCAGTCTTTAAAAAAGGTTTCAGTGGATCTAAGAAAAGGAAGTTTTAAGAGAGACCATGGGAAGACAGCACATTCTTGACAACCCATCCACCTATCCTGAGAAAGACATTCTGTACCTATTCCACCTTCAGAAAATAAACACTGTCAATTGTGGCTTTTATTTCCTGAGTACATACACGTTTACTAATATAATTTAAATGCATCTTGAAAATTAATGTCCCCTGAAGACGAAGAGGTATTATTTTCTCAGTATCACCAATTAAAAGTCTTTAATAACATCTTTCCATTTTCAGTTGAACAATTTAGAACTCTTTAAGTGACCATGACTATAATTTTCTCTAAGTGAAACAAAAATACATTATTCTTGTTATGTCCTTATTAATACTCATGCCAACTATATGTGACATTGTGCTAGGTGCTGTAGAAACTAGGCTTCTTGCTTTCCCAGAGGCTACAAATTGAGGCAAAGTTTGAAGGCATTGTAGGAGTCAGGGAGATGAAAGAAGACTGAACAGGATTGCTTACCCATGCGGGGTTGAGAATTGGGTAGATAACGTCTCTTTGCATAACCAATACTTAATAGAGAGTTCACATTTCAGAATCTATGTTATGGAATCTGGCCTAATTCTTTTCTCTTTTTGAGATGGAGTCTTGCTCTATCACCAGGCTGGAGTGCTGGAGTGCAGTGGTGCAATCTCAGCTCACTGCAACCTCCGCCTCCTGGGTTCAAGCAATTCCCTTGCCTCAGCCTCCTGAGTAGCTGGGACTACAGGCGTGCACCACCATGCCTGGCTAATTATTTGTATTTTACTAGAGATGAGGTTTCACCATGTTGGCCAGGATGGTCTCCATCTCCCGACCTCATGATCTGCCCACTTCGACCTCCCAAAGTGCTGGGATTACAGGTGTGAGCCACTGAATTAGCCAGAATCTGGTCTAATTCTTATTCATCAGTACAAAATAATGAAGATTTGTTTGGAGACAAATGGTGCCAATTTCCAGGTGGCTCTTGGCCATAGTGAAGTGTAATCCCTGTGCACAAAGTGTTTACATTCTGATATGGTTAGGCTTTGTGTCCCCACTAAATCTCATATTGAATCATAATCCCCAGGTGTTGAGGGAGAGACCTAGTGGGAGGTGACTGGATCATGGGAGTCATTTCCTCCATGCTATTCTTATGATAGTGAGTGAGTTCTCACAACATCTGATGGTTTTACAAACATCTGGCATTTCCCCTGCTTGCACTTCTCTCTCACCTGCCACTATATAAGATGTGCCTGCTTCCTCTTCCACCATGATTGTAAGTTTCCTGAGGCCTCCCCAGCCATGTAGAACTGTGAGTCAATTAAACCTGTTTTCTTTATAAGTTATCCAGTCTTGTGTATGTGTTTATAGCAGTGTGAAAAAGGACTAATACAGTAATTTGGTATCTCAGAGAGTAGTGTACTATGATAAAGATACCCAAAAATGTAGAGGCAATGGGAAATGAAACAAATGCACTCTTGTTATGCTTAGCAAAGAGACTGGTGGCATTTTACCCCTGTCCTAGAGATCTGTGGAACTTTCAACTTGAGAGAGATGATCTGAAATTGGAACTTATGTTTAAAAGGAAAGCAGAGTATAAAGGTTTAGAATATTTGCAGCATGACCATATAGTAGAAAAGAAAAGCCCACTTTCTGAGGAGGAATTTAATAAGTTGCAGAAAGTTGCATAAGTAACAAGAAGTCAAATGTTAATTACCAAGGCAATGGGGAAAATGTCTCCAGGGCATGTCAGAGATCTTCATAGCAGCCCCTGCCATCACAGACCCAAGGCCTAGGAGGGAAAACTGGTTTTGTGGGCCTGGTCCAGGGGCCCTCTGCTGCTCTATGCAGCCTTGGGACTTGGTGCCCTGCATCCCAAAAGTAGCTAAAAGGGGCCAACATACAGCTAAGGCCATTGCTTCAGCGGGTCCTATCCCCAAGCCTTGGTGGCTTACACATGGTGTTGAGCCTGCAGGTGCACAGCAGTCAAAAATTAAGGTTTGGGAACTTCTGCTTAGATTTCAGAGGAGGTATGAAAATGCCTGGATGTCCAGGCAGATGTCTGTTTCAGGGGTGAAGTCCTTGTGGAGAATCTCTGCTAGGGCAGTGCAAAGGGGAAATGTGGGGTTGGAGCCCCCATACAGAGTCCCCACTGGGGCACTGCCTAGTGGAGCTGTGAGAAGAGGGCCACCAGACCCCAGAACACTAGATCCACTGACAGCTTGCACCATGCACCTGGAAAAGCTACAGACACTCAAGGCCAGCCTATGAAAGCAGCTGGGGCAGGGAAGCTGTACCCTGCAAAGCCACAGGGGTGGAGCTGCCCAATGCCATGGGAGCCCACCTCTTGTATCAGTGTGGCGTGGATGTGAGACATGGAGTCAAAGAAGATCATTTTGGAGCTTTAAGATTTGACTGCCCTGCTGGATTTTTGACTTACATGGGGCATGTAACCTCTTCATTCTGGCCAATTTCTCCCATTTGGAATGGGAGCATTTATCCAATGCCTGTAGCCCCATTGTATCTTGGAAGTAACTAACTTGCTTTTGATTTTACAGGTTCTTAGGCATAAGGGACTTGCCTTATTTAAGGTGAAACTTGAGACTTGGACTTTTGACTTAGTGCTGAAATTAGTTAAGACTTTGAGGGACTGTTGGGAAGGCATGATTGGTTTTGAAATGTGAGGACATGAAATTTGGGAGGGGCTAGGATTGGAATGATATGGTTAGGCTTTGTCTCTCCACCTAAATCTCATCTTGAATTGCAATCCCCAGGTGTTGAGGAAGAGACCTGGTGGGAGGTGATTTGATCATGGGGGCGGTTTCTCCCATGCTATTCTTGTGATAGTGAGTGAGTTCTCACAAGATCTGATGGTTTTATAAGGGACTCTTCCCTCTTCACTTCACACACACTTTCTCTCTTGCCTGCCACCATGAAAGACATGCTTGCTTCCCCTTCCACCATGATTCTAAGTTTCCTGAGGCCTCCCCAGCCATGCAGAACTGTGAGTCAATTAAACCTCTTTCCTTTATAAATTACCCAGTGATGAGTATGTCTTTACAGTAGTGTGAAAACAAACCTACGCACATTCTAATAGAGGGAGAGAGATATTTCCAGAATCACCATTAAACCAAAGTGCCATTTGAGGAGGGCCAAAAGAGACATCCAGCATGCAAAGGAAGAAAACACTGTGTGCATCCTCAGAGAAGACTGTGAAAGTTGATTAGGAATTTAGAAACTGGGCAAAAGGAACATGCTGAGAAAAGTGAAAAATATCAGAGTGAATTTGGGAAATCTTTCAGATTTTGTGCTGACTGCTGAACCATATGGAGTGTTTCCTGATGTGTAAACTGAACCAATTTTATCCTTAATATTTTAATTTCAATAAATATAACATTTATTTGAGAATGTAAATTTCCTGTAAAATTTGATGCAGTTTATCTATACCTAACACATACCATAGAACCAAATAGAAAGAACTTTAGTTTAAATAATTTTCTTTTCATCCTGCCTTTTAGCTTAAATAGGATTTAAAGACATGATCATTACTTTTATTTCTTTTCTCAAGTTGCATATGCTTTCTGAGACAGTTGATAGACTGGCTGAAGAGAAAGAAAATGTTTTGGAACCATTTCATTTTAATATTTTCATGTCAAGTTTACTAATAACTTAAAAATCTGCTTTTCTCTGCTTTGTAAAAAAAAAAAATATATATATATATATATATATATATATACACACACACTGGCCCATTTGTGCTACTGGCACACTTAACAACACACTGGGCCCTTTTTATTATTGCACAATCACATATTCTTCACTCATTAGATGATAATGTTTTTGCAGATTCAAGACACTCACAGCTGTTTTACTATTCACTAGAGAGTTTAACAATTAGCAGCTGACCCTTGGGGAAGGTATTGTTTGACTGCGCCCAGGAGACTAGTGTTTGCACACAACAGTTGCTCCCTTTAAAAAATTCTGCTGGTGAGAATTTTGGCTTATTTTTCAACTTGAAATTCTTGCCTGCAAAGATACTATGAATATCGCATGTAATACTATAAAACACATTTGTATGTCTTCTGAAGTTTGTCTAAGCACTATAATTGATATTAAAGTTTTGCTTTTGTTATTGTTATTTTTCCTCCACTCATCTTAGGTTCATTGGTTGGGGCCCTATAAATTAGACTGACAAGAGACAGATTAACGAGAAAAGCAGAAGTTTATTTACATGTCCATCTGTACACCGTGCATGGGAGTATTCAGTTGATGAGTAACTCAAAGGAGTGGTTAGAATTTCAGCTTGTATAGTTTAACAAAAGAACAATACATTTTTTAGACAAGTGATGAGACAAAGGAAAAGGACTTTGAGTTTCTAGGGCAACAAATTGTGGGAAGGTTAATATATGGGGGAACTAATGAAAGATAAGGGCTGGTCAGTAATCTGTTTTGTAGATTCCTCTAGTGCCATCTCTGGGCTGATAAGGGTCTAGGCACATCTCTGGTGATTAACTTCTGTTATTTGGGCAGAGAGGGGAGTAAGAACACCTTTACCAATTTATGTCCTGCTTTTAGACAAATAGGAAGAGGGAAGAGAGGCTTTTTTGTAGCTCAATTGCCCTCAGCTCAAAATAATTCTTATGTCAAAGTGGCATATTTTGGGATGGCATATTCTCTTACCTTTCATCATTATGATTTCCATTTTCTTAAGCTGATCTCTAATTGTCACTTAATTGTGGATGCATGGTAAACATTGTGTACGTTTTCTGGTGTAAGATAGAAGAGAAATTTTCAAGTTCTCTGTCTTGATTAAAAATTGAGACATTTTCTGAGACAGAAAATTTAACTGAATTGTTTTTTATACAGCTTACTCTAACACTTATTGCTAACTGCAGTGATCTGATCTTGCAAATCTAGAAAATATAGGTTTTCTATTCATAGGTTTATTAATTCTAGGAGCACAAACAGGTCATCTGCAAAGAAATACTAGCTTTCAACCACAGGTACCCCCTGAATATTAACAGAAATACAGCTTTGCTTTGGTAAAGAAAACAAACAAAAATATTATCCTTCTACCTAAACAACCATTCAAATAATATGAAGCAATTGCTATATGTATGATGGCATGTAGTATAAGGAGGATACATGGAACATAATGTCCTTGCTCTCAAGGAGTTTACTATTTTATATTTATAATGTAATATAAACAGAGACCAGAAGAGATCATTCAAAGAAGTTCAAATCAGTATTTATTTAGTGAGCTCTGCATGTGCCCACCATTGGACAATAGGACAGTGAATTAAAAGCCTAAATAATTTTGAAAGTGATGAACATGTAAAATAATTCTGACAAGATGCAATTTTAATAAAATAATTCAAACAATAAAAATGATAGAGTAGAGGTATAAATTATATGCCATAGGAGAATTAATTAGCTGATCATCTATTATCAACCCATTAGTGAAAAAGAACAAGGCAGGACTGCGAAATGAGAAAGAAGGAGTTATAAGAATGTTAACACTTGAGTTTTGCTCCAATCTATATTTTCCGAATAAGAGCTACACAGACAATAACCTAAGAATAAGATCACCTTTTAGAAGAGGGCTAAGCCTTTTAATGTGGCCAGGATTAAATTTTTCCCTCAAATTCTATCAGCCTGCAGAATAACTCCTTTCTTTGGCTTAGAGGAGAATATTATAATAGCTTGAAAAAGTTAGCTATTCTGGCTACAGTTTCAATATTTAGGAGATTGAAGCCCCAAGATAACCCACAGTAGACAGGACTTGCTGACACATGAAACATAATTTAAAGATGCCCATGCTCCAGGGAATTTTTATTTTGTTTGGTTTTTAGCTAGATGTGAACATGAACAAGATATAAATATATAGTTTGGGTTTTGGTGATTTGGTTCAGCTCTTATTGGTAACTTATATATTAAATATACATGTATGCATGTGTGTGTGTCATATTTATTTACTAAGTTTGATATCTACTTTGTTCTAATCCCCAGTTCTGTTTTCCCTTTTATTCCCCCCAGAGGCAATCACTATTCTGAATTTTGTAATTTTTTCTGTTTTTTTGAAAAAAGTTGTTACTCTATTTTTTTCCACTGATTCTTTTACATATGCCTTTATCACAGGTGTGTTTTATGCCCTTATCATATATCTTTAAAAATTTTCACATTAATGCGATTATACTGTCTAGATCATTTTGCAGCGATTCTTCTGGTGCAGGAGTTTCTTCAGGTTACAAACACAGAAGTGGGATTGCACAGATAGAGGACACGTGCATTTTCATCCGAATCAGAGTTTGCCTCATGGCTCTAGAGTGATTCCGCCAATGTAAACTCTTACCAGCATTTTGCAAGACTTCGTATTTTTCACTTCTTCTCTAGTATTGAAGCCTCTTCTATTTTATCCAATCAGATGAGTGTGAAATTGTACCTCACTGTACTAATTTCTGTTTTCCTGAATACTGGTGAGATTAAAGATATTTTCATGTATTTACTAGCTATTCAGTTTTATTTGTAACTTTTGCTTTCTCATAACTTTGGTTATTTTTCTACTGGGTTGTTCTTTTTCTTTTTCTTTTTTAAAAATTGATTTGCCAGGGTTCATATTTTTTTTCTATTCCTTTAATTATTTAATTTCTTCCATTTATTTGAATTCACTATGCTATTTTTATCTTGCATTTTTAAATTAGCAATTTAACTTATTTACAGTTTTAAAAAACTTGCAATTAATGTTTTGATTTTCCTTGTATCAAATTAGATTTTATTTCACAAGATTTTTTGACATAATATTCTTATTATGTATTTTTTCTAAGTTTTCATAATGTGAATTGTAATATTTAAAGATCATATGTTAATCAGGAGTATGTGTGTACATATGTGTGTATGTATACTTTCAAGTGTATTTTTAATTATGTTTATATTAATGAATTTGAATATGCTATAATAGTTGAATTTCTATCATTAGGGATTACCTTTATGTATTCATTTTGTTTATTTCCAAGACTTTAAATAAGTATGTCATAACCAGTGATTAATACCTCCATAAGTTGTTTCCTTATCGGCATTATGTGATTATTTTCTAATAAGAACTACTTAAAAAACACACACACACAATATAGGCATTGAATTTTGTTGGGAAGAAAGTAATGTGAGAAAGCTCAGACTATAAAAATGCCCAATATGCAACATGGGTTGTTAATTCAATGATTGGAGATGTGCATGCACACACACAGACGCACGCACACACACACATGCACACATATACACACGCACACACACACACTTTTGAAGATTTTGAAGATTTTAAAGCACAATTTATTCTTCTGATGATTACAGACTTGATTTTAAATGTTTAATTTTTACTACAATTAATGCCAAAATCTTATGAACTTAAAAAATATAGCTTTTCTTGATTTTTAATAGGATAAGAATACAAAATCTTCAAGATAGAAGACACAGTTTTTAAGGAGAAAAATTTGTTTTTAGGGCTTAACCTGCTAACTCAACTGGAATTAGAATGTCTCCAGTACTTATTTACAGAAAACATGAGCTGAGCTGCAGCTTGTACAAATTTAGAAGTGTCATCCCTCAGAATTAACCATAAATAACTCGCCAGCCCTGGAGGTTTGCCTCTTTTCTAACTAAGCTTGCTAGGTGAGTTTGCTGAAAACAGAGCATTAACAGATACTCAATTAGGATTTCCATAGGTTGCCAAAATATGTCCTTAAGATGTGGTTTAACATTCTGTGTTTAGATAAATTTAAATTTTTACTTTTTCATAAAGAAGAGTAGTTTTATTCGTTTTTTAGTTCATTTGTAGATTATAAAGTCACGGGGGTAGAAGGAAACTTTCCTGTTTTTTTTTTTTTTTTTTTTTTTCTCAAAAACCTTTAGCATTGTTCTTGATCTCCTGCATGCTAACTTGAGGCAAGAGAATGTTGTGGGCCAAATTGTTTCCCCCACCTCACAAATTCACATATTGATGTCCTATCCCTCTGTACCTCAGAATGTAACCATATTTGGACATAAAGTCTTTAAAGAAATATTTAAGTTAAAATGAGATCTTTAGAGTGGGCCCTAACCCAGTCTGACTGGTGTCCTTGTAAGAAGAGGAAATTTAGGCACTAGACATGCCCATGTACACAGGGAAGATCATATAAGGACGCAGCAAGAAGCCTGCAAGCCAAGGAGAGAGGCCAAAGCTCCTGGAAGCTTGATCATGGACTTCCAGCTTGCATAATGATAAGAAAATACATTTCCATTGTTTAAGTCACCCAGTCTGTGGCATGTTGTTATGGCAGCCCTCACAGACTAACACACAGGGTAGTCATTCCTTTTCTTCAGTCTCTACAACAATAAATGGAAACCACTGACCTTAGAAGCCTGGTCAGGGCAAGAATGTATCTACCAAACTCTTGACTAAAAATCAACCAGAAAAACACACACACATGCTACAGGAATCCTTGATTTTTTTTTTGAGACTGCGAAAGGCATCTGTGTATTTTTTGCATGTGAGCCTTGCATTGTTTCCCCCCCTTTGCTATATAAGGTGTATCATGACCTGACAATGTAGACTGTTTTAAAAACAGTTCTAAGTCTTAGAAAATAAATTTAGAATGAATAAAAAGTAGGTAATAAATATGAGTTCATGTTTTATTTTTCATTCCATTTCACAATGCAAATTTTTGGGAAAATGGATAATTTACTAAAAAATAGAGTATATTTTTTCCTTCATGACTCTACTCAAGCCACCAGTATGTTATTCTCATTTGTTAAAGATCCTTTGTCTGTGTTTGTGTTGTTATTAGTAACAGTTGTGGGGGCTACAGTTGGGGAAAGATACTGCCACGTCCCTGAGCTGTATTTAATTGACTCCATAAAAATCAACAAAGACACAAAAACACTAATTCTGGAAATTAGTAAACTGAGAATTAAGTAACCTTTAAAAAATAGACCAATAAAAGCCCACTAAGATGTTGTACTTCTTCATGCATCTAATTTTCTTTGCAAATATTTTATGAGATTGGAACTATTTCATTTTTTGTATATTAAAACTATATTTCATGGTGTAGGTGTTCTTCACCTAGCTCCTCCTATAGCAATTTCTTTTATTCCCTGCTATTCTTTTCTCTTTGATTCCCAGGAACAATGTTAAAAATAAACAAGCTCATTAGAAATTATAGTGCTGTCATAGATATTTGAAAGACAAAGGTGGGAGATGATATCTTCCCCTTTGAAGGTTCCAAAGGATGTTTATAAAGTTAATTACCAAAAAACAATTCTAGGAAAACATATAAAAGAGGATCTAAATTTCCCATTTGTTTCCTTGACTTGTATTTAAAACAGTTTCCAATCCTGTTTGCACTTTCTTTTTCAGATCTGCATTTTCAACTTACTCTTGACCACCACATGTACTTAGATATTCCAAAAGGCAGTGTGTTCAAAATCAAATTCAGCCTACTCCCCAGCCTGCTCCTCAACAGACTCCCCCCTCTCCATGACTGCTGCCACCTTCCACTCTCTGGCCCAAGCTCTTGGAGCAGCATACCGGGTTCTCCCTCTAGACATCTCCCATCTCTCACCATCCCACCCATCATGGCTTCCGTGTCTATCCTCATTACCTCTTTCCAAAGGAGAGCCAATATCTGCCCCCAACCAGGTTTGCTGCAGTAGCTAACCTTGGCCCATGCTCTCCAATCCTCTCTCCACATTGCTCCCAGTCTGTTTCTATAATATAAATCTGACTATATCTAAAATCACCTGATGGCTACCAACTGCTCTTGGCAACGCCTACCTCCTTACCCTTATTTCTGGACAATTTTCTGTTCCAAGAAATGCCCTTATTCCTTTTCAAGGGACTAAATATAATACCCTTCTCCTTGATATTCTCACCTCGATTCCTATGGACACTTCATATTTCCACTTACATTTCATTTCTTCTGAGAGACCTCCCCACCTACTCTCAGGCTCAATTAGGGGCTATTCCCAGATGTTGTCACAAAGATGCATATTTACCCTGTCTTAGCATGCTACACTCTGCCTTACAAATGTCTGTTAATTTAATGATGTCCTCCACTGGTCTGAAAGTACCGGAAGAGACACAGGCAATCATCTTCATGTTGTTTGTCACTATGTGTGCACAGAGCCTGGCTCATAACAGATGATGACTAAGTATTTATTAAATGAACAGGAAAATAGTAGTTGGCAAACAAAGATCATACTACTTCTAATGAACCTCTTTTGTCTTTTTGTTAGTAGTCTACCAGATGACTCTAAAGGTGTGATGCATTTTTCCCTAGGGTTTCTAATTACTCAGGAGAAGCTTAACCTTTTCTTGACACCACATATATAGAACTTGAAGGATGCTTTAAATTTCTTGAAATGATTGGGTGAAGACTGAAAAATGAATCGTGGAGTCAAGTCTTCAAATTCTTAGCAAATTGCCGGGCGTGGTGGCTCATGCCTATAATCTCAGCACTTTGGGAAGCCAAGGTGGGCAGATCACCTGCGGTCAGGAGTTTGAGACCAGCCTGGCCAACATGGTGAAACCCTGTCTCTACTAAAAATATGAAAATTAGCCGGGCATGGTGGCAGGTGCCTGTAATCCCAGCTACTCAGGAGGCTGAGGCAGGAGAATCGCTTGAACCTGGGAGGCAGAGGTTGCAGTGAGCAGAGATCGCGCCACTGCACTCCAGTCTGGGCAACAAGAGTGAGCCTCAGTCTCAAAGGAAAAAAAAATTCTTAGCAAATAATGGGTAGGAAATTGCTGACCTTGGTGAAGGATTTTACATGGTTAGAGTTGAGGTATATACCTCTCATTTTTCTGTCTAGGTACTGGTGAGACTGCGCCAGAGGAGTTGGAAGTTAGCATTTGACCAAATGATCAAGTTGAAGGGAAGCATTAGTTTATTGTTTTGACATTTATATGTTGGTCCAGTTATTTCAGGACAGCCCTTGCACATTGCACAGCTGTGTCTGGGCAGGGGAGAACTGCTGAGTTAATGACAATAGACAGCACAAGGCGTTCTTCCGCAGACCACGCCCAATTCTTTTACACTAATTAAATATTTAAGAACAGATTGGTTCCGTATTTAAAGACACCATAAACCATGCCAGTATAAATTACAAGATCTTTAAAATCAGACATTTCCAAGGCTAATCATTCACCATTAGAATAATAAAAATAAGCTAATTTTCTAAACAACTGGGATCTGTTCTTTTTCTTTCAGGCTTTATTCCCGAAGGACACGGTGGATATTTTGTGTGGCCCAAGAAAAGCAGATGCTGGAAAAAAGCACTAGAAACTGCCCTTTGAAGTTTGCTACCAAGATCTAATATCTTGACAGACCAAATGGGTACTTGGTGCCTACTGAGAAGCCTTTACTCCCTTTACTCTTCCTCAGATCAATGAAGGACAAATTGACTTCTCTGAAAAAGGTTCGGCTTTTTGGGAATTTTCCCTACTTTGTGTAATTTTTTTATTCTGTAGAGCTGGCCCAGACAGCCCTACAAATGTCTCACTTCCACCACATTTGGGAACGCAGGCCTCTATAGGTGACATAATTCATCCACTACACAAATCATGATCCATTCAGCATTTCCATATTATCTTCATTTGTCATATTTTAAAAATAAATATACACACAAGTTTTACTATTTGATTTCAAAATATCTGGAGAAAAGCACACTGATGAAAACATTGTTCCTCTTTTAAAAAATTACTCTATTAAACTTATCACCAAGGCATGGTCAGAATATTGGAGGTGGAGAAGCTTGAGAGATGGTCTTTATTCTTGTTCTCCAGTAAAATGATTTCTTTCTTTTTAAAAAATATTTTATTTTATTATTTTTTTTCAACTTTTATTTTAGCTTGAGGGGGTACATGTGCAGGTTTGTTACCTGGGTATATTACGTGATGCTGAGGTTTGGGATATGAATGATCCCATCACTGAGCATAGTACCCAATAGTTTTTCAGCCCTTGCCCCCCTCCCTCCCTCTCCCATCTAGTAGCTTCCACTTCAAAGTGAGAACATGTGGTATTTGATTTTCTATTCCTGCATTAATTCACTTAGGATAATGGCCTCCAGCACATTTTCTTTATCCAATCCACTGTTGATGGGTTGATTCCATGTCTTTGCTATTGTGAATAGTGCTGTGATGAACCTACATGTGTTTTCTCAGTAGAAAGATTGGTTTTCTTTTGGATGTGTATACCCAATAACGGCACTGCTGAGTCAAATGGTAGCTCTGTTTTAAGTTCTTTGAGAAATCTCCGAACTGCTTTCCACAGAGGCCGAATGAATTTACATTTTCACTAACAGAGTATAAGTTTTCCTTTTCCTTTGGAGCCTCGCCAGCATCTGTTGTTTTTTTGACTTTTTAACCATAGCCATCCTGACTCGTGTGAGATGGTATCTCACTGCGGTTTTAATTTGCATTTCTCTGATATTAGTGATGTGGAACATTTTTTATGGTTCTAATCCATCTCTCTGATTCATTCCACCTTTCCAATTGAAAAAGAACCCAGTGACAACTTAGAAGAAAAAAATAAACAATTTGCAGTTTGAGCTTATACTATTAATGCTAATACTCATCAACCAAATATCCAAATAATGTTTAACCTAATGACCCTCAATAAATGGCCAAATAAATCTCAACAAATTAAATCAAAAATGATAAAGCTAAAGTAACATTCATTTATAATTTAAACCCAAAAAATGCAACAATTAAAAACCAAAAATCAACTACTTGTTCATGTTCATAGAAGTAGCTTGCTAGTACTGCCAAGCATTGCATTAAATATGGAATATCTTCTTACAGAATATCTTCTTCCTTAAATTTTAACAATGTGGCTAAGTTTAATTGATGAGCCTCAAATATTAATAATCTATAATCATTCATCTTCTATTTAACTAGCAAAAATCTTTGGCCCTCCATAAAGTGAATGTATATAGATTGTACATAAAATGTACATCATTGGCTATAAATAAAAGGAAGAATGTATATGTTTGGAGCAGTTAGAGACCTGTCAGGAGGAACCTCCCAGAAGCACCTAGGGGTGTGGACCTTTCTGGAAAACCCAAGTGTCATGTCCAGGAGACAGCTTCAGCCACTCATGCCATGAATGGAGGGATATAAACCTCTAAGAACTGGAGAAATTCCTGATGGAGCAGAGTGGGCTGTCCTTGAAGTACTGGGATGCTGCTGAGAGGTTCCAGTCTTGCATCAACTTTGAACAAAATGGTCTCTAAGGCTCCTGCTGACCTGATAGTCACCATTTATGACTGATGAGGAGATATTTCTACTCACAGTTTTAGCTCTAAGTCATATTTCAAAAGTTGTACTCTTGATGATCTAAGACAGATACCACTAATACAACTTGTTAGCTTCTAGACTGTTTCTCTGAACTGTTACTCTATGCCATTGTGGATGATGTGCTTTTATATTAATGTGTTTTAATAGATTAGAAAATAAGTAAATGCTATTCTCAAACCTTTTCTAAGTGATTATCCATTCTTAGTCAATACTCCTCAAAACTCTTCAAGAAAACACTTGATGAAGATACCTTAGTTTTTTGTTTTCTAAGAGTATCAAAATCTGGTCAAAATGTTTGACAGCGCTATTGTGGTATTCCAGTTTAGGTATCCAGATTATCTTAAAGATGAAGTTCGTGTGCTTGAACAACTACCAACCTAGTCTTCTCCCATATTAAAAACTTTTAATCCCTTTCATTGCTTCTCTCGAAACAAGCATGTTTGGATTCAAGTATTTGTCACCAACACAACCTCATTTATCTTAGCACAGGAGGTGAAAAATAGGCTACTTCCTATGGAGCTCTGTGACTTCCTGAATATTCTCTTTTCTAAGACAGAGTGACCCTCAGGAGCCTGAGGAGAGAAGGCAAGGCATGCTGAGGTGATCCTACATCCTACACAGCCCACAGGGCTCCCATGCTCCAGCAATCACAATGGATTTTTAAACAGAGATTCTGACTTCTTCTTGATCTATGAGGCAATTTCTAAATTTAATGATATCCAAAATCTTCCCAGCTGTATCTCTATCCTTGGGTCTGTGAAATTCCATGCAAAAAGTGCTCAGAAAGCACTCTATTCAGTGAAAGATTTGGGGAGTTTTGGAAATACTCAAACAAAATCTGTTTAATTTATATAAACCCCCAGTGAGAAAAGCATTAAGAATGGAAGTTTAGAAATAAAATTTTTCCACATTATTTCACAGGTTCTGTTTCCTTACTGAATGTTGCCTGTTGCTTTTATAAATAATATTGCCTCCAGCTGGCACGCTTAAACAGGATCCATTCAAATGGATTTCATGGGACATTGAGCAATTCCGGTACCTTTCTCAATCAAAACTAAAGGTTACATTATTCTCGCTATCCTTTTTCTTTCCTTTCTAATGGCTAAGAAAGAAGTTGTTGATATTATTGTTAGTGTCTCAAGGAAACCCTAGCACAGCTGCTAATTGTTTTCTTAAGGGAAGCACATCTTTTAACCTTCATCCTGTCCTTGAAGATAGGCTCCTTTAGGCCTAATATTTCCCTAAGGGCAAGCAGTAGTAATAGAAGTTTTTGGCCTTTCATTAGTTTGCTCTCATTTCTTCCCTGAGTGTGCTTCATGGTTAGAAACCTTGCTATTGGGTGGAGGTGCACACACAGCTGATGTGGCCTCTGGTTGGCCTGTTGTGCTAGGTGACATGAGGACTGCACATTTTGGAAAAGCCCATGATTTCCATCAGCAAACAAAAAATTGGTCAGTTGGCAACTAAAGGTCCAATCAATAATGATTCTTTTGTGTAGGCACAGTTGGAACAGAAAGCCTTTCACCAATTTTAATAACACTTCTGAAACACGATTGTAGAGAGGCACTAAGGAAAATCCTTTGACCTCTTTGAGGCCTACAAGAAGGACTCTCAGGGTGACCCTAGGGTGACTCTGGAGGTCAGAGAGGGAATGAAGCTTTGAGGACAACTCTTTCCAATGAGAACAGTCCCACCTGTTAAATGGTTTTTTAGATATAAGGCAGAAACTCCAACAAGGCTTGAAAATAGAAATTTATTGGCTGGCACAGGGGAAAGCTGGCCTAGTAGAGTTTAGCCACCTTTAATTCATAGGTGGAGAAAGGGTAGTTCATTAATAAAATAGTCTTCAGTGTGGGAAATTGAATAAGTAAAATCAGTGGTGAGAGAAGAATATGTTAAGAATCTATTAAAATGTGACACCCACTCATGTGGCATAATGGAGACTGCTGGATGATCTCAAGGGCAAATAGATCAACCTGGCACTCAACAATCAAAAGCAGAGGGATTCTCTCTGACCCAAGACCTGGGCAGATGGTAGAGGAAAGAGGCGTGTTGTAAACAGCTCCAGGCTCTGTCAACATCACCTGTACCCACAGATTTGAAAAGACAGACTTGACCCGTACAAAGTGTGGGAGAGACACCTGTACAATGAGATTACTGTCGCTGCACTATTGCTGTCAGCAAGTACTCAGAGGAGAAGCACAAATCAATAAAACCCCATGAGAGATGCTTTTGGGGAGTAGCAGGTTTGCCTGGGCTGATCTCTTGCGATGCAGAGCTGATAGGCAGGGTTTTCTTCATCAGAGAGTAATGTGGTGTTTTTGTGGATTTGGGGCGTTTCTTGAGGAGCGTTGAGAGGGCCCTGGTTCTTTCTCTCCCTGGAAACCTTGTCTTAAGACCTGGAACCACAAGAAGATATCCAGCCTACAAGGCAGACATGGTCTAACCCTGAAGCTAGGTGTCACTCACTGGGCCTCAGGGGCCTGAGGACTTGGGCAGAGCCTCCAACCCTGCAGCAACAGCATTTCACGCTTGAGGGCCATTTTATCCATTATCCTTTGGAAATCATAGACTGCAGAGACCTGTGCCCTGAAATCTTTCCTAGGACCCCTAAAGGAATGATCTTTGTCCTTCCTGGAGCCTCTGAGGGAGCATCCTTCCACAGTTGCTCCTAGAGCTCTCTTCCTGACTCCCTGAACATCCCTGCTCTGACATCCACTCACCAGTGAGGACTTCCTGACCACATCATGGCAAAGAATTGCACACCATCTCCCAGAACCCCTCCCCCTTTTCATAGTCTGTTTTTCTTTTTCTTTTTAGCCATTTAACCATCTGATATTTCATATATTTACAAGTTTATTTGCTTATTTTCTTTTTTTTAACCCCACTAGGACATAAGTTCTTTGAGGATAGAGATTTAGTCTATTTTGCTTACTGCTATGTCCTGCCATAGGCATCCTGTAAATATTTTAGAAAGGAATGAATGAGGTTTTAAGCAATGCTGTTAACTGTTTCTAATCTCTCTGTTTCCTAAGACCCATGGGCAGATTGAACCCCAAAAGGGATGAGAAATAGAAAAGGCTTTCTTCAGAGGACACAGCCTGAAAGCAGCCATGGTCCTGAGCCTCAGCAGTGTATGAAGGGACAATGTGAAAGGCCCTTCGCTCTGAGAAGGGCAAACAGTTTTCAGTGTTTTCTGATTACGTGTCTAAGGCAGGGACTTACCAAGCCCAGAATGTTGTCCCTGGAGTTGCAGTGGCAAGTTCCTGTTTCTTAGGCAAAAAGCATGAAGACAACTAATTAAAAGTAGCCGAGGAAAATGCCAGAGTTCAGTAGTTACTAACCTGTGTTTACATTTTAATTTCTTTAAATCTTCCCTTTATTGTCCCTTGATTTAACTTTTTGAGCCAATAGAGCTTGTGAGATATTTACAGTTAACTTCATAATTCAGTTGTGTGGGAAGATTCATAGTTGGCTGGATGTTATGTTAGCCCTTCTGTTGCACACTTTCTGGGTACCACCTTCTATCTCAGGGTCTTTATGGCAGTTATAGTTATGCTGCCATGGAAGAAATAGTCACCTACTAGGAAAGGGTCTTCAAACATCATTGGGTCTAAGGACCACCTGAGGAGGTACTTGATCTCCCAGGTTCCCTTTTTTTCTATAACTCTGAATTCCAGATGCCAGGGACAATAGGTTCTGAGCTGGGCTTTAAGACTTCCTGCAGGATGCCTGGGCAAACTCTTAGCTTCAACATTGGTAAAATGGAGATAAGCGCATAAAGTTCACAAAAGCTTAGTTGCCAGGTTGGGAGCTACATTAAAGATCCCTAAAGTATTTAAAAGGGACTCACGGGATCCTTAGAAAGTTGAATTCTCCAATCTCTTGTCAACTTTGGATCAAGGCAGAGGTCTGAGATGACTTTTTGGATTTCCTGAAAAAGAGGCTGTCCCCTAGATGAGTTTCTCCACCAACAACAGGATACTTTATATAAATCATAGCACCTTCTATTGTTGACAACATAACCTCTGTCAGTGGCAGCCTGAAGCCAGCTCATTTAGATTTGTGAAAGCCAGTTGTTAAAATTTCAGGAAATGTGAACTGGTTGATCTAACATCAGTAGCTCAAAAAAGGCCATGTCGAAAGGATGCATTTAAACCACAGAAATAGGCAAACACTATAAATCATCCACCCTTCCACCAAAGCTAGTTGTTAAACATTTACCAGCACACCACTAGCTGTTAGTCATCACTCAATGTTACTATGAATTCTGCCTGCCTGAGCTTCCAGTGTGTGTGTATATGTGTGTGTGTACATGTAGTGTTTGGATACTATAGGGATGGGAGGGAAAAAAGGATGTTTGAAAAGGACTAGCTAGATGGAGACCAGAGAGCATGGGAAGATGGAAAGTGAGATCTCGAACTTAATGAGACATTTTTATATTAAAATATATTTAGATTAAATTAATCCTTGGTAGACATTTCACTAGTTTATGATTATATCATTTAAAGTCATGTTATGTCTATGACAAACTGATAAAGGACACAGATGATACATATATTTGAAAAGTAATACATAGAGAAGATCACATTTTTGTAAAAACAAACAAAAAATCAACTTAAAAGAAATAACATGTATATATGTGTTTTTCTATGTTATAGAGTGTAGAAAGTATGTATCGTTAACATAGGGAGTGAGAAAGTAGGAAGGAGAAGGAAGACATTTTAAAATTTATTTATTTTAGATACATATCTTTTTTGAGATGGAGTCTCACTCTGTCGCCCAGACTGGAGTGCAGTGGTGTGATTTCAGCTCTCCTCAACCTCTGCATCATGGGTTCAAGAGATTCTCCTGCCTCAGCCTTCCTGAGTAGCTGGGATTACAGGCATGTGCCACCATGCCCAGTTCATTTTGTATTTTTAGTAGAGGCGAGGTTTCTCCATGTTGATTAGGCTGGTCGCGAACTCCTGACCCCAGGTGATCCACCCACCTTGGCCTCCCAAAGTGCTGGGATTACAGGCGTGAGCCACCACACCCAGCTGATATTTTAAAATTCATATGCCTTTATATTATTGACCTTCTGGCCAAATATTCATTGGCTATATTTTGTGGTTGCAGAGCAAAGGCTGAGTAAAATTGTTTTAAAGAATAACCTATTTAGAAATGTAATAAGAATGAAATGTCATAGATATACAGAAAAAGTTCTAAGGGAAATTATCTTTGTTCAGTCTCACACACATAATTCACAGCATTATCTGCTCAAAATAAGAACATTTAAAATAACACAATCAGTAAGAGTATGAAGATGAAATGCTAAGGTTAAGTTTCAATATTAGAGATGTACGTGTGTGAGAGAGTGTGTGTGCGTGCGTGCTTTAAAATACTTTGTGAAAACAAACAAGGATGAAGATAATCCCTGAGAATGGAAACTAAGGCTGCCTGTGCAAGTGCAAGCACCTTATAGACCATGGACTATTCATTTGTGCAGAGGAGCAGGAGTCTAAACCTCCTTCTGCCTAAAGTATGACAAAGATGATTCTCTGACCTTGGACCTGCTATTGAATCTCCCTGTAAATTGTTTTATAGGGATCATGGTGGCGGTCTAAGGAAAGAGCAAACTTCTTCATGAAAGGATTTCAGAATCTATGATGCAATCTATAAAATAGATTCATTTTAGAAGTAAAGACATCTAAAAAGAAACAACCATCAGAGGGTTTGGCTCCCATGCTATCTTTCACTGTGGCATTAAATGTTTGCTAAGATGTAAACTTCTTTCATTTTAGGTCTTTAAAGTCACATGATGGAAGTGACCACCCAGACTCAAAAAAGATAACATATATTATCACATCACTGACTCCACCCTGCCAGATAAAGGCAACCTCCCTACAATCTCAAATATTCCTGTGGAAATAACATGGTTATTTACCCTACCTGAGAACCGCCTGTATTTGTATGGCAATCTGACTGGGGAGAGAGTAAGAATACAGAGTCAGGAACCTAGAGCAGAGTCTGTTGACATAATTATGTGGTGACTACCCAAGCCCTGAAGTTCTTTTGGGGATAAGAAAGAAGCAGGCATCTCTTGAGGGAAAGTCGTTGTTAGCGCACTTCCTAGTAGTTGCCTTAGCGTGTACCCTCCTTGCTTTCAATGGTGGCTTAATTTAGGGACAGTAGGGGGTCTTTATCTGGAGCCATGGGTTTCAGGGACTTCCGGAAAAGTAACATTGAAATGGATATGGGTAGACATGTATGAAACAGTTTACAAATAATGAAAGCTAGGATCCCTTTCAACAGTTAATAATCTCACAGGAAGAGCCCAGCCCTGCTAGGTTTTCTTTTTCTACTATGAATCCATTATGTGGGGTATTAAGGAGTTGTTGCCTTTCCTCAAATGAAACAAAGCAAGAAGATGTCATGACCTGAAAGTCCCAGCATTGCCAACTCAAGTTGGTTTCTGAGGAAACTTCCAATGGCTGTAGCCAGCTATAAAATATGTGACATGCCTTTTGGGATTTTCCTTACCAGTCCTTTCCCCTAGCTAACATCCAGGCTCTTTCAACTCTCCTTGCCTTTGTACAGGCTACTTCCTCTGCCTAGATCACTCCCACCCCCATCTTCCCTTGGACAGTTCCTCTCCCTAATTTAATACTCAGCTCAGGTATCACTGACATATCTGATGGCTTCTCTGAGCAGTCTCCAGCTCCACCCTGGGTTAGGGATGGTTCCTCTGAATTCTCATAGTAATTTTTGACAGCCACGATCATTCCACTTGTCATAATGTGCTATAAGACCTATGTATGGGGTCTCTATGTAATCTCTTCTTGATAGCAGTGATTCCAAACTTTGGTTGCACATTAGAATGACTTGAGGAAATGTTAAAAGTCCCCATGTCTTGTTTGTACTCCAAATCAATAGAATTTTGGATGTCTAGGAGTAGAACCCAGGATTCGTTTTTTTAAAAAAATGTTTCCCAGTTGACTTCAATGGTGGCCAAGGTTGAAAACCTCTGCATTAGATGACAAAGTCCTAGAGACTCAGTCTTTAGTATGTCAACCCAATGCATAAGACTGATGTTAAAATTTTGCTAAATTAATGGACTTATATATTCAAATTCAAGTATTTTAGACTCTTATCAAGTGACATTAAGAGGTAGCAATTTATTTATTCCAGAGTGCAAGCAGGTTATAAGCAAAAAAATATGTAAATATCATGTTGATTAAAAATCACTACGCCCATTGATTTTAGAGCAGTGATTTGGGAAAAAGCCATGCTGGGTTTTTTCATATACTTTATTCTGAAGACTCTTCTGATAGTAATTTGTACTATTTTTATGAATATTTTCTAAAGCAAGGTCATGAACTTTGAAGAATTGTGGATTTGTATGACTACTTCTACAATGTCATAGCTTAGGAGATTTACACATGTAAGGACTAGATGCAATGTTTCTAAAAGCGTGGTTCAGAGATCAGCTGCATCCAAATAAAAATACATGTTTCCAGCCCTCATCCTAGATATGCATTTAGATTCTTTGGGAAATAATTCAAGAATCTGTTTTCATTTTTATTTTTTATTGAGATATAGTAGTCATCCTTTTAAAGTGTACAATTCAGCAATATTAGTATATTCACAAAGTTGTGCAACTATCACTACAGAGTCCAGAACATTTCATAAATACAAAAATAAATTCATATCCATTAGCAGTCACTCCCTCACTCCTTATCCATCTCACCCCCTCAGGCCAATGGCAACCAGTACCTATTCTGGACATTTTCAATCAATGGAATCATACAATATGTGGAGTTTTGTTTTTGGCTTCTTTCACTTAACACAGTATTTTCAATGTTTGTCCATGTTGTAGTATGAACCAGCATTCCTTTTTATGGATAAATAATATTCCATTAGTTGAATATTTTACATTTTGTTTATCCATTCATCAATTGCTGGACATTTGAGTTGTTACCAGTTTTTTGCTATTGTAAATAATGTTGCCATGAACATTTTTGTGCAAGTTTTTGTGTGGACATATTTCTATTCTCTGCAGTATATACCTAGGAACAGAACTGCTGGGTCATATTTTAACTCTTCTACCTGTATTTTAAATAGGGCTTTCAGGTGAATCTAAGACTCACTAAATTTGAGAATCACTTTATTAGGGTGTCACTATTTCCTCCAAGGCACTGTACCTGTAAGCCACCAACTGCCAACAGGTGTGACATTGCACCCGGTAATAGGTGGAAAAGAAAGACTATCACAGCATCCAATCAATTATGATTCATAAGAAAAATGTTAACAATATGAATAACTAATAATATCACATTATCACCTTTGTTTGACAAATTTAAATCCAGATATATTGAAGGACAAGGTTTAAAGAAACAAATAGCATGGAATAAGTCAATCATTAAGAACTCTAATATTTTTCCAGCCTACAGTTGAACTTGCCTTGATTTTCTTTTATCTGAGACCCACAAACTTACTGGGTGTGATGGAACTATAGCATTCTTTTTGCCTGCCAACCATCTTTGAACACTTTTCCTAAGCTTGGTTATTTCCCCACCTTGAGACCTCACCTTCTCAAAGCAGAAGCCTCCCTTGCATCCTCAGTGCAAGGCTTGAAACATTTATGCCAGAATTCAGATAAGAATAGCTGCTATGTGCCCTCTGTTCACAGCAGAAACACCCTGTTTAGAAGCAAAAGTTCTAGTGGAGACTTCCAGTGCGCAGAGCCAGAGGTACCAGCTAGAACTATACAGCAGTGGGAAGCTACCTGGGGAAGTTCTGTGGTGTGATTTGACCATTGTTTCAGCTTCCATTTCCAAATCTGGTTCTCTGGCTCTCCTGGAGAGTGAGAGTTAGCCATGGCCTTCACTTAATACCTATTCTGCTTAAATTGGTATTTCTGTAAAACAAGAACATGACTGATATAACAGGACTCTACCTTAGAAGCCCCACTAAAGCTAAACTAAGTACAAGCTTATCCCAAATTTGCTTATTAGCTTTAGGGTCCTAGCAAATCTCTGTCTGCCTCCTTTGCAGAAAATCCCCCCTTTTCATGGCTCAATGAGCAAATTCCCTCTAAAAAGCTTTACTGATGCAATTTGAACCCTTTGTAATGTTTAATGCTAATTATAAAATATTTATCCACACAACAGTATGTTGATTTCTAAGTCACTCTCTCCAGAACACTAACTCCGAATCATGATTTCTTTGCCAAGTCCATCATAAGCCCCTCCCTTCCTCATTACTTTTCTCTAACACATATTAATGTACCTCAACTTCTTTAAAGTACATTGTCTAATGGCTTTATGTAACCAATGATGGATGAAACCTTTTAGAGACAAAATATGTGATTTTTGTACTTTTTATATACATACTGTATATTTAATAACACCTGATCCCAAATATAATCAATCATTGATTTTGACAAATTCTCTTTCTTGTACATCTCTCTCTTTTATTTTTATTTTTATTTTTTCAGACAGAGTCTCGCTCTGTTGCCCAGGCTGGAGTGCAATGGTGCAACCTACTCTCACTGCAAGCTCCGCCTCCCAGGTTCATGCCATTCTCCTGCCTCAGCCTCCTGAGTAGCTGGGACTACAGGTGCCCGCCACCATGCCCGGCTAATTTTTTTGTATTTTTAGTAGAGACGGGATTTCACTTGTTAGCCAGGATGGTTTTGATCTCCTGACCTCGTGATCCACCCGTCTCGGCCTCCCAAAGTGCTGGGATTACAGGTGTGAGCCGCCGTAGCCGGCCCATACATCTCTCTTTAAAGAAACTCCTTAGACTCCTGTGGGCAATCTGGAAGGCTTAGAGAAGATTGTTTCTGTGAAGCTGAAGGTAGATTCCATGCAGGAACTCTGTGAATTTATAGAAATCATGTAAAACCTGATTTTCCCCACCCCCTATCATCCCCAAATGTGCCAATGGACAGACCCAGCCTCAAGATTCCAGGTTTTCAGTCTCTTTGATCACTTGCTCCTAAATGAAATCCAGCAAGAGAGAGGAAGAATTTTACCTGCTGTTCTGACATTTCACCATCTTCCTCAGATTTAGTTTGCTCTGCTATGCGGGAGTCAACAGAAAATGGCACACAAGTATCCATCGACTCTTTCTAAAATATGTTAAAGTTGATGTGTACAATAGCTCCCAGGTCACACAGTCTATTAATACACCACACAGATCTGAAAATATGCCTATGAACCTACAGTTTCAGATAGAGAAACACCAGCCTAGAGTCTTACTACTGAGCATTTTTAAGGCTACACATGGTCATTGCTAAAAGAGAGAGATCCTTCTGTCATAATATTTATTCATGAGAGGTGCAAAGAATTATATTTTGAGGCCAGAAATTTTCCCAACACATACTGTCTTGAAAATAAAAATAAAAACCCATCAGAGAAAACTAATTAAAATATATTTTTAAAAATTCGCCATACTGAAGATGTTGAAAACAACTGTTTACCCTCAACAATGTTTAAGACAACACAGGTACGTAAGACATGAATGGGAGAACAGTGGGAGCTCTGCAGCTAGAATTTCATTGGCACAAATTTCCAAACATGTCAGACTTGAAACTAACCAGCAAGGTATTGCTTTGTTGGAAAGTCATTCTAAAGTCTAAATTCTTATTCTAAGATCCAGGGCTGAAAGGCAAAGTAAATTCCTCGGGCAACACAGTTTTGGAGAAGTCATAGAAAGATCTCCCAAAATGTTACTGAGTCTTTTCCCAACTAAGCTTTTAGCTATTCCAATTAACTAAAAACTACACATTTATGAGCATTAAACATGCTACTGTTTAGGCTAAAATCTCAACCCTCCATTTCCATTCAGTGAAGCTTTTATCCACAACGATGACTTTAACTCAACATGGCAGCCTTGCAAGGGTTACCATGGCAGAGTTCTTTGGTTACTTTGGTTACCTCCTGAGCTCCACACTCTGGGGAAGTGTGTTTTATGCGGGAAAGAGCATTGAGGGGGAAACATGCCCATGGGCTCAAACTCAACATAACTTGTTTTTAATGCTTAATGCAAACATTTAGCTGTACTCTTATTAGCAATTCCACAAAGAAGAATAACGCCTCCTATTCTGATTTCCGACTATTCCCTCTGCTGAACTTCTAGTCTCACTGTTCACATTGTTCCTGCTCCCACTCCTGCCCTTACTGCCATCTGCATTCTCCCCTACTCCTGAAGCAGCCTCCCTGTTTGACCCTCCAAACCTCCTCCTGCTTTTCCTTTTAATCCTTCCTCTAAACCAGTTCTTCTGTGAGGACAGACAATAGCAATTCACAACCAAGGCTCCCTGCACCCACTAAGCCTGAAGGATGAGAAACTGGCTTGTTAGGATCAGTAAAAATAGTTGAAGAATGAATAATTAATAACTATTTATTTTGGTTTTGCATTCCTTTGCCTCTTCTTGGATTTTGTGATTTACTGGTATCCTTTCTATGAGAAGCTCAGGTCCTTCTTAGTTCCTATAACACAATATTGTCATGAGTTTTTAATGGAAAAAGTTTAAGAAGTGTAGAGTTACTATTTTAGTTTTTCTTTGTTTTTTAAGATGATTCATATTTAAACCATTTGTGGACTCTGACCTGGCTATCCTTGCAGAAATCACACCTGCTTGAACAAGTCTGTCTGAATCATTTTTTTTAATATGGTCACTGATTATTGTTACAGATTCTGAGACTATGATGAAACTTTTCGGTCTTAAAGGCTCAAGCAAACTCTTCCAGGTCGCTTTTTACTCTCTGTAGTCTCCCAGTGGGATTTATGTCAGCCCTCAGTAAATGGCACATAAAAGAAAGGGAAGAGATTGGGCAAAACATAGAATTATTTATATTTGAAACACTACAAATGATAAAAATCTGCACATGAGCAGTTACTTAAATTTTAAATAAAATTTAAAGCTAGATACAACTTCCTTTTTTATTTTGCAAAAGAGGGTATTGATATCCTCAATGATTTTTAGGAAACTATACAAAAATTTACTTGTTTAAATTTTCAAAAATTCTGAGTTTTTTCATTCAATTTCCTTGAGGGTGCTTCTAGAGGAATTCCTGACAAGAGAATTTGAGAGTGGAAAGGCTAAAGCAGAAAAAGAACAACATAATGAAATAGGGACAGTTTAAGTCCCACCCTGGGCCCCCGCAATGAGGAAGGTGAACAGTAACGTCAAAAGGGTCTCATGGAAAGGTGTGTGCCATCAGGCCCTTCTCCGCCCTGCACTGGCTCCCACTCTAAAGGGACACAAATGTCTCCAGGAACATGCATCCAAAAATGGATGTCAAAGAAATGGTAAAATCAGCTGCATTTGATTTAGCACTGAGCACAGGAAATATGCATCATAAAAATTCCCAGTTGGGGCATTTGGTTATGGGGTCAAGCAAGAGTTAGAGATAAACAGGTAGGAGGGCATTCTCCAGGAAGCTGAGAAAGTAAAGGTTAGGGCAGCAAAGGTGGAGGAAAAAGAGTGTGGTCAGAATTGCCTTGAAACATCAAAGATTGTCTTTTTCAGTTGCAAAACTCGTAGGCAGTAGTTTTCCATTCCCCATGGCATTGACCTCTGCCTAAAGGAATCACTGTGTTCTTACTCAAGTGAAGGTGAGCAGAAACGCCCCGTACTAATTCCTCCTTTGGCAGAAACAAAACAGTCTCCTACATGCTCTCCTCGTGCACAGAAAGAATGAGTGAGTAATATCTTGGGCTCAACAGGGACATGTATTTTTTTTGAAGACAGTGAAATAATTAAGAGTTAAAATCAATAAAATGGAATTTGGTACCAAAAAATATATGCTTTTAAACACTTAGATAAATGTCAAAGCATATGTAGCAAATGAGGGTCAGGACAAGGCAACAATAGCAGCAGCACTGATGCACTGATAATCATCATCAACATTAATGAGGGCTGGCTATATCCCAGGACCACTTTCAGCTCTTTACCAGTGTCATCCCATTTAATTCTCACAATAATCCTGTTGAGGTAGGTTCTACCATTATTCCATTTTACAGATAATCACAATGCTGAACATTCAGAGCATTCTCTCACAAAGAATGTGGTTAAAACTTACCATTGAGCAAAACATGGAAATGTATGCTGGTTTTGTTGTTTTATTTTTTTGTTTTGTTTTATTGTTTAGCAAGCACTTACATAAAATTGATTGTGTTGTAGGTACCAGTCTAAAGATTTTATAAAAATTAACACATTTAATCCTCATGACAAATCTGTGAGCTAGATACATTTAGTATCCCCATTTTGCAGTCGTGGAAATTAAGCCTCAGAAGGATCAAGCAATCTACTCAGACACTCAGCTAGTAACTGGTAGAGCTGGGCTCTAAACCAAAGCAGTCTGTCTTGAATGTTCAGAGGGGAAAATGTTCTATACATGCAGTTTATACTCAAGAATTTCTTAAATATTTAGTCAACTCATCCAATTTACTGGGGCAGGGAGCAGTGTGTATGGAGGGTGTGTATAGTGTGAGGAGAGGCTGGGGAGAGGAGAGACAGGCATTTATTGAGTCTCCCTTTTCTTCTCAGACCTTGTCAATGACTCTATCACGTATCATGATTATTGGTGTAGGTACTCACATTTCCTCTTATGTATGTTACCACCTGGTAAATCTGATGATAATAAACTTATCACTGGGGAGTAAAAGATATCTAACAGGTGAAAGAGTAGGCAAAGTCAAATTCAGTGCTAAGAACTAACTCTTACAGCTTTGATTTTATTTTACCTAATAATTTTAGTATTTCTTCACATTCGCGAACAAAATAAATAAAAATATATCACATTTTGACTCAACTATCTAAGCACATATTTCTGTCTAAGCATTTCTGTTTAAGCCTTCCTATCTAAGCATTACTAAGTACACAACCCTCTAAAAAAAATCCCTTAAGTTTCAAATAAGTTCAGCCTTAAAACATTAACTTCTTCATAAAGAGGAATTGCTGCTACTACATTACCAACACTACCCCCAACTCCTATGCAAGGAGAGGAAATTAACTTTTGTGGTAGAGTTTGAGCATCTGGAAAGCCTTTGGTTGGGAAACCTGGACTCATTAATAAAACAACCTGAAAATGCCCCAACAAGGGAGGGAATGGAGATTGGTGCTTTGAAAAAGAAAAGGAAGTAGAAAAACCTAAGGGGAGGAAGTTGCTTCAGAATTTAGAGCAGATTAAGTATTGGGGGTTCTTAAGACAGCAGAGAGCGTACTCCACTTGTACACAGGTCCTTTGGGTAATAAGACCTGAAATAGGCAATTATATGTAAAGAGGCCTGATGCTGAGTGTTGTGTATAGACCAGGAGCTGCCATAAACCCTCTGTTAAAGCTTAGCACTGAATAAAAAGAGCCACAAGGCTCTGAATGGGCCCATAGGCATGGACATGGAGCAGAGGGAAGGAAAAGTCACAACCCACTAGAAGTTAGTGGCCCCAACTTTTGGCAAGTAAAGTTACTGGGGTACTTCTGCAAATCCCAGGAAGGAGAGAGGACCACCCTTCCTCCCAAATGACCAAAACTGAACTTTCTGCTAACAATGACACATGGAGCCTGAGTCAGATTTGATTTTATAAGAAACTGCCTTGTGAAGCTTATTACTGTGTTTGCTGTCAGGTTATTAGTGAGGACATTTATTATTCTATTAGGTAGTATGCCTTCCTGCACCAGTAATGTTGCTGCTTCCATTGAGTGCTGGGCTTGATTTTATTCCATGGATGCGCTTTTGTTTTTATAAATGATTATTTTGACCATCAGAAAGACTACAGCCAACTTTTGCCTTACCTCTAACAAGTGAGTATTTTATGTTAGGGCTGCTTAACAAAAATCCATATTCCCCTCTCCTTTCTGGGTATACAGCTACACTACCCTTTTTAGCATTCCTTGTAATTAATGTGGTCTCATGACTGAGTTCTAACCAATGCACCACTTCCACGTATGACCAATTAGAAGTTTTCCAAGCCCACACCTCAACAATCTCTTCTTTTTTGGCCAATTGGGATAGAGATGACCCCAAAATAACCTTGGATCCTACATGCTGAGCACAGCAGAGGCTCCAACAGTTTTTATCACAGAATGACACTAAATAACAATGAATGGGCAGAGTCTGCCCACCAGCAAGTCCCACAATGGACTGTTATTTGAATGAGAAAGAAATGAACTTCTATTGTGGTAAGCACTGAAATTCTGGGATCTATGTGTTACAAAAGCTAGCATTATCTAACTAGCAAACTTAAAGTGGCTGAAACAACCACCACAATACCTAATTCTCCTTCACTTATTCCTGGCCTTTTTTGGAGAACATCTTTCAAATTGTAGAACAGATGTAAGAAAATAGCAGCCTGAATGTAAAATCCAGTGTAAGGCTCATATTTAGGCTATGAATAAATGTATTTTGTTTGCCACACAGAGCAATCTGTTTTATTCAAATCAGTTGAAAACATTTACAAATGAGAAGATTTCACACCAAAAATCTGGATTTTCATTGACTGAAAAATCAGTGATCTTGGGCTTTATTCTCCTTTTTATGTGAGTCAGGCACCCTCCAGACCCATATGACTGGTTCTGGCCATCTTCCCTCTTCTACATTACTTACTTGGCCTTCAACTGCAGTAGACTTTGCCAGCTGGATTATCATAAATAGCTGGGGATTAAAACTGTATGCAATACTAGCTAGCCTAGAATTACAATAAGGAAAGATTACCTTAACTATTTACATGTTATGTCCTTGGCTTCTTTTGATGGAAATTACAGAAACAGCCAAATAAAACCAATTATTACATTTGCTGGTCTGATATGTTCATGAGTGTTCCCCTCACTATGTCTTTCAATATTCCCTATATGAAATTCAACATAGAATCTCATTTTAGGGTTAACTCAATAGAAATGAATGGTAGCATCCTGTAGAATCCCCCCAACACACTAATTATTTATTTGATCATTTTCCTTGATCTGCCTTTGGCTGTTAGAAAGATAAAAGCCATATTTATGTTTCAGCTATATTGCATGGGAAGTTAGAACTCACATATGTGTATTCTATTTTTTTCCTGATATTTCTATTTTATTCAAATATATATTCTCAATTATGGCTCTTTAAGTGCTTTTTAAAAATTCAACTATTTCACACATTTGCATCTTATTAACAATCTCAGATCCTTTTCAAACTTAGAGTATAAATAAATAAATATGGTTAAATTAAACATTATAGTTAATATTTAATAACAGTGTAAAATTGTATCAAGAGAACAGCAAAAGTTTAACATTCATAAATTAACAGGCTGTATCCCATTGAGATGCAAATTTTTATTTGATTTTCTTTCTTTTTGAAAAAAGATAAAATTACAAATAAATCTCTTAGTATCTTTTTTGGACGATTTGCTATAGAGAGACACACTTAACTGCTGTTACTTTGCTCATTTTAAAAAAATCAACATTAAATCCAGGTATATGGCATTTATACATTCTCTCACTTACTCCATTCTCATTCATTGAACAAGGTATTTACTGAGCACCTCCTGTGTGTCAAGAACTATATATGAATAAAGCCAAGTCCCAGAACCTGGGGAACTCAACTAATGGAGTAGAATAAAGGCAAAAAAGAGATCCATGGAATATGCACAAGGAGAGGTTGGCTTCTTACTGAGAAGTCAAGAAAGGCTTGCCCTTTAGGGGAGATGAGTGCCAGTTGTTGAAAGTAAGTAGTGGATGGAGCAGAGGGAAAGACTCACTCTGCAAAGGGATGGAGGCCTGAACCTAGAGGAATTCTTAGTGAATTCCAAGTCCTCAAATGAGCACCATCACTGGCTGTCAACTAGCAGTAGAAGGTAGGGGGAGAGTATCAGGAGACCTATGGGCAGCCACTGAGGGTTTTAAGTGAGAATTATGTAACTGAATCCACAGTCCATGAAACTGACTCTGGAAGAACCACTTAGGGTCAATATGGATCTGACTACTTCCCTTAGGATTCATTGATTTACTTTGAGACTGTACATTTCAGAAAGGATTTAGTGTAGCTTGAAAAAAAAGGTAGATATACTAAGTGAGAAGCCACTAAAATAAGAACTCAAAAGATGTGATAAAGAGAATTTAAGGGCAGAGAAGTAAAATGGGGCAAGAGGGAAGGTTCACACAATTCATGCCCTAACATAAAATACTCATTTGTTAGAGGTAAGGCGAAAGTTGGCTGTAGTCTTTCTGATGGTCAAAATAACCATTTATAAAAACAAAAACGCATCCATGGAATAAAATCAAGCCCAGCGCTCAGTGGAAGCAGCAACATTACTGGTGCAGGAAGGCATACTACCTAATAGAATAATAAATGTCCTCAATAATAACCTGACAGTAAACACAGTAATAAGCTTCACAGGGCAGTTTCTTATAAAATCCTCCCACAGTACGTCATGAACATCAGACTACCCCCTCCTGCCTGCCATTCAATAAAGTAGCTCTAGGGCACCTTGGTGAAGTCTAGGAATGTGGCTCTCTGCTGATCTCACTTAACTCAGGAAGGATTTTAAGTTACATATCTGAAAATAAGGACTATATTTAGATAGTCCTGCTTCTTTTCACCTAAGCTTTTTTAAAGCTAAGCATTGAGCTCAAATATCGACTCCTGGTCGGCCCAGGAGTGGAGTGAAGCACAGAGCTCTCTGGTTGAAATGGCCAGCTGGGTTAGGGGTAGAACAGAAATCTTTTGGAAATGATTTTCTTGATATTTCTTGAATTGAAGAACTACCCACATTCATTTATCCACTCATCCTTTGATTGACTGAAGGACTGATTGAACAACTGATTGACTGAACAAATACTTAATTGACAATCTAGTACTCAGAAGGCATAGTGAACTAGACCCAGGCTCTACCCCCAAGAAGCTTATAATCTAATGGTGGATAAAGAAAGAAACAGACAATTAAAGACAAGCAGATAGCTCTGGGAAAGGCTTAAGAAGACGTTGACCATGGAAAGAAATGTGCCGAGAAAGTACTGACCTGACAGGACATGACAGGATTCTCTTCAGAAAGCAATTTTGTCTTTAATTAATTAACTTCCTAGTATTGTCTATAAAATAAATAGGCAGCTAACATGAGGTGCCTTATTCCATAGAATTATAAACTATAATCTCATAAACTGGGGAACAGTTACTGTAAGGGATAACTCAATTTTAGAATAACCTGTTAATAGATTTATTGAACACTTACTATGTTCTGGCACTCTGCTAACCACTTCATGTGAATTATCTCACTTCACAACTTTACGTAACCTCCAAAAAACCCTATGGGGCTAAGTAATGTCAGCTTCTTTCTACTGACAGAAGGAACAGAAGTAGAGTAACCTTTGCCAGGTCCACAGATGGTATCAGAGCTGAGGTCTAGCCCAGTGTCTCACTCCCCAATGCTGTCTTCCTCTCTGGCAGGGATTAGGCAGCAGGACCAGAGGACTTTTAAAACCCCTCATGATTTGCATAAATAGCTCATCTTTCTGCTCTCTGTAATGGAGAGGTATGCCTCTCAGTCTTCTTAAAGTAATTTAAATTTTTAAGAACAATAAAAATATGATTTCTATTAGATTCTTACAGTAATAGTAAAGGGTGAGTTCTAGGTGAGCCTCGATGGCTGGAGTTTTATATAGAGAAATGTGGCTCAGGATCAGAGTGGGGAAGAGCTGAGACTGTCTTACATTGTTCCCATCTGATTTTTCAGCAAGTAAATAGGGATTGTAACGATGATCTGTATTTGAATATGAGAACCTCTAAAATCTGTATATTCCTTTGATAGAATGTTGATGTGAGAAGTCTAAGCTTATTAAGTAAGAAACTGAAATACATGTTTGAAGAAATGTGTGGTTAATAATAGGTATTTATAAAAAATGTCTACCCCCTGTGTCCAATCAAATAGCTAAGCAAAGACTAGACACCTGCAACGGTAGCTGGGGGCGGTAGGGTGGGGGGGTGGCAGGAATTGGTACAGGTGGTTGTTCAGTTTAAACTTATTCATCATCTATAGAAAATGAGGAAACAGGACTTAGATCTGATCAGAGAGGGGAAAATAAGCCTCCTGGGTGCCAGCCAGGGTCCTTATGTGATGTAATGAACCCAACTCAAACTTTAGGTCTCTGTCCCTCAGTGTGTCCTCACTAGTAAAGCCAACAACTAATTAGTGGCTTCTAGAGCAATTTATTGTGCATTGGCTATTTGGTGGGGAAAAGAAAAGATAATATCCTGGTGGGGCTCCAAAGTTTCACTTTGAATATTGCTTCAATGTGTTACAGATTAGCTTCTTAACCACATCTAACTGGGCAGGATCTGTTAGTGGATCACAGTTCAGAGAGTGCTGATTCTATCTAGGTTAGGAGCAACCTGCTGATGTGAAGAGAGCTGAGAACCCCTCCTCTTCTGAGCGCACAGAGAAGCTTGGCAGCAAGACCCACTAATGCAATTTGAAAGCTTCTGCTATTCTTCTATGATATTCAACCTTTCCGGATTCAGCATGGGAAAGATGAGCCATGGGGTAATGACATAAAGGGTTAAAATGAGGGGCTAAATAATCATCCAGTGCAGATAATCTAACCAAAGAAGGTGGGATACAGAGAGGGGCTCATTTTAATATAATGAACACATGCAACAAAAATATTTCCAAGATTTATCTCACATGCAATCATTCAGTACCACCTGGTTCTGTTCATAAATAATCACTGAGGAATGTTCCATTTAGATTAATGTATATGTGGCACTAAGAGAATGGCCCGCAGGAAAGGAATTTCCCTATTCCTCATTGGCACAGGTAGAACTCTATTATAACCACTGATTAACTCTGCCATGTGGTCTGAGTCTGCCATATGATATTTTAAAATAAAGTTAAAAGATCATTAAAATTAATTTATTGCCACAGCTGGCATCTGTGCATTGGCATATATATGCAGCAAAAATCCTGACTTAGAAGTGAAATTCAGCTTTAAAAACAGGAGCTTTACATCAGAACGTCTACATGCAAGTCTGCTGTGCTACATACCAGCTATTTGCTGTGAGCAGGGATCTTGTGTCTTTGACTCTCACTTTCTTCTGCTGATCAAGGAGGGGGAGTGATATCTACTTCATAGGATTATTGTGAAATATAAATGACATGATGTGGGTGGGAGCATTTAGGAAGCTGTATATTGTTATGTGACTCTAACGTGTGATTAACTGCTGTCACTTTACAGTAGAATTAGTCATGACAAGCATCAGGAATGAAGTGACGCTTCTAGAGCACATAGAAGTGTGGGGCTGGGAGAGGGAGGGCAGGAAGATCGTTCTCATTTGACTCATCAGTTGAACAGACATGTATTGTGTGCTGCAGCATGTCTCCATGTCTCAATCCCCGGCACTACACTAGGAATCAGGCCGGAGAGGTATCCCAGCACAAGGAGCGTGAGGCCCGTGAGGCCAGCCTCATCTGTGAAATGCTGGTCAGGGACAATGTCCTGGTCAGAAAGTAAGGGTCTATGCTGGAAGTGCTAGGGGCTTCACTGGACAGTGCAGTATACCTCAGATGTTACCACCATCACAATCACCTACAGGACTTTTAAAACTCTGCATCCTTTTCCCAGAATTTCTGACTTTAGCAGAATGAGATGAGTCCTCAAAATCTGCATTTCAAAGTCCTAGGTGATGCTAATGTTTCTGGTTCAGGAGCCCCATTTTGAGAACTACTGGGATAAAAGAAGAATGATGGGTTCTCAGTTATAAACAACTGACTCTGATTCTGGCTAGCTTAAAGAAAAAGAGAATTTATTGGAGGGTTTGGGGGTACCTCCTAAAATCAGTAGGAAACAGACTCAGAAATGGAGAGGATCTAGGACAGTTCTGGTTCAAGCAGCATAAGCTACTTCACCATGATGCCTGGGTATCCCTGGTAGAATGTACCAGCTCCAACTGTTTTTTCTCTCTTTCCTCACCTGAATTTAATGTGCTGAGTCCCTGGAGAGAGAGTCCAGTTGGCACATGTCCACTCCTCAGCTAGTAGCTGACAGAGTTCTTTGAATGACAGGCCCTGGAAGATTGCACATAGTGGGAGAAATGCAATTGTAGAGAATATCTGGGTATTATTGCCAAAGGTGTGTCAGTGGATGCTTAGGCAGCAAAACAAAACAGAACCAAACCCAAGGAAACAGGCCATGTCCTCTGTTATGGTAAGAACAAGTCAATTAGCAGAGGGCCTGGAATTCTAGGAGGGAGCAGTCCGCTCTTACAGATTCTTAATTTAGAAAGTTAAATGGCAGTTTATAGCTTCTTTGTAGGAGGAAAGGAAGTTAAACCAGCATTTTGGGAGACCCCCATCCTGGGTGCCTCCCATGCCCTGAGTTCCTCACCCTGAGCTTCCAGGCCTCAGTGGTTCAGGATCTTCTGGTTTTTAAAATTCATTCATCTGTCCTACACTTTTAAGCATGCTGTATGATTCATTTGAAGGATTCCTTCATCTGGATGTTTTTAACTGTTTAGTTTATTATGATATGTATCAAACATACAGGACAGTATAGAGAATAACATCACACTTGAGTGCCTACCACCCAATTACCCAGATTTCCACTTTGAAATAAACCCATTGAATATTATAGAGCTTTTGGTCCTGGTCAGGTCTTGTGGGTGGCTGGAAACTGAGAGATGGGATGGCCGTTGGGATGGAGGTAAAGAGGGGAGGCAGACATCTGGAGTACTGCAGATATTCAGGTCATCCACAAAGGAGTGAACAGATGGGGCTAAGCACTTACACCTGCCAATACTAAACACAGGCAACATATGGATTCCATAATTTGGAAGGCATTAATTTTAAAAGGAATTTTTTATTAAGATACCTAGTCCTGACTCAAATCGCCCTAACAAGAACAGATATCTTTAAGTAATTATAAACATTCATTTCAAATATTTGTTTTATCCCATGTAGGTCTTTAAGCAGATAAGTAATCATGGGAGGGAGTGATAAAGATGCCCAGGGCAGCTTAGCCCAGTGATGGCTCAGGCTGGGTGCCCACATGTGCACTGGGAGGGGTAACCCTTAATAATTTCTTTAGAAGTATAAGTTGTGACTAGGCACAGTAAATTTAATGGGGTGAGAATTTAATCTTCAAAGTATTAGCAAATGATAACTCTGAAATGTTAAGGCTTTCATCTCCTCTCCATTTCATAGCTATCAATTTAATTAAACAATAATATTATTCAACTATTGAGTTCTAGAGCAGTGAACTCTGAATAAAAGCAAGCCAAGACATTACGTTGTTAATTTTCATGTTAAGACCATGTTTCCTTTAGAAACTCTTTTTATTTCACGTGAAATAGGAATTTCCAGCAACTGTGTTTTCTTTCTCTGCTATTTTTTTCCTTCTGTTTCCACTCTAAGAGATCCTTACCTTTTGTCACTTGCATGTTATATTTGAAAGAGTCAGCCTCATTAAATTAATGCCTGATGTAATATTGACATCTTCACAGAATACAATTCTTTGTCATAAAGTGATTTTCCCTGATATATAAAGGGTGCTCCTACAAATGCCAAAATAATTTTATTTTTAGTTTAGCCACTTTAACAATTCATTTCAATAAAATCTGTACAAGACATTGAGCCAGACACTGTGGGAGGAATAAAGATAAACAGACATACTTCCTCCAGGAACTTGCAGTCTTGAGAAAGAGGCTGCATCAGATCATTCTCTTGTGGGGCATAGTGTGACAAATGACTGAAAAGAGGCACAGAGAAGTGCTGTGAACGCACCAAAGACAGAGAGATTACTTCTGGATTGATAGGGAGAACTTCGTGGAAAAAACAATCTTGATAAAGAATGGGGAAAGTCTGGCAAACTCAATGGCAGGGACAGGTATTCAGGGTAGCAAGGAGCTACAAGCAAAGCTGCTAGGGCAGGGATGCAGGGTGCACTTGGGGGTCGCAGATGGAGATGGAGATGAGGCAGGAAAGGGGGTCAGGTGCCCACTGTCAACATGATAAATGCCATGGTCAGGAGGTTAGACTTTATTCTGGGATAATGGACAAGCAATGTCTCACTCAAGGCTTTGGAACTAAGGAAATGACATGATCAGAGTAAAATTCAATGCAATTCAGCAAAATGTATTGAGTAGCTACAATGCACCCAGCCCTGTATTGGGTGTAGTGCATTCAGAGACACATTCTTAGTGCTGCCTTCAATGTCCCTAGAGTCTAGTGGGTGACAGATATATAAACAGATAATGTCAACAAAGTGTAGTGTATTGAGCTCTGTTAAATAAGCAGGAGGCCATTGGCCTGAGGTTCTCTCCCTATTTTGAGTTCCTACTTAACAAACTGAAACCTAACTTAGGAGTATATTTTTTGTAACAGATAGTTGGGTTTCAGCCAGTCACAAACAGCTGAGCTTCAGCCAATCACAGGCACCCAACTGATCCAACCACACCCAAATAAGGCAAACACCTAACTTAGGTAGCCAACAGATAATGTCTTTACTTTGCTTCTGTGTTTTGCCTATAAAAGCTTGCTACTCATGCTGCTGGATGGAGCTTTCTCAACCTCTTCTGGTTCTGATTTCTACCCAATTCAGGAATCATTCTTTGCTCAAATGAACTCTGTTAAATTTAATTTGTCTACAATGTTTACTTTAACAGCTCAAATAGATGTATCTAAAGGAGGCTGTGGGGACCCACAGAAAATAATCTGGGGACTAAGGGAGAAGTTCGTACATAACTTGAGTCTTGCAAGGACAGAAAAGAGTTATTTGAATGAAGAGAAGAGAGAAGGATATTCCAGTTTAAGAGAATACTGTGAGCAAAATCACAGAACATCAAATAATACTGGATGTGTAAAGAAAGACAGCAGCTCCATTCTAGTAGTAGGCTCAGTGTAAGGCAGAGAGAGGGGAGTGAGGGAGAAGAGAAGATGAGGGGCAGGGACTATGCTTTGGAAACTTCACTCAGGATGGAGGCACAGAAACCAGGAGACTCTTATAGAGGTCAGGTCCCACAGGTGTTACATTAAGGAGGCACACTCCAAACAGAAATTCCAAACTTTCCATGGGACTCTCACTTAAAGGGGTTCAAGTACATATTTTGCCAGGCAACTCTTATTAATACTTCAAGTTATTTCCTAATCTTCAGCATCCTCAGAACTCTCATCTCTTATTCCAGAAGAACCCTCACCCCATCTTCAGTGTTCCATTCCTACCACCCTGGTTTTTAAATCCCCTTTCTCTTCTCTGCCACGCCAGCAGATCACACTCACCCTGTGAGTGTTACACTTTTGCTCTGTTTGGTTTTCTGCACCCATTCCAAATCTTTACACACAGATTTTTATCCTCTCTCTTCACTCAATAGGGCTTGATGGTGCCAGACCAAGTGGGCTACTTTGTAACGGGGAGTGGGGTTGTGGGGGGGCTCTGAATTCACTCACATATGTTAACAATTTGGGGCCAGTTACAATAATTAAAATATAAGACGATTAAAAAGAGCTAGAGAAGTGGCAGTATAATGGAATAGAAGACATGGAAGTGAGATAACTTGTAGAAACATATTCAGGGCCTGACAACTAACCAAAGTAGGACAGAGGCAGAGAGAGGTAGGATTTTAAAACTGCTTTGTAGTTTGAATCTAGAAAATATAACAGTAGTGTGATATTATCCACCATGGCTGGGGGATACGAATAGAGAAACATATTTAAGAGATAATAACAGAAGATGATAAATTTGGCTTTGTATATTCTTAGCCTGAGGTGTCAGCAAGATATTCAGGTCATATTTAAGAACCAGAGTACTTCAGTTTGATGCCGTGTACCAGCCATCTCTAAACCTGTGTGTTACAAATCATCATTCATAATCAAACTCTTTTGGAAAAATGACTGACAACAGCCTGTTCTTGGAGATTGTTTGTACCTGGATAACTCTTGCAGGAAATAAACCCATTTAACTTTGTTTCCAACAGTCTTCCTACTTTTTTTTTTTGTTTTTTTTTTTTTGTTTTTTTTTTTTTCAGAATACCTCTTAGCATCCTATGGAATGTTTTTTTCAGGGACAATGTTCTAAGAAGTGCTCATTAAAACACTACAGATCTCTAATCAGGGGAGACTTAAGATAGAAGGAACTTGCTGTGGGAAAAGGCAGTTTGTCTGCATGGGAGTGAGAGTTGAAGCATTATGAACTGCTGAATCACCAAAAGTGAACAGAAAGAGAAAAGGAGGTTGGAGATAGAACCTTTATAAACACAATTTGATACCTCAAATGGCACATCGAGAATATAATTTGGAGAGACAGCAAGTTGTAATAGCAAAATCATGGGTTTCAGAGTGTGACGAGTGATCTAATCTTTTTAAGATTCCATTTTCTTTCTGAAAATTAATGACTACCTTGCTGGGTTGTGTTGAGATTTAAAATAGATATGTGAAATATCTTCCACATAGAAAATACATAATCCACTTTCAATAAATACTATTGTTAATACTGTTTTCATTTAAGTTTTTCTTGACACGTTGAAGCAAAACTTTCATGAATACACTGTTGTATTGAAACCTGAATGTTGGACAATTACATATGAGAAATCTCAGTCACTGGTATCAATACCCTAATACAGGGAAGCAATTCTAGTTCAGACAAGTCTCAAGCAGTAACAGCATGGTACAGGAATAGCATCCATAGTAACTAGGCAGTGAAAGAAGACACCATAGGAATTTCCCTAAGGCACCAGGAACTATGGCTTTTTTCATCTGTTTTTCACAAAGAGATGCTGGAAGCTAATATCTGAGCTTTAGTGAATACCTTTGCCCTCCATATAAAATTCTGAGCTAAAAGCCTCTTCCATGTGAATGACTGTGGGTATCAAATTGTCATGACGGGACATCCTCTGACAATAGTCATTATCTGGCACCCTCAGGGGGAGACCAGGGGAAAGGCATCTGCAACAAAATACTGGCTAATGAGACATATTTCTGTCTAAATATGTCACAATGCTACAAATGCAAGCCTTAGTCATTTTCAATATTGGACAATTGAACATACAAGCCCAAAAAAGATTCTGAATTTAGAGTTAAAAGCTCTGCTAACTGCCACAGCAGATTAGCTTTTCTCTTCTCTAGCACAAAAATGGGGACAATTACCAATATTTTACCCAAGTCAGTTCATTCCAAACCCCAAAGGAATGGTCACCAGAATGTATTATCTTGCAGTCTTTTGGAGGGCAACCTCATAGTTCTCAGGTCTGTCTGAGGGGCCTGGTGTAGTTAAGATTGGCCATTAACATGACTGGTCAGTGTCTTTAATCAAGAAGTCATTCCATAGCAGCCAAGATGTGGATGAAAAAGATGACCAAAAGGATGGCAATCAAGTCTTTGAGGAGACGTCTAAGGCATTTGGGTTGTTCAGATCCTTGGGAAGGAATAGTGGCAGGGTGACAGATTTATGGTCATGGACACACAGGGTATTGTGGCAGGAGATGCTCATGTGTTGTTCTCAGAGTAAACATAGGCTAGTGTGCAAATGAAATTTGCCATAGAAATTCATGGGGCCTCTCTCAGGCGAGTACTTGCAGGAGAAAATGGGCAACTATGTAGTCTGATTGGTTTATATGGTCACTTGCCTAAAATCAATATTAATGTTAATAATATATATTAAATATATGTAATATATATGTATGTATAAAAAATGTATAAAAAATAATGTCACTTAACGTGTGTCCTGAAGACTGGCAGCATCAGCATTGTCTGAGTCTAGAATCACCAAAAAGTGCAAATTCCCAGGCCCCACCCTAGGCATGCAGGAAACAGAATCTGAGTAATTTGTTTTAAGAAGCTATCAGGTGATTCTTACATACAGTAAAGTTTAAGAAGAACTGCTCTAGACCTTTATCTGATGGGTCAATAATTACCACATCTCTCCACTTCCACCTACTCACCCAACTAGACTGGCTTCTTCATCTTTCTGTCCTAAGTTTCCAGTTCTCTTCTTCTGATAGCACCTGATTAGACCATCTGATTATATATAAGAGCTCAGTTTGGAATTTTGGTCATCCACAAAAATCAGAATTTTATGTATGAAAAGAAACTGTGTAGACGCAGTAAAAATACTCATTTTTAGCCTTGTGATTTGGTTTGCTCCAGACAAAACTCATTTATAACTTCTTTCCATGTTCTGTTCATTTCCAAGCTAACAATGACATAAATAAAGGGATGAAAAAAGGAGGAAAACACTTACCTGGGCTATAAGTTGCTCCTGGGAAGCTTTTACTTCAGCTTGCAATTTCTGGATGCACTGAAAAGGAGAAAAGTTTAGAAACTAAGTATGTAACTCTTTCTTTTACATACTCAACGTATTACAGACATAAATATGTATCAGTTTTCAAATCTCGTGAATGGCAGCATTATTTCAGCTATGTTTTGAAAATCATCATTGGAGAAATCATCCCCCCATTCCTATTTCTCTTCCATTCTATGAAAGAACCCAAAGAAAAAACACACAAATATATTAAGAACTAGGATATGCCTGAGTAAGATAATGTTAGCTTGATGTGCTACAGTTAATGCAAATGCCCCTATATCATATAAATATAATATATATTATATTATATATATAATATTATATATAAATACATATAATATAATATATAATATATATTAAATATATATATATAAATAATATATATAAATAATATATATATTTTATATAATATATATATTATATATATATATATATATATATATATACACCTTCACATGAAAGCATATCCATATATTCCAAAAGCAGATACAAACCCTTTGGATTGAACAAGAGGTAAATTTACATAATGATATATATTTTAATGCTCAGATATTCAGAGATTAATCATTTCTTATAAAGTAATTGATTAAAAAACATATGCCAAATGTTATAAGCCTCTCGTTTTACTCCACAGAAAGAAACACTCCAACATTAACAACTAAGAGACATTTGTACAGTCAATACCATTTATAAAATAAATAGAATATTCAGCTAATATTATTCAAAGGGTTACATATCAAACAAACTTTAAAACTACTACTAGCAAAATAAATTTTATCTCAATATTTGCCAGGGAATAAAATTACTTTTAGCAAATACAAATATTGTTATTTACCATTATGAACTTAAAAATACGGACTTTTAATCCAGACTGAAATGGCTTTCCAGGATTGTCAGTTCATATAAAATTAGGTAACTTTTAAAATAAAGATGACTTTGTTCTACAACATACCTGGTCTTTCACAAGAACCATTTTTTCATATGGTCCCCCACTGGCTTCCTTGTGGTCCACAGCCTCCAGTTTTTCCTCCAGCCGGGATACTTGTTCAAGCAGTTTTGATTTTGTTCCTTCAGAGACTGAAAGCTAAAGATATTTTCTTTATAAGAGTATGTAAGTACAGTGATATTTTAAAAGCTCCTTTTAAAAATTCAACGTACAAATAATTTATCTTCCACCAATATCTATTAAATATGAAAATAGCTTCTGGAGCATTCCTCATAGATGATAAATTAGCATAGAGAAAGAAGGAAAAATTGATTTTATTTATTGTTTATAACTAAGCTCTTTCTAAGCAAGAGATGAAATCACATAGTTACAATGGAGAATATAGAAATACTAGAAATAGAGAAATTTTGAATGCAAAGATCTCAACACTCATCTTCACTGTGTTTCAAGATTGCACTTTATTTGTACAGCTGAATCTGAAACTTGTATTCTGGCTTATATATGGTCTTTGAAACTTAACTCTTGGGGGGCTACAGCAATCTAGAAAGAGTGGGAGTTCTGACTCCTTTGAATGTTCGCCATAGAAGCATCAGGGTGCATGGAACTGGGGTATATGCAGGAATTTCAAGTAAAAGTCTGATCAAAGGCAGATCTATGCTAAGCCACAACCAAAAAATTCCTAGCAATGACTTTGTTTTTGTTTGACTGTAGATTCCTTTTGAGGAAAGTGGTAGTTTGATAGTCCTTAGTCTCTAATTCCCTTAGAGAGTGCCTGTACTAGCTTCTCCTTTCATTCTGACAGCTATTGTGCTTTTTCTCTATAGGTCAGCAACAGTCCTGAAAGACTCCCTGGAAAGGGACACACAATTCTGTATTCACTGCAACTCCCAGGGTATTCTCTGAAGCATGGATTATCTCTACATTTCTTTTTCATTACTCTGAATGTTATTGCAAGGCAAGTTGTCTCATTTTGAGAAAACTTAATTGTCCTTAAATTTTTAAAGACAATCTACCAAATGTGGAAGCATGAAGAGGTCAGTCTGCCAAGGAAATAAGCACATTATCTATACTGGCCCATCAGATATACTGGCATATCATATATACTGTGAGCACATCATACATACCGGCACCGAACCATCCAGCCACACGCTCATTCACTGGACAAATGTTTGTTCAGTTGCCTCCTCCACAGCTATTGTGTTATGTGCCGCAGATTAACAAAGTGCAAAATAAGGGTTAGAGGGAACACACATGTTACGAACTGCTGGCCATGCCTTTTGGCTCTTGGTGGCCTTGGAGACCTGCGGTGCTCCTCATGATCACCAACATGTGTTTAACTCCTGAGTGCATGGTGGTTTGGGATTGCAGTCTGGCTTCTCTGCCTACCCTTCTATTTTATTAGAGACACAGTATAGTGTAATGGTTAAAGCCAAGGAGTCTAGTGTCTTTATCCTTTGGGTTAAAAAAAATCTCAATTTTGTACAAAAATTAGCCAGGCTTGGTGGCAGGTGCCTGTAGTCCCAGCTACTAGGGAGGCTGAGGCAGGAGAATCACTTGAACCTAGGAGGCAGAGGTTGCAGTGAGCCAAAATCGCGCCATTGCACTCCAGCCTGGGGAACAGAGTGAGACTCTGTCTTAAAAAAAAAAAATCTCAATTTTGCTGTTTACTATCTGTGTGATTTCAGCAAGTTACTTGACCTACCTGGGCTTGAGTTTTTTAATCTGTAAATAGCGATGGGGATGAAAAGAATACTACTTATCTCAACAGTTGGTTTTGAGGATTACATGAGTTTAAACAACAGAGACACTTAGAACAATGCCTGGAACATATCAAACATCTAGCAGCTCTTATTATAATTATTCTTCTACCTCTTCTAGCTCACAGTAGGTGTTCTTCTGGGTTTTATCTAAATATTTACCAAATTGTTTTTTTTTTTTTTTTTTTGAGATAGAGTCTCACCTTGTCACCCAAATTGGAATGCAATGGCGCAATCGCTGCTCACTGCAACCTTCGCCTCTGGGGCTCAAGGGGTCCTCCCACCTCAATCTCCTGAGTAAGTGGGACTACAGGCTCACACCACCACGCCTGGCTAATTCTTTGTAATTTTGAGATGGGTTTTCACCATGTTGCCCAGGCTGGTCTTGACCTCCTGAGCTCAAGTGATCCGCCTGCCTCGGCCTCCCAAAGTGCTGGGGTTACAGGTGTAAGCCACTGTGTCCGGCCTATTTATCAAATTGTAAAACAAAAACAAAATATCTGAAGACATCATAATCTTTATGAGCTGCATACTCTGAATTCAAACTATATTTGATTTGTTCATTTCCTATAACCACTCTAATGTTCAGAGAAAACTCCTCTCTATGTCTGGAATTATTTTTTTCTCAAATATAATCTCTCTCAGTTGGGCCCATTTTATTCCCATATCCTGTTTGTTATGTGATCCATCGTTACCATTTTATTGTCTTTCTTTTAAATCTACCTTCTATTGTTTGAAAGCCTTTATTCATTCACTCAAAAGACATCATTTATTCACTCATTTGTTAAAGAAATAAGTTGGACATTTATTATAGGTAAGAATTTGTAGATTAAAAAATGAAAACAATACTGTTCACAGCCTCAAAAAACTCATACTTTAGCCAGAAAGTCAGATCATTTAAAAATAGCTATTATATAATGCAAAACTATATAGGTGAATAAATAATATTAATAATAGTTAACATTTCTTGGGCACTTACTACATGTCAGTCTGCAGAGCCTTTTGTTTTCAAATTTATTTTAGTATCTCAATTTATCTTCAAAACATCCTGAAGGTTCATTCTATTATAGCTCCCATTTTGCAGATAAAGAAGTTGAGTTTCAACAAAATTATATGACTTATCAAAGGATACAACAAGTAAGTTCTGGAGTTCAAGTTTTCAGTAGTGGACATCAGGTTTGACTCCCTACACCCAAATTTGACCCCAGCTCCAAAGTAGGCCCTGGTCATCATGACAATTCTATCCTCTTTGCTGTTGATTGGTTCAGGAATCAAAGCATAAACTAATCAGAGCCTGGCTTTCCTGTAGCAACAGTTATCGTATAAGGAGATGTGACCTAATTTGGGTTACTCACACTGCACAGAATTGGAGAGTGATTTGGAGAAGCACCCTCTGTCACCGACCAGACGCGAATGCTACTACAGCTATCCCACAGACATCAGGAAATCAGGCATACTCAGAAAGGAAGAGTAAACAATAGAAAAAACTTAAGTTCTTGATAACATTATTAAAGTGCTTTATTAACCAATCTTGAAGCAAACCCTACCTTACAACTTGCACTTAGTGAGCCAATAAATTCCTTTATTGTTTAAGGAGTTTTCTATTACCTGTTGCCAAAAGTATTCTACGGATATGCTGTTTGGTTCTAAGATTCCATGCTCTTGACCACAAGTAAGAAAAGTTTATGAAAAACAGCAGAAACTAACATATATTTGGTAGATATAGTATACTAGGCATTCTGCTGGGTGCTACATATATAAATGTTACCTTACATCATCGCTCAAAACCCTATCAGCAATTTTCTTTATATTTTTTGTTATCTTCATTGTAAAGATTTAGAAACTAAATGCTTTAGTGGTGAATTAACTTGTGTAAGACTCCAAAGCTAAAAAGAAGAGGTTAGATTTGGGCCCTCATTTGTCTGCCTCCATTCCTGATTTTAGATCATATCCAAATCCTAACTCAGGCTGCCTGTCACAATGAGGCCTGTGATGTTTTTTTCCTTACCATGTGGACTTCAGCAATATTTCTCAGGGTCTTAACTTATATACTTAAAGGAAACTTTTTTCTAATACCTTAGAATTCTCTCTAACCCACCATCTTGCTTCCTTTTATATAGATACTAACCCCTTATTTCCTCTCCTTTTGTAACAAGTTTCTTACTGAATATCTCTTTGACTCAGATATATTTAACTCATGTTCAGCTTAATTCTAAGAAATGTTGACTTAGAATCAGGATATCTATGTTTTAGTCTTAATTCCACAACTCACTGACTCTATAACCTTGGTGCCTATGATAGGATTTTAAAAATAATTTCAACTTTTTTTTTAGATTCAGAAAGTATATGTACATATTTGTTACATGGGTATATTGCATGATGCTGAGGTTTGGGGTATGAATGGTTCCATCACCCAGGTAGTGAGCATAGTACCCAATAGGTAGCCACCCAATCTATGCTGTATTTTGTTATAGTAGCTTGAAATGACTAAGACATCTATTTTCAAGTTTGGTGATTGTTTTATCTGCCAGCTTATATCTGCTATTGAACCCTTCTAGTGAATTTTTTTCTTTTAGCCATTGTGCTTTTCAACTCCACAATTTGTATTCTTATTCTCCTTCTCCTCCTCCTCCTCCTTCTTCTTCTTCTTCTTCCTCTTCTCCTCCTCCTCTTTCTTGTCTTTCTCCTTCTCCTTTTCCTTCTCCTCCTTTTCTGCTTCTGCCTCTTTTTTGAGATAGGGTCTGGCTCTGTCACCCAAGCTGGAGTGCAACAGCACAATCTCAGCTTATTGCAACCTCTATCTACTGGGCTCGAGCCATCCTCCCATCTCACCTTCCTGGGTAGCTGAGACTACAGCTGCACACCACCACATCCAGCTAATTTTTATACATATATATATATATATGAGATGGTGATATGGTTTGGTTGTGTCCCCACCCAAATCTCATCTTAAATTTTAGTTCCTATAATCCACATGTCATTGGAGGCACCCTGTGGGAGGTAATTGAATCATGGGGTGGTTACCCCTACACTGCTGTTTTCATGATAGTGAGTGAGTTCTCACAAGATCTGATGGTTTTATAAGGGACTTTCTCCCCTTTTGCTTGGCACATCTCTTTGCTGCTGCCATGTGAAGAAGGACATGTTTGCTTCCCCTTCCACAATAATTGTAAGTTTCCTGAGGCCTCGTAGTCATGTTGAACTGTAAGTCAATGAAACCTCTTTCCTTTATAAATTACCCAGTCTCAGGTATGTCTTTATTAGCAGTGTGAGAATGGACTAATACAGACAGAATCTCACTTTTTTGCCCAGGCTTGTCTCAAATTCCTGAGCTCAAGCAATCCACCAAACTTGGCCTCCCAAAGTGCTGGGATTACAGGCATAAGCCACCACACCCAGCACTACTTGGTTCCTTCTTATAATCTCTGTCTCCTTACGTATATTCCCAACTTGCTCATACATCATTCTCCTGATTTTCCTTACTACTTTGCACATGGTTTCTTTCACCTCTTTGAACATATTCATTTGTCCAGTAAGTCTGGAATTTGCTCTCTGGGCTTCCTGAAGAATGGTTTCTGTCAGTGTCTTCTTTTTCTTATGAATGGGCCATACTTTACATTGTAAGATTTATAATATTTTGCTGAGAATTTAACATTGTATATAATTTCATAATTCTAGAAATCAGATTCTCCTCCTACCCCAAGGTTTGTTGTTGCTGCTTGTTGAAGACTGCAATCATCCATTTGTTTAATGACTTTTTCAACTAATGTTGCAAAGACTATATTCCTTATCATGTATGGTTACTGAAGTCTCTATTCTAATATTTCTGCGGCCAGTGACCTGACAGGAATTTCCTTGTATTCCAGTATCTTTCTTCATCAAGCATTTCTCTGGAAGCTGAAAGTGTCCTGCTACACTCCAGAGTTCTGAAATGATTGATTCTGACAGTTCTTGCCAGTTCAGTAGTTATTTTTGTGACAGGACCAGTTCCTAGAACTTCTTATTTTGTCATCTTCTGTGATGTTCAAATCATTTTATTTTAAGTGTTACTTAAATATAATTCCAAAATATATCAGTACCCTTTCTTGACTGCAACAATATGGTACAATAGATATAGTTTATCTTTCTTTGACTTTTAATATATTGCAATAACTTTATAGTGTTCTTTTATTGGACATTGGAGTAAATATTGAAAGTTGAATTTTCTGAGTAGATTTGCAGAGCTTCAAATTTATAATATGACAATTGTTATTTTGCTGTACACAATTTTTCAGACGAATGTTGTCCATTCTCTTTAAAAGATCTTCTCCTTCCAAACTTGTTAGGACCACAGGTGGAGGGGACAGAGTCCTGGTCTTCATAAGGTATCATATGTAGAATATCAGCTTTCCAACATCATGTAAACTATATATTTCAGCAAAGGTGGCTAATTACAATATATAGAAGTTGGTCATTTAAAGAATGGATGCATTTCTACTTTCTTTTTTGTAAGCAAATATGTGAAACTAAATTAGCCTGAGCTTTCTTTTTCTATGCTGTAAAAACAAGCAGTTTTTATTAATAAATAAACATTTAAAAAGCAATAAAAAGGAAGCTATGCCCAAGTTTCTCAGAGCTTAAAAACTCAGCTCTGATATCTTGCAGTTGTTAACTTGAATCTCCTCTTATTTATGTTGATGCCTTGTTTGCTATCCCATAATTAAATGTGAATTTAGGCAGAATGCCTAATATGTTTTCACTTCTATCTGGGAGCTAAAAAAGTGGATGTTATGGAAGTAGAGAGTAGAATGGTAGTTACCAGAGGCTGGGAAGAAAAAGGAAGAGGAGAGGATAATGAGAAGTTGGTTAACGGTACAAAAATAGTTAGATAGGAGACATAAGTTCTAGTACTCATTAGTACAGTAAGAAAATTATGGTTAACAATAATTTATTGTGTATCAATATAACTAGAAGAAAAATATTAATGTTCCAATACAAAAAAAAAGATAATGTTTGAGTGTTGGATGTCCCGATTACCCTGATTTGATCATTACACATTGTATACATATATCAAAATATTATATGTACCCAAAATATGTACAACTATGATATATCAGTACAAAACATATCCCAAAATGGCCTCCAAGCCCCAAAATACAGGATGGTACAGGCATAAGATAGATATTTCCATTCCAGAAGGGAGAAAAATGAAAGAAGGAAGGGGTGATGAGTCCCACATACATCCAAAACCTATCACGGCAAATTCCACTAGACTTTAATGCTCAAGAATAATCTAGAATAATCCTTTTTGGTTTGATACTCTGCCCTCCAGGACCACTTGAGTGGAAATGTCACCCCCACAGCTTGGCAGAGATCCATCCATGCTGTGGCTAGGTTGAGCAGGGCTTGTGCCCACCCAGCCCTACTGCATGGGGGTTATGCCCAAAGGCTCTGCAGAATGGTGATCTCTCCCCCAGGTTTCTGTCAGAGAGAAGCTAAACCCCAAGGGCTCTACCACACGAGGATCTTGGTTTCAAATTTCTTCCAGGTAGGGTTGTGCTCTCATGGCTCCAGGTGACCTCACCATCATGGCTTTAGTTGGAGGATATTTGGCCTGTTGAAGCTGAGATGATGTCCCTGATAATCTCTGAACTGTCTTTGGGGCCATTTCCCCCATCTTCTAGAACAGCACAAGGCTATTGAATAGCTTTATCATCCTGTCCTGTAGCCTCTAAGAAGTCTGAGAAACTTTCTTCATTTTCCCCCACCTTCATCTCCTTCAGTTCAGACTGGCAGTGTTCTTGGTGGAGTACTGATAAGGTCCGTGTTTCACACCCATACCAATCTCCTTAACAAACAGTTGCTTGGCCACACCCTTGGTATTCTCAACACTTTGCTTCGAAACATCTTCAGCTAAATATCCACTTTTATCACTCACAAGTTCTATCTTTTGCAAAACACTAGAATGCAAAGATAATTTAGCCAGGTTCTTTGCCACATTACAACAAGGATTGCTTTCCTCTGGATTCCAATGACATGTTCCTCTTTTCCATCTAAAACCTCATCAAAATGGCCTTTACTGTTCATATTTCCATCAACATTCTGCTCATGATTATTTATGTCTTCTCGAAGAAGAGGGAGGATTTCTCTCCAGTTCTCCTATTTTGGTCAGGCCTCACCAGATTGTCTTCAGCAGCCCCTTCATGGAAATATCTACTTTTTAAAGCCTGAAGCTCAAAACTCATTTTAAGGTATATGTTACAGTAGCATCCCACTTCTTGTTACCAATTTATTTTAGTCAGTTCAGACTTCTATAACAAATATCATAGGCTTGGTGACTTAAAGAAAAAATATTTCTTACAATTCTGGAGTCTCAGAAGTCCAAGGCCAAAGTGACAAAAAATTCAGTGTCTTGTGAGGCCCCTCTTTCTATTTTACAGACAGCCCCTTTTTTTTTGCTGTATCCTCACATGATGGAGAAAAATAGAGCTCTTATCTCCTTCTCTTCTTATAAGGGCAATAATTCCATCATGAGGATTCCAACCTCACGACCTTAATTATTTCCTAAATGTACCCCTTCCAAATACCATCACATTAAAAATTAGGAATTCAACATATGAATTGGAGGAGGTGTAAATGTTCAGTCCATAGCAATACAGCAATTGGAATTACCCAGTCTGAACAGCAGAAAGAAAAAACAATGAAGAGAAATAAACAGAACCTAAGAGGCCTACAGGACACTATTAAGCATACTAACATACACATTCTAGGAGCAAATAACTGCAAAAGATACAGAATCAAAATGGAACACTAGAAAATATCAATCAAACACAAAAGAAGATAGTATTGGAGGAACTGAGGAATAAAAAGGACATAAAATATATAGAAAATGAATAGCAATGTGGCAGAAGTATGTTCTTTATTATTCGTAATATTTTAATTTAAGTGACTTTGACTCCCAATTAAAGACAGAAACTAGCAGAATAAATTTTAAAGTGTGATCCAATTATATGCTGATTATAAGAAACTCACTTTAGACTCAAAGAAACAAATAGGTTGGAAGTAAAAGAATGAAAAAAGATATTGCATGTGAATTGTAGCCCAAAAACAGCCAATGTGACTATATTCATAGTCACATAGTCACATAGATGTTGTCAAAAATTTTTATAAAAGTAAAAGGAATACATTGCATATTGATAAAAGTGGCAATTTGTCAAGGAGATATAAAACTATACGCATAAATGCACCAAACAGTGGAGTCCCAAAATACATGAAGCAACTATTGATAGAATTTACAGAAGAAGTAGACACTTTTGTGAGAATAGTTGGAGACTTCAATATTCCCCCCCCCCTTTTTTTTTTTTTTCTGAGGTGGAGTCTCACTCTGTTACCCAGGCTGGAGTGAAGTGGTGTGATCTTGGCTCACTGTAACCTCCACCTCCCAGGTTCAAGAGGTTCTCCTGCCTCAGCCTTCCAAGTAGCTGGGATTACAGGCATGCATTATGATGCCCAGCAAATTTTTGTATTTTTAGAATTGATGAGGTTTTGCCATGTTGGCCAGGTTGGTCTCAAACTCCTCACCTCAAGTGATCTGCCTGCCTTGACCTCTCAAAGTGCAATATTCCAGTTTCATAATGGATATAATATCTACACAGAAAAACAAGAAGAAAATAGACTTGAATTACACTATAAATCAACTAGACATAACAGACGTAGTATGATAGATAGAACAATCCACAAAACAACAGAAAAATATACATTTTTTCAAGTGCACATGAAACATTCTCCAGGATAGGCTATAATTTGGTTCATAAAAATAATTCTCAATAAATTTAGAAGGAATAAAATCATTTAAAGTATCTTCTCTCACAACAATAGAGAATAAAGCTAAAAATCAATAACAGAAGGAAAATTGAAAAATTTTCACGTACACAGAAATAACAGACTCTTAAACAACCAGTGGGACAAAGAAAAAATCACAAGGCAAATTAAAAAATATTTAGAAACAAATGAAGACAAAACATAGCATACAAAAACTTATGGGACGAGGTGGCGGCAGCAGGAGGAGGAGGCCTGGGCTGGCAGGTGAGGAGGAGGTAGGCGCCATGTCACATGCAACTCCAGGCAGGGCAGCCCAGTGGCTGAGGGATGCAGCCAGACCTTGGTGGGATGGGGGTTTTGCCAAGGCCTAGGCCTGGTGACCAGGTGGAGGCATCAGGGGAGCCTTTTGGGTACCATGGAGATGTGAGTTTGCCTGCAATATATTTCACTCTCTACATTTAAAGGACATTCTTTCCAAACTGCTGTGAATAAATTAGGAATGGTACTGCATATTTTTATTTAATGGAGAACTAGCTGAACTTTGAATAAGGATTGCTGCACTGGACAGCTTTAGAACATCCCTCACGATGTCATAAACCCGGAGCCAGAACCCCCATAGCCTGAAGCAGATTGGCTTAGACCAGATCTGGGATGACCTCAGAGCCACCATCCAGCAGGTGTACATGTGGCACAGCATGACCAGGTCCAGATACATGGAGCTCCACACTCATGTTCATAACTAGTGTGCTAGTGTGCACCAGTCAAACCAAGCATGAGGAGCCAGAGTTTCTAAGTCAAAAAAGGGGCAGACACCTGAAGGAGCTCAGTTCATTGGCCTGGAATTATACAAACAACTGAAGTAATTTTTGAAGAATTATTTGACAAGTCTTCTTAAGCATGGAGAAGATTTGATGGACAAGAGTGTACTGAAATTCTACACTCAACAATGGGAAGATTACTGATTTTCAAGCAAAGTGCTGAATGGAATTTGTGCCTACCTCAGTAGACATTGGGTTCACCGTGAATGTGACAAAGGACGAAAGGAATATGTGAAATCTATTCCCTTGCATTGGTGACTTGGAGAGACCATTTAGGCCACTGAATAAACAGGTAAGAAATTCTGTTTCAAAGCTGATCAAAAAGGAAGGAAATGGTGAAACCATCAATACAAAACTGTGAGTGGAGTTGTACAGTGTTACATGGAATTGGAGCTGAAGGAAGATGATGCATTTGCAAAGGGCCCTACATTAACAGTGTATAAAGAATCCTTTGAATCTCTCTCTTTTTTTTTTCTGTCACAGAGAGATTTTATGTCAAAGGGAGTACTGAATTCTTGCAGCAGAACCCAGTTACTGAATATATGAATAAGGCAGAGGCTTGTGTGCTTCAGGAACAATGAAGAGTTCAGGTTTACCTTCATGAAGGCACACAAGATGAATTAGCAAGGAAATGTGAGCAAGTCCTCATTGAAAAACAGGTGGAAATTTTCCACACAGAACTTCAGAATTTATTGGATGCTGACAAAAATGAAGATTTGGGACACATGTATAATCTTGTATCTAGAATCCAGAATGACCTAGGAGAACTGAAAAAACTGCTGGAGACACACATTCATAATCAGGGTCTTTTAGCTATTGAAAAATGTGGAGAAGCTGCTTTAAATGACCCCAAAATGTATGTACAGAAGGTGCTTGATCTTCATAAAAAATGCATTGCCTTGGTAATGTCTGCATTTAACAATGACACTGGCTTTGTGGCTGCTCTTGACAAGGTTGTGGTTGCTTCCTAAACAACAATGCGGTTACCAAGATGGCCTATTTATCCAGTAAATCCCATGAGTCATTGGCTCAATACTATGACTCGTTCTTGAAGAAAAGTTCCAAGAACACAGATGAGGCAGAACTAGAAGATACACTCAATCATATAATGGTTGTCTTCAAGTACATAGAGGACAAAGATGTGTTTCAGAAGTTCTATGCAAAAATGCTGGCCAAGAGGCTCATCTACCAGAACAGGGATGATGCGAATGATGATGCCAGTAACCATGTCAATTTTCAGCCACTGTGATGGCTGGCATAGAAAGCTGTGAATTGCTGATAACTATGTTCCAAATCTAAGGGAAGGCAGTGAGTGACAATGCTGAAGCCAGCATGTTCTCTAAGTTAAAGCAAGCTTGTGGTTTTGAGTATACCTCTAAACTTCAGTGGATGTTTCAAGACACTGGTGTGAGCAAAGATCTGAATGAGCAATTCAAAAATCACCTGACAAATTCAGAACCCCTAGACTGGGATTTCAGCATTCAGGTGCTGAGCTCTGGGTCCTGGCCCTTTAAGCAGTCTTGTATGTTTGCCTTCCCCTAGGGTTGGAATGTAGTTATCGGCAATTCACAGCTTTCTATGCCAGCTATCACAGTGGCTGAAAATTGACATGGTTATATCAGTTGTCTAAAGGAGAATTGGTAACTAACTGCTTTACAAACAGATATACTTTGCAGGCATCCACATTCCAGATGGCAATCCTGCTTCAGTACAACACAGAAGATGCCTACACTGTACAGCAGCTGACTGATAGCACTCAAATTAAAATGGACATTTTGGCATAAGTCCTACAGATTTTATTAAAGTTGAAGTTATTGGTCTTGGAAGATGAAAATGTAAATGCTGATGAGGTGGAATTGAAGACAGATACCTTAATAAAATTACATCTTGTTTATAAAAATTAGAAATTAAGGGTTAACATCAATGTGCCCATGAAACTGAACAGAAGCAGGAACAAGAAAACACACACAAAAATATTGAGGAAGACTGCAAACTACTGATTCAGATGGCCATCATGAGAATCATGAAGATGAGGAAGGTTCTGAAACACCAGCAGTTAGTTGATGAGGCCCTCACTCAGCTATCCTCCAGGTTCAAATCCCAGGTCCCTGATCAAGAAATGCATTGACATTCTAATTGAGAAAGAATATTTGGAGCAAGTTGATGGTGAAAAGCACACCTACAGTTACTTGGCTTAACCCTCCAGGAAGGGTCTGACTGTGTGTCCCACAGCAAATAGTTCATGTTGGAAAGAATGGAAACAACTCAAGTTTACAGCAGCCAGCCTGCCACCATTGTACCTCCCTTTTTAAAGCTGAGACCAAGACTCCCATCAGCTGGTCTCAGATTTACATTGGAACTGCTCAGGATAGATACATTTCATGTCTGTAAATATGGACACCAATGCCATTTACCCTAATTAAAGAACAGAGAAGACCGAACCTCCCATGCTGAAGGCTGCACGCTACTGCATTTAAATCAAGACATGGGCTCCCCAATTAGCAGCTGTTGTATTGGCAGCACTTGTCATATTGGCAGCACTTTGAGAGCAAGTCTGAATGGACCCATGTGTAATCTGCTATGAAAACCATTTTTTTTGTGTGTTTCATTTTTAATGTGTGAAAATAAAGAAAATTAAAGGATTTCTAATTGAATGGTGCCTCACATCTCAATACTAACATTGAATGTAAATGGCCATATTGCTCCACTTAAAAGATACAGAACAATAGAATGGATAAGAATTCACCAACCAACTATCTTCTGCCTTCAAGAGACTCTCCTAACACATAAGGACTCTCATAAACTTAAGGTAAAGGGGTGGAAAAAGGCATTTCATATGAATGGACACCAAAAATGAGCAGGAGTAGCTATTCTTACATCAGACAAAATGAACTTTAAAGCAACAGCGGTTAACAAATACAAAGAGGGACATTATATGATGGTAAAAGGCCTTGTCCAACAGGAAAGTATCACAATCCTAAATATATATGCACCTAACACTGGAGCTCCCAAATTTGTAAAACACTTACTTATAGACCTAAGAAATGAGATAGACAGCAATACAATAGTAGTAGGGGACTTCAATACTCCACTGACAGCACTAGACAGGTCATCAAGACAGAAAGTCAACAACAACAACAACAACAAACAATGGATTTAAGCTATACCTTGGAACAAATACACTTAACAGATACATATACAAAATTCCACCCAACGACCACAGAATACACATTCTATTCAACAGCTCATGGAACTTTCTCCAAGATAGACCATATAATAGGCCACAAAATGAGCCTTAATAAATTTAAGGAAATTGAAATCATATTAAGCACTCTCTCAGACCACAGTGGAATAAAACTGAAAATCAACTCCAAAAGAAACCTTCAAAATCATGCAAATACATGGAAATTAAATAATCTGATCCTGAGTGATCACTGGATCAAAAATGAAATCAAGATGCAAATTTAAACAATTCTTCAAAGTGAACAACAATAGTGACACAACCTATCAAAACCTCTGGGATGCTGGGTTCAGTGGCTCATGCCTGTAATCCCAGCACTTTGGGAGGCCGAGGAGGGTGGATCACAAGGTCAGGAGTTCGAGACCATCCTTGCCAAGATGGTGAAACACGGTCTTTACTAAAAATACAAAAATTAGCAGGTCATGGTGGCACGTGCCTGTAGTTCCAGCTACTCAGGAGGCTGAGGCAGAAGAATCACTTGAACCCAGGAGGCAGAGGTTGCAGTGAGCCAAGATCGTGCCACTGAACTCCAGCCTGGGTGACAGAGTGAAACTCCGTCTTAAAAAAAAAAAAAAAAAAAAAAAAAACCCACCTCTAGGATACAGCAAAGGCGATGCTAGGAGGAAAGTTCATAGCCCTAAAACTCTGCATCAAAAAGACTGACAGAGCACAAACTGACAATCTATGGTCACACCTCAAGGAACTAGTGAAACAAGAACAAATTAAACCCAAACCCAGCAGAAGAAAGGAAATAACAAAGATCAGAGCAGAACTAAATGAAATTGAAACAAACAAAAAATACAAAAGAGAAATTAACCAAAAGCTGGTTCTTTGAAAAGATAAATAAAATTGATACATCGTTAGCAAGATTAACCAAGAAAAGAGAAAATCCAAAAAACCTCAATAAGAAATGAAATGGGAGATATTACAGCTGACACCACAGAAATACAAAAGATCATTCAAGGCTATTGTGTACATCTTTACACACAGACTAAAAAACCTAGAAGACATGGATGAATTCCTGGAAAGATACAACCTTCCTAGCTTAAATCAGGAAGAATTAGATACCCTAAACAGACCAATAACAAGCAGCAAGATTGAAATGGAAATTTTAAAATTACCAACAAAAAAAAAGTCCAGGACCAGATGGATTTACAGCAGAATTTTACCAGACATTCAAAGAATTGGTACAAATCCTATTGACACTATTCCACAAGATAGAGAAAGAGGAAACCCTCCCTAAGTCATCCTATGATGCCAACATCACCCTAATACCAAAACCAGGAAAGGACATATCCAAAAAAGAAAACTACAGACCGATATCCCTGATGAACATAGATGCTAAAATCCTTAACAAAATACTAGCTAACCAAATCCAACACCATATCAAAAAGATAATCCACCATGATCAAGTGGATTTCATACCAGGGATGATTTAACATATGCAAATCAGTAAATGTGATGCACCACAAAAACAGAATTAAAAACAAAAATCACATGATTATCTCAATAAATGCATAAAAAGCATTTGACAAAATCCAACATCCATTTATTATTAAAACTCTCAGCAAAATCAGCATACAAGGGATACACCTCAATGTAATAAAAGATGACAAACCCACAGCCAACATAATACTAAATGGTGAAAAGCTGAAAGCATATTCTCTGAGAACTGGAACTAGATAAGGATGCCCATTCTCACCACTCCTCTTCAGCATAGTACTGGAAGTCCTAGCCAGGGCAATCAGACAAAAGAAAGAAATAAAGGGCATCTAAATCAGTAAAGAGGAGTCAAACTGTCACTGTTTTCTGATGACATGATTGTTTACTTTGAAAACCCTAAAGACACCTCCAGAAAGCTCCTACAATTGATAAAAGCATTCAGCAAAGCTCCTGGATACAAAATTAGTGTACACAAATCAGTAGCTCTTCTATACACCAACAGCAACCAAGTGGAGAATCAAATCAAGAACTCAACCCCTTTTACCATAGCTGCAAAAAAAAAAAAAAAAAAAAGAAATACTTAGGAATATACATAACCAAGGAGGTGAAAGACGTGCACAAGGAAAACTACAAAACACTGCTGAAAGAAATCATAGACAACACAAAAAAATGGAAACACATCCCATGCTCATGGATGGGTAGAATCAATATTGTGAAAATGACCATATTGCCAAAGGCAATCTACAAATTCAACACAATTCCCATCAAAATACCACCATCATTCTTCACAGAATTAGAAAAAACAATTCTAAAGTTCATGTAGAACCAAGGAAGATCCTGCATATCCAAAATAAGACTAAACAAAAGAACAAATTTGGAGGCTTCATATTACCTAATTTCAAACTATACTATAAGGCCATAGTCACCAAAATAGCATGGTACTAGTATAAAAATAGGCACATAGACCAATGGAACAGAATAGAGAGTCCAGAAAAAAACCCAAATGCTTACAGCCAACTGATCTTTGACAAAGCAAACAAAAACATAAAGTAGGGAAAGGACACCCTTTTTAACAAATGGTGCTGGGATAAATGGCTAGCCACATGTAGGAGAACGAAACTAGATCTTCATCTCTTACCTTATACAAAAATCAACTCAAGATGGATTAAGGATTTAAATCTTATGTGCTTTCCTGAAACTATAAAAATTTTAGAAGATAACATTGGAAAAACCCTTCTAGACATTAGCCTAGGCAAGGATTTCATGACCAAGAACCCAAAAGCAAATGCAATAAAAACAAAGATAAATAGCTGGGACTTAATTAAACTAAAGAGCTTTTGCATGGCAAAAGGAACAGTCAGCAAAGTAAGCAGGCAATCCACAGAGTGGGAGAAAATCTTCACAATCTATACATCTGACAAAGGACTAATATCTAGAATCTACAACAAACTCAAACAAATCAGCAAGAAAAAAACAAGCAGTCCCATCAAAAAGTGGGCTACAGACATGAATAGACGATTCTGAAAATGAGATATACAAATGGGCAACAAATATATGAAAAAATGCTCAACATCACTAATGATCAGGAAAATGCAAATCAAAACCACAATGCAACATCATCCTACTCCTGCAAGAATTGCCATAATCAAAAAATAAAAAAACAGTAGATGTTGGCATGGATGCAGTGATCAGGGAACACTTCTACACTGCTGGTGAGAATGTAAATTAGTACAACCACTATGGAAAACAGTGTGAAGATTCTTTAAATAACTAAAAGTAGAACTTTTTAGTTCTACCATTTGATCCGGAAATCCCACTACTGGATATTTACCCAGAGGAAAATAAGTCATTGTACGAAAAAGATACTTGGACATGCTTGTTTATAGCAGCACAATTCACAATTGCAAAATTGTGGAACCAACCCAAATGCTCATCAATCAACGAGTGGATAAAGAAACTGTGATATATATATATATGTGTGTGTGTATACTTATATATATGTGTGTGTATATATATGTGTGTGTATGTATATATAGATAAATATAGATATATATGATGGAATACTACTCAGCCATAAAAAGGAATGAATTAATGGCATTTGCAGCAACCTGGATGAGATTGGAGGCTATTATTCTAAGTGAATAACTCAGAAATGGAAAACCAAATGTCATATGTTCTCACTGATATGTGGGAGCTAAGCTATGAGGATGCAAAAGTATAAGAATAATACAGTGGACTTTGGCGACTTAGGGGAAAGGGTGGGAGGGGGGTGAGGGATAAAAGATTACAAATAGGGTGCAGTGTATACTGCTCGAGTGATGGGTGCACCAAAATCTCAAAAATCACCACTAAAGAACTTACTCATGTAACCAAACACCATCTGTATCCCCAATAACCTATGGAAAAATAAAAACATTTTTTAAAAAAAGAACAAAGGAGATTGAGAAGAAAAAAGAAGTTACTACTTGAACATCAGTCTCAGGTTGATGACAACTTACTTATTTAATGCATGGGTTCTGCATTGGGTGATGGTATGTAATTTTACATAGATCCAGGCTAGGCGCAGTGGCTCATGCCTGTAATCCCAGCACTTTGGGAGGCTGAGGCGGGTGGATCACAGGGTCAGGAGATCGAGACTGTCCCAGCTAACACAGTGAAACCCCGTCTCTACTAAAAATACAAAAAATTAGCCAGGCGTGGTGGCGGGCACCTGTAGTCCCAGCTACTTGGGAGGCTGAGGCAGAAGAATGGCATAAACCTGGGAGGCAGAGCTTGCAGTGAGCCGAGATCACACCACTGCACTCCAGCCTGGGTGACAGAGCGAGACTCCATCTCAAAAAAAAAATGTTACATAGATCCTCATATATGTTTATTTGTTTATATATGCACATATAAAATGTATCTATATATATAGAAAAAAACTTATGTGATGCAGAGGAAAGTTTATAGCTGAAAATGCCTACATTACAAAATGAAAAAGATGTCACATCAACAAGCCAACAAAAGGAAGGATATAATAAAGGTTAAAGCAGAGATGACAAGCTAGAGAATAAAAAAAAGAGATAATCAATAAAACCAAATATTGGTTCCTTGAAATAATCAACAAAGTTGATAAATATTTAGCTATGTTGCTAAGAAAAACAGACATAAGATGTAAATAACTAGAATCAGAAATGAAAGTGGAAACAATACTTCCAACTTTACAGAAATAAAAGGATTATAAGATACTAGTATGAACAAATGAGTGCCAACAAATTAGATAATTTAGATGAACTGAATAAATTCCTAGAAACCATGAATTACTAAAACTGACTCAAGAAGAAATAGAAAATGTCAATTGACCTACAACAATTAAAGAGATTGAATCCATTTTAAAAAAAAGAAAAGAAAAGAAAAGAAACAAAACTCCCAACAAAGAAAAGCCCAGAGCCAGTTGGTTTCACTGGTATATTACACATTTCAAAAAGGATTAACACTGACACTAATATTACTCAAGCCCCTCCAAAATACAGAAGAGAAGGAAATTCTTCCTAATATGTTACCCTAATACTAAAGTCAGACAAAATAGTACAGGAAAACTATAGCCTAATATCCTTTATGAATATAGATACAGAAATCCTCAACACACTACTAGCAAACTGGATCCAACAGCACAGTAAAAATATTATACTCCATGACCAAGTGGGATTAATCTCAGATGTACAAGAGTGGTTCAATATCTAAAAATGGATTGATGCAATAGATCACATTGATAGAATAGAGGAAAAATACTACATGGTCAATTCAGATGCAAAAAAATTGACAAAATCCAACACTCTTCCATGATAAAAATATTCATCAAAGTAGGAAAAGAAAAGGAAACTTCCTCAACATGATAAAAGACATTTATGAACATTCCACAGCTAACATTGTACTCAATGGTGGAAGACAGAAAGCTTTTCTGGTAAGATCAGGAACAAGACAAGGATGTCTACTTTCACCACTGTTACTCAACCTTGTACTGAAAGTCCTAGCTAGAGCTATGATATGAACAAATAAGACATCCACATTGGAAACAAAGAAGTTCACCTATCTGTATTTGAAAATGACATAATTCTATTTTAAGAAAAATTCCAAACAACACACACACACACACACACACACAAGCTAATAAATGAATTTGGTAAAGTTGCAGAGTATAAGATTTTATTAGTCTGTTTTCCTGCTGCTAATAAAGACATACCTGAGACTGGATAATTTGTAAAAAAAAAAAAAAAAGGAGGTTTCATGTACTCACAGTTCCACGTGGCTGGAGAGGCCTCATAATCATGGCAGAAGATGAAGAAAGAGCAAAGGAATGTCTTACATGGCAGCTGGCAAAAAGAGAGCTTGTGCAAGAGAACTCTTATTTATAAAGCCATCAGATCTCTTGTGACTTATTCTCTATCACAAGAACAGTATGGGGGAACGGCCCTTATGCTTCAATTATCTTCCACTGGCTTCCTCCCACAACATGTGGGACTTACAGGAGTTACAATTCAAGATGAGATTTGGGTGGGGACACAGTCAAACCATATCATTCCACCCCTGGATCTTCCCACATCTCATGTCCTCACATTCCAAAACCAATTGTGCCTTCCCAACAGTCCCCAAAAGTCTTAACTCATTTCAGCATTAACTCAAAAGTCCACAGTCCAAAGTCTCATCTGAGACAAGGAATGTCTCTCTTGCCTATGAGCCTGTAAAATCAAAAGCAAGTTAGTTACTTCCTAGATACAAGGGGTGTACAAGCATTCAATAAATACACCCATTCCAAATGGGAGAAATTGGCCCAACCAGAAGGGCTAAAAGTCCCAGGCAGATCTGAAATCCAGCAGGGCAATCAAATCTTAAAGCTCCAAAATGATCTCCTTTGAATCCATGTCTCACATCCAGGTCATGCTAATGAAAGAGGTGGGCTCCCATGGTCTTGGGTAGCTTTGCCACTGTGGCTTTGCAGGATACAGCCTCCCTCATGGCTGCTTTTATAGGCTGGCATTGAGTGTTTGTGGCTTTTCCAGGCACAGGATGTAAGCTGTCAGTGGATCTACCATTCAGGGGTCTGGAGGACAGTGGCCCTCTTCTCACAGTTCCACTAGGCAGTGCCCCAGTGAAGACTCTGTGTGGGGGCTCCCACCCCACATTTTCCTTCTGTGCTGTCCTAGCAGAGGTTCTCCATGAGGGCACTGCCCCTGCAGCAAACTTCTTCCTGGACATCCAGGCATTTCCATACATCCTCTGAAACCTAGGCGGAAGTTTCCAAACCTCAATTCTTGACTTCTCTGCACGTGCAGGCTCAACACCATGTGGAAGCTGCCAAGGCTTGGAGCTTGCACCCTCTGAAGCCACAGCCTGAACTGTACCTTGGCCCCTTTTAGCCATGACTGGAGTGGCTGGAATGCAGGGCACCAAGTCCCTATACTGCATACAGCAGAGGGACCATGGGCCCAGTCCATGAAACCATTTTTTCCTCCCAGGCCTCCATGCGTGTGATGGAAGGGTCTGCTGTGAAGACCTTGGATATGCCCTGGAGACATTTTCCCCAACATCTTGATGATTAACATTTGGCTCCTCATTACTTATGCAAATTTCTACAGCCTGATTGAATTTCTTCTCAGAAAATGGGTTTTTCTTTTCTGTCGCATTGTCAGGCTGCAAATTTTCTGAACTTTTATGCTCTGCTTTCCTTATAAAACTGAATGCTTTTAACAACAGCACCCAAGCCACCTCTTTAACACTTTGCTGCTTAGAAATTTCTTCTGCTAGATACCCTAAATTACTTCTCTCAAGTTCAAAGTACCAAAAGTCTCTAGGGCAGGGGCAAAATGCCACCAGTCTCTTTGCTAAAGCATAAAAAGAGCAATCTTTGTTTAAGTTCCCAACAAGTTTCTCATCTCCATCTGAGACCACCTCAGCCTAGATATAATTGTTAGCATTTTTGTCAAAGCCATTCAACAAGTCTCTAGGAAGTTCTAAACTTTCTCACATTTTCCTATCTTCTTCTCAGCCCTCCAAACTGTTCCAACCTCTGCCCATTACCCAGTTCCAAAGTAGCTTTTAAACTTTTGGGTATCTTCACAGCAGCAAGTCACTAATGGTAGCAATTTACTGTATTAGTCTGTACTCATGCTGCTAATAAAGACATACCCCAGACTGGGTAATTTATGAAGAAAAGAGGTTTCATGGACTCACAATTCCACATGGCTGGGGAGGCCTCACAATCGTGGCAGAAGATGAAGGAAGAGCAAAGGGACATCTTACATGGCAGCCAGCAAAAGAGAGCTTGTGCAGGGAAACTCCCATTTATAAAACCATCAGATCTCGTGAGATTTATTCACTACCATAAGGACAGTATGGGGGAACCGCCCTCATAATTCAATTATCTCCCACCAGATCCCTCCCACAACATGTGGGAATTATGGGAGCTACAAATCAAGATGAGATTTGGGTGGGGACACAGCCAAACCACATCAAAGATAAACACACAAAAGTCAGTTTATGTTTCTATACACCAGTGTTTTAAAGTGTAGGCTTTATTATTATTCAGGTGTGATGACGCTAAGAAATCAGGAGATGATTGCCACTGAAAAGGTAGTCTGTCACTCAGTTCCCAAGAGGAGGTAGCATGCTACACCACAGGGGGCACACAGAAAAGCACTGGAGTTGGTCAGGAGCAAGGGGAAAACATGGGCAAGAGCCCTTGTTGTGGTTTCCTTAAGAAGGGATGAATAAGTCAAGATAGGCAAGCATTGGATTGGCTAGTTTGAAAAATTTCAGCAAACTCTGGAACATAGGGTCTTATCCCTAGTTGTGTGGTACCAGAACTTGGGGTGATTAGGGCAGAAGAATTGTGGCCCTGAGCTTGAGAACCCAATAGAGGAGGTAATGGGGGTGTGGGCTTTGGACTGTTTACTTTCCATATGAAAGGAATGCTCCCAGGCAAGTTATTTGCTATTTCTAGGAATTGGCTAGCCCTGGGAGGGAGAGGTAGTGTAACCAGGGTCACCAAGGCCTCAGATGTCAAAGTATCAGAAATACAGGGAAAAAAAGGCATGATTTATACAACCAGAAATGAGCAATCTGAAAAGGAAATAAAATACTTCCATTCACAATCGATCCAGAAGAATAAACTACTTAGGAATAAATTTAACCAAGGAAGGGAAACACTGGTACAGTGCAAACTCAAAATGTTATGGAAAGAAATTAAAGAAAAACTAAATACATGGAAAGATGTCTCATGTTCATGGATTAAAAGTCTTAATATTATGAAGATGGCAATATGCCTCAAAGCAACCTACAGATTTAACGCAATCTCTATTAAAATTATGATGGCTTCTTCTTTTCAGAATAAAAGAGTCAGCCCTCAAAATTTGTATGAAATCTAAAAGGATCCAGAACAGCCTATGGTATCTTGTAAAAGAAGAAAAGTTGGAAGACTCACACTTCCCAATTTCAAAACTTACTACAAAGCTACAGTAATCCAAATAGTATCTGAATGGAATAAGGATTGACACATAGACCCCTGAAATAGAACTGAGAGTTCAGAATCAACCCAAAAATCTATGGCTAATTGATTTTTGACAATGGTGCCAAGACAGTTTAATAGGCAAAGAAGAGGATCTTCAACAAATGGTGCTGGCACAAATGGATAACCAACATGTTAGAGCTTGAAGTTGGACCCCTATGTTACTTCATAAACAAAAATGATGTTAAACTAGATCAACGACCTAAATATATAAGCACAAACTGTAAATCTGTTAACAGAAAACACTGGGGTAAATCTTCATGATCTTGAATTAAGCAATGGGTTCTTTGACAGCAAAAACACACAAAAAATGTTAAAAATAGTTAAATTTGACTTGGCCAAAATTGAGAACTTGTGTAGCAAAGAATATAATCAAGAAAATGAAAAGACAACTTACGAGATGTGAGAAAATATTTGCAAATCATATATATGATAAAGGTTTAGTATGCAGAATATATAAAGAACTTATAATTCAGCAACAAAAAGACAAACCACCCAACTGAAAACTGGGCAAAGGACTTGAGTAGACATTTCTCTAAAGAAGACACACAAATGGCCAAGAAGCACACGAAAAGATGTTCAACATCATTAGTTGTTAAGGTAGTACAAATCAAAGCCACAGTGAGATTCTACTTCATACCTACTATTATGACTATAATTTTTCAAATGGAAAATAAAAGGTGTTGCTGAGGATATGGAGAAATAGAAGCCCTTGTACATTGCTGGTAAGAATGTAATATGTTACATGCAATGTGGAAAATAATTGGTGACCGATCAAAAAGTTAAACATAGAATTACCATGTGATCCAGCGATTCTACTTGTACATATATACCAAAAAGAAATGAACACTTACACCCACAAAATATGGCATACAAATATTTATTCATAATAGCTAAAAGTTGGAAACCAAATGTCCATCAACAGATGAGTGGATAAACAAATTGCATTATGTACACACAATGGAATATTATTCAGGCATAAAAAGGAATAAAGTACTTACACTTGCTGTAACTTGGATAAACTTCAAAAACATTTTGTTAAGTGCAAAAAGCCAGATACAAAAGGTCATATTAGATAAATCCTTTCATCTGAAATATCCAGAATAAATAAATCCATAAAGGCAGAAAACAGATTAGTGATTGTCAAGGGATGAAAGGAAGAGGGTATGAGGAGTGATTACTTAATGGGCATAAAGTGTTCTTCTGGGGTGATGAAAAAGCATTGAAACTTGAAAGAGTTGGTTGCACAATATTGGAAATGCACTAAATGTGACAGAATTGCATATTTCAAAATGATGAATTACAAGTTCTGTGAATTTTACCTCCATTAAAAATAGAAAATAAATGATTTTCTTAGGTTTAGAAAATTGTTAGCATTACATCCACTCATTGAATGTTACCAGAAAAAACATCACAAAATTGGATTCACTGGTTTCATTTTAAATTAATAAATACAAACCTCAGGTGAGTACTCCACAATACCCTGAAATAAAAATAGCACTATATTTTTCTCCTAGTAAACTGACTTTTCTCTTCTGTGAGGTAGCTATTTATTTCCCTCAACTTTCTCCTCAAATATCATTTCATACTTCCCCTCTCTTCAAAAATTCTACCCATCCCAAATGACAACCTCAGTAAGTCCCTGAAAAAAATAGAAGCTGCCAGATAGCTATTCCCTCACCTTCCCACCAGTTAATCTATAAACCTTACTGTAGCAGATACTGATCATCTATTTCCCATGAGTTTTTTTCCCCTTTTATCTCTTGCTAACCAAAACCCAACTTGGATTAGCTAGCATCCATGTGTTCAGGAGAGCTTGGCCTTGTCCAGCCCTGAGACATGAATCATGATTGAACTAAATCAGTCATGTTTGTTTCATTTCCACTGTAAGAGATCATTTCTGACACGGGCATGCAATATATAGAGGCCCCTGGAGCTTGAGGAGGATTTTTACCAGATTTTTAAGAAGATGCACAGGAAGAAGCACATCTCTTTTTATCAGGATGTAGTTTTGACTGCTTATTGCTTGGAATTACTGCCGATATCTTGCAAGTATGACACAACCAACAAACAGAGAGGGTGGAGCAAAGGAGGGTAGAGCAAAGGATCTTGGTCACTTTTTTTTTTTTTTTTTTTTGTGACAGAGTCTCACTCTGTCACCCAGGCTAAAATGTAGTGGTGTGATCTTGGCTCACCTCAACGTCCGCACCCCCCCAACACAGGTTCAAGTGATTCTCCTGCTCCAGCCTCCAGAGTAGCTGGGATTACAGTGCGTGCCACCATGCCTGGCTAATGCTGTATTTTTAGTAGAGATGGGATTTCACCATGTAGGTCAGGCTGGTCTTGAACTCCTGATCTCAAGTGATCTACCTGCCTTGGCCTCCTGAAGTGCTGGGATTACAGGTGTGAGCCACTGCACCTGGCCGTTGTTGACATTCTTGAACCACTGAATTAACCAACTGTAAAACTGGCTCACCTATAGACATATTGTTATATAAGATGATAGCTGGCATTATTGAAACAGCCAGGTAGGAAGGGGTGCCTGGCAAAACTTCAACTGGCCTGCGCAGTGGAAGAAATGCGCACTGGGGCCGAGCCACACAGTTCACACCATTTGCAGCAGGCAGGAACTTGCCTCTCCTCTTCCTGTGTGGAACCTGGGATTCAAACGCAAGGCGGGAACCACACCAACAGGAACTCTGGCCTCGCGGAGAATCCCTGCTTCCCCTTTTTTTCCTTTTCAATCAATAAAACCCTGCTGTATTCACCCTTCAAACCTGTGAGCCTAAACCTTGCTGGTCATTGGACAAGGACCCTATCTTTAGCTGAACTAAGGAAAAGTCCTGCAACATTATTACATTACTTTAATTGGGATTCTGTTATTTGAAGAGGAAAGCATTCTTACTGAACAAATAGAGATGATATTCTTCTGCTTATCAAAGGCCAGCCACTGCACTTGGCTTTGACTTCTATCACGCCTACCTGTCACAAAGCCTTTGCTCCTGTAATTTCTGTACCCTACCCCCCAATCCACTTCTGCGTTTTCTAGTTTACTCTTTCTGAAAGATTCCATTCAGCATATAAACATGACATAGACATTTCCATGAATGAAAGGTGTCCACTGAACCCTCCATTGCCTCCCTCTCCATTATCATCCCATACTTTTGCTTCTTTTCCAAAACTTCGTAAAACAATCACCTCATACTGTTGTCATTTTTTGTAATTGAACTCTTTTAAAAAGGCACATAAAAATTATTGGCTTATATAAGTAAGGAGTCAGAAATAGGTACTGTTTCACATAAACTAGATTCCACAAACTCAAACAAGGTCATAGTATTCTGTCTCTTCCTACCTCCAATTCTTAGTGCTGCTCCTATGTGTTTGCCTTGTTATTTCCCAGTGCAGACAAGCTATCTTCACACAGTAGGAAAAATGGCACCTATAGACTTCCAGTTTCATGGCCTTAGTAGTAAGGCACTTCATCTTCCAGTAGAAATTGAAAAAAGACTCTATTAGATCATATAACTTCTCCTGAATCAATTTTTATGGTCAAGAAAATGAGATAGTATAATTGAAAGAACCTAGATATTGTGCTCAAAAGTCATTCCCTCTAGCCAGGAATACTGTGATTTACAGCCATAGAATTATTAAAAGATTGGAGTGAGAAAGGAGCCATTCTCCAAATAAAGCAGACATAAAAACAGAAGCCAATTACAGTCCACCCTTGCCCCGTGGGTGTTCAGCACAATTAAACCCTTATACCTATACATAATATGCATTTCCTAAAATGTTCCTGCATAATATAATGCATCTATTCTATGTTAATCCAATAATGCATTCACTCCCTCTCAAAAGGAAACAAGCCAAAATTATATCAAGTTACTGCCTTTAGCTCTACATTCAGATCTCCAAACTATGTGCATTCCCTCCTGAATCAGATCCAGATGAGAATTGTCATGATATAGCATCTAAAATTAAATAAATAATGTACCATCCCTAATATGCCCAATATACAGAAAAACAGGACAATCAGGAGCAAGGGGAAATCACTTACAGTTGTCACCAGCCATACAAATTCTATTTGCACATTCTATTAGTCAGAGATAGAAAGGCCTTACTGTCCTGGCAGTGCAGTGAGTGGAGGTAGCTGAACAGTTTGACTGTTTCTGACCTCTGAGAGCTTTCTTTGTCCTTTACTTCCATGGCCACAGCCAAGAAAAGAGCTACAGAGAATTCCTTTGGGGGGAATTGTACTAAATTCCAGTTTCAGGTATGTCACCAATTTATCTATTTGTCAAGGTCACTGCAGTTATAGTATAGAAACTCAGTGCAAATATGTTTAGGTTAAAAAGATAACTGAGCTAGGTTTGGTGGCTTGCACCTGTAATGTCAGCTACCTGGGAGGCTGAGGTGGGAGGGTAATTTGAACCCAGGCATTCAAGGCTACACTGAGCTATGATCATGCCACTGCACTCTAGCCTGGGCAAAAGAGTGGGGTCCAGTCTCTAAACAAAATAAAAAATAAATTGGTTCATTTAACTGGGAAGTAGAGGCATCCCTAGAACCTGAATCTCAAATTAGAGTTTTAGAAATCTCTCACTCTACCATTGGCTCTTTGCCCATTCTCTCTTAATCTCTCTCTCTTCCTCCCTCCCTCTTTCCGTTTTTATCTCTATCTGTATATCTTTCCCTCACTATGGAAAAAATTTTCCAGTAACTGGGAAGAGGGCTGCCAGCAGCCTAAATTACATTCCTCTCCCAACCACTCTTCTAATCTGGCTTCTGCCCTCCACTACATTATTGAAATGGATCTTGTCAAGGTTTCCTCTGATCCTCATTTTACCAAATGCCATATACAATTTTCTGGGCACCTTATTCAACCTCACAATAAAATATTACATATTTGAGCACCTCATGCCCCTTGAAACACTCTCCTCTTTCTGTTTCTAGGACAGAATTCTCTGGATTTCTTTCAGATTCTCAGTTTCATTGGCTGGATTTTCCTCCTCTTCAAATCTACATATTGAGATCTGAGGATTTGTTCCTGGGCACTCCTCTCTGCTTTATCTATACTCTTTCTCTAAGTAATCTCATTAGGTACCACAGTTTAAATGCCAATCACATATTCATGACTCCCAGTTTTCAAATGTACAACCACTCAGCTTCAGACACACACACACACACACACACACACAAAATCCAACAACCTATTTGATATTGTCATTTGAACGCACACCAGGCAAATCAGAATTAATATGTTCAAAATGAACTCCTCACAATCTGTTCCTTCCCCAGACTTCCTTCTTTCAATACATGGCACCATCCATTCATATGTTTAAGCCACAAAGATAAAAGACTTCTCTTTTTCTCACCATTCACCCAATCCATCACTTGGTGCAATTATTAAAACCACTCCATTAAGTAATGTGAATTTCCTATTTACCTCTTCTTATTGTCTGTTCTCCAAAATTTTCTCCTCCACAACCCACACATTTACATGCAGTAATTAATATTGCAGAATAGTTCTCCACTGTCACTCAAAAACCACTGAAAAACAAATTAAGTCTTGCCAGACCTTGTAGAGCTCATGCTACAGAGAAAGGAGGGACTTAATTTCAAAACAAAGTGTTCTCTTGTGCTAAATGCTTTGCAAGCTGAACTGGATTAGTAACACAAATTAGGAAATTTCCTGGCAGTAAATAACACAGGCAAGCACTTTAAAAATTACCTACCCTACCTGTGGAATGGGCAGGAAGCCCTATATCTGAATGTAGATTTAGCTCACAGAACGGGTTTAGTCTCATTTCAATTTTAGGAGTTAAACAAACAACAAAATCTTCATCTTAACCCCATCCTAGACAGAAGAGACTTTTATGTTTATTAATACATTTTGCCTTTAATAGCTTTTGTAGTCATTTCTAGGTTTACGCACATAAAATAGACCTCCAAGGGTCTACTTAGAAGCATAATAATCTCTTGTATTTGTCTGCTATGGCTGCCATAAAAGAGTACCACAAACTGGGTGGCTTAAACAACAAAAATTTATGATCTCACAGTTCCAGAGGCTGCAATTCTGAGATCAAAGTGTCAGCAGGGATGGCTCCCTCTGAGGGCTGTGAGGGAGAATCTATTCCAGCCCCTCTCCTAGCTTCTAATGGTTTGCTGGCAATCTCTGGCATTCATTTGCTTGCAGAAGCATCACTCTGGTCTCTGCTTTCAGGTTCACATGGCTTTCCCCCTATATGAGTGTGACCAAATTTTCATTTTTTATAAGGACACCAATCAGATTAGATTAGGGGCCCATCCTACTCCAGTATGACCTTATTTTTTTTTTATTTTTTTATTTTTTGAGATGGAGTCTCTCTCTGTCACCCAGGCTGGAGTGCAGTGGTGGGATCTTGGCTCATTGCAACCTCTGCCTCCTGAGTTCAAGCGATTCTCCTGCCTCAGCCTCCTGAGTAGCTGGGATTACAGGCATGTGCCACCACGCCTGGCTAATTTTTGTATTTTTAGTAGAGACAGGGTTTCACCATGTTGGCCAGGCTGGTCTCAAACTCCTGACCTCGTGAACCGCCCACCTCGGCCTCCCAAAGTGCTGGGATTACAGGAGTGAGCCACCGCACCCTGCCGACCTTATCTTTACTACTTACGTGTGCAATGACCCTTTTAAAAGATAAAGTCATGTTCTAGGGTACTGGGAGTTAGAACTTCAACAAATTAATTGCGGGGTTGACATACAATTTAACCCATAACACCCTCACGTTATTTTGGGGAAAATGATCCTTAATAAAGGATCATTTAATAAGCCTTAACAAAGGATCATTTAAACTCCAAGTGAAAATAGAAATATTTACCAACAGGCCAATCAATAATTGAAATATAAAGTTAGGGATGCAGGCAAAGAGATTCCTAAGTTTCCTTTAATCTTCAAAAAAGTTCTCTAGGCCTTAAGAATAGATAAAGAATACCAGAGAGAAATGAAAAGACATGGGAAAGATGAGGCGATCAATCATTGACTTGGATATAAAGGGCAATCATTAAAGGTAAAGGTCAAAAAGCAATAATATTGGGTTCTAAGAAATTAAAGTCAACATGAGATTGGACATAAAGTAATTACACAGAAATAGAGCTACCGCAAAGCAGACAGCTCTCAATCCACAAATCCAAGTGTACAAAAAATAGCACATTTTTTACTTTCTATAAATCTTATTTATTTCAACGTTAAGTCCTCACCTGTAGTTACACAACCGTTCTTGAAGATCTTCTCTCCCCAGGGTAGTTTACCCATCTGGGAACCCTATATATCTTCAGGGCACTGGCAATGCCCTTTCTCGTCCCACCAGAAACCCTTGTGTGGAATCCTAGATCCTACAGGGTAGCTGACATTTCACAGGGGCCTGGGACACATTCCTAGGATACAACACTCCCTCTAACTGGCACATTCTCAGAGCATTTTCATGGAACAGGGTACAGGCTTCCCATGCTGGTGTGACTCAGTGAGCTGACTCTCTACTTTCCAGTTTGGGGAAAAGGCACTCTGCTATCTTTGAGTCTGTCTCAGGAGTCTCCCTTTCTCTCAAGGCCTTATTAGTCTCTTTGATGGGTTTAGGCTTTTGGAAACAAAAATTAGGCAACTTCAGGGAAAGTCCCTGAGGTTAGGAAATACAGAGTCCCCTACTCTGAATGAGGAAGGCAACTGTTCCCAGATGAATTTTAAAGCAGGAAGTGATTGTTCCCACCAGAATGAAATCCTAATTCAACTTACTGCTTCTTTAGAGAGTGTGTGGGTTCCAAAGAAAACACAGAATACTCAAGATGAGAACAGAGGAATAGAGATGGGAAGTGGGGGTGGACAAGGACACCACACACTCAAAGTGGCAGGATGATGCAGCAGTCCATTGTGTTACTAAGGGAAACAACCTGAGACAACATATTTGAGGTAGTTTGGGTAAGTGAAACTTTAGAGTTCGTACTTTTTTTTTTTTACACAGGATGTGAGTACATACACAGATAATAATGGACTTTGAAGTAAGAAGTAGACATCTTGGATGGGGTAGGACAAGAATAGAATAGAATCCACAGAAGTCCCATGGCCTGAAATTAAAATCTAGAAAAGGTTAGAACTGCTCCCTTATTTATATTAGGTAACAGGGTTTTGTTTTGTTTTGTTTACCAGTTCCTTAGGGAGGAAATTGAATTTGATTGATTGATTTCATAACCCATTATATGTCCTCTCTAGAACTTTTTTTTCCTATATTTGCCTGCATATTACACTCTGTGTAATCAGTCATTCTCAGCAAATGCCTCTCTGCTGTTCACCATGTTAAAGAGCACTCCCTGGAGGTATTTTTCCTTGACTGAGCAGATCAGACTCAGACCACTGACACCAAGACTGCTCTCCATCTTAGGCAAAACCAGAGAGAAGCCTTTACCCTTTCCTCCCTTAAACCATTCTGAAAAAGGCATTTATCTGCCTGGGTGTGCTATAAATTTAAAATCATCCCGTCAGAATCAGAAATGCAGTGTCAACGTAGGGCATAAGTGAGTGGGATGGGTTAACATAGGGCATATTGTGAAAATAGGCTTAAGAAGCTGACAACAGGCAGTGGAGGAAGAATTTCAGTGAGCAGGGAAAAACCAAACAGACTCAGGGAGCTTAGACGCACAAATACTGGGGATCAGGAAGAAAACGAAGAGTCTCCATAATATGGACAACTCCTTTTTCATTCACGGTCTTTGGAAATATGAATAAGGAACATGTTCATTTCATTGATATCCTCCTACTAATTGAAGGACATTTTCTGTTCAGTGATAGAGTGACCAACTGTTACAGTTACCAGCCACTGATGAGGCTCCCCTCTTTGGAGGTCTGTTTAGCATTTACTATTTTGTTTATTAATAAAATTATGTTAATTTACTATCTATTTTATGTAATGGTGGTTTCCAACATGATTCATATTCCCAAACAGGCTGTGCTCCTTGAATTACACTCTACAGAGTCATAAATCAGCAGTTTGTAAACTTTTGATGCTCAGGACGTTTTTACACCTCTAAAAATTACTGGGGACTTTAAAAAGTTTTTGTTAATGTGGGCTATATCTACTGATATTTATTGTATCAGAAAGTAAAACTTAGAAATTTAAAAGTGCTTTTATTAATTTGTTTAAAAATAAACTCAGTATATCCTAACACAAAAATATTTTTTAATTAAAAATAACTCTTTCAAAACTAAACAAAAACGAAGCAGTAAAAAAGTGGTATTGTTTTACATTTTGCATATTTCCTTAATGTCTGGTTTAATAAAGGACATTGGGACTTTCATATCTGCTTCTGCATACATTCTGCCATGTAGAATCTGGAAGACTCTCCTCCACCCATAAAAGAATGATAGTAGAAAAGAATAATAACCTATTAGTATTATTATCCAAATAATTTTAACTATTATCCAAATCTTTTAACTTTAAATATCATTTAAGAGTGCTAGGAACCTCCAAGGGACCTGCTGGACAAAATTTTGAAGACCTCTGTACTAGACCACTGCATGCCACTATACACTCATTCAATAACCTCAAGAGATTTGCATTGGTGTAACTCCAGACTTCAACATTAAACACTTTCGGAGGCTAATAAATGAGATCTTCATACACAAAACACATGGTCTTCCAAAATTTTCTCCCTGAAGCTCCAGGGACTGAAAAATAGAAGAAAACCTATTTCCAGGAAATGGCTTAAAATAAGCTGTCCAACCTGCAGCCCGTGGGCCACATGCGGCCCAGGATGGCATTGAATGTGGCCCAATACACATTGGTAAACTTTCTTAAAACAGTATGAGGTTTTTTGTGAATTTTTTTTTTTTAGCTCATCAGCTATTCTTAGTGTTAATGTATTTTACGTGTGCCCCAAGACAATTCTTCTTCTTCTAATGTGGCCAAGAGAAGCCAAAAGATTAGACACCCCCGAGTTAAAGGATCTGACATAATATCCAAGGATTGCAAGATTCAGAAGATCTGAAAAAGGAGATTAAAATCATCCAAAACTTGGATGAAGAATCTATAGCGTAAGTGGTAAATTGAGCCTGCATGGAGTTGTCCATAAGAAATGAATCATTTTTAACATCTAATGATTCTAACATAAGATAGTTGGGTAACCACAGGTTACATAGTCACCTGAAACTTGGGATCTCTCTTGAATCCTACTTTCCCTTCAACTTCTACATTTAATTAATCACCAAATCCAACTCATAAATATATCTTGTCTCTGTCTTCTCTCCACCAATAATTTAGGCCTTTATCATTTCCAAACTGGATTTTTATAAGAGCCTACACATTGATATGCCTGGCTTTGGTCTCTCAAATCTGTCCTTCTCAGTCCCTCACTGTTTTCTCTCTTGAGCACAGATCAGAATGTGCCTCCTTCAATGGCCCTCCTTGTGTAGGGGTCAACTCCAAGTGTATAATGGAAAAAACATGGGCTTTGACAGAAAAGGGACAAGTAATGAATTCTAATTTGGCTTAGGACCTCAGAGGAGTTACTGTCTGAGCTTCTTCCATGTGTTATATGGTATAGTGGGAGACACAGACAAGCAATTATTATCGGCGGGAGGTGGGAGAGAGATTATGAAAGCACCTAAGGACATCTAACCCAAACTTGAAGGAAGAAGAAGTGCATTTTGGAGGGAATGGCATCTAACTGAGGATCTGAAAAGAAGTCTCTTGGGGTTCTTTGGATAATGAGTAAGGGGATAAGAGGAAGTAGAGAAAGTTAGCAGAGAAATTCTAGGCAGAAGCAGAGGGAAAGGGGTGTATTAATGATAATTTGACTCTAAGAAATGAGGCCTTTGTTTTTTCTAGATTAGAAAGGTGAGAGAGGATATGATACCTTTAAAGAACTGAAAGTGGTGTAATAGTGGTATACAGGGAGTGGTGTAAGGTAAAGCTGGAGAAACAAGCAGGTGGTCGGATCATAAATGGCATTGTAAGATCTGTTAGAGGACAGATTTGACCCTGACAGTGAAATCAGGCTAATTTGAGATTTAAAGTTGAGAAATATGAGATCTTTGTTATAGAACCTTCATTCTGGTGTAGTGTTGAGGAGTCATTAAACAAGGGCCATAATGAAGGTAAAGTCAGGAGAGGCACTGCAGAAGGTGGCCTGGACAAAAATGGTGATAGTGGAGATAGAGAAAAAAAGATGGATTCAAGAGTGATTTGGGAGTCATCACCTGTAGTACTCAGCAATTGATTGCATATGAGGCATGAGGAAAAGGAAAGAATCAAAGCAGCACAGGGTGGCTGGTGGCACTGATCACTGGCCTAGGGAATGTGGGAGAAGGAACAGGTTTGGGGCAAGAAGCAGGTAAGTTGAATTTTGGAGATGGAGATGGAGAGCTTGAGTTGTCTGTGAGAACCTTGGTGGAGCTGTTCAGTATATATAATTAGGTCTGAAGTCAGGGAAGACCTGGACTAGTAGTGAGGACTTAAGGCTTTTCAGCAGATTGTGTACGCTAAAGTCAGATCACCAAGGAGAGTCTATAGAAGGAGCAGACAAGAGGGCTGCAAGCCCACAAAAGAGCTTTCATCATTTGCAAAATGGCATATACAATTTTCCAGGACTGTTTGGAGAAATACATAGCTAAAATTCACAGAAGTACCAAACAGAATGCCTAGCTCATAGTATAAACTTGATTAATATTTATTGAATGAATAATTGAACAAAAGCATACACCTAACTTACTAATTTATTTGTAGACAATAAGCAAAGGGAAAGTTCATTTACCAGCTCAAAGAAAATCTCATGAACAAAATACAGGTTAAGCCCATACACAAAGACACCTCCTCCTAACAGCAGAGCCATGACTCTTAAGGCATGAGGCTTTTTGCTTTTTTCACGACAAGAAAGTCACATTTATTAGCACCAGTCAGCTATTTAAAACTGACCTCTGTTTGATCTTGACATTTACAAGCAAAAGGAAGTTTTTAGTTATGTAACAGGCCAACAATCCACACATCCCGCCTGCAACAACAATATACTACAGAAGCTGATTTGTCATTGTGTTTGACTCTATTCAAAACAACACCATCTCTTCACCAGCTTCTATTTTTTTCCTTGCATTCTCTGAGGCTACCAATTTATGCCAACAACCCAGTAACAAGATGAAGATGAACATCTGCTTAAATGAGAAGTTGTTGGATTTTGTTTTGTTTTTTAATAAGGAGGGAACTTGTCTGCTGTAAAATCAATCAGAACTCTGGCTAGCCAAATTGTTTAATGAAGTTCCTGATAACTGGGCTTCATGTTGATAAGGAACTCATTTTGGGTCAAACAGACTGCTTGTGATTTTATGGCATTAAAGTACACTTCAAAATAGTTCTGAAAACAAAAACTCATTCACAAAACTCATGATTTCAGATTGGCATGTCAAGCATAATTTCTGAGCATTTGCAGAAATGAATACTCCTACCAAGGGCACATTGTTTATTTCAAATAAACTTGACATCAAAAGATCCACTGTTGCTTATAAACAATGAAAAAAAAAAACAGAGCATTTTTTGGATAATCTCAGTAGGCATCAGATTACTTTTAGCCACTCAATACACAAATTCAGTATCAAAAATTTGCTGGTATCTTTGTTCCTTCTATTCCTAAACATAAAGAAAAGATAGACTGGACACTAAGATGTACTAAGAGAGAAATAATGGGAGTTTTGTTAGGGCCTTAGGCATAAAATGATTCATAATTTCTTGCTGATTAGAGTCAAACATAACTTATTAGTTTTTTTGGTGGGGCGTTGTTTGTTTCTAGTCCAAGCTTTATAACAATACACATAAATATACCTGAAGAATTTAGGGTAAATATTAGCAAAATAGTTAAAACTCTCAAGAGAAAGTAAACTATTAAAATCCTCCCGTTTCTTTGAAAATGCCATCTTGAAGAGAAAACCTGAGCCCCAAGAACCTTGATCTAACCTAGAGCAATAATTTGGCCTTAGGTTTTATTGTTTCATATCAAAAACAACAGGAATAACACACACACTCCAACATACACACACATGAACATACACATGCACATAGAGCTACAGTCACCAGCTTCTCAAGGACAAGGGCCCACAAGGTTATTCTCAGGAACCAGACTTCCCAGTGGGATTTAAGTTTAAGCGTAGTCCCACAGATACCCTTTAGTGTGGCCCAGCAAAGTATTTAACACCATCTGAAGCTCCATGTATTTTCAATGTTTATTTGTTTGCTATCTATGTCCTCCAGTAGAATGTCAGCTCCATGAGTCAGGGGTCTTATCAATCTTGTTTACTGCTGTGTTCCCACTTCTAGACATAGTACCTGGCATATAGTGAATACTCAATAAACAATTGTTAAATGAACAAATGAGTGCTGGCCAACAAAAACAAACAAACAGAAAAAACAGCAAAGAAACTAAACCTGGCTTGATCTTGACTTTGAACAGCGTGCAAAGCCACAAATGCCCCAAATTAGGTTCTTGCAATAAGCCAGAATGGGTTTGAAGGGGAGCAGGATGTTGGGGAGCCAGTCAGAATAGATACAAGTCTTTTTCAGAACGGAATGTTTCTTTTGCGTTTTTGCCTCCTCTTGAATTTCCTTTAACTTTCTTGTTCATTCTGACAACATACACATAATATTTTCTTTCTTCAAATACAAATTACGGGTAATTTATCCCCACCTCTTACATTCCAGGAGTCTCATCATACGACTCCAACAAGGAGGGGTATCTTAGAGTTCAGCTCTTGCCATCTTCTGCTAACTTAAGACTTGGTTTTCTGTCTTGCTGAGATTATCTCTGCAAACTATAACACGGGGCTCTTGGAGCATTATTATTTTTCATTCTTCCTAAAACTTTCCTTTTTTTTTTTTTTTTTTTTTTTTTGAGACAGAGTCTCGCTCTGTCACCCAGGCTGGAGTGCAGTGGCGCGATCTCAGCCTGCCTCCACGCCCGGCGAACTTTTTGTATTTTTTAGTAGAGATGGGGTTGCACCGTGTTAGCCATGCAGTTGGAGAACACAGGACAAGGGTGAAAAAGAACCTCGGCCTGAAGATCTGGGTTAGCATCTGGTACTAAAGCGAGATGGGAACTTGTTATAAATGCAAAGTTTTGAAACTTACCTCATCTCGCTTCAGTACCAGATGCTAACCCAGACCTCTCATCAAAAAGGGCAACTTTGCAAGAGTTTCCATGGGAAATCATTAGGCATCTTCCTTACAGTACTGATTTGGCTGCTTCTGCCTTATTTTTGTTTCCTAGTCTTAAAAAACCTTTAAAGGGCACTCATTTTTCTTTAGTTAATGATGTAAAAAAAAAAAAAAAAAAAACACTGTATTAAAATGGTTAAATCCCCAGGACCCTCAGTTTTTTAAGGTGGACTAAAGGGCTGGTATCATCACTTCAAAAGTGTCTTGAACTTGATGAAGCTTATGTTGAAAAATAAAATTTATAATTTTTATTCTTATTGTTTAATTCCATTTTTCCATGAACTTTAAAAAGTTTTCTCATATGTAACTATATTTTGCTAGGTATGTTACCCAGAAGATATATGAAATGAATTCTTACTACATAGTCCTTACTGGATTCACCTCCTGACACCCTCCCTGCCCCAGCTTGCCAAGGAAAACAGCTCCCAGTCTGTACAAAATCAGATAATGGGCAGAAACAGACAGAAGCTCCAAGAGATGAAGCAGAAAGGAAAGACAAGGTTAAAGAACTAAAATCCCTTTACCAGATGAAGAGATGAGAAAGAGTAGAAGAGAAAACTGGATAGTAGAAAAGCCAGCCAAGTTATGACAAGGGAGCTTGGGTAGTGAGCGGGGCAGTGTGTGTGTGTGAGAAAGAAAGACTTTTGTGGTAGGTTGGAACTCGTTAATTCATGTGGCTGAAGGCATAAAGAGAACTACACAGTTCTGCTATGACCACTGGTAGGAGTGAAAATAAACAGATGTTTTTGAGAACCTACTGTCTTAGTTTATTTGGGCTGCTATAACAAAATACCGTAAACTGGCTAGCATATAAACAATGGGAATTTCTTTCTTTCTTCAAATTCTAGAGGCTGAGCAGTCCAAGATCAAGGCACCAACAGATCTGGTGTCTTATGAGGGTCTGCTTCCTGGTTCACAGATGGCAGCTTCTTGCTCTGTCCTCACATGGTGGAAGGGGTGAGGGAGATCCCTTGAGTCTCTTTTATAAGGACACTAGTCCCATTCCTGAGGCAGTGCCCTCAAGAACTTATCATCCACCAAAGATCCCACCACCACATACTATCATATTGAGGATTAGGTTTCAATATATGATTTTTTTCTTTTTGGCAGGGGGACAGAAACATTCAGCCATAATAACCACAAAGGGACAGAGGGACAGATACCTATCCCATTTAATAACAGCCTCACAATAGCCCTATGTAACTAGCATGTTTACACCCTCCTAGATAAGACAACTGTAGCTGGGGAGACAAAGTGAATTGCCCAAGGCCATAAAGCTAGCAGATAGTGGAGCAGGAACAAAGCCTGGGCTCTCCCTGATCTGATACCTGGAGCTGGGAACCAGAAGCCATTGATAAATGGGAGAGACTCTGGGCTAACACTGCTGCCAAAAGGAATGTTACCTCATAAGCTCTATGTTGGCATGCATCTGGATCCAGACTTCATTGCAAAAGTATGGGTTTTCTTGACACTATCTTTTGTCTCAGCACAAAAGCTGTATGGTCTATTTGCTTGTGTATGGTCATAAACAGCAGTCCACCAGAGTCCCTTTCCTTGTCCTCTTATATTCACTGGTGATAGAAGCCAGCACACATGAAAAAACTTTTTTTTATGGGCTTCTCTAGAAACGCTTTTACTTTTCATCTTTCTTTCACATTCCTAACAGCTTTTCTCCCTTTTATTCACCCTTTTTCTTTATCTATTACCCAACATCCAGGCATTTAGTTTTCCTCCCACCTGATCTTAACCTATGGGAAATACAATAAAGTATTTTCTTAAGCAAAACTTGGTAATATGTTGAGTGGTTTATCATTATAACCTAGGTTAGAAGTTGGAGCCAAATGACACTTTCTCACTCTACTTTGGCTGAATTGGTGCAGTTATTTCTCAAAGCCTTGACTAACCCAGATTATAAGTCTTAATTGCAAGTTATCCTGATCCCATTATTTCTTTTATTTTGACATTAGTGACTTGGCTGCAGAGAAATAAAGAATAATTGTAAGCTAAAGTGAAGCCCAACAAAGAATTCTGTTGACTGTGTGACCTCATTGGAGGAAGTGGCCACAACCTTCTTATTTGTTGGCTATTTCTAATTTTTTTCTTTGTAACAGTGGACCTTGCTGAAGGAGACCTTAGAAATGCCCAGTTTGCACAAATTGAGGCCCAGGACCAACAGATGATTAATGCAGGTAACAACATTAGGCACCTATACTTTCCATTCTGAGTTAATTCTGTGTTCTCAGAGGCAAAGCTAAGAGATAAGGTCTTGAATAACAGTGAGATTAACCCTTTTCTCAAAGGCAGGATCCATTGTTTGATAATATTGCAAGCTTCCACTGCTTCATTCCAGCACAAATCTTGGTTCTTGTCGTGTCTTCCACACTCCCCACCTCATTCTACTTCACCCGGCTAGCCCATAATTTGGGTTACCAGTAAAGGCAAGCTAGCATTCCCAACATCCTTGTGACAAATCCTAAATTAATGACATTTAGAAAAAGCCTTAACGTGTACAGCAGGCAAAAATATTCCTTCAAACACACACACACACACACAGATTGAGAGAGAGAGAGAGAGAGTGTGTGTGTGTGTGTGTAATCCTTGTCTTTAACACTAAAGACAGTCTTACTGCAATCCCTTAGTGGCATGGCCTGGTAAGGAAGACAGTGGCACCCAGTGGACAAATGTTTGATTGTTTGTGACAGGTGTTCTATTCTGAAATATTCTCAAGAACATTCTTAGGAAATATCAGTTTCTCCCCTTTCTCTATCCTCTCATCCATATGTTTTTAATGTTGACTTAAATTTTAAAATAGGGGACAGAGGACTGTTCTTAAAGTTTTTATCTTTTCAAGGAAAAGACTAAACACTGGAGAAAGCAAAAATCTCAGGATTAAATCCTCTGACAACAGTGTTGATTGACCCCTCTCAACAGTAACAATGAAGACAGCCAGATCTCATAAAATGCTCAAGTTAATTAAAAATGTAATATTGAAAATGGCTGCAATGTGCTTTTACACATCGTACTCTCCCTTTCCTCAAACTATGGCCAACTTCCAATTAAACTCACATGGTTATGCAAATTTGGCAACTTCAAGAACTATCCTTTAGTACAATTAACATGTACAGATCCTGCAACTTAATGCTATTGTGCAGTTTATCTTGGAGTCATATAAACACCTATTTTCATTCTCCATGTCTTCCAATTTTTCTATTCTCTGTGAGCTACTTGGGTAGAGAAGCTCTGGCTTACATGTCTTTCCCACAAAACACCTAACCAGCACCTTACTTATGGTAGGTACAAAAATGTTAAGTGAAATCCAGTTTCCATTTTATATATTTAATCTGCTATATTACTGAAAAAATAAATACATCTAATTGTTTGGTATTATATAAAGAGATCATCCAGCTAAGAATCTTAAATATTAGGAGCTATTTGTGAAACTACCTTTGTAAATTATAACTGAGGAAATTATGACAGTGAGAGAAATAAGACCTAACCAACTCTATCTTGCTTCTAACCCTTAAGCTGTCCTTGTTCATTCCTGGGCATAGGCCGAACTAACTTTGGGAAGGAATTCAGTTCACGGTTTGACTCTGAAACAAAATTGATAACAGCCCTTTCCCGAAAAGACCCTGTTCTTGCCTGGGGTCCAATCTGCCCTTGCAGAACGACCAAATTAGCTGCAAGATTAGAAATTACAATTTAGGGGTCATGCAGCCTGTGGCTGAACCTCCCCAAATTGCTCCTGGGGATAACATCACTATTGTAAAGCTTAAGATCAGTGCTTCAGATATTTTGCAGATCCTGCACTCCATGGATCAGCTGACACCACTCAGATGGTAATCTGCCCCAACCAGTTCTGCCATCACACCCAGGAACAGAAGACATTAAGAAAACCTAACTTCGAGCCCCTATGATTCCATCTCCAACCTGACCAACCAGCACTCCCCACTTCCCGGGCCCCTCCCCGTCAAATTATCTTTAAAAACTCTGATCTCTGAATGCTTAGGGAGACTGATTTGAGTAATAATAAAATCCCGGTCTCCTGCACAGCCGGCTCTGTGGCTCTGTGATTTACTCTTTCTCCGTTGCAATTCCCCTGTCTTGATAAATCGATTCTGTCTAGGCAGCGGGCAAGGTGAACCCATTGATTGGGTGGTTACATTTGCATTGGATAAAAATATTTCATCAAGAACAAAAATAATGTGTACTTTTTTTTTTTTTTTCTTTGAGACAGAGTCTGGCTCTGTCGCCCAGGCTGGAGTGCAGTGGCGCAATCTCGGCTCACTGCAAGCTCCGCCTCCCGGGTTCACGCCATTCTCCTGCCTCAGCCTCCCGAGTAGCTGGGACTACAGGTGCCACCCACCACGCTGGGCTAATTTTTTTGTACTTTTAGTAGAAACGGGCTTTCGCCATGTTAGCCAGGATGGTCTCGATCTCTTGACCTCGTGATCCACCCGCCTCAGCCTCCCAAAGTGCAGGAATGGGTACTTTTATGAGTGAATTCAATCTTACTGATTCAAACGAGAAATCATTAAAAGCCATTTGATTACCAAAAAAAAAAAAATCCTATATACCTTCTTAGTGTAACCTAATCCCAGCATGGGTGCCCTTTTTTAGTTATCCATTGAAAAATCTTTCCCAATTTGGAGACTCTGAAATTCTTAGTTTGTTTTTTTTTTTTTTTTTTGCTTTGAAATGGTACCTTATGTTTATCATTATGTTCTTGGTAATTCTTAATTTTGCCACAGTTCGAGGCTTGTTTTTGTTTATTTTAGAAAAAAAAAAAAACCCAACAGTTGGCAGGCTAGAGCTATGGCTTGAGGCTGAGATGGAAACTTTTCCAAAAGGGCAACACATTTTTATTAATTGACACAAGTCCCCTGAGACCGCTTGCATCAATCGCATTTAGTCAGTAAACAATAAATACATGCCAAAGTAAGGGATGCACCTTTTTTGGTAAGCTGAAAAAGAAATGAAGGGCATTTGTGTGTGTATCACTAAATTATATATTAATTATACTTTTTCTCATAACACAAGCACCTTTCCTCCTTAGTTTCTGCTAAAATTCTGATGCAATTAGGTTTCACTATACAGAGAGACTACCTTTATTAAAAGTACCTTAAAATTCTTTTTTTCCAATGTATCTAAAATATACTTTTATCTAAATGTATCAATCCAGAAGAAATTAATAAACATTTCTAACATTGCAGGGCCTCCTCCATCCTTTTCCCTTCACTGACTGTCACCAAAAGAGAGCACTGGGGGACCGAGACTCCAAGCAGTTTGTCCCCTGGGGCCAAGCCTCTCTGACCAGGGGGAAAGGCAACAATAGTTGCACTATTTGCAAAGTATAATCTTATTGGGAAATGTTCCAGCCCTGGTCTGAGCTTTACTTATACCCACAGCCAGTGTCTCTGAAATCATGGAGCTGCTGTACATGCAAAGCACCTATAACGTGTCCAGGCCACCTGGGGCAGACCAGGCTCCACTTATCACCTGCTGCTTTGCTTCTGTAAGTTTCAAAAACCCAAGAGGGATGTCAATATTTGAAAAACTCTCTTCCAAGTAAAGTTTCCTAAAAATAAAAGAAAATTACTTCTGCATGGCTCCAATAGGCTTTATTTTATCTTTGAGCTTATCTGTTTATCATGCAAATATGCTTTGCTTATTCAGGAAAATCACTTAGTTAAAGAAGGTTTGCCTAACTCATGGCCTGTGGTGAATGAAAGTCAAATAAAATATAAAGATGAAAAAAGTTTTAAACGCTGAAAAGGTCCATACAGACTAAAGTAAGCACTGTTATGTCTAAAATGAATGGAATGCTGTGTGTGTGTGGGGTGGGGGGGCATAACTGCAATGTGTATGTGTGTGTGTGTGTGTGTATCAGTAGAGGGAGAGGTTAAAACGTGTGTTTACATTTACACTTGCCATGCTGCACACTGAGGAACATTTGTTTCCAGTTCCCATGACAGGTGTTACCTGTTCAGATAAAGCTTTAGCCTTTTCTTCTGCTTCTTTCAGGCAAATCTCCAAGGACTCAAGTTGGGCCAAGGTAAACGCCATCTGTCCAGTGTCCAGGGACGCTTTCTTTAAAAAAAGAAAATCAAGTATTACTTTTTGACATGGATAGTTTGAGCGCATCTCAAACAATCTTATGGACTAATGATAGGCTTGATAAACTCACACAAATCCTCCCCTTTTCTTAACATGGAAATAAAACAGCAAAATGTTTTAACAATAGTTTCATTTAAAATATAGAAAGTAAAAAGAGTAAAAAATAAATGATGACAATGAACAGCTTTAGAAAGTTAGATTAAATAACTGTCATTGGAATTTGATTACTTTGAAACTTTTATTCTTACTCCAAAAGGTTAGGATGAAAATTTCACATTCCTGATGGAAGATGTCACCTAGAATGCCTATGTTTTTAACATTCATCTAACAGTAGGAACAGAGTCAACTGAACTCAGAGAAACCCTGTTTCCTCTGATCTTCACCTTCTTAGCATATGTCATTAAAGCAAAGATACCACATGTTTTAGAATCAGATCATTCTTCCCCAGAGCCTGGCTAATATGACTTAAATTAGCAGATGTGTAGACTCTGCCTGTCAAATTTTTTCTTTTTCTTTTTTTTTTTTTTCCAGGCAGAGTTTTGCTCTTGTTGCCCAGGCCAAGTGCAAGGGCACGATCTTGGCTCACTGCAACCTCCACCTCCTGGGTTCAAGCGATTCTCCTGTCTCAGCCCCTGGAGATTACAGGCACGTGCCACCATGCCTGGATAATTTTTATATTTTTAGTAGAGACGTGGATTCCCCATGTTGGCCAGGCTAGTCTTGAAATCCTGACCTCGTGATCTGCCCGCCTCAGCCTCCCAAAGTGCTGGGATTGCAGGTGTGAGCCACTGCGCCTGGACTCAAAATGTTTCTAAAGTTACTTTTTCTCAGCTAAAAGCTGAAGAGTATGCAAAATTGGTAGGAAAACACAAGGTACAGGACTTTGTGAGACTAGAGCACTTCCTAACTACTCTTTTGCTATTGTGATACTTAATAATTAGAAAGAAATATGAAAAGTTGGAAAACCTTGTACATGCTAGGATGATGACCTTCCTATAGCTTGGCTGTGGGTGTGTCCTGTATTCTTGTGACTACTCCTGCTGCAGCTGCTTCCAATTAACCCCACAAAGAACGAACTGCGAGGAGCCAAGATGGCTGAATAGGAACAGCTCCGGTCCACAGCTCCCAGCCTGAGTGACGCAGAAGACGGTGATTTCTGCATTTCCATCTGAGGTACCGGGTTCATCTCACTAGGGAGTGCCAGACAGTGGGCACGGGTCAGTGGGTGCGCGCACCGTGCGCGAGCTGAAGCAGGGTGAGGCATTGCCTCACTTGGGAAGCGCAAGGGGTCAGGGAGTTCCCTTTCCTAATCAAAGAAAGGGGTGACAGACGGCACCTGGAAAATCGGGTCACTCCCACACGAATACTGCGCTTCTCCGACAGGCTTAAAAAACGGTGCATCACGAGATTATATCCCGCACCTGGCTCGGAGGGTCCTACGCCCACGGAGTCTCGCTGATTGCTAGCACAGCAGTCTGAGATCCAACTGCAAGGCGGCAGCGAGGCTGGGGGAGGGGCGTCCGCCATAGCCCGGGCTTCATTAGGTAAACAAAGCAACCAGGAAGCTCGAACTGGGTGGAGCCCACCACAGCTCAAGGAGGCCTGCCTGCCTCTGTAGGCTCCACCTCTGGGGGCAGGGCACAGACAAACAAAAAGACAGCAGTAACCTCTGCAGACTTAAATGTCCCTGTCTGACAGCTTTGAAGAGAGCAGTGGTTCTCTCAGTACGCAGCTGGAGATCTGAGAACGGGCAGACTGCCTCCTCAAGTGGGTCCCTGACCCCTGACCCCCGGGCAGCCTAACTGGGAGGCACCCTCCAGCAGGGGCACACTGACACCTCACATGGCAGGGTACTCCAACAGACCTGCAGCTGAGGGTCCTGTCTTTTAGAAGGAAAACTAACAAACAGAAAGGACATCCACACCAAAAACCCATCTGAACATCACCATCATCAAAGACCAAAAGTAGATAAAACCACAAAGATGGGGAAAAAACAGACCAGAAAAACTGGAAACTAAAAATCAGAGCGCCTCTCCTCCTCCAAAGGAACGCAGCTCCTCACCAGCAACGGAACAAAGCTGGATGGAGAATGACTTTGACGAGCTGAGAGAAGAAGGCTTCAGACGATCAAATTACTCTGAGCTACGGGAGGACATTCAAACCAAAGGCAAAGAAGTTGAAAACTTTGAAAAAAATTTAGAAGAATGTATAACTAGAATAACCAATACAGAGAAGTGCTTAAAGCAGCTGATGGAGCTGAAAACCAAGGCTGGAGAACTACGTGAAGAATGCAGAAACCTCAGGAGCTGATGCGATCAACTGGAAGAAAGGGTATCAGCAATGGAAGATGAAATGAAGCGAGAAGGAAAGTTTAGAGAAAAAAGAATAAAAAGAAATGAGTAAAGCCTCCAAGAAATATGGGACTATGTGAAAAGACCAAATCTACGTCTGATTGGTGTACCTGAAAGTGATGGGGAGAATGGAACCAAGTTGGAAAACACTCTGCAGGATATTATCCAGGAGAATTTCCCCAGTCTAGCAAGGCAGGCCAACGTTCAGATTCAGGAAATATAGAGAACGCCACAAAGATACTCCTTGAGAAGAGCAACTCCAAGACACGTAATTGTCAGATTCACCAAAGTTGAAATGAAGGAAAAAATGTTAAGGGCAGCCAGAGAGAAAGGTCATGTTACCCTCAAAGGGAAGCCCATCAGACTAACAGCGGATCTCTCGGCAGAAACCCTACAAGCCAGAAGACAGTGGGGGCCAATATTCAACATTCTTAAAGAAAAGAATTTTCAACCCAGAATTTCATATCCAGCCAAACTAAGCTTCATAAGTGAAGGAGAAATAAAATCCTTTACAGACAAGCAAATGCTGAGAGATTTTGTCACCACCAGGCCTGCCTTAAAAGAGCTCCTGAAGGAAGCACTAAACATGGAAAGGAACAACCGGTACCAGCTGCTGCAAAATCATGCCAAGATGTAAAGACCATCGAGACTAGGAAGAAACTGCATCAACTAACGAGCAAAATAACCAGCTAACATCATAATGACAGGATCAAATTCACACATAACAATATTAACTTTAAATGTAAATGGACTAAATGCTCCAATTAAAAGACACAGACTGGCAAATTGGATAAAGAGTCAAGACCCATCAGTGTGCTGTATTTAGGAAACCCATCTCACGTGCAGAGACACACATAGGCTCAAAATAAAAGGATGGAGGAAGATCTACCAAGCAAATGGAAAACAAAAAAAAGGCAGGGGTTGCAATCCTAGTCTCTGATAAAACAGACTTTAAACCAACAAAGATCAAGAGACAAAGAAGGCCATTACATAATGGTAAAGGGATCAATTCAACAAGAAGAGCTAATTATCCTAAATATATATGCACCCAATACAGGAGCACCCAGATTCATAAAGCAAGTCCTGAGTGACCTACAAAGAGACTTAGACTCCCACACATTAATAATGGGAGACTTTAACACCCCACTGTCAACATTAGACAGATCAACGAGACAGAAAGTCAACAAGGATACCCAGGAATTGAACTCAGCTCTGCACCAAGCAGACCTAATAGACATCTACAGAACTCTCCACCCCAAATCAACAGAATATACATTTTTTTCAGCACCACACCACACCTATTCCAAAATTGACCACATACTTGGAAGTAAAGCTCTCCTCAGCAAATGTAAAAGAACAGAAATTATAACAAACTATCTCTCAGACCACAGTGCAATCAAACTAGAACTCAGGATTAAGAATCTCACTCAAAACCGCTCAACTACATGGAAACTGAACAACCTGCTCCTGAATGACTACTGGGTACATAATGAAATGAAGGCAGAAATAAAGATGTTCTTTGAAACCAACGAGAACAAAGACACAACATACCAGAATCTCTGGGACACATTCAAAGCAATGTGTAGAGGGACATTTATAGCACTAAATGCCCACAAGAGAAAGCAGGAAAGATATAAAATTGACACCCTAACATCACAATTAAAAGAACTAGAAAAGCAAGAGCAAACACATTCAAAAGCTAGCAGAAGGCAAGAAATAACTAAAATCAGAGCAGAACTGAAGGAAATAGAGACACAATAAACACTTCAAAAAATTAATGAATCCAGGAGATGGTTTTTTGAAAGGATCAACAAAATTGATAGACCGCTAGCAAGACTAATAAAGAAAAAAAGAGAGAAGAATCAAATAGATGCAATAAAAAATGATAAAGGGGATATCACCACCAATCCCACAGAAATACAAACTACCATCAGCAAATACTACAAACACCTCTATGCAAATAAACTAGAAAATCTAGAAGAAATGGATAAATTCCTGGACACATACACTCTCCCAAGACTAAACCAGGAAGAAATTGAATCTCTGAATAGACCAATAACAGGCTATGAAATTGTGGCAATAATCAATAGCTTACCAACCAAAAAAGAGTCCAGGACCAGATGGATTCACAGCCAAATTCTACCATAGGTACAAGGAAGAACTGGTACCATTCCTTCTGAAACTATTCCAATCAATAGAAAAAGAGGGAATCCTCCCTAACTCATTTTATGAGGCCACCATCATTCTGATACCAAAGCCGGGCAGAGACACAACAAAAAAAGAGAATTTTAGACCAATATCCTTGATGAACATTGATGCAAAAATCCTCAATAAAATACTGGCAAACCGAATCCAGCAGCACATCAAAAAGCTTATCCACCATGATCAAGTGGGCTTCATCCCTGGGATGCAAGGCTGGTTCAATATACACAAATCAATAAATGTAATCCAGCATATAAACTGAGCCAAAGACAAAAACCACATGATTATCTCAATAGATGCAGAAAAAGCCTTTGACAAAATTCGACAACCTTTCATGCTAAAAACTCTCAATAAATTAGGTCTTGATGGGACATATTTCAAAATAATAAGAGCTATCTATGACAAACCCACAGCCAATATCATACTGAATGGGCAAAAACTGGAAGCATTCCCTTTGAAAACTGGCACAAGACAGGGATGCCCTCTCTCGCCACTCCTATTCAACATAGTGTTGGAAGTTCTGGCCAGGGCAATTAGGCAGGAGAAGGAAATAAAGGGTATTCAATTAGGAAAAGAGGAAGTCAAATTGTCCCTGTTTGCAGATGACATGATTGTATATCTAGAAAACCCCATTGTCTCAGCCCAAAATCTCCTTAACCTGATAAGCAACTTCAGCAAAATCTCAGGATACAAAATCAATGTGCAAAAATCACAAGCATTCCTATACAACAACAACAGACAAACAGAGAGCCAAATCATGAGTGAACTCCCATTCACAATTGCTTCAAAGAGAATAAAATACCTAGGAATCCAACTTACAAGGGATGTGAAGGACCTCTTCAAGGAGAACTACAAACCACTGCTCAAGGAAATAAAAGAGGATACAAACAAATGGAAGAACATTCCATGCTCATGGGTAGGAAGAATCAATATTGTGAAAATGGCCATACTGCCCAAGGTAATTTACAGATTCAATGCCATCCCCATCAAGCTACCAATGACTTTCTTCACAGAATTGGAAAAAACTACTTTAAAGTTCATATGGAACCAAAAAAGAGCCCACATCACCAAGTCAATCCTAAGCCAAAAGAACAAAGCTGGAGGCATCACACTACCTGACTTCAAACTATACTACAAGGCTACAGTAACCAAAACAGCATGGTACTGGTACCAAAACAGAGATATAGATCAATGGAACAGAACAGAGCCCTCAGAAATAACGCCGCATATCTACAACTATCTGATCTTTGACAAACCTGAGAAAAACAAGTAATGGGGAAAGGATTCCCTATTTAATAAATGGTGCTGGGAAAACTGGCTAGCCATATGTAGAAAGCTGAAACTGGATCCCTTCCTGACACCTTATACAAAAATCAATTCAATGGATTAAAGACTTAAACGTTAGACCTAAAACCATAAAAACCCTAGAAGAAAACCTAGGCATTACCATTCAGGACATAGGCATGGGCAAGGACTTCATGTCTAAAACACCAAAAGCAATGGCAACAAAAGACAAAATTGACAAATGGGAACTAATTAAACTAAAGAGCTTCTGCACAGCAAAAGAAACTACCATCAGAGTGAACAGGCAACCTACAGAATGGGAGAAAATTTTCACAACCTACTCATCTGACAAAGGGCTAATATCCAGAATCTACAATGAACTCAAACAAATTTACAAGAAAAAAACAAACAACTCCATCAAAAAGTGGGCAAAGGACATGAACAGACACTTCTCAAAAGAAGACATTTATGCAGCCAAAAAACACATGAAAAAATGCTCACCATCACTGGCCATCAGAGAAATGCAAATCAAAACCACAATGAGATACCATCTCACACCAGTTAGAATGGCAATCATTAAAAAGTCAGGAAACAACAGGTGCTGGAGAGGATGTGGAGAAATAGGAACACTTTTACACTGTTGGTGGGACTGTAAACTAGTTCAACCATTGTGGAAGTCAGTGCGGCGATTCCTCAGGGATCTAGAACTAGACATACCATTTGACTCAGCCATCCCATTACTGGGTATATACCCAAAGGACTATAAATCATGCTGGTATAAAGACACATGCACACGTATGTTTATTGTGGCATTATTCACAATAGCAAAGACTTGGAACCAACCCAAATGTCCAACAATGATAGACTGGATTAAGAAAATGTGGCACATATACACCATGGAATACTATGCAGCCATAAAAATGATGAGTTCATGTCCTTTGTAGGGACATGGATGAAATTGGAAACCATCATTCTCAGTAAACTATCGCAAGGACAAAAAACCAAACACCGCATATTCTCACTCATAGGTGGGAATTGAACAATGAGATCACATGGACACAGGAAGGGGAACATCACACTCTGGGGACTGTTGTGGGGTGGGGGGAGGGGGGAGGGATAGCATTGGGAGATATACCTAATGCTAGATGACGAGTTAGTGGGTGCAGCACACCAGCATGGCACATGTATATGTATGTAACCTGCACAATGTGCACATGTACCCTAAAACTTAAAGTATAATAATAAAAAATAAATAAATAAATAAATATAAATAAAAAAAGAAACAAGAAATAAAAAAAAAAAAGAACGAACTGCATTCCTACATACCTTAAAGGTCTAACTTCTGCTTTATTTTTTTCCCTATGGCTTATGAGACCACTGATTTTACATGTGTGCATTTCCTGATGATACAATAGAGCCATCTGGTGGTAAATGAAACTAGGCATAAAAATACAGCATTCATTCAGTTTTTGTAATTGTTCATACTATACATTGAACCTTGAGTCTCTGCCACTGGCCTCTGATATAAACAGAATTCTATGGGAGGAGGGGCAAAAAAATATTGCTACGTCACCAACAGCCTGGCTCCACAGTCAAGTTCTGCCACTACAGGTGCATACTCACCCTCAAAAGTTTGCCATTAGGGGAGGAATATCTTAGGCTGGAATGGTGATACTAGGAAGTGAACCAATTGTCCTCGGATCCCTGATGGTTCCAGTAATTTCAAAAATGGGTTCAAAAATTCTCAAAAAAAAAAGGCTTTAAACAAAATTCTTGTGTATTTACACTTAGAGATGAATACATGTTGTAAGACATTATATGCAGAAATGGGGAATTGTCATGAGGCCAAACTATTTTTAAAAGATTGAGAATCCCTGATCTAGACTGCTATTCCCAGGGAAAATTTTCTTGTTGAATGTTTGATCTCAAGAGGAAGTTTTTAAAATTTGTATGAGTAGACTCAGCAAGATTGTCTAATCCATATCTCCAGGCCTTCTCCAAACACCCAAAATTTCCCTGGCTAAGAAGAACAAACATTTCCATAAGACAAAAGCAATATAAGTCAAAGCCAAATGAAACAGGCCTAACCGAGGATTGTTATTAAATAACATAGGACTTTTCATACAGACAAATTTAGGAAATTGTCATCTGTTTTAGGACAGGGAAAGACCTGAGCAAACTGTGGAGAATGCAAAGTCAGTCTTTTACACCTTCACTCCAGCTGCAGTGAGCACACCCTGCTCTCTGACCTGCCTTTCAGCTTCTCCCACTCCCTTAAGGGAAAGAGCTTATACAAAAGCAAGCACTTTTTAAATAGGAGGTAACCCCATTAACAGAAAAAAGGCAAACAAAAATGAAGTCAAGAACAATTTCAAAAATAAGTAAACACATAAAGATAGAGGTTTGGGAGGTGGATATGTGGTTTCAAAGACTAAAAAAGTTAGATGTGTTCAGTCGTTGTCCCAGTTTTGCAAGGTGCAATGGCAGAAGGGCAGAAAGATAGGACTTCCATTATTAATTTTATTTTACTTCCAGGTACGTGTGGTCACATGCAATTTGTATTAATAATGAAAATGAATACTTTCAGTGGTTAAAGTAGTTGCAAGTGAATAATACTAATCAACAGTCTGTTATATGACATCAAAATGATGAAAATATAGGCAATATATAGGTGTTTGGGAATTGAACCTGTGTATGGATTTCCAAATGGTAAATTCCAACAATTTAATAAAAATTCTCTTTGTTAATTTCTACTTTTTGTCTTAAAATTGTCTACCCAAATATAAAGTTATTATCTAAATACAGATACCTAATGTAGCCAAGATGATCAATCTAAAATGATACTAAATAACACTAAAAATTCAATAAACTCTTTGATTACAGTAAAGACACCTGACTATTATTATGCATGGATGTTGAGGTTGATAGTTTACTAACTGAACAAATCTTATATGACATTGTAAGAGTAGACTTCATTTTGGTTGCAAAGGTTTCTCATTGGATAATTTAAAAGAAAATTTGCATATTATTTTCTAATTTTATATTTCTTGATTTCTTAATCTATTCCAGTACCTTCTCATTATCCTCTACCTTGCTGTTAAGCCTTTATTTCTCTGTCCTAAAATGACAGCTGTACAAACTCTTTGACCCTTAAGGATTGGCTCAAGGTTTCTGACTGATCCAATTTCATGTGCGGTATCTAGAAAGATTCCTGTCTGCAGAAGACAGATGGGACTTTGCTGAACAGTAAGTAGGAGCCTGATAAATAATTGTTGATTGATTAAAGGCTCGGCAGTCAAGGAAGGTGGCTGTACCAGAACAGGCAGTCCTTCATGCTGAGAGGCTATAACAGTGACTTCTTTGAGCAATACTTTTCATGCATCTGACCTGGGACATTGACAGGGATCAGAGCCACAGAGAAGCTCTGCTTGCCATGGTCAGGGGCCAGACTGTGCAGATGAGGGCAAGAATGTGGTCACGAGGTTGAGTGATGGAACAGTTGTTTTAAGAATTGAAAGAGGTAAAGCAGGTAAATGCTTTGACAGAAGAAGTGCTCAATAAATGTTAATAATTCCATTATCCCAATTCCTTTAAAGAGAATAATTTGGTATTAAGACTCTCTAGCTTATTTTAAAACCCAAGTAAAAGAAAATACCCATGGGGACACTTTTGTAACAGCAAGTGACCAAACAGCAGTGGGAAATTCAATCAAGTTTGTAATTAAGAACAGTTAATGTATTAAATATGTGCATGTGCATTTATTTAAGAGCAAGATTTTTAAATAAAAGTGTGGTTATGGCAAATTTCACCATTGTGGAAGAGCATTTTGACATAGGTCAGTTTTGGAGAATTCAGTGTCTCTAAAATCTGAGGCTTCTAAATATGTCAGGGTTCCAGCAGCAGCCCCTGCTCAGTGGTACAGTAACTTCCTGCCAGATAAACACATTTGACAAATATCGTGTTTGATATCTATTCATTACTGCTGTCCATTCCTCTCTCCTTCTGCTTGACAGGCACCTATCACCCTATTCTTCCTTACCCTTCTTCAACCTACTCATTTTCTCATGCAGATTCAAGTCTTTCCCCAGCTCATCATCTTCTCCCCAACCTACCACCCATGCCCCAGCCCCTCACCCTGGGCACATTTATTTCATCTCTCCCCGCTCCCCTTTCATGATCAGAATTCACATCACAGTGGTAATTTCATCATTCTCATGTTCTTTTGTGTTTAGCGTTTTCAATACTTTCTTTTTTTTTTTTCCTTTTTTTTTTTTCTTTTTTTTTGAGACGGAGTCTCGCTCTGTAGCCCAGGCTGGAGTGCAGTGGCGCAACCTCGGCTCACTGCAAGCTCTGCCTCCTGGGTTCATGCCATTCTCCTGCCTCAGCCTCCCGAGTAGCTGGGACTACAGGCGCCCGCCACCATGCCTGGCTAATTTTTTTGTATTTTTTTAGCAGAGACGGGGTTTCACCGTGTTAAGCCAGGATGGTCTCGATCTCCCGACCTCGTGATCCACCCGCCTCGGCTTCCCAAAGTTCAGGGATTACAGGCGTGAGCCACCGCGCCTGGCCCTGCAATAGTTTCTTATACTAAATTGCCCATTTCTACTTAGGCAAATATTTAAAAACTCCATTTTCCTGGCTCTAATCCACTACAGTGAAAACAGTATTCCTCTGTGTTTGGGTTTGCCTCAATAGTCACCTAAGAAGATATTTAAATTAGAAATGTGAACAAACTACAACTAGTTGTTGAAATGCCCATCTATATGGCTGAGCAGGTGGTGGCCCTGGGAGGATGGTGGCCTGGATGAGCACAACCTAAGGAGCACTCTTCTTGTAATCTGGAAGGCATGGTCTATATCTGACTTGATTCTAAGTGACCATGTGACTTTGGACCAGCTACTTCATTTGTCTGCGTCTCAACATTTTCATCTTTAAATGAAGAATGTATTGATCAAGACAGCAGGAAATAGATGGCTACTCCAATGCAGAAACCGAGGAGAGTTAAACGAAGGGATGATTTAGAAGGTGTGGGTAAGATTAAAGGAACCAACAAAGGTTGGTGAAGCATTTCCTGGAAGTACGGGTGCCCTTTGCCTTATCTTGACCTGAAGAGGTAGGGGAAGAGCAAAACTGACAAGTCTAGAAAGAAAGCTTGAGGAGAGGAACACAGCCACGGCCAACTATGTCTAGGCAGTCTTGGTGGTTGGAGGGAAGCGGGGAGGGGAAATGAACCAGCGGAGTAAATAGCCTGACCTTCTCTCTTCTCATCCCCTCTTCTCCTGTCTGTGTCTCTCTTGGGCTGAACTCATCAAGCCAGAGGGCAGGAGAACCCAAATAAATGTCCAGCGAGATCAGCGTTCCCTGAAAAGATGAGTTGGGAAGGGCGGAGAGTGGATAGGGAGGAGGAAACAAAAAAACCTCAGCCCAAAGGGGTTTAATTATATTAGTGGTTCCCAAATGCCACCCCATAGATCAGTGTTGGTTTGTGATAACATTTGTGCCAACCAGCAACAAAAGGACAAGGCAAACGTTTAAAGAAATCATTGTGAATTTTTCATGAAGCCAAATTGATTCCACTTTGAAGACTGTCATTTATTCTGAGATTATAATCATTCTGCTTTCTTTGGTGTTAAGAGGATATTTCTTGAACAAATGATGGTGGTACATGGAAATTATTGTGTTTTAGTGTCTTGAAAAAAATTGAAAAGTTGGCAGTCCTATGAGAACTAACCCTAATTATTTTGGGTGTGAAAATTCTTACTGGTTTATGAAATCTAAGTATAGAGACCTCCTATCTAAATGATCTCTGTTAAATTGTGAATTGAATGTTTTATCAGGTGACCTTTCCAGAACTAGAGTCCCTGAATTCCCCTGGACCTAGTCCAAGATGCACCTGTATTCTACATCAACTTATCTGCCTTAGCAAGGTTCCAGGATACTATTTTTTTTAGAAATAAACACATTCCTAAAAGTCAACCTTTCACCCTGTGAAAGATTTAACTACTTGTCCATTTCTATAGCATCACTGATAGAATAAAAGAAAAAGGTATTGGAAAGAAATTGTTGACTCAGATTTTAATTTATAAAAAGGTTGTTGGCATGGAAGTTAAAGAGAAATGCCCATGTGACATTTGATAGCTTCATAAATAACTTTAAATAATGGCTGACCCAAAACTCTTAACATGCCAACACTTATTCAGCTCAAAGCAATTCAATTCATTTAAGTTCAAAAAATATTTATTGAAGGCTCACTATTTGCCAGGCACTATACTAGGCAACAGGGAAATAAGGAGTAACAAGGCAGACGTGGTTAATATGCTCACTAGGAGTCTCAGCCTAGAATTTCTCTCCAATACAGAAATCTTGGGATTAGGTTTATGTAAAAATGAAAAGAATGTCACAAGTTTGGTGGTTAATTTAACATTTTTATGCTCACTCCTAATATACTGCTTTGTGCTTTAGGGCTTTGTTCCTTCCTCTTTGATGAAGATTCTGGTAGATGTTAGAAGGTGGTAAGAGGCAGTTCTGATCGTTTTCAAATATTCCAGGTCTATCTCTAGTAACATTGCTTTATAGGCTCTTAGAGACCTTGTATAAACAGCATCAGAGGAGAAAAAGGACCTTGCAAAAGATGGATATCTTCCATGGTTTAAATTAAAGTTAATAGCAAAATAGGATCTGGGCTAGAGGAGTCCTGAATTCAAGTTCATATTACATTACATATGTTACAGAATCTGTTCTGTGACCTAAAATAGCCCTCTATCATTTTGATTTATGAGCAACAGAGACTCCTTTGAACACCTGATAACATCTGTGAATTCTCTTATCAAAAAAAAGTATGAGCACAGCTTGCACACACATACAGTAAGCACACCTGCACATAATTTTGTATATGCTTTCAGGGTGTTTAAGCACCCTTCTCAATACCATTCATGTAGCCCACATTAAGCAATCCTTGTTTAGAGGGAATATCACATGCTAGTCACCTTTAATTTCTATTCAAAAATAAATTACAGGCTGGGTGTGCTGGCTCACAACTGCAGTCCCAGCATTTTGGGAGGCTAAGATGGACAGATCTCTCGAGCCCAGGAGTTCAAGATCAGCCTGTGCAACATGGTGAGACCTCGTCTCTGCAAAAAAATAAAAATAATTAGCAGGTGGTGGTGGTGTGTGCCTGCAGTCCCAGCTACTTGGGAAGCTGAGGCTGAAGGATTGCTTGGGCCTGGGAAGTGGAGGCTGCAGTGAGCCGAGATTACGCCACTGCACTCCAGCTTGGATGATAGAGCAAGAACCTGTCTCAACAACAATGATGACAACAACAGCAACTAAATAAAAAAAAATCTATTTGTTTTTAAATAAAATTTTCAGTTAAGTGGGATATAAAATACTGCAAATACGTTTGCCATTTGTAAAGATGGTACTTTTTTTGTCTGACAGGATTATTTATTTTCTCACTCATCATGCATGAGTTTAGATTTTGAGTACTTTGGCATGTTGACCAACTATGTTTTCTTTCTCCAACTGAATTTTAGTGTTTTAGGAAACGCACATGCCTGTAGGACTTTCAAGTCAGCTCATGAGTAAAGTGATAGAATTGATGACATTTCATTGCCCAAGTTGATTGTGGCTTTTCAAAATTAGTTTTGTTGTATAAATTTTGCTATACTGTGTAAAATCAACAGCAAATGTTTTATGACTGACACTGTTCAGACTGGAGGTAATTTTTTTCTACTAAAAAGTTTTAGATTCTAAATAGGTAAATTTTTTTAAAAATTTAAAAAATTAATTACAATGATAAGAACTTCAATATTCCAACAATGCTATTTCCAAAACCTAGCAAGGAAATCCTTCATTGAAATTGAAGTTTCATAGAAACCTTTTTCATGAGAAACCCTTTTATTACCTCCCAGACTGGCATTTGCACAGACTCCATTCTTTACCAGGATCTGAAGGAGAAATGTGTTATGCATCCTTTCCTATCAGATAAAAGTTTAGCAACAATTTCCATAGTACATTATAATATGATAAGGCACAGAAGACAGATGGAAAGGCTCACTTTTGCTGTGAATTTCCACTTCTTTTAAGGTCTTGCACTCAAAATGCTTCTAAGAGGCATGGCAAAAATATTGGAGAAGAGAGCATAGTACAGCCAACTGTAGCTACTCAGCAGGCCTCAGTTTTCCCATCTGTAAAATGAGAAGACCATTGTACCTCATTCAACTTGACCTCTGCACTGGCCATTTGGCAAGCTGTTTTGACTGCCCAGTGTCGTTCTCTGTTTGGATAATTTCCCATCTCATAAATCCTGTCTTCCAAAGTTAAAAGCCAGGAGCTCCTTCCCAAGCATTCTTCGCAGCCAAGGTGTAGTTATGTGACTTAGACTCCACCAAGTCAGACACACCAGCATGAAACTTCAATGTGGGAGATGCAGGAGCCAAGATGGCCGAATAGGAACAGCTCCGGTCCACAGCTCCCAGCCTGAGCGATGCAGAAGACGGGTGATTTCTGCATTTCCATCTGAGGTACCGGGTTCATCTCACTAGGGAGTGCCAGACAGTGGGCACAGGTCAGTGGGTGCGCGCACCATGCGCGAGCCGAAGCAGGGTGAGGCATTGCCTCACTTGGGAAGCGCAAGGGGTCAGGGAGTTCCCTTTCTGAGTCAAAGAAAGGGGTGACAGACGGCACCTGGAAAATCGGGTCACTCCCACACGAATACTGCGCTTCTCCGACAGGCTTAAAAAACGGTGCATCACGAGATTATATCCCGCACCTGGCTCAGAGGGTCCTACGCCCACGGAGTCTCGCTGATTGCCAGCACAGCAGTCTGAGATCAAACTGCAAGGCGGCAGCGAGGCTGGGGGTGGGGCGTCCGCCATTGCCCCGGGCTTCATTAGGTAAACAAAGCAACCGGGAAGCTCGAACTGGGTGGAGCCCACCACAGCTCAAGGAGGCCTGCCTGCCTCTGTAGGCTCCACCTCTGGGGGCAGGGCACAGATAAACAAAAAGACAGCAGTAACCTCTGCAGACTTAAATGTCCCTGTCTGACAGCTTTGAAGAGAGCAGTGGTTCTCCCAGCATGCAGCTGGAGATCTGAGAACGGGCAGACTGCCTCCTCAAGTGGGTCCCTGACCCCTGACCCCCGGGCAGCCTAACTGGGAGGCACCCCCCAGCAGGGGCACACTGACACCTCACACGGCAGGGTATTCCAACAGACCTGCAGCTGAGGGTCCTGTCTGTTAGAAGGAAAACTAACCAACAGAAAGGACATCCACACCGAAAACCCATCAGTACATCACCATCATCAAAGACCAAAAGTAGATAAAACCACAAAGATGGGGAAAAAACAGAACAGAAAAACTGGAAACTCTAAAAAGCAGAGGGCCTCTCCTCCTCCAAAGGAACGCAGTTCCTCACCAGCAACGGAACAAAGCTGGATGGAGAATGACTTTGACGAGCTGAGAGAAGGCTTCAGACGATCAAATTACTCTGAGCTATGGGAGGACATTCAAACCAAAGGCAAAGAAGTTGAAAACTTTGAAAAAAATTTAGAAGAATGTATAACTAGAATAACCAATACAGAGAAGTGCTTAAAGGAGCTGATGGAGCTGAAAACCAAGGCTGGAGAACTACGTGAAGAATGCAGAAACCTCAGGAGCTGATGCGATCAACTGGAAGAAAGGGTATCAGCAATGGAAGATGAAATGAATGAAATGAAGCGAGAAGGGAAGTTTAGAGAAAAAAGAATAAAAAGAAATGAGCAAAGCCTCCAAGAAATATGGGACTATGTGAAAAGACCAAATCTACGTCTGATTAGTGTACCTGAAAGTGATGGGGAGAATGGAACCAAGTTGGAAAACGCTCTACAGGATATTATCCAGGAGAACTTCCCCAATCTAGCAAGGCAGGCCAACGTTCAGATTCAGGAAATATAGAGAACGCCACGAAGATACTCCTCGAGAAGAGCAACTCCAAGACACATAATTGTCAGATTCACCAAAGTTGAAATGAAGGAAAAAATGTTAAGGGCAGCCAGAGAGAAAGGTCACGTTACCCTCAAAGGGAAGCCCATCAGACTAACAGCAGACCTCTCGGCAGAAACTCTACAAGACAGAAGAGAGTGGGGGCCAATATTCAACATTCTTAAAGAAAATAATTTTCAACCCAGAATTTCATATCCAGCCAAACTAAGCTTCATAAGTGAAGGAGAAATAAAATCCTTTACAGACAAGCAAATGCTGAGAGATTTTGTCACCACCAGGCCTGCCTTAAAAGAGCTCCTGAAGGAAGCACTAAACATGGAAAGGAACAACCGGTACCAGCCGCTGCAAAATCATGCCAAAATGTAAAGACCATCGAGACTAGGAAAAACCTGCATCAACTAATGAGCAAACTAACCAGGTAACATCATAATGACAGGATCAAATTCACACATAACAATATTAACTTTAAATGTAAATGGACTAAATGCTCCAATTAAAAGACACAGACTGGCAAATTGGATAAAGAGTCAAGACCCATCAGTGTGCTATATTCAGGATACCCATCTCATGTGCAGAGACACACATAGGCTCAAAATAAAAGGATGGAGGAAGATCTACCAAGCCAATGGAAAACAAAAAAAGGCAGGGGTTGCAATCCTAGTCTCTGATAAAACAGACTTTAAACCAACAAAGATCAAGAGACAAAGAAGGCCATTACGTAATGGTAAAGGGATCAATTCAACAAGAAGAGCTAATTATCCTAAATATATATGCACCCAATACAGGAGCACCCAGATTCATAAAGCAAGTCCTGAGTGACCTACAAAGAGACTTAGACTCCCACACATTAATAATGGGAGACTTTAACACCCCACTGTCAACATTAGACAGATCAACGAGACAGAAAGTCAACAAGGATACCCAGGAATTGAACTCAGCTCTGCACCAAGCAGACCTAATAGACATCTACAGAACTCTCCACCCCAAATCAACAGAATATACATTTTTTTCAGCACCACACCACACCTTTTCCAAAATTGACCACATAGTTGGAAGTAAAGCACTCCTCAGCAAATGTAAAAGAACAGAAATTATAACAAACTGTCTCTCAGACCACAGTGCAATCAAACTAGAACTCAGGATTAAGAATCTCACTCAAAACCACTCAACTACATGGAAACTGAACAACCTGCTCCTGAATGACTACTGGGTACATAATGAAATGAAGGCAGAAATAAAGATGTTCTTTGAAACCAACGAGAACAAAGACACAACATACCAGAATCTCTGGGACACATTCAAAGCAATGTGTAGAGGGACATTTATAACACTAAATGCCCACAAGAGAAAGCAGGAAAGATCCAAAATTGACACCCTAACATCACAATTAAAAGAACTAGAAAAGCAAGAGCAACCACATTCAAAAGCTAGCAGAAGGCAAGAAATAACTAAAATCAGAGCAGAACTGAAGGAAATAGAGACACAAAAAACCCTTCAAAAAATTAATGAATCCAGGAGATGGTTTTTTGAAAGGATCAACAAAATTGATAGACCGCTAGCAAGACTAATAAAGAAAAAAAGAGAGAAGAATCAAATAGATGCAATAAAAAATGATAAAGGGGATATCACCACCGATCCCACAGAAATACAAACTACCATCAGCGAATACTACAAACACCTCTATGCAAATAAACTAGAAAATCTAGAAGAAATGGATAAATTCCTGGACACATACACTCTCCCAAGACTAAACCAGGAAGAAATTGAATCTCTGAATAGACCAATAACAGGCTATGAAATTGTGGCAATAATCAATAGCTTACCAACCAAAAAAGAGTCCAGGACCAGATGGATTCACAGCCAAATTCTACCATAGGTACAAGGAGGAACTGGTACCATTCCTTCTGAAACTATTCCAATCAACAGAAAAAGAGGGAATCCTCCCTAACTCATTTTATGAGGCCAGCGTCATTCTGATACCAAAGCCAGGCAGAGACACAACCAAAAAAGAGAATTTTAGACCAATATCCTTGATGAACATTGATGCAAAAATCCTCAATAAAATACTGGCAAAATGAATCTAGCAGCACATCAAAAAGCTTATCAACCATGATCAAGTGGGCTTCATCCCTGGGATGCAAGGCTGGTTCAATATACGCAAATCAATAAATGTAATCCAGCATATGAACAGAGCCAAAGACAAAAACCACATGATTATCTCAATAGATGCAGAAAAAGCCTTTGACAAAATTCAACAACCGTTCATGCTAAAAACTCTCAATAAATTAGGTCTTGATGGGACATATTTCAAAATAATAAGAGCTATCTATGACAAACCCACAGCCAATATCATACTGAATGAGCAAAAACTGGAAGCATTCCCTTTGAAAACTGGCACAAGACAGGGATGCCCTCTCTCGCCACTCCTATTCAACATAGTGTTGGAAGTTCTGGCCAGGGCAATTAGGCAGGAAAGGAAATAAAGGGTATTCAATTAGGAAAAGAGGAAGTCAAATTGTCCCTGTTTGCAGACGACATGATTGTATATCTAGAAAACCCCATTGTCTCAGCCCAAAATCTCCTTAAGCTGGTAAGCAACTTCAGCAAAGTCTCAGGATACAAAATCAATGTACAAAAATCACAAGCATTCTTATATACCAGCAACAGACAAACCGAGAACCAAATCATGAGTGAACTCCCATTCACAATTGCTTCAAAGAGAATAAAATACCTAGGAATCCAACTTACAAGGGATGTGAAGGACCTCTTGAAGGAGAACTACAAACCACTGCTCAAGGAAATAAAAGAGGATACAAACAAATGGAAGAACATTCCATGCTCATGGGTAGGAAGAATCAATATCATGAAAATGGCCATACTGCCCAAGGTAATTTACAGATTCAATACCATCCCCATCAAGCTACCAATGACTTTCTTCACAGAATTGGAAAAAACTACTTTAAAGTTCATATGGAACCAAAAAAGATCCCGCATCGCCAAGTCAATCCTAAGCCAAAAGAACAAAGCTGGAGGCATCACACTACCTGACTTCAAACTACACTACAAGGCTACAGTAACCAAAACAGCATGGTATTGTTACCAAAACAGAGATATAGATCAATGGAATAGAACAGAGCCCTCAGAAATAACGCCGCATATCTACAACTATCTGATCTTTGACAAACCTGAGAAAAACAAGCAATGGGGAAAGGATTCCCTATTTAATAAATGGTGCTGGGAAAACTGGCTAGCCATATGTAGAAAGCTGAAACTGGATCCCTTCCTTACACCTTATACAAAAATCAATTCAAGATGGATTAAAGACTTAAACGTTAGACCTAAAACCATAAAAACCCTAGAAGAAAACCTAGGCATTACCATTCAGGACATAGGCATGGGCAAGGACTTCATGTCTAAAACACCAAAAGCAATGGCAACAAAAGACAAAATTGACAAATGGGATCTAATTAAACTAAAGAGCTTCTGCACAGTAAAAGAAACTACCATCAGAGTGAACAGGCACCTACAAAATGGGAGAAAATTTTTGCAACCTACTCATCTGACAAAGGGCTAATATCCAGAATCTACAATGAACTCAAACAAATTTACAAGAAAAAAACAAACAACCCCATCAAAAAGTGGGCAAAGGACATGAACAGACACTTCTCAAAAGAAGACATTTATGCAGCCAAAAATCACATGAAATAATGCTCATCATCACTGGCCATCAGAGAAATGCAAATCAAAACCACAATGAGATACCATCTCACACCAGTTAGAATGGCAATCATTAAAAAGTCAGGAAACAACAGGTGCTGGAGAGGATGTGGAGAAATAGGAACACTTTTACACTGTTGGTGGGACTGTAAACTAGTTCAACCATTGTGGAAGTCAGTGTGGCAATTCCTCAGGGATCTAGAACTGGAAATACCATTTGACCCAGCCATCCCATTACTGGGTATATACCCAAAGGACTATAAATCATGCTGCTATAAAGACACATGCACACGTATGTTTATTGCGGCATTATTCACAATAGCAAAGACTTGGAACCAACCCAAATGTCCAAAAATGATAGACTGGATAAAGAAAATGTGGCACATATACGCCATGGAATACTATGCAGCCATAAAAAATGATGAGTTCATGTCATTTCTAGGGACATGGATGAAATTGGAAATCATCATTCTCAGTAAACTATCGCAAGAACAAAAAACCAAACACTGCATATTCTCACTCATAGGTGGGAATTGAAGAGTGAGATCACATGGACACAGGAAGGGGAATATCACACTCCGGGGACTGTTGTGGGGTTGGGGGAGGGAGGAGGGATAGCATCGGGAGATATACCTAATGCTAGATGACAAGTTAGTGGGTGCAGCGCACCAGCATGGCACATGTATACATATGTAATTAACCTGCACAATGTGCACATGTACCCTAAAACTTGAAGTACAAAAAAAAAAAAGAAATATAGTTAGTGAAGGCATAGCTGACAAATTCTCAGGTGGAAATAAAAAATGTATTGGAAACTGGAAAAAAAAAAAAAGAAACTTCAATGTGGATGAGAATGAAATGAAAAAGGTGCCAAACAGCGTGGAATCTGGCTTGGTGGACGGGGTCATTCTGTTTTCGGAGGCTACAGTGACAGAAGACTTAGAAATAATATCTCAGATTCAGGGAAAGTGACAGGTTATAGGTCTGGTGGCAGCAGTAACAGGTTTGTCCTCAGAATCTGCAAGATAATTGCGTGTAGCCTCCAAGGTTGATTCTCTGGCTCTCCTAAAGAACCTCTGAAATATCTAATATTTTCCAATAATTCTTTCCCCCCTTGAATCCTAACTAGTATGGGTTCTGTTGATTTCAAATATGAATCTGACTGATGCAAGGTCCTTGACTCAATTATATTTATTGTTTCTGTGACTTTAAGACAGTAATTTAATTATTCTGAGCCCCCATTTCCTCACCTATAAAAATGGAGGAGATGATAACTCCAGGGTTTGCTGTGATGATGAAATGGGGTAATTCAGGAACTTTACTTAGTATAACGGCTGGTCCACAGTAGCAAGTAAAAAGAAAATTCTCTCATCAAGCTGTAGGTTTTATGTTCCTATGGTCCAGCTTCTGGGAGTTCCCAGCCTAGGAGAGAGTCTGGGAGTTGATTGTAAGGACCAGAAACTCTTGGCTTTATGTGACTACACCTCCTAGCCTGGTTACTCCTTGTTAGAAAATGCACATAGTTATGCATAAACTAAGAGCAAAAATTCAAAAATGCAAGTGGGGAGGGCACAGCCTTGCATCCTCCCCTGCCAGCTAAAGAGAATTTTTACTTGATCTGCTCCATTTCTTCTCTTCCTTGACCTTCTTTTTTTAAAAATTGTATTATTTTATTTTAAGTTCCAGGGTACATGTGTAGGATGTGCAGGTTTGTTGCACAGGTAAAAGTGTGCCATGGTGATTTGCTGCATCTATCAACCCATCACCTTGGTATTAAGCCCCACATGCATTAGCTATTTACCCTGATGCTCTCCTTCCTTCTGCCACCCTCATCCTTGCAGGCCCCGGTGTGTGATATTCCCCTCCCTGTGTTCACGTGTTCTCATCATTCAGCTCCCACTTATAAGTGAGAACATGGGGTGTTTGGTTTTCTGTTCCTGCATTAGTTTGCTGAGGATAATGGCTTCCAGCTCCATCCATGTTCCTGCAAAGGACAAGATCTCATTCCTTTTTATGACTGCATAGTACTCCATGGTGTATATGTACCACATTTTCTTTATCCAGTCTATCATTGATGGACATTTGGGTTAATTCCATGTCTTTGCTATTGTGAATAGTGCTGCAATGAACATATGCGTGCATATATCTTTATAATAGAATGATTTATATTCCTCTGGGTATATACCTAGTAATGGGATTGCTGGGTCAAATGGTATTTCTTGTTACATGTCTTTGAGGAATCACCACACTGTCTTCCACAATGGTTGAACTAATTTACATTCCCACGAACAGTGTAAAAGTATTTCTTTTTCTCCATAGCATTGCCAGCATGTTGTTTCTTGACTTTTTAATAATTGCCATTCTGACTGGTGTGAGATGGTATTTCATTGTGGTTTTGATTTGCATTTCTCTAATGATCAGTGATGTTGAGCTTTTTTCCATATGTTTGTTGGCCACATAAATGTCTTCTTTTGAGAAGTGTCTGTTCATGTCTTTTGCCCACTTTTTAATGGGTTTTTTTTTTCTTGTACATTTCTTTAAGTTCCTTGTAGATCCTGGATATTAGACCTTTGTCAGATGAATAGATTGCAAAAAATTTCTCCCTTTCTGTAGGTTGTCTGTTCACTCTAATGACAGTTTCTTTTGGTATGCAGAAGCTCTTTAGTTTAATTAGATCCCATTTGTCAATTTTTTATTTTTGTTGTTGATGTTTTAGTCATTAAATCTTTGCTACAGCCTGTGTCCTGAATGGTATTGCCTAGATTTTCTGTTTGGGATGTTATAGTTTTGGGTTTTACATTTAAGTCTTTAATCCATCTTGAGTTAATTTTTGTATATGGTATAAGGAAGGCATCCAGTTTCAATTTTCTGCATATGGCTAGCCAGTTCTCCAGCACCATTTATTAAACAGGGAATCCTTTCCTCATTGCTTATTTTTGTCAGGTTTGTCAAAGATCAGATGGTTGTAGTCTTATTTCTGAGTTCTCTATTCTGTTCCATTCGTCTATGTGTCTGTTTTTGTACGAGTACAATGCTGTTTTGGTTACTGTAGCCTTGTAGTATAGTTTAAAATCAGGTAGCATAATGCCTCCAGCTTTGCTCTGTTTGCTTAGAATTGTCTTGGCTATAAAGGCTCTTTTTTGGTTCTGTACGAATTCTAAAGTAGTTTTTTCTAGTTCTGTGAAGAATGTCAATGGTATTTTAATAGGAATAGCATTGAATCTATAAATTACTTTGGACAGTATGGCCATTTTTACGATATTTATTCTTCCTATCTGTGAGCATGGAATGTTTTTCCATTTGTTTGTGTCCTCTCTGATTTCCTCAAGCAGTAGTTTGTAGTTCTTCTTGAAGAGGTCCTTCACTCCCCTTGTTAGCTGTATTCCCAGGTGTTTTATTCTCTTTCTAGCAATTGTGAACAGGAGTTCATTCATGATTTGGCTCTCTGCTTGTCTATCATTTGTGTATAGGAATGCTCGTGATTTTTGCATATTGATTTTGTATCCTGAGATTTTGCTGAAGTTGCTTATCAGCTTAAGAAGCTTTGAGGCTGAGATGGTGGAATTTTCTAGATATAGGATCATGTCATCTTCAAATAGAGACAGTTTGGCTTCCTCCCTTCCTATTTGAATATGCTCTATTCCTTTTCTTGCCTGATTGCCCTGGCCAAAACTTCCAATACTATGTTGAATAGGAGTGGTGAGAGAGGGCATCCTTGTCTTGGCCTGTTTTCAAGGGAATGCTTCTAGCTTTTGCCCATTCAGTATGATATTGGCTGTGGATTTGTCATAAATGGCTCTTATTATTTTGAGGTATGTTCCATCAATACCTAGTTTATTGAGAGTTTTTAACATAAAGTGATGTTGAAATTTATTGAAGGCCTTTTCTGCTTCTATTGAGGTAATCATGTAGTTTTTGTCTTTAGTTCTGTTTATGTAATGAATTACATTTATTGATTTGCATATGTTGAACCAGGCTTCATCCTGGGAATGAAGCTGACTTGATCATGGTGGATAAGCTTTTTGATGTGCTGCTGGATTCGGTTTGTCAGTATTTTATTGAGGATTTTTGCATCAATGTTCATTAGGGATATTGGCCTAAAGTTTTTTTTGTTGTATCTCTGCCAGGTTTTGGTATCAGGATAATGTTGGCCTCATAAAATGAGATAGGGAGGAGTCTCTTCTTTTCAATTGCTTGGAATAGTTTCAGAATAAATGGTACCAGCTCCTTTTTGTACCTCTGGTAGAATTTAGCTATAAAACTGTCTGGTCCTAGGCTTCTTTTTGTTGGTAGGCCATTTATTACTGCCTCAATTTCAGAACTTGTAATTGGTCTATTCAGATATCAACTTCATATTTGTTCAGTCTTGGGAGGATGTATATGTCCAGGAACTTATCCATTTCTTCTAGATTTTCTAGTTTATTTGCATAGAGGTGTTTATAGTATTCTCTGATGGTTGTTTGTGTATTCTGTGGGGTCAGTGGTAATATCTCCTTTATCATTTTTTATTGTGTCTATTTGATTCCTCTCTCTTTTCTTCTTTATTAGTCTAGCTTTTGGTCTATTGATTTTATTCATTTTTTCATAAAAGCAGGTCCTGGATTGATTTTTGGAAGGGTTTTTTGTGTCTCTATCTTCTTCAGTTCCACTTTGATTTTGGTTATTTCTTGTCTTTTGCTAGGTTTGGGGTTTATTTGCTCCTGGTTCTCTAGGTCTTTTATTTGTGTATTAGCATGTCGATTTGAGATCTTTCTAATCTTTTTTGATGTGGGCATTTAGTGCTGGAAATTTCCCTCTTAACACTACTGTAGCTGCATCCCAGAGATTCTGGTACATTGTTTCTTCGTTATCATTGGTTTCAAAGAACTTCTTGATTTCTGCCTTAATTTTATTATTTACCCAGGAGTCATTCAGGAGCAGGTAGTTCAATTTTCATGTAGTTGTGTGGTTCTCAGTGAGTTTCCTAATCTTGAGTTCTAATTTGATTGTGCTGTGGTCTGGGAGACTGTTTGTTATGATTTCAGTTCATTTTCATTTGCTGAGGAGTGTTTTACTTCCAATTATGTGATTGATTTTAGAGTAAGTGCCACGTGACCACAAGAAGAATGTATATTCTGTTGTTTTGACATGGAGAGTTCTGCAGATACATATCAGATCCACTGGATTCAGAGCTGAGTTCAAGTCCTGAATATCTTTGTCAGTGTTCTGTCACTATGATCTGTGATCTGTCTAATATTGACAGTGTGGTCTCAAAGTCTCCCACTATTATTGTGTGGGAGTCTAAGTCTCTTTGAAGGTATCTATGAACTTGCTTTATGAATCTAGGTGCTCCTGCATTGGGTGCATATATATTTAGGATAGTTAGCTCTTGTTGTTGAATTAAACCCTTTACCATTATGTAATGCCCTTCTTTGTCTTTTTTGATCTTTGTTGGCTTAAGGTCTGTTTTGTCAGAAACTAGGATTGCAGCCAGTTTCAGTGGCTCATGCCTGTATTCCCAGCACTTTGGGAGGCTGAGGTGGGCTGATCATCTGAGGTCAGGAGTTTGAGACCAGCCTAGCCAACATGGTGAAACCCTGTCTCTACTAAAACTACAAAAATTAGCCAGGCGTGGTGGCATGCACCTGTAGTCCCAGCTACTCGGGAGGCTAAGTCAGGAGAATTGCTTGAACTCAGAAGGCAGAGACTGCAGTGAGCCGAGATCATGCCACTGCACTCCAGCCTGGGTGACAGAGACAGACTCTGTCTCCAGAAAAAAAAAGAAAAAAAGAAACTAGGATTGCAATTTGTGTTTTTTTCTACTTTGCATTTGCTTGGTAAGTTTTTCTCCATCCTTTTATTTTGAGCCTATGTGTGTCTTTGCACATGAGATGGTTCTCTTGAATACAACACACTGATGGGTCTTGACTCTATTCAGCCTGCCATTCTGTGTCTTTTAATTGGGGCACTTAGCCTATTTACATTTAAGGTTAATATTGTTATGTGTGAATTTGATCCTGTCACCATTATGCTAGCTGGTTATTTTGCAGACTTGTTAATGTAGTTGCTTCATAGTGTCATTGGTCTTTGTACTTCAGTGTGTTTTTGTAGTGGCTGGTAATGGATTTTCCTTTCCATATTTAGTGCTTCCTTCAGGAGCTCCTGCAAAGCAGGATTTGTGGTGACAAATTCCCTCAGCATTTGCTTGTCTGAAAAGGATTTTATTTCCTCTTTGCTTATGAAGCTTAGTTTGGCTGGATATGAAATTCTAGTTTGGAAATTCTTTTCTTTTAGAATGTTGAATATTGTCCCCCCAATCTTTTCTGGCTTGTAAGGTTTTCACTGAGAGGTCCTCTGTTAGTCTGACAGGCTTCCCTTTGTAGGTGACATGGCCTTTCTCTCTGGCTGCCCTTAACATTTTTTTCCTTCATTTTGACCTTGGAGAATCTGATGATTATGTGTCTTGGGGTTGACCTTTTCATGGAGTATCTTACTGGGGTTCTCTGGATTTCCTAACTTTGAATGTTGGTGTGTCATGCTAGGTTGGGGAAGTTCTCCTGGATGATATCTTGAAGAATGTTTTCCAACTTGGTTTTGTTCTCCCCATCTCTTTCAGGTACCCCAATCAGTTGTAGGTTTGGTCCTTTTACATAATCCCATAGTCCTCAGAGGTTTTGTTTATTCCTTTTCATTCATTTTTCTCTAATCTTGTTTGCCTGTCTTATTTCAGCAAGATAGTCTTCCAGCTCTGAAATTATTTTCTCTACCTGGTCTATTTGGCTGTAGATACTTGTGGTTGCATTGTGAAGTTCTCATGTTGTGTTTTTCAGCTCCATCAGGTCATTTATTTTCTTCTCTAAACTGGTTATTCTGGTTAACAGCCCCTATAGTGTTTTATTGTGGTTCTTAGCTTCTTTGCATTGGGTTAGAACATGCTCCTTTAGTTCAGCAAAGTTCATTATTACCCACCTTCTGAAGCCTACTTCTGTCAGTTTATCCATCTCAGCCTCAGCCCAGTTCTGTTCCCTTGCTGGAGAGGTGTTGTGATCATTTGGAGCAGAAGAGGCCCTCTGGCTTTTTGAGTTTTCAGCATGAGTTTATGTAGTTTTGATCTTTGAGGATGCTGACTTTTGGATGGGGTTTTTGTGGGGACTTTTTGTTGACGCTGTTGTTGTTTTCTGTTTGTTTGTTTTTCTTTTCTTTTGATTTTTTTTCTTTTTTTAGATGGAGTTTCTCTCTTGTTGCCCAGGCTGAAGTGCAATGGCATGATCTCAGCTCTCTGCAACCTCCGCCTCCTGGGTTCAAGTGATTCTCCTGCTTCAGCCTCCTGAGTAGCTGGGATTACAGGCATGCGCCACCATGCCCGGCTAATCTTGTATTTTTAGTAGAGATTGGGTTTCTCCATGTTGGTCAGGCTGGTCTCGACCTCCCGACCTCAGAAGATCGTCCGCCTCGTGGCCTCCCAAAGTGTTGGGATTACAGGCATGAGCTACCACTCCCAGCCTGTTTTTCTTTTAACAGTCAGGCCCCTCTTCCATAGGGTTGCTATGGTTTGCTGAGGGTCCTTTCCAGACCCTATTTGTCAGGGTCCCTCCCACACTTGGAGGTGTCACCAGAGGAGGCTGCAGAACAGCAAAGATGGCTGTCCACTTCTTCCTCTGGGAGCTCTGTCCCAGAGGGGCACCAACCTGATGCCAGCAGGAATGCTTCTGTATAATGTGTCTGGCAACCACTGTTGTAGGGTCTCACCCAGTCAGGAGGCATGGGATCAAAGACTTGCTTACTGAAGCACTCTGGCGGCCCCTTGGTGGAGTGGGTGCACTGTGTGGGAGGAATCCCACTCCTCCAGACTGCCTGGATTCCTCAGAGCCAGCAAGGGGAAAGACTAAGTCTGCAGATCCCCTTACCCCAGGGTTTCATCCCAGGGAGATCAGAGCTCTGTCCGTAAACCCCTGGTCAGAATGGCTGAAATTCCCACAAGGAGGCCCTGACCAGTGAGAAAGGATGGGTCCAGGTCCAGCCTCAAGAGGCAATCTGGTCATGATCTGCCACAGCCACTGTGCTGTGCTGTGGGGAATTCCTCCTCGGCCCAAACCACCCAGCCTCCCCAGCACCCACAGGAGAAAATGGCAGACTGGAGCTGCAGTGATGGCTGCTGCCCCTTCTCTGGGCGACCTTCTTGTTAGATAGGTTCTTTGGGGCTTTTGAGATGAAGAGATTGTGTACTGGGGCTACCAGAGAAAGTTTTTCAAAGAATTTTTGAGGAGAAAACTTGGGAAAAGTCCTATGAGATGAAAGCTTATGGAGAAGAAAAGGGGGACTAAAAAATAAATGTGTCTCTGAAATTTTCCCCGACATGTTGTTTAATTAATGCAATTTAACCCCCCATATACCATAGGAGTTCACTGGACTCAATTATAGTTTTGTTTCTTTTTTTGAGCAGTTCTATTTGTAAAAATTGATATTTTGTGAATTTTATTATTTCTTAATAGTCTTACAAAGAACAAAGATAACATATATTTATTTTAAAATAAAATTTATTCTATCTTGCAATTATCACACAAGTCTATTGAGCCTTTTATAAAGCTAAGACATATTGTGAGATCTTGGTGATCTTCTTTTTCTAACATTTTAAACATTTTGCTATTTTGTTATACTAGGAATTATTTTTTTCTTATTCATCAATTATTTTCAACTATGACTTAAAAAAAGACTAAAGAAAAAAACAAAAAATAATGGAACCTACTAGAAAGACAAATACAATAGTGAAATTAATAATAATCTTTCAATTTTATACTGTGTTGCCAAAAGTATTGCATCATCTTTCAAGATGGTATAGAAGAGGAGACGCCATGTGTATGTTATGTTTTTAGCTTTCATTGAACACAGTTGAGAATACTTATTTTTTCTTTTTCCATCTATAATAACCAAACAGAAGAAAACTGACAGAGGGAGACATTTCACAATTCTTAGACAAATCAGAAAACAAATATAAAGAGCTACAGCAAGCTCTCCAGACCAGCACTGTCCCATAGGGTAGCCACTAATTACATGTGACATTCGGGTACTTAAAATATGGTTAGTTTGACTTGAGATGTGTTTTAAGTATAAAATACACACTGATTTTGAAGCTTTAGTACAATAAATGGGAATGTCAGATATCTTATTAATATTTTTGTATCAATTATATGTTGAAATAATACTTTGAATATGCAAAATTAAATAAAATGTATTATTCAAATTTAATTTCACCTGTTTACTTTAAAATTTTCAATTTGGCTACTAGAAACTTCTTAATTACATGTATAACATGAAATATATTTCTGTTGGACAGTGCTACTTTACACACTAATGCTGATGATGGAATCAATCATGTAAGTGAAATAGACTATGAATCTTTAGATCATGATTTCCTACAAACTTTAACAAATTTCCTCAAATTCATGAATTAATGAGTAAACAACCTGTCTCTATGGAAAATAAAGAAAATAGAGTACTTCATACAGGACAGACTGTATCACACCATATTTTGCAACAAGAATTTGGGCTTTCCTCGTTTGCTAATTGCATATATGACAATATTCTTTTATCTTTTATAATGTTTGTGTGCCAAATTTTTTATTTGATATAAAGTTTTGCTATGTTTAACTTTTATTAAAATTTCTAATCAGTTTTTCTATTATGCCTTTATCCTTCTGTAAATTATTTGAAAAATGACTTAAAAATGAAAAACTTTAGATGGATTTCTTTAGTTGAGATGGTGAATGATGATACTATTTTCCTAGTATATATAGGGGTAAGTACTTGAAAATTTGAAACTTACCTTGCAGGTACTAGACTTTTCTTTTCTTCTTTTTTTTTTTTTTTTTTTTGAGACGGAGTCTCACTCTGTCACCAGGCTGGAGTGCAGTAGCACTATCTCGGCTCACTGCAACCTCCGCCTCCCAGGTTCAAGCAATTCTGCTGTCTCAGCCTCCCAGGTAGCTGGGACTACAGGCACGTGCCACCACGCCCTGATAATTTTTGTATTTTCAGTAGAGACGGGGTTTCCCCATGTTGGCCAGGATGATCTTGATCTGTTGACCTCATGATCCACCCGCCTCAGCCTCCGAAAGTGCTGGGATTACAGGCATGAGCCACTGTGCCCGGCCTAGACTTTTTTTTAAACCACAAACCAATTCCAACCATTTAGTACATTTGGATTTGAGCATTACATGATGAGTGATCACAAAGCAAATACTATGGAAGACTTCTTTCTAGATTTTCTATAACATAATTATCAGAAAAGAATGTAAAAACACATTAGGAGGCAAAAACTCAATGCTGCTATAATTTGGAAGAAAAAGATTAATAGGATTCAGAATGTAGTCACCACAGACATAGATGTTTCTATTGTAAGGAAGATCGCAGGTAGAAATACGCCCTAGAGAAAGCAGGTTGTTCTAGAATTTATAGCATTCTCCTTAGGCATTTAAGGCAAGACCTTAATATATGAAGGATATTATATTGTAATAAACATTATAAATATTTTTCAATCACTTACTTTGAGTATTTGGAAATACTTCTTAAATGAGTTGAAAAAATGGTAAGTGATAAATTTTCTTATGAGATACAGAATTTTCAGAATCCAAATTATCTTGTCATCTTTCTGTGTTAATGCATAACCTCATTCAATCAACTTCTTGAAGAAGCAAGCTCTAATCAAACTTAGAAAAACCCTCCATTTCTCTGAACCTAAGTACAGATAGTACACCACATTGATTGAAATATTTTAACTTATTTCAAAATAACCAATGGACTCTGATATCTGATCTAACATAAACAGTTTAGCTATTGACATGAAGACCTGGGGCTATTATTTCCAGCAGCAAATTTCAGTTTAACAAAACTATCAAAATAAGTTAAGCTGATGTTACCCAATCTGCCTGGTGAGACCGAGGGCAGCCAGAGGTCAGACTTCCTTCCTGAGAGGCTGCATCCTTGTGCTATTTACCCTGCTGCCACCTGCATTCTCTGCCAACTTCCCCAAGTATCCAGAGAAAGCCTCTCAAAGAGAAAGGCTAGATTAAGTAACTGTCCTAACCCCTTCGAATGATATCTTCTCTTAAGGAAATTTTAAACAGTTTTGAAAAGTAATTTTCTTCAGATCATAGCAATTGAACTGTGCTTTCAAAGTCAGACTGATTAATTTTGATGGTCTCTCCATTTTCACCACTGTTATTCAACATAGTACTAGAACTCCTACCTAGAGCAGTGAGATGAGAATAAAATAGAGAGCATCCAGATTGGAAAGGAAGAAGTCAAATTATCCTTGTTTGCAGATAATATGATCTTATGTTTGGAAAAACCTAAAGACTTCATAAAAAACAGCTATTAGAACTGACAAACAAATTTAGTAAAGTTGTAGAATACAAAATCAACATACAAAAATCAGTAACATTTCTGTATGCCAACAGCAAACAACCTGAAAAAGAAATCAAGAAAGTAATTCCATTTACAAGAGATAAAAATAAAATAAAATACCCAGGAATAAACTTAGCCAAATAAATGAAAGATTTGTACAATGAAAACTATAAAACATTAGTGCAAGAAATTGAAGAGGATACCAAAAAAAGGAAACAACATTCCATGTTCATGGTCTGGAAGAATAAATATTTTTAAAATGTCCATACTGCCCAAAGCAATGTACGGATTCAATGCAATCTCTAACAAAATGACAATGAAATTCTTCTCAGAATTTAAAAAAAAATCCAAGATTTGTGCGGAACCATAAAAGACCTAGAATAGACAAAGATACCCTGAGCAAAAAGAGCAAAACTGGAGGAATCACATTACCTGACTTCAAATTATACCACAGAGCTATAGTAACCAAAACAGCATGATACTGGCACAAAAATGAAAACAGACAAATGGAGCAAAATAGAGAACGCAGAAATAAATTCATACATCTACAGTAAACTCATTTTTGACAAAGTTACCAAGAACATACATTGGAGAAGGGACAGTCTCTTCAATAAATGGTGCTGGGAAAACTGGATATCCATATGGAGAAGAATGAAACTAGACCCCCTATGTTTTGCCATATACAAAAATCAAATCAAAATGGATGAAAGACTTAAATCTAAGACCTCAACTATGAAACTACTAAAAGAAAACATTGAGGAAACGCTCCAGGACATTGTTCTGGGCAAATATTTCTTGAGTAATACTCCATAAGCACAGGGAACCAAAGCAAAAATTGACAAATGGGATCACATGACATTAAAAAGCTTCTGTATAGCAAAGGAAATAATCAACAAAGTGAAGAAACAACCCACAAATGGGAGAAAATATTTGCAAACTACCCATCTGACAAGGGATTCATAGCCAGGATATATAAGGAGCTCAAACAATAGTAAAAAAAAAAAAGTACTCTAATTAAAAATGAGCAAAAGATCCTAAAAGACATTCCTCAAAAGAAGACATACGAACGGCAAACAGCCATATGAAGAAGTGCTTGACATCACTGATCATCAGAGAAATGCAAATCAAAACTACATGAGATATCATCTCACCCCAGTTAAAATGGCCTTTATCCAAAAGACAGACAATGACAAATGCTGGCAGGGATGTGGAGAAAAGGGAACCCTCATACACTGTTGGTGGAAATGTAAATTAGTACAGTTACTATAAAGAACAGTATGGAGGTGATATGGTTTGAATTTGTATCCCCACCCAAATCTCATGTTGAATTGTAACCCCCAGTGTTGGAGGAGGAGCCTAGTGGGGGGTGATTGGATCATTGGGGCTTACTCCCCCTTGTAGTTCGCATGATAATGAGTGAGCTCTCACGAGATCTGGTTGTTTAAAAGTGTGTGGCACCTCCCCCCTTTCTCTCTTCCTCCTGCCCCAGCCATGCAAGACATGCCTCCTTCTCCTTTGCCTTGTACCATGATTGCAAGTTTCCTGAGGCCTCCACAGCCATGCTTCCTGTACAGCTTGAGGAACCATGAGCCAATCAAACCTCTTTTATCTATAAATTACTCAGTCTCAGGTAGTTCTTTATAGCAATTTGAGAATGGACTAATGCAGAAAATTGATACTGGGAGTGGGGCATTGCTATAAAGATACCTGAAAATGTGGAAGCAGCTTTGGGACTCAGTAATGGGCATAGGTTAGAAGAGTTTGGAGGGCTCAGAAGAAGACAGAAAGATGAGGGAAAGTTTGGAACTCCTAGAGACTTGTTGAATGGTTGTGACCAAAATCCTGATAGTGATATAGACAATGAAGTCAGGCTGAGGTGGTCTCAGATGGAGATAAGGAACTTATTGAGAACTGGAGTAAGGTCAGTTTTGTTATATGTTAGCAAAGAAGCTGGAGGCATTTTGCCTCTACTCTGGGAATATGTAGAATGTTGAACATGAGAGAGATGATTTAGGGTATCTGGTGGAAGAAATTTCTAAGCAGCAAAGCATTCAAGATATGCACTGGCTGGTTCTAACAGCATATGGTCATACGCATGAGCAAAGAAGTGATCTGAAACTGAAACTAATATCTAAAAGGGAAGCAGAGTGTAAAAGTTTGGAAAATTTGCAGCCCAGCCATGTAGTAGAAAAGAAAAACCCGTTTTCTGGGGAGAAATTCAAGCCAGCTACAGAAATTTGCATATGTAAAGAGGAGCCAAATGTTGATAGTCAAGATAATGGGGAAAGACCTCGAAGACATTTCAGAGAACTTCATGTCAGTCCCTCCCATCATAGGCCTGGAGGCCAAGGAAGGAAGAATGGTTTTGTGGCCAGGCCCAAGGTCCTGCTGCTCTGTACAGCCTCAGGACATGGTGCCATGCACTATAGCCACTCCAGGCCTAGCCATCTTAAGGTCTGTATCTTAAAGTTCCCAAGATACAGCTCAGCCTGTTGTTTCAGAGGGTACAAGTTGTAAGCCTTGGAGGCTTCCATGTGGTGTTAAGCCTGTGGGTGCAGAATGTGAGAGTTGAGGCTTAGGAGCCTCTGCCTAGATTTCAAGGAATGTATGGAAAGGCCTGGATGTCCAGGCAGAAGTCTGCTGCAGGGCCAAAGCCCTCATGGAGAACCTCTACTAGGGCAGTGTGGAGGAGAAATATGGGGTTGGAGCCTACATACAGAGTCCCCACTGGGGCACTGCCTAGTGGAGCTGTTTGAAGAGAGCCACCATCCTCCAGACCCCAGCATGGTAGATCCACCAACAGCTTGCACCGTGCCCCTGGAAAAGCTGCAGGCACACTCAATGCCAGCCCATGAAAGCAGCCATGGTAGCTGTCCCCTGCAGAACCACAGGGGCAGAGCTACCCAAGGCCTTGGGATTCTGCCCATTTCATCAGTGTTGCCAGGATGTGAAACATGGAGGCAAAGGAAATCATTCTGGAGCTTTAAGATTTAATGACTGCCCTGCTGAGTTTTGGACTTGCATGGGGCTTTTAGCCCCTTTGTTTGGGCTGATTTTTTCCCTTTTAGAATAGGAGTATTTACCCAATGCCAGTACCCCCATTGTATCTTGGAAGTAACTAACTGGTTTTGATTTTACATACTCATAGGCAGAAGGGACTTATCTTGTCTCAGAAGATACTTTGGACTGTAGACTTTTGAGTTAATGCTGAAATGATTTAAGACTTGGGAGATTGTTGAGAAAGGTTGATTGTATTTTGCAATGTGAGAAGGACGTGAGATTTGGGAGGGTGAGGGTGAAATGATATGGTCTGAGTTGTGTCCCAGCACAAATCTCATGTTGAATTGTGATCCCCAATGTTGGAGGAAGAGTCTGGTGGGAGATGATTGGATCGGGGGGTGGACATCCCCCTTGCTGTTATCATGATAGTGAGTGAGTTCTCATGAGATCTGGTGGTTTAAAAAGCATGTGTCACCTCCCCCGCCTCTCTTCCTCTGATCTGGCCATGCGAGACGTGCCTCCTTCTTCTTCAACTTCCACCATGATTATAAGTTTTCTGAAGCCTCCCAGCCATGCTTTCTGTAGAACCATGAGCAGAACCCTGAGCCAGTTCATCCTCTTTTCTTTATAAATTACCCAGTCTCAGGTAGTTCTTTAGAGCAATGTGAGAATGGACTAATACAGGAGTTTTCTCAAAAAAACTAAATATAGAGCTATCACATGATTCAGCAATCCCACTGCTTGGTATATATATATATATATATATATATATATATATATGTATGTATGTGTATATATATATATGTATGTATGTGTGTGTATATATATATGTATGTGTGTGTATATATATATGTATGTATGTGTGTGTGTATATATATATATGTATGTATATATAAAATATAAAGGAAACAAGCATATTGAAGAGATACCTGCACTCCCACATTTATTGCAGCACTAGTCACAATAGCCAGGATTTGGAAGCAGTCTAAGTGTCCATCAACGGATGAATAGAAAAAGAAAATGTGGTAGATGTACACAATGGTGTACTAGTCAGCCATATAAAAGAACGATATCCTGTCCTTTTCAACAATATGGATGAAATTGGAGGACATTATGTTAAGTGAAATAAACCTGTCAAGAAGGACAAACTTTGCATGCTGTCACTTATTTTTGGGAGCTAAAAATTAAAACAATTGAATCCATGGAGATAAAAAGTGGAAGGATGGCTAACAGAAGCTGGAAGGGGTCTGTGTGGGGAAGTGAGGATGGTCAATGGGTACAAAAATGTAGTTAGAGAAAATGAATAAGATCTAGTATTTGATAGCACAACAGGGTGAGTTCAGTCAATAATAACTTATTGTACATTTAAAAATAACTAAAAGAGTATAATTGGATTGTTTGTAACACAAATAAAATATAAAAGCTTGAGGTGATGGGTACACATTTATCCTGTTGTGATTATTATATATTTATGCCTGTATCAAAATATTTCATCTTATGTACCCCATAGATATATACACCACTGTGAACCCATAACAATTAAAAATTTTTAAATATTTTTAACAAGATGATCCTCAAAACTTGCTTCCCCTTGCCCAGTCTTCCCTGATCTAAACATTCAGTTTCCAGAGGATGAGCAAGTTGCACATAAAATCTGATTTTATTCAAAGTGTTAGTACAGAGTAACCCTTAAACTCTAAGGATGTATATTTCTCTCCCTTTTTCACATTACCAAATTACCTTCCTTCTATACATACAAACTCCTCAACACCCTCATAGAGAATAAAATGTGCCAGCACTACACAGCACAAATTAGTATGCTTTCCTCAAATTATGCCAGTTGTTAGGAACTTTTTGCCATTTGAAGGAGCCAAATGGAGAAAAAAATGTCATGGGTATCTGATGAAACAAATCTGGAGACACTCAGATGCTTCCATTTATAGAGGTTCTTTGCACCACTGGTGCCTCTTGGGGAAATTCTGAAAAACAATCTGTCTGTAAACAATCTGTTTCAGTGCCACGTGTTTTCTAAATTTCTTTGTCTGTTGACATTTTAAAAAATTAAAAGAACACATTTGCATGAAGACAGGACCTTTTTTTTCTTATACATTTGCACTATCATATAAATTAAAAATGAAATAGGTCGTCTTGCCCAGTTGTTTGTGAAGGATCATTTTCTAAAGGACACTTCCCAGATATTTGGCCAACCTCATTTTAAATCACTAAGATCTTTTTTATGGCCTCTGCTCTCAAGTTAAATAGCACTTATTATTAAAGTGAGAACTTCTGGAGATAATGCTTCCTTCTTAGATTTAATTCTGTGTTTTTTTTTGTTTTGTTCTTTTTTTTTGTCTAGCTTTATATTGCTATAATTTTCTGGTCACAAGATAGTTCTAAAACTTTTCCCAGGCACATAGTATGATTTTACTTCCACAAGCCTGAAGTTTTTGGGACTATGTGACTGCTTTGGCTGATGAAGGAGTGCAGAAGTTATATGTGTAACTTCTGGATAGAGCCCTCACAATGACAATTTTCCCCCTCCTACCCATTGCTGCCCAGATTGCAGAAAGGCATTCCCAGGTGAAGTGTCCATCCAGAGAGTTCCCTGGAGACCTTCTGCTTCCCAACTTTAATGGGTTTTATGAAGGAGAAATAAATTATTAAGGTAAATAAAATATTAAGAATTTAGTCAATTGCAGCAGGTAAAGTTCAAAAAATTAATGATAATCAAATTAAATTAATTGAAATTTTGATCTTTCTTGATATCAGGCAAAAAAAAAAAATCCCAATTACAAGGATACTATTACTACTACCTTTCTATGCACTGCTTGAGCCGAAATCTTCAGAAGCTTTTTTCTGCAGAGAATTTAGGCTACACTATTTAAATTGGGTGAATATAGTTCATAGGAGCAGGGAACAGAATGGGAACAGGAGAGTATAATGTGGGTAAATAAGATCTGGGAAAATAACATTACTTACCTTTAGCAGAAGAATCTAGAAATAAAGATTCAATTTACATACTATTTGTGTCCTTTTGTGGCAAAAAGTAAATTCTTAAAATTGAATATATGAACATTGCAATGATTTGTTAAATAAAATATTTTACTTCCCTGAAGTTTGTAAGCAGATATTCATTTAATTTCTTATATGTATTAAGAAAGATTTCTCTAAAGGGCTGTCAGTTACAATGACAGTTTCTATTCATATTTTTTTGTCTTGCTTTCAGTGATAACACTATGGCTGTTTAACATTTCTTATTAATTTCTATTCACACAACCTCATTCATTAGGTTATGATTTATTCTGATACTTGTGATTGTATGAGGTTAGGGTTCCAGGAAACAGAGTCTGAAAGATTTGGCTGCAGAAGGCTTATTGGAGATGGCCCCTATAAAGTAAGGAGAGAAGGAAAAATACAACAGAGGCTTCAGCCAATTCCAAGGGGAGATATGGAGCTAGGATAGCCCTTCAAAACTGTTTCCAATCAAAGCAAGGAGGTCACATCTTATGGCCCTGCATCAGAAGTCATTGAATGAAGGTTAATCCTATGAAGAAGGAGGTGGGGCAGGTAATTGTGGTAAATTGGAGCTCCCTCAGCTGAGGGAAATTTCTAGAGAGATTATAGACCTAAATATAAAAAGAGAAACTTCCTGGACACATACAACCTATCAAGAATAAAACATGAAGAAATAGTAAACCTGGACTGACCAATAACAAATAAGAAGATTGAATCAGTAATAAAAATCTCCCATCTAAGAAAAGCTCAGGACCTGACAGCTTCACTGCTGAAATCTACCAAACATTTAAAGAAGAACTAATATCAATTCTTCTTGAACTATTCCAAACAATTGAAGTGAAGAGAATTCTTGCTAACTCAGTCTATGAAGTGAGCATTACCCTGATACAAAACCAGGCAAGGACACAACAAACAAGAAAACTACAGGCCAGTATTCCTGATGAACATAGAGGCAAAAATCGTCAACAAAATGCTAGCAAATCCAATCCAATAGCACATCAAAAAGACTATTCATCATGATTAAGTGGGATTCATACCAGGGATACAAGGAGAGTTCAACATTCACAAATCAATAAACATTACTCATTACATCAACAGAATGAAGGCCAAAAACATACGACCATTTCAACAGATGCAAAAAAAAAAGCATTTGATGAAATGCAACATCCCTTCATGATAAAAACTCTCAACAAATTTGGTATAGAAGGAATCTGCCTCAGCACAATAAAGACCATATATGACAAAGCCATATCTAATATACTGAATGGAGAAAAGTTGAAAACATTTTTACTAAAATCACAAGACAAGGATGTCCACTTTTACTAATTTTATTCAACATAGTACTGGAAGCCCTAGTCAAAGCAATTAGGCAGTAGAAAGAAATACAGGGCCTTCAAACTGCAAAGGAGGAAATCACATTGTTCCTGTTTACAGATGACATGATCTTTTGTATATGAAACTTCAAAGACTTTACACAAAAACAGATCTTTACAATAAAAACTACAAAACATTGATGAAAGAAATGGGTACACAAATAAATGGAAAGATTTCTCATGTTCATGGACATATATTAATATTGTTAAAATGTCTTCATTATCCAAAGAAATTTACAGATTAAATGCAATCCCTATCAAAATACCAATGGTATCCTTCACAGAAATAGAAAAAACAATCCTGAAATTGGTATGGAACCACAAAAGACTCCAAATAGCCAAAGCAATCTTGATAAAATAGAACCAAGCTAGAGGCACACTACCTTACTTCTAAATATACTGCAAAGCAATGGTAAACAAAACAGCATGCCACTGGCATAAAATACAGAAATCCACACATTTACAGCCAACTGAGCTTCAACGAAGTTGCCAATAATACACACTGAAGAAAGGACTGTCTCTTCAATAAATGGTGCTGGAAAAACTGGACATCCACATGCAGAAGAATGAAACTAGTCTCCTATCTCTTCCAACTTACAGGAATCAACTCAAAATGGATTAAAGACTTAAATGTAAACCTGAAACTATGAAACCACTAGAATAAAAATAGGGAAAACACTTTGTGAGATTGGTATGGGTGAGGATTTTTTGAATAAGACCTCAAAAACATGTGTAACAAAAGCAAAATTAGACAAATGGGATTACATCAATTTGAAAAGCTTCTGTATTGCAAAGGAAGTAATCAATATAGTGAAGAAACAACCTACAGAATGGGAGAAAATATTCACAAAGTATGCATCTGACAAGGCGTTAATAACCAGAATATATAAGGATACTGAACAACTCAATAGCAAAAAAAAAAAAAACCTAATAATTTCATTATAAATGGGCAAAAGACCTAAATAGACATTTCTCAAAAGACAAATTGCTAACACATTTATTTTTTAAATGCTCAACTTCACTAATTGGGAAAATGCAAATCAAAACCACAATAAGATATCATCTCACCCTAGTTAGAATGGATATTATTGAAAAGACAAAAAATAATGAATGCTGGTGAGAGCAGGGAGAATGGGAGATCCTTATATACTGTTGGTGAGAATGTAAATTAGTACAACCACTGTGGAAAAGAGTAGGGAGGTACCTTAAAAATTAAAAATAGAACTACTGGCCAGGCGTAGTGGCTCATGCCTGTAATCCCAGCAATTTGGGAAGCCAAGGCAGATGGATCACTTGAGGTCAGGAGTTGAAACTCTATCTCTACTTAAAAAAAAGTACAAAAGTTATGCAGGTGTGGTGGCATGTGCCTGTAGTCCCAGGTACTCAGGAGGCTAAGGCAGGAGAATCACTTGAATCTGGGAGGCAGAGGTTGCAGTGAGCAAAGACTACACCGCTGCACTCCAGCCTGGGTGACAGAGTGAGATTCTATCTAAAAATAAATAAATAAATAAACTACCCTATGATCCAACAGCCCCACTACTGGGTCTATATCCAAAGCAAATGAAATTAGTATGTCAAAGAGATATCTGCACACTCATGTTTATTGCAGCACTATTCACAATAGCAAAGATATGAACTCCAACTAAGTGTCCATCAGTGGATGAGTGACTAAAGAAAATGTGATCTATTTACACAATAGAATACTATTCAGCCACAAAAAAGACTGAAATTGTGCCATTTGCAGTAACATAGGTGGACCTGGAGGACATCATGATAAGTGAAATAAGCCAGACACAGAAAGACAAATACTGCATAATCTTACTTATATGTGGAATCTAAAAAAATCAATTTCATAGAAATAGAGAGTAAAATAGGGGTTACCAGAGGCTGAAGAAGATTAGGGAGATGGTGGTATAGGGGGATAAATACAAAGTTATAGCTAGATAGGAGGAATAAGTTCTAGTGTTCCACTGCAAAGCAGAGTAACTACAGTTAACAATAATACTGTATATTTCAAAACAGCTAGAAAAGAGGATTTTTAATGTTCTTAGCAAAGAAATTATAAATGTCTGACGTAATAGATATGCTAATTATCCTAATTTGATCACTACACATTATATACACATATTAAAACATCACACTGTACCCCATAAATATGTACAATTATTATGTGTCAATTACTTTTTAAAAGATGAAAACAACAGGAAAAAATCCCTAAAAGTATAACATTCCTAGAATAAAAATTAGGAGAAATATTTGTAGCCTCGGGCAAAGATTTTTTTAGATCAGATGTCAAAGCGTGGTCCATGAAAATACAAATTGATAAATTAGATCTCATCAAAATAAAAAACTTCTGTTCATCTACAGACATTACTAAGAGAATTACAAGACCAGGTACAGACAGGAGAAAATACTTGCAAAATATATATGAAAAATTCTTTACATCCAAATCATATTTTTTTAAACTCTCGTTATCAAATAAGAAACTAACACAACTTGAAAATGGACAAAAGGCTTGAATAAATACTTCACTAAATAAGATTGAAGGATGGCAAATAAGCAAGTGAAAAGTTGCTCAACTCCATTAGCTATTAAGGAAATGCAAATTAAAACCACAATGAGTTATAACTAAGCCTATTAGAATGACTAAATTTTTTTTTTTTTTTTTGAGATAGAGTTTCGCTGTTGTTGCCCGGGCTGGAGTCCAATGGTGTGATCTCAGCTCACTGCAACCTCTGCCTCCTGGGTTCAAGTGATTCTCCTGCCTCAGTCTCCCGAGTAGCTGGGATTACAGGCATGCACCACCATGCCCGGCTAATTTTGTATTTTTAGTAGAGACAGCGTTTCTCCATGTTGGTCAGGCTGGTCTCGAACTCCCGACCACAGGTGATCCGCCCACCTCGGCCTCCCAAAGTGCTGGGATTACAGGCGCGAGCCACTGTACCCGGCCACAGAATGACTAAAATTTTAAAGGCTGACCTTCATAGGGTTGCAAAGAATGTAGACGAACTAAAATTTTCATGCATTGCTGGTGGGGATGTTAAATGATACAATGACTTTGGAAAACAGTTTAGCAGGTTTTTTAAAAGTTAAAAGTACACCTACCATATGACTCTACCACCACTCTTGTGTATTTTCCCAAGAGAAAAGAAAGCATATGTCTATACAAAGACTCATGCATGAATATTCATAGAAGCCTTATTTTTAAGAGCCTAAAACTGGAAATAATCTAAATGTCAGTCAACAGACAAAGGATTGTCTTAGTCTGTTGTGTGTTGCTATGAAAGAATATCTGAGGCTTGGTAATTTGAAAAGAAAAGAGGTTTATTTGGCTGATGGATCTGTAAGCTGTACAAGAAGCATGGTGTCAGCATCTGCTTAGTTTCTGGAGGATCTCAGACTGCTTCCACTAATGGTGGAAGGAACAGGAATGTGCAGATATCACAGGGTGAGAGAAGAAGCAAGGAGACAACGCAGGCAGGTGTCAGACTCTTTTTAACAATCAGCTTATTGAGAACTCACCCCCAAGGGAGGATGTTAATCTATTCATGAGGGATTCACCCCCATGACCCAAACACCTCCCATTAGAACTCCCTCTAACACTGGAGATCAAAGTTCAACATGAGATTTGATGGGGACAAACAAACCATATCCAATCTGTAGCAGGGATAAACAGATTGGTACCTCCAATACAATGGGAAACTATTCTGCAATAAAAATGAGTTATTGATACACACTACAACATGGATAAATTTCAAAACAATTTTTCTAAGTGAAAGAAAGCAGTAAAAAAGGGTACATTCTGTATGTCTCCATTTATAAAAATCTCAAGGAAATGCTTGAGGGGTGTGGGCAGGTGGGGAGAGGCAGGTGGGGGAATTCCTAAGGCGCATGAGTAACTTTTGAGGGTGGTAGATAGGCTCATTATCCTGATTGTGGTGGTAGCTTCACATGGTATCAAAACTCATCAACTTGTATACTTTAAATGTGTCAATTATGTCTTAATAAAGCTGAAAGAGAGAGAAAGAAAGGAAAGGCAAAACAAAGAGTTTTGAGATGTAATTTCTTACCTATTAGAGTGGTAAAAAAAATAACCTATTTCCCAGAACAGCAACAAATCTTTATTTAAATATAGATACATATACAATTTTATATTGTTCTCATCTTAACAATAAACAGCGATACCTCCTTTAAATCACTTATTTAAAACACAAATGATATATTGATAACCTTGATTCATTAACGATTTGAAAGTTTGCTCATCAAAGGAAAGAATCTTTTGAAAGTCATCTTAGAATGTTAAAATTTATAGATACCAGAAATATGACCAAATGTATGTTTCCAGCAAAACTAATAGTATATTACACTAAGTATTAAAAGAAGAACAGAATTTATATAATTTGACACAAATAAGACACTGCTTGCTTTCCCCAACTTATCAAATATAATATCTTTTAGCTACTTTAAGGTCACTTTATAAAGCTGACTTCCTATATAGTGGGCTATTATTTGATCTTACAAATTAAAAACCAAAAAGTGCTTTCATATATTTGGCACTTAAAATAGTGATTCTTTAATAAAGTGACCACTAAATTACTACTTGAAAGCTAAAGGGCTTATGGGATTTTATAATAAGCCTAGTTTTGCACACTGAGTAAAATACTTCATATGTATTCTAGAGCTAATGAATTCATACCCATAGTCTTACTTTTAGATGTGGCACTCCACATAACCAATGACATTATATGTTTTACATTGCTTATTTCTATGTGTCTAGATTCTCAGAAATAGTTCAGAGGGAGCAGTCCTGATCCTATTTTGGCCAACCCTTCTTGCAATAGAATTTTTATTTCCTAAACAGCTTCAAATGAGATAATTTATATGCACTAGCTATTCTGTCAGAAGATGTTAAAATGCAGCAAAAGCAATAGTTTAAATAACATTCTAATTCTCCAGCAGGCCCAAAGAATAGATAGGGTTGAGATAAATGGGGACTACCTGGCACCTGAGAGTGGATTTAAACAAAGTCTTACTGGATTATCCCATCAGGTTCCTGCGATAAAGTAAACACATATTCTTTGATCGCTTAACATCTGGAGCTCCTTGAATCTCCCCGAATCTCAATTTCTTAATTTCTAAATTGGTAATTATAACAATAGGAAGAAAATTATCCATATAACAATGATGATGCCAGACACCACCCTCATGGGCTGCTCTATGGATTCAGAGGGACAGGGAATTTCAATCACCTGCTACTACGCCTGGAGCTCAGTCTGTTTGTTTTATTTCAAATGATATCGATCGAGAGCCATTTTGATGTCTGAAATTTTGTCCCAGAGACTAATAAAGCTCAGTCCTTTCTCTAGGAATGCACAGTTTACCAACAGAGTTCAAAAGTCAAAGTAGATTCAGAGAATAGTGCAGTAAAGGCAAATAAAGAACCACCAAGACACAAAGGCAGAGAGAGCGGGGTTAATTCTGCTTGGTGGTCAAGAAATCTTCATGAAAAGATTTTCTCATCTCTGTCTTCTCGACCAAAACTAAAAGCAATTATTTAAAAGAGGCAACTGAGATCCACCTGCAATTCAGTTCCTCATGGTTCACAGCAGAATCCATTCTGCTGAGTTCTGTGCTCTGTGAGTTCCATGACTTAAAAGAGACTGCGTTGTGGAAGAAGGCAGCAGTAATCATGGATATCCCCACCACTTTGAGTCTCTAATCCCAACTCCCTCCAGCTAAATGCATTTCTTTAGAAATATTTTTTTAAAAATCAGAAACCGAAGCACAACCAGTTCCTTCAAGCCCCAGGGATCCCAAGCTTACCCACTGTAAATTGGAAGGGGATGGATTCTGAACTCCAGGAAGCTAATTGAAGCCCTTGGCAGAAATCCTAAAGGTAGTAGGTAATTGGCACCTTGTCCTTTTCAGTGTAGATACCGTCCACGAGAGGGTTACCTCTAGGGTGCTGGTTCATTAGCATCCTTAGAAGACAGGGCAGTTAAGTAGAAATTGGTGCCCTGAAGATTCCCATATCCCAAATTCAAGGGTCCCCACCAACCAGAGAAAAATTGTTTTCATATGGTCCAGTGAGGGACACTCTTTGGGCAACAGTATCATAAACAGCTCCATTAAATGAAGCAAAACTTCATTATCAGGTTTTCTTAGCTGAAAAAAGCAACATAAGATTAAATTATCACTAGAGTTAGAAAATACATTTTTAACTGAAACCAAACTAATTTGATTTGCCTTTGGCTAATATTTCTTCAAGAGAAACTCTCTTTCTGAAAATTATTATAAATTTGAGAGCTAAGTCCAGTTTGTCTAGGACCAGGTAAAATGAACTACACTGACAAGAGAGATGTTAACATTTTATGATCAAAAATAATTCTACAGAAGTGAGGTTCTAGATATATCACTCACAAAAGAATCAATTATTCTTAGCTGGTGATAAGGTTTGGATCTGTGTCCCTGTCCAAATCTCATGTTGAATTATAATTCCCAGTGTTGCAGGAGGACGCCTGGTGGAAGGTGATTGGATCATGGAGGCAGTTTCTCACGAATGGTTTAGCACCATCCCCTTGGTGCCTTGGTGCTGTTCTCATGATGGTGAGTGAGTTTTCAGGAGATTTGGTTGCTAAAAAGTGTGTAGCATTTCTCTCTCTCTCTCTCTCTCTCTCTCTCTCCCCCTCTCCCCCTCTCTCCCTCTCTCCCCCTCTCCCCCTCTCTCTCTCTCCTCTCTCTCCTCCCTCTCCCTCTCCCTCTCCTTCTCCCTCTCCCTCTCTCTCTCTCTCTCTCCTGCTCCCACTGTGTGACATGCCTCGCCACCCCTTTCCGAAAGCCTAATTGGAACCTTCCTAAGGCCTCCCCAGTAGCAGAAGCCGAAGCCACTATACTTCCCGTACAGCCTGCAGAACTGCGAGCCAATTGAATCTCTTTTCTTTATATATTACCCAGTCTCAGGTATCTCTTTATAGTGGTGCGAGAACGAACTACTACACCTAGTGATGCCGGGATTCCAATGGACTGGTAGGCCAGAACTTCTGAATCCAGAAAGAAATAGAGAAATTAAAGAACAAAGTCCCCTGGCCCACACGGAAGCCCACTGGAATGCTATCAATTCCGAATAACCATGCTCCTGTACACTCTCAGGCACTTAACCATTTTCACATCCCAAAAATCTTATTTGAAGTGCACTAGTTAAGTCCATTATCTTTATTCTACAGATGAAAAGTAAAGCTTGGAGAGTTTAAATGACTTGGCTATCATCACAAAGGTTGGAGATGGCAAATTTTGGCCTCATCCCAAGTCTTGATTCCTAGTCTGTAATTTTTCTCCATACTATACTGCCTCTATATTAGAGCTGAAAATATTGTTCCAGAAATATCTCTGGTGGAGTCCAGAGGGTCTTCAACCTGAATCAAAGGAGATTGAGGGAAATATAGATAGCTAATGTTTTTCTTTTTAAAGAAAAATCCTCAAACTTACATAAAAGTAGAGAATTGGTATAATGATCTTCTGTATACCCATCATCTAGCTCCAGCACCTCTTAGCAACCCACACTTTCACTGGAGGCCTAGGGAGGGACCCAGTGGTGCTCAGGTAGAAAGGACCCAGCTTTCCCAAGACATAATGGAGCTCATGGTGTAAGAAGCCTTCAAGGGTCACAGCGACTTGAAAGAGAATAAAACTAGATGTATCTGGAATAGACTGTGATTTAAACCTCAGTCTAGCTAAACTAAATACTGTGTTGTACCCAATGTATATCATTCGTGTGTGAATTCCAGGATTTCCTCATACACAAGCTGACACTTCAAAAATAGCCCAGGATGTCTATAGTATTGTAGGGCCACAGAGAGCAGTGTGGCATTTATTACATGTCAAAATAAGAAAGGCCGTGCCACATCACACCTAACTTTTCCAAAGCCCCAGTAACATCCCATAGTTACCACTCCACCCCACTTTACATCAATCTTCTACTTGGAAAACAACTTTCTATGTTTTATTTCTAAAATCTTTACTAGTAAAATGTGAAAACTAAACAATATCAAGAAAACCTTAATATTAATTAAAGAAGTTAGTTTCATTACCTATAATGATTTTTTTAAATAAAGAATTCATACAAACTTCATTTCTTACCGATACTTTGTTTTCTTGTTGTATATCTGACTCTAAACTTCCAGACGTCATGCTGAAAAAAAGTAAACGTTTAGAATTCCAAAATTTTATTTCAGGCACTCATGTGCGCACACACACCCCCGCACCTACAATGAATACTGTAACATTTAAAATAAATTTTCTAAAGTATTTCCTCCAAATGTCAATTTCTGGACATTTCTAAGGGAAATAAAAATAATGGAATGTAAACTTTACTCGCAGAAGATAAAATAGCCTTTAAAAGTTCTCTTGAGAATAAGTAGTCTGAACAGTACAATCTGTTCTGAAAACCTGAACAATCTTGTATTTCAACTAAAAAAAAAAGTGGGGAGAGGAAAGCATAACCTCCTAAGAATCAGCAGACGTGGAGAATTCTTTGTCTCCTACACTGTTCTCTCTCCCTCTCTCTTCTCTCTCTATCTCCTGGATCATTTCCATTAGCTTATAAACATGTTGTTATTTATCATGCCTAGAGCCTTCTTACCGCTTTAGTTTCCACTTGATTATACTGACCTCTTTTGCTATTCAGGTTACAGCAAAACGATATTCTCACTGTCTCCAATTCCTTCCCTTCTAGTTTTCTTTCTTTTTTGCTAAAGCCACTGCAATTAGACTAGTACCACTACTAGTACCACTCCACAGAAACTGCACTTGTCCAATTCACCAAAGATCTCTGCATTCCTATACCAAGTGATTATTTTACACAACTCACCTTAACAGCTTTTGACATGACTTATCACTCTCTCTCTGAAATACTTTCTTCACTCAGTTCCCAGCACATCCAAGGGCCCTGGATACTTTCAGTCTATCCACTTGGCTTACTCATCCTTCCTTCTCGTCTTTGATCAAATGTCACCACCTCAGTGGGACCTACCATATGTATCTCATTTAAAATTTAACCCCTCACCTCATCACCATACTATTTTCTCTGTGACACTTATCACATTCTAACATACTATATAGTTTGCTTATTTATTATATTTTTTGTGTCATCTCCCAACTGAAAATGTAAACTCCTTGAAGACAGGAAATTTTTTCTGTTGTTTTTGTTACTCTACCCTCAGCATCTTGAAGAAGGATAGGGTGGTCAACAAATATTTGTTGAATAAATAAATGAATTATCTAATAAACCTCATAGATGTAATAGATTCCTTTCTATTGTTGTCAATCAATAAAGCCTTACTTTTTTTTTTTTTTTTTTTTCTGAGATGGAGTCTTGCTCTGTCACCCAGGCTGGAGTGCAGTAGCACAATCTCGGCTCACTGCCTCCACTTCCCGGGTTCAAGTGATTCTACTGCCTCAGTCTCCCGAGTAACTGGGATTACAGGCGCATGCCACCAAGCCTAGCTAATTTTTGTAATTTTGGTAGAGACGGGGTTTCACCATGTTGGCCAGGATGGTCTCGATCTCTTAACCTCGTGATCCACCCACCTCGGCTTCCCAAAGTGCTGGGATTACAGGCGTGAGCCACTGCGCCCTGCCAATAAAGCCTTACTTTTAAATCCCAAGGTACTTTTATTATTTTCTATCCCACTATCTTCCTCATGAATACATTGTTTTATTTCCATATTTCTGTGCACATGTCTCTCTTTTACTCATTTTTCAAAAAATTTGAAACCATTTACAAATGTTCACAAAGTAATCAGTGACTACTGAACAAAATTAATTAAGTTCTCACTTAGTGGAAGGAGACACTGGGGCTCTAAGAGATGTAATTGCTTTTCTCGCACGACACCCAAATCAGCAAAAAAACAGTATTTTGGTACTTTCTACTTGACAACACCTCTTTATCATGAAATGGAAAACAAACTCTTGGTCATCACAGTTGCTGGACAAACCAAAAAATGGCTTTAAAGGATCTTAATAAATGGAGCCCTCTAACGAATTTCATCTTCTATCAGTGAAACTCACAAAACGGATGTTTTCCCTCAACTGTACAGCCTAATAGTCCAGAGTGTGTGTTTATCCTCTTCTTAGTTGTTTCCTCTGGCCAGAACACTCATACTCTCTTCTCTGCTTGTTGAAATCTTACATTTCTTCACACCATAACTCAAATGCTGCCTCTCCCTGAAGGCCCTCTGACCCTACCAGTCAGAAGTATTTCTTGCCTTTGTATTCCACAAGCAGGTTTTGGACATCCACCTCTTGCAGCCCTTATTATGGTTCATGATATATGTGATTATTTCTCTACCTGTGTTTTGCATTTCTCAGTGACACCCTCATAGAGGACAAGGACTGTGCTTCGTTTGTTTTTTATGCTGGGCAAAAAAGTCATATTCAGTCACCGAATGAAACCAAACAAAACAAAATACATGAGTGCAATACCCTTATGTGCATACTCAGATGTGCCACAAATGCATCACAGAAAGTACAATTTGAGACTACTTTTAAATAATAATGCCTGAAACAAAACTGGTGATTTAAAAATGAGAGCTTTGGCTGCCTGACAATTATATTTAAAGGTCATGAGTCATGGCCTCAGAGTAACCATGGTAACCCAGCATACACAGGAGAAGTCATGTTGTACAATAATTAAGGGGGGAAGAAAGCTTTAGAAAGCCTATTAGCTTTGAGATAAAGACAAAATATAATTAACAAATATGTTTATGAAGTTTGTTTTTATTGCATTGTTTTCTTACTTCAGGGTTCACTGGAAACCTGGAAAAACTTCTTTAAATTTCTATTGGCAGGGAGTAATGATACGGCATTTTTCTCAGTGCATTATAAGAACATTGAAATTTCCTTCCTTTAAATGAAATGTCTTTCCGCTTTCTAAACTTTTTACTTCATTCTTCATGTCAAATTGGAGGACTAGTCACCAATTAGCCTGGGTGAATAAATGATTTATTTATTTATTTATTTATTTATTTATTTATTTATTTATTTTAGATGGAGTTTCGCTCTGTCGCCCAGGCTGGAGTGCAGTGTCGCGATCTAGGCTCACTGCACGCTCCACCTCCAGGGTTCATGCCATTCTCCTGCCTCAGCCTCCCAAGTAGCTGGGACTACAGATGCCTGCCACCATGCCCAGCTAATTTTCTGTGTTTTGTTTAGTAGAGACGGGGCTTCACCGTGTTAGCCAGGATGGTCTCGATCTCCTGACCTTGTGATACGCCCGCCTCGGCCTCCCAAAGTGCTGGGATTATAGGCGTGAGACACCGCACCCGGCCTAAATGATTTTAATAAAATTGGTTAGGAAATACAGCTATTGAGCACTTCATTTTTATAGGAGAGGATTTCCTGGGAAAATTCTGTTTCGTTCCTTAGATTAACTGCATCCAGGGCCTGACTCTCCCTTACTTAGACAACATAGGAGCAAGTTCCCATTCAGTTTATGTAAACTGTGGAGAAGGTCTGTCTCAAGGGCATGAGAAGAGAAAAGGAGAAGGGAAGGCAAACAAGACACACGGGACCAGTTTGTTCCTGCTTAGAAGTGAAGAAGCTGAACTGAAGTCACCTACAAATCCACAAGAATAGCATGACACTCCCCTGTCTCCTGCCTCAAAAGCCTGGCTTTCTACCTGCACAGAACACTCAGCTCCATACACCAGGAGTAAAAAATACTAACAATAATTTACAGAGAGAACAAAGTCCTGCTTTTCACTTGTTTTTTTCTGCTGATTGTACACTGGGCTATTCATTTGAAAGTTGTTCATCAGAGGGCATTTTCCCTCCATTTGGTAACTTTATGTTCAACTCCCCAATTGTCTACATATTGATATGTTATCTCTTTAGCTGCTTTGTTCTGGGAAAATAAAAGAAAATGAGTGTTTGCTAAATTTCATTAGCTTTAATAAATGGATAAAGCCTTACTCCCTCCCATAGATTATTTAATTTTTGAGGCTTATGGAATCCTTTGCACAAATAAACAACATTTTACATAAAATCTTAGATTTGTGAATTTCTCATATCATCCACAGACCATAGACCCAAGACGAAAAGCAAATAAGAACAAGGATCACACATTCACATAAGGAAAATACGTTTTAAAACTTAACGAAGCAGGCCAGGCATGGTGGCTCATGCCTATAATCCCAGCACTTTGGAAGGCCAAGGTGGGCAGATCACCTGAGGTCAGGAGCTCAAGACCAGCCTGGCCAACATGGTGAAACCCTGTCTCTACAAAAATACAAAAATTAGCTGGGCATGATGGCAGATGCCTGTAATCCCAGCTACTCAGGAGGCTGAAGTGGGAGAATCACTTGAACCCGGGAGGCAGAAGTTGCAGTGAGCTAAGATCACTCCATTGCACTCCAGCCTGGATGACAGAGTGAGACTCTGTCTCAAAAACAAACAAACAAACAAACAAACAAAAACTTTAAAAAGCAGAACCATGGTTGCATGTGAACTTCCCACAGGGATACTGCCCTATAGGATGTAGCTCCTGCTACAGAGATGTGGCCACCTGTCACTCAAGATTTAAAAGAAAATTGTAAATGGAAGATATTTCCACATTTGAAAGGGAAATGAGTATGGTGTCAACATGCAAAATTTCTAGTAATTAAATGCAGATCAATTAGAGAAGTGAACTGTACTTCCATATTTCTAGCCAACATTGATCTAGGTTTTTATGTGGGGAACATGTAGAGGAGGAATGACCCAGCTTTTTGTGTGTGCATCTCTTGGCAAGAGAGTAGTGAAGATGACATTTCCTTTCAACTGAAAGAATGCTGGCTTCATACCCTCCCCCTTCCCACATCAGTAAAATGGCTGGGGTGGGTGAGTGTGTGATTTTTAGAAGACCAAGTAAGGGACAATTTATTTGTTCAGCAAATATTTATTGAACCCCTACTGTGTGTCAGGCCATGCCCTATGATCTGGGAAGACAGCAGCTTTCAAAGAAAGGGGTCACTCTCCAGGAAAGGATAAAAAGTCTGTCTGCTGTTATTCCCCAGACTTTAAAGAAAGATTTTTTTTAAAGTACTGAGTGAAAGCTACTTTATCCAGAAATTCCCATGAATTATTTTGGGATGAGAGGAGCTGGGAACTCACCTGCTTCTCTCTGAGGTGTCAGACTCTGGGACCACAGATTTCTTGCTATAGCATTGTCCCATCTCAAGCCAGACCCACTGGGATCCCCTGTCCCTGGGACAGACGTCAACAGGCATCATTCCTTAGAGTTTTAGAATCCCTGCTATTGCTCTGCTGTCCCTTGTTGCTAGGCTACCACAATGGCTGTGGAAAAGACAGTTAACTTCCTAAAGAAAAAAATCTCCGTTACAAAGCTGCAGTAACCTCTCAAAACATCTCACAAATCAGATCCAGGCATGAGAATAGGTGAAGAATCACCACATAGCCATCATTTCTGGAAAACTCATTCAAAGTGGAACAGAAACAGTGGTTTTGTGCTCAAACCAAGGCATGTTTACATCCAGAACCAATGCTAAGTAAACAGCCACACTGCTGTCTGAGAGGGGTGCACACCCAGAAATGCATTGGTTTACAGGCAATCAGTGGTGTCACCACAGACCAACCCCTTATTGTGATGATCTGCTTTCCCTGGGACCCGCCAGCCCCAGACAGAAGACCCCACCCGGCCACATTCTCATGAAAGCTTCTTTCCTAACACAGGATTGCACAAGTGATTCATTGTGCCTGATTAGCTCGTAGTTTGCTCACTGTTCACCTGCAACTGCTGCTCCATCTTCCCTGTTGCTTGTCCAAAGACACCAGCTACTTTCTCCCAGCCAGTTGCTGTATCTCTCCCTGGATGCATTTGTGGACCCAGGTGAACCTGTATCCGCTTCACTTTCTGCTCTGACAGGAAGTACAGGTAGGATCCCTGCAGTCCACAGCTCAGAATCATTCCTGGATTTTGGTCTGTATGTCCTGGACTCACCCAATCTAGTCACACTGCTCATCCTAAAATAAATTAGACTGGCATGACAGCAATGTTTCTAATCACAGAATTTGCTTCTAGGGTTAGAGCATTATAGAGCAAGTAACTACAATAGTAACAGGAATGAATAGTTAAGACTGATCTATTAAAGAGTATAATTAGCATTTACTTCTTCAACAAAACTTCAAGTGACCCAGCCCCTTGGTAAAAAAACCCTATGAATAAAATTAAGAACTACTGAGCGGTTGTTGTTCTGGATAGAAAAGCCAACACTAAATGGGTAGTTGTGGAAAGGCAAGTATTGGGCAATCGGCCTTGCATGTAGTTAGCAGCCTGTTGGGGATCAGAAATCATCTTACCTCTCTATGCTTTGGATTTGTTACTTTAAGAAAGAACCAAATTAGCCGGGTGTGGTGGTGGGCGCCTGTAGTCCCAGCTACTCGGGAAGCTGACGCAGGAGAATGGTGTGAACCCAGGAGGCGGAGCTTGCAGTGAGCCAAGATGGCGCCACCGCACTCCAGCCTGGGCTACAGAGCCGGACTCTGTCTCAAAAAAAAAAAAAAAAAAAAAAAGGAAGAACCATTTGAACTATTTCTGTCATCCCTTCTAGCTAACATTTTGTTCTGTTTCTTTAGCTCATCTCATTAAAAAAAAAAAAAAAAACCCACAGAGTAGATTACACTTTAGTGCATTTTAGAGGAATGTCCAGATGTTCACTGTGTAGTTGTAGTCATAATATTTTATAAAAGAAAAGTCATCTCAATAATGGCTGGTGAAAGGCACTGTAGGCACTAATTATTTGTAATGGTTATTAATCTTATCATACATCTAGCTGATCAAAAAGAGAGGTGGAGAGATATGGCTAGTACAAAAGCAGACTTTCAAAAAGTCCTTGAAAAACAAAGTGACTTTTCCATTCCCATTTCTCCTTTAAAAAAATACTGCATGGGAAGGATTTCAGAAGGTAGTGCTGAGGAAATTGGCTGGGTCATTAAAGGCATATTGACCTACAGAATTCTAAGCATGCTAACTAATAAAATTAATGGTATTTTTCTTTTATAATTAAGGAAAAGTACTTATGAAAGTCACTCAAATGATTTTATTTTTAAAAGTTGAGCTTTAGTTTAGAAAAACTACATTTTCTCCCTCTAAATGTAAAGAAAACAAAGAGGTATTATAACAAAACTTCTAGAAATACATATAAATCATTGACACTTCCACCATTAACATTGTTTTAAATTGAAAAAATGCTGTAAGCTCATTGGGGATCTTGTAGATTATTACGTACAATTTTAAAACTTACCTTGTAGCCTATCAAAAACATATCTTTTCTTAGAATCAGAAATCATATAATGCGTATATAACAAGGAGGAATCTTAAGAATATGCATATTTTATATGTTCCATGGCTCGTGCTTATCAGGATGTCTTATCTAACTTAGGTGAGTAAATATCAGTAGGATCAGAAAGGAGAATGGAAGGGAGAACATTGCAATGAGAAAAGGGCAAGACAGAAGAGATAATAGATTTACAATGAAGTGGTGTGGCTGAGGAGAGCAGAGAAAGCTGTAGTGGTCTTTGGAGCCTCTGCTTGGAAAATAGCCCTTTGGCTTCATCTGTCCACTCACTCTTTCATTTATGTATTGATTTGTTTATTCACCAAATATTTATTGAAAACTCACTTTGTGCTAGGCAAGGTGCTCAGCACGAATGAAATCGATACTGTTCCTGCCCTCGTGGAGCTCATTATTCTATCACGCTATCATTCTAGTAGCTACTAACGTCTTATTGGAAAAAATTGATGAAGCACGTTTGGGATTTCCAAAAAGATCTTCTAACTTAACAGATCCCAAGCACTGAAAAAAATAAAAAATAAAAAAAAATAAGCAAATAAAAACAAACAGGAGCACTTCTTAGATTTTCCTCCTGGGGAGGTAGAATCTTGCAGAGAAAAATGACCACCCTTCCCAAAGCTGACCTGGGAAAGTTCACTATGTTTTCATTGTGATGAACGCGAGGTGACTGTGCCCATGTCTGAGAGTCTAGGTGAGTGTGTCTGTGCTAGGGGAGGACAAGAGGAAGGGCGAAAGTGACAGAGAAACCAAAGTAACAGCAAACAAACAAGTACAGATCAGGCCATGAGACACAACAGCCAAAAAGTCTTTCAAGTGATTGCAAAGGCTTTCCTCTGTTTCTCTTAAGAATTAGCCAGGTCACTTGTCATTGTTTTTCTGACCTCTTCCCTGTGTTGCTGATTGCTTGACGCAGTGGGTCTAATTATCTCCAGACTCCCAGCCTGTTTTAATGAAGAGGGATGTTTATCTGTGTAAGCAGACAGACTTGTCTGTCCCCTTGGTCCTAAAATTTTTTCTTGGGAAACCTAGGGATGAAACTGACAGCTGTTAATGGATCAGCCGGAATATAAACTTTTCGTTTCTGGCTTGTTTGTGGCAAGAAATGAACATTTCTTCTCCCTCCTTACTGTGCCTTACTGCGCTGAGCAATTGTCATTTGGAAATTCCTAGCAGTATTTGATTTTCCTGTGAGAATGGCCTCTCTCCCCTCATAGTTGGCTTTGGACTGACAGTAAACTCAGTTACCTAGCTAGCCCCTGTCAAATAATATAAGGTGGTGCAGACCCTGCCCAGACAAAGGACTACACAGCGTTGAACTTGGCTCATCAGCAACTGGATCCTGGGTCTTTGAATCTCAAACAGTTAACATAAGAAGGAAAGAAATAGTTGAAGTTCTAGTTATCTGTTTTTTAATTTTATCCCACAAATATTTATTAAGGCTCAGCTTTGCGACAGACACTGTTCTGGATGCTTATATGACAGTGATAAGCAGGACAAAGTTGCTGCTCTCATGAATTTCGTACTTTAGTTGGTAGAGGGCAATCAAACAAATACAGAAGATAATTACAGACAGACACAAGTGTTATCGAGAAAATAAAACGATGTCATAAGACTAGGACCAGGAGGTGACATAGAGCAGAGATGTGAAAGATGAGAAGGAACCAAGTTTGGGGCGCTTGCAGGGAAATGTGTTGCATCCAGTGGTTCAGTCCCGTCATCACAGAAACATGCTCAACTAGCACCATTTAAAGACAAACAAACCTCCCTTGACCTCATCTTTTTCTATGCTCCCTTTTGTGAAAACTTCTTCAGAAGAGTGGCTTGTTTTTCCATTCTCTCTTCAATCTTCTCCAATCGAGTATTCATAGACTCTTCCAAAACAGCTTTCATTTGGTCACCACCAACCTCTATCTTGTCCTTAAACAGCAGCATTCTGACCTAACTATTCCTTTTATAAGTCTTGCTTCTTAGTCTCTGGAGTGGTCTTGGTTTCTGCTCGTTTCTAAACCTAACTCAGCCTTCTGCTGATTCCATGAGCCCCAATATGCCAACAATCAATTCCTTTTTTCTTTTCTAGTCAAAATTGCTTCCTATTACTTTCTACCAATAAATGCCTAGTTCACATACTTATATTTTTCATATTATTCTTGATTTTTACCCAGGAAACAATTGTTCAACTTACAGCACAATCTCTATTCATTCTTTTGCTTATATACACTGTTTTCCTTAAAATGTTACTACTGTGTTGGTGAGTACCTAATTATGGTTTTCCTAGGATTTATTTACTTTTCTTTATAACATTCACTTCTTGAGAGTAGATCACTTATTTGGAAACATTTATCATTGTCTTGTGCCTATCACAATGCAAGCCATTAGAGATAGGCATGGTACAAAACAGTCATGGTTTCAAGACATATTCGTTAGGCTGCTATCCTCACCGAGAAATGTCTTCCAGGTTGTTTCCGCTGTCAGTATGTTTTAAAATATTCTTCATGTTTTTTCTAATGCTTTGCTACTCTAGGTTTTGTGGAATCCATGTTCTTTATGTCCCTAGTTATGCCTCCAATAACATTTCTCATAAATTTATTAGCTGTAAAATTAAATGTAGTTCATCTAAATATTTCATTTAAAAATCATTTTCATATACTTTCAATAAAGAATCTGGTCTCAAATAAGTAAAAACAAACGAGACAGTAGGGAATCCTAAGAAGACATTTCTCAAAAATCATCTTCCAGGATTTTCTCATGGCTTCTTGTCAAATGGATGAAAGTGTTTTGATGACTATTGTTCTGTGAAGGATATTTTCAGCTACAAGTAACAGAAAAGGTGACTAATAGTAGTTAACTCATCAGGGAATTTGCTGGCTCATGTGCCTATAAAGTCCAGAAGTTAAAGGTACTTCAAGGTTAATCATTGATATTATCAGCATGTGGTATCTTTCCATAAACAGTGTGGCTTCTTCTGAGGGCTGGCTTTCCTTGCAGGCATGGAGTGGCTGCCAGCAGAACTGGGACTACAGATGACTTTGTTCATGGCCAGAGATAGAGACAGAGTTGCTTTCCATGACCTTAGAACAGAAGTCCTATGTTTTATTCTAATTGACTGATCTTAAATAGGTAATCACTACGACTGAGGACATGTTGACTGGCTTCCATCTGAAAGATATGCCCACCCCAAACCAATCACTGTGACAATGAGAAAGGATCCATCAGAACTCACCCTTAGAGCTGTCAGTGGGATCAATCCCACTCAAATTCCAGGGCTACTACATAGTGGGGAAGGGTGAAATATGTATGGGAGCTCTAACACTATCCAATGCAGGTATATATTTGCATACAATTTGTATGTAATTCACATACATTTCTCAACCATAGAAATAATAATGATCATATCTTACTAATATAAGGTGTTGACATATATACATGTTTTACATCTTTTTGATATTATCTAGACTAGAAAAATATTCAATAAGATTAATTTACTTTGCAACAATTACAGTTGTTTCTCTCTTTCTTTATTTCTATTCTTTCTTAATGAGGTATAATGTACCAGTAAGGAAAATAAAAAGTTAAAGAAAGGGTGAGGAGAACAGTTAAGATTTTAATCTGAAAAATAATTTCAGAATCAGTTTCATAGACAAAACTTTAAACTTAATAAACACTAACTAGTTTTATATATATAATTTATTTTCACAATGTAATAATTACATTACTTTCAGAAAATTACCAATCACCTTGTAGTTGTAGCTCAGGAATTATTTTGAAATGTTAATGTCTATTAATGCATTTAACTTATAAATGGTATCCACATTAATCTCTCTATTCCCTCAAATAATGAATCTTTCTTTATATTTACCTTCATAGAATCAGCAACAAAACAAACGTTTTCATCCAACTCCAAAATTCACTGGAACCTTCCTTCATATTTCAATGTAATTAATTTCATTGGTTATTCTTTTATTTTATCGGCAATTTACCGAACTTTATTAATAGTTTGTGTCGGGCACTCCACTAAGCACTGAATATGTGTGTGTGTGTGTGTGCATGTGTGTGGTGTTTGCACAAATGAAAAGGAATTTAAGAGGTTTCTGGAACCCTTCCTGAAGCCCGTAGAACAAGGAAGGAGAGATTGGAGATTCAGAGTTGAGGTAGAGACTAGAGAGAACAGGGATGCAATAAAGGTAGATATCTTGCCTTTACAAAGTGCTAATAGCAGGCCACCGAGCAGCAGGAAAAGAGTTCTCAACTCCGAATGCCAGAGTCTGAAAACGACTGACAAGTCACATCTTTAATCTGGAGGTCACATCATCATTATTCTTCACCAAGAGGATAACACTTTGGGACTCAATGTGAATGTGAGTTAAAAGTCAATGACAAGTAGGAAAAACAATCAGCACCATCTGTACTTATTCAATGCAGGGAATGTATCGCCATTCTAGAAGTATTAATCATCATGCGCTATCAGTGTGGTTAATGCCAAAAATGGTGGAGAAACGATTCCTCCTAGAAACTGCCCATTTCAAAACTCAACAGCATTTGCCTCATAAAAAACATATGGGTACTGTTCAAAATTAAGTTTATCTCAAACAACTAGAAAGTATAGAGAAATGTTGTATCTGTAGTTTTAATTTTGGGGAGAAAATGAATTGTTAACTGCAATGTAAGGAAAGAACAATTTGATCTTGGAGAGGTTTAATGTGTGGCAGGTTAGAAACAAGAAAAAAATATTTTTTTCAGTAGACAAGCTCAAAAAGGCAAACAGCTTTGTCACAGTTCTTGGTTTTAATTAGAAACATTAAATCTATATCACACAGAGAAAAAATGCTCCAAATCTACCTGACACATCTCAACCAGTGAAGCATTGCTTGTCCTTGCAAGATGTTGATGATGATTTTATTTTTCTGTGAGTTTTGTGAAATCCTTGCTGAATCTAAAAGCAATTCAGTAGTGTCAAGTCCCAGAAACTAATAAGACAGAGGTACTCGCATACTTTCAATATATCATGTTTGTCACTTATCGTTTATAAAGTATTATTTTGGCTATTCTGGATAGAATTAGCAAGAGAAGCTACACGAATAGCAAATCCCAAGATAGGGTAGAAATTATAGGTAAAGTAAAGAAAATAATTCAAGGGAATGAAAGAGGAAAAGCCTGGTTTAGTGCCCTAACAAATATCATTCTTAATTTTTAGTCACAATTAATATAGTATTATTTGCTTTTATCAAAATGTTCTAATAAAAACAATAGCATTTGAATTAATTTTTAAATTTTAGTTGCTAAATAATTTTTGGTGAACTATACTACAAGTATAAAGAATAAAAATCTAACATTTTAAACAAACAGCAGATACATTGCCATACATCCTGCTTCAGAAGCATATCGTTTATATGATAAAAATGTCATATACATCATTACAAGGATTTACTAACTATTTGTGATTTATCAGATGACTATGACCAGCCTTCCAGGAACCATCTTTCATTCTGTGCTTCCAAAACAGACAATTAACAAATATTTAGCAATAAAATATCTTCCTTGCAATAAGAAAAATATTGACTATAAGACAACTTTTCCAGAGAAAAACCATTCTTTATGTAGCATACATTGGCTGCTTCTTTAATCAAGAGACAGTTGGATAAAGAAGAGGCTTTCTGAGGCTGCTCCAAGAACAAATGCATCTACATGATAGAGTGGTTCCCAAAATAAGCTGACATATTTGGCTTCTGTGTGTGGGTATATTGAATTTCCTGAGTGATCCTGCTGTCATTTTACACATGTCAGATGCACCAGATAAACAACCCAACCAACTGCCAGTGTAGGTTGTTTCTCAGCACCATGATGGGAACTGCTTTTATGTGCCTCTTGATTTACCTAATGACATTAAAGCAAACAAATGAAGGTAAGTCTTGCAATAAAGTATCACAGATAATGGATTATCAAAATCTCATAGTTAAAAAAAAAAGGTGAAGCCAACAATTGGGCTCCCTTAGTTGAATTTTGGAGACATAATGGAGATCAAATTGCAAATGAGATGGTAACCTAGGTTATCCCCGGTAAATGTTCAACTTCATAAATGAAATTTTAAAGATTATCTAATAACTAAACTACATTTCCTTAAGATCTCATATCTTCTGAAACCGATCTTTAAATTCAGATTCAGAAGGTGTCACTGGGATTTATTCTTATTAAAAGAAATACCAAATTTTGCTGCCGGGAAGTCTTTGGAGTCTATTAATAATTTGATTTTTTAAATACTAAAACACCATGTTGCATTAACTTTAATACAATATCGAGTGTTGGAGTGAAGCTGAGTGTTTAGTTGTAAACTTACCAACTTGCTGACTCATTTTAAGATTCAAATGCCTGTTACATCTTGATATGCTGGGAGAATAAGTACCTTATAGAAATTTCTAAAAGATGTTTACCGAAAATATAGAGTTTTAAAAGAACTGTTCTAGAAAAAAAATGTTTTCTGGCTCTTTGGTGCAGAAGAAACATAAAAGAAAAGTAATTAATCAGATTGTGTAATTTGATATTTCCACCTGACACTAATATTTATGGTTCTCTGGTGACAGTTTATTTGCTGGATATGAAACTGCTAGGTACAGCATAGTTCATAAACCTAGGCTAAAAATAATTTTATTAGCAAACATTGTGACATATGAAATCTTTCAGATGGAATTAAACATTAAAGTTAATGTAAGGTACTTCATTAAAAGTTACCATACATACATTTGACTTTATACAGGTAAATAATGGTTGAACTATTGGCTCAAATGCTTAGCCACTTCACTAAAAATTTCTTAAAAATTGTAGGGAAGGTCCATATGTCCCTTTAATTATATATGAAGTTTGGTTCATGTAAGGATTTGTGCGTTTGGGTAGAAAACAGATATGTAGCTATCATCAGATTTTCAAAAGAATATGCATTTTAATACATTTGAAAATTATTCCTTTAAAAGAATATGTTTCTCTAATGTAATACTTACCCCTCATCACCAAATATAATTTGGTTTACAAAATATTGATTTAGTTTATCAGGACTACATCTATATTACAAAAGAAAGTATAAGAAAAATGACGCTATAAAATGAGAAATATATGTGTATTGAATATGAGGATGAATGGGCTCAGAAACTTAGGAATATCATTAAAATATATGACTACATCTCAATTTTTATACATAATTTAAGAGCACATGGAAAATAGCAATATATGTAGAGTTCCTATTTATTGAGCTCTCATAAAGTACAAGATTTAGTGTTCTATTTATATTATTCCATTTAATTCTTACAACTCTGGTAACAATTGTTATGATTATTGCTCCATCTCATATGAAGAAGATGATTCTTACAGAAATTTAATAATTTTAAGATCCCACAGCCAGGAACCAGAATGACTAAGATTCAAATACAGGTCTTTTTGAAGCTAAAATTCATACTTTTCATCTCTATGCTAAAAATCTATTGCCTACACACTCCCATCACTCCAAATATATGTTGGCTATCATAGATCATGAAAGAGGGCACTCAAGTTCATCCACTGAATATGTCAGAGAAGCCTAATGATCACAATATATCCTTATGGGAACTAGAGAAGTGGCTATGATTCCCTCTTCCTTTCATCCCACTGCCTCACATCTTTTCAGCAACAGATAGTAATATTATCTCAAACTTCACCTTTTTTTGCAGTCACTTTCTGTTGACTGCAAGGGACATGGCAACTTAATTCAACAAGAATAATTCAAGGGTTGGCTTCTCTTAAAACTCATATTAATTAAAAGGATGTCATTTATATAACAAGACTGGCTGGTGTTTTTCTGTGTGGTAGATGAAAGAAAATATATTTTTAGAAAAATATATTTTAGTTGAATTCTTTTAATATTTAAAATTTGCATGATGAACTTCAAAGTCTTTTTAAAAATTTTATGTCAATTGAAAAATGCTTTCCAGGGATCCCTTGTGTAGGCATATCTTTGGATGTACCCTGAAGGAATGGAATGAACATTTAAATTCTTCATGCTGCTTATGAGTGGCAGAGTTAAATTTCTGTCACAGCATCTGTGTTTGAATAACTAAATCATGCTGCTTCTCTTAGAATATTCTGGAATTTACACACATGACACAACAAAAATCACAAAGGTAATGTGTACAGCAACTCTTTTCATACTTTTTATCAATGAATTTCAAAACAATCCTGCTGAGATTGTTACTAATGAGAAAACTGAGATTCGAAGAGATTTAATAGGTACCAGTGCTGGGTGGAATCCCATAGTTCTGATTTCAAACTATGGTTCTTGTTCTCCATCACCGTGCATGGCATATTTGGTCATTCTGAGAGTCATCAAATGGAGAAGGTAGAAGTGAAACCCTGAGTTGTCCACTCTTACATATTAATCACTTCTCAAGGAAAATCCAGGAAGGCAGTTTTCTTATGTTAAATTATCATCTTACTACTACAGTGTTCTGTAATGAGGACTGGAGATGCTCTAAGTGGTTCAGTCCCCATCTTCTTCCTGAGATGTAAATTCTGTTGAAGTTTGCATTGAAGACAGGTTTTTTTCCCTGTACTTAGGAAAAGTAGATTAATTTCTTAACTCCTCCATAGGAAACATCATAAGTTTTAATTTTTTTGAATTGCCAAGGCTAAGAATTCTCTTGATATTTAGCATGGATTTTTGGACTTCTCTTAACTAATCAAAATAAAGTGCTGAAAGTTCATACTAGGAAGAAGAATCTGACTTTGGGCCAGAAGGGAAGCAAATAATCTCTTTTGTTTAGAACAAAATGTGTGGTTACTCAAAAGTGGCTTGATTAGGGTACAACTGCAAATGAGGTGATCTATTTCCTCTTCTGCATCCATCTATTTATTTTGCGTTCTCCCCCTTACCCACTTCAGTCTACCACTAACTTTCACCTTTAAAATTCCTGTGTTGTCAACCTCCTTTATGTGAGAATAAAATAGAAATAGCTAAGTATATGGTAGATAAAACCATGACTCTGTTTTGTTCACTACTGAATTCAATATTTTGTGAAAATGTGGAAACTTACACTTAGTGAATGTAGGAATAAAATCCCAATTAGTTGTTATTAAATTTTAGCTCTATCTCTTGGAATAAAGGACATTTAAATGAAAAGAAAATAACGTTACTCTCCTTTTCTCAAAGGAATCTCTTGAGGTTATATTTCATGTGGTGAAGGCAGGAGTCAAGGAGTAAAGGAGGTGAAGGTAATGTGGGAAGCAAGAGAGGCTTTCTCCTTTTTCCCTAAATTACAATTTCTAGGTCCCTCACAATGTCTTATAAGCAGAGGGCCAAATAAGACATTCATGGATAATTCCCTTATGTTCATAAAATGGCTTAAATCTTTAACTACTTTCACCCACATTAATACAGAACTGCTGAGAGACAACTGCTGTCATTCTAGGCAAGGAAACTGAGATGCTCTCAAATCCTCTCAAGACAAAATGGGGGTGCCTTTATATAATTCCCAGCCCTCCCAGGGAACATTTCCCAGGGGAATTATGCATGCCGGAATTAAAAAGTAAGATATTTATCTTTTATTTTTAACAGAATCTAGATGAGTCAGGACACATAGTAAGCATATTCTCAAATATATATAAATACAAGTACATGCAAATAAATAGTTATAAAATTTCCAATGTTTATCATGAAATCAAAACAGGAGTGTCCTTAAAAACCTCAATGCTAGTTGAAGAATAAAATGTTGAGTGTATGTCCAATAAGTTCTTTAACAAAAACAAGACACAAATACGTCAAATACATCAGGTAATAAGGCAATCAAAATCTCACTACAGAAGATGCTAAGTAAATATAACTATTTATTCTTCTTCCAACACCACCTATCAGACTAAGAAACTTACAGCTCATCTACAAGAGCTTTTATCATCTTTCTTTGTCAAAAATAAACAGATGTAAGACCAAATTTCCATTTGGTTACACTAAAATCACCCAATTGCCATACAATATATAATAACTCATAATATGAAATTTCAGCACAAATATTTAATCCATATACTATAAAATAAAAGGTAGAGTCACATTTCTGTACATTGGAAACTTTACATTGTAAACATTGGAGATATTGGAATAATAGAATGGGTATGGCAAGAATGGAATTGGTGTGGCAAGAATGAGTATGGCAATGGTTGTAATCAAGGTGTTAGCCAGACCTAGGGTCTCATCTGAAGACACAACTGGAGAAGGATCCACTTATATGACCACATGGCTGTTGGTAGAAATCATTTCCTCATGGGCTGTTGACCATTCCTTGCTGGCTCTTGGCCAGAGGCTATCTTCAGTTCCTTGCCAGGAGGGTCTCTCCGACATGGCAAGTTGTTTCATCAGAGCAGGCAAACTAAGAAGGCAACAAAGAGAATCTGCTAACAAGATAGAAGTCATGAGACTTTATAATCTAATCACGGAAGCAACATTCCATTCCCTTTTCCATACTATGCTGGCTGTACAAAGAAGCAAATCACAGGACTGGCTGATACTCAAGGGCAGGAGACTACAGAAGGTTGTGAATATCAGGTGCTTAAGATCCTTGGGCGCCATTTTAGAGGTTGCCCACCACACTGATGCACTTGAAAATGATGTAGAAAATGACAAATATTTTAAAATGGTAAAACTATAGTTTCTGGCAAAGTAATAAGAAAAAATAATGTCTAAGAGCTATTTAAAAACCTCACCTTAAAATATTTTTTAAAACTCAAAAGAGAAATAAAGATGTAAAATACTATATAAAAAGAAATACAAATTAAAACAATATATCATTTTCATGTGTCAAACATTAAACATTTAGTTGATAATATCTATTGTTGGCAAGGGTAAACAGGTGCTTCATAATCTACTTATGTGGTTAAACATTTCTGAGGGCAATCTGAAAATATCAAGATTCGCATACCCTTTGACTTATCAATAGTACTTTTAGATATTTATTTTACAGAAATAATTAAGCCAAAGTTCAGAGATTGATGTACAAGAATGTTCATTGAAGTTATATGTATACTGCTAGAAAAATTGGTAATTATTTAGTAGTATATCAGGAAGGATTGGCTAAATAAAATATGTTATGACAACTATAAAATAAAATATCTTGTTGCTATTAAAAATGATCATGTTTATTATCATGAAAATATATCTTGATATATTTTTAAATGAAAAGAGCAAACTATCTATATAGAACTGCATTATCTATATAGAACTGCATGTGTATATGCTGGTGTGTTGACACCCATAGGTGCAGAGGAAAATGTGCGAAAGGATATCTATCAAAATATTGAGAACGATTATCTTTGACTTGTAGATAACAAATTATCTTTATTTTCTTTATACCTTCTTTATTTTCCAATATTTTATCTTAAGCATATTCACATTTCATAATATTAAAAAGCAATAAAGCTATTTCCAAAATAATCTTTAAAATGATTTCCTCCTATACCCTCATATAGGAATGTTTCAAGCTTTCATTATTATATCTGTTAATTGGAACAATATAGCATCATAAGATCCTTTCATGCTCAATGTATTTTCCTCTTCTATTGATAAATGGATATGTTCCAAGTCTTGGCAAATTACATTTACTTAAAAAAAATCCCTCCAGAATTCTATATACACACAAATATTATCTATCAAAATGGAACTGGAAATTAACTGTCAGATTTCTTCTTAACCTGGCTATTTGGGAAGAATAATTCACTGAGGGACCAGCATTGAAGATTTTGATTAGTCAAACAAGAAAACAAATTTTTGGTTGCTATATATAATTATTCACTTATTATTTATTCTTTATACCCTCATTTTGGAGCATCCACTAGGTTCGAGGCATTGGGCTAAGTGCTAGCAATGCAACAGTAAATCAGAAACAGTCTGTGCCTGCTCTTACAGCCTAATAAAGACAAATCAAAGAATTTCACTGCTGACGATGTCTCAGAGACCACAGTCTAGAATTCCCCAACCCTCAATTCATGAATCAGAGAAGCAGAGTTTTATACTCTTTTTTTCTGTACCTATATTGATTGATAACAGACCCAAATTCATTTTTCTCAACTATTTTGTCGTAGGCAGAATTCTGTGAGGGCCCCCACAATATTTTCCACTGCTGTTCCTCCTATGATTCTGTTATATAATATGGCAAAAGGGGTATTGCAGACATAATCAAGGTTACTAATCCATTAAGATGGAAAAATTATCTAGCTGCCCTAACCTAATCATACAAGGCCCTTAAAAGCAGAGAGTTACTGCAGACAGTAACAGATGAGAAAGAGAAAATTCAAATCTCTCAGAGAGAGATTTGATGTAAGGAAGGCTCTCTGTTGCTGGGATAGAGGGGGCTATAAGGGAAGGACCTGAGGACAATCCCTAGGAGCTGAGAGCTGTCCCCAGATGACAGCCAGCAAGAAGGTGGGGGCTTCAAGCCGACAACTTGATTTCAGCCTTCACCAGAAAACTCAGGCCATCCCAAACTTCTGGCCTACCAAATTTGGGGTATTTTGTTACATAGCAATAGAAAAGTAATGCACATTTTTTCCCCTTTGTATATCATTCCTGGGGACTAGTTAGCACACTACAGTACAACTGGATCTGAGATTCATGGATTTCAGCTCCCTTCTTTATTGTCCCAATGTGGAAACTGAAGTCCAAGGTTTCTAGCCACACTGGCCTTTTTTGTCTTTTTTAATTAATTGATTAATTTTTTATTTTGAAACAATCTCAAACTTCTAGGAAGCTTCCAAGTATAGTACATGTAATTTTTTTTTCAGGAAACATTTGGGTGCACACATTGATGACAGGATATACCATCACCTCTAAATAATTCAATGCATTTTTTTTCCTAAACAAGGGCATTCCTCTACATAATTAAAATTCAACCATCAAAATCAGCAACTTAAAGTCATTTCATCTCTCAGAACTCAGTCAACTTTCACAAAGTACTCAAATAATTTCCTTTAGAACCAAAGTTCCATTTTGGAGTCAGTTATCGTGTTTGGTTAGTCTCCTTCAACTAGGACAAGTTACTCATAGAATCCCTTGACTTTCAGGACCTTGAAACTTGATGATTACAAGCCAATTATTCTGGAGAATTTCCTTCAATTTAGATTGTTCTGATTTTCCTTCATGATAGTTGTATACTTTTGTAGGAATGCTAGAGAAATGATCTGTGCTCTTCTCACTGATTGCTATAAAATGGCACACAATTTCATTTTGTACCAATACTAATGATGTTAACTTTGTTAAGGTGGTGTTTGCCAAGGTTCTCCATTGTAAAGTATTATTTTTTTTCTGTGTAATTAACAAGTATTTGTGGGAAAGTAATTTGAGACTATGTGAATATCCTATTTGTTATCAAATTTTTAATTTATTCATGCTTAGTAATTTGATCAACATAGACTCATAGTTTATTATTTTATCCCATGTTTTATAATCTATTGCTATCATCATTTATTTTTGTACTCAAATTGTCAGAAATTTGGCCAAAAGGAACCTCTTGGAATTGCTTCAGTGTTATTTTGACAAGTTCCAAGTCCCTTTATTCTTTCAGCACTTTCTTACTTTCCGATACATCAAGATGTCCTGGAAAATATGGCCTTTTCTCTGAGGCATACTGTCTCTTTTTAGTAAAAAGTGATATTTAGAAACCAAGATCTAGACACTTAGTTTACTCATGGCTTTTAGGATGTTGTCCCTAGGAACACTGGCTTTAATGTCTCCAAAATACTGTGCTCTCTGCTTCCCCATGATTTTTGTATATGCTGTTCCCTCTACATGAATGTCCTTCCTTCTTCACATGATGAACTCTTCCTACTCATTCTTTAGATCAAAGCTTAAATCCTGCTTCTTCAAGGAACCCTTCCTAGATGCCTAGATTGGTTGAGGTCTACACCCATAGCATCGTATTCCTTTTGAATCTATAATATAGCAACTATTTAGAAACATATACCTCCTCCTCTCTAGACTAATAAACTTTGGAGAACAAAATCTGATTTTGATCAACATTGTATCACTAGTGCCTAGTACAGGTCCTAGCATATAGTAGTTCTCAACAAACATTTATGGAAAGAATAAATGGGTGAGACAGTGAATGAGTCAATGAATGAAACCAGAACTAGACCCCAGTGCTTTCCTAGCTATTCCATAGTGGACACTTAGAACTTTAAATAGTTTTCTGTAAATTCTTAGACATATGGCACAATTTTATCCTTTCTGAAAGAACCCTGAATTTTTGCACACTGGATCAAACAATTTTCCACATTATTTTTGAATTTAATTCTTCTTGAAATGGATTCAGACAAAAGTGGAAAACCAAGTGCTCTCTGAGAAGGTCATAGCATTTGCCACTATTGAGTTAATCACTTGGGCTTATTCTCCATTAGATTTATTTATATTCTGAGTAACTTTGCTAAGTTGTAAGAAAGTAAAAAGCTACAGAAGAGTATTTAATTTGATTGAGTAATACTAAATCTTCACCACCTCCTGGGTCCCTAATTAAATCTTGTTTTTACAATGCCTTGTCCTTGAATATGGGTGGCTCTGAAAGTCTCAGAAAGGGAAATTATGATACAGGAAATCCAGGAACTCACTTTGAAACAATGTGGAAGTCTAATAGTCCTACCATTGTCTCTACAGGAAGGCCAAACATACAATTGTCTTCTTAGCTTGATGCTTTTATGGTTTTTCTCTTGTTTTTGAATCAGACCTAGACTCAACAAAGACCCACCTATGGTTTCTGCCTCTCCCCAGCTGTAACTCCAATAACTGTGCTTGGGTATTATGTCAGACTTTTTGGCATCATTTGAAGCATTTGATTATTGAATTCTGTTGACTTGCTAGAAAGAAAGTGGGGTCAGAAGGGCAGGCCTAAAATAGTTATAGTTCTTCCAGTCCTGAGAGATATATTAGGAGAGTTTTAGAAGGTTTTTTTTCTCATTTTACAGTTTCTGAGATGGACTTCTGAGACACTTGGTATTTTCTCTTCCATTCATTGTATGCACTGTTTATTATAAAAACCAGAGAATCTCACAGCAACTTACACAATGAAAAATGGTTATTCAAGATTTCTCATTTTGCCTGACTTGCACTGTGGTTTTCTTCATTCTAAGATATCTGGCAAAAGTGAACCTGTTTGTTTTGTTTTTTAACCTGGTTGAAAAAAACTGCTGGTAGTTCTAAAAAAAACAACACGAGAAATAAGAACAACATCACATGTGAATTAGGAATCTCTCCTTTGTTCTTATGAGGCTACAGTGAAACAAAGATTCTTAGCCATACTGAGGCTCTTGTAACTTGTTCAATACTTCATGCCAAAGAGTCTATAGTAATTATAAACTCAAGAAAAAATTTTCTACTTTTCAGCTTCTTTCTAGTGGCATATTTTCCTCATTCACTTAGTTATGTTTCAGGTGGTTTAGAATTCGATTATGACTCATATAATGTTATTTTTCTAAAGAACATTTGCTATTGCATCACGTCTCAAAAATAATTGAAATGGATCCAATTCATGGATGTGGCTTAATTAACTAAGACTTTTCCCTACACCGAGAAAATGATAATGTGGGCTTTACTAAACAAACTAAAATATCCCAACCAAGATAACTCAGTATTCAAAGAATCAAAGGCAAAGAATCAAAGCAGGCTTACAAAAGTCTCCTCTAATACGAAGACTATTTGAAAATACAATTTTCAGCTTTTAAGTGAAGAAATGCTGAGCTGCTAGGCTCTACCACTTTCTACACAGAAATCCATTTTAATTGTTGTATCACTTCTGAATTTTGGAAGGAAAATTGGCAATGTGTGTGGCATTTCTAGCAAAGGGGGAAAAAAAAGGTAATTCGGTTTCTGAACACCATGCCTTCAGTAATGGCCTAGAAGATGGAACTGCAAAAGGACTCTAGGACAATATTTCATTTGTCAAAATGAATGTAGGATATCAGGTCATTCCTAATATTGAGTAATATTCTCCCAGTGGGGCAGAGCACCTCTCTGTACCAGGCATTAGAAGAGCAGAGCATGCTGACTAGAAGAGACTTGTTGGTGATATTTTAGACTAGTCAAGTGATGGCCTCGGACCACAAAGAACATTGGCTGGGGCTCTGTTAAATTAGCCAAGGAATTATCAGGTATGTAGTATATTTGTCTGTACAGAAATCCTCTTTAACATCCCATCAAAAGCTACATAACTTAAAATAATATCCCACGAATGCCATATTCCTGGGAGGAATCTAAAATATCTATTTATCTATTGGGGTGGCTGAGTAGGGGTGATGTTATTATAGCAAATGTGCACATTTCTGGCGTAAATATTTACTTAGCTCTGCTTGTCAACAGCTGAGTCGTTTCTCTGTTCTCCCACTTGGAGTCATTTGATACCCAGTGAGGATCATCTCCCTTGGAGGCTGCAGTGTTTATCTTCCAAGCACTAATATTAAAATGTAGCTCTTGATTCAGGCGACAGCGAGCCAGGGGATTTCTGAGCATCATTCCTTCTCTTATTGAGTCTTCCACAGGGATAGTCACCTTTAAAGAGTATAAATCACTGAGCTACCTGTTTCACTGTAAACCACAAGTATCTTCTCTGCCAGATGTGAAAAAGCCAATACGTATTTAAAATCTAAATTTAAAAATAATCATATATTTAGAAAATTTCAATTGCTCTTCTAGCTTTTAAACATGTTCATGAAAAAATTATTTTTTCAAACTATTTACAAAAATGGAACTATTTAGGAAGTCTACAAAAAGCCTGAAAAAATTATTTCAGTTAAGGTACTTTCTTACATAGAAAATTAAATCACCCTATAGAATTAGAAACTAAAATTTGCTAGCTCTTTTAAGGTAACCTCAATGCCTAGCAATTAGCAAGTGGTTAACAATAGTTTGTTGAGTAAATGAGTAGATGGAATATTAACAAAATCAAGGTTGTATTAGATAAAAAGTATAATCGAATAATAGTACCATTATATAATTCTTTAAGTGCTAGACAACGTGATTTTGATTTATCCCGTGGAATTTTTAGTGGCTTTACCTTCACCTACAAGAAAGGCATCCTGGGAAATTATTATGATGATTGGTATGAATAATATATAAAATTGTTCCTCTAATCTCTATGTTCATGCTGTACCGGTCTTATCTCTCTCTCACGCGCGTGCTCTCTCTCGCTCTCTCTCCCCTCTTTCTCTGCACACACACAGAGGAAAGACCATCTGAGGACACAGTGAGGAGGCAGCCATCTGCAAGCCAGGAAGAAAGACCTCCTTGCTGACACCTTGATCCTGGACTTCTGGCCTCCAGAAGTGTGGGAAAATAAATTTCTGTTGTTTAAGGCATCCAGCTGGTGGTATATTGATAGGAGCCTGGGCTGACAGTATAATTCCAGAGGACAGAGCCAACAGCCATAGAGAATTATTGCTAGGCCTTAAGACCTAATTAAGGAATTTCCAACATTTGCCCAGTTAGATTTCAGAATTGTTATGGATCAGAGACTCCTTTGTGCCCAACCCCTGCATTTTCCCTGTTTTTGAAGGAATATTTATAGTGTTTATCCTATACCTGTTTCACCACAGTATATTGATGTTTGAGAAGCAGAGAACCTGGATTTCTATTTTCATAGGTCTCTATAGTAAGAGAATCCATATAAGGAGCTGAACTTTGTAACTCACCCTGAGAAATCTCATCCGTACCGGGATCTGACTTAGTTGATGAGATCCTGGACTTTGAGCTGATAGCTATAATGACATGAGACTTTGGGGACCTTGGGAGGGAATGAATGTATTTGGAATGTGAGAGAAAGGTAAATTATTGAAGCCCAAAGTCCAGATATGGTGGGCACCCTCTAACATGGCCCCAAATGATACCCTCCTCCTAACTTATTGACATACTTCTAAAAAGTAGAATATAGAAGAAGCAAGTGTCTGTCACCTGAGATTAGATTACAAAAAGACTGTGGCTTCTACCTGGAGTTCCTCCCTCAATCACTCTTTAAGGGAAATCTCTCCCATGTTGTAGAGTTTCCCTATGGAGAGAACCATGTGAACAAGAAACTGATGTCTTTGGAAAACAGCCAGCGAGGATCTGAGACCTGCCAAGAATTACATAAATGTGTTTGTGGAAGTGGATATTCATCTAGCCCAGCCTCGTATGATTGGAGCTCCAGCCAACAACTTCATGACACCCTTGCAAAGCATCTTGATCCTGAGAAATCCACTTAAACTTTGCCCCGATTCCTGACCCACAGCTTTGGGATAATGAACGTCTGATGTTTTTAGCCACTAAGTTTTGGTAATATTTTGTGCCCTGGAAGCTAACAAGTATATTTGTTATCATTGCATCTCTCCTTACAATTTTTTCAATGTACCCTTAAGTTTGCCTCCCTTCCAATATTTGCTTTTACCCTGAGTTTTAGTCTATTAATTTCTTACATTGGCTTATAGTAATTATCTACATAATTATCTATTATTTATAGAACATGTACTACGTATTACAATACATAGTAGAAAAAAATTTAGCTTGTTATTATGGAGTATTTTAAGTATATACAAAAGTAAAGTAAACAAATATAATGGACCCCCATGCACCTATCACCTAGCTTCAACACTTATGGTCAATATTGATATAGCACAACAATATTGACAAAACAACCCATAGTCAATATCATTTCACCTCTATGTTTACCCATTCTTCTCCCTCAGATTATTTTCAAGGAAGCCCCAGACATATCATTTATTCTATAATATTTTTAGTATGTATCATTCTTTAGAAAAACATTTTAAGTTATGAGTTGACCATATAAATTATATCAAGGGGTATTCTGGCAACAGAGATAAGAACTTCAGAGCAAAGCTGAGTATAGCCATTCTTGTTAATATTCTTCAACTCAAGGATATGAATAAACTATTCTACAGAAGAAATGAACAGGAATTTTGGGTTAGAGATTAGCAAGCTGAAGAGAGAGGGAAAACAGTTGAAGGAAGAAAGGGAAGTCCAACAGCATGGCAATAGGCTGAAGGCAAAGTCAAATATATAACCAATGATGATTAACTGCAATGAGAATGATTAAGTGACTTTTAAGACCAAGGCTGTCTAACACTGAAGGTTAGATTACATCAAGTATGTTGCCTATTTTATATAATTCTCCTTTAGTCCCCCAAGTCCTTCAGGAAGGTCTGCTATGCACATATTCTAGACTCAGAGGACTTTAGTAGTAAACAGTTTGGACAGTGTAAAGCACAGTGAAATATGGCCTTACAGGTAGGAAATGAAAGGTTGAGAAGAACTTTGTAATTCAACAGAGCAAGAACTAGAAGTCAGAAGCGATCAGAAAAAATGCAAGTGGCATCCCCCCACTGATCAAACTCAACAGGAATCAGCATAGCTATGGGAAAATATGATAGGTTTCCAATAATATGTGAGAAGATAACTGAATAAATTTTTTGCTTCAATACTAAAGGAAAAGCGACTCTAGGAATCTAGAGAATATGTAATTACTCTGAAAGGCTGCCATTTTGGTTGCACACACAGACACACAGACGTACATACAAATGTACCTCCTGCTGATGAAATCAAGATCAACACTACCACTGAAGCTTATTGTAATATCTCTAAGATTGTGATGAATTTTGTAAAAGAAATAAGAAGAGAATCAATTTTACCATCTGGTTCTACTGTCAGTGAACTACCAGATATGATGATGTCCAAATATAAATGGCCCCACTGAGTGCAGAATACAAATACGGTTTTTCCTCCACTAATTGCTCAAAGTGGGTTATTAAGGATACAAAAATAGAACAAGAATATTATACTCAATTGACATGAAAAAAACAGCTTTGTTTTTTTTTCGAGGTGGAGTCTCACTCTGTCGCTCAGGCTGGAGTGCAGTGGCACGATCTCAGCTCACTGCAAGCTCCACCTCCTGGGTTCATGCCATTCTCTTGCCTCAGCCTCCCGAGTAGCTGGGACTGCAGGCGCCCACCACCACACCTGGCTAATTTTTTTTTTTTTTTTGTATTTTTAGTACAGATGGGGTTTCACCATGTTTGTCAGGATGGTCTCGATCTCCTGACCTCGTGATCCACCCGTCTCAGCCTCCCAAAGTGCTGGGATTACAGGCATGAGCCACCGTGCCTGGCCCGAAAAAAAGATAGCTATTAAGTCAAGTCGGTGGATTACAGTTTTGGGGTAAATAAGAATTATATTGAAAAAATTTTTTTATCAGTTGTAAAAAAATCTTGTGGCAAATAAAAACCAATTTACTATGTCTCAAAACTTTTTTTTTAAAAAAACAGGAATTTTGGTTTCTTTGTTTCATATAATCAAGGCTGCATAAGACGAGAGAATTTTATGTAAGAATTTCCTATCCTGGTCTTAAAAATGTAGCTTTTTTTGGTAACAGCACCCATGACTCACAACTCTACCTACCCATAAAACTGGGAATTTTCATCTCAATCACCTAACTCACTGTACTGGAGGAAGACTTTATTTTTCTTGGATTTTATTGTCAAATACAGAGGGATAATATTACAGAGCAATTTCCTCTCTATTGCCTACAGCAATGATAAAACCAAAAAAGTGTACAAGAGTAAAATGTGGTGTCAATCAAAAAACAATCAATTTTACCATATACAGAGGAGTTTTTTTTTAATAAAAATATCTTTCTGGTGTAAGTATTGATTTGTCCTTGATTTCTGAAAGGAGGGTAGTATTGCAGGATATGGTTGAAGGATAGCCATTATCTCATTTCTCTCTTACAGACGAGCCATTGCAGATTTAGAAGTTATCAATTGCCATCTCCCAGTAACCCATTGTATTAGTCAGCATTCTTTTATAGGGACAAAACTAATAGGATATATATGTACACCATATATACACACACATATGTATACACACATATATGTGCAATCACAAGGTCCCACAATAGGCTGTCTGCAAGCTGAGGAGCAAGGAGAACCAACCCAAGTCCCCAAACTGAAGAACTTGGAGTCCGATGTTTGAGGGCAGGATGCATCCAGCATGGAGAAAGATGTAGTCTGGGAGGCTAGGCCCATCTCTCTTTTTTACATATTTTCCTGTCTGCTTTATATTCTCTGGAAGCTGATTAGATTGTGCCCACCAGATTAAGGGTGGATCTGCCTTCCCCAGCACACTGACTCAGTGTGAACCCATACACATGCATAATATTCAAATAAAGGCAATAATGAGGTCATAATTATGCCTAACATAATCCAACTGTCCTTCATGCAACTGGAAATGCACCAATCCCCAACCCAAATACTATTACATACAGTTAACAGTACTTAAATGCTGATATGAGGCCAATAAATCTTATGTTACATGATAAATGAAAAGGAAATAAAATGAAGATATTTTCTTAGTACAAGTGTTTACATGTGCAAACATGTTTTTAACAAAAGAAGAAGGAAATAGTCATGACAGTTACAGTCCGCATTTCTGCAGCTGGTTCACGTGGTCGTAGCTGGTATTGATGACTACCTTCTTCTACTACCCATTCTGTATTCCCTTTGCCTTCAGCAAGCACCTCAGCAGGTCATGGTTTTTCTCCTGGTGGAGTGACCCAAATCTTCATTCCTGAGAAGTCTGAGCCATTTGGAGTCATTCCTGGATTGTGCTGTTGTAGTTTCCCATTTACCTTAATCACAGGGTATGGTAGTATTAAGAGACACCCTAATGGATCTCCTGTATTCCATGCATACTCTTCCTTTCTTCTGTTGTGGAGTAGTAGACTGATTTCATCTTGATAGTCTGGGTCAGTCATCCCAACTAACACTGTAACTCCCTTCTTAGCCTGTTGACTTAAAGGTAGGAGGAGCCCAAACTGTCCAGGTGGCAATCTTAACTTCCAGTTTAATGGAATCATTGTTGCATCTCCTGGTGGCATCATTCCTCCCTCTGGAACTAAGACTGCTAGGCCAGCAGAACATAATGTCGTGGGAACAGGAAGCAAAAATTTTGCTAGTGGATCACTAGGGGTGATGGTGGGTGGTGCCACTTCCACCCCTTGATTCCTGGACCTGTGAATCCTAGCTATGGGAGAAACAGTACCATATATTGGACAGTGATTCAGACCATACATGGTCTTCTGGAGAACTTCACTCCAGCCCTGCAAAGTATTGTTACCTAGTTGGCATTGTGACTTCAAAATGCCATTCCACCTTTCTATCAATCCAGCTGCTTCAGGATGATGGGGAACATGGTAAGACCAGTGAATTCCATGAGCATGAGCCCATTTTGCACTTCTTTAGGCAAAAAGCGAGTGCCTTGATCAGAGGCAATGCTGGATGGAATACCATGATGGTGGATAAGCCATTCTTTGAGTCCATGGATGGTAGTCTTGGAAAAAGTGTTGCGTGCAGGATAGGCAAACCCATATCCAGAGTAAGTGTCTATTCCAGTAAGGGCAAACGTCTGCCCTTTCCATGATAGAGGAGGTCCAATATAATCAACCTGCTACCAAGCAGCTGGCTGATCACCCCAAGGAATAGTGCCATATCGAGGGCTCAGTGTTGGTCTCTGCTGCTGGCAAATTGGGCACTCAGCAGTGGCCATAGCCAGGTCAGCCTTCGTGAGTGGAAGTCCATATTGCTGAGCCCATGCATAACCTCCATCCCCGCCACCATGGCGACTTTGTTCATGGGCCCATTCAGTGATGACAGGGGTGGCTGGGGAAAGAGGCTGAGTGGTGTCCACACTCATGATCATCCTATCCACTTGATTATTAAAATCCTCCTCTGCTGAGGTCACTTACATGGGATACAAATATCTTCACAATTTTTGACCACTCAGAGAGGTCCATCCACATACCTCTTCCCCAGACTTCCTTGTCACCGATTTCCCAATCATGCTTCTTCCAAGTTCCTGACCATCAAGCCAAACCATTGGCTACAGCCCATGAATCAGCATATAATCACACATCTGGCCATTTCTCCTTCCATGCAAAGTGCACAACCAGGTGCACTGCTCAAAGTTCTGACCACTGGAAAGATTTCCCTTCACTGCTGTCCTTCAGGGAAGTCCTAGAAAGGGGCTGTAGTGCTGCAACTGTCCACTTTCGGGTGGTGTGTGCATATCATGCAGAACTATTTGTGAACCAGGCCCTAGTCTTCTCTTCCTCCGTCAACTGATTATAGGGAACTCCCCATGAGGCCATCGGTGCAGGCTGGGGGACAGAAGGCAGGGTAGCAGGAGTAGAGACAATGGGCATTTGAGTCACTTCCTCATGTAACTTACTCGTGCCTTCAGGACCTGCTCGAGCCTGATCACATAGATACTACTTCCATTTGAGGATGGAATACTGCTGTGCATAGCTCATTTTATGGCTAAGTGGGTCAGAAAGCACCCAGTTGATCATAGGCAGGCAGTTCAGGTCACATGGTGACTTGATGACCCATGGTCAAATGTTCAGTTTCCACCGAAGTCCAATAACAGGCCAAGAGCTGTCTCTCAAAAGGAGAGTAATTATCTGCAGAAGATGGCAGGGACTTGCTCCAAAAGCATAGAGGCCTCCATTGTGATTCACTTATGGGGGCCTGCCAAAGGATCCAAACAGCATCCCTATTTGCCACTGACACATCAAGCACCACTGGATCTTCTGGGTCGTATGGCCCAAGTGGCAAAGCAGCTTGCACAACAGCCTGGACTTGTTGCAGAGCCTTCACCTGTTCTGGTCCCCACTCAAAACTCGAAGCCTTTTGGGTCACTCAATAAATGGGTTGGAGTAACACACCCAAACGAGGGATGTGTTGCCTCCAAAATCCAAATAGGCCCACTAGGCATTATGCCTCTTTCTTGGTTATAGGAGGGGCCAAATGCAGGAACTTATCGTTTATCTTAGAAGGAATATCTCAACAGGCCCCACACCACTGGAACCCTAGAAATTTTACTGAGGTAGAAGGTCTCTGAATTTTAGTCAGATTAATTGCCCATCCTCTGGCACGCAAATGTCTCACCAATAAGTCCAGTGTGTTTGCTACTTCTTGCCACCAGATCCAATCAGCATAATGTCATCAATGTAATGGACCAGTGTGATATCTTGTGAAAGCAAAAAGCAATCAAGATCTCTCCAAATAAGATTATGATGCAAAGCTGGAAAGTTGATATGCCCCTGAGGTAGGACTGTAAAGGTATATTGCTGGCCTTGCCAGTTGAAGTCAAATTGCTTCTTATGGGCCTTATGGATAGAGATGGAGAAAAAGGCACTTGCCAAGCCAGTGGCTGCATACCAGGTACCAGGAAATGTGTTAATTTGCTCAAGCAATGAAATCACATCTGGTACAACAGCTGCAATTGGAGTCACCACTTGGTTAAGCTTACAATAATCCACTGTCATTCTCCAAGATCCATCTGTCTTCTGCACAGGCTCAATGGCAGAGTTGAACAGAGATGTGGTGGGAATCACTACCTCTGTGTCTTTCAAACCCTTCATGGTGGTACTAATCTCTGCAATCCCTCCAGGGATGCGATATTGTTTTTGATTTACTATTTTCCTAGGTAGAGGCAGCTCTAATGACTTCGATTTGGCTTTTCCCACCATAATAGCCCTCACCCTATCAGTCAGGGAGCCAATGTGGGGGTTCTGTCAGCTGCTAAGTATGTCTATGGCAATTATGCATTCTGGCACTGGGGAAATTACCACAGGATGAATCCGGGGACCCACTTCACCCACTGTAAGTCAGTCCTGACCTAAAACTCCATTAATTACCTGACCTCTATAAGCTCCTACTTTAAGTGGAGGACCACAGTGACATTTTGGGTCCCCTGGAATCAACATCAGCTCAGAGCCAGTGTCCAGTAGTCCCCAAAGTGTCTGACCATTTCCCTTTTCCCAATGCACAGTTACCCTGGTAAAAGGCCAGAGGTCTCCCTGGGGAAGAATGGGAGAAAGATTCACCACATAAATTGTTGGTAATGCAGTGGGGTCCTTCCTCAAGGGGTCCTGGTCTCCCCTTCATTCAAGGGGTTCTGGGTCAGTAAACTGGCTCAAGTCGGAAATTAATTGAGGGGCCATGATTCTCTATTTTTGTAATTCAAATTAGTCTTTTGTCCTTTCAACCTAGAAGTTTTCTGTTTGTATAATTTAAGTAGGAATGCAGTAGTCTTCCTATCAATTTCACTTCTAGAAACACTACGATTGGTTATCCAGTGCCAGAGCTCTACATGAGTCAGACTATTCTGATTGCCACTTTGCCTCTGCTGTCCATTATGGTAGCTACTCCCACCTTGCCTTTGATTGTTGAGTGCTGCCACTTGGCCTCTGCCACCTCAGGATCCAACTGTTACCATTGTATTTAAATTTTGTAGTTGAGTGACTGTGGATCCTACTGTTAGATCTGACATACGGAGAAGAGAAATTACAGGGCTATTCAAAGATGTGGGTGCTGCCCTCACAGATCTATTTTGCAACTGGTATACCTGGTCAAGGGTATATCTTCTGGGCCCTCCCAGCTGGGATGAGTAGGTCTAACATGACTAATCTATGCCACCATCCCAATCTCCCTAAATCTTTGGATTTCTTTCTCTACATTAAACCAAGCGAGATGAGACATTTCCAGCTCACTCACAGTGGGCCATCTTTTAATCCATATTTTAGTGAACCAAGCAAATAAATGATTAGAACCTTTTTTTAACTCCCCAAGCTGCAACACTAAAAGCAGAGTCCTTACTTAGTGGGCCCAAATCAATAAATTCAGCCTGATCCAACTCTATGTTCCTTTCACCATTAACCCACATCCTTTATATCCATTCCCATGCCTGTTCTCCATATTGTTATTTATATAAATCAGAGAACTCAAACAGTTCTTTTTGAGTACAGTGCACTTCCTAATGGGTCATACTCTCAATCTCACCTCTGGGGTCCACTGGAACTTTAGTCTAGTTATAGGTCTAGAAGCAAACAGAGGTGTTGGGGGTGGCTCCTGAGGAGAAGCAACATTATCTTGCCTGGCAACTGCCTAATAGGAGGCCATCACTGTTGCCTCAGGCAGCACAGGGTTTATCTCTTCAGACAAAGGTGGATAGGTTGATGGCAACATGGGTCAGGGAGAGGATATTGCCACTACTGGGGATGGGGAAGCTGTTTCTTTTGGCAAAAAAACTTCATCAGAGTTTACAAACTCAGTGTCCTCAGCTTCATCAGGGTCCTCCAACACATCCCCATTCCAAGTTTCAGGGTCCCATGCTTTTCCAATCAATGCCTTCATTTAACAACACATCCCCATTCCAAGTTTCAGGGGCCTATTCTTTTCCAGTCAATGCCTTCATTTAACAATAGACACCTGGCGAGGCTGTGCATGCATCTTCCGTTGCAGGTCAGCCACTAGCATGATAAGAGCTTGTGTCTGTTTGTCCACAATTTCAGTTCTCTTTCTACAGGAGATAAGCCTCTCAGTCAGGGCAATCCTAGCAGATTTGAGGTTCAATATCTGCTTCTGAAGCTGGGAGACAGAATCCTTGAGTTCATAATTTTCTTTCATCACTTTGTCCACTGAATTTAGGGGCAACCAACCAGCTTTATTATGTTCCTTGGTTCTCCACATATGGTCAAAGGTATTATGTATAGAGTTACTAAACTCCTTGCCTCTCATGAGCAATGAATCAAGTGTGTCAAATGCATTTATTTTGTATAACTCCCTAAACAGCTCATGCCAAGGACTATCAGTGTTCTCCATACTATTAAAAGTAGAGTCCTTAGCATTTTTGGGTCTAATCATTAAGCAGCCAACTCCAGAAACCCCAAAACCAATGAAAGAACTCCATCATTAGTATTCTGTTCCTCTAGAACCACTCCTGGTACCAAAATCTGTATTAGTCAGGGTTCTCTTAGAGGGACAGAACTAATAGGAGATAGATAGATAGATAGATAGATAGATAGATAGATAGATAGATAGATAGATAATAGATAGATAGATAGATAGATAGATAGATAGATATGGAAGGTTACTAAGATTGAGTTTCACATGATCACAAGGTCCCTCAGTAGGCTGTCTGCAAGCTGAGAAGCAAGGAGAGCCAACAGGAGTCCCAAAACTGAAGAAGTTGGAGTATGATGTTTGAGGGCAGGAAGCATCCAGCACAGGAGAAAGATGTAGGCTGGGAGGCTAGGTCCTTCTCAACATTTCACATTTTTCTGCCTGCTTTATATTCACTGGAAGCAGATTAGATTGTGCCCACCAGATTAAGGGTGGATCTGCCTTCCCTAGCCCACTGACTCAAATGTTAATCTCTTTTGGCAAAACCCACACAGACACACCCAGGATTAATACTTTGTATTATTTAATCCCATCAAATTGACGCTCAGTATTAACCATCACTCCCATCATGTTTCTGAGTTTATCAGAGACATTTTAATACTGGTACAAAACAAACATTATAAATCTGTGAAGTATACCTATATATACTCATATACAGCACAAATATGCATGCATGTATGTATTTGCATACAGAGACAGAAGAGAGACCAAGGGAATGAAGAATATAGAAACCATACCACGTTCATTCCACTCTCTGATATTCCAGTCACCTTCCTCTTACTCATCTTGCCAGGGTCTCCTTATAGCCTCTCTCCTCACCCTGTTTCTTCCTATCTTAAATGTTAAGGACTGTACAAGTCTTTTCCTGACCACTGGTCTTTTGCATTCTTCTTCTTCTCCATGCTCTTCTAGTACACCTCTTAATACACCACATGACTCAGCATTTAACTACACAGTTTTATTGCTCTCTGAATATTCCATGTGGCAGTTTCATCTTCCCAACTAGATGACTCAAGGGCAAGGACTTTGTCTTATCATTATGCATTACCATATCCTCTCTTGCTTTGCTGTGTCACGGATGCTAAATAAATAAATATTAATAGATTGAAATAACCAAGTTTCCAATTAGCTTGTCATTTTGATTAAAAAATTATAATTGGGGCCTAAAATTTTTAGAATGTTGCTGTGCATTCCAGGCATTCATGTCCTCTGTTTGAAATATAACATAGCTTAGTAGTTAAAGCCACATTGTCTTGAATCCCAGCTCTCCAATTTACTAGTTGTATGATCTTGAGCAAGTAACCTAAATGCCCTCTGCTTAGATTTACTTTCAATACAATAAGAATAATTATAGCAGCTAACTCACAGAATAATATGAAAATTAAATAAATTAATTCATGAACAGCATATACAAGACCTTGTATTTAGAAAGCACTGTACAAATAATGACTATTTTGCTATGATTGAATGAATGAAAATCATAGCTTAGATTTCTAAATTGGCCACTTACACAAAAAGTTGGCTGGTATTGGCTTGAAGAAACCAAAGTCATTTTAAGCTCAGATTCTAGATGACAAATAATCTGTTTAAGAAAATATGGATGGTGAGGTCTGAATTAAATGATGGGAGGTTTATTTCAAATGCAAGACAAAAATGATCAAGGTCAGCCTGTACCAAAAGCCTGAACTGTTATCCTTCCCCAGTCTTAATCATTTTTTAGATTCTCACCTAACAGTTTAGATCAAATTGAAAAGAGAAAGTTGATATTAGGAGCAAACCTAATATAATAACCTGGTGTTCTGAGGTTCATATGCCTCCACAGCCTAAGAAAGTATGTGGCTAAGCTGACAGAAATGATGTTGATCTTGGGAGAAATATATATAAACTAGATCTGTGTGTGTGTGTGTGTGTGTGTGTGTATAATATGTATATATAGTATGTATAGAAAATTTCATATATATAAAATAAATGCAAAATTTCCTGAATTTATGAGGTATAAAATATATATACAAATATATTTTACGTTTATCTCACATTTCAAATACATATATATGTGTGTGTATATATACATGTATGTATGTATATATGTGTGTGTGTGTATATATATATATATATGTATTTGAAATGTGAGATAAAATAATTAAAATCAAAACTAGGCCAAGAAGGCAGCTAGGTAATAACATTAGTTCCAAATAACTGTGCAAATGTTATTTCCCTCGACACCCTCTGCCTATGTTTTCTCGCATGTCAGTGCAATATAACTAAACTAATTTGCCTTGTAGAAATGAAGTTAGCAATAACAAAAAAAGACAGTGAAGTGTAATATAAATAACACGACTTTAGAAGTCAAAATAAATTGGTGAGAATCCTACTTTCTAATAAAATACTTGCAGAAATGTAGAATGCTAGTTCTAAGTTTGTTCAATTATTAAGAACCTTAGGAATCAGTCAGGCCTGCTTTTGAATCTGAGTTCTGCCACTTGACAAAAGTCAAGTCTCCAGGAAGTTCTTCGGGCCTCAATTTTCTCATAAAATAGGGACAAGAAAACTTCCTGGAGACCTCAAAGAAAAGTCAGAGAGTATTTAATTTATCCACCCCTCTGCCATCACTCCTCTTTACACCCTCAACTAACCTGGTTGCTTAGAAACCAGGTAATTTATTGAGCCATTTTTACTAGTGGTAGGTCACTGTGCACAAGAAAGTTGGATGCTTGGGCTGGGTGCCATAGCTCATGCTTGTAAGCCCAGCACTTTGGGAGGCTGAGGTAGGAGGATTGCTTGCACCCAGGAGTTCAAGACCAGCCTGAGGAACACAGTAGGACTTCATCTCTACAAAAAAAAAAAAAAAAAAAAATAGCCAAGTGAGGTGGTGGGCACCTGTGGTTCCAGCTACTCTGGAGACTAAGGCGGGAGGGTCACATGAGCCCAGCCTGGGAGGTCGAGGTTATAATGAGCTGTGATCATGTGACTGCATTCCAGCCTAAGTGACAGAATGAGACTCTGTCTCATAAAAAGAAAGAAAGATGTGCACATGAGTGTGTCTGTCTCTGGCACGTCTCCTTTAAACTGCTGGATGGTGAGCTGAGTCATGGTCTCCCACGGAGGAATGAAAAGGCTCATGCATTTCAGCCTTTTTATTAGAGGCTTAAGTTGGGGTTCAAGGCAGAACCCAGAAAATGTAAAGGGTACCACACTTGCTATTTTTCATGTCCCTTATGCATCTGTCTACTTCATAAGAGCTTCATTAGGAAGCAAGCTGTCTAAGATAAGTTAAAAATAGGTGCCTTGATTGTATTATCATCTAATAATATCTTATGTCAGCATAACCCCTAAAATATATTTTACAATGTCTTTTATAAAAATGAAATGAAATAATGGTCTTAAAGCACTTAACAAAGTGTCTGGAATATAGGAGAATAAGCAAGTAGTATGTATTAGCGTCTATTATTTTGTTATTACAATTAGAAAACAAAGATTTAGAAAGATGGAGTCATTTCTCTAAAGTTATCTAGTTAGCTAATGGCAGAATGAAATTCAAACTTGAAACACCCCTTTGTTACCATAACTTTCTTCTTGTGCTTCCATTTTTCTCCTGCCTTATGTGCCTTCCTAATCCTGGGTAGACTTCAGCTTGACAATCCCTCACTCAGGCACTGCTAGAACTGGCTCTCCTCCCAGCCTTCGACTGTGACCCTTTCTCCTTTGCCAAATCACCTTCTTCCTTGAACCCTCCACTTTCAGGGTTGCTCAAGGCTTTCTCCTCTCTCCGTACCTCTGCACTAGTAACCACATTGAATATCACCATTTCTGATGTTCATGCTCTTAGAACCAGCTCCCAAGGCTGTATCTCCATTTTGAGTTCTGTCTTCCATGCTGAACAACCCTACTTTTACGGTTGCCTGCCACATATCCCCCAACAGGTGTTTTACTGGCCCTTTTAAGTCAAAATGATGGAATCATTACTTGCTCATCCTCTATCCCCACTCTCTTCCTCAATCATATGCATCTTCTGATATTTCCAGTTTTAATAAAGGAGGCACTCTTCTTTTTTTAGACTCAATCCCTCAGATTCTCCCTCCCCTTCTTCTAGTCCAATTCATACAATTTGTCATCATTCTAGAGCTGTGTTGAACAATATGGTAGCAACTAACCACATGTGTCTACTGAGCACTTACAATCTGGCTAGTCTAAATTGAGACCTGTAAGTGCAAAGTGCACACCAAGTTTTGAAAACTTAGTACAAAAAGCATGAATATAAAATATCTCACTAATATTTTTTAAAAATTGGTTACATGTTGAAATGACTCAGTTGAATAAAATATATTATTAGAATTAATTTATCCTATGTCTTTTTATCTTGTTTTAATGTGGTCATCAGAAAGTTTAGATTACATATGTAGATTGCTTTATATTTCTACTGGACAGCATTGTTCTACATCATTCTAGTCTTCCTTCTCAACATTTAAAAAATTTCTTCCATTCTAGTCTTACTATTATTATCTATTTTAAGCTTCTCATAATACATCCTAGCAGATTTCTCTGCCTGTACAATCTCCCTACTCCAATTTGTCTCATCCAAACTGTATTCTGTCTCAAAATCAACCTTACTAATGAAAGATTCAAATAAAACCACTCTCCACTCAAAAATAAAAAAACAAAAACAATTACTCCTCCCTGTCCTTCAAATAAAGTCCAAACTGTTGCAGCCCCCTACTCCTTGCTCTTCACATAGGAGCTATGATGCTTTAGGATGGCAAAGAAATGCACAGCAAGATGAAGCTCTGTTTAGCTGGAAGAACTTTACTTTTCGTGTGTGTGTGTGTGTGTGTGTGTGTGTGTGTGTGTGTGGTGAGGGCGTCTCATGGCACCTCCCAGTGACTTTGACTTGACTAAGCCTGGCTCACAAAAAGATATCCTTCACAAGGATTTTATAACCTGAAATAGTACATCTTCTTTTATGTATTTCCAAAACCACCAACTTGTTGACAAAAACCAGCAACCTATATAACAAACAGGCTAGAAAGAAAGGTTTCTGATGCCCCCAGAAGGCCTTGGCTCCTCCTCTGAGATGCCAAGATTGATATCATTGTTTCTTAAACATCCCAAATATCTAAATTTTACCCACCATTGGGACTGGTTTCTCTCTGAGAAGAGCAAGAAATCACCAAACTTTCCCGAAGCAATTAATTGGAGCAACTGGAAATACAACAAGAAGAGCAACAAAACTTTATGCAAGTATCTGGCCATTCAGTACTATTTTCTGAGTGTCAGAAGATGGGTAAAGCAAAATGAAAGGTTTTGCTTTTCCAAACTACAATCAAAATACTGTTTTAATATTAGATCTTGTTATGATCACTAATATTTTTCCAGGTAATCTCACCTTGATATTCAAAACCAAAGCCTACTGTTGTTTTCTTCATCATGAACCCTACATACCAGCTCATCATGATTACTGCTCATCCATTACCATTCATACTAAATCTATACCTTTGCTCAGGTCATTCCCCTCGTTTGAAGTGCCATATAGTCACAGAATGGTAGAACTGGAAAAGAAGTTGGAGATCATCTAGCCCAATTCTTCATTTTATAAATGAGAAGCTTGAGGTACTAGAGCTCATGAAATCAATTTCTGATAGAGGCCAGAACCCAGATCTGTTGCTTTCCAGTCCTGTACTTTTTTCACCACATAATTTATTTTTCTTCTTTTCTTCTGATTTTGCATGTTAGAATTCCCCCTGTTCTTCAGGATCTAAGATAAATGGCACTTCCTCCACAGTGTCCAACCAGCAGTGACCTACCGCTCAGCCTATTTGCCCACACTGAGTCTGTAACCTGCTAGATGTTTGTGATCCTTAGCTCCTGTCTTGGATCTTAAATAGGTTAAGTGAAGGTGATGATGCTATCTGAGACAGTGTGTGTCCACTGAGAAGATGCCTTCCACACAGGAAACTCTCTATGCCTTTTTGTCAAATAAATTATTAAACAAAGGAACAAGTTGTATCAATTTAGACCTTGGCTACTAAATCTATAATATTAGAAAATGGATGCATGAAAATGTGAAAACAAACATGCAGTCCATTCTGATTCCCTTGAACAAAAAGCTTACACACACATTTCGAAGTTTGCTATTGATTTTTTAAAAATAATTTCATTCCTCCTCTTTAAGACTGTCTTTTAACAGGAAGAGAATTAGTGAATTATAACAGAGACCGAGTATTAGGGATTTAAAGATTAAGTTTGGAAATCCATGTGTCTCCTTAAAACATGCAGAGTGCCATTTCAGCTGAGTGAAGAGAGGCTTCCAGCCAAAAAGACCCAGTCTAGTTAACTTGAAAAAGAGTTGGTTAGTGTTTGCCAGTGGATGTTTAAACATAAAATAATCTGTCACCCAATTTTTCTGTTCCAGTATGTTTAGTAAGTGAATGTTTATTATACTAAATGCTATTTCAAGCTGGATGAGGGAGAGGCAGTGACTTTTAAAAAGCAGTAATTTTATATACCTCTTGTATGGGATCATCTTTTAAAAAATCAATACATTTCTATTTTTAAATATGTTGTTTACATAGGACTCAAGGGAGGGTTAGAAGGAAAAGCTCAGCCCCAAATGAAATTAGTCCTAAGGAAAATCCGCACACAAAAACAAAATTCACTCACAGTGGGCCTACTAGTAATTTTTAAAATGAGACACAGAGGGTAGAAAGAAAAAGTCAGGAACAGGCCCTTGTGTTTTCAATATTAAGAGTCAAATTTTATCACAAGAAAGTTTATCACAGCCAGTGGTTAGTGGTCATGGGGATAAGCAGATATTTAGACACTTGACTTAATTCAATTCACTTCAATGCTATGCAGCAAATAATTGTTGAATGTTTATTATATGCAAGGCAGTGTGTTGGCTAGGAAATATAAGGTAATTAAGGATGATTACAAATAATTTCTATCCTCAGAAGTTTTGGGCAGTATGGATACTGTTCATAGATCAATTGATCTGAATATCAACCCCTCTCCACATACAGACATAAGCACTGATTCCTGGGAAAGAAGGGGTCTCAGTTACCCAGATAACTGTTTCTAGTCATAACTTAACATATTTAATTTGTCTTCCTATAACTTAAGATTCTTTATTTGACTTAAATCCAAGCATTTTCTCTAAATCTGTCTTAAACCCATTTTCAGAAATGAAACTTTGAGCAGTTCTGGAATCTGAAGAACTCATTCAAAACATTAACATATTTCAATAACATTTACTCATATATCATGTTTTACTAAATTCTATGAAATGCTTTAAAATCATATTCACTGAAAAACTAACGAAAATTTTGTTTCTAGAAGGTAAAATGCAAACCAAACTTAAATGGCATCTCGGGCAAAATTTTATCAGAATGTTAGCTTCTTCAAAAGTTACTAAGGAGTCAATAGGTATCCATAGAAGCAGAACGTTTTCTGCTACCTAACTAGAATGTACACTCCTTGAGAGTAGGTACTGTTTTTTCACTTTGTATTGCTAATGAGGATCTTGTACAGTGCCTGATACACAATGGACACTCAGCATTGCATGTTCAGAATGAATTAATTAATAAATAAAACATAAGGCCTGGCAGTAATTCAGAAAACTTCACCTCTTAAATTCTAATTATCCACAAAGGTAAGCAAAGAATGATTCGGTAATATAGAACAAAATAATGATTCGGTAATACAGAACAATCCAAGAAACCAGGCAGTTCTTTTCCAGGGCCAAAGAGGAAAGTTACCCTGAGAAGAGAAGCTAGGGCAAGATGGCAGCTGACCACAGGGCCTACTCCACTTGACCTCCCAGAGATGTCCTGTAGGGTGCACAGATTGTAGACATCTCCCCAGAGGTCTTGTTTCCATAGAAATATCATCACCAAAAGCTGTGCCCCATAACCTGATATCCTGTAAATCTGTACAACATACTGAGCAGAGCTATCCAATTCCAAAGAGTCATTGGGATTTATTGCCAAAGATTTCTTTGCAAATGTTAGAGGACATATCATTCTCATATTTTGCCCTCCTTGGTGAGATATTTAAATAAACACATAGTTTCATTCCTGGACTCACTAGCTGGGTATTCTTTGAAACTTCAGTTACAGATCACTCTAAGGAACAGTGTGACCTCCGTGAAAGCTCAGGCTTGGAATTCTGTGAGGAGGGTAATCACAAGATTAATGTTTTCCCTATTTAAATCTAATTTCAAACTAAAAATAGCTGCAAAAGCCTCTACTTATCTTAGAGGGGGAGGCAGGCTGGCAAGGGGCAAGGATTACACTGCTACAGAACATCCACAATAAATCCTCCATGTTTCAGCATTGAATATGTTAATTGGGGACTAGGAAATAGCATTTGTCACATGTGCAATGTACCTTCCTTTATCAATAAAATATGTGATTATTTTGTTTTTGGAACACAAACAGAAATTCATTATTTTCAAATAGTAATATTCTGGTATTTCATATTTTTGCAGGATTTTAAGCACTCCCAAATCATTGATTTATGTGCTGAATAGTCTCACTTATTATTTCCATGTTATGAAAAACATGAAAGAATTTAATTGACTTTCCCAAGGTCACAAGCAAAGCAATGATGAGAAACCTGAGAATGAATCCTTTCTTCTTCCAAATATTTTGAAAGTTGGCTCATATAAAGAAAAAAAATATGTATGATGAAAGAGCACTTCTGGGAACGAAAAAGAGAAACTTGTTCTCTCAATGCCTAGAGGTCTGTGCTAGTTCCAAAGATAAAGCTTTTATTTCAAGCACAGAGCTCAAATTAATCTTCACTCTAACTAAACATTTTCTTTATTATATTCTGAATTTGGAAAAACAAATGAAACAATCATAAAGAAAAATTTTACAAAGTTTACACTTATTAGTCTAATTCCAGAGTTTTGTGCTTTGGCACATATTTAAATAATTTAGGATTTCAGCAAGCTACCCATGTAAAAAATATCTTCTGCAATGTAATATTTCTTGAGCCAATATTTATTACAAGCTTATTAGATACTATTCTCACCTTCCCATTTAGTTCTCATAAAAACCTGTGTGGAGCAGATGCTATTCATACCATGCCCATTTTACAGATGAGGAAATGAGGTATAAAAAAATTAATTTTCCCAAGGTCACAGAAATTGTGAGAGTTGGAGGCTGAATGCAAACAGGATGAGGATCTATCCGCAACAAAACAAAACTGTATACTGAACAACCTCACAGCCCTCTCAAAAGCTACTTTTTAGCTAATAAATCCTCTTTTCCTGGAGGTTTCATAAAAACGCCAATAATAACTTCAGCAGAATGTTAATGCAATTTAGTGTTTCCCGGAAAACCTTATTTCTATTTCTAGAATTTTCCTTATTCCTATAGTTTTTTCTATTTGCTTGAAGCCTGGTTCTATTTTGTAGATAGGAAGGCATTCACGGCAAACTGAATTCAAATTCCTGCTTTGCTTCACATGGACCATGCGACCTGGGGCTTACTATCCAAGTTCTTCAAGCCTCTTTCATATTGGTATTCAGCAAATTGTTCCCAAAATTCTAGCTATAAATGTTTATTAGGAAGTAAAACAGAATTTAGAGATTGGCCCAAACTGAATTTACAGATGAAAAAAAATGAGGCCCAGAGAAATTAAATGTTTTTCTTTGTTTGTTTGTTTGAAATGGAGTCTGTCCACCTCAGACTCCAGGCTGGGGGGCAGTGGTGCTATCTTGGCTCACTGCAACCTCTGTCTCCCATGTTCAAGCATTTCTCCTGCCTCAGCCTCCTGAGTATCTGGGATTACAGGGATCCACCACCATGCCCAGCTAATTTTTGTGCTTTCAGTAGAGACAGGTTTCACCATGTTGGCCAGACTGGTCTCGAACTTCTGACCTCGGGTATCTGCCCGCCTCGGCTTCCCAAAGTGCTGGGATTACAGACGTGAGCCACCGCACCTGGCCAAAATTAAGTGATTTTCAAAAGCCTCTAAGCTAACTCCTTATGGAAACAGTAATGAACCCAGGTTGCCAGAGTCCCAGGCATGCACTCTTTCACTACCCTGTGCTATCTCTAGCTGGTGAATAAATAACTGATAATCCCTTCCAGGAAAAGTTTTCCTCAGGCAAATAAGGCATGATTATGTATAAACATTTACAGTGCTGGGCAGAGACGTGGAGGTGTAGCCAAAAGTCTTTTCAGTGCCAGTGAATTTTAAGTCCTAGACAATGTGTTCAGAGTCCCTTGTCGCCACTCAGTGTTGACTTCCACTTGCCCATTTGAATCCATGGCATTTTAGCTGAGCTCTGGAAGCTACACAAATATCACTTTGGTGGTTTCCTTTTGAAGCTTCACTGCATGACTTGTATAAGTCATCATGCTTCATAGGCTCGCCCTCCTTGAACATCTCCATGGAGCACCTCCATGGAGCTTTCCACCGGAGCAGTTGCTTACAATTACTGCTGCCAATTGACTTCTTATGTGCATTGAGATCTCTGTGGCAAGGCCCAGGACTCTCTCTCTCTCTGGCTCAGATATGTTCAAATTTTATCATTAATGTGGATAAATAAATAGAAGGCTTGCTGAGCCAATTTACAGGTGATACAAAGATGGAGACTGCAATGAATATGATAATGAGGGAGTCAGGTATAAAATGTCATGCGGTTTTCAAAACAAAGTAAGTGATAATTTGATTCCCCTCATTTTAGTCAGACTACCTGTGAACTATTATTTTCCTTTCTAGGCACCAAGGAGATGGTCAAACTGAAGAGCATCCAGAATTTTTGATAAGGATAAGAGATAATTCAAAGCACGTGAAAATTATATAGGGTGGTTGAAGTTGCTGGAATTGTTTATCCTGGGGGAATATGATAACCATCAAGAACAAGGTAGGATCTGAGATTTTGCCCTACTTGCAGGATAACTAGTTTGCCACAGTTTCATGGATGCCGGCAGAAGACACAAGACCTCTGGGTCAGAGGCAAAGGACAGTTTATCATTTACAGCAATCACAACACTGAGTATCAGCATTTTCCTGTGCCAATTCCTTAAGCTCCAGTTCCCACAGGGCAACATAAAAAAAGGCAGATGGTGCTTGCATACACAATGGGCTGCATTACAGGAGGGGAACTCTGAGCTTAGGAAAACCCAGTCTTTCATAATGGGCTGCAAGCAAACCTGCCCAGCCATTTTTTTAGGGAAAGGGAGATACGATCTCTAAACAAATCTCTTTGAAAAGAACAAAATATTGTCACTACCTCTGCTGTAAAGACATGCAGAAACAGCAATGATCCATGGAGTGTGACTTTCAACAATATCTTGAGAGTTGTCATGTTAACAAGTATTAGAAATCTCTGTCACTCCAGAAGACAAAACAAGATTCCACTGGCAAAAATTACAGAAAGACAAATTTGGGGTTGATAAAGAGATATTTATAAACAACAGAACAAGCTAAAAATGGGATGGACACTTTAAGACATTAGACATGTTAAGGAATAAACCAGGCAGCCACTTGTTGTTGACTATTGAGGAAAATATTAATATACCAGAGAAGCACTGAATGTAGTGGTTGTATTAAACTTCTTCCAGCACTCCAGTTATCGGAAAGTAGAGGGAAAAATAGAAGTGAAGTAACTAGGAAAAAAGATAGGACAGAAAAGGATAAAGTGTACTTTCAAACTTGAAATACTTAATTGTGTATTTTCTGAGGTCACCTCTATGTCCCAAGAGGATCCAGATAACTCTTTGATAAGCCATAGATAGAGCAGAATCCAGAGCCTTTATAAACTTATGTCGTAATCTCCCTTGTCGAGCTTCTTCAGCTAAGAAAAACAGCTCAAAAGTCTACTAGGAAATTTAAAAAAAAAAAAGAAAAACAAAAAAAGAAACTTTGATTCTTTATCCTAGATTGGTTATCCCGTGTTTTGAGAAACAGAATCTTTGTTAAGGCATTCTCTACAATCTAACTGGAAATACTTCTCGTTGCCTGGACACTTAAACTGAAGCTTCAGAATATTCCAAAAGAAAATACATCATCCGTAGGATGTTTTCAGAAACAAAATATGTCTTCCCCACTCCCTGCCAAAAGAGACTGCTTAATATTATTATAACTTTCATGTCAATTAACAAATGGGTATTTTTATTTATGGTTTTATCAACTGGCCCTTCTGTTTGAACTCATCTGCACACCACATATGTAAGATGCTACAGCTACAACCAGTGGGTGAAGAAGTGGCCATGGTCATGCCATATGACCTCTCTGCTTCTCTGTTTCTTTATATGTAAAATGAGGAGGTTGAAATAGATGACAGCAATGTTTCTTTCCAGCTTTTCAAACTCCAAAGAATCCAGGAAGAGCCTCTTTCTTAAAAGCTGGCATAAGTTTGGTGCTCTAGGGCTGGTCATAGGGCCTAGAAGAGAATAAGGGTGCAAATCTCTTTGAAAAGATAGTTTAAAGGGAATTTCTCTTACTCTGAAGCACAGAAAGTAGAGAAACATCAATCAGGATATTGAGAAAGGCTGTAGGATGGAGGGATCTAAGAGGATCTTGTGGTGTTTTAGAAAAAGACATGAGTATAATTTATAGCAGGAAACTGAAGGCAAAATTTCCACTGTACTAAATGCAGCAAGGAACTTTATTCTAAAAACATGACCTTGGAAAGGACTAAAGACTGGCTAAAGTACTGGGCTTGGTTCACCTGACCAGAGCAAGATGCCAGATGGGGAGGCCTCATGTCCTCAGAGTAGACCCCTCTCTGAAAATAATTCATTTATTTTTGTTAGAAACGGGAAGTACAAACAAAGCTTAGAGGGTTCCCCGTTTCCATCTCAAAACAAAACAAAACAAAAAAATCTCTTCTGGAGTAGGCCAGTTGGATCACGGATTGCATACACACATATAGTCATTTGGGCACTTTCTGGAGATCATGGCTTAACTCTACAACTTTTGGATTAATCAATAACTGAGACACCCATCTTACATAATTTTTCTTGGTCGACACACATCTCACAAATCATATCTTAGGTTTTATTCAATGTTTTTGGGCTTACAAAATTTATTGAAAATAACCATGTTTCAATATATTTTACATGTCAATTCTGAAAGTTGACATCTTGAAACAATAAGGTTTTTTTTAAAAAAATCATTTATGGTGAACAAGTGAAATTTCTCATTGTACCAAATTTATCAATATGTTCACATTATAAAAAGCTTCAGGCCGGGCGTGCTGGCTCACGCCTGTAATCCCAGCACTTTGGGAGGCTGAGGTGGGTGGATCATGAGGTCAGGAGATCGAGACCATCCTGGCTAACACGGTGAAACCTCGTCTCTACTAAAAATATAAAAAATTAGCCGGGCGTGGTGGCGGGCGCCTGTAGTCCCAGCTACTCCGGAGACTGAGGCAGGAGAATGGCGTGAACCCGGGAGGCGGAGCTTGCAGTGAGCCGAGATTGCGCCACTGCACTCCAGCCTGGGCGACAGAGCGAGACTCCGTCTCAAAAAAAAAACTTCAGTGTTTCAGTAAAACACTGTGCAATGAATCCAATAAAAAAGGAACTTGAATACATATTTTTTCTGCATACATAAACATCTGCTCTAACTTTTGCCTCCTAAAATTGTTTATTTTGCCTCAGCCTTAACCCTTAATAATAGCAAAAGAATTGCCTGTCTTGAAATGTTTATTAATTTAACAGCAGAGTCAAATTAGGCTCCTTCGCACCCAAGTTAAACTTGCTTTACGCAGTGTTTAAAATATTTTAAAAGGTCTTTTGGAGGGAGAAATGTTGATCTAGAACTTGGGATCTCTGGGGGAATAAAACACAGGGTTGTGATTCCGAGCTCAGGCTAAGAATGAGGTTGCACATTTTTCTGCATCAAAAGGCAGGTCTATTCTACAGTGTGACCTTGGGAAAGTCCAGGGATTTTCTCCCCCATCCTGGGATGCAGATATACTCCATAAAGGCCAGCTGCACTCATTATAAATATCTTGTAAGATAGGCAAAGTGCTGCCCTGTAACTCCTTTAGCCAGAAAGCCAGGAAAGAGAGGGCTTATGTGACCTTTTGAGAATAAGTTGTTCACTCCAAGAAGCCCAGAATAATTAAAACAGAGAGTTAGCACTTCTTACAGGGGGGGATCAATTTACTGTGAATAGCCCAAAGCTTTTTTTCACTTGTTATGGTATTCTTGCTCTGGACAAGGAAGGAGGCAGGAGAGCCAGGGAGGGGAAGTTGAACAAGGAGCAGTAATCTGAGAAGGGAAAACAAAAATAGAGTGGGAAATAAAGGGAGGAGTGAAAGAAGGGCAGGCTTTGGGAGGCCCCATGGCACTTGTGGGCAATGCCTGTGCTCAAAGGCCTCTTAGGGGGCAGGTGGCTATTACAGTGTGTTCCCATTATAGAAGTGGATCCTGGTGTTGCCCTGAGGAAGGGCACGGAAGCTGGAACTGACACACCACTCTTTAGGTCATTTTTTTCTTCGTGCATCTACGGTGACTCCCACCCTTGATTTTTCTGTTTAGGATCCTCTGAGGTCCAGCCTCTGCCTTTGTCCTTCCCATGTGAGCTCCAGCTGCCTCTCCAACTCTCTACTCCAGCCAGGCTGCACTCCTGCCTTCGGGTCCCACACTCATACCTCTGTTTCCTTATTCTGTGGTTTTCCCTCTTCCTTTCCTTTGCACATATCTAAACTACCTCCATCCTCTCAGGTCAAGATCTAATTTATTTCATAATAATAACTTACATTGCATTGAACTTTATGCCAAGCACTTAAACATGCACAATTATACCTGAGCCATTGTCTCCTGGACATTTCCTTAATTATTTTGGCTACATTCATCTTTCCTCATGTTTTATCTCTTGGAGCATTTGTTCACTAACCCAACTCTGCAGAATCAACCTGTAGGGATGAAAGGCTGTAATAATCTCCATTGTCAATAAACTACCCAGGAAAAATTGGAGTTAGGAGTTAGGGTGACCTAAGCTGGTAGAATTTTGACCAGTGCTGTTTATATTTTTCTATATTGTATAATAAATTTTTTGCCATGATGATGTACAACTTTTATAATGAAAATTAGCTATTGTGCCACTGCACTCCAGTGGGCGAAAGAGCAAGACCCCGTCTCTTAAAAAAATAAAAAAAATAGAAAGTAAAAAAATAATAAAAATTAGCACACATATTAACCTCCCCAGTTGATTCTGATGATGTGGGAACCATCAGGTCCATGTTAGTCATTTGGACAATGATTCAGTCATATGCCTTTTTAAATGTATTCTCCATCCAACAAGATAGAAAAGTATTCAACATTAAGAACTGGCCCTGTGTGTTTTCTGTCTTTCTAGTGCTAGCAATTCCAGGCTCAAAGCAGGAGCTCCATAAATACATGAGTGGGTTTGAATAGACTCTAACAAAAATACAAAAAATATTAATGAGGACACACATGACACAGTACATTTGAAAGAAAAAGAAAATCTTATAATTAATAGGTTAAAGAAGTGTGCTTTTTTTAATTAAAAAAGGTAATGACTAGCTGAGGAGAAAACTGGAAGACATAGATTATAAATACATCCTAACGGGGTTGGTTTAGGCTGAGTTATCTGCGGGGTTGGTTTAGATACAAGCTTTTCCTTCCAACAAAAGTTGGAATAAGAGGTATTCACATCTCCCTTTTTGGTAGTCTTAAAAACTATCGGTTTTATCTGTGCAGGGCAATTTATAGGAGCTCTTCTTGAAATGGGAGAGGGATGAATTAGATGAGCTTTCATGCTGTTAACTCTTTTCTCCTCTCTTGGAAAAATGTTAAGCCTCAGCACTCAATACCAGGTAGCACCCTCCGTGCATTAGTTCTGGTGAAATAAGAGAGGAAGCATTTCTGTTTCTTGAAAAGTTTTATTTGGTGACTATATACAATCATAAATACACATTCCTCTGAAGACTATAAAAGTCTTCTCCTCTAAACAATTAACTTTTCATTAAAAAAAAAACTTTAAGCTGCACTTGCAACCTATTTTTTAAATCATTTGTGTAAAGTGTAAATTCAAGTAATGTATAGCTACCTCTACACATGTTGTTAATATGAATACATATAATGTAGTTGGCTTGGTAAATAGTTTTTAAAACTTTGTAGCCTTTGAATTAAGTTTTACTTGAAAAACAAAACGCTATTCTCACTCACATTTACCAAGGACAGAATCATCTCTTTTAAGCTTTCCCATTACTTGCCAATGCTCCCTGCTTTAGGAGAAAACAAGAAACTACTTTGGGTCCATTCAGCACAATCTTCCTCATTCTGCTCAGGACCCAGATAGGTGCCCATGAAATAAAACAAATATAGACATAATTAGAGCAAGGAAATCTCTTCCTGGCCTTGTCACCAGATTCAAATGAGATCCTTTCTAGTCTTTTATTCTTTAGTCAGATCAGGTGGTGTTTTGTTTGATGGCAAATCTATGTCAGTATTAACGCTCTTGGTTTCACAATCACACAATTTTAAGAGTACTCATTCATTGAGCAAACATAAAAATTTAAACCTTCTTATGTTGGATTAGTTATATAAGTGTCCATTTCCAACATCCTCAAATGTCTTTAACCCAACTGCATATTTATGGAATAATGGATTATGGTCCTGGGACCAAATATTGTTTAAATTTGATTTGTTGAGAACACTAAATAAAGGGAATCCTCGCCAAGACACAAAGCACTTCATCTCCTCAGGAGGAGATCCCACACCATCCCTCCTAAGCAAGGGCATGGTCGAACTGCCCTTTCTCCAGGCCTTCAAGTCCATCAGCCCAGGTAGAGGTTGGCATGCTTCGATATGGATCCAAAAGAATCCGGAAGCATCGGACAATGAGAATGCCCAAGAAAATAAACAACAAAATCACAAAAACAAATGTCGTTTTCTGCTCCAGGGACATGCTAGAATCTGCTGATACGTTCCCAAGGGGCACTAGGGATGAAGGGATGGGCTGTCCTCCATCCATGGTCCAGGGAAGCCAGAGCACAGGATATCCTGGTTTTCTTTTCTTCCATCATCAATCTGCGGAGGTCATGGTGGCTGCACTCTGGAGAGGCTGAGTTATCTGCAGGGAAAAAGGAAGGGAAAGGAATACCTATAAAATAACAGCCTTATTTTTTTAGGTTCACAGTCATATTTTTCAGAGAGAAAAAGAAATCTGTAAACCAGCTTTCTTTTTCACCAGAGATGCTCAATTCTGTATAATTATCGGGAAAGATATTTTACTCTTGCATGAAATCACCAGATTGTTCTCAGAAGAGCCACCTGGGGCCAGGAGGGATGGGCAGGGAATACGACTATAATATAGAAGATGAGAAATGTGCACAGTAATATTGACCTCAGGGTGTACTGTCAACTTGACATCTGAACCCAGCCTCCCCTGCCAAGTCTCCTCCAGCTCTGCTCCACTAATATTACTCTCACATTGTTCTTACGATAGCGCCATTGAGGGAGCCTCAGCTATGTGTCAGCACAGTGGCTAAACTTGAAACACGTTAGCCACTTTACTGCAAGCTTCACGAAAGCAGGGATCTCTTTAGCCCCAGTGCAAGGAAACTGAGGCTAGAAAAGGTGCTTAAAATAGAAACCTTCTCCAGGAGCATTGGGTTCTGGGCTCCGGGCTCCACTCTACTGCAAAATGGGTGTGGGACCTTGGAGAGGTCACTAAGCTGTAAAAATGCAAGTAGCAATGCCTGCATCTTTCAGGTGCTGTAATAAGGATGAAGAGCTGTGAAAACCCTTTGAAAAGTATACAAAAAAGAAAAACAAACAAAGCCAAGTGTTGCTTCACCTGAGACACAACTAAGGGAGCTATGCTGCTTCTCCTTTCCTTTCCACTGCCTGAGCCAAGGGAGAAAGGAGGTATTTCAGTCTCCCAAACTATCAAGTTACTGCTGCTTTTTCTTTTTTCCTCAGAAAACAAAGACCAGGTTCAATACTTGACCCTGGGAAGCACCTAGAGAATTAAGCCAAGAGAAAGGAATTGATCGATGCATATTTTCAAAAGGACAGTTTTCCTTAGAGGGGCTTCCTACCATTTAAGACTATTCAGTAGAGAGGAAGAGAAGGAAAACGACAAGCTAACACTATTTTAATTTTACTGGTGGAAAAACTTAGATATGTAGATATTACTGTATAAATATACAAGTGTATATTACCGTATAAATGTACAAGTATATACATGACAAGTATACACAGAGGTCATTAAAAGCTTCAGATACTGAATGAAATCTACTTAAATCACATCGTAAATAAAAGTATATACCTTAGACACTACTATATAGAAAATTAAATGATATTTATTATGAATTTATAATAAAAATTACATAGCACAGTAATTAGCTGTGGAAATTAACACGGACACAAAATAAATTTTGCTCAATGAAAATAACCAAATAAAAATAGAATATGTGACCTAAAGCATCAATACAATGTTCCTTCAGTTAACTTATAATCATTGCCTTCAAGTACAGCATTAGTAATCATAGCATAACAGTTTGCATTATATTGACACTTCAAAGTTTGTAAAATTACAGTTTAAAAAACAATTTATAAGGGGGATCCCAGCCAGGATCTGGGAGGAAGGAGTTACCAGTTGGGTAATGCATCATTTTTGCAGCTCTATCACTTTGAATTTTTTTAAAGGCTATAACAGTTGCAAAACTCATTTATAATTCATGTTTGTTTGGAAGTAAGATTGGGATAAAAATTTGACTGCATTTTAAAAAAATAAACTCTTTAGGAATTTAGAGGATATTAATGCACTGGGTTTTCTTTTGGTTTGCTTGTTTCTAAGCACCCTCCTAGCCTTGGGTATTAATTCCTTGTGGGCCAGGAAGGGAGGGGCAGGAAGGGAGGCCAGAGCCTCCAATGCAGGTCTCCTCAGCACATCAGACCAGGGCCACCTGTGTCCACCAAAAATATTCAAACTATACTTAATCATACGAAATATAAAATCCTCCAAGGGCTGGGCCAAAGGAAAGCCCGCTGATGACAGAGGAGCAGATGCTGAGGCCATCCCTGACATACTCCTTGCTTTGTCATATCCTACTGAGGATCCTCTCACTTTGATTCCTACTCTCCTTGCGGGATGATCAGAATCTCATTCTATGCCCTTTTTCCATCCAGCCCAAATGAGGCCAGAGTCCTGTTCTTTGTCCATTCTCAACAAAGCTGAGACAGGTATGCATTTTCAGAAAGTTCTCTTTTTTGTTTTGAGACAGAGTTTCGCTCTTGTTGCCCAAGGTGGAGTGCAATGGCGCGATCTCAGCTCACCGCAACCTCCGCCTCCCAGGTTCAAGTGATTCTCCTGCCTCAGCCTCCCTAGTAGCTGGGATTACAGGCACGCACCACCACGCCCAGCTAATTTTGTATTTTTAGTAGAGATGGGGTTTCTCCATGTTGGTCAGGCTGGTCTTGAACTCCTGACCTCAGGTGATCCACCCACCTCAGCCTCCCAAAGTTCTGGGATTACAGGCATGAGCCACCACGCCTAGCCATTTTCAGAAAGTTCTTTAGGAAAACACCACATAATCCAAAAAGGAAATATAAGAAGAGAAAAGACCATTAACTGTATAACTGACGTAAGGATTTCTGGATCTGTGAAATTCAAAAATTCAGGTAAGAACTAGATAGAGAACCTTTTGAGTCCTTGAGAATGACCTCCTCAGCACAAGCAGGCTGACTAGGACGGTGATACCTTGCTTAGTCCCTCCCTTCCCACCGGGGATCTCCACTTGATGAGCAACATTGTGATCCCAGGAGTAGTCTTCCCCAGCCTTCTCTTCCATACAGGGCAAATGCCAAATCCTTCTCTCCTGGATCAACTCTCATACTTTCTAGGCTTCACCCACAACTCAGGATTTACAGCGAGCAAACCATTCATTTGGGGGCTGCAGTGGTAGGCAACCATTCCAGAAACTCCAGCAAATAACTTATTCATCCTGATTCAGATTATCTGCCATATCTGCCTCTTCAGTCACCCTAGGAATGACTCTGGGACTCAGATTCTGCATGAGGATGCCAAGTATTAGAATGATTTTTAAAATCAGTTTTAATTTGAAGTTTTACCATCCTCTACTGATTAGAAGGCAAGGTACAAAGGAAAGGTTAACCCTCTTTGCATTGAGAAGCCTCCTAAAATATAAATATGTGTATTCTCCAATGTCTTCATCACCAAACCTTTCCTGATATACCAAATTATGAGCAAATAGAGGTGAAAGAATTTTTAAAACTCTGTAGCACATTGGGAGTTGTAAGCCTCTCCTCCCCCAGCACACTGTGGTGCCCAAGTTCCTATAAAAATAACTGCTTTTGGTCAAAGTATCAATGTCTCCTACTAAATTGCAATATTTTACCTAGGAAAGTGGCACATTAATGTGCTAGCAGGAATTTGTGAGGACCGTTCCCGCCTGAAGGAGGGGAAAGTGTGGTAAGTAGAAAGGCGATTGAAGGAAGACCTTGCTGGGAATGAGGGACTCCTGGGCAAGACAGGAAGACAGGCATGGTGGTGTGAACAGGGGGCCCACTGGAGAGCCCTAGGGGAGGGATGCAGGATGGTGGGTAGAGACAATCAGGAGGTGGTTGCTAAAGGGATAAAGAGATCCAGAAACCAATGCTGACTAATTCACAATTTTGCCCAGGTCTGATTGAAATCCCTGGAAGAGTCTGCTTGATTTTAAACCTGCAATCAGCTAATCAATAATTTACTGATTTAGAAAGCTCCAACGGCATGTATAAGTTGAAGGAAGCATCAGCTATTATAAGGTGGAGAAAAAGAAATAAATGTAATCATTTTGCTACCACAATACAAAAATATCTCAAGACATGTAAATTTTTAAATGTCTGTCTCGCAGTAAAATGTCCCTTTTTGGTAAAAATGATTCTTAGAAAATGTGCAAGTTTGCTTTTAACTGAATAATGACATCTTTCTTTTAGATGACCAGGGAAATCTGTGCAAGTCTATTATTTCAAAGGATTTTGATACCACCATCAGAAGCCTTCATAATAACACATGGCAGCTATTTTAAGTATAAAGAAGGACCACAGTTACTCACAGCCATATTTTAATCCTGATAGGCTTTCCTCATCACGCAGTACATCTGTGTCTTCCCTTTGTCAGGTCCATTTGTGGGTGCTCAGGAAATAGAGTCTAATTTTAATACTGAAAAATTAAAGAAAACCTTAATTAAAAGATATCCTTTTCAAAAGTCATATAATACATTCCCTTGCTCGAGTCAAGCTCCCTTGTGATACTGACAAAAACAGAAGACACCCATAATTACTTATGAAGCCCAGCAGGCGTAGTCATTGCAGCCAGGGTCATTCACACTCTTAACCACTTGCTTTAGTTTTAGTAATTTTCAAAGTGGCGTTCCTCATCCCTTGCCCATACTTCCTACACACTGCATCTCGATTCATCTTTTAAAGCCCAGATCTCACCACTCTTCCCCTCAGAAAACCTTTGCACCCCAGTGTCCACAGCCCATTAACCCCCTTGTGGGCCTGATGCCCAGATGTTTTCTGGACCACAGATTAGGACCTATGCTGACAATGGAATTTTTAAGATCTGAGTTTTATTTTTATAAGTTTAGAAAGGAGTCAACACCAAATCACATTTAGTTCTCAGTAAAATGGCCAATGTGTTGATCAGAATAAACTTCCATGTAACTGAGTCTGTGGACACCTGTGGAGAATGTCCTCATTTTGTCTGTTTTTCAGCTTGATCCAATACCTGCTGTGCTCTAACACCTCCAGGTTTCCTACCTCATAATACTTGCCTCCTCTCCTTCTTTCCATCTGTGGAGAGGAGAGGAGGCAAGCACTATGAGGCAAGCATCTTTCCTCTCCTTCTTTCCATCTCTCCCTCCCTTAGGGTTCACACCAAATACCCACTTCTCGGTGGCGCCTTCTTTGTCTCCCTTCACCAAGGATGGGGTGTTTTTTACTCCATCTCCAGAGACATCACCTGTACTCGGTGGCAGCACTGATTACAGTGCAAGTCTTGAGAGTGTTTATCTCCTCCTTATTATACAATAAGCTCCTTGAGGAATTATTTGCTGTTCTGGGATCATTTCCTTTTTAAATATAGGTTAAATCAAATCTTCAACCCCTTACAGTCCAGGGAACTGAATTCAAAATCCGAGGTGCCAGCTAACTGATGCAGAGAGGAAAAACAAAAGCACAAGTCATCAAGTCGGACTGAGGTGCTGGACCATCACATTTGAAGTAAGTCTTGTTTGAAAGAATCACAGCTAGTTCAAGTCACAATGACACCTTAAAACCCACAGATCTTGTAATTTGAAGAGCCATAAGTTATTTGGCTCATTAAATTTTCCTTGGCCTCCGTGTTGATGGGTGGAATCTGAAATATAAAAATCAGCCAGAGATGGAAAGTTACCCTTTTATTTAAGAGGTCAATTCTTTCTTACCTAATCTACTTTTTGGTGGGGAAGGGCAGCCATTTAAAATATCCTGAATCCAAATGTCTTACACAAAAACTATTAATGTCAGCATGTACCCTTCTCAGGCTTGGATCCCTTGGACATTTTATTTCATTAGCATCTCATTATACAATTTCACAGTAAGGAAAAAATACTTTCTCTGAAGAAAATGTATCTTAAAGCAATGACATGTTTCTTTTCTTTTTTTTTTTTTAAGTGACAGCGACAGAATTACTTAAGTGCATTGGACACCTTGTTCTGTGGAGCCACACACAGCGACTTGATTCTACAGGTCGTCAACTCAAGAGCCCACCCTTTTGTAATAGGGTGCAATGATCTTATTAATAGTTGCAGTGCCTGTGTAGTCCTGCCTGGCACATAGTGGGGGTTTGATAAGTAGGTGGGGATGAATGAGTGTTTTCTTTTTACACCATTTTTGTGCAAAATGATATTTATTTTTAATTTCTATTATGTGATCAAGCACACTAAGGTATAAAAATTATAAATAAACTGCCCAGAATTATAAAAATCAGTTACCAAAAAGGTAGCACCACCCCCTACCACCCCACCGCCAAATGATGGTAGATCCCAAGTTTTTCACTGGCGTATTGGAATGAATTGAAGGTGTCATCCCTCAGGTGTTAATGGCCTGTAGGGTGCAGTGAAGCAATGCTGTCTGTATTTTAAATATTCCTAAACCACATAATTGCAGTACCTAATTTTTAAAACTTCTGGATCAGAAACCTAGTTACGTGACTTGACGTGGTTTCAAAAGTACGTCAAGTACTTTTGGGCTTGTCCAGTTTCCATTCACATGTGATAGGCAGGACACTTTATCCTGCAAAGATATACTATGAACCTTATTTATATTTATCTGGCAGACTAGCGAGACCAATCTTTAGACTTTAACAGGAACGGAATTGTCTAGCTAGGCAGGACTGAATTTGCGGTGACCAACAGAGACAAACTTACTCAAAATGCTGCATTATTCTGCAACAGTTCTGAAGTTAACTGTGGAAATGTTAACATGGCTTTGAATGATTCAAGTAATACACATCCTGATACTGAGCCTAAATAGAATCCCTCTCTACTTTTAGCACTAAAGGAAGCCTGGGCTGCATTCCTGTTTGTATAACTGTAGTCTCTCAAAGTACATTTCATTCTCCAACCCACTCACCCACCCTAGATGTGTAAATCTCCCAAATGATCCTATTATCCATCCCCACCACAATTGTGAGTCATCTGTATAAGCCACCTCGTTATCTAAGCAACAGAATCACCACATAAGCAAATATTATTCCCCTACAAATCTTTTAGAAATTCTGTGTATTATTCTAGTGAACAGTAACTTGCATTCAGGATATACACACAAAGATACAAAATATTTCATATAAATTCAAAGAATTTGTGGCCCTCTTGCTTACCAGCAAAGAACTTCAGGTAAAGATTTCCTGGCTCTTTCTAGGTGTTTCATAGATTTTAAATCCTCCTACTCCCCTTGTTTTTGGCTCATATACACGGCAACGTCTATATATTTTTTTCCAAGTACAGACCTCCTGTTCCAATACAATAGCCCTGATGCTTCAAAATTCAAAGGGGGGCTAAGGGTAAATATTATTTTATACTCTCAAAACATAGACTCAAGTCTACTAGAAAGCCTACGAACAATGATTTAATAAACATGAGGATGTCTTCAGCTACAGATGTCAACAGGCAGTTTCAGAACTGTTGCCATCCCCCACTGCTGCACTGGGAAGTCTGTTCTCTGCTTGTTCCTGCAAAGTCAGCCTGCAGACACGTCTGCTTGGGCTGGGAGTGGACCCTGTTATTCTCAACTCACTGCTGCTTTTAAGCTCTGGGTCAGCAGGAGACCTTTGTCTTCAGCCTCAGCCCCAATCTCAGCTTTACTTCTTCCCCATCTTCATCTTCCTCCTGATATCTGTTTGAGGAATTTTTAAGGGACTGCAGGGCAAGGCTACTGCCTAGCTGAGAACATCAGAAAACACCATGAGGGTGCCTAGTCAGGAATTGGTGGTATCAGAAGGCACCCTTAACGAACTGGAACTTTTAACTTCAAATAATAAGCCCTACTGTTCCACCTGGTTTTCTTTGTCTTTCTTTGTGTGTTTCATAGTGAAAACGGCTACTTGCTGATATCTCAAAAGGATAGTGCTGCACACAGCTTATCAGCCAGGGACAGTCAACGCTGTCAATATGAGTGGTTGAGTTGTGATCCTTTGTAAACAAATCAGAACGTCCTTGTTACATTTTGGAAGGTTGGACGTTTTAGGTGACTGAAAAAAAAATACGATAATGGGCAAACAGCTTTCAGAAATAAATTACTGCAGCTTAGGAAAGAAAAAAAAGCCTGTTTTACTACTTCTTCATCCAGTATCAGTAACATTATAAACTTAACCATGCTTTAAAAATAAAGGCATCATTACATTTTACCCCCTCGCTTCTTAACTTTATCTAGCAATTGTTTAATTAGACTTATCTAACAGCTAGATCTAAATTCAGAACTATGATCCGAAAGGCATGTATGCGATGATTGCTCATGCATCAATTGTAAAGTTAGAGAAAAGCATTTAATTAGCCCGTCAAAGATACAGGTTGGGTCAAGTACCTGGCTCTGGCTGAACAAACACTTGATCCATTTCCTGGTGGAACAGTTACAGGTAGTTACAAGCCTCTTTAGTCTCCATTCTTCCCGACCACGCTGTGTGAAAGCAGTAGACAGTGGTAGCTGCAAGGCAGCTGATGGCACACCCCAGGTCTAAAGCTGTTGTTTCAGGCTTAGAAACTTCCCATTAAAACCCCGAGTTAAAGGAGCACCGTCTTTCTGTGTGAGGCATCATTAACGGCCAATACTGCTGCTTCTTTGAGGTGAGCCATGATTTCAGTTCTGCCTCAGCAACTCTTCAGAGGATTCTGCTTCAGCGAGTAGAGGCAGTATCCCAGCAGTGTGTCTGAAATCATCTTCAAGAAAGCATTAACATTCAAAAGGAGTACGGGGTTGGGGGGTGGGGAAACATCACAGGGCATTCCTATACCTTTTCAAAATCAAAGCCATAAATCTACCAGCGCTCTGTCCTCTTTATTGATTATTGACACTATTCCTCTTTGGGAGTGTCAATTAGCACCTCACAGCAACTCTTCATATTGATTATTGTTGATGACCTTCAGGCCAACTCAATTAACAGGAAGACTTCTGGGGAAGGGCATCAACTTAGCATTTGGGAGAGGAAGAAAAGGCTCATTTTCCTAAAGAAAACTAAAGTGACCTTTCCAAAAAGCAGCATTTATGGGAAGGAAAGAACCATTTAAAAATATCAAAATCATAGTTTCACCACCTGTCACCTGCTTGTAAATTAGCTGGGCAGTTGGTTGCCAGGTCCAGTGTCTCTCTGAGCAGCCTGCATAATTGTGGCATTGGGAAAGCCCCCACCCCACACAGGGCACCTGAGACCACTCGATGAATAAAGAAGATTGATTTTTGTGAGAGAAAGTTGTTCTCATTCTGCAGATTCTAGTTACTTGCTACAATGCTTAAATTACTTTCGTTGGATAAGTAAATTTGGAAAATATTTTAGGATAAAATTCTTCATTAAAAAAACACTTCTCTAAAAAGAATTCAGCCTAATGCTTAAGATGGAGCATCCTTGTTTTTTGGCAACTCACCACTTTCTTTGTTGAAGTGGCGGCACAGTTAGCGACAACACACCCACCCACCAAATGATGGGGTGCGTTATATTTAAAGCTGCCTCTGACTGTGCCTGTCAGCTATGCTGTCTCCTCAGCTCTGGTGAGCAACCGGCCATTACCCAAAGGCTCTAGGAAACTGGAACCAAGCTCATCTTCTAAGAGGGAAACCCCATCTGCTCACAACAGACCACAATCCTGGATAGGATAGGCCTCGGACCCCAGAGGAACCTTTCAAATCAAATGCTAAATGTTAGGATCGAATGCTTGATGTTAGAGTCTAACCTCAAGACAATATGCAGGTTCTTTCTCCATTTGTTTTCCTAATTTTTAACTGAATTTTCTTTCCAATTCATTTGACTTACCCTATTTTCAGACACACACATACCACACACCGTAAGACAATGGGACACATGAAACCCAACTGAGCACGATCATCCCGTACTAACTGGCATCCCTCTTACATTTAGTCAATTCTGGCAGAGGGAGTGCCTGTTTTGGCAATGCCAACAGAGTGTGGTTGAGGAATCTTTCCGACCTCACCCTCCTTCCTATAATTATCATTCCATGCGGTGAGAAAATATCATAGTTAGACATGAGCCTGGGTGACTGTAGCTTACCCTGCCAAAGAGGCCTTCTCGGATATGGTTTAGCCTACAGACTCGTAGAGGGAGAAGGGAACCTGAAAAGGCCTGGGGCTGTCCTCTAGCTACTTTGCAGGCTGAAACCATCCCAGAGAGATGAGTGCCTGGCCTATTTTAAAAACTCTCCAGAGAAGTAGATTCCATAACTTCCTCTGACAACCTCTGTTTAAACAAACTCCTCTGCTGCTTACTTAGTCTAAATGTGTTGGCGCATTTCTTTTCATTCTGTCCTTGCTGCAAGAAGTCAGGCACTAACCACTCCAAAATTTTGTTAGAATGCCCTTTCCTTTCAGGGAAGCCGAACTAGATAAACCAGAGTATTTGATGAAGATCTGGTGTTATGCTTGGAGCTAAATTTAAACCTTTCTTCTTAAAGATAATTATAATTGAAATTATTAAAATCAGCCCTTCCCCTTATGCAGCTATATTATGTGAATCATCATGAATTCTAAAACAATGAATAAGGGTTTACCAAAGTTCCATTTGAACATTTTATATTAGATCCTATTTCTTTCGTCTTTAATAATCTTTATATCTCTTCTCTGAATTCTTAAAATTTCTGCTCTCTGGTGCAACTTTAAATAGGAAACCTAGAATCCTATACCGAGCTGTACACAGCCCAGATACACACGGAATTGTGATGAAACAGGATGATTTTATGATGTATAAATGGCTATATATGCTGTGCTTCTACTTACCCATTCTGATCCAGGGCCACTCCTGGGTGTAACTTAGTCTTTCTCTTTAGTTACACAACATCATGAGTTAATATTAGTTAGAAATCTACTTTAAAAACTTCTACATTTTTATTTCAAGCCTCACCTTTAATGTTCTTTAATTTGCAATTCTTTCCTAAATGTCTTATGATGCACTTTTCCATGAAGAAATAGATAATGAATCTGAAAAAAAGACTCTATAAGCCATCAGTCTTCATGCCAGTACAAGGCTGTATTATTATTACTGTGTTTCTGTCTAACTCTGCCTAATTCTCAAAATAAAATTGAACAAAAACTCTATATAACTTTCAAAATATAAACATGGTTCTTATCAATAGACTCTTTGTAAAAATCTTTTCTTCTCTCCTTTGTGTATGTTCTTTCTTTCACTTATCCAGGGATCATTCATTAGCTCTCAATGTCAGATATGTTCTGTGTTAGGTGTTGCAAAGAATAAATAACACGAATACTGGGTCCTGGCTTCTGTTTCTTCAGGTTGTGCACTGAACAACTCTAGGAGATTCCTTGGTAAACAGGGCCCTGAGGAGCTCCACTTCTAGCGATGGTTGCTGAGCTTCTTGACAGACTGGCCCACTTCCACTAAATTCCAATTCCTAACCTTCCCAACCTCCCCCTTCATGGCTCACCCAGCAGACATCTGAACTGTGTCCTCACCTTTCTACAGGACCTGATTTCACAAGGTCACTAGTGGCTTCTGGTTGCCTCAAGCCAAAGAGTCCTTTTAGTGTTCATCTTCCTTGCTTTTTGGCAACATTGAACACAGCTGAACACTCACTGAAAGGAAGGTTCAGAAAAAGAACACATGGATTAAAATGAGTGGCGGGAACATATATCTCAGCCCTTAGGCCCCTCTCCCTTAGTGCCTTCTCTCTTCATCGCCTCTCTATTGCACTCTGGGGTTCAGGCCAAATAAAATTCATGCAACTACCAGCAAATGGGAAATGAAGGTGGAAAGACAAGCAGGCTAGAATACATGTTAATAACCCCGCCACTTTTTAATTCATTTTTTAAAAAGTGCTAGTCAGTTTATGTGTGTTATTTTTATTTCTGTCTTCTTGTTTTAAAAAAATAAATATATCAGGCAACATAAAGCTTTGCTTTAAAAAAAAAAGTCAAGATTAGCTCTATTTCTAAAATCTCTCTGATTTGCCAGGTCTAAGTTTATTTATCCATTCAGCTATCTTCACAGATCAGTGAACATTCAAAGCTTAAGGGAACAGTGGGAAAGGTTTAATGATATTCACACCAAGCCTATACATTGGGATCTATATTTAAGAGCTATTAAAAGCAAGCAGGTTAAAGTCCAACTGCAGATTGGCAGCCTCCTGGTTTGATCTTTTCTTGAATGCATTTCTGTATGTATCACATCTGTTTTAATGCTAAATGCTCAATTAGTAGCTGATACATCTAGAATAGAGAAGCACTCAAAATGAAGACGAGAATGCTGCAACGAAGTGGAAATATATGTGCAAGAAAAAAAACACTGACAGAATTTAATACTTGTGAGGATTATAGATTGCTCTATAAAATGTTGTTCATCCTTTCCTGTATAAGTAAGAACAATAAAGCATATAGCCAGGAGATGAATCATGCTGCCAAAAAGCTGATCTCCAACCCTAAGAAGGAGCAGCTTCACAAAATACACAGCAGTAGTTCTATTTAGAAGCAATATTTGCAACATTTAAGTTATTAATTCTAATTACAGTATAAAAGTATAAGGACATCACTATGGATTATTCACTGTTCAAAGGAAATATTTTGGCTCTAACAGACTGGTGGGTAAATTTATTCTTTTAAAGTGACTTGTACAGTAATAACAATTTTCTTAATGGGTTTGAAATACTTAATGCCTTTAAAATATCATACAAAGTGCCAATTAGAGTTTTATACAAATCATTCCTCTATATTTTTATGCTGTCATTTTGGAACTGTTCTTTCTCTGTTCAACAGCTACGTTTTAGAAAGGAAACTACTGCATGGACAGTTTGAGGATTGAGCAGCTTAGAACATTAGGATAATTGAGAAAATGAAATAGAAGGTACCTGGGAATAACTGACCTGTTAGCCCGACTTTAATATCTAACACAATTCTGGAACTGAAAATCTTTCCACCGACAAATCAATTTTGAAAACACCCAGAGGAGAAAAATATCATATGAAGCAGTTAAAAAATTCTTGTTTAAAAAAAATCATGGAAACCTGATTTCCATTTCTGATATTTATACTTGTAGAATGGTGGAAAGGAGTTTGAGGAAGTGGTAATAAACAGAAGTTGTGATATATGGGCATTGAATGCAAATTTCAGCCCCCTCTATGCTACATCTTATAGATGATGCACTTAAATGCTGCTTGCAAAAATATTTAACTTTACAGATATTTCAAAATTTCAGTGGGAACAATCAAGAGTTTCAGTTATGTAATATATTATTAAAATAGGCAGATGTTAAGGTTATATCTATCTCTTCCAAACTTTGATAGGAGGCCTATCATCTATAATTTTGCCTGTAAATAGTATATATTACATATTTATGTATAGTAAGTATGTAAATATTATAAATCACCTGTATTTCTGTTATCTATAATATTTAATTACCTTATGAGCTTGTTAAGCATGCATATTTAGCCTGGAGGCAGTGAGGAGGGCAGTTAGGCCCGGGTAATTTAATTCAGTAAGGCCAAGAAACTGTATTTGGAATAAGAAACCTATGTGATTGATGATGTAGGGCATATGAAGTCCACACTTTGAAAAATTATAAAGTTAAATGATTTTTTCCCCTTTTTGATTATTTGGCCACAATAAGCAGTTTAACTGTGTGGGGAAAGAGCCTTTTGAATATCACAGACTTCCGTGAAAAACTGATTACATCCATGGACCCACCATTAGAAAAATGTACATGCCCTGCATTAAGAACCTCTGCCTGGAATTCCCATTCAAAATGCATATATCTTCTCTTCTTCCCTTCCTTTCTCCCTCTCCTTGTTTCCTTCCACTAAAGTGGTAGTAAAGAATGACTGGCATAAAGCCCATAGGAGGAAGACAACAGAATAGAACAAGAGGCAGAGACAAGCTTGGTCTATTTCTGGGAGAGGGAAAGCGAATGGAGGAATGCTGAATGGAGACAGAGCTTAGAAAACATGCCAAGGCAGCTCCAGCTGAAGAGAGTAACTGCCCAGCTGGAAAGACTATGGTCAGGAAGGAGACATGAGGCTAAATTAGGGAGAAGTGGAAGCTCCATGGACAAATGAATGACCCATCACATTCCAAGGCTGTGGAGGCAGCCAGTGGATCAGGAGTCCTGATATAGCTGCTGGGACAGGTGGTGGCAAGATTGAGCTAAATTACCAGTTATTATTGTAAGAACATCATAGAAAATGTCAGCATTGATAAAATAAGCAGGAATGATGTCAATATCTATTATTAAGAAAACAAGAAGAGAATTAAAAAGAACAACTGTTAAAATTCCTTTTCCCTGTGTTTAGACCTTCAAGATGAGGACAGTGCACAGGTTTGCTGCTTTTCATTATAAACCCTTTTATGCAATTTGATTGTTTAACCATGCACATATTGGCTAACTATGTGTAATTTACTTTGCAAAAATTATCAATATAGTGTGGGCAAACCATTAAAAAATAAAACCTCGCCCTTATCCAAGGCAACAAATCTCATATAATAGCATCTTATGTGCCAACACCAAATGAGGATGATTCTTTGAGGACAGGGGCTTCTAGAACATTCAGAGTCTTCCCTCAATATGGTCTGCTTTGCATATAAGTAAAGCTAATCTTTCTTGGTTCTCCTTAAGCATATTATGTACACTTAAGATGTAATTTATTGTAATCACATGCAGTGTAATAAAATCTAAACTACTGCCCTGGTTTTTCCATAGCAGGCAGGCATGATCTGTTTTTATATGTGTTAGTTATTTATTCACTTATATAGCTAACTTCTATTTAATTATTTATTTTTTCATTTATGTGTGTATACATTTATACCCCATTACATTTCCGAAATGTTTGAAGAAAGTTATGTAGTAGATTATATGTCATTAGTTGTAGCAGAATATCACGTTTATTATGTTTATTACGTGATATTCTGTAATTATGTATTTATGTAAAAATCATGTAATTTTTTCATTGATAATCTAATAAAAGGCTGGATGTACTTGTTTTCAAATTTTGAAGAATAAAATCCTTTTAGAATGATTGTTTGACTGAAACACTACACATATTTAATCTAAAAAAACTGTGTCCCTTATTAATTTATTTTTGCAGCAATTGTACATAGACAAATGCAATAGCATATACTTCAATATATTCAGTGTTTTTTACTAACACAGAGGTGAAAAAGCTGGCTGGTAAATTAATAGGAACTGGATACAATTCAGGAACAATTTTCAAAGAACTTGTGAAAAAGCAACTCTTCATTTGAAAGGCTCAAGAATAACACTTTTAAAATAACCTGAGATAGAGCAGATATTAGCCAAGTCTTGCTTCCATTTTTTTTTTTTCACCCTCATGAGAATGTCTTTCTGCACTGCTTTTAGGAAGGGTCCTTGCCTTTGTTTGCAACATTTTTCTTAATTCAAAAGTGGATGTTGGGTCAATTGAGAAAAATGAACATTAGGTATTGCCAATAGCCCTGAGATTCATGCTGCATATTATGAATATGGTTGGGGATTGGATCAAATGCCAATATGATATTCAGTGAACTATGAATTACTACTGTGTAATCCAAGAAAAGCTGTTTGCAAATGGGAAAAGGATGAAGAAGAATCTCTCCATGGTTGCCCACACATGCCCACTCTCCCAGGTCAAGTCAGGATGGCAGACTGGGCCATTCATCATTAAATGGTCACCTTTTCCCTGGCCCTGCCTTCAAGAATTGGCCTCTATGCCCTGAAATGAGCTCTCTCTCTGGCTTCTAGGGCTCTGTTTTGGTTTCCCTCCAGGGATGGAATCTACAACTTGTCTCTCTGTCTGGTATAGTTTCTTGCACCTCTTTTTCAACCTTCCTTATTCTGTAGTCCCATCACCCCCAAAACAATAAATTTCTCCAAGGTATTTCCCTTCAAGTATTGTCCATTCAAAGACTATGTGGCTCAGGAAAGTAAATACAACAAAGAGTAGAACATATTTTTGCAATTTCAGTCAACTCCTGTTTTTATGTCTTTCTGATATCTAACACTGCAAAAGCAACAGTAAAATAATATTAATGTTAATATTAATACCACAATCAAAATAAGAAAACTCATCAACCTTGTACCTTTGGTATTCTTGGAAACTGAACTCTTATAATGGCAAGAATTGGACCCTCTGATAAGTGATGCTGAGCATTTTTTCATATACCTATTAGCCATTTGTATATCTTCTTTTTTTTTATTTGCTTCTTTTTTTATTATACTTTAAGTTTTAGGGTACATGTGCACAATGTGCAGGTTAGTTACATACGTATACATGTGCCATGCTGGTGTGCTGCACCCATTAACTCGTCATTTAGCATTAGGTATATCTCCTAATGCTATCCCTCCCCCCTCCCCCCACCCCACAACAGGCCCCAGAGTGTAATCTTCTTTTAAGAAATATCTGTTTAAATTTTTGCCTATTTTTAAATCAGACTGTTTGGTTTTTTGCAACTGAGTCGCTTGAGCTTCTTACATATTCTGGTTATTAATCCCTTGTTTGATGGGTAGTTTGCAAATATTTTCTCTCTTTCTGTGGGTTGTCTCTTCATTTTGTTGATTGTATCCTTTGCCATGCAGAAGCTTTTCAGCTTGGTGTAATCCCAATTGTCTGTTTTTCCTTTGATTGCCTGTGCTTTTGGGGCCTTATGCAAAAAAAAACTCTTAAGAATTTCCTCAATTTTTTTTCATGTCTTTAATCCATTTCGATTTGATTTTTGTGTGTGGTGAGCGGTAGAGGTCAAGTTTCATTCTTATGCATATAATTATCCAGTTTTACCGGCACCATATATTAAAAAGACTATCCTTTCTCCATTGTATGTTCTTGGCACCTTTGTAGAAGATGAGTTGGTTGTAAATGTATGGATTTATATCTGGGTTCTCAATTCTGTTTCATTGGTCTATGAATCTCTTTTTATGCCAGTACCATGCTCTCTTAGTTACTATAGCTTTGTAGTAAATTTTTAAGTCAGGTAGTGTGATACCCTTGTTCTTTTTGTTCAGGATTATTTTGGTTCTTTGGGTCTTCTCTGGTTCCATATACGTTTTAGAATTATTTTTACTTTTTCTGTGAAGAATGTCATCGGTATTTTGATAGGGATGGAATTTAATCTATAAATTGCTTCAAGTAGTATTGCCATTTTGACAATATTAATTATTCCAATCCAGGAGAATGCAATATCTTTCCATTTTTTCAGTGTCCTCTCTTCTATTTCTTTCATCAGAGGTTTATAGTTTTCCCAATATATATCTTTTACTTCTTTGGTTACATTGATTCCTAGGTGTTTTATAATTTTTGTAGCTATTGTAAATGGGGTTGTTTTCTTGATTTCTTTTTCAAATGATTTGCTATTGGCATATATAAATGCTACTGAGTTTTGTGTGTTGATTTTGTATCCTGCAACTTTATTGGATTTGTTTATCAATTCTAACAGTTCTTCTGGTGGAGTCTTTAGGTTTTTCTAAGTATAAGATCATGTCTTCTGTAAACAACACTAATTTTACTTCTCCCTTTCCAATTTGGATGCCCTGTATTTCTCTCTTGCTTAGTTGTTCTGGCTAAGACTTTCATTATTATATTGAATAATAGCAGTGAAAGTGGGCATCCTTGTCTTGTTTGAGTCTGGCAATAACAGATGCTGGCTATGATGTGGAGAAAGGGGAACCCTCATACACTGTTCATGGGAATGTAAATTAGTACAGCCACATTGGAGAACTATATGGAGGTTCCTCAACAAACTAAAAATAGCACTACTGTGCAATCCAGCAATTCCACTGTTGGATATACATTTAAAAGAAAGGAAATCAATATATCAAAGAGATAATTGCATTTTGATGTTTATTGCAGTGCTATTCAAAATAGCCAAAATATGGAGTCAACCTAAGTGCCCATCAACAGATAAATGGATACAGAAAATACTGTATATATACACGATGGAGTATTATTGAACCATAAAAAAGATGGAAATCCTATCATTTGCAGCAACTTGAATGGAACTAGAAGCAATTATGCTAAGTGAAATAAACCAAGCACAAAAAGTCAAATATCTCATGTTGTCACTCATATGTGGGAGCTAAAAACATGTGTCTCATCAAGATAGAAAGTAGATTGGTGGTTACCAGAGGCCAAGAAAGAGAGAGGGGAGGGAAGAAGGAAGAAAAAAGTATAAATGAATTTTGACCACTGAACAATATACCTAAAGATAGTAAGAGTGATGTTTTATGTATTTTACCTCAATAAAAAACGAATTTAGAAAAGAATTTGACCTTTTACAGGTTTTTATCCAGTGAAATGTGTGTGTGTGTGCCTGTGTGTAATTCTTTTGACTTCCAGTTAGGCTGTAAGATATATGAGCATAAAGGAAGCTGAGTTTTCTATTAATTTATTTTTCACTTGAGTGATTATGATTTTAGGAGAGGTAACACATTTATCCACAGACTTCACTCTCTGTTACAAATCATTGTAAACAATCAAAGCAATTGGATTTTTTTCCAGTTGTTTTCTCTTGCAACATCGTTGCTATACTTTGCCTGTCATAGTAAAATAAGTGTAAACTGGCTTAACCACTAATTACTAGCTTCCAACTAGCAATCTTCATTTGTGTCAGACAAGATAGGCTAGATAATGCTATGATTTTAAAAAATATTTTTCAGTAGCAAAAAATAACAAAAGTTTATTTTTTGAGACAGAGTCTCGCTCTGTCACCCAGGCTGGAGTGCAGTGGCGCAATCTTGGCTCACTGCAACCTCCACCTCCAGGGTTCAAGCAATTCTCGTGCCTAAGCCTCCCTAGTAGCTGGGATTACAGGTGTGTGCTGCCACACTCAGCTAATTTTTATATTTTTGGTAGAGATGGGGTTTTACCATGTTGGCCAGGCTCATCTCGAACTCCCAACCTCAGGTGGTCTGCCCGCCGTGGCTTACCAAAGTGCTGGGATTACAGGTATGAGCAACCACACCTAGCCCCAAAAGTTTATTTGCTGCTACTTGTTCATGAAAGATCATTTAGGGACTCTGCTCCTATGTCACCATCATCTTTATTCCAAGACCCAGATAGAGAGGTTGGATTCTACCGGATAAGGAGGTAGAGAGAAAAGAGGGCATGGCAAAGCATGTGCTGGCTCTTAAGGACTCTACCAGCAGCTCAAATTGCATTGGACAAAGCAAATCTCATGACTACTTCTCGATTTAAAAGGCTAAGAAATATAATCTTTCCCTAGGAAGGAACGTGGAATACTGTCAAGCAATGACATAGTCTACAACAACATTTAACTAGAGTGTTACCCTTTACAGAATGACTCTTCGTAGATTATGTCCCCAAGATAAACTTTCTTTAGCATAACTGTCCCCCATCTCAGCATACATGAGCTTCATTGTACACCAACAATATCTTCCAGTATTTGCTCCTTTTCCACCTGCACTTGCTTGAACCTCCTGCTTTAGCCTCCTTGCCTTCTCTTTGCTTCTAGCCTCATGTTGGCTTGTGGTGCCTTAGTTTACCTAGTTTCATTAGCCTCTGGTCTAGTGCATCCTGTTTCGGATTACATCTTGTCTCCTTTCTAGCTCAGCACAATACAGCTGTCTATTTAGCATGTTGCTCTTCTTATGCCACTCCAGAACTCTAGATCTTTCCTAAGGGGCAAGGGCACAGTCTGACACTTCCAGATGCACTCCCATGTCCTGGCTCCATCTCTAATGGATCAGTTATTACAGCCAGTACCTCACAGGAGCTATACCATCCCAGGACACATAATATTATCATTGCAATTTTATAGCCACAAAGACAAGATGTGAGGAGGTTAAATTATTTACTCAAGAACACAAAGATAACATTGAAAACATTTTTGCCCACTTCTTGCTCTTCTGCAGTGTCTAAAATAAAGAACCAGGGGCGCATGTCCTCAGGACCTCCGGAGGCTGTGTCATGGAAAACAAATAAAAAATGAAAGAACCATGGTGGGTCTCATTGTAACTTAAAGTTTGATAGGGGCCTCTGGAAGAGCAATGACATTCTTTTCTCAGTGAGTGGAGACGGTGGATGTGGACATTGAAAGAGATTGCATCAGATTTGGAGTCTGAGAATTGTCTCTCTGGTCTGCAGAAATGTTCCAGTAGATGAAGAGTAAGTGTGGCCTAGGTGAGTATGAAAGGTGGGTGGCAGGGAGGGAGCTTGATCTCCATAATCAGGCAACTATTCTTTGGGTCTGAGATCCTTAGAGAAAACTTATTTAGGTGGCTCTTTTTCATACTTCTGACCTACTTCAATATTCAAGAATAGATTGCTAATCAGAGACTGTTTTTGTCTGTCTTTTCTGTTTCTCGTGTGCCATCTTTTATTGTTTCATTGCTTTCTTTTGACTGGATAGTGCGTCTGAAATCTTTCTTCTAGCCACTCTGATCTTCACCAACCCCTTTGCTGGATGCATGTAGAATCAAGACTTTTAAAAAGCAGCAACATTTCTAATGAGGTGTAAGTGTTAGACTACTGGGACCCCACAAGGTGTAAACATTGCTTAATGTTTCTGCTTCTTCATTCTTCTCTGAGGACCACACAAGCCTGGTGCCTTCCTGAGAGCAGACAGAGAAAGCTCCTCACAAAAAACAATACACAAACAAACCAACCAAAAAACCCAGACCTAAAGTCAGTGTTCTCCAAAAAAATTAGCCTGTTCACATTCTTGCATGGATTTAAAGAGTTTTCAGGCTAACGTGAGTCTCAAAGTGGCCACCGTGTAGCAACAGCGCTAACTCAACAAGTGGCAGCTGAGTCCCCTCAGTCCCTTGCTACCCACTCCCACCCCTTACACAATTGAATTTTCTCTTGAGTTAAAATGTTGCATAACAGGTGGCTCCAAACTCAGCATAGCACTGGGTCAGAGACTGGTTGGAGGTTAGGAAAAATTGTCTCACTTAAAAGTCCAAAAATCATTACCACTTGATTTAAAGAAGAAATTTTCATCAATATTTTCCATGTTTGTGTTTTCCATTATAAAATCATATCTCAAAACTGTACTCTAATTAGTGTGGAACCAAGAGACAGCTCCACACTCCCTCTCAGTGATGTTGCACTGCAGGAGGCAACAACAAATAAGGCAATCAATGCTTTGCTACTTTAAGGATATTGAGTTCCTTTATTTTAGGAAGAATATTTCTGAGTTTCGAGCTACATTACAACCAGAATGCAAACACGCTGCAATTTGCAAAAAATTTTATACAATTTTGGACATAAATGGTTCAAGGCAGTGCAATCTTCTACTGAGAAAAGAGGATTGAGAGTTGCTTGAAGACTCCTGGGCCCTTTAGTTGTGACCTATGGGAGGCAAAGTGGTGCAAGGATCCTAGAGATCTGCATTCTTACACTGGCCATGGGGCAAAGTTACCCTAAGCAAGTCAGCTCATGGGTCCCACTTTCTCCACTTGTTAAAATAAGAACACCCTAAATAGACTGAAAATTGTATGATTCCATCTATAAAATGTCCACAGGAAAACATTATCACTCTCTTCCCATGCATGGCTGAGCTTTCGAAAATACTCAGCATGTCCTTCGGGATAACGGGAGCAAGTGCAAGCCCTTTAAGAACCCCACCTTGCCAGCAAAGAATAGATCACCAGCATGTCAAGAGGAACATCAGGAGGGAATTTTCATCTGGAAGATACAACTGATTTCTTGCGTTCCCATGGACATTTTTTAGGAAAATACTTTGCAGTATTGCCTTACAGTCTACTTCTGTCAAAGACAGAAGGAAATGGGGGTAGCTCTACATTCCTATTTGCCTCAAGTCTTCACTGGCAGAGTTAGAAGTCAGCTGTTGAAATCTGAGGGCTGAAGGCTCTGAAACATGGTGTGAATGGGAGAGGCATATTTTCATTTTGCAGGAACTTCTACTCAGCTCTAATGTTTGTTCGGTACTCTCTGGAGGGTCGGGATGGGGGTGGGAGGTAGAAGAGAGAATCACATCTGTTGTGAATGAAGCACAATATCAACTGTTATACACAATCCTACCATTTAAATTGAAAATATCAAATATCCAGAAATATTTTCTACATTCATGTGAGTATCAAAATAGCTCAGCGTTGTCTGTTGGCCAATCATAGGGAATTATACTGTTATTCTAAAATACTTGAGCTTACTTCTTACTGATAAATAATAGGAAAGAAAACTTCAATTCTACAAGCATGTTTTCATAAACACAGAGAACTAATTCAAATCCACCATGATTTGAGTAATTGGTACAATTCAAACGTAGTGGCTGCTGATAGCACTGGCTATTTTCCTTTCAAAGGTTGCTATTTACATAATGAAAACAAATCTGATGCATTGCAAGCAGAAGCATATTCTGTGAGGACCTAAATAAAAAATCATTTCATGTTGTAATTAGAAATTGTGAAGCCTTCATCATTGTTTCCAGTGGAGTTTCTTGTGATGCTTTGCTAGGTGAGTTTTTGCTACTAGGATTTCCCCTTAAATGATTGACTCAGTACCTGTGTATTCAAGTGTCTTTACCATTTTGTATTTGGTCATATTCAACCATAATGTAATTTCAAAAGTACTTCTATTGTTAGCAATTGTCATTTGTGCTGGCTTGTCCAGTTTGCTGACACATCTCTTAATGATCTCCAGAAACCACTCATCCACTGAGGTCTATTCTTCAATCAGCATGGCCCTGTCTCAAAATGACCCTCCCTGGAGTACACAACCAGCAAAATCTTAATATAAATAACTCATAGAAGAAATTTTGCTTAAAAAATTAAACAACTAGATTATAGACATATAAAAGCATGAGATTTTAATGGTAGCCTGAGAGTTCATAGTTAACAGCAACATAAGACACAAAGCAATTCAAATCATTGCATTGTTCTTCTCATCTTACCTATACTCTTGTATATGTAAAATGGGGATAATAATAGTACCTACCTATCCCCAGAGTTGTAGAGATTAAGTACATTAAATTTATGTAAAAGTGCTTGAAACAGTTTCTGGTACATGCAAGTCTAGGCTATCATATAGGCTATTATGTAAGATAAATATTACTTTTATCTTTTTTCTTTGGATTGTGCGGATTGCACACATCTTCCCATGATAAATTATAATTTTTCATTTCAGCATAACTCCAGCAAATTTAAACACAAATATAATGTTAAAAACTATTCCCTATGCTCAAACTGGAACTGGAGCACTGCACAAATATTGAGCTATCTTCTAGATCATGCATGTATGTTGTTGTTACTTGTTATTGGATTTTCATTTATATGCCAAACACCTTTAAGGTGCTTTACATGCTATGATTTATTTAATCCTCATAAATATATTAGACACTGCTTTTATAACTTTGCAGCTAAGGAAACTTAGATAAAGACTGATTATATAACTTGTCCAATATCACACAGGTAGAAAATTATCAACAGAGGATTCAGATGGAGGCAGCTAGATTCTAGAGACCACTTGTTTAACCTCTATTATTTCTTGTTATGAACAGAAATTTCCTCATTTCAACTCCTGAGCTAACAGTTACCACTGTGCAATAGTAAACAAGTCACTATTAAATTATTGTCAGCTGTATGTCAGCAGAATTGCCCAAGTTTAGATTCTTCACAGAGGCACAGCTTTGTTTAGTGAGCAACATTTTACATATGTCCTGGATCCCTAGTTTAACATCAGTGAGGAGCCTTATTCTCTCCCAGAAGTCCAGTATGGATTAGGGCATGTAGCAGGCCTTCCATAAATATGTGGACCTATGTGATACTATTGGATTGTGAGCCCTCAGAATTCATTTGGAATAAGGTGATTTTTCTATTCTAATCGAGGATTCGTTTTCCCTGCTGGTACCTCTCCCTATACCTTACATTTGGGCAAGTCTGTACTGAGTTAGCTGGAAAAGTGAAGAATCAGGATCATCATTCTTAAAAGCAAGTTCTTTCTTCCCTTCTTTTTTTCTTTTTTTGAGACATTAGCCAGTAGACAGGACATTCAGAAACTTTACAGAGAAGTAGATCATGGAAAATCCCCATCCAAAATTCTGTACTCCAGAGCCAGGCTCAGTGGCTCACACCTCTAATCCCAGCTCTTTGGGAGGCTGAGGTGGGTGGACTACTTGAGGTCAGGAGTTTGAGACTAGCCTGGCCAACATGGTGCAACCCTGTCTCTACTGAAAATACAAAAATTAGCCGGGCATGATGGCGTGCACCTGTAGTCCCAGCTACTTGGGAGGCTGAAGCAGAAGAATCACTGGAACCCGGGAGACAGAGGTTGCAGTGAGCCACCGCCCCCTAGCTTGGGCAACAGAGTGAGTCTCTGTCTCAAAATAAATAAATAAATAATAAAATAAAATAATACAAAATTCTGTACTCTCACCAAATGATGATCAGATCTCATGAATAAAAACAACATGCATTGGGATTAAGCATTGAAAGTCTCCTTAGCCTCAAAGATAAGAACCCAAAATGACTAAGCAGGCAAAGGGGAAGACACTGAGAATTTGGGAGTGTTATGTGGAGGAATCTTGGGAAGCATTTCCTCCCTGCCCATCATTATTTTATATTTGAAAGGCAAGACGCAGACTCTTATTCAGCCAGAAATCTGCCAAGCCCCCACCAGGGACTGTAGAAAATGCTCTAATTCTATTAGCAATGCATATATGTTGATTGAAACTAAGTGGAAGATTTTAGGTATAAAGCAATCTTTTCCTCATCTATGAATTTAATTTTCTTCTTAAGCCTCATTCACTATGGGAAAAGCCATTTCCTTCTGACTCACTGTAATTGTGGAGTCACCTTAGCTTGCATTAGTTGTTATAATTAAATACTATTGATGGAAAAGAATTCCACAAGTATGAGATCTCTTCAAAATATTAAGCACTAATAATTGATTGTGGAAAATGTAACTGCAGTTAATTAGGGCAACACTGTCTTCACTTCGACATTTAAACTTTTACCGTTTTATATTCTAATTCAAGAGCCAGCAAATTTTTCCTGTAAAGTGCTTTGCAGGCCACTTGGTCTTGGTACTTACGACTTAACTCTGTTGCAGTATGAAAACAGCCATAGATTAGGCATGAACAAGTGAGTGTGACTGTGTTCCAATAAAAATTTATTTCTGGACACTGAAATTTGTATTTCATTTAATTTTCCTGTGTCATAAAATATTATTCTTCTTTTTGATTTTTTCCTCCAACATTTAAAAATGTAAAACCATCCAGAGCTTATAAGCTATAGAAAAAGAGATGACGACTCTATATATTCTTTGAGGACATCAATCATATTTTCCTCATCTAAATGAGTGATAATCAGATGCTTGAAATATCAGTAATTTATAGGAATGCTAAGGGGTCACAGGAACTTGCAAACCAATACAAGGAAGGAGAAAGAATAGGGAAATAAATAACTAAAATGTCATATCCTTAAGGGTCACTATACTGCACATATACTATATAAGGGTTGTATACTATACAACCCTTAAGAGTTGTACTATACTACTTGTAAAAACATTTCTTGATAAGCTATTTGGAAACATTGCCTTTATTTTTTACTTTCAAAATTCAGGTCACAGTTGAACATGGATTGCTCAGCAGTGCTTCAAGAGGCTGCTGGGGCTTTGCTGTGATTAGCATCAGAGCTGAAAAGACGGGATATAAGCCATGATTGTTAATGGAAATAACTGCTTCTCCTATTATCATTCTGCATGGAAAAGAAAGAGAAAATAAATCCAAATAGAAAGAAAAGGTCTCATGCTTGTTTGTGGATTTTGATGCTAGCCCTAGTGTTAAGCTTTTTCAGAGTAATTAAAATAAAGCTACATCTTTCTGAACCTAGGAAAAACCTTGAGAAATAGAGATTCCTTCAGAGTTGCAGGGTGCTGCTGGGCCCCAGTTGGACAGCTTTAACCACACTGAAGTCTACTGATAACTTGTACTGAGTTTCTCTGGTGCCCAGGAGAGATACGGGCTCACTGCCAGTTCAGAAAGTTTCCTACTTGCTGTATCCTCATCACCAGGGACACATCATTTCTAAATGGATAGTGAGATCCCTAGTAGAGCTCCAAGGTATAAAACCAAATCATTTCACTTTCAGATTTACATACTTAAAAAAAATCACACCATAGGAACTAGAATTTATTAACACAGTGAGTGCTTAGCCACAAGCCTCAACATCTCCAAAACTTGGGCAATGCCAAAGAGATATACACTCTATACTAGTTATGTCCCAGTAGAAAAAAATCTTAGAATCACCAGGTTGGAATAAATTATGAGTATCACCTAACATTCCGCAAAATCTATCAGAACAATGCTTAGCTCATTTCAGACAGAGGAGTTTGTAAAAAATGTGTTGAGTTTTTTCCTCCCTTTGCACTGGTGATTAACAAAAGCATAGAGGAAATGTGCCATAGGAAAGGCAAGAAATGGAGATGATTCATAAAAAGCCAATCAATGAAAAAACTTGGTCCTGGAACTCTCCTCTAGTCTACAAATTGGAGTGAAAAATAAATGTAGTATGTTTGATATCATTCAAGAGCAGTTTTGCACCTGCGGCTTTTTGTTTGGCACAATATAAGCTCATTTCCTGCCCTCTCAACAAGGTGAGCTCTTCTTTCCCCTTCCCTAAGCCAAACCCTTCTGCTTTCTCTCTGTAAACAGCTCCTCCAACAACACATCTACCCGAAAGATTTACTCACTAGCCCTGAAAAAATGTGGGGATTTCTCTTCAAATCCGTCTGCTCTAAGTACGTATTCTTATTATTGTTAGTGTACTTACTACAGATATCTACCAAGTATGTACTCTATCTATCTATCATCTATCTATCTATCTATCTGATCTATAGATACCAGATATATACTATAGATATCTACCAGAGTAGAGTGTATCCCCTTTAATGATATAACATGAATACTTATTAATTCAACTTAACTGTTAAATGCATAACGTGTCAACCAGTATACAACTTTTATGTCTTTCGTTGAAATTTAGTGTAGAGCAGGGACTGAATTTAAGTTATTTCGTGTCTCAGAGTTGTCCTTAGACATTGTCTTCAGGGCTGAGCCTTTGTATTGTCAGCTCACATGCTAACTTCTAAAAGAGACTTTTGTATTTCCCTGCATCAAAACTTACCAGCTTATATCCTATTCCCCAGGATTCTTCTCTCAACTGCTAAGAAAGAGTTGTGATAAGTACGATGATGTTAATGGGCATTAGTGACAACATATCACTTTCTCTGAAATACTGTACTTTAATCAGGATTTTATTGAAGAAAATCAGAATGTGAGAAATGAATTTATATCAGAGCTGAAATTTCAGGCCAAAGAGGGAGAAATTTTTCAACTTTGGAGCTTCATCAAGGCTCTCATATATAACCACCTAGGCATTCTTCTCCTCACCAAACCCAAATAGCCCAGTTCAGAGAAGTACTCAGTACAGGTTGAGCACTGCTAATCTGAAAATCCAGTATCTAAATGGCTCCAAAATTCAAAAGTTTTTGAGTACTGACATGACACCATGAAAATTTTACGTCTGTCCTCATGTGACAGGTCACAGTCAAAAGGCAGTTGCACAACACACAGCTTATTCAGTGTCCCCAAGGGAAAAATAAAATGACCTTCAGACTGTGTATAAAATGTATATAAAACACAAATGAATTTCGTGTTTAGACTTTGGTCCCATTCCCAAGACATCTCATTATGTATATGCAAATATTCCAAAATCTGAAAAAAAATCCCAAATTCTGGTCCCACACATTTTAGATAAGGGATATGCAACCTGTATATAATAGCCTTGATAGTAATTACTATCCATACAGATTGTAAATGAAAAATGTTCATGGCAAATAATATATGCATCAAAATTTTAAGGTTATGATTATCAAGGGCCTCCACGTAATAATTATACATGAGAAATCTCTGGTCTATATTTAAATAATAATACTATATGTCTGAATTTCCTCAAGTTGGACATATGCTTGATCTATATACATGGATTTGTGAGCATAATTTGTCAATTTGTGAATTTTAACCCACTTATACTTCCAATATCAAAACAAATTTAAAATTTTTTCTTGTATCAACAGCTTACCATTAATAGGTCATTAGTTGCAAAAGTGCACTTCAATTGGCTCATACTACAACTAGTCTTAGTATACCTTTCTGCATGTGGTCTTTAATAAAGGCATAAACAAATATTTCTTAAATATGTGCTCCAGCTGAAGACAAAACAATGGACAACGACCATATTAAGCAAAAGTAGTCAGCAAATTCATAAATCAGTGTTTAATCTATATTCCTCTGGTTAAAAGAGCAACTTTCAGGTTAAGCAAAGCCATTTTTCTTTATTACAGGTATAAATATTTCAGAGTATTAACTGAACTTTGATCATTGTATTAAATTCCTCTAAGCATTCAAAATTTTAATGAAGGTAAAATATTTTTCATTGAATAAACAAATGTTTAGCAGTAAAAATAGACATTTAAATGAATCCTAACTCATAAATGTATTTTGTTTTCCCTAGATGCAAGTAATAAGAATTCCTCTTTTTTTTGCCAGTGGCATAAACAGTATTTATGTAGATCTAAGCTTCAAGGAAAGATTTAGAAATGTCTTCAGAAAAAGTGATATCATTACCATGAGAAAATTTCATAAATATATATCCACAATATTTTAAAGGGATGGTTCCTCATATTTTTAATTATATTCACTGACTTTTCTGATTAGAGAAGCTGTTTCCACTGGAATTCACTATTTATGGCTTACAATGTCTTCATTTATTTTTGCAGATTCATTTAGAAGGCAATTACTTTAGTAATCACTTTATAGCTGAAGGTACTAAAACCGAAGGACTTATAAGTCTCTCTCTCTCTCTCTCTCTAAGTAAAGATACAAAACAATTTATTAGTTGCAGAGCAGCTAAGAACATTGAGCCTTTCTGCACAACGATGCAATGCTGAAATCTGCCCAGGAACAAACTTTTGCTTTGTGCCTAATTCTTAGGAGACTTTTTATTTTTATTTTTTCATTTTTTATTTTTAGTATATGTGCTGCCGAAGTGAGTACTTTTTTTTTTTTTTTTTTTTTTGAGATGGAGTCTTCCTCTGTCACCAGGGCTGGAGTGCAGTGGTACGATCTCGGCTCACTGCAACCTCTGCCTCCCGGGTTCAAGCAATTCTTTTGCCTGAGCCTCCCAAGTAGCTGGGACTACAGGCGCCCACCACCACGCCCGGCTAATTTTTTGTGTATTTAGTAGAGATGCGGTTTCACCGTGTTAGCTAGGATGGTCTTGATCTCCTGACCTCGTGATCTGCCCACCTCGGCCTCCCAAAGTGCTGAGATTACAGGCATGAGCCACGGCACCCAACCATTCTTAGGATACCTTTATCTGTTCAGGCTTGTTCTCTGTCAGTGGTTGCATTTGTGGATCAACAGACAAGTTCATGGATATCCAAAAGAAAAAGAGTGAAAGCTTTAACACAGCCACTTCCATTCCTAGGTCCCTCACCAGACTGAGGGGGCAGTGGCAGTGGGATAGGGTCATCCTTTATTCAGGCTTAGCTCACATTTTCCTAGGGTAAAGGAGCCCAGCCTCCTTACATACAATTCTGTCAGTTACTTCTTACAGAAGCCCTGTTAGCTAGTTTGTATTATTACTCACAAGGCACTATCAAGATTGAAGTGATTGGGTTCACAAGACTGAAGTGATCGTTAAACTGCAAAATACACATTTTTTTTAGTAACAAATCAACTTTTAGTTTTTTAAGATGGGGCTAGAAAAAGTCTCTTTTACATAGAGCACTAGTGATGTGTATTTTCACATTAGGAAAGCAAAATTGTCATTTGGAAAACGACTTGTGTTATTTCTAAAGTGTTTAGAGTCCAACAGGATGGGAAGGGGAGATTCTCTGTCACCATAAGGCATCCTTGCAGGCCTGCTGTCTTCCTGATTTTGATCTTTAAAAGGCCCATAAGGGCAGAAAAGTGTTAATAGTGTTCCCTTTCTCTCTTGTGTAAAATCTGAGAAGGAACCCTCAGAACCTGAGGTGTTGGACCACGGGATAGAGTGTGTCACCTCTTGACACTGGAACGCTGGGCTTAGACTAGAAGATGAGGCCACAGTTCCTCAGGGAATTTTCCACTGCAGCTGACTGCACACTGGCAATGTGGTTGAGTTATTCAGGGTTTTCTTGTCCTTTTGTTTCTCTTTCTTCATTGGCCCTCGCACTAAAGTACAGAAAATCACAAAGATGTACTCGTGTATGTGTACATTAATACTCAATGAGCTGAGGTAAGCCTGAGGAGAGGTGGGTTCACAGGGGCAGAGGAGGGCCAAAAGCAATGCCATGTACGTTACTGCTTCTATCAGAACCACCTCTGACGGGAGTGGGTGCAGGTGTTCAGACATGCATGAGAAATGGGAAGAGTATCACACTTCAGTTATGGATTTCATGCACTGTGATTAGGATGTGAAAATAGTATTTGCAGAAATCTCACATAAGTTTTTTCTAGACAAATTGTATTCTAAAAACATAGTTCACCTAAATATCTTTGATAAGAGTTAAAATGTTGGAATAGATATTATTAGTGGCTTTTGTGTGTGCATGATATATGCACACACATATATAATCTTACAAAATTTCTAACATATTTAGAAATACCAAGAAAAACAATGTGAGTTCAAATAATAGAGATATAATATGTATTGATATGCAAGTATATATATATATATATATATATATATATATATATATATGGCCTGATTATGTAAACCATCTTATCTTGAAATTGATAAGGACATTCAGCTTCCCTACATAACTCACCCAAAATTTCCTTACTAAAGAGTAATCAGGAACTTGAAATCTCCTTAACCACCTGACTTCTTGAGTTTTTTTTTATTAGATTCACAATTTGTATTCCAAAATATAGCATTTCATCAACTCATTCTTTAAAATCCAGTCCCAGGGGGCACTGCTAACACTAGAGTCATGCAGTAAGCAGGGATGCTTTGCTGCCTGGGTATGCACACACAGACAGACACACAGACACTCACACACACACAGAAACACATCTCACACAGAAACACACCTCACACACACAGATACACAGACACACACCCCACTCACACGGACACACATCACAAACACAGACACATAGACACACTCCCCACTCACACAGACACACATCTCACACACACAGACACAAAGACACACACCCAACTCACACAGACACACGCCGCACTCACACAGACACACACCCCACTCACACATACAGATACACAGACACACACCCCACTCACACACACACCCCACTCACACAGACACACACCCCACTCACACAGACACACAGACACACACGCCACTCAGAGAAATGCTCCTGTGCCTTTCCGGATCGGGACTGAGTGTATCTGCTCTTCTCAGTCCCACCACTGAACACTGCTCAACCCTGGGGGAGAAGGAGAAGAAAGAGACAAAGAAAAACCCTAGGTTTTACTGACAATGTACCCAAAACAGACTGAGGATAAATCTATAAGTAATACAGATTACTTAGAAGTAAATAGGTAATTTTCTATTAGGCAGAATGGAAACAGAAGCCATTCTATTCCAAGTTCAGAAGTGAAAAAATTTTTAAGTTGTGTTTACTTTGCACACCTCAGGTTTATGACTACTCATGACATAACTAATCATGTGATTTTTTAAAATTTCATTTACAATATAAGACTCAAAACTAATATTCAGAAACTCTGGGAATGCAAAATGATGTTAAAATTACTGAGTTGCACTTAAAGAAGTTTTGTTGAGTGAATGTAAAGCAGGTTGCGTTAATAATTCTTACCCCTTTAAAACCAAAGTGAGATATATATTTTAATTCACATGCTTGTAAAGCTCCTGTCTGATAGCTGTTGACATCATAATAGTCTTGTCCACATTGTTTATTTTCAAGTAAATAAAGGTTTAGGGGATGTGTTTTCTAGACAAACCAAATAGATGATACAGAATCATCCATGACAAATGTTTTCTTCAGGATAAACCACACAAGATATCAGCTAAGAAATGTATCTTTTAAATCTCATATTAGGATTTGGGACATAAAAATAAAATGGGAGTTACTCTGTCATAGGGAAAATGCAAGTCCTCTACAAAAGCAATCAATTCAGATAAAATGTAACTGAAATATTTCTGATCTTTCTCAGTCGTCTGAAAATAAATATGAAACAATTTTCTAATAAAGCAAAAATTGCCTTTGAACTTCATTAGTAACTTTTATAAACATAAGTAAAGGAAATTATTTTCATTGCAATAATTTCCAATAGTTATCATTATTTTATTCATCTAATCCCAATACAAAAACAAAAACTAGGAACAGAATACTTTAATAAATTGAAAAGACTAAATTTGGCAGGAAGGTTTAAATTGTCTTGAGAGCATGTATTAATATTAACTGAGAAGAAAATATACCCAATTCTGATGGCATGGAGGCATGTTCCACTTACTGAGAGTCAGTGCCCCTGATGGGGCTACCACTTGTCCTCCTGACATGTTAGCACAGGAAGAAATAACAATATCTTGTCTATGATATTCTCAAAGACATTAATCAATACTGATATCATTCCAGATACTTACATATTCTAAACAACTGCCCTCAGTTAAACTAAGTTGCATTAATTTATATTTTAAAAATCTAAAACAATCCAATAACTGCATATTTCTATGACAAAATTGCTAAATTCTAGGTCTTAAGAAGATTTATACATGTAGGGGCATGCTCTTAGAGTAGCCCATGTGAGGAATGGCTCCATCAGGCAATCTCCAGGGATCAAACTGAGAATCACAAATTCATACAGAAATCGCTAGTTGCTACAGTGTGAAACAAAAGTTCTGTGTTCTTCAACACAGTTCTCTTATACAAGAGCAAGGGATTTCTTCAAGGAAAACCGAGCAACAGATCTTGTCTTATATCATAAGAAGCCTATTTTGCCTTCTAAGGAAAGCTGAGCAGACCTTGTCTCTACATAACAAGGACCCTGTTCTTGCCCACTACTCCATCTGGGGTGGGGGACCCCAGCCTTCCAGATATCCTGCTGAGAGTGCCCATTTCCATGATGCATAATTATTGTGACCTCTTAAAAAAAGTAGTGACCAACTCATTGCCAGAAGGATACCCAAACCTCAGTAATACAAAATAGAGAAATAGAAATACAGAAACCATACTTTAAATATCTCATCATTCATTCTCAGTCATACACCATTATATGGATCTCATCAATAAATGCAGTGGTTTCTTTGACTTCTACTATACCTGTCTCTTCACTATGAGGCAAAGGCTGGCAAGAGAGAAAGGACCCTTCGCTGTCCTTGGCTGCAAATTTTCCAGCTAACACTGTGCACAATCTGCCGTTTATGGTTGCAGCCGAGCAGTCTTATTGAAATCCCTCCTTGTTATTATCCTAGGGGTTTTCTTTTTCCTCTCTTCTGTGTTTGACTTCCTGTTTCCTGTGTTCCATGTTTTTCTCCTTCTTGATTTGTTCTCTCAGTTTCAGTGGATCACATCTTCCAATAGTGCTCTGGAAAAGAATGCCTTACATGTTTGATAACAGTATCTGTGTTCTATCCTCCCATATGGTTGATCTTTTACCTCTATATTGAATTCTACGTAGGAAATAATATTATTCCTGAACTTTAAAGGAATTCTCAATTCCACTAGCTTGCAGAGTTCATTTGATTTTTAGTGCTTTGTAAGTGACTTGATTTTCCATCTGGAAGCTTTGAGAATCTTCCCTTTGCACCCAGTTTTGAAATTTCACAATGATGTGCCATAGATAGGCCTATTTCCATTCATTGTCGAGGCTTCCTGTGGACCCTTTCAATCTGGAAATTCATGACCTTTACTCTTGGGAAAATGCCTTCAATTATCTTCTTGATGATTTCCTATCTTCAATTTTCTGTGTTCTTGCTCTTTTTGAACTTCTACTATTACATATTAGATTTTCTATACTGTTTTCTAAATTTCTTATCTCCTTAGACCTGTTTTCTGTCTTTTTCTTCTATTTTCTTCTTTTTTGTTTTCTGAATGCCTTAGCATCTTGTTCTCAGTTCAGGGATGCAGTATCTTCCAAAACTCCCTAGGATATTCATAATAGGTGTTGGAAAATTTCTTCTTCGTCAGTGGCTTTTATTTTCTTGCCAAGTTGTTTTTTTCCTGTCTGTTCTGGTTTTTATCTTCCATCTTGGGGTCTTCCCTGATTAGAAACTCTAAATATGTATATTTAGAGGCTGGTTGACTTTAAGCTTCACTGTAATGTAATCTGGGTATCCCATTTACTAGAAAATTGTGATGTCAGTGACTTTAGGTCTTTCTTCTTAGGCTGTTCAGACTCTTCAAAGTAGAATCTTCCTGTCTTCTACATGAGTGGTAGAAGCCTATTGGAGTATCTAAGGCCTCAGGAATCAATACACATGAATTCGCCTAAGCCTGTTGTTTGTTGTCAGTATGGTTAGCATATCTTTCATCTGGGGTCGGGTGGTCTCAGCTCTCATCCCTGCCCCTTCCCTGGCCTCCTCATTGTGTTGTGGAATACATTTGAAAAGTGCTGCCTTAAAGTACTAAGTACGAATGGCTCACTTCTATCTCATTGGCTAGATATAATCATTGACTTATTAACTGCTCAGATATGATGGAAGGACATATATTATTTCTGCTGTATACAGATGGAAAAGCTGAATCTCATCCATGGCAGAGAGCCTTCTCAGCAGTAAGCTCCCTTATTTACCTGGGAACCCTGATGATCAACTTATTGCTCAATTAGTTGCCCTTTTCAGGTTCCAATATCCAGGTAGTAGAGTCAGCAAACTGAAATTAAGTCAGTGCTTGTAAACAGTAACTATTTAAGATTCATGGCAAATGTTTAAGGTACCCACAACCTAAACTTTCATTTCCTTTTAGTATTGTTAATTAAAAATAGCCCTCTTTTTCTTAAATAAATTAGCTAAGGGAGACAGGATGAAATATACATGCTGGTGATAGTCATTAGGAATTCTCATAAGCTCTTATCCTTGAGTCATTTATGCCCTAATTTTTCACAGCAAACAAATGCTCATTTTCTATATGGCTTGCCTTATTTTCCATATTTTCATACACTATGCCTTTTCTCTTCTATTTGTCATTTTCTATTAGTGTTCTTTATTTTTCTTTATTTGCTGCTTCTCCAACTCATTTTCCACAAGCTTCTTTTTCCTGTTTGCTCAGTAAATTCAAGATCAGTAACATTTCTCACCAACTGAGCTTTACAATCACCAGTAAATCAACCAATAAATGATTTTTAAAGTATACTGTGTATATGTGATGGAAGAATGAACAAGCCCAGGAGATAAAGCATGAGAAATATAGAAGCTACCTTCATGAATATTCTATGGTTGCAAGATTTTTCCATGCAAAACAGTTACATCAAATGTACATAAAATGTAACATAAAAATGCAGAAGATGTGTCCTTGGTTAAATTTCCTCCAGCTGGTGCTTTGCCCTGACACTGACATTGTTAGGGATGATTAGCATTCCACAACATCCAAGTTCACAGTGTCAGTGGGTTGTCTGTGAGCTTGTCTGGATGAAAAGAAAGTCATTCTAATCCTGTTAATATCATTAACAAAAAAATAACATGCTGGCAAGATTTGGGTTTGAACTTCTGTCTTTTATCTGCCAAATTTCCATTTAAAATTTAATCAGAACAGACATACTTCTAATGCTGAAAGCAGCTCATTAATAGCTGACATTTATTGAACATTCACTACAAGCCATGCAGTGTACAAAGAACATGCATTGTCATACTTCATCCTTTCAAATCCCTGTGAGGTACTTGTGATTACTCTGCATACTTTACAAATGAGGAAACCAGGTCTCAGATTAATAATGTGCCCAAGGTCACATAGCTGGGAGATTGTAGAATCTAGGCTTCATGGCTCCAGTTTCTATGCTGTTAAATATGATGCTTCAGTGTTCCCAGTATTGGATAGAATACACTCGTGAAATAAAAACAAAATCCTAAACTCTCCAAGCAACTGAACAAACCCCCTTGGCCAAGGAGACCCCAGAAAAACTTACAACTAAGTTTCCTAGGCATGAAGGGATGGGAGGTTGGTCAAGCCTCATTACACACCCCCTTCCTTGATAACTACCATTAGACTTTTTTCCCTCAAAGTTAAACAGAAATCAGCCCTAGAAAACAAAGAATGGAAGACTCGCTCCTCCTCTAAGTTCAACCAACCACCTGGCACTGCTACTGAACTCCTTTCCCCTTTCATGGTTTGGACACAGCCATTGACCAGCATTCCTTTCTGATAAGGGACCACCAACCACAGACTGGTTCTGGCCAACCCATAGAGGCCATTCACAGGGCACATCTGTGCCCTCTATTTCACTTTTTGATGTATAGAGCCTAATTTTACATTTTAATGTTTTCTCCACCCCAAAGTGAACACGGAACGTATGTAACATACATGTTTGTTTACCATGCATGTGCAACAATCCTCTCACGTATACTCCTGGCCCCTCCTATAGCCTGTTAAATATGTATGTCTAGCTGATCTGCCAAGCATAACATTTCTGTGACACTTTCTCTCCCTCAAAGTGACTGCTTTTGGTTTCTGCAAGAGGATATTCCTGTCAGGCTGCAGGTTGCAACCCTTTATATGAAATAAAGTTCTTTCTTTCAAATTTATAGATTTCATGATTTCAAGTTGATATACTTTAAAATATGAATCCATTAGAAATTCAAGATAATAGTTATCTGAGTTTCTCAATGTTGTTTTATTAAAAAAAGATAATAGAAGAAATAAGTCATCCAACACTATAAATCTCAAAGCATTATTCACATCACAAAACGTTGTAAGCATTAGAATCACTGCTTAATTAAGAATTCGTTAAGCATTCATTGTTGCATAACAAGTTACCCCAAAACTTGGTCACTTAAAACAATACTAATCATTTTCCTTCACAGTTTCTGTGAATCAGGCAGAAATGCTTTGACTGGATAATCATGGCTCTGGGTCTCTAATGAGTTGCTCACCAATGTCAGTCAGGATTATAGTTGTCTGAAGCTTAATCGGAACTGGAGGATCTGCTTCAAGATAGCTCAGCCACATGGTAGCAATGTGGGTGGCAGTGGCAGCTGTTGTCAGGAGGCCTCAGTTTCTCTCTATATGGGCCTCTCCACAAAGCTGCTTGAGCATCCTCAAAGCATGGCTTCCCCGCAAAGTGAGCAATCCAAAAGACCAAGGTGGAATGTCTTCCATGATCTATTTTCAGATGTCATGTGCTGTCACTTCTATCATATTCTCTTGGTCATAGAAGTTGGCTGTGACTCATTGTAGGTGAAGAATCCACAAGAGAGTGAATACCAGCAGGCAAGAATCACTGGGGGCCGATCTAGAGGATGGCTACACAAAGGAAAAAAACTTTTCTGTTTGATGAATACTTGGAAAGCCACAGTGTGTGGGAGGTGAGGCCCCCAAGGTGTTTTCTGGGTCATCCTAGTCAGTGCTAGAGCAGCTTTCCAAGGGAGTGGGAGTCTACTGTTCATAGGCCTCTGGTTTCACAGAGTAGAATACGCTAACTGAACATGACAGCAATATTACTTCAGAAAACAGAGAGCAATGAAGGTAAAGGAAACCAAAAATATTTTTCTCCAAAATATACTTCGTTGACATATTTTGAAATGGCTATTCAGAGGGTCTGCACATAGGAATACACCCTTGCAAATCCTTTTGTGGAGGAGATTTGCATCTGTAGGAAAATCTGCACTGGCGAAATAAATAGCCAGGCTTTCTCTGGGTCCCACACCTTGTCCTGATCTAGGAAGGACTGGCTCATGGGAGAGGGAGACTAAGAGTCTGACACCTTTGGGGGGTCTCACAGAAACTTCTTATTTCTGAGAGCTGCCACCTGTGAGGTTTCACCTGCATAACAAGAGCACCTTTGCAAGCCAGGCCTATCCTCTCTCTTTCTCCCACAACCAGTCTTGCCAGGCTCCAAGCCCCCATTCTTTCTCTAACCTCAGGATGGTATAAAACTTTACCCATCTGGCCCTTTCTTTGAGCTTTCATATTTTATCTGACTCCCATGCACACGTGCACACATTCATAAATTTTGTATGCCTTTTCTCCTATTAGTCAATTGATTTTCAGAGAACTTTCGGAAGGTGAAGCGGAGGTTTTCTCTTTGCCCCTACAAGGAGGAGGGGAGAAAAAGAGTAGAAAGATGAGGCAGTCAAGGAGAAAATTTTGGCAAAGTTCTGAAATATTTAATGAAGAATTTTATTTCATTAAGTTTGTGTGTGTGTGTGTGTGTGTGTGTGTGTGTGTGTGTGTGTGTGTGTTTGTGTGGTGGGTGATATGGTTTGGCTATGCCCTTCCCCCGCCGCCACAAATCTCATCTTGAATTGTAGCTCCCATAATTCTCACATGCTGTGGGAGGGGCCTGGTGGGAGATAAATGAATCGTGGGGGTGATTTCCCCTATACTGTTCTCATGGTAGTGAATAAGTCTCATGAGATATGATGGTTTTAGAAGGGGTTTCCCCTTTTGCTTGGCTGTCATTCTCTCTTGCCTGCCACCAAGTAAGATGTGCCTTTTGCCTTCCACCATGACTGTGAGCCCTCCCCAGCCACGTGGAACTGTGAGTCCATTAAATCTCTTTTTCTTTGTAAATTACTCAGTCTCGGGTATGTCATGATCAGCAGCGTGAAAACGGACTAATGCAGTGGGCAATGCCAATTCATTTCTGTGTATTCTTACTAAGTTTTTGCTAACACCTACAATAATTGTAAAGTACTGTGGAACTGCATTTGTTCTTTGATATGCAAGAAATGTTGAATTATGGTTCAAAGTGAGCGTAGACTGAAAAGGGACAGTCCACTAAGACCCCATCACATCTAGGGAATACAACTCTATCATTGTCCTGTCAAAGCTGGACAGAGTGCCTCTCTCTAGAGAAACTATCTCACAATTTATTTTAAAATAATGATGTATTCATTGTTTTCACAGTGTAATCAAGGATACTTTAATGAAGTATTAAGGGAAAAAAAGCCAGGTCAATGGGATACTTGAATGGCTGATTTTGAAGGCCACAGAATCTCTCTCATTGGAACTTTCTAGCAATTAGCTAGAAAAAAAAAAGATACAAACAAATGTTCATTCTTGCATTACTCCACCCCCATTATCAACTCTCTTCATTAAAACTATAATTTGAATTTACTTTGTACTTTGAGAGGAGCTGAATCAGGTCACCTTGAAATTTCTGTCGGCTATACATTCTTACACTTTTCTAGGTAATAATTGATAGAGAAATGCCTACAATAACATGCAGAAACATGTTATGAATATAATAAAAATTTTTCTTTCTGGGCGTGACATATGCAATTTTAAATTCCCATATGTAGGTGTTGACTAGAACCAGAGGCTTTTCTTCCATTACTGTCTGTCTTGTTTCATGTTTCCTTATGGTGTATGTTTTACATCACATTTAGAAACGATTTTCAAGTTTTTCATGAAGTTTTTGTCCTTTAAAAATAAGAATGTCCTCTTTCTGAGATTGTGCATTTACCATGCTCAATTGTTTCTTTATGTTTGAAAACCACAGGTGAAGTCTGAGACCCCATCACGGCAGTCTTGACAATGAATTTGTCTGAAATTCCCTGGTGTATTTACCTCCAAATGCCTATAGATTCTTGGTGTTTTAGATTGGTTTTGCATCTTTTAATTATCGAACCATTCATTACAAATTAAGATTACCAACATGACTCTGCAGCATAATATATTCGTGTTACAAAAATTGTCCCTGGGCCGGGCGCAGTGGCTCACACCTGTAATCCTAGCACTTTGGGAGGCTGAGGTGGGCAGACCGCTTGAGCCCAGGAATTGAAGACCAGCCTGGGCAACCTGGTGAAACACCATCTCTACAAAAGTGATGGTGTGTGCCTGTAGTCCCAGCTACTTTGGAGGCTGAGCGGGAAGGATCACCTGAGCCCAGGAAGGGCAAGGCTGCAGTGAGCTGTGACTGTACCACTCCACTCCAGCCTGGGCAACAGAGAAAGAAAAAATAATAAAAAATTTAACAATAATAATAAAATTGTCTTCTGAAATAGATTTGAAAAAAGAAAAAAAGCCTTAAGTTTAATAGAAAGTATAGCTTCCAGTTTTATTCATGGTATAGGCCCTCTTCCTGCCTTCTTATATTTTCATCTAAGACCCTTTACCAGGGAAAAGAAGAAAACATTGTTGGATAAAGTCACTTAAAAGGTTTTGCCACCAGAGGTTTTCAGAATCAGAATGAAATTTACAGTGAATTCTTCATGCAGAAAAAACTGATTTCTCAGTTACCCAAACAAAACTCTCCCCTTTGATAAGCACCTATTGGCCAATTCCTCCACCTGTTTGTATCTTACAAAGAAATTATAAGAAAGAAAATAAACTAAATATCTAACAAGAAAAAAAATTGCTATTTGGGAAAGAAAGATTAAACTTTACATTAGCAAAATTGTTGCTAAGGGATAAGTTTGCCAGATAAAAAGCAGAATATTCTGTTAAATTTGAATTTCAGATACATAATGAATACTTTTTTAGCATAAGTATGTCCCAAATATTTTACTGAGTGTCCTATATTTTCACTTGCTAAATCTGGTAACCCTGCTAAGGAGTTTTGAGAATCCTTCATTTTCCTCCTCCTAGTTCTAATGATCATGAAGTTACCTAAAGAAGAGTTAGGACAGCATATTGCTCTGGAGGATGACATGTTTGGCAGAGAGATAAAATGTCTGTTTTCTAACCATTTAGTATGGTTAGAAAGAAATGGCCAAGTAAATAATACCAGGAATGGTTTGTTAGCATGTGGTCAATCTCACGCAAAGCCTGATAATGATTTTAAAAGACTGGAAGCTCTGACTTGCAGCAAAGCCCTGACCCCGCTGCTCCTAGCTCAGTAACTGCAGGCATGAAATTTCATTGAAATCGCAGTTTTGTCATCTGGAAATGGGTATCTTCATACTTACAATGCATGTTAGTCATGAAGATAAATTAAAACACTTGGCAAGTGGCAGTCACCCACTAAATGTAGACTTGCCTTCTTTCTCTTAGAAATAGATGGAAGAGGCTGAGACTCCAAGACTCTGAAGGAAAAAATGCTACTTGCTATCAAACTCTTTAAATTACCTGGCCTGCTCTAAGTTATAGGGATGAGAAGGGACAACTTGTTCGAAAGATCAACCTGTTTTAAAAGCAAGGTAACTGAGGAAGGGCTAATCACAACAGAGCCATGGTGAGTTGTATTTAACCTATGGTTTTCTTCTGTTTTTGTTTTTGTGTGTTTTCAGAATGTGACAGTCACCATCCTCACTGACCAAGAGCAGCCATAATCAGGCGAATTAAAAACATCTGGAGACAGAAGTTTCTCCCTCAAAACACAGTGATGAGGACAAGGAGCACAGCAAGGCCTTACAAGTCAGGGCCTCAGGAGAGGTCAACTCAGGCCAGGGGAATCCAGGCGCTTCCCAGAACCATTTTGTTTGGGGAATGCTGTGCTTAAATAGAGCAATGAGCCCATAACAATGGCTGCTGTGTTTTATTGGTGGCATTTTAAAATAATCAGTATCTACAAAGAATCTCAGAAGGCTACAGAGGCCCAGGCTACTTTTGTTTATTGAAAAGGAAGAAATGCCAAAACAGAAATGAAGTGTTAGGTAAACATTTTAAATGTTCAGTCCTGACTATGTACCTCTGCAACTGCTTGGATATGCAATTTGGAGGTAATGTTAGTGAAAGGAAGCTTTTGGCCACAGCAGAGAAGAGGGCTGTAGTCCGTTCTCACACTGCTGTAAAGATACTACTTGAGACTAGGTAATAGATGAAGGATAGAGATTTAAGTGACTCACAATTCCACATGGCTGGAGAGGCCTCAGGAAAGTTACAATCATGGCGGAAGGTGAAGGGGAAGCAAGGTATGTCTTACATGGTGGCAAGAGAGAGAGAGCACACAGGGGAAATGCCAGACACTTAACAAACAACCAGATCTTGTGACAACTCCCTCACTATCACAAGAACAGCATGGGGGAAACCGCCCCCATGATTCAATCACCACCCACCAGGTTCCTCCCTCGACATGTGAGGATTACAATTCCAGATGAGATTTGGGTGGGGACACAGAGCCAAACCATATCAAGGTCCAGTGGTTCTCAAGGATGAGGGTCTATCCAATTAAGAGCAGGGCAGGAGATGCAATTCTATTTAGGAGTAATTTCTTTTCAACATGTTGCTGTAATTTAGATAGATTTTCTTTATTTTTATTTTTTGAGACAGGGTCTCCCTCTTTCACCCAGGCTGAAGTGCAGAGGTGCAATCATAGCTCGCTGCAGCCTCGAAATCCAGGTGCATGTAATCCTCCCACTTCAACCTCCCAAGTAGCTGGAACTATAGGTCCATGTCACACTGCCTGGATGGTTTTTGTTTTTGTGTTTGTTTGTTTGTTTGTTTGTTGAGATGAGGGCTCCCTGTGTTGACCAGGCTGGTTTCAAACGCCTGACCCCACACATTCCACCCACCTCGTCCTCCCAAAGTTCTGGGATTACTAGTGTGAGCCACCACACCCAGCCAGAATTTCTTGTTTTCAAGGATAAATTAACCTTACTTAACTGATGGGGTACTGATGAAATCAACATTGACATTTTTATGATTTTTGTTTGTTTCATTTTGCAATATCTATGCTTTTTTCAGTCCATTATCTACAACCGACATCAGTTTTGTTCTATATATATATATATATATATACACACATATATATATATATACACACACATATATATATATACACACACATATATATATATAATTATACTTTAAGTTCTAGGGTACATGTGCACAGCGTGCAGGTTTGTTACATATGTATACATGTGCCATGTTGGTGTGCTGCACCCATTAACTGGTCATTTACACTAGGTACATCTCCTAATGCTATCCGTCCCCCTTCCCCCTATCCCACAACAGGCCCCGGTGTGTGATGTTCCCCTTCCTGTGTCCAAGTGTTCTCATTGTTCAATTCCCACCTATGAGTGAGAACAACAACCAACATCAGTTTCTAAGCTGCCCTTATTCAGACACCCTGGTGCCACCTTGCTAAGCAACCAAGGCAACCAAAATGTTCCATCAGAGTTCCCCCTCCAATCTTACACTTTTAAAAATCTATCAAAACATCAGAGCCAAAATCCAAACTGCTTCAACCTGTATTCCAGCTTACTCTACTCGAGCAAATTTTACTTGGTTCAGATAATTTGTTCTGAGAAGTAGAAATGTCAGATAACATATTCTCATTCTGAAAAATTGTCTCAGGAATCAGTGACGAAAGTTGTTAGGAAATGACATAAATTCTTGGAAGACAAACTCAAAGTAATTTGTTTCCCATAGAATCTTGATGAGTTTCAGTTAGTAATTTATGGAGATGTTTTCCTGCACCAATACACTGTAGTTTAGTGAGTAATAACCAAGTAGCAAAAATATTGAAAAAAAGATTACAAAATAGTGTCAAGTAGAACTTTTAGAATCTTTCCAAGTAAAGGTGACTTAGAGAAGTTATGGCATCATTCTTAGAATGATGAATGAAGCTCAGAGACTTTAATTATTTTTTAATGTACTTACAAATATACAAGTATTTAATGAATTAATTACAATAATCTATAAGTTGACTTGATTTTCATATATAACTAAAGACTATATGAAAAGGAGAAATTTTCTTGAAGTTGCTTACTTCTAACTAAAAACATATTGATAAAGTTTCAGATTTTTTTTTTTACTTGACAGGTATTTCTTATTTATTTTAATCCACATTTCTTAGTGGTCAAAAAATGACTTCTTCAAGATAAACATTGACACATGTTTTTAAAAAAATGTTCACCCTTTTTTCCTCCAGCCCAGACAAGGCTCAAATGCATTGCTGTAACTTCTGTGTCATGGGTCCTTCCTGTCCCATGTTTCCCAAGGAAAGACAAGCCTTTCTTTCCTGGACACAGATCTGAGGATTGTGGCTTCTTATTAAATATCATTTATTTTTATGCCACACATATGAATAGCCTTCAAATAAAGGAGAAATGCCAACCCATAGGCATCAAAGTATCATCATTTTCTTTTATCTTTTCTTTTTGAGATGGAGTCTTGCTCTATCACCTAGGCTGGAGTGCAGTGGCACAATCTCAGCTCACTGCAACCTCTGCATCCCGGGTTCAAGCAATTCTCCTGCCTCAGCCTCTTGAGTAGCTGGGATTACAGGTGTGCGCCAACATGCCAAGCTAATTTTTATACTTTCAGTAGAGATGAGTTTTCACCATGTTGGCAAGGCTGGTCTCAAACTCCTGGCCTCAAGTGATCTACCTGCCTCAGCCTCCCAAAATGCTGGGATTACTAGCATAAGCCACCACTGCACCCAGCCCAAAGTAATCATCATTTTAATTCTCTCATGAAACATATGATCTTTCAGGCCCTAAATTCTCATTTCCTCTGTATGATGGTAAATAGTAAGTGTCAGCTTGACTGGCTTGAGGGATGCCTACATGACTGGTGAAGTATTGTTTCCGGGTGTGTCTGTGAGGAAGTTTCCAGAGGAGATTGACATGTGAGTCAGTGGAATGCTCTCAATGTAGACAGGCACCATCCAGCTGGCTGCTGGTGCCATTAGGACAAAGCTGGTGGGACAAGTGAGATATTCACTTTGCAGAGCTTCCTCTATCTCCCTTCCAGGGCAGCCATTTTTCTCCTCCTGCCCTTGGATGTCAGACTTCAGGTTCTTCAGTCTTTGGACTTTGAGACTTGTACCAGCAACCTCCTGGGGCTTTAGGGCCTTTGGCCTCAGACTGTCAGCTTCCCTGGTTTTGAGGCTTGGACTGAGTCATTACCAGCTTCTCTCTTTCCCCAGCTTGCAGATGGCCTATTGTGGGACTTCACCTTTGTAATTGTGTGGGCCAATTCTCCCTAATCAACTCATATATTGGTTCTGTCCCTCTGGAGAACTCTGACTACTATAGTCTCAAACACATAGCAAGTTGTTGTCACAAAAACAGAATATTACCTGCCGAATTGTGTCCTTCCGGAATTCATATGTTGAAGGCCTAACCCCTCGTACCTCAGAATGTGACTGTACTTGGAAATAAGGTCTTTATGGGTTAATTAAGCTACAATTAGATCATTATGGTAGACCTGAATCCAATAGGACTGATGTTCCTTAAGAAAAGGGGATTAGGACACTTACAGTTAGCAGAGGGAAGACCATGTGAATACCAGGGAGGAAAGGACTGCTGCCTAGAAGCCAAGGAGAGAGGCCTCAGGAGAAACCAGCCCTGCTGACGTCTTGATCCTGGCCTTCAGAATTGAGAGAAAATAAATTCTGCTATTTTAGCTAGCCTGTCTAGGGTACTTTGTTTCATCCGACATAGGAAACGAGTACAGAGAATAAGAACTAGATTCATGGCCCAGCTCTGCAATTTACTTGGACAAGTGACTTAAACCCTCAAAACTGTAGGATGTATATCTCCCAAATGGAGATAATGCTTTCATTTAAAACTCTTAATAGGCTTATGGTTTTAAATTCTGTCTCCACATGACTGACTCTAAATGTCTTTCTCCTGCCTTTCCCCTAAATCCATGCTTATAGCCATGTGCCCCTTCACATCTCCACTAGGACATTTAAAGGTTATTGCAGATTGAATATGGCCAACCCAGAATTCCTGGTATTTCCCAACAAAAACTCAGTTCTCCTCAGTAGGTGGCTACTCCAACATTCTAGTTACTTAGGTCAACAATCATAGAGTCATACCTGACTCTTTTTTTCTCACGCCTCACATCAAATTCATCACCAACACCTGTTAACTCTACCTTCAAAACATATCCAGGCTTATGAATTGACAGACAGATCAATAGAATTGAATAGAAAGCACAGAAATTGACCTATTTTATATATAAATCTAGTGTTTGACAAAGGTATTATCTCAAATCGCCGAGGCAAAGATAGTCTTTAAAAAAAAAAAAAAAGATGTTGGGACATCTGGATAGCCATTTGGCAAAAATGAAATTAAATTCATTACTCACACCATACATGAGCATAAACTCAAAATGGACCCAAGTCTCAATGTAAAAGATAAAGTAATAAAATACTAGATGAAAGCATGGGTAACTGCCTCTTTAACCTCCATGTAAGGAAAGGCTTTCTAAGTGGGACTTGAAATTTTGAGCAATACGCACTGTTCACAATAGCAAAGAAATAGAATCAACCTGAATGCCCAACAATGGTAGACTGGATAAAGAAAATTTGGTACATATGCACCATTGAATACTATGCAGCCATAAAAAAAGAATGAGATTATGTCCTTTGCAGGGACATAGATGGAGCTGGAGGTGATTATCCTTAGCAAACTACTGCAGGAACCAAAAACCAAATACTGCATGTTCTCACTTATAAGTGGGAGCAAAATGATGAGAACACATGGACACCTAGAGGGGAACAACAGACACTGGGGTTTTTTGGAGTGTGGAGGTTGGGAGGAGGGAGAGGATCAGGAAAAACAACTAATGGGTACTAGGCTTAATACCTGGGTGATGAAATAATCTGTACAACAAACCCTTATGACACAAGTTTACCCATGTAACAAACCTGCACTTGTACCCCTGAACTTAATACAAAAGTTAAAAAAATCCAAGCAATAAATGAAATTATAAATAAATATAACTACAAGAAAATAAATATTTTGCATGGCAAAAACATTGTAAATAAAATCAAAAGACAAATGGCAAACTGTGAGACAATATTTGCAACATATGTATCAGGTAAATCCCTAATATACAATGAATTGTTTTAATTGAGAGAGAAAGAAATCTATGGAAAAATAGACAAAAGACACAAACAGATGATTCACAATAAAAGAATCTAAAATTTATTTTAAATATATGAAAAAATATTCTATCTCATAATAAGTGGAACGCAAATCAAAACTACACTGAAGTACCATTTCTCACTCCTCAGATTGGCAAAAATTCAAAAGCCTGATAATACAGCCTCTTGGTAGGGCTTCGAACAACAGGTACTTTCATATATTTCTGCTGGGAATGTAAAGTGATATTGCTCCTTTGAAGGCAAAGTTAGTAATATTTAACAAAATTACTTGCCGATTTACTATTGTCCCACTTGTTCCACTGCTAGGAATTTATTCTGAAAATACCATGAATCATTACAAAAATACGTATGCACAAAGTTATTATTTGCAGCATTACTTGTAAATATAAAACATTGAAAACTTCCTAAATGGTCAAGCATAAGAGACTGGTTGGATAAATTATTGTTCTACACACAATGGAATGCTATACAGCTCTAACAAAAATACTGAGAAAGGACTGGGCATGGTGACTCAGGCCTGTAATCCCAGCACATTGAGAGGCAGCGGCAGAGGATTTCTTGAAGCCAGCCCAGGGAACATACATAAAATTTGTCTCTTGTCTCTACCTAAAATTTAAAAATTAGCTGGGCATGGTTGGCATATGCCTGTAGTCCCAGTTACTTGGGAGGCTGAGGTGGGAAGATTGCTTGAGACCCAGAATTTGAGGCTGCAGTGAGCCATGATCGTGCCACTGCACTCCAGCTGTGGTGACAGAGTGAGACCCTGTCTCTTAAAAAAAAAAAAAAAAAAACAGATTGAGAAAGAACTCTATGAACTGATGTGGAATAATTTTCAGGAGATATTTAGAATGGTAAAATTTGCATAAGAGAGAATAAGAAAGCACGCATCTGTTTTCTTACCATTACAAAAAATCAAACGACAGAAAACCCACGAGAACAGTAAACCTGGAAAATGGTGAAATTGGCTAGAAAAGGTAGTGGTGCTACAATACAAGAGTAGCATTGTAAATTATATAGTCAGAGAATTTTGACTTTTAAAAGCATGATAATATCCTACACATTCAAAAATAAAATTGCATCAATAAAGACAAAGGGCAAAAAGCAAAACAAAGCAAACCAAAACAAGTGAACCTGACTATGTCATGTGAATACCACAGCCACACAGAAAAAAAAGAAGAGAGGAAGGAAAGGAGGAACAGGGTTGTCAGATACAGCGAGAATTTTTTTAAAAAACACAAAAAACAAGACACTTAGTTAAATTTTAATTTTAAATAAGTAACAAAAAATTTTAAGTATAAGTATGTCACCTGCAATATGTTGCCACCCAACACCCCATCTCCTCCCTATCTCTGTGGCCCTATCTGGTATTTCTCACTCAGCTCCCACCACATGGACTTTCCTGTTTCCTGGAGGTGCCAAGCAGTCCCCGTCTCAGGGGCTTTGCAAAAGCTGATAAGGCTCTTCCTCTTCACGTCTTTAGGATTCTGGTCAGAGGTCACCATTATTGAGAGATCTTGCCTGCCTACCACACTCCTTTTTTCTCTTACTCTGCTATATTGTTGTTTTCACCAAAACCTACTAGAAAATGTATAGATACATCTATGTATCATATGTGTGTGTGTGTTAGCATGCCGCATAGTTAGTACTCAATCCCCATTTGATGAAGGAAGAAATGATATTTTTGTGCCAGTTGAATGAGTGCAGATGCAAAGCCCCTGACACTATGCAAGTGTTATTTCCCATCCCTCACCCACTCTTCTTTGCATAAAGGGCCTAGAAGCTGAAAACCAGTGAAGAAATTCAGCAAAACAGTGCAAAGGGAGGTGCTTTGTCTCTAGCTCTCTGTAACTAATCAGCTCTGCTTCAAGGGCCTTGAGGAGCTATTTTTCTTCCAGCCACAGTTCTTCCATTTAAAATGGTAATCCCAGGTCTCATTTTGTATTTTCTCCTGTGCAAGGATATGAAGGTCACCCACTTAGCCAACTCTTCAGTTCATGCGAAAATGCATTTAGAAGCAGCAACTAAGGCAATATAAAAGTGAAGATGAGCTGAAGTTATTTATATTCAGTAAAAATCTGTTGTAGGAGTAAGGTAAGAAAAATGTGTCTCCACAGCAGGAATGCTTTATACACGGTTAAGGAAAACCCATGAGCCACAAACCACTAACCAAGATTACAAACTCACTTCGTTCCAGAAGCTGCTGAGACAGGTAAGGGGCGGATGAAGGATGGTAAGTATGTGCCTAAGGTGCTTCCAAAGCAGAAGCACCAAAGTGACTGAGAAAAAAACTTGAAACGAGTATATAGGTATACTACCTCAAAGTGATAACCAGTGGGAAAAGAAGAATTCGATGAGCTCATGTTTATGCTTACTTGACAGATTAGTTTTGGTTTAAATTTGAATCACAAAATAAAGAAGCATCTTACTCTACAGATTAGTTTTGGTTTAAATTTGAATCACAGAATAAAGAAGCAACTTAATCTTTTCTGGACTGACACTTCGAAAGGTGGTCATTTGGCCCTTTGTTAGATCACATTCTGCTCACCTGCAAACGTACACTTCACCTTTCTTTGGTCAAAACTTCCCCTTTCTCAGTAATGTGTCTTTTCCTGTGACCCAGTGAACTACCTTTAGAACTTCATGAAGCTACCACCAGCTGGGCGTAATCTTGATATTACTCCAAAACAAAAACTTTAGTCCTTGTAACTTCTTTTTTTTTTCTTCTGAGTCACAAATGATAGAAAAAGTATTACTATTTTACTTCCTTGGATACCTGCATTTAGTTTATGTTGACACCCTTGATGTAATTCTCTATGTGCTAAAATTTAACCCCTGGTGTTTATAAGCAATACAATGGGTTACAGTGAAATTGTGACAGTGTAGGGCCTTAGCATCTTTTTAAAAGTATTATTTTTATTGATAGCTGGATTACCCAATATCATTATTCCAAAAGTTATTATACATCTACCAATAATAAGTTTTACAAAAATTTGAACCATGTTCTTCATGATTCAAGGATTGAACTTTTAATCCCTTTATAATTGAAGATGTTCAGGCAATTAACTTGGATTGTACTTGTGTTTTTCTGACTCAAAATAGAATGGCTTTTTGTATCACTTAATAACACAATATTTTTCACACTTCTGGTCATGAAATCAATTTAGTGGGTCATAACAAGCATTTTCTTAATGAAATAGAATAAAATAGAAAATATTAGAGTACAGCTATAGGAAGGACATTATTTTTCATAAAACTTTTGTTTCAAAAGTATGTAAATATGTATCTATAATATGTATATGTGTTAGGATGCACTATGAAATGTACTTCTTAATATGATAACAGTAAAAAAGTGTGAAAGTCACTGATTTAATATTTGTACTTTCATAAGCAATTAGCAGGTACCCATTGTAACAGATAAAATCCAATTCTTAGATTAACTAAAAAAGGAACATCACTATACATGTGAACTAATTTCAAGATATGTGTTCAAAAATGTTTATGTTTATTAAGAAAAATATGTACTTGACTACAAAGAAAATTCTTCTGACTTCTTGAAATCAAATCCCTAACTCACTTGAAAAGCTGAGGAGTAAAACCAAACAAAGACATACACAAAAACTCTTAGTTACCTTAAATAAACTTTTAAACTAGGATTTAAGATGACTGTCCTTTGGTGGCATTTGGATGACTAATTTGAAAGGTTTTTGTTAAGCTGAAATGTAGACATATTTATTAGGATTTTAAAATCTTAAAAGAGGCCTTTTCAGGGCTTATTTCGTTATGACAACAACCTTGTTGAGCCACCAGTGAGAGGAATGACATCTCTGGCATCTTAATGGGTGACGTCAATGATGGGTACTTGATGGAGGCTGTCCTGGTCTCAACCCTTGTTCTGGAACCTTCAGTGGCTGCCTGGGTGAAAATTCTGCAGAGTCAGACTGTGGAGGGAGAGCAGCACAGAAGTTCCGTGGAAGTCCACACCAGCAGAGTGAGATTCTAGCATGGGGGCTGCTCTAGGACTGAATGGAAAATCTAAGAACTTGCATATGCAGATTTGCCCTTAGGTACTCTGTGGGCGGTGATGGCCAAGAGTGCTCCTTGAGACCCCCTGAGATGACCCCAGGCTTCCGAAACAAACTTGTATATGGGGGGTCATCACTTGTGCCAGTCTGCGATGGTGAGTGGCCTGACTGCAACCAGTCAGCCTGTTTTGCCCTCTGCTAATTAGTGTACCATTCAATGTTCTCTGCTGGAGTTTTAAGAATTCATTTGTCCTTATCTCACTCCCAAGAACTTCTTTATTGAATGCCCCTCCTTTTTTTTTTATATAGAGGATCAGCACAGAATGTGGCATCTGAGTAAGAACTGAACAGTTGACAAAAGCATCTGCATCTTGATTTAATGCTTTTGAAAAACTTGTGCTGTAAAAATTAATCTAGTCCATCCATAAGAATATTTGAAATTCATTGACCAGCCTCTAGAAAGCTTCACAAGTCATTTTAAAAAGGCGCAGACTATAAATGGAAAATGTTTTTGCTGGGAAGAAATCCAAAAAAGTAAAGCACTTCTAAAATTTATATCACACCATCTAGATCTTTCTGCCCTCGTTTTCTCTTGCAAACAGTGGTATAAGTTTTAAAGCTAAGTTCCTAAGTCCAAACTCCATGAATAAACCTTTACCAGAGACCCCTATGAGACAAGGTGGTATAAATATTAGAATTGTACCAGTAGTTCCAGCTTAAACTTTTACACTATCCTTTCATGCCTCTTTCCTCATATATGAAAATAGTCTGCTAATTCTAGGGCATCCTGTTGATTTGTTGTTGAAAAGAAAGTCCAACTGGAAAAGTTTTAAGAACTACAGAGTATTTGCTTACTATGGTATACAGATCAATACTCCCCCAAAGATATGCACACATACTAACCTCCAGAACCTGTGAATATGTTACCTCACAGAGCAAAAAGAATTTGCAGATGCCATTAAGGACCTTGAGATGGGGAGATTATCCTAAATTACCTGGGCAGACCAAGTAATCACCATGGTCCTTACAGGAGGGTTGCAAGAGTTGAAGTCAGAAAGAGAAGATGTAAAGGTCAAAGCCGGGGTCAGAGAGGACAGAAGATGTTACACTACTGGTGCTGAAGATGGTGGAAGGGAACATGAGCCATGGAGTAACGAATGCAGGCAGCCATCAGAAGCTGGGAAAGGCAGGAAATGGATTCTCTTTTTACAGGCTTTACTAGGAAATGACCCGGCCAGCATCTTGAGGTTAGCCCAGTGAGACTGATTTCCAATTTCCCATCTTTCGAATAGCAAGAGAATAAATTTGTGTTGTTTTAGCCCCTATGTTTGTAGTAATTTATTACAGCATCAATAGGAAATGAATACACTTATTAAACTCTTTTTAAAAGAGGAAAATAAAGGATGAAGCCCTTTGTCTCACTTTTACTTTGAGGCGAGTGTGTTCGACTCTTAGAATAGCCTCAGGGTCTCTTCCTCATCCAACCTAAAACTGGCCTTAGCCTGAGCACTTAATAGTGAAAAATGGGGGTCAACAAATTGCCTTACTCTCCCAAGTAACATGAAACATTCTATGATGGAAACATTCTTTGACATAACACCTCAGAACACACTGTTAAAGAGGTAAGAATCAGAATGTATAACTAGCTAAATAAATACAGATAGTATGCTTACTAAAACAACTAAAACATATGTAAAATACGGAAGCTTTCTAAATAAATCAGGCTTCTATGAATGCTATCTTAATTTCCAGAACTCCTCATACTCATTTTCACTTACTTTGGTTTGTGCAGAAGTTTCTAAAACAGAAAAAAATAAGAGAGAGATGGATTTATTTTGCTTATCTCTTTTCCTATTTTTACCACTATTTTATTACCAGGTAATTTTTCACATTGGATATATGTTTTACCATTTAGTTTGGACTAGATCAGGTGACTTAATTGAAGTTCAAATCAATCTTATTTCAGCAATAAGGTAATTTAGTTATTTTATTTTAAATTGAAACTTGGTAAAATATTTTCTCCATCATTAAAACTTCAAGAACAAATCTGTGCAGTCAAACAAAATTTATTCTCCAAAGTTTCTTTTTTTTCTTATTTTAGAACTTATTAGTAAATAAAGGACCCCTTCTTAGAATCTCATCCACTCATGTCAGTAATCCTTCAAGCTAGGAAGGATAAAATAGAGGATCCTTTTGATCCTCTATTAACATTGTACTTTCATGTAACAACAACAACAAAAAACTATTAAGAAGGAAAGTAAAAGTCAAATTCTGTGCAGTTTGACTTTCTGCAATAATCTATGAAGGAGGTATATTTCTTCAGGTTCAGTGAAAGTGCTTACAAAACATAAAGAGAGCTCCTGAAAAGTCAAATTTGCATAAGACTTGAAATGGGAAAATTTGAATCCTAGAATTCAAGAGCTTGCAGGAAAAGCTAGGATGTTATTACTTCATCTTATCTTGGCTGTAAGTTACCCTTTTACAAGTGAGACTGAGCCCCAGAGTAAAATACAGCCTGAGGTACAAAGAGTTCACACAAAAAAGTGCTCACCCTAAAAACTTGCAAATAAAAAAGGGCCACACAGCAAGCCGGCAGTAAAATGAGAAACAACCTCTCAGGGAAAGGTCAAGAGAGGATGTGGAGTGAAAAATCTTTAGGGAACTGTCACTGTCTGAAAAGGAAAGTGACAAAAGTGACAAATTTCAGACAGTCAGAGGAGAACAAAGGATGGGAGTTGAAAAACGACTAGAACCACCTGCCTTCTTTTTTTGAGAGACCACTCGAGGTCATTTCCCAGGAATCCTTAGGAATTCTCCCGCAGATAAAAAAGGGGAAGTGTTGGTCTCAGATTGTTGCTAACTGGGAAGAGGTGCCTCCAGAAATAAGGTGGAGCTGGGAGGACAGAGATCTGGGTTGTCTGAGCTGGCAGCCCATGGCCCTAACTTCATCACTCGAGCTCCTTGAGGGTTTTTTTTTTTTTCAGGATTAAAAATAGAAATGCATACGAGTGTCGTGCCAACCAGTCTCATAATGATCTGTGTGATAATGACCAAGCTTAAATTCACACGCTCCAGGCACGGATATAGACATACACACACACACACACACACGCACACACACACACACAGTTCTTAAGCCACTTCCCAATTGGTATCAATTTGACACGTATGTATAGAGACTTTTAGTTCTTCCTGAGCCTGGGGATCATGGGGACCTTTACCCCTGGGACACAGGGGTGCCTACACAGCCTGTGGAGCTGAGGCTCTACTTTAGCACTGATGATAGATCATGCAAGGCATATAGTTCATTTTAAATTTTTGAGCAGCTACATTGAGCAGTAGGTGAAATTAATAGTAAGAACACATCTTATTTAACCCAATACATCAAAAAAATCATTTCAACATGTAATTCTCAAAATGTGATATATATTGTATAGACACTTACACTACATCTCAATTCAGCTAGCCACATTTCAAGTGCCCAGTAACCACATGGGGCTAATGGCTCCTTTAGGGTCAGCACAGGTCTAAGGAGTGAAAGTCATGAAGGTTTGGGGGAGCAGGGATAGGCTCAAGTGTTACTCCAGATGAGCACCCTGGTGGCCTTCAGTAGTGATTGCAGAGCAAGAGTGGATGCAGGAAGCTCAAGGAGAGGCTGTTGTCAGAGTCCACGTATGAGATGTCGCGGATGTGAGCTGCAGCAATGGCAGTGAGGACAGACTTGAGAAATGTTCAAGAAAAGGCAACATTAGGACTTGGTGATTAGATGGGGGTAGGGTAAGATGGAATACTTTAGGATGATTCCCAGATTTCTAGTTACCATGACAAAGTCAATAGTATTGCAATTTGTTGAGACAAGGAATCCTGAAGATAACATGTCAGGGACAAGATGAGGTGGGCAGCAGGGATAATTTATTGCTGGATGGGTTGAATTTGAGTTGCCTGTGTGGCATTCATTACTGGAGATGTCCAGCAAACTTTCAGCTACGGGGTTCTGAACTTCAGGGAAAAGGTTGGGTCTAGAGATTTAGGTATATAGGTTTAGAAGTTTTCCATAGATATCATGTGTTCTTATAAGACTCCCCAGAAGAGCCATGAGCCAAGCAACGGATGGAGGAAGAACAGTGCTTGGAGGGATTTATGCTTTGGTGATAACCAGGGATGCTGGGATCAGTTGGGTGTGAGTTTATAATGGAACCGGGTATCACTAGACATCACTGGTAGAGATCCCTTTCTCTCCTCTTTCTTTCTTTCTTACTCCTTCATTTTGTCCCTTTCCATCTTCCTTCCTAATCTTGGCTTTAAAGGTACTGGGGGAGTATCTAAAACGCATATTAGCACGGCTGATAATATTCAGTGATTTAAAAGGTTTCCAAGACTTACCCGTTATTGTGTTTTAAGCATTGTGAGAAACAATGCAACTCTAGTCAGAGAGCCCCAAACTTGTGGTCATATGGAGGCTGAACTGAGAATAGTTCTGAAGGTGCTCAAATAAATATGCAAACCTATCTTCCGACTAGTTCCTCTAGCCTCAATGAGATAAAGAGTTGAACAGCTTCTCTTTAGAGATTAAAATATGCAATATTTGTTCAACAGTGAAAATGCTTTTAATATCTCCAAACTTGGCACATAGTTTAAAATATACAGATATTCATCATTTACTTTAAGATAACTTTACATCTTTGAGGTTTTAATCACTTCTTTTAAAAGTTATTTTTAAAGATGCTCACTTTTGATGAAAGCACATTACAATGTCATTCTGTAACAGCAGTTTTCCATCAAATGCTTTTTTCTTTAAGTTGTGAAAACAACATTGATTATACTGCCAAACACTGCTAAAAAATGTTCTGCATCATAAAAGCATTTGGAGTCCCATTTATTATCATCTAAATTGTATATTGTACACTCCATAGCAACATATCGTAAACTAAACAGCCTTTCCTATTTAAACCAAGAGATATTGTAATAAAACAATCCAGAAGCCTTTTTGGAAAGCATAATTTGATGGATTTCTAACCTAAAACTAATCTTCCTGTTTCCTCCAAGCAAATGCTAATGGTGTGCTTGCCTTCATAGTTTCATCCACCAGTTTGGTAATGTTGGTCACTTAGCATGGCATTGAGAGAGATTAGGCTGAATGACAAGGATGCTAAAAGTGGAGCAAATCCATGAGGCATCATGGCTGGTTTTTGTTTCCCACATTTCGTTACACAGAGGTAGTTGTGTTTTCCTCCTGGGAGCCATCGAATAAACTTCAGAAAGACAAACCTATTAGCATTGACCAAATGAATCCAGAGCTAACATAATTTTTTGCCAGTTTTGAAACTGAACTTGAGGTACAAAATTCTCAAGGTGGTGACCATATTTCTTCAGGTAAGTAAGAGTTGGGAAGCCAGTAGTATTTCTGTGGCCTAAAATTGAGGTTCAAAGCATCCTTTCCCAGTACTGTTGCAAAAAAGGGATTTACTATTGGGCACTGTGCATTATGATATGAAAAATATAGGCTGAGAATGAACCAACACTAGTGTGGAATTCATTCAACCGACTTTTGTAACAGGAATAACTTTTGTTTATCTAGTGTCTCTTATACCCTCATATAGCATACTTATTAGAAGCTAGTAATGCTGGGTTTGGTATCTAGGTCTAGTTTCTTACAATTGATGAAATAGTCTGAGCTGAACTTAAGCATTGAGTGTGTGTGTTTGTGTGTGTGTGTATGCGTGTGTGTATTTGTATGTGTGTGTATATGGTACACTGTATATTATACATGGTATAATTATATATGGTACACATATATACATATATAGGGTACACATATATACGATGGTGTAACTAAAAAGAATCAAATGATTTTAGTTATACCATTGTTTTTTAGTTCTTTTTCATGGGATTTATTACTATCAGAACATATAAGCTTTATAGCCTTTATATTGTCAAAAATGCCCATGTTCTTACAGATCTTGTCACTTCTCATCAAGAAGTGGAATCTGTCTCTTCCCCTTGAAACTGGGTGGTCCCTGACACAAATAGAACATGGAAGATGTAATGCCACATGACTTCTGAAGCTAGATTAGAAAATGCCATGCAGTTTCTTCCAGTCTCTCTTGGGACCCTCACCAGTGGAGCCCTAAGCCTCCATGTAAGAAGTGCCAGGCTGCCATACTGTGAGAAAGACCAAACTAGGCCACACAAGGAGACCAAACGGAGAGGCCCCAAGACTGCATGAGCAGAGAGAGCTGCCTGGCCAGTCCCCAGATGCTTCAGCCACCAGCTGACTGCACTCACACAAGGCAGTACAAACAGAAGCTTCTTGCCAAGCCATTTATGAATTTCTGACCCACAGAAACCAGTGGGTCAGTAATTATTTTTGTTGTTTTAAGCCACTACGTTTTAAGGTGAGATGTTACACAATATTAGATAACAGTAACAAACTTTCGCCGTCTACCTTAATTAAGGGGCCTCTTTAATAAGGGGACTTGCTGTAGATCTTTAGTGTACTGCCTTAATGCCCCCTCCACTTCTCTCCATTCCAATCAGAACCATGGAACTCATTTTGCCAGGTGAGAGGGAATGTGGGCTGTTAAGGGCTCACAGCTGTGTCCCTTTCCAGGGATTGCCTTCAGCCAAAGGAGCTGCCTTGCCAAGGTACAACCCTCCCTTAGGAGAGACTCTTCCAATGACTGATTAATAGAGGAGGCAAAGACCCATCCTCCTTGCCTTACTCCAGGCAACACAGAAAGGTCATCACAGCTCCAGAGCTCCTTGTGGGATAAGCTCAAACCTCAACTGCAACCATGTCACACATGACTTCTTCCTTTACTCAGTCTTGCTTCACTTGCTCCCTTACAGGTGTTATTCTTGAGGGTGGGCCTCAATAACCTCCCACACACAAATCTCCATTTCAAAGGCAGTTTCCAGGTAACTGGAACTAAGACAGCCATGATCCAAAGTTAACTGCCAATAGAAAAAAATCATAAAGTCAGGCTAAGAGATTCTGTAAGTCTCTGGTTTTCCAGTAAGCAGCAATAATATTGAAAGATACATTGATGCTATGAACAAAGCTTCCAACCAACTTTTTAGCATCTGTAGACTAAGATGGTTTCCTTAACAGTCTTTACAGCATTTTTTTTTTTTGCTTATTCTTACACTTGCTGGACATGATCTAATTTGCCTGACCAAAACCTATTTTGACCTTGGGAAGGCCTGACTATTCGATGTTTCAAAAGAGAATATGTTAAAAATAAAGCCATTTTTTAAATGGATCTGCATCAGCAATCAAACACTTAAAGCAAGACTACAACCTATTTCTAAATCTTGGTCTTGGATATGTGGCAGAATTTAAGAAGATATCTGTTGTAATTATTTAAGAAGAAAACTTTTAGAACAAAGCTCATGAGACTTGACAGTGCCTAGTTCCATTTTTCCTGAAAGTGAATGTTTTATTTCTTATTTTATCCACCAGTCATCTTCCAGAAGGATTCATTATTTCACAAGGACTGAAAAGAAAGACAGGGTTCAGAGATCATTGCTAGAGGCTGATGGTGTATGGAGACAGCTCAGTGATTTAAACCACAGGACATTCTTATTTTTCAAACCAAGTCCTATCTTCTACTTCAGGCACTTTATAATTAATTCATGAAGACAAGCTTCAAACTTTTTTTCTCTCACTTGTTTATCCTGTGTTTGCAAGCTCTTCCATATCTTCACATGACCACAGCTACCAGCAGGAACTACTGATTTCTCAAAATGTTCAAAGTCCTATCGAGACACTAAAGACAGCACTAAAGACAATTGGAAAGTGAATAGGAACACACATTTACTGGCGTCTCAGTAATCTGCACAGTGTAATATGGAATTGTTCTGTCCTTCTTTACCAACTTGGGAAGCAAAATAAGGTACCATTTTTTAAAATATTCAAATTAAATGAAGGTATCAGTACACCCATGGAGGAAAGTGTTTCTTCCATTCCTGGGGCCTTCCTTCCCAAAAGAAGTTCTAAGACCCAGAGGTATTTACTTAGTCAAAGGGGTCATTTTGATAGGCAGCCCTTTCAGGAGAGAAAGTGGGACATCTTCCATGATCAGTCAAGTAGTTGATGCTCGTCAGTGGTAGTGGCTGTTATCGCTGCTGTGTTAAGGTAGCCCTCCCTGCTGAGCAGACCACAGCAGTCCACCAGTGCTAACTTGACAGGAGTTGCTCCCCGCTCAGGGGAGAGAAGCATTGGTATTTTGTTCATCTAAGATTGCTCTCAGCCATACAGCTCTCTAGAGACATAGCTCCCCACCCTACACACAAACTCAGTCACCATCCCAGACTACTCGGGATGCTAAAGTGGCTAGGTCAGAGGTGTCCAAGCCTCCAACACATGTTTTGCCCAGAATGTCATCCCTCTGCCAAAACACCACTTACCGTCATGGCTAAATTAGGGCACTCTCCTTGGAAAATGAGTCCCCAGACTACTCCACTAGTGTCAAAGGGGTAGGCCAGATCTAGAGAATCAGTGGTGCTGCTGACAGCCTGGCCTGGCTGTCAGTAAGAAGAGATCCAAAGTGGCTATTGACCTTTCCTCTTTCTGTTGACTGAATCTCTCCAACTTCCTTTCCCAGCAGGAAGTTGAAGAGATATAGTGTGGCTATTGACTTTCACTTGGCTTTGAGGGAAAGTCAGTAACCACACTGGATCTCTTCAACTTCCAGCCTCAGGGCCCCTTGATTTCCTGACCCAGCATGGTTCTCAGTGAGCACTCTGCCTGTCTCATCTCATAGCTTGCCATCAACAATCAAAGCAGAGACCCACCTCCAAACACACATATGCTTGATTCCCTATAGCGTGTAGGGGTAGCACCCAGGGGTAGCAGAAGTTTTAACATAACATCATTACACAGAATTTCTCTGATTCAGCCTCCACTGAGTCAGGAGGAACTCTAGCACACCTCTCCCTTGGGAATACAGCTTGTTAAAAATGGGAATTCTCAAAGAGGTCCTGCCCATGTTTTGTGAAGCCCTTCTCTCTGTTTACAGCTATTAGTGCTGCTCACTGTACAGTTGTCTCTTGTCACAGTGATCTTCAAAGGCAGTTGTAAGCCATCGTCACCCATCACTGACAATGTTCACTAGAGGCACAGCACTGTGGGCACACACCAGAATGCTGCCCCTGCAGCTCCTACCTGTCCAGGGCACTAACATATGACAAGGCCACCGGCAGTTCCCAGCAAAGTCACATCAACGCAGGTACTGTCCACACTGAAGGAGTGGCCGTCCATCAAAACCAAATCCAGAAGCCTGGATCGCTGGCGCTTCATCATCAGGAGCTCTTAAGCTTCATCCACCATCTCACTTCAGCCCCCTCCCTTGGACACAACCCAACACCCCTGGGGGCAATTATGGATCCACACAGTGCTTCCTCAGAACTCACTTTGTGCAATCTATGCAGCATAACTGACTCTGCTTTTAGAGCATCTTCTTGCCTAGCAGATGCCCTGGTCATCATGGAAACTGCACCTGGCGGGCTCACCTACTTGTCCCACAGGCATGCTCATACAAGCCTGGATCTTGGGCAAGTGCAGCCCAGTCTCCTGCTGCGACCTCTGCCGCCAGCATTAAGCCCCATTTACTTTATGGATTAAGAGATGGCTGATGGCTGTGGGCTCAGACCTCTGGAGAGAGGTTGAGATCAGGGGGGTGCTGTTCAAGTGGGTGCTGAGATTTCTTCAGCAGAACTAAATCATGCATTAAATTTCAGTGGGGTGAGTTGGGAAGCCACCAGGAATTTTTTTGAGGAAGAGCAGGAAGAGTATTTAGGGATCACAGCTCAATTATAATATTTCTATTTTTCTCCAGTTTTATCACCAAATACCCCTTTGCTTATCTCTTAGGACCTACATTTTCCTGCAAGGATGAATAACATCGTGTTTGTTGTCTGACGAGAAAGACTCTCTAAGAAATCAAGTCATCTGTTTTATGATAGCCTCCTCCACAGGCAGGGGGATTTAGAGAACAATCAAGTTCTTGGAGGAAAATATTTCAACTTTCTAAAATCCGTGAAAGGGAAACTGTCAGCTCTATTCCTAAGGACCCAATTAATTAAAGTTAAGTCTCCACAAACTCTGCCAAATGCCAGCTCCAGATTAAAGGGTGTGAATGCGCATTTCTGTTTGACCTCATGTTACCAGTTGAGTACCTGGCAGATTTGTGAAAAGTAGCTTTGTGTGCTGATCTAACAGAAATGAGTACTAACTAGCAAGGAAGGAAGATAGAGTTCAAGGAAAACCTCAAGCGTTTAAAGTTGGTGACTTTTCCTTTCATCTTTTACCCCTCACTGCTCCTCTTTTCAAAGTGTTCATCTTTTACTTTTTCATCTTTTACACATATGTGTTTCTTGAACATCTTCAATGCTCTCTTCTCATAGGGGTGTGTCTGGGATGATCAACTGCTTTGAAGTTTGCCTGGTTTGGGTCTCTCAGCTAACAATACCTTTCCTTTCAAGATGTTACAAAGACACAATGCGATTCTGTTGTAAAGCTCCCAGTTTAGAGCTGGGCACAGAGGAGCTCAGAGCAGGTGGCCAGTCAAGGTGGCAGATGTCAGCTCACTGTCTGCTCATCGGCTGTCATAGTTGGATGCCCACATTGGAAAAAAGGTAGTTTTGTCTTCTGTGAAGACCCAGCCTAGTGCAGGTGCTTAACGTGGCTCTGCAGCCCTGGACCTTTCCCAGGTCAACACAGTGGGGATGTTCAGGGTCTGAGATTTCTCCTCTGCTTTCCAGCTTCCAAATTCCTCTGTTAAAAGGGAATCTTCAGTCTAAGCAATTATCATTTATTTATATCTTATTAGAAATTGGTTTAATAGGTTACTTTCCCAAGTAAGTAAAGCAAACAGGGCACAGAACAGGGAAGTTTAAGAATGCTAGCCTCCCACAGAGGGGTTTTAAGAATTAAAAGAAAAGAAACACTGCCAGGTAAGATGGGAAGAAGGAAGTAAATGAACTGGATTTCCATTATGTAGCACAAGAAGCCAATTAAGTAGGTATTAAACCTCCACAATAGGTACATATTATTTTTGGATTTTTAAATTGGATTTCTAAATCTCCATTGATTGTGGAGACAACATTCAAAGTCAGGATGGCCTGACCTGTCTGCCATGGTACCTCCCTGGAGTCCCACCTGTCACCTACATCAAGTTTTCCCAAGGAAGCCACAGCTCTTAGAGAGGCCCACCACCTCTTAGCCTGGGGAGGGATGGTCTCAGGGCTCACTCTACAGAGGCCTGGAACTGGATGAGAACTGCTGAGGGTCTAACTGGATATGTTCTAAATCAGATGGCTTGCAATAATTATTAAAGATAATGAGCATAATAACATTATTATTTATCGAGGGCTTCTGCTATACCAGACTCTGTGCAAAGCACTTTACAGACATTGTCTCGGAGAGAATGCAAGTTAAACAGAAACCATTATTGATCACTGGTGTTCAACCTCTTCTTTGGAACCCAAAAGCCACACAATTTAAATGTGTGTTCAGGTCACAGAACCAGCTTATCAATTGACCTAGAAACCAATTTTTTATTTTTTATTTTTCTCTATTAAATGCTCTCAATTCATCTTAAGGAGTTCTGTGGTTTCTTTTTTCTTTTCTTTTTTTTTTTTTTTTTTTGAGATGAAGTTTCAGTCTTTTTGCCCAGGCTGGAGTGCAATGTAATGATCACGGCTCAACACAACCTCTGCCTCCCGGGTTCAAGTGATCCTCCTGCCTCAGCCTCCCGAGTAGCTGGGATTACAGGCATGCACCACCATGCTCAGCTAATTTTGTATTTTTAGTAGTGATGGGGTTTACTCCGTGTTGGTCAGGCTGGTCTGGAACTCCCGACCTCAGATGATCCACCCCCTTCGGCCTCCCAAAGTGCTGGGATTACAGGCGTGAGCCACCGTGCCCGGCCTAGGAGTTCTGTGGTTACTAATCATGCATAGATAACAAAAGCTGTAGTCACCTTCAAACAGTATTGAGCTCAGTTTGGTCAGAAGTTACAGAGTTTGTCTGTTCTGCTAGAGAAACAAAACTTCAAATTCATTCAAAGTCAAAACAAGCGTCTTTCCCCTGCTATCTTGTTGCCTTCCAAGGAAAAGCTCTCTCCCTTTGCTCTGTCAATTCAAGGCTGATTTAGTCACAGTTCCTAGGCTAGGATGGGGTGTGCAGGCACAAGGTCATGCTGTCTGAGTGGTTCCTTGAAGCTCCTCTCACTTGGCTCAGGGGGTAACAGTCTCCACTACCCCATAGCAAGACATGGAGTGAGGGAAACAGGGAGAAGAGAAACAACACAGCATTCCAAACTGCCTCCAAAGAAAATGTCTAAAAACTCTTCATCAGTTTCACAGAACTATGCCATCTTCTTAGCCTGCCCTGCAGATTGGGGTCTAACATCTTTGGCAGCTTGTCTTTTACTCTTGGGGTTGGGCTCAAGCGAGACAGCAGAAAGTCTTTTGAATTCCTATTACACTTCAGTGAGGATACACATTCACACTGCCACCCTTTTATTCCGCCATTCATACCTTCTGAGAAATGCAGCATTTTCTGAGAATCAAAGTTTCTTGTGTTGTCTGGCTCTTTTGTAGCAAACAGCACACCCTACTCTAGCTCTCAGATATCATGACTGGGTGCAAATCCCTGCTCCCTGGACAAAGACTAGGCCGCACAGATTTTCACACTTCTGAGGCTATGAAACTTTTTTAGGTTTTTAATAGTTATCCCATCTCCCTTCCACCTTAACAATTTCTGGAACGCTATGCAGTGGGACTGAAACAATTTTATAATTGTTTTAAAGTCCTTTGAAAAAGTCTTGAAGAACCCAGGATCTCCATTAAACCTGTTTTTAAAAAATCCTCTGTCCTTGTCCAGCTGTCTTCTCCAAACTGTAACTATAACTATCTAAGACATTTTTTTTTCTCTCTTCAGAGATAATGTGGGCCAGGCATGGTGGCTCATGCCTGTAATCCCAGCATTTTGGGAGGCTGAGGTGGATGGATCACGTGAGGTCAGGAGTTTGAAACCAGCCTGGCCAACATGATGAAATCACATCTCTACTAAAAATACAAAAATCAGCTGGGTGTGGTGGTGGGTGCCTGTAGTTCCAGCTACTTGGGAGGCTGAGGCATGAGAATCACTTGAGCCCAGGAGATGGAGGTTGCAGTGAGCTGAGATCATATCACTGCACTCCAGCCTGGGCAACAGAGTGAGATTCCGTCTCAAAAATAAAATAAAATATATAAAAAATAAAAGATAATGTGAAGCCCATATAATCTGGGATGAATTTTCTATGAAAACAGATATGAAGATAATATTTTCAACATGTGTTTTTCCATTATCAACAATAAATATATATTGATCCATCTTACAGTGGCTTCTGAAATGATGACAGGATAAAGAACAATGATCAAGTTGTAGCTTGAATTCTTGTCATTCAGTCTCAACTAAATTTAGCTAAATTTTTTTTATTTTGTTATATTTTTATTTTGTTATTATTTTTTTGAGACAGAGTTTCACTCTTGTTGCCCAGGCTGGAGTGCAATCACGCAATCTTGGCTCACCGCAACCTCCGCCTCCCGGGTTCAAGTGGTCCTCCTGTCTCAGCCTCCCGAGTAGCTGGGATTACAGGCATGCACCACCATGCCCGGCTAATTTTGCATTTTTAGTGGAAATGGGGTTTCTCCATGCTGGTCAGGCTGGTCTCGAACTCCCAACCTCAGGTAATCCACCCGTCTCTGCCTCCCAAAGTGCAGGGATTACAGGCGTGAGCTACCACGCCTGGCTAAATTTTATTTTTAAAAGAAAAATAAATGCTTTGCATGTTGCCAATTGCTTGATGAAATTTCACTGACTCTTCTCATTCATCCCTACTATTAGGAATTAATATCAGGCTGAGAGTCAATATTGTGAATATACACATAGACTTTTTTTTAACTGTGTAATATAATATAAACACCATTATTTGTGGTAGATAAGTTATAAAGCCAAAGCCCTGGATATACATGTCTACAAGCTCTTTCTAGAAGAGAACAGGCTCTTGATTAGAATCTTGTTTAAGTCAAATTAGCTGCCTCCCTTACTTCTACTGGTATAGATCACAGAGCAATTGTGAAGGTTGAGGAGGTTGCCTTCCTGAGGAAGAAGCTGTGCATAAAGTTGTAAGCTCATCAAGGGCAGGGCTGCATGCTACATAAACTTCCTTTTAACAGGCCCTAGAATAGTATGCTATTCCAGTTTTTGATACATAATGCATATTCCAGCTTTTGATACATGATTCTCCTTTGCAAAATATCACCAATATGTGCATATTACAGTTTTTGATACATGATGCCTATTTGCAAAATATCACTACTATGTGTTCATTTCTTTCTGAAATGCTAGGAAGATGATAGAACCTCCACGAAACTGATGAAGATGCCACAGGTGTTTTCTCTGGAGGCAGTTTGGAGTGCTGTGATCGGCCACACACATTCAGGCTTGTACCAGCTTTGCAGGACTGGTACTTCTCACCACCAAGGCCTCAGCGGCAAGGTCTTCTCTTCAGAACCCCCAATGCACCTCTCAATCATGTTCCCCTCTTCATAGCCACCAAGGGATTCATCACTGTTTGAAAAGATCTTGTTCATCTGTTCTTTGTTCACTTGTTTATTGTCTGCCTCCCCAACAGACGTTTAAACTCCAAGAAAACAGGGATCTTGATATCATTTGCGGCTGCATATCACGACCTAGACTAAGGTCTGGCACACAGTAGGCACTCAATAAATGAAGTTCTGGCCAGTAACCAGAGGAAATTTAAATAAGTTGCTCCACCTAGGCCTTTGGTCTTCATCCACAGAATCAAGGCACTCCTAGGTCATTGTTAAAGTCCCTTCTGACTGTTAAAAAACAAACTCTTCAAAGTATTCATATCCTTAAACTAATATTAAATATTAATGTTTGCATACTTTGCCTTTGTCACAAATTTAATATATTTATATTTTATAGATTTAATATGCTTAAATGTATTAAAGTATTTATATATTTTATATTTTATATATAATATGAATACAATCACTATTATGATATTAAATATATTTAATATTTTAATTTACCTTAATAAATTAAAATTATTGATGAAAGTAGGAATGGGGCATAGTTATTGATCTCCATTATGGACAAATTTTAATTGGTCCCCATTATAGTTACTGGTCCCCATTGAGGGAGCATATAGTTTTTGGTTCCCATTATGGTCCCCATTATGCAATTGGTCCCCAGTTGCAATATATATTCTTAGCCCAGTCTTCTTGTTACATGGAAATAATTTTAATATCCAATTAATCTCTTCCCATTAGCTGGTTATTTTTTCCTTAAATATTTTACTACAAGCTGTTAAATCCCTTCTGCAGAGTTACATTGCCAGACTTTACAGTCCATCTCTCTGTGGCAGAAAGGCAGTGCTCTATTCTGTGCCCAAGGAATCCCTGAAGAAACTGTAGAGATGAGGTTAGGCAAAGCTAACAATAGAAGACACCAGTGCATTTAGCCAGGATTATATACAACTACTGGAGGGACAGAGACAAGGAAAGGCATAAATGAGATCAGATCCACAGACCCAAGCAGCAGTAGGAGAGAAAGACATTCGTACCAATGCCTGGAGGCTCGAAGAAAGACCCATAGACATTATTAATAGTGAAACTCACACCCAGCCCTCTTTAATCATCATAACATTAGCACAGGGACCTAGACCGTGCACCAGATATAGTAAGTACTTTGGGACTGATAATAATAACTAAGAAAACATGAGGCTGGAAATTCATTTCAGCTCTGAGATAACACCAAGAAGTTTCTGAAATATAAAAGTGCAGCCAAGTGAAGAAATGCAGCTCCGCTCAACATTCGGTCTTTTCAGCTTGTCAATCAGCATGTGCTTTGAAGTGGCAGGAAACATCAACAAAGGAGCTCATTTAAAGCAAGAGTTTTATTTGGGTACCTACTATGGTTTAGAGCCCATTTATTTACTAGCAATAATCAGCTTTCTGCTTTCCAGAGATCATTTTTGCCTAGAGTTAATCTGTAGATAATCTGGATTAAGAAGTTCCAGCCTCTTAATAAGGCTCACCCCCACTTGTTTGTGTGGCAGGTGCAATATTAGAAAAACAGAGTGATTCTCTATCTTCTCCCCTCCCCAACTTTTTAAGAAAGATTGGAAGTCTAGCTGAACTGCTAGATTCCTCAGCCCTTGTCTCATGGATGAAGTAGTGGGTAGAGTGAAGAAGCTGAAAAAACTTGGAGATACTGTACTTATTTACATAAGAAAAGGCTTGAGTTCTCCAAAAAGGAAAATTCCCAAAGCAACAGCAAGGAGGGGAAAAAGCAAGCCAGAGAATCAGGAGCATTTAAGAGAAAGCCAGTGGATCCTGGGAGGAACTGGAGGAGCCAGAGCCGGTGCTGGCAGTGCGGGGCTTCAAGGAGCTGAATCGCAGAGGGGTTTCCAGGCTGTTCCATTGTATGTTATATGATGTAACCCCCTTCAAACGACTTTAGTAAAGACTCACATTACATTTCAAGGCTTGTGGAACAAAGCAGAAGTGTTCTTTTCTTATGTGTTATTGTCTTGGCCTGATTCGTAAAGCAGGAGTATGATAGCGCAAATTATTGGAGTGGTGTGCAGAAAGGTCACATACGGTGGTGCTGGCATTTAAGGCTCTGTTCTCTTGCATGAAAAGTGACTGAAATGGCACAAAACCTGGCAAGTGCATTTAACCCTCACCCACATGTGCTTACAAGCATGACTGATGGACTCCCACCTAAGTGCCACTCAAGCCTGCTCCCGCTCCTCAGTGCCTCAGGTGGATGCTGAGGCTCCAGCCAGGCATCACTGCAGTGACCAGTGACCACAGAGCACTGCCAGGTCTGTTGTCCACCTCTCCACGGCTTCATCACCTCACAGAGACCCCACCATACTGCTCCCGGGAAGAAATACCCCCAAAAATGTATGACTGTCTCTGAAATTGTGCATGATTCATTTTCTTCCTTAGGTTGTTTCTATATTTGCCAAATATGCTGTGTTAAGCAAATCATACATGGTTTTGGTACAATTTTTAAAAATTGGTTTTTCTCCCCAGTTCCTTGCACAGAACACCTAAAACCCTTGGAATTTATTGAGACATAGCAGTATCTTTTGTTATTAATGCCGATCCCCTTTGGATTACCCCAGAGTTTATGCTAATGAAGTAACTTTGGGTGAGGCCCCTAGATAGTCTCCCTTGGGTCTGGTCACCAGAAAGAGCAAGTGATTATAGAGCTAGAATTTTCATTCCCACTCACAGACCTCCAGGACGTTGGGGAACTGGGGATGGCTAGAGATTAAGCTCTATAAAAACTCTTGAACAAAGAGATTTGATAAGCTTCTGGGTGGCTGAGCATGTGAAGGTGCTGGGAGGAGGCACCCTGAAAGGGCTGGAAGCTCCGAGTCCCACCTCCGTATCTTGCCCAATGCATCCCCTGACTTAGTTTTTCCTAAGTTGTATTCTTTGTAATAAACCAGTAAACATAAGTAAAGTGCTTCCCTCAGTTCTGTGAGACATTGTGGCAAATTATTGAACATGAGGAGGGGGTCCTGGGTACCTCGGATTTATAGTTGGTCAATCAGAAATATCAGAGGCCTGGACTTGTGATTGGCAAGTGGGGGCAGTCTTGTGAGATTGAGCTGACTCCAGATAGTGTCAGAATCTAATTAAATTGCAGAATACCCAACTGGTGTTTGGAGAGTTGAAGAATTGCCTGGTGTGGAAAACCCCCACACATCTGGTGTCAGAAGCGTTGTGTGAGGATGTAGAAAAACAGTGTGTTTTCCCAGTGGTTACAGTCCCTTAACATACACATGTGTTACTTTAAAAGAAAGCAAGCAAACCATCTTCTTAATTATAACAATGGTTAAACAACAGGGCGGGCCACTTACAGTTGATTATACAGTCAATCTCTCTGGACATTTCTTAGAAAAATCAATGACTTTGACTTTGGTAATTTGGAAGTCAGCCTTCTTGGTAGCATGAAATTGTAGATAGTCTACACATTTCTCTTCCTTCTCTTCTCATCCTGGAGGTCTGTGAGTGGGGATGAAAATTCCAACTCTGTAATCATTTGGTCTTCCTGGTGCTTCAGGTATTCCCTGTAATAAAGGAATTTTATTTACCCTTCTAGATTTCTCCCTCCTGATCCATTTTCATACTGCCGTTCTCTAGATCTATGTCAAACAACACACACTTTGACCGTGCTCACAAACCTGCAATATTTCCTTGTTATCAGCTGAATTAAAACCACACCCCTCAGCTGGATTATCAGGGTGGTCGATAAACTAGTCCACTTCACCTCTCAGACCTCACCAACCACACCCTCTGCCTAATCCAGGCCCAGTGTTACCCCCTGCCCTATCGCAGAGACTGCTCTCAGCCCTGTGCACATTCAGGCCCCATCTGTTCCTGCTGGTCTGAAACCCTCCACCCTACCCCCCACAACTTCTCTCCACTGCCCACATCCGCTAGACCTCATAAGGTCCAGCTCAGGCATCTCCTCCTCCCGTGCACCCTTTCCTGTTGGCAATAGTCCATACTATGCCCATAACTGCAATCTTTAAGTTCCTGTGAATTTATTGCCTACACTATTTGCAGCTATTTACCTGTGCTCTGATACACTCCACATCTGTTCCACACAATTTAGTCCTTCAGCATATCAGTATGACAATACTATTTTGATGCTGCCATTGTAGTGGGTAAACTTAGGTGGCAGGTCCTCCTAGAAGGGGGCCTTGCCAGCCCCCTTTGGCAAGGAAGCTCACCTGGTTCAAATGGTCAGTCCATCTGGCTTCCAGAGATCCATCTGCTTCAGAATCCCAGTTTAATTACCTTGGAAGGGCTCTTATTAAGATTGTAAAAAGACAACAACAAAAAAAAGTAAAAAGACAACCAAAAAAGATAACTTAAGAAGCAATGGTTTCACACTACAGGCTATGAACTAAATTATACTACTAGGCATTCAAATGATGCATTTAAATTATACAATAAAATGCATGGAAATTTTGTTCTTTGGGACATTTACAGATGTCACACAGATTCACAAAGAATGTTCAGTGGTCTTATAAATTCAGTAAATACTAGATTAAGCAAACCAGTTTCTCTAGTCTAGCATTTCTCAGAGTCTCTGACATTTGCACTGGGAATACCCCTGAGTGAGTTAGTGTGTGCACTGTTTCTCCACTAAGCTGACCACAGGACCAATTTTCTATACAGAAATTTCCAGTACTCATGTTCTAAGGAGCTCATTCTGGCTGACACTGGTATAGGTAAGGTGTTATCTTCCAGCACCCTCCTCATCAGGGTCTTGCTCCAGCCCCTTAGCAAGGGGCAGCTGGAGGGAAGGTTTATTTTCTTTTTATTTATTTACTTAATTTTTTTTTAGATACACAGGGTATATATACTTGTTTGTTACATGGGTATATTGCATACTGGTGGAGTTTGGATTTCTAGTGTACCTGCTACCCAAATAGTGAACATTGTACCCAATAGGCAATTTTTCAACCCTCCCCACACTCTTTTGGAGTCCCCAGTGTCTATTAACAAATGTTTATTTTCTGCTTCTGATTTGATCTGTGTCTTGTCTCCTGGCTGTGTGAAAGTCCTCTGCTCTTTCATTGCATGTCTCACATTTTTTCATCTTCAGTATTGAGTCAGACCACAAACTGCAGATAATTCTTAGCCTCGTTTTGCATTTGCTCAGGCAACCTCTTGTTACCGATTAACAGTGTGGATGCTGGAGTCCCACAATCTGGCTTTCAATTACAGATGCTCCATTTACCAGCTCTGTAAGAAGAAATTTCTTAAGCTCTTGGTGCATCCATAAAGTAGGAAAAATCACAGAACACCCCTCACATGATTTTGTGAGAGACGAATAGATATAAAGTGCTTGCAGAATCTGGCCCCTAGTGTGTGCTGTTTGTATGAATTTGCGGTACAGTACTCCATTCTATTTCCTTAGCTATAGCTAACTATTAGCCATTTAGAAGACCTATGCAAATCCTAAAACATCGGAAGCCTGACTCTTGACTTTTAAAAACTGCTTGCTGTAATTGCCTAAGAAAAATCTTTCTGTGCTTTGGTGGAAAAAATTAAAAAGAGCCATAGCATGAATTAACTGCTTTTGGTGAGAAGACTGGCTTCTGGGCTGAGTGCTACCTCAAAGAGTTATTCTCTATTAATCTACTACAGAGTTCAGCAAACTTTTTCTGTCAAGGGCCAGATAGTAAATATTTTAGGCTTTGCATGATGTAAGGTTCCCATTGTAACTACTCAACTTTGCTATTATAGTGCAAAAGCAGCCATAAACAATATGCAAATGAATGGACATGACTGTGGTCCAATAAAACTTTATTACAAAAACAGGAAGCTTGCTGGATTTCACCTGCAGGCCCTGGTTTGCAGACTTCTGCTCTATTATTATCAATCCTGACTTTCCTAGCCACGTGATGATTAGAATAGCAGTTCCAGGGTAGCCCTGTTTGTCAAATGTGAGCAAGCTGACCCCTCTGGGAGCCAGAAGAAGTGAGAGAAGCCAGTTCAAGAAAAAAGCCAACAAACTTGAGAGAGTAGGGGTGAGAGAACTGCAGAAAACATTGGAATTGTATTGTAAGCATTTGAATCAACTTTGTTGATGAATTCTAAACATCTGAATCAACTTTGCAGAAACCCACCCTCTCTTGGGGTTTTATGGTTATGTAAGCCAGTAAATTCCCATTCTTGTTTAAGCCAGGTTGTGTCAGGGGTTTTTTGTCATGTGTAAACCACAGTCTTCTACTGACATATCATGATTACAGCTATATTAAATACATCAATGAAAACTTTATGGTGAATTCTCTTGGTGTTCAATTTGTATTTTATATCTAGCTAAAACTTTTTCTGGGTTATTTAGAAAAGAAAATTTAACAACTAAAGCCCATTCCAAAATGAATTTAGAGCCATTCATCTAAAAATTTCTACGATACTTTAGACATTTCTAAAGTGCTTGGGGACATTATCTTTCAAGTATCTATTACTCCTATTTTGTTTATAAAGCTCTCTTGTATTTTGGTTATATTGCTTCTGGCTCTTCTGTTATTTTACACAATGAACACAAGCAAATTCACCCATCAATCTATAACCCCTCAAAGGTCTGAATCTAGATGAGAAGTTCTCTAAATAAAAACAAAAGACGCATTTGCACTGCCTTCCTAAATCAATTTCTTCTGGTAAGATTTATTTAATGTCTGAGAGTCAGTTTTAAACATAAAACTCCAGAATGCTGTGGCCACTGTTTATCTCCTGTTTAGAGCAGACAGGGTAGTACAGGGTTCTTAGGCAAAGTATTCAGAAATGTCTTCCAAGTCCACGTAAAGATTCTCAATCTTGAACACTAGAAATGGGAGAGCCGAGTATGGTGGCTTATACCTGTTGTCCTAGCTACTTGGGAGGTTGAAGCAGGAGGATTGCTTGAGCCCAGGAATTTGAGGCTGCAGTTAGCTATGATTATACCACTGCACTGTAGCCTGGGTGAGAGAGAGGGACCCCCGTCTCTAAAAAAACAAAAAATAAAATTTGAGAAACAGTGGAAATGATAAAGGCCTTACCTCTTAGCATTTAACCCAAGGATAGGAACAGTGCCTGTGAGGTCTCTGAGTATATGGCAGGAACTCTTTACACAACAGACAAAATCCCTCACTCACACTTACTCACACATACCCTGAGACACTCGCTGTGCTCACAGACTTGTTCATCACCACTGGAAAAATTTATGAAAAAATAGTCCTTGTGTTACATATGAGTTCCCATACTCATCAGACCTGAGATCCCACAGGGACGTTAGCAATGGGATTTTGTTCATGATATGAATGAGTTTTCTACTGCTGCTGTAACAAATCATCACAAATGTATTACAGGAAAAGAATGCTGTCTTGTGTTGTTTTGCCTAAACAACATAAATGTATCTTCTTACAGTTATGTAAAGAAATCTGACACAGGTCTCACTGGGCTAAAATTAAGGTGTCAGTTGGGCTGTGTTTCTTTTGGAGGCTCTAGGGAAAAATCTGTTTCATGTTTTTCAGCTTCTAAAGGCGGCCCACAGCCTTTGGCTCATGGTTCCCTTATATCTCCAAAGCCAGCAATGGGAAGTTGAGTCATTCTCACAGGGAATCACTCTACTATATTTTCTGCTTTCTCTCTACTTTTCAGGTCCCTTGTGATTATACTGGGCCTACCACATAATCCAGTATAATCTCCTCATCTCAATGTCAGCTGATTAACAACCTTAATTCCCCTCTGCCATATATAACATAATCACCAATGCCAGGCATTAGGGCATGAATATCTTTAGAGGCCATTATGCTGCCTTCCACAAGGGAAATAGATAAGGAAAAAAATCAGTAAAATATAATGAATGACAGGTGGTGATAAGAGCAATGAAGAAGTAAAGCAAGCCAGGGTATAGGGCATGACAGGACATACTATGTGTGGTTTTATATGGGTCGGTCAGAGAAGGCCTCGTGATTAAGGGACATCAGAGTAAAGATCTCTAAGAGGTAAAGGAACTAGCCATGAAACTTTCTTCATGGGGAGCTTTCCAGGCAAAAGGAACAGTAACAGTCAAGAGCCCAGAAAAAATCATGCCAGGAGTAATGAAAGAACAGGAAGGAGACAGGTAGCCAAAGTCATCTGCAGGAGGGAAGGAATGAGAGAAGACAAGGGCAGAGAGGGAATGTGAGCATTACATCAGGCTTAGAAGGCAATTAAGAATGACTTTGGATTTTACCCAGCATGAGATTGAGGGGTTTATCTTCTCAGTATTTTTAGAAACATTTTACTTTAAAGTGATTTTAGAAGAGTTGCAATGATAACCTAGAGTTCCCATATCCCTTTCACCCAGCTTCTTCTAATGCTGATGTCTTATGTAACTATAGCGCATTTATCAAAAGTAAGAAATAAACAGTGGTACAAAACTATACAGACTTTATTCAGGTGTCACTGGTTTTTCCACTGATGTCCTGTCACTGTCTCAGGATCCAATCCAGGAGATCATGCTGCACTTAGTTGTCACGTCTCTTTACTCTCCGCCAATCTGCGACAGTTCCTCATTCTTTTCCTGCTTTTCATGACCTTGCCACTTTTGAAGAGGACTGAGCAAGTATTTGTAGAATGTCCCTTAATGTGAATGTGGTTGATGTTTTCTCATAGTTACACCGAGGAAGTGCCCTTCTCATTACATCTTGTCATGGGGTACATGATATCCCATGGCTTACCACTGGTGATGTTGGCTTTCACCACTAGGTTAAGATGACATCTTGCCAGGTTACTCCACAGTAGTTACTATTTTTATTTTTCCATGCTCTATATATAGAAGTAGATCTCACTTCTGGGAATCCAGCCCACACTCAAAAGAAAGAGAATTAAGCTTCATCTTCTAGAGAAAGGAGTATCAAATAATTTGTGAACATAGGTTAAAATTGCCACAGTAATTAATAAGTACTTTTAGAAGAGATACCTTAAGGCTATGAAAATGTCCTGCTTCCTCTTAAAATTTTGCCCAGTAATTTTAGTATCCATCAAAGGCTCTCAACTATAGCCAGTGGTATTATAATGGTGATTTTTTATTTCCTTCATTCCTTCTATGTTTAATATTTCTAAGGAAGATTTACCCCTTCCCCCTTATTTGCTTATTTATATCACTGTAGACTCATAGATAATTATTCTTTGAGTTACACTCTAATATTATCATTACTTGTTTTTTTCCCCATTTGTTCTGGTTTTGGACATTGGGAATTGTTTCAGATTGGCTCCATTTGAGATGAACATTTTGTTAAATCTTGTTTTTAATGTATGCTCCATCTCCTGGTACTATAAGATGCCCCAGGCTCATCTTCTGTGTTCCCTGCCCTCGCCTTGGATTCAGCCATTTCTCCAGGAATCCCTGGTTCAATTTATTGGAACATGGTACAGGGAACCAAGATCTGGAGGCCTGGTGTGGTGGCTCACACCTGTAATCCTAGCACTTTGGGAGGCTGAGGTGGGCAGACTGCTTGAGCCCAGGAGTTTGAGACCAGTCAGGGCAACAGAGCAAAATCATGTCTCTACCAAAAAAAAAGAAAAAAAAAATTAGCTGGGCATGGTGCTGTGCACCCGTAGTCTCAGCTACTTGGGAGTTCCAGCTACTCAGGAGGCTAAGGTAAGAGGATCACTTGAGCCTGGGGAGGTCGAGGGTACAGTAAGCTATGATCACACCAGTGTACTCCAGCCTGGGTGACAGAGTGAGACCCTGTCCCAAAAAGAAAGAAAAAAAAAAAGAAAAGAAGAAAGAAGAAAAGAGAGGGGAAGAAAAGAAAAGAAAAAACAGAAAGGAAAAGAAAAGAAAAGGGGAAGAAAAGAAAAAAGAGAAAGGAAGGGAAGGGAAGGAGATCTGGGTGCAGGTCATTGCAGAGATTTGAGCAAAAGAGAGAAACACTCTGACTTGGGTTTTTGAGATTTTTTTTTATGCATTGCAGATTCATTGAGGTATATTCGCATACCATAAAATTCATTCATTTGAAGTGTAATTCAATGGTTTCTAGTATATTCACAGAGTTGGGCAAACATCACCATAATCAATTTAGAACATTTTCATCACCCATGATAAATCTGTACCACATTTATCAGTTCATGGACATTTGAGTTGTTTCCACTTATTTTGTTTGTTTGACTTTTTTTGATTTTGTGCTCTTTGAGATGAAATTCACATACTATCCAATTCACTCTTTTAGAGTGTGCAGACCAATGGTTTTCTTGTAAATTCCAGAACATATTCATCACCCCAAAAAGAAATTAGCAATCATTCTTAATTTATCTTTCCTTACATCTTGGCAATTACTGATCTGCACTCTATTTTTATGGCTTTCTTTAATTCTGTACATTATATATAAATGGAATTATATAGTACATAATTCGATTGGCTTTTTTCACTTAACATATTGTTTTCAGGGTTTATCTATATTATTATAGTATGAATCAGGACTTCATTCCTTTTTCCCCCAACTTTATTGAGGTATAATTGACAAATAAAATTGCATATATTTAAGGTGTGCAACATGATATTTTATGTATACACTGAGATGATTACCACAATGAAACTAATTAACATATACATCACCTCACATAGTTACCTTTTTTCTTTGTGATAAGATTTAAGATCTACTCTCTTAGCAAATTTCAAGTATATATTATATTAACTACAGACACCATACTATACACGATACTGAACTTACTCACCTTATAACTGAAAGTTTGTACCCTTTCACCAACATCTTCTCATTTCCGCACCCTCTCACCTCTGGTAACCATCTTTCTATTCTCTGTTTCTATGAGTTTATCTTTTTAAGATTCCAACTGTAAATGAGATCATGCAATATTTGTCTTTGTGTGTCTGGCTTAGTTCTTTTAGCATAATGTCCTCCAGGTACATTATTCATGTTGTCACCAGTGGCAGGATTTATTTGTTGTTTAAAGCTGAATAATATTCCTCTGTGTGTGCATGTCACATTTTCTTTATCCATTTATCTGTTAACAGATGCTTAGGTTGATTCCTTATCTTGGGTATTGTGAAGAATACTGCAATGAACATGAGAGTGCAGACATCTCTTCAAGATAGTAACTTAGTTTTCTTTCACTATATATCTAGAAAAGGAATTCCTGAATCATATGGTACTCCTATTTTTAATTTTTTGAGGAAATTCCATACTGTTTTTCATAACAGCTATACCAACTTACAGTCCTAGCAACAATGTATAAGACTTCCTTTTTCTTTATGTCCTCAGCAATCCTCATCATCTTTTGACTTTTTGATTATAGCCATCCTAACAGGTGTGAGGTGATACCTCATTGTGATTTCGATTTGCATTTCTCTGATGATTAGTGATGTTGAGCACCTTTTCACATACCTGTTGGCCATTCATGTATCTTCTTTGGAAAAAAGTCTATTCATGTCCTTGCCCATTTTAAAAATTTGGTTATTTGGTTTTTTGCTATTGAGTTGCATGAGTTCCTTATATTTTGTATATTAACTTTTCACCAGATATATGGTTTGGAAATATTTTGTTTCATTCCATAAGTTGTCTTTTCATTTTGTTGATTGTTTCCTCTGCGCTGCAGAAAGTTTTTAGTTTGATGTAGTCTCTCTTGTTTATTTGTGATTGCCTGGGCTCTTGGTGTCACATCCAAAAAATCATTGCCAAACCAATGTCATGGAGCTTTTCCTTTATGTTTTCTTCGATGAACATGTAAGTTTTTAATCCATTCTGAACTTATTTTTGTATATGTTATGAGATAAAAATATAATTTCATTCTTCCACATGTGGATATCCAGTTTTACCAACATGATTTATTCAAGAGACTATCCTTTCCCCATTGCATATTACTGGCAGCTTTATCAATGATTAATTGACCGTATATGTGTGGGTTTCTTTTTGAACTTTTTGTACTGTTCCATTGCTCTATGTGCCTGTTTTTATGCCAGTGCCATATAGTTTATAGCTGTTGTGTTTTTAAGAGACAGGGTCCCACTCTGTCATCCAGTGTAATGGTACAATCCTAGCTCACTCACTGCAACTTCAAACTCCTGGGCTCATGCAGCCTTCTCACCTCAGCCTCCCAGGTAGCTGGAGACTACAGGCACGCACCACCACAGCTAGCTTAGTTTTTTAGGTTTTGAGTTTTTTTGTTTGTTTTGCTTTTTTTTAGAGAGACGAGGTCTCACTATGTTGCCCAGGCTGCTCTCAAACTCCTGGCCTCAAGCACTATATGGTTTTGATTACTATACCTTTGTATATAATTTGAAATCAAGAAGTGTGATGCTTCCAGCTTTGTTGTTACTCAAGATAGCTTTGGCTATTCAGGGACTTTTGTCACTCAATATGAATTTCAGGATAGTTTTTTTCATTCTGTGAAAAGTGTCAGTGGAATTTTAATACGAATTGCATTGAATCTGCAGAACACTTTGGTATGGACATTTGACAATATTGATTATTTGGTCCATGAATACAGAACACCTTTCTGTTTCTTTGTGTCTTCTTTCATTTCTTTTGTCGATGTTTTATAGTTTTTATTGCAGATGTCTTTCACTTCCTTATTACATTTATTCCTAAGTATTCTATTCTTTTTGATGCTATTATAAATGAGATTGTTTTCTTTCTTTTTTCAGATAGTTTGTTGTTAGTTTATAGAGAAACAAGCACTTTTTGTATGTTAATTCTGTATCTTGCAACTTTACTGAATTCATCATTAGTTTTTTTGTTTGTTTTGTTTTTTTGTTTTTTTTTTGACAGAGTCTCACTCTGTCACACAGGCTGGAGTGCAGTGATGTGATCTTGGCTCACTGCACCCTCTGCTTCGCTTCCCAGGTTCAAGTGATCCTCCCACCTCATCTTCCAGAGTAGCTGAAACTACAGGTATGCACAACAATGCCCCAGCTAATTTTTGTATTTTTAGTAGAGAGAGGGTTTCCCCATGTTGGCCAGGCTGATCTTGAGGCCTCCCAAAGTGCTGGGATTACAGGCATGAGCCACTGTGCCTGCCCAATTCATCATTAGTTCTAACAGTTTTTGGTGGAGTGTTTAGGATTTTCTGTGTATAAGATCATATCATCTGTCAAGAGAGGCAATTTTACTTCTTCTTTCACGTCTGGATACCTTTTATTTCTATTTCTTGCCTAATTACTGTAGAACTTTCATTATTATGTTGAAGAGAAGTGGCGAGAGTGAGCAAACTTGTCTTGTTCCAGATCTTAAAAAAGGCATTCATCTTTTCACCATTGAGTATAATGTTACTTAGGGGCTTGTCATATATGGCCTTTATTGTGTTGAGGTACATTCCTTCTATACCACATTTGTTGAGATTTTTTTTATCATATCGTGAAAGGGTGTTTAATTTTATTGAATGCCTTTTCTGCATATATTGAGATTATCATGGTTTTTGTCCTTCACTCTGTTAATGTAATGTATAACATTTATTGATTGACATATGTTGAACTATCCTTGCATCCCAGGAATAAATCCCACATGATCATGGTGTATTATCCTTTTAACACTTAATTCAGTTTGCTAGTATTTTATTTTGGATTTGTGCATCTATGTTTATCAGTGATATTGGCCTACAGTTTTCTCTTCTTATAATGTTCTTGTTTGAGTTTGGTATCAGGGTAAAGTTGGCCTTACAAAATGAATTTGGAAATGTTCCCTCCTTTTCAATTTTTTTCAAGAATTGAGAATTGGTATTAGTTCTTCCGTAAAGGTTGGATAGAATTCACCAGGGAAGCTATAAGGATGTGGGCTCTTTGATGGGAGATTTTTGATTGCTAATTCAGTCGCCTTAGCTGTTATTATCCTGCTTGGATTTTTTTCATGATTTAGTCTTGACAAGTTGTACGTTTCTACAAATATGTGTTTCCTCTAGATCATCCAGTTTGATGGCTTATGATTTTTCATAGCAGTTTAATAATCCTTTGTATTTCTGTGGTATTAGATGTAAGGTCTCTTTCATTTCTGATTTTCTTTCATTTTTAGTTGAGTCATCTCTCTTTTCCTCTTAGTCTAGCTAAAAGTTTGCCAATTTTACTTATCTTTAAAAAAAATCAGCTCTTCATTTCATAGTTCTTTGCTTTGTTTTTCTAGACTGTATTCTATTTGTTTTATTCCTGATTTTTATTATTTCCTTCCTCCTACTAACTTTAGGTTTCGTTTTTCTTCCTTTCCAGTAACTTGAAGTGTAAGATTGGATGGTTTATTTGAGATCTTCCTTTTTCATGTAGGTATTTTCATTACTCTAAACTTTCCTCTTAGAGTTGCTTCTGCTGCACCCCGTAAGTTTTGGTCTGTTGTGTTTCTATTTTTGTTTGTCTCAAGATATTTTTTAACTTATCTTTTGATTTCTTCTTTGACTCATTCATTGTTCAAGAACATACTGTTTAATTTCCACATATTTGTGAATTTTCCAGTTTTTCTTCTGTTGTTAATTTCGAGTTTCATACTATTTTGTTTAGCAAAGTTGTGTGACATGATTTCAGTCATGCTAAATTTTTTAAGACTTATTTTGTGACCTAATATATGACCCATCTTGGAAAATGTTCTGTGTATACTTGAGAAAAATGTATATTCAGCTACTGTTGGATGGAATATTCTCTATATGTCTGTTTGATCCATTTGGCCTAAATCCCAGTTTAACTCTAATGTTTCCTTATTGATTTTCTGTCTGGATTATCTATCCATTGTAAAAAGTGGGGTATTGAAATCCCCTACTATTAGATTGCTATCTATTTCTCCATTCAGTTCTGTTAATACTTGCTTTATATGTTTAGTTTCTCCAATATTTAGTGCATATATATCTATAATTGTTATATCCTCCTGATGAATTGTCGTTATATAATGATCTGCTTTGTATCTTGTTACAGTTTTTGACTTAAAGTCTCTTTTGTCTGACACAAGTAAAACTACTCCTGCTCACTTTTAGTTTCCACTTGCATGGATACCTTTTTCCATTCCTTCACTTTCTGTGTGTGTCCTTAAAGCTAAAGTGAGTTTCTTGTACATGGCATACAGTTGAGTCATGCCTTTTTATACATTTAGTCACTCTATGTTTTTTGATTGGAGAATATAATCCATTTCTATTAAAGTAATTATTGCTAGGTAAGGACTTACTATTGCCATCTTGTTAATTGTCTGCCAGCTGTTTTTTATATCCTTTGTTCCTTTCTTCTCCTCTTGCTGTCTTTCTTTGTGATTCGATTATTTTCTGCAGTGGTGTATTTTGATTTTGCCTCATTATCTTCTGTGTATCTACATAGGGTTTTGCTTTGTGGCTACCATAAAACATCTTATAGTTATAACAGTCTGTTTTAAGCTGATAACATCTTAACTTCAATTTCATACAAAAACTCTACACTTTTGCCCCATCCCTACAATCTGTTTTTGATATCCCAGTTATATCTTTTAAAATTGTGTATCCAGCAACAAATTATTGCAGTTGTAGTTTTTGGTTTTTTGTTTGTTTGTTTTTTTGAGACGGAGTCTCGCACTGTTGCCCAGGCTTGAGTGCAGCGGCGCGATCTCGGCTCACTGCAAGCTCTGCCTTCCGGGTTCACACCATTCTCCTGCCTCAGCCTCCGGAGTAGCTGGGACTACAGGCGCTTGCCACCACGCCTGGCTAATTTTTTTGTATTTTTAGTAGAGACGGGGTTTCACCATATTAGCCAGGATGGTCTCAATCTCCTGATCTCGTGATCCGCCAGCCTTGGCCTCCCAAAGTGCTGGGATTACAGGTGTGAGCCACCGCGCCCTGCCAGTTGTAGTTATTTTCAATATTTTGTGTTTTAACCTTTATACTAGAGTTGTAAGTGATTTACACATCACTATTATTTTACTCTAAATACGACTGTGTACTTAGCTTTACCAATGAGTTTTATACTTTCATATGTTTTCATGTTACTAATTAGCATGCTTTTATTTCAGCTTGAATAACTTCCTTAAGCATTTCTTATAAGACAAGTCTAGTAGTGATGAACTCCCTCAGCTTTTGTTTGTCTGGGAAACTCTTTCTCTTTCATTTATGAAAGCAACTTTGTCAGGTTTACATACTCTTGGCTTTTTTTATCTTTTCTTCTCAGCACTTTGAATATATCCTTCTACTCTCTCCTACCCTATAAGCTTTCTGCTGAGAAATCTTCTGATAGCCTGATAAGAAATCTGATAGTGTTATGTGGGTTACCTTGTTGAGATAAGCCTCTTTTCTGCTGCGTTTAAAACTCCTTGATTTTGACTTTTGACAGTTGATTGTAGTGTATCTTGGTGATCTCTTTTTCAGGTTAAAGCTTATCAGAGACGTTTAAATGCCACATACCTGGATGTCTGTATGTTTCCCCAGATTTGGGGAGTTTTCAGCTATTTAAAAAAAAAATCTTTCTGCCTCTTTCTCTTTTCACCTTCTTAAATTCCTATAATGCAACTGTTAGCACTCTTAACTGTGTCACATAAATTTTGCAGGCTTTCATCATTCCTCTTCATTCATTTTATGTTTTTTCTCTGACTGGATATTTTCAGAGGACCTGTCTTTTGTATTTACAGGTTCTTCTGCTTGATTGAGTCTGCTGCTGATGCTCTTTATTACATTTTTCATTTCATTCACTGTATTCTTCAGCTTCATAATGTATGTTTAGTTCTTTATGATTTGTATCTCTTTTAAAATGAATTTTTTAGGATATAGGGTCTTGCTATGTTGCCCAGGCTTGTCTCGAACTCCTGACCTCAAGTGGCCTTCTCACCTCAGCCTCTTGTGTAGCTAGGACTACAGGAATGTGCCACCATACCCAACTTTTTGATTTCTGTGTCTTTATTGAACTTCTAATTTTGTTCATGTATTGTTTTTCTGATTTCACTGAATTGTCTATCTTGTAGCTCACTGTGCTTCCTTAAAATAATCATTTTTGGCTGGATGCAGTGCTTCATGTCTGTAATTCTAGCATTTTGAGAGGTCGAGATAAGAGAATTGCTTGAGGCCAGGAGTTCAAGACCACACTGGGCAATATAGTGAGATGCTGTCCCTACAATTTTTTAAAATTATCTGTGTAGGGTGGGATGTGCCTATAGTCCTAGTTACTCAGGATGCTGAGGCAAGAGGATTTCTGAAGCCCCGTAGTCCAAGGATGTGGTGAATTATGATCATGCCACTGCACTCAAACCTGGGTGACAGAGCAAGATCCTGTCTCTGAAAAATAAATAAATAAATAAATAAATAAATAAATAAATATAATTTCAATTTTTTTGTCAGGCAATCTATAGATCTCTAATTTTTCTGAGTTGGTTAGTGGAATATTTTATTCCTTTGGTGGTGTCATGTTTTCAAGATTTTTCATGTTCCTTAAAGTTTTGCGTCATTGTGTGTGCACTTGAAGAAGTAATCATTTCCTCCCATATTTACTGATTGGCTTCGAGAGAAAAATGCTTTAACTAAATAGCCCAGCTAGGGATTCTGAGGCTCTCTCAGACCTTTTCTGTCAATGTGCCCACTCTGCCCCTCTTATTTCCTCTTGGTTGGGGGGAGAATTCTTAAGATTGTATGGCTTATCATGACCCCATAAAGCCGAAGTGGGTGCTAAGAGCCTCCTGTTTGTTTTTGCTATGGCACCTTGAATTGCTTGAATTTGTATGCCTTCTCCCAATCCTGCAGAGTCAAGCCAGCTGTCCACATGAGATTGTTTTGCTCAGCCTCCTGTGTAGCTAGGACTACAGGAATGTGCCACCATACCCAATTTATGATTTCTGTGTCTTTATTGAACTTCTAATTTTGTTCATGTATTGTTTTTCTGATTTCACTGAATTGTCTATCTTGTAGCTCACTGAGCTTCCTTAAAATAATCATTTTTGGCTGGATGCAGTGCTTCATGTCTGTAATTCTTATGTGTGGTGTAATTCTTCATGTCTTGTGGTGAGAAGGTGAAGCATATAGAAAATATGGAGTGCCCATGGGGCAGTGGGTATGGGGTCCATAGCTGAGGTTCCTCAAGTGGTTTGTGGGCCTGCTTCCTGATGGAGTAGGCAGAACTTAGTAAGGTCCATGGTAGCCTTTCTTCCCTGCTCCCAGCATCTTCCAACCACTCATTTATTCCAATCACCCCAGTATTCCGGGTGGGTTAAGAAAGAAGCAGGCCTCTTGGGCAGCATCTGATGTGGCTGGGGGAGCCAGGTACCCCCTTACTACACTTTCATTTTTCCTCATGGGAGAAATCATGGGCCAATAACATCTCTCTTGGCACTGAGCTATGCCACCTTGTGAAAGGGGTGAGGTAGATAACATGAAACTGTTCTTCCACACTCTTCAATGCACCTATTCTTGGATTTTTGCTTCAGTGGTGTGCTGGAACTTCTCAGCTGCACTCCTAGACTCCAACAAAGGTACTCTTAACTGTGGATATTTGCCAAAATTGATTTATCTGTAGGGGAATGATAGTGGAATGTTTCTATTCTACCGCCTTGTTGACATCATTTCTTACTTATATTTGTAAAGGCTCCATCTTGTGGATGGGTTGAAAACAGCTACATGGAGATGATTGTTACAGTAATTTAGACACCCTTGACTTTAATATAGGAAAGCTGTTCAGTGATGTAATCACGATGCAGTGCCTCAGTTGCCTTTTCATGAACCACCACACAGATCACAGCTATTCTTCAGTCATCAAACTTTTATTGAGCCCCACTGTGTCCCAGGCACATACTGCTCATATGGATATAAAGGGGTTTTTCTTCTCCCTTGGGTTTCACAGTCTGGTGTAACAGGTGCAACAGTGTGATAAGCACTGGAGTAAAGACTTGTAAAAAAGGAAAACCATGAGCACAAGAGGGAATAGTTATTTTTATTTAAAGACAGAAAGCAGGACACAATGTCAAGAGTATAATTCTAGAGTCATATTTATAGGGTTGGAATCTTGTTCCACCACATATTAGCTAATGATTCTGAATCTTTGTGCCTCAATTCCCTCACCTGGAGGTGTTGAAAGCCCTTCCTGCCCCCACCCCACCCACCATGGTAGAGGCAATGCTGCCTACACCATGTAGTTTCATTTTCATCCTGGACACAAGAGAAAAATACATTTCCTTGTTCTCTTGCAACTAGGAAGGACCATATATCAGACTTAGGGTCAATAGAATGTGGGGGAGGTGGTGAGATGTCACTCAGAGATGGCCCCTAAAACATCCATGTGATCCTCCACACACTCTCTCCCCTCTCTGCAAAAGAATCCAGGATAATTTAGCCACATCATAAAAGGAGTGCCCAACTGCTTGGAGATGATCTGCCCAAGAGAGCTACCCAGCCAGGAGCATGCACATCAGACTCTGCATGAGAAAAAGAAATACTTGGTCTCATGGCAATACTGATACTACTTATTATAACAATTAGCCTGTCCTGATTAACATACCACCTCTAAGATTGCTGAAACATTTAAATGAGATAAAAACCTCATGAAAAGCCCTCAATAACCTATAGCTGTTATTATTATTATAACTGCCATGACATACGAGAGGAACTCACTATAGAGCAGGAACTGGGGATTTGCTGGGTGGATGGGAGGTGACAGAGGGAGTCAAAAGTTTTGAGCAGAGGGGAACAAAATGAAAAGTACAGAAAGAGTGAGAATGTGACAGTGTAAAAAAATTTGAAAAGCAAAAAACCACAAAAAAACAAAAAAACTGAAGTGAGACAGTGGGAAGCAAGAACTGTCCAGATAGAGTACAGGGCAGCTGCTCTGGAAATGTGTCCTCACACCCCTCCAGCGTCAGGTGTCTCTAATATTTCTCTCTTGTCTGTTCCAGATCTAGATTGAGAAACAAGAGGCCAGGCTTTTTCATCTGTTTTAACCTGATGGAAAGCTTCTTCCTGGATGCTTGTTTTACTACTTGAAATGTGTTTCTTTTATTGCCTTCCGGTCACAGGAACAGTCTTAATGGACTATAGGAAATTGAAAGGGAACAGAAAGCTCTGCAAAGGAGAGGCCTTCCCAACAAAGGACAGAAGCATTCTTTGTCTCTTTGGGTTGTGAAGGAACAAAGGACAAATGTGTAGAATAGGGCTGGAAAAAGTGCAAAGGATGCTTTTTATTAATACCTCCTCTGAGCAACACAGTCATTTCCTTAGACTTGGGGTTCAACCTGTGGCCATGCAATGAGTTTTCTCTGCTCAAAGCCAGCTGATGGGAACTGAAACAGCCTTGACCTCCTTACCACTATCACCAAACTGGCTGAGGGGCCTCCTCGAGGAGTAGAGTCCTAGAGCTTGAAAGGGTACTACCTGTTTATCCTTATTAAACTTACTAAAGTTGCCTTAACCAAAAAGTTATTCCTCTGGGGCCCTTGTAAATGTCGTTGAGCTTTGGAAATGGCTAAGTTATAGCTTTTGTTTATGATTAAAAGGAACCACCTACACAACTAGAAAATTGACATGAAGCTGACCGGACCAAATCAACCTTATTTATTACGGAAATCCTATCCAACAGAAAACCACATCAGAAAAAAATACAGTAGTTAGTGTTTCTAGGCAAAAGGATCACCAGTGCCTGAAACACAGGAAACAGCTAAAACAAAAATAAAAACAAAATATGGAAAAATAAGGGGATGCATGTGAAATTTATTAAATCTTTACAGTGAGATGTTTCAGCTCTGAAAATTCTCCTGTCCTGGTCTTCCCCTGTCACCTGCTGGCCTTGATATTTTCCCAGATTTACTGTCTACCAGCAAACATTTGGGAGCAATGCATCCTGCTGAAAGACTGACTTTAACTAGCCCTTACTACAATGCAAACTTCTAAAACAGCCTCATGTGTATAAATTAAACTGTTAGCTCTTTGTGCCCTTTTCCTGGGAAGGAAATCACATCTATTTACATGTATCTGTAAATCAAAACCTACTTGCCTATGATGTTCTTGTGGACATGACAAAACAAAACCCAGGCTGGCTTGGCCTGGATGAGGGCTGAGTACACAAAGAGATCTATTCACATCTTTGGACTTCAAGAGAATCATATTGTGTCCGGAATTGGTGGGTTCTTGGTCTCACCGACTTCAAGAATGAAGCCGTGGACCCTTGCAGTGAGTGTGCCAGTTCTTAAAGGCGGCGTGTCTGGAGTTTGTTCCTTCTGATGGTCTCGCTGGCTCAGGAGTGAAGCTGCAGACCTTCGCGGTGAGCGTTACAGCTCAAAAAGGCAGTGTGGACCCAAAGAGTGAGCAGTAGCAAGATTTATTGCAAAGAGGGAAAGAACAAAGCTTCCACAGTGTGGAAGGTGACCTAGCGGGTTGCCACTGCTGGCTCGGGCAGACTGCTTTTATTCTCTTATCTGGCCCCACCCACATCCTGCTGATTGGTCCGTTTAACAGAGAGCCAATTAGTCCATTTAACAGAGAGCTGATTGGTCCGTTTTGACAGGGTGCTGATTGGTGCATTTACAATCCCTGAGCTAGACACAAAAGTTCTTCATGTCCCCACTAGATTAGCTAGATACAGAGTGTGGACACAAAGGTTCTCCAAGTCCCCCCAGAGTAGCTAGATACAGAGTGTCGATTGGTGCATTCACAAACCCTGAGCTAGCCACAAAGGTTCTCCACGTCCCCACTAGATTAGCTAGATACAGAGTGTTGACACAAAGGTTCTCCAAGTCCCCACCAGAGTAGCTAGATACACAGTGTCCATTGATGCCGTCACAAACCCTGAGCTAGACACAGGGTGCTGATTGGTGTGTTTATAAACCTTGAGCTAGATACAGAGTGCCTGCCGATTGGTGTATTTACAATCCCTTAGCTAGACCTAAAGGTTCTCCAAGTCCCCACCAGAGTCAGGAGCCCAGCTGGCTTCACCCAATGGATCCGGCACCGGGCCGCAGGTGGAGCTGCCTGCCAGTCCCGCGCCATGCGCCCGCACTCCTCAGCCCTTGGGTGGTGGATGGGACTGGGCTCTGTCGAGCAGGGGGCGCCGCTCGTCGGGGAGGCTTGGCCGCACAGGAGCCCACGGAGGCGGGGGGGAGGCTCAGGCATGGCGGGCTGCAGGTCCCGAGCCCTGCCCCGCGGGAAGGCAGCTAAGGCCCGGCGAGAAATTGAGCACAGCAGCTGCTGGCCCAGGTGCTAAGCCCCTCACCGCCCGGGGCCGGCGGGGCCTGCCGGCAGCTCCGAGTGCGGGGCCCGCCGAGCCCACGCCCACCCGGAACTCGCGCTGGCCCGCAAGCACCGCGCGCAGCCCCGGTTCCCGCCCGCGCCTCTCCCTCCACACCTCCCCGCAAGCTGAGGGAGCCGGCTCCGGCCTTGGCCAGCCCAGAAAGGGGCTACCACAGTGCAGTGGCGGGCTGAAGGGCTCCTGAAGTGCTGCCAAAGTGGGAGCCCAGGCAAAGGAGGCGCCAAGAGCGAGCGAGGGCTGTGAGGACCGCTAGCACGCTGTCACCTCTCAATATGGTCCAACCAAGGTCAACTAGTTGATCGCAGCCCGATTTCACAGGTTAGTTTTTAAAAGTACATTACATAACTATTGTCAAAAGTGTTATTCTCTCCTTTAAAATCAACCCTTAGAGATACAAAAGAAGCATAAGAGAAAATGTCAAATCTGATTGGTGGTAGTATCTCTTTAAGATATCTAATTTGTATTATGTAGTGAATTGGCTGTTACATCTAATCAAAAAAAGCCTCTTATACTATGGGATTTTTCTCACTCATAAGATGTTGTATGGAGAACTTGCAATGTCCACAAATATCATCAATATTTAAATTGACAAACTTCTCTCGTGTCTTAGTTGGCTTGAAGTCTTTTGGGGGAAATTTTCTTCGTTCTTTTTTTTAACTTCTTTCCTTTTGACTTTCTTCCTTTCCCTCATTTTTTTCTCCCTCCTGTATAGCTTTGGTTTTTTTTTTTTCTTTCCTTTTTTTTTATGAAACAAGGGGAAACAAAGAGAAACTAACATCTATTGAGCACCCACTTTGGTGGTAAGTGGTTTCCAAGTATTATTGGAATTCCAAGTATTATTATCAGTGCAGCAACGATAGGATTCCTTCCATTGGCTTAATCTGAAATATTCTGTCATGCTTCCAATCAATCCATTTTCAATTGAGATTTGTTTTTTTTAAAGTAGCAAAGGCAGTTGATTAAGTGTATTGTTTTAAGATGTCCAAGTCCTTAACATACTCAATATCCAGACAGCTGCCCTACCTGTGTGATCTAGACAGCATACAATTTGTCTTTAAGATAAAAACACACAAATATGCACACACAAAATATCTACTCTTTCTTTTGGTTCTGTGATGTGTATGCAAGGTTTTATTGGTTGTCCTGTGTCTCTCTCTCCTCCTCCTCCTTCCCCTCTTCTTCCACTTTCTCTTTATGTCATACCCATCCACGATGACACCCCTGCCCTTCATTGCCTCATGCCCAAGGGCAGCTTATGGTCTTCCAACGGATGAGATCTGATGTGGCTACACAGACTTACTGATCCAAAACGGAGGGAGAGGTCTGCATTCTCTTCCAGAGATTTTACTCACTCTTCTCCATATGTTTTTTCATACCTGTCAATCCCTTTCTCTGTTGCTTTATCATAGTTTCTTCCACTTTTTAAAATCATATTGAGAAGATTAAGCTTCAAATATGCTTTTGGCCAAATAAACTTTAAAGTGAAGACAGTTTTACTCTTTGCCAAAATAGCTTCTAAGATGCAGTTGGGGAAATTAACATTCGGTTGGGAGGCTTTACACCCTCATGCTCAACAGGTGTTCTCCACTGGCTTTTTAATGGTAATAACAATCCACAACTGTGGAGTTATTTGCCCCTTAATCTTCACAAAAAATAAAAGGAAGGTACTATTTATCCTCATTTTATGATAAGGAAGCATAGAGAGGTTATATAACTCTTTAAGGTTGCACTGATGGTAAACAGTGGAGCTAGAGCATGGCCCATATCTATCTGATCAAAAATCCATATCTTTCCCCTAAGCCACACTTTTCACATGTGCCAAAGGGACTCTGAAATGTTGCTCTGTCAATAAATATCTGCACACACGTGCCCCACATCCTTGAATTCAGCCCCACAAGGGCTCTGTGGTGCCTTGTTTTCAGGTGGTGATGATAGTAATAATAATAGTTGCTGTCGGGGATGTGATGGCTGGCTGGTGGTGTTCATAATGAAAGTTCACCTTCCCGCCACCTCCCCTAGAGCCAAGAAGATCATGGTTATCACAGTCTCAGGCCATTTTTCTTTGGGCTCCTTTACCAAGACAGTCATAGGTAAAGAAAGGTAGACTTATTCGAGGAAGTATGAAGATAATGTTGCAAGGATGCAACAAGCAGCACAGCAGAGAAGGGGCTGTCTGCAAAGATGCAGGGGCTGGAGGGAAGTTTTGTAAGGTCGTGCTGGAGAGGGCTGTGTGCAAGTAAGCTTGTGCTATGCTATATGCTAAGACTATGTTGGGGTAATTTTTAACTGTCAGCCCTTTCCTCTCCAGGTGCCCAAGGGAAATGCTTTGCTGTTGTTAGCCATTTTGCAACCCATATGCCTTCTGTTTCTGGAGTTGCAAGATATTGGCTGTGGTTTTTCACACAAAAGGGTTGCAAATGGGGTTAGATCCCTGGGTTAGGTCCAGTCCCTGTTCTACCAGCCTGGCTCCTTCTGGTTCCTTTTAACTTATTGATTTACTAGGGTCCCACGGTTACTGCTTATGCTGAATTTAACTGTCATACACTATTCTAAGTGCTTTTACATATATAAACTAATTTTACAGATGAAAATGGGGCTCAAAGTCAAATACCTACAACACAGGTGTTTCATGCTGTGAGGGTAGAGAGAAATCTTCCTCTTTGCCCACTGAGGGATTACTGAAAATGAATGGATGAAAGGCAGATTAGTACAAGAAAAAGGCATACAAAATGTATTTGAAGTGTCCAGGGGAAATCACAGTAGAGTGATTACCCAATAACCCAATGAGGCCCAGAGGCTTTCATACCCTTCTTCACAGGGGAAGGGAAGATGGTGATGAAGGAGTAACCGATTTTCCATGGAAATGAATGAGCCCAAAGAAAAATGGTCTGAGACCATGTTCCTCTGGGCTCTGGGCTCTGGGGGAGGTGGCAGGAAGGTGGACCTTCATTATGAACAAAGCTTGTCTTATACAGATAGAGCCTCCCTGGTAATCTTAGTAGCTGCCTCCAGAAGAATAGATGAAAAGTTTGTCTGTCTGGGTGTGGTGACAACTCCCAATCTCTTCTCCTGTGGTTAATTTTTCCTAGTTATTTGATGAGATTCCTAAGAACAGAGTCTTAAGACAATTGCATTTATTTTGGAAAAAAAAGCTTCCTTAGCCAGATAAGGAAATTTGGGACAGAGTCCCTTCTGGTGCTTGAGAAAAGAGAGGATAAGAGAAACAGGTGTGAGGGGGAAGGTTCTGAGGCTTATTTCTGAGACCTTTCCATTTTCTTTCCTTCAAAGCATTCAGCATGCCAACTTACCGTATTTTGTGGTACTGTTTTCTGTGCCTCAACAGTGCAAATTAAAGGGGCTGTCCTTGATTAAGGAAGTTTCTTCTGTATTCCAGGATTTCTCAGAGCCTTTTCCTATGCACTCTAAATTTTCTAGATGTGTTTGATGAAGGGATCCTTTGTTTGGATAGAAGCAGAGGGTTATTGTTCTGCCATACATCCTCTGGGAGATGCTGGTCTTGGCAGTCACAATTTTTCCAGGGTATGCAAGTGAATTAGTTATCAGGCTTTTTTTCCTATTCTAGAAGGAAGCAGCAGATCTGGGGACACTGTGTGGCAGGGAAGAGTTGTCACAAAAGGGTGGTGACAATGCTGAGGGGAGGGGAGGATGGTGGTACACTTGGGTAGGTGATTTAACCTTTCCCAGCCTCAGGCTTCTCATCTACAAAGTGGGTATGGTGATGCCTCCCTTGTGGTGTTGCATCAGAGATAATGATGGTGCTTGGTACAGGGTATGTGCATAGTCAGCAGTGGCTGATATTTGCCATCCTGTTACCTCTTATAGTAAGCAGCATAGCCTTGGGAAAAATTTTAAATCTAGAATAGCCCTCATTTCTTCCTCTATAGGACAGAAATAAGGGTTCTACTTCATCAGATTGTTGAGATGATGGGGCCAGGCATGTAGTGGCTTTTCAATATGTGATGCTGAATTGTTTTCCTCCAGCCAGCCCCACCTCACACGGGGAGTGCCCCTCCAACTCACTTGCCTCAGTTCTGGAGAAGACGCACAGATTCCAAGAGCAATTGGAATTTATACTTCTTCATCCTCCTTTGACCTTCTATTTGGGCCGATTCCTTTCGTCTAGGGTCAGGAAGCTCATCCATCAGCACTCACACAGTTTGTAAGGAGATGTTGGGTTCATTTCCATTTTTAGGGTGTACATTGCAAAGCCCGCTATGACTGAAGATCTTACTGGACACCACACAGCAACTGCCGCCGCACAGTCAGGAATGTGCCTTTTTCCCAAGGCCAAAACGTTGTGACCTCTCATCATGCACAAATTATAGCTGACCTGATATTGGGTATGTCTGAGGTGGACAGAGTCTCTAATTCTATTCAGAACATAGCACCTGTCAGCAATCAACAGAATCAAATGGTGCTGGGGTGAATGTTCACTTCCTCCTTTTTTTTTCCTTTGCCAAAACATAACTATGGGTTGAGGGGAAGCATCACAGATGAGAAACAATGAGCCTGGTCTTCCCAGTGTAAACCCAAGCAAGGGCTGGCACAGTGGGTCAGTCCCCCGAGGCAAAGCCAGTAGAAACCAGACTGTTGACAACTTCCTTACAACACTTTGTGCAATCCCATGAAGAGAAGAGTAACATAAACTAAATGCCTGGACAGTTTTTCTTTGTAAAATTTCAACAGAAAAACTCAACTTGTAGGTTTTCTAGAGACATATCTATACTCTATATTGAATGGTATATTTTAGCTTACAGGGGAGGCTTCCGGTTGATAACAACCATTTTCATTTGTTGCAGGATCTGAAATACAACCATGGGAAAAAATTCCTATAAGGTTTTACATATTACCCAGCACAGAGCAAGAGCCAGATAAATGGTAGCAAAATTGCCATCATGTAATCTTGTGAAAAACATTGATTCTTCATATCTGCAACTTTAATTAGAGTTTTGAATTAAATGAAAATTCTGAAAGCACTAGAAAGTCAAATTTAGAATGCTCCTTTCAGCAGCAGAAATGGGGTAAATAAGAACAGGGACACTAGGGGAACCACCTTATTACAAGCCATTTCCATTTGACATTTTGCCGTATTTGAAGAATGTTTGTGGTCATTGACGCCTACACATTAGACATTTGATGTGCAACTGGTGCCCTCTAGTGACAGGGTGAACAGTCTTCAGTCACTAAAGCTAAAGAAATCCAATCTTCCTAACTTAACCAACCCCAGATTTACGAGAAGGGAAGAGAAAGGGGAGAAGGTAGGAGGCCAGAAGGTGTCTGTCTCACTGTAATTCAGAAGGCAAATCTCAGCAGGCATCCTTTGGTCTCTAAGATAAGGGTTCTCAAATGCTTTTGAAGTTTCACTTTTCTTTTGGAGAAAGGACACTTTCTACCTTGTATCTCTGAGAACTTCCCTAGCATGGGAGCTGAGTTTTTAAAGGCCACCTCAGGTAATACAGCTATACTCCAAAAATCACACAATTCCTCTGCCCTCTGGAAAACCATGGAATAATGAGGCAGTGGATTTTGGTTCCATGGGGAATCCTGGAACCCATCTCCCACAAATACTAAGGGATGACTGTAAACATACGTATACAGTGTGGCAGATACAATATGATAGATTCCTGCAGAAACCATGGAAACACAATCCAGTTCATTTCTCTGATCTCACATTGAATGTATCTCTCCTTTCCACCATGATTTCATGCACATTTTCACCGGCATATGGCATAAACTGATTTTTTTTAACTAATGGAAGCCTATTCAGGGATCAATTATTACCTCATGGAAATATTTGTCAACCATGCCTTACTTTCCTACTTAGAAGCAAGGGGAAAGTGTGTTTTTACTACTAGGTAATTTAATCATTTTTTCCCCTCTCACCTCCTATATATCTACTGGGGCCAAGTCAGCTGAAAAAATAAAATCATATAAGCAAACTGCCACTTCATCATCTTGTCTCAGAAACTCCTGCTGGCAGCACACATTTCATATACCCCAAATGGGGTGTTCTGAAACAGACAGGCGAATTCCAGCTTCCCCTAATTTACTGCCCTCCTTTCCATAGCATCAGATTCATAAAACATTGCCTGGGTGGCTGGCTGTCTCACTGTCTTGAGGCTGAAGCAAGGCACAGGGGACCAGGAAGGAGACATTAGTTGCCAAGTCTCTGCTGACAAGAATACTTGCCTCCGCCCTTTTAGAGCATTTAACATAAGCAAAAGAAACAGGGGAAAAAGACTTGGCTTGCCAGCAAACCATTACGCAAATCTAAAGATGTGGTATTAAGTTTTGCTCCTGTAAGTGTTCTTTCCATGACTAGCCCTATTAATTGGTGCTTCAGCTTCAAAACTATTTCAGTTTTTATGTCACAGAAGAGACTTGAGAATCCAATTAGCTACGTTTATTAGAAACACTTGAACATTCTTCTACACATTGTTTTCATGTTAAATAACATAGTGATAAGGGGAAAAGTTAGAGGAAGTTTGAAGCGATTGCATTAGGCTTTAATTTTCCACAAGTGTTTGCATGTATCCTGGACAAACCAACTCTGCAAACGCAAAAGGAAACTGGTTTTTTCACTCTTTGGGAGAAAGCACAAATGAAACAGCCCAATTACAGGGAAATAACAAAGAATGGTGGGTAACCTACTTGACAGACAACTTAATTTAACTCTATTTTCAATATCTAGAATACACATTAAGTAGCCTCCCATGCAATCCCAGCCCTTGAGGCCATGCCACCTACAACCATCAAAATGCTCATATTTTAAAGCTCCCTGGGGACTTAACAGGTATTAATAGGTTTATACAGTCTGTTGTTTTCCTAAGGTCACAACTGGGAGCCCAAAGTGAATCCCAGCCCCCTGTCCTATCTTCTTTGGTCAGGGTTTTAAGAATTGGGCAATTTTACCTAAAAATCCAGATATCTGAATTCTCTGGGGAAAAATCAAGTTATCTGGCCATACCCAAGTCCTCCATCCCACATGGCAACAGTTGGCTGAAACGGAGCATGCCTGTCCCCTGTAGATGGGCTATGCCTCTTTAGAGAAGTCCGTGTCTTCCTGCTCACTCACTTCTATTGCTTGCCTGACCCCTACAGGCCTTTGACTTTTCCACGGTGGTTTACAAAGGGCTTCTATGTATGGTGGTAATTAGTTTCTAATGGTTATAAGATAAATAGCAAGTTCAGTCTGCTCTGCTACAGCTCATGTTTCTGTAACAATTAGCTTAAATAAAATTGGTAAATGGGTGAATGTTGTTTGTATAACCTAGAAGTCTTTTTGGTTCGTGTAACTAAGTAGCAGCACCTAAATGCAAAATCACAAACATTCAATGCCCATCAGCCCATGTTCTTCTTTCTGGCTTAGATGAGCCTCCAGTTTTGTCTGGAAGTGCTCGTTGCACAGTTCTCCCTGATCCTTCTGTATTTTGCTCTTTCTCCATAGCTCAGCATGCTCAGTCCTTTGTCACTGCCTTCCCTGTCCATCAGTCTACCTTCACTTTTTTTGTTCATTAAGGCAAAGGCCTCTTATTTTGGTGTATTTATTAGAAACATACAATGTAAAATTTGTGCTAATATTCTAATTGAGGTCATTACCAGTTTTGTTAGTGCCCGGTTTCAAAGTTATATACGTTTTTATTGATCTGTCCCTAATCCCATCTTTTCCCAAAACTTCTGTTATCTCTAGCACAAAATTCTACCGGAAGCAGGGGTTTTCAGAAATACGTCTGTCAAATTATAATATGTTCGAAAGTACTACTGAAAAACTAAGACCTTCACTCCATTAGAAGGACCTGGAGTAGAGGTTGGCATGTCTCATGGTAAGCCCAAAAGTTAATTCTCCAGCATTAAAACAGGCAATTGTAAGCAGTTGGCTAGCATTTAGGGGCTACATTTCATGAAAAATCCGTTTTTAAACATCACAAGCATACTCAGTGTGGGGAGATGTTCATAATAAATAGACTCACAGGAACTAAGTATATATATATTGCTTCATTTATTTCTAACAACATTTTTGTGCCTGTGGTATCAACACCTCTATTTTACTGATGAAGAAACTGAGGCTGAAAGGGATGAAACACTTGCTTGAAATTTCATTCCTGTGTGGTGAGCACAAGTTTCAAATCCAAGGTTTCTAAACCTTTAGCTCTTCCATCCTTCAGTAGTTTCCTGTCAGAAGTGGAGCAGGTCTATTGGGCTCTCTTCTTTAGATCAATTTCAACCCCTTTCTACAATATTATGCGATTCAAAGTCCTTTAAAGTCAGACTTACATGTGGTATTTTTTAAGTGTTTTTATTTAAAAAATTAAAACATTTATTAACAATTACACTGCATAGTACACGAAGAATATAGCCTATGGGGTCAAACAGACTTGAGTTCCTTTATTTAAAAATATTAATTTTTAATTTATTAATATTTATCATTGTGCGAGGCATTGAGGTGTAGCGGTAGACATGACCACATGGTGCCGGTGCTCAGCGGGCTTATATTCTAGTGGTACAATCTTTTGTTAAATGTGTGAAACAAAAATACTATTACCTATTTTAAAGGACTACAAAAACAAATTTGGAACTACATATGTGGTAAGGCATCACACATAGAAACCATTTGACTGTTAGCAGTTGTTATTGAATTGATACAATAATACTAATTACACAGAAGCAGAAGAGGCAAGGAGATTTTAGGATAAGTAGCTGCTCCAGCACAAAAGCCACCATTAGCAGTCAACAATTATTCATGCACCTGTGACTCCCTCGTCCCCAGTGAAAGCCTCAGAGGTGTGCAGGTATATAGGCTGAGGTGTGACCTGGCTGTATATAAAAGCTAATTCCTCTACAGTCCCACTTGTTCTGACACATTACATTGTAAATGAACTTACTTGGAATGTAACAGATTTCTACAAATAACTATTCATTTCAAAAGTTCTGTTAAATCCTAAACCCTATACCTCCCGCTCCCCCAGCCCCTGGTATGCTTAAAGGCCCAACAGCCACCCTTTAAAAAACTAAGAAAGTTTCACTTCTAGCAAGGGCCAACTAGGTTTTTTTGATCCAACTCTCCCACCAGAAACAAATGAAAAAGCCAGATCAATATCATATAAAAAAGTCTGTTTAAAATCATCAAAAAGCTACCAAATAAATGAGAATTTGTGGGACCAACGTCCAGGAGAAGAGAGACAATGAAAGGTGTAAGCCTGGCACCATTTTGCCCCCTAGGAATATTGTGAGATATGAAAACAGTGGCTGAGATGGTAAGGAATTGAGAATAGATTTTGACAGATTCATAGGACTATGGAGATAGAAACTAGAGTGCAGGGCCTGCCCCAGGTTTCAGGGTTTCAGGTACAAACCAAGAGTAAGAGTACACCAAAAACAGAGTAGTCCAGTCCTCAAAAAGACTAAAAACACCTTAAATTATTTTGATGTCTAATGAGATTAAACTGATATACCCCTAACCTAGTTGATTGCCAGAGGCAAAAATGCATGCTCACTGAAGAAAGATAATGTCAGAGCCTCAGATTACCTCAACAGCTGGTCATATACAGTGTCTGGCCCTCAATAAAAAATAACCAGTCCAGCCTGGGCAACATAGGGAGACCCCATCTCTACAAAAACATTTTAAAAAATTAGCTGGCATGGTAGTATGCATCTGGAGTCCTAGCTACTCAGGAGGCTGAGGTGGGAGGATCGCTTGGGCCCAGGAGTTTTAGGCTGCAGTGAGCTACGATTGTGCCACTGCATTCTAGCCTGGGTGGGCAATAGAGTGAGATCCTGTCTCTAAAAATGAACAAAAAACCCCAAAATCCTCAGCCATTACCATTACAGGAAGACAAGTTTTTGCCAGAAACCAAGAGATGTGAACAGGTAATAGAAACTGGGCCACAGGAGATTCAGAAGATACAGTTATCAAACATGGGCTTTACAATAACTAGAATTAATATTTTCAAGGAATTAAGAAACAAAAATGGAGAATTTCATCAAAGCGTGGAAACTATTAAAAAATCCAATGGAAATAAATTCTAGAACTGAAAAATAGACCAAGAACTCAACAGATGAGTTTAATAGGAAAGTAGACACAGGTGAAGCAAGAACTTGTGAAGCAGAGGAGAAACCGAAAGAAAATAGACTGAAGTTCAGAATCAAAAGGATCGAAACAGAAAAGAGGCATATGGGAAAAGGGAAAATGTCTAGCATATGTATAATTACAGTCTCAAAAGAGAGGTGATACAGAATTTGGCAGTTGAACATTCTAATCATGTCACAGCACTACTGATGAAATCCAAAGGCATAGACAGAAAACCTGAAAAGCAGCCAGAGAAAAAGGGTGTATCACCTTCAAAGCAACAGTAAGACTGATCATTGGTTCATGAAGAGAAACAATAGAAGACAGATATTGATAGGTGGCCAGGCGCGGTGGCTCACGCCTGTTATCTCAGAACTTTGGGAGGCCAAGGTGGGCAGATCACTTGAGGTCAGGAGTTCAAGATCAGCTTGGCCAACATGGTGAAACCCCGTCTCTATTAAAAGTACAAAAAATTAGCCAGGCGTGGTGGCGGGCACCTGTAATTCCAGCTACTTGGGAGGCTGAGGCAGTAGAATCACCTGAAACTGGGGGGCGGAAGTTGCAGTGAGCTGAGATCCCACCACTGCACTCCACCCTGGGAAACAAGAGCAAAACTCCATCTCAAAAACAAAAACAGATATTGATAGGCTATAATGAACTAGAATTCTACATCCAGTGAAAATATCATTCAAAAATTAGTATGAAATAAAAACATTTTCAAACAAAACAAGAAAGCGAGGATGTTCATCACCATAAGATCTACAGTAAAGGACATTATAAAGAGGTTTTCTTCAGGGTAAAGGGAAAGTAATCACAGAAGGAAGCTGAGAAATACAGGAGGGAATAGAGAGCAATGGGAAGGGTAAAATGTAGGGAAATATAAATCAATGTTGACTCTAAACAAAACCAATAATGTCTACTGAGACCTTTAAATACATTTAGAATTGTTTAGAGAAGGGTGAGGAGGAAACACACATGGTAGAAGATTGTCAACTCAGTTAAAGTGCCCAATAAATCTAAGGATGGCCCTTTCAATAAATGATGTCAAGACAACAGGATATCCACTTTGGAGGGGAACACTTTTAATTTAACCCTTATTTCACACCACTCACAGGCATACAAAATAACTCCAGGAGACTTTCCCATCTCACCTGTGAAAACTAAAACATAATAAAAATTTTTATAAGTCAACATAGAATGTCTCTAAGAACTTGGGGTAAGAAAAGGTGTTTTTAAAACAGGACAAATTGCACTAACCATAAAAAAAGAGAGCGATACCACCTGTATGTTATGATTTTAAACTTTTGCTCACTGAAAGATACCACTACAGAAATAAAAAGTGGAGATATCTGCAACTCATAGTACCTAGAGTATACAAAGAACTTCTAGAAATCAGTTAAGAAATAGAGAAAACTCAAGGGAAAAATGGGTAGGAAACTTGATGCCTCATAAAGGACATCCAAATGGCAAATGCATGAAAAGCTGCTCAACTTTCTCCTTAATGTCAGAGAAAAGCAAATTAAAACTACAATATAATTAATTTTAAGAGACTTTGAGTCTTTTGACAAGGGTGTACAGCAAGTAGAAATAACATCATAGTAATGATGGGAGTGGTAAATTTAGGCATAGTTGGAAAATATTTTGGCCATACCTACTAAAATTGACATATGCATACTTTATGCCCCAGCAATTCATCTTATCTATATTTCCAACACAAATGTCACATATGTGGATCAAAAGAATTGTACAAGATAACTAGGGCTGTATTCATTACAACCAAAAAAACTGGAAACAACCCAATTTTTCAGCAACAAAAATACATTGTGGTGTATTCAGACAACAGAACACTATAACTTGCATAACACTATGCAAGACAAACAAGCAAATACTGCTATATACAACACAAATGATTTTTGCAAACGTAATGTTGAAGAAAAGAAGTCAGGGGTAAAAGAATATATCTTAGGATTCCGTTTATATTGAATTCAACAACCAGCAAGACTATCTCTGTTAGAATTTAAGGTATTGGTTATCTTAGCAGGGAAGATTTCAGGAGGCCTAATGGTGCTCTGGGAGGCTGGTCTATTTTTTTTTTTTTTTTTTTTTATCAGAGCAGTGGTTACCTGAGTGTATCCATGTTGTGATAATTCATTTGTGATTTATGTACTTTCCTACATGTCAATAACAAAAGTAATTTTTAAATATTTTAAAAGGCACGTGGTCAGTACCTTGCCTAAAGACTAGTTTAAGAGGAAATTTTCTTCAAATACCTTCCTGATGTCACTAGAGAACATTTGTGGCTTTTATCCTAAAAATGACACTCAAACCTAGTTAATGGTTTCTCAAATTGGGGAGGATATCCAAATGTCAAGAACATAGTTTCATACCAGCAGGAAAGCCCAAAACAGCCCTTTCAAACTCAAAAGAAAAATACGGAGTAAAAATAGTTTTCACTAAACATAATAGTGTAAGATTAAAAGTATACTAAGGAAAAGTCCTCATGCCATTATTTGAATTCACTTACATTCAACAAATATTTATAGGATTATGTACCTATAACTTCCTGAAGTAAATATTCAGGATGGTGGGGAAGAGACTGGTTCAGCAAGTCACATACTGTTTGAATTCTCTGTGATTCATCTGTTTTGTGACACTGGGCAAGCAGTTTAAGTTTCAGTTACCTTACCTATAAAAATAGGAGTAATAAAATCTGTGGGCTCAATAACATAATGTTGGTTTAAGTTTCTACTCCAGTGCCTAATAGAAACTTATATAAATGTTTGTTCCTCACTCCTTACAGCTTTAAGAAAAATTTTTTAAAAATTTATTTAAAAAGTGTTACTACTATTCTTAAGAAAATGTGAGCTTTTTCTTAAAATAAGCTCACTTTAGTATAATTTATAAGATTTCCTTCCTCTGTAAATTTTTAAACCTCCTTGATATCATTTTGCCAATTTTGTTTCTATTGCCAACATATTTTTTTTTCTCCTCCAGTTAATTCTGCAATTAAATACAAAGAAACAGGGCCTTTCCCAGGTCCTGAACTGGTATTTTTCTGGTCTCTTTAAAACAGTATTATTGTCTTCTGACAACCAACCAAGAAACCCCACCCAGCAGCCCCTTCCCCCAATCAATATTCTGTTGTTTTCTGGTATCTCCTCTTCCCCTGCCCCAAATATGGCCAAATCAAGACAAAAATCTCTTGTCCTGGGATCATAAACTCAAAATACCAAATATAGTATAAAATAAACAAGGAAAAAAAAAAAAAGAATACAGCCACTATACAAGACACTTTGGTGGCTTCTTACAAAACTAAGCATTCTCTTATCATACATCCAGGAATGGCACTCCTTGGTATTCACTAACCAAATGAGCTAAAAATAGTCCATACAAACACCTGCACACAGACGTTTGTAGCAGCTTTACTCAAAACTGTCAAAACTTGACACAACCAAGATGTCCTTCAGTAGGCAAACAGATAAGTAATCTGTGGAACATCCAGATGATAGAATATTATTCAGCACTAAAAAGAAATTACAAAGCCATGAAAAGACATGGAAGAATCTTAAATATGTATTACTAAATGAAAGAAGCCAATCTGAAAAGGCTACATATTGTATTATTCAGACTATATAACATTCTGGAAAAGGCAACACTATAGAGACAGTTAAAAGATTAGTGGTTGCCAGAGGTTGGGGGGATAGAAAAACATGGAGAGTTTTTAGGACAGTGAAAATCTCCTACAATATTATAATGATGGATACATGTCATTATACATTTGCCTAAACCCATAAGAATGTACAACACTAAGAGTAACTAAGGTAAACTATGGGCTATGGGAGATGTTAGGTCAATGCAGGTTCATTGATTGTTTATTATTCATTGATTATGGACCACTTATTGTTCATTGATTATGGACCACTCTGGTGGGGAGTGTTGATAAAGAGAGAAGAAGCTATGCATATGTAGGGGAAGGCGATATATGGGAAATCTCTGTACTTTCCCTCCTTTTAATTAATTCTGCTGTGAACCGAAACTAAGAAATAAAACTACTCGAAAACCCAATACTCAAGAAGTGTCCTCATGACCATAGGCCTTAAATTCTTGCCTATTACACCTTTATCTCCAATGTATCCTCTCCTCTAAATACTTTGAGTTCTTGCACCCTGAAGTTAGCAACTCTGGTATATGTGAATGTTACAGTTCCACTAGAAAGATGGTGGTTAAGTTGCTGTTGTACAGGAATTCTTGGCAGCCAGTAACAAATTTAGGTAAAAAGAAATATGCGTCCTTTCAATATAAACTAGCATTTAAAAAAAAAATCGCTATACAACTTTAGAAATAAGTCAAAGCATTGTTTATTTATGACATATTTACATATTTACAAAACTGATTTTACCCAATACATCATCCTGCGTAATATCATAAAATGAACACCATATCCTGGGAATAAAAATCCATATTTCTTAATAATTTATGTATAGCCCAACTTTTAGAACATAGAATATTATCAATTTGGCTTCCCAAACTACAAAGTCCTGTTTATAATTTTTTCTAGCCAAGGAACAGAGTAGATTCAACAGCATATTAAAGTAATTTAGTTAACCCTGAGTAATTACTAACTTGCATAATTTAGAATGGATGTATATAACACACTTTCATCTGCACTTAGATACTTATACTATCACACTACCTTTTTGTATTTATCCACCTCAATTTTCAACTTCATTAATCTTCAGAAGAAAGAGGAACAAAGAATAGGAAAGTAATAACAGAATCATTACGAGGAAATTACTAGCACTGCCTAAACATTCAGAAGTCTGTGACACAGTTTAGGTCTAGGGTTGTCTCAAAAACCTAACAAAAGGAGGATCCCGAATTGAATAATCTGAGCACCTTGTCAACTGAGGTTGATATTAAATTATTTTTCCTGCATTGTTTCCTTTCACACTAATTAGATATTGTGTACAAGCTTATAAAATTCAATAATTTGTATTAAAATACAAAATCCAATAACAACCAGGAGTTCTTCGGAAGAAAAAAAAAAATCACAAAACAACCCCAACAGTGGTGAAGAACTGTATTAAAGATGGCTTTTCCTAAGACAGAAGGAGAACAAAAGCAAATAGCACTCTCCCTCCGCCAAGGCTAGAGCAGGAGGTTCAAGGAAATGGGCAGGAAGAGAACAGAACACTCAAGCTGGATGATTAGTGAAGGAAACTGTGGCCTGAGACTGATGATCAGCATATCTTATGCCTAAACACCACCACTAAGACTACCTAGCTAAGCTGCCATGGTGTGTTAGAGATGATGAGTTACTTTTCTTGCCCCTTTTACAACAGGGAAATCTAAGGACAACAAAATAAACAAAAGGCTGAGAAAGCTGAGCATGTGAAGTCAGTCATGCTCTGCTGCTTTTCAAAAACTCTGGGCCAAGAACAGAACCAGAGAGGCCAGAGCAGTTCATGTATTTCTCTCTTCCATCTGACCATCTCTCATCTTCCTCACCCACTCACACGGTTCCGAGCAGGAGGCTTATCAGGTCACCAGGGGCAGGAAAATTTCTAGCTTCAACCAAGCCATGGACTGCCACTGCTCTTTGGGGATTCTAGGAAAATAATCATCTAATGAAATGTCAGTATTTGTGATTCTATGAGAACAATTCTCAAAACATCAAAAAGACATTTGTGACTTGGTAAAATAAAAATCAAAGAAAAATTAAGGTATTTTTAGAATCTGTAAAATTTCCTTATAATAGGGAAAGTAGCAGAACTATTTTAAGTAAGGACATGCTTCCCTTCAGTCTGTAATGAAAGACTGTTGTTGTCATCATGCCATTGCCATGATAAAATACTACTAGAAAAGGATAGCTTTTAAAATAAAGTGTAGAAGCAAATGGTAGAGAAAGCCTTCTTGTACTTGAAGGAAGGAAAGAAAGTATTCTGTCCCTGTTACTCCTGGACAAAAGTACACCAAGGCAACCTATAACTTCTCTGTGCTGTCTCTCATGACTTTTAATGACACGGAAGTCTGATATTCACTGAACAGTCATTATACAGTGCTTGGAAAGTAACATATATTTAATATTCAAATTTAATATTCATTCTTCTTATCCTCAGGTAAAAAAATAGAAGAAACCAAATAATGACTTGAAGTGGCATTAACACAAAGCAAACCTGATACCTATGATACCTAAAGACAGTGCAGGACAAGAGCTTCAACAGCTTTTATAAAACTGCCAGAGATTGTGCTAATTCTTTTACATCTAAAGAACTGTAGAGAAGAGTAAAAAAATTAAATTACATTTATATAAGAAACTATCTTCGAAAAAGTTATTTGAACTTGTATATACAAAGTCCAACAGTATTAAGAAAAAAATTTATTTAATTATGATTTATATAAGTCCAAAAATGATAAAATATATTATTTGAGGGGAAAAGGCTTCCACTAAATAGAAATACAATAGACTAAATAAACTAGATTGAATATAAAATAGTTTCTTTGAAAACATCCATAAAAAGTAAAGACCAAATGGCACAAAGTTAAAAAAGTAATGCTTAAGGCAAACCAAATAAGTAACCTTAATTGAAGTAAGAGACATACTAACCCACAAGCAATAAAGTAACCCCCTCTCAAAAATTTCTGTATTAAAATGTGTAGAGAATATGAGTGGAAGCAGAAACAATGGCTGTTGTCAGAGCTTATTCTTGGAAGTACTGAACAGTATTATACAAAAATAACTTGAATACTTCTGATTTAAAATATACTTGAATCATTTGCCCCTTAGCTGTCATATAGCAATGAAAAAATAAATTTATTACCCCAATGTTCATATTATAAATCTGGGAAATGCCAAAAGTTATGTTTAAAATTGACAAAGGTACGATTTTCCAGATTACATGTGTACGTGATGGCCAAAAAAGAAAATAATCAATTCCATTATTTTGGCCCATGTTACTGAAAACATGCACAGAAATGTGGAACATCTCCCGACAAGTAGGTGTCTTATAGTAACTGTTGAGCAGGCTGCTCAGCACCAGCCCTGAGATCGTGTGCACATACAAAAGTAGTCAAAGACTGACAGAAAAGAGATGAAGCCAAAGCAAATCATGCTTTTATAAACATTCAACCAACATGTTCTTTAATAATGTCTTCTTTAAAGAACAAAATAATCAAGTACATGGCATTAAGTTAAACGTCTCTGCACATGAATTTCCACCTTATAAATCTGGTATATTAAATTGTGCTGTAAATAGATTTGTGTATTTTCTTTTTTGAGTACTATGATAGGTGAAATGGTATGACTATAAAAAGGATTTGTTTCTTTTTGTCTCCTGGAATGACATGATGCCTTTCTAGAAAAAGAAAAATTGCAGGCTACAGGAAAATGATAAAAACTACTGGATTCATTTAGACTATTCGATTTAGGAAGGTACAACCACTTCTTTAACATCAAGCTAAAAGTGGGGGAAAGTCTCAGTCTCCCAGGTAGGTCTCCTCTCACACTGTCCTGGGTGGCAGGCGCTGTTTATACATGCCTGCTATTGCTCTGGCTGCACTGTAGATCATCTGCCGACGGGACATCCCAGTAAATGCCATGTGCCAATCAGTCCGGCTGACATTCAGTAAACTCTTTTCCAGGACTTCACCCACTGTCACCAAAAGGCCTGACCACCTCAGATTGTAGTCCTGGGGAGTTAGACTTTGAGCCTGTGGAAAGATGAAATTGATATTACTTATAATACATTTAAAAATATCATTGGAACTAGCTATAAGTGACATTTCAAAGTGTTTCATGTTATTTTAAATATAGATTATGACAAACTCTGAGAAATACAGCTAGGCTGCCAACTATATCAACTTACAAGGCTAGAACACAATCAATGTAACATTACACACATCTACTTTTTAAAAAATATCCCCATTAACGAGGCTAACAGTCGGAAGGTTTGAGTCCTAGTTCTAAATTAAGTGTCACTTCAGGTTAATAATAAGATTGGTACTAAAATCAGTGCTAAAGTTATCTTTTATAGTAGTAAAATTTCAACCAGAAAGAGGAAAACTGAAAATTAAGGCTTAAATCCATTCAGAAAAGAATTGCTCAATTATGGAAATTCCCTCTGGAAATGTGATTCACATGTTAATATGTACCAAGTAATATCCAGTCCTGGACAACATCAACCACTGATGCAACATTCCTAATTGACCCAACTCATATTTGCTCCTATTCAAATCATTTATTCATCTACAAAGGAATGACAGAAGAATAAACTCATTGCTTGATATCCAAGAATGATGTGGTTTTTCTGTTTTAGGGTGTTAGGTATAGTCCAGAGAAGTATAGCCACATCTAGAACGGATCTATACAGTTATACATGACTACCAAATGTGCCATGTATTACAATCACCTGAGGAGCTCTTGTTTCTTTTTTAACAATATCCAGTTTCTCACATCCCACTAAGATAACTGAGACACCAAGATAACTGAATTGGAAACTCTACAGCTGGTTCCAAGAGAAACAGTACAGTATTACGTATGTAAAATAGCTTCCAAGTCAATCTGATGCAAACAGTCCAGCACTTGGGAACCCCTGCTCTAAGTACTCTCTTCCAATGTGTATACTACAGTATTAGTATTTCACTATATTTCAAAGAGAAACAGCAGATATACTACTAATGTCCTCAGAGACACCAGTAACACTGTGCTTCTCAAATTATGGCATGCCTATGAATCCCCTGAATATCTTGTTAAAATGCAGCTCCTGATTCACTAGTCCTGTGTTAGGACCCGAGAATCTGCATTTTAACAAATTTCTAGGTGCTGCTTATGATGTTAAGCCAAGGACCACACTTTTTAGAAACAAGGTATTCTATATTATTGGCAAAAATCCAGAACAGCTGGGGTTTTTTATGGGGGTGGGGAATCATTTATATTTAAGTTTAACAAGTACAAATTTTATGAAATTTATTTCCAGATTTTTACTAATATATACTGATAATTCTAATTACCTGAAGGGCTGATTTCCATTACCTTAAATTAAAAAATTCCAACAATAAAAAAGCATAAAACATTTTAGAATGAATAAAAAGAAACAGGGAGGAAAGCTGAATAGCTGAGGATAAAAAGAAGACATTTCAATGCACACAGTTTTGTATCTTCTAAATTTTAAAACCAAATGACACAAAATAAAACAAACAGAATAAAAAGCAAAGTAAAAAGCAAAAACATCCTTTAAATACCATTATTCAGAATTAACCACTATTAACAGTTTGCTGTGTTATCTTTCCAGGCCTTTTTCCCTATTCTTATTAAAATTTTAAAGCACACACATACACACGCCTGCTAGTAAATGGGATCATACTAGATGTGCTGTTTTTGACTTTTACTCAGCAATATGTAATAGCTATCTTTTGGTACACACGAGTCCACTTCATTCTTTCAGGTCTACTTCTTTCCAGTATATATTCCTAAAAACAACATAAAAATTGTCCTTTGCAATGGTCAGATATCTAACACAGGGGTCAGCAAACTTTTTCTGAAAAGAGCCAGATGGTAAGTATTTTAGGCTTTGTGGGCCAGACATTCTCTGTTGCAACTACTCATTTCTGCTGCTATAGTACAAAAGCAGCTATAAACAATAAGTAAGCAAACTGGCATGGGTGTGTTCCAATAAACTTAATTACAAAAAGATGACAGGCCAGATTTGGCTGTGAGCCACTGTTTGCTGACCCCAGATCTACAGCAATGTTAACAGTGGCAATGATAGGAGCATCCTCATAATTATAACGTTTTCAGTGTTTTATTTATTAGATCTGAAGTTTGCTTTGATTTTGTAGTACACACATACCCGTCTAATACTAAGAGCTATTAGTATGATTATTTCTAGCAAATACCTTCAACTCTTATCAAAATCTTTTTTCTCCTTTCAATGCAGATGTTCATGTACTGAATTATATAAATTTACTATTGTTGAACCATTCTGCTGTTCTTGGGACAAATTTTTCATGGTCAGGATACAATGTTCTTCTAATACATTTCTGAATTTTATTTATTAATTTTACCAATGGTTTTGACATTTAGTTCTTTGGACTATAATTTCATTTAAAGTTAAAAGAGGCTAGTCTCACAGAATGAACTGGAAAACTTTCTACCTCTATTTTTGATACCTCATACGGCAAGAGAATCATCTCTGAACATTTTGTAGAACTCACTTGTAACACCATTGGTACTCAGTGATTTTTTTTTTTTTAGTTACATAAAGTTCTTCCATTTTAATGCTTCAATTAAGCTGAATCATATGAAACTGACAATATATAACTATTTCTGACCATCAAAGGCAACAACGTCATTTGGTTCAACCTAATACTCTTAACTATGGCAAAACTTCTATTTTCCTAGAAAATCCACTCTTTCACCTAATTTTTCTAATTTATTGGCATAACAGTATGCATAGTATTCACTTACAGTCTTTTAATCACCTTCATATTGAAATGAGTGTAATGTTAATATCTATAAAAAGGTTTTCTTGAACTTATGAAAAGAAATTATGGTACAAATAAAAGTTTCAGTAAAAATTCAAATTCCAAGCATCAATTCTTAGCCCCCTTTCTAAACTGTAATAAGTAGGCCAGAGGTTACTTTTAGGGATTATGTGAACACATATGCCAAAGTTCTATGAAAGTACACATACACGCATTTTTCTTGGGAGACAGCCCAATAGTTTTCTTAGATTCTCAAATGTCTTCATGTCCCAAATAAGTTTGAAAGGCAGTTTTGAAATGATATTTAACAATGTACAAACTACAACTGTAACAAAAATTTTTATGAAATTGACAGAAAAAAGTCAATAGAATACCACTTAAGAGCACAGAGATTCCAATGCAAGTATATATTTATATTCCATTTTGTTCATGAAAGGATTAGAGAAAACACACCAAAAAAAAAAAAAAAAGAGGAATAAGGATTATCATTTATACTTACATTCTCCTGGAAACTGTGTGGATAGGTACACTATTAGGTCCATTTTTCAGCCAAAAACCTAAAGACATGTGCCTATAAGGTTTCTAATGCTGATTTCACTAAAGATGAACAGGAGGACAATCAATCAAGGAAAAGGGAAATGGAGATAACAGTGAAAATGAAATGTGAGATAAAAGGGAAAGCAAACGAAAGGCGGACATAAAACAACTAGAAAAGGTAAATCTTTTCCGGAACTCAGAGTAAAAACAAAGAAAAAAATGAGAGAAATAATGATTAACCATGTAATGTATTACCTTTCAAAGACACCTGGAAAACAAAAGGAGGAAGGTACTAAAACAACATGGAAGGATCAGGAAATTAAAAAGCAAAGAAAAATACTAAAAGAAAAATGACTGAAACAAAATCAAGAACATATTTCTAACAAAAAAACCGAACAAATTTTTATTCTGAAAACAATAGTGTAAGTTTCTCTGGAGCATAATGAAAAAGCAAAGGAGAAAACCAACCTGCTGTACAAATTCCAAAGGCACTGGTGTGGCTTGTGTAAATGTTTCTAGATGAATGCCATGGACAGGATCTTCAACCACCAAACAACCAATGTCAAACCATCTGCAACAGAATTACGAGTTTCAAATGGTTTATATGCCAAATAAAAGTTATCATGAATAGACGAAAAGAAAAAACAAGTACTATTATTCAGATAGAACAGATTTCAAAAAGGAAATCTTTTTCTTACCAACTTGCAAAAGGACAATTCATAAAAACAACAGATAAAATTACTCTGTATTAATTCTAAGAGGAAAAAAGACAATAACCACAAAGAAAAAATAATTTAAAAATACTTATCATGGAAAGCTTCCTCTCCATGGGAAGGGAGAATAATCAAAGTAAGGGTACTCAAATATGCAACAGGTAAATTTACATACATTGAATATGCAAACAGCTTATGAGTAATATTTTTCAATTGTCACTTGCTAAAATATGGGAAATTTTATAATACAAACTCTATCATGAATATGTACTCAACTAAGTTACTAACAAATTAAAAAATAAGCTCAGAGGAAATAATAACAAATACTCTCTTCATTAATAATAAATCCTTCTAATCACAATTTCTGAATTATTCACAATGAGTCAGTCTTTGAAAACAGCCTCATGAAATCCAGGAAACTTCTCTTCATTTAAAGAGACTTATATATCATACAAAATGATAAATTTTAAAAATGACTTTATTGAAAACAACTGTAGTACCACCCAAATTTTAGCTAACCCAAATCATGAAACAGCCAGATACCCTCAAAAATGAATTTAAACAATAAAAGGATATGAAGCAGGAAAATGTTTAATGCCTATTTTTTAATGTAAATCTAATAAAATGCAATGAAATATAAAATGGATTAGGAGACTTTTATTTACACATTCAAAAACACAACAAAGTAAAATATACAGTAACATAAATAACTTTGCTGAATACTAAAATGGCACTTTATAATGTCTATAGTGTTCATATCCTAAAACTTTAAAATTAAAAACATTAAATAATGACATTTATTTTATTTGGTAGACTAATAGATATTTTGTATTTTACTACAACTTTCTCAATCAAGATAATGTATTTGTGAAGCCTCCATAAAGTCGAGCTTAGCTAAATTTTATTTTGCCTTATTTTGCATAATTTGCAGACAATAATGTCTATGGTGAATAACATACTAACCAAGCTTTCAGGTGTGGACATCCTAAAAAGTGTTACTGAAGGTATGAGGAAAGTTTTTTCTATGATGCCAGTGAATATACCTTAGAACACCAACCTAGCCTTGACTCAGCTCAGACTGTGACTGAAGTACACTACATTACCCTCCCCTTCCTCACACCCCTAAAATTGTGTATATTATTATAGAGGAAAGGATGAACCTTCTCAAGACCACTTAAAGACTCTAGAGTTTTGTTTTCTAAACAATGGTTTTCAAAGATTACTGTGCATTCAGAGAGACAGCACCATATATTCAAACCAAAAGGAAAAAGGAGACTAACACAGACCACAAGTGACCGTGATATTGGAATCAGTAGATGAGGATTTAAAAGTTAACTATGGTTCATATAGTCAAGAAAAGAGAGGTAAAGATAGTTCAGCTACATTTAAAGATACAGGCATTCAAAAGATAAATTGAACCTACATTTTAAAAGGTAAGAACTCTATGTAAGAGTTTAACAACAGGCTGGACACAGCAGAAGGCAGGATTAGTGAACCTGAAGACAGGTGAATAGAAAATGTCAAAACTAAAGAACAGAGAGGAAAAAAAGAGTGGGGGAAAAAACCTGACAATGTGAGACACTGTCAAAGGTGAATGGGCATGTAATTAAAGTCCTACAAAGAGAAGGGAGAGAAATGGGCCAGAAGCAAGTTTTGAAGACATAATTGTAAAGAATTTCCAAAACTGAAGATATTAATCCACAGAATCAAGAAGCTCAGCGAATCCACAAAAAATAATTATGAGAGCAAGCAAGCAAGCAAATACATATAATCATACCATACTAAAACCGCAAAAAATAAAACAACAGAGAAAATCCTAAAAGCAGCCAGAGAAAACAACATATTATCTTCACAGAGACAATACACAAGATGGAGAGATGACTTTTTTTTTTTTAATTATGCTTTAAGTTTTAGGGTACATGTGCACAATGTGCAGGTTAGTTACATATGTATACATGTGCCATGCTGGTGTGCTGCACCCATTAACTCATCATTTAGCATTAGGTATATCTCCTAATGCTATCCCTCCCCCCTCCCCCCACCCCACAACAGTCCCCAGAGTGTGCTGTTCCCCTTCCTGTGTCCATGTGTTCTCACTGTTCAATTCCCACCTATGACTGAGAACATGTGGTGTTTGGTTTCTTGTCCTTGTGATAGTTTACTGAGAATGATGATTTCCAATTTCATCCATGTCCTTAAAAAGGACATGAACTCATCATTTTTATGGCTGCATAGTATTCCATGGTGTATATGTACCATATTTTCTTAATCCAGTCTGTCATTGTTGGACATTTGGATTGGTTCCAAGTCTTTGCTATTGGGAATAGTGCTGCAATAAACATATGTGTGCATGTGTCTTTATAGCAGCATGATTTATAGTCCTTTGGGTATACACCCAGTAATGGGATGGCTGGGTCAAATGGTATTTCTAGTTCTAGATCCCTGAGGAATCGCCACACTGACTTCCACAATGGTTGAACTAGTTTACAGTCCCACCAACAGTGTAAAAGTGTTCCTATTTCTCCACATCCTCTCCAGCACCTGTTGTTTCCTGACTTTTTAATGATTGCCATTCTAACTGGTGTGAGATGGTATCTCATTGTGGTTTTGATTTGCATTTCTCTGATGGCCAGTGATGGTGAGCTACTGGGGGAGGAGCCAAGATGGCCGAATAGGAACAGCTCCTGTCTACAGCTCCCAGCGTGAGCGACGCAGAAGACGGGTGATTTCTGCATTTCCATCTGAGGTACCAGGTTCATCTCACTAGGGAGTGCCAGACAGTGGGCCCAGGACAGTGGGTGCAGCGCACCATGCTCGAGCCGAAGCAGGGTGAGGCATTGCCTCACTCGGGAAGCGGAAGGGGTCAGGGAGTTCCCTTTCCTAGTCAAAGAAAGGGGTGACAGACGGCACCTGGAAAATCGGGTCACTCCCACCCAAATACTGCGCTTTTCCAACAGGCTTAAAAAACAGCGCACCAGGAGATTATATCCCGCACCTGGTTCAGAGGGTCCTATGCCCACGGAGTCCCACTGATTGCTGGCACAGCAGTCTAAGATCAAACTGCAAGGCGGCAGCAAGGCTGCGGGAGGGGCGCCCGCCATTGCCCAGGCTTGCTTAGGTAAACAAAGCAGCCCGGAAGCTCGAACTGGGTGGAGCCCACCACAGCTCAAGGAGGCCTGCCTGCCTCTGTAGGCTCCACCTCTGGGGGCAGGGCACAGACAAACAAAAAGACAGCAGTAACCTCCGCAGACTTAAATGTCCCTGTCTGACAGCTTTGAAGACAGCAGTGGGTCTCCCAGCACGCAGCTGGAGATCTGAGAACGGGCAGACTGCCTCCTCAAGTGGCCCCTGACCCCTGACCCCCGAGCAGCCTAACTGGGTGGCACCCTCCATTAAGGGCAGACTGACACCTCACACAGCTGGCCGGGTACTCCTCTGAGACAAAACTTCCAGAAGAACGATCAGACAGCAGCATTCGCGGTTCACAAAAATCCGCGGTTCTGCAGACACTGCTGCTGATACCCAGGCAAACAGGGTCTGGAGTGGACCTCTAGCAAACTCCAACAGACCTGCAGATGAGGGTCCTGTCTGTTAGAAGGAAAACTAACAAACAGAAGGGACATCCACACCAAAAACCCATCTGTACATCACCATCATCAAAGACCAAAAGTAGATAAAACCACAAAGATGGGGAAAAAACAGAGCAGAAAAACTGGAAACTCTAAAAAGCAGAGCGCCTCTCCTCCTCCAAAGGAACGCATTTCCTCACCAGCAACGGAACAAAGCTGGACAGAGAATGACTTTGACGAGTTGAGAGAAGAAGGCTTCAGACGATCAAACTACTCCGAGCTACAGGAGGAAATTCAAACCAAAGGCAAAGAAGTTGAAAACTTTGAAAAAAATTTAGACAAATGTATAACTAGAATAACCAATACAGAGAAGTGCTTAAAGGAGCTGATGGAGCTGAAAACCAAGGCTCGAGAACTACATGAAGAATGCAGAAGCCTCAGGAGCCTACGCGATCAACTGGAAGAAAGGGTATCAGTGATGGAAGATGAAATGAATGAAATGAAGCGAGAAGGGAAGTTTAGAGAAAAAAGAATAAAAGGAAATGAACAAAGCCTCCAAGAAATATGGGACTATGTGAATAAACCAAATCTACGTCTGATTGGTGTACCTGAAAGTAACGGGGAGAATGGAACCAAGTTGGAAAACACTCTGCAGGATATTATCCAGGAGAACTCCCCCAATCTAGCAAGGCAGGCCAACGTTCAGATGCAGGAAATACAGAGAATGCCACAAAGATACTCCTCGAGAAGAGCAATTCCAAGACATATAATTATCAGATTCACCAAAGTTGAAATGAAGGAAAAAATGTTAAGGGCAGCCAGAGAGAAAGGTCAGGTTACCCACAAAGGGAAGCCCATCAGACTAACAGCAGATCTCTCGGCAGAAACTCTACAAGCCAGAAGAGAGTGGGGGCCAATATTCAACATTCTTAAAGAAAAGAATTTTCAACCCAGAATTTCATATCCAGCCAAACTAAGTTTTGTAAGTGAAGGAGAAATAAAATACTTTACAGACAAGCAAATGCTGAGAGATTTTGTCACCACCAGGCCTGCCCTAAAAGAGCTCCTGAAGGAAGCACTAAACATGGAAAGGAACAACCAGTACCAGCTGCTGCAAAATCATGCCAAAATGTAAAGACCGTCGAAACTAGGAAGAAACTGCATCAACTAACGAGCAAAATAACCAGCTAACATCATAATGATGGGATCAAATTCACACATAACAATATTAACTTTAAATGTAAGTGGACTAAATGCTCCAATTAAAAGACACAGACTGGCAAATTGGATAAACAGTCAAGACCCATCAGTGTGCTGTATTCAGGAAACCCATCTCACATGCAGAGACACACATAGGCTCAAAATAAAAGGATGGAGGAAGATCTACCAAGCAAATGGAAAACAAAAAAAGGCAGGGGTTGCAATCCTAGTCTCTGATAAAACAGACTTTAAACCAACAAAGATCAGAAGAGACAAAGAAGGCCATTACATAATGGTAAAGGGATCAATTCAACAAGAAGAGCAAACTATCCTAAATATATATGCACCCAATACAGGAGCACCCAGATTCATAAAGCAAGTCCTGAGTGACCTACAACGAGACTTAGACTCCCACACAATAATAATGGGAGATTTTAACACCCCACTGTCAACATTAGACAGATCAACGAGAGAGAAAGTTAACAAGGATACCCAGAAATTGAACTCAGCTCTGCACCAAGCGGACCTAATAGACATCTACAGAACTCTCCACCCCAAATCAACAGAATATACATATTTTTCAGCACCACACCACACCTATTCCAAAATTGACCACATACTTGGAAGTAAAGCTCTCCTCAGCAAATGTAAAAGAACAGAAATTATAACAAACTGTCTCTCAGACCATAGTGCAATCAAACTAGAACTCAGGATTAAGAAACTCACTCAAAACTGCTCAACTACATGGAAACTGAACAACCTGCTCCTGAATGACTACTGGGTACATAACAAAATGAAGGCAGAAATAAAGATGTTCTTTGAAACCAACGAGAACAAAGACACAACATACCAGAATTTCAGACACATTCAAAGCAGTGTGTAGAGGGAAATTTATAGCACTAAATGCCCACAAGAGAAAGCAGGAAAGATATAAAATTGACACCCTAACATCACAATTAAAAGAACTAGAAAAGCAAGAGCAAACACATTCAAAAGCTAGCAGAAGGCAAGAAATAACTAAAATCAGAGCAGAACTGAAGGAAATAGAGACACAAAAAACCCTTCAAAAAATTAATGAATCCAGGAGCTGGTTTTTTTGAAAGGATCAACAAAATTGATAGACCACTAGCAAGACTAATAAAGAAAAAAAGAGAGAAGAATCAAATAGACGCAATAAAAAATGATAAAGGGGATATCACCACCAATCCCACAGAAATACAAACTACCATCAGAGAATACTACAAACAACTCTACGCAAATAAACTAGAAAATCTAGAAGAAATGGATAAATTCCTCGATACATACACTCTCCCAAGACTAAACCAGGAAGAAGTTGAATCTCTGAATAGACCAATAACAGGAGCTGAAATTGTGGCAATAATCAGTAGCTTACCAACCAAAAAGAGTCCAGGACCAGATGGATTCACAGCCGAATTCTACCAGAGGTACAAGGAGGAACTGGTACCATTCCTTCTGAAACTATTCCAATCAATAGAAAAAGAGGGAATCCTCCCTAACTCATTTTATGAGGCCAGCATCATCCTGATACCAAAGCCGGGCAGAGACACAACCAAAAAAGAGAATTTTAGACCAATATCCTTGATGAACATGGATGCAAAAATCCTCAATAAAATACTGGCAAACTGAATCCAGCAGCACATCAAAGAGCTTATCCACCATGATCAAGTGGGCTTCATCCCTGGGATGCAAGGCTGGTTCAATATACACAAATCAATAAATGTAATCCAGCATATAAACAGAACCAAAGACAAAAACCACATGATTATCTCAATAGATGCAGAAAAGGCCTTTGACAAAATTCAACAACTCTTCATGCTAAAAACTTTCAATAAATTAGGTACTGATGGGACGTATCTCAAAATAATAAGAGCTATCTATGACAAACCCACAGCCAATATCATACTGAATGGGCAAAAACTGGAAGCATTCCTTTTGAAAACTGGCACAGGACAGGGATGCCCTCTCTCACCACTCCTATTACCATCAGAGTGAACAGGCAACCTACAAAATGGGAGGAAATTTTCGCAACATATTCATCTGACAAAGGGCTAATATCCAGAATCACAATGAACTCAAACAAATTTACAAGAAAAAAACAAACAACCCCATCAAAAAGTGGGTGAAGGACATGAACAGACACTTCTCAAAAGAAAACATTTATGGAGAGATGACTTTTTAACAGAAATGACGGAAGCCAGAAAACAGTACCATGACATTTTTAAAGTGCTGAAAGAAAAGAAACTGCCAACCTAGACTTCTACATCCAGCAAAAATAAAGGTGAATTAAAGCACTTTCAGATAAACAAAAGCTGAGAGAATTGGTAGTGAGCAGCTCTGAACTATAATGTATTATCAAAGGAAGTACTTTAGGCTTCCTTTCGAAGAAAAATGACCCCAGACAGAAAAACAGAAATGCAAGAAAGAATTCAGAGAATAAACAAATACTGACTGCAAAGTACATTACTAGTTATGTCTTAAGAGCTTAAAATATATGCAGAATTAAAATACTTAACAATGATACCGCAAAAGGTGAAAAGGGAGTGAATAGTATTAAAAGTAGTACTAGTATTATCACAAGTTATAATTTTTGTTATAATATATCAAAAAGGCATATTGTAATTTCTAATGTTAATTATTAAATGAACAGTAACAGGTTAATAAAAAAAATGACACAACAATCACTGGATGGTTTCTCAGTGCTTACATAGAAAGTTGAAACTTATCAACCTAGAATTCAGAGCTCTTCACAATTTGTCCCGTCGCCTCTTGATTTCCCATCCAACAAACCTTCAGCCAAGTTGATATAATCACTGACCCAAGAATACATTTCAATTACCTTCAAACTTTTTCTCCACCCAGAACATCCTACTTCCTTTGTTCCATTTGGCCAAGTTTCACCTCTTCTTCAAAATCCAGTTCAAGCCCTAATTATTCATGAATTTCACCTGACACTATCTCCACAGAGTTACCTCCACTGAAATTTTATATATTTCCTGTCAGCAAAAAATTATGTTTCCTTTTTACAATTACTTAAAACTGCTCATCTGTGTACTACATATATCTTCTTTCCCACTGGCCTATAATATGCCTCAAAGTTGGAGGATATATTTTGCATATTACAAGCCACAAAATGCTATGCCCATTGTTATTCAATACTGAACAAACAAATAAAAAATAAAAACAACAAAACCATAATGCAAATACAAAAGAAGGTAGATTTCAACAAAGGGAAGTTATTTTAATATAAATCAATTAAGCAAATTAAAAATTTTTCCCATAAAAAGCCACCTGAAAAACAATGATAAATTATGCTGTCTGGAGGTTTTTCTAAACTATTATGAGTACAGGAGAGATACTGCTCACTAGAAACTCAAACCTAGAGAATGCCATCAGGCCTTCTTGCCCATATATTCCACGACTTTGAATAACTATGAGAATAATTGTGTTTGCTACTCATGGTCAATTATATCCACACCAAATCTATCATCTTATACTTAGTGCCATTTTATTAATTATTAGCATGATCTCAGAAAGCAGGCATGACCATCTCCATTTCATAATTAAAAAAGAGACACAAGGATAGAAATGCCAGCTAAGCCATGCAGGACACACAGCTAGTTAAGTGATATAGCCAGCATCAAAATATACTTTTCTCTCTGGTTATAAAACAGGAGACACTTTTTGCTAAGTATTCAGTGTCAACTCCCAGACCCAATTATATTTTGCTTCCAAGAGAAACATAATACACTTACTTGTCAGGCAGCAATTCTGCAATGAAGTTTTCTACTGACACAGCTGTCTGTTTTTCATGGATCACCCCAGTTCGACGCAAGCTATCTATCCGTTCCTGAGCACCCTAAACAACAATGGCAGAGGTTAGAGACCATTTCAAATTATTACATATTAAATATACTAATTTATGATTACACAATACATGCATACATTTATATGCAAACATATATACTCACTGTAAACGTTCAAACAATACAAAAATGTAGAGTAAAAAATGACAAAATACAATTACATTTCAGTAGTATCAACAGTTTGGGGTACACCTTACAAATTATTCCATATGCATTATGATGTTGGTTGCTATTGTGGATTATTTTTATATTACATTTTCTCATCGATTGTTACTGTTAAATAATTTAAGAAAACTGTATTTTTTAATGTTGATCTGGCAAGAGACCATCTTAATACATACAAAGTTTTTATCAGTTCTGGCAGTTTTGCAGTTAATTCTCTCTTGAATTTTTCAGGTAGGCAATCATATCAATAATAAATATGTTTTTCTCTTTCTTCTGATTCCTTTTAAATATACATGCACCAAAATGACCAGTTACTTAAAATAAAAAGCTGCAAATGTATACATTACACCACAGCTTATTCAACAAAATAATTACCATTGAAGTCATGAACTGATTATATGTAATAGAAAACTAAAAGCTGGATTACTGAGGGAAAAGGTTTCTGTTTATTGCTTTTATCTGAATCCTTTCATAAAAGGTGACCATGAACAATGTGATGAATATGTGTTCAAAACGCAAGATAAAAAGTCTGAACAAAAGTAGCCATGGATAATTTTTATAAGGACAGCAGAGGTAAACAGACAATATCAGATTAAATGGTAAATTCTTATCCAAATGAAAATTAAGAAGGCTAGGACACATCTCGAGAAAACTCAATTTATTTCAGAGACAACTGAAGTAAAAAAGAGAAAGTGACAACTGTGCGAGAACGTGTAAGACAATTTAAGATACTAGCTTGTAAAGATGAAGATGATAGGATTTAAAGTACAATAAAACCAAGATTGTATATTTTTGCTCACTCTTCTATCTCTAGTTTCCAGCACAGTGCCTAACTTAATAGGTGTTCAATAAGAACTTACCACAAAAAAAACTGAACAAAGAAAAAAATAAATGCTTCTGAAGGCCTATGTGGTCAATGTTAAGAATACAAATAGTGTAAATATGGCATCATCAAATCTAATAACACTTAAAGAGGCAGCTGTTGATTTTGAAAGCAGTATTAACAGATAAGATGAACTTAGTTATTTATAACAGATGTTACAAATTTGCCTAATTCACTCCTCCCAGGAAGCAGTTATGGCTAAAGTTTGATTTTTAAAAAGCTTAAGTAAACATTAATTCCGTAAAAACTATTAAGGGATTAGTAAGATGTACAGAGATTCATCCCCTAACTCTTTGAAGGTGATATCTCAGCTATGCACTACAACAAAATATTCCTAGATTTTATGCTTCCAGGGAACAGAGACTAAGTTTGTTCATTTTTCACTATCCTACAGCACAGAGCTTTATATTTCACAGGATTCACAAAACATTTAATTAAAATTAATTAGTTCCTGCAAGAAACAGGATAATAAGCTAGGTAGACAAGTTTCTTTTTTGTTTATAAAATCCATAAGAAAATGAAAATGGGGTTATATCTGGCCTTTCTTTTTCCTCTGACCACTACATTAATTAAATGTGGCCTCTTTTGGAGTTACAAATACAGACATTTTAATATTAGTCCCTACCAATGTTTTGAGAAGGAGATTTTATTTTTTAGCAATATAAGAGATCAAGAATTAGGTAGTTTAGAGACCATATTAAAATAATCATTTCAGAACTGAAGAACAATATTGTACTCTAAGAGCTTATACTAAGCAACTTGGTTCAGTGAATAGTTAAAATTTTATAATATTTTCATAAATGCTTATAGATATTATATTTGTTGAATATAAAACTATATAAAACAGTAGTCATAACTACAACTGGCTTTTCAATAAAGTTAATACTTGGCATAAAAGTTCTAGAAGCTTCCTAACTTTAATTTTGGCTGAACTGATTTACTTCCTTAAATAATTTCCTATTTTTAAAAGGTAACGTAAGTTTAGTTCAGAAAACCCATTTACTTCAAATAAAATCTGATTGGGGAGAACAAAAACAGGTTACCATTTTATACTCTAAGACTCTACATTATTTTTCTTCTCATTAGCTCCCTCTACTGTTTCTGAAAAAAAATAAAAAGCCGACAAATTTACAAATCACTTTCTTATATATTAGTTTCAATGAATTTTAGTTTTGAGCTTGAATTGAAAATTGTGGAAAATGAATTCATATTTGTAAATTTGAAGGATAAAAATCAGCAGCAAAAATAATCTGTCAAATGCTATTATAAAAAGATAAATGCAACTACAATAATTTCCATCAAATAAGGTTACCAACTTCCATATCACATTTATACAATGCTTCACAATTTACAGAAAACCCTTGTTTTAGTCTCTAATTTCAGTGAAATGTACTCACCATTTTGTCTAATAATCATTTCTACTTAGGATTTTCCTCAGTTTACTCTCTGCAACTAAATCTTGAAAAGTCTTCTTTCTCAGATCTATAAACTCTTTCCAACTTGCAAAACCTCTTGGGAAATCTTCAAATACATTCTCAATCTAAGTATGTGACTTGTTCCAGTCTTTCAAGTAAAAATCGCCTGTATGAATGCTTATGGTTTATCTTATATATATACAACTAGTTTAATGTGCAATTATCATGTATACATACTTATTTTACCCATTTGCTGTATTTTTTTTTCATTTCTAGATTAAATTCAAACCCTACAGCCGTCAGTTAGCTTTGCTAAATTTTATTAAGTCCAAACACCTACCACCAAAGAAACTCTTATTGGCAATGTATACTAGGGCTCAAATTCAAGAGAAACCTACTAGAGAAAAGAAGCATTTCAAAGTGCATGTGCTTTTGGCAGCTTTGCTCTGTGTGTAAGGACAGACCACTGTGAAAAGTGAAAAGGCAGAAAACATGTAATTTAATTCATATTATATATAATGCATTACATTTAGATAGGGTATAACTACTGCCTAATAGCCCCTAATATAGAAAAGTGGTTTTGTGGTATGTGAGTATGCATATTTGTAAAAGAAAAGGGCTTCATATTCTATTTAAATAAAGTACTAAATACAACTCAAAGAACACCTCAAACTTATGTAGCACTACCTAGTAGAATTAAAAATAATTTAGTGTCAGTGTGGGTTTGTGTTTAGTGACTAATTATAATTAATGCAACAGACTTTTTCCCCAATGAAATATGCTATGTCAATTACCTCATTCTAATGCTTTACACACATCAAATGAATGCAGGTAAAGGGTCTATGTGCCTGGCTTGGGATGTTCTCAATAAATGTAGGCTATTATAAGCTCCTTCAAATAAAACAACAGAATGTCATATATGAAAATGTGTTTCTCCTTAAACATAAATACAGTTGATCCTATTATTTTTGTGGATTCCATTGACTACACATGAAATTTATTTATAATCTCAAAATCGGACATGCACAGAGCTATGAGAAATTTGAGTTGCCTGATGCATACACTCCTAGCTGAGGTTGAACAAGGCAGTGCCCTGTCTTCTTCTTTCAGCTGACACAATGTAAACAGGTATCCTTTTTGGGGTCTATTTAGCACCTCTTTTTTGCATCTTTGTGTTTGTTGATGTTAACTGCTGTTTTCAAATGGCCCCCAAGTGTAGTGCTGGAGTGCTGTAGTGTTCCTAAGCACAAGAAGACTATGATGTGCCTTAATGAGAAAACGAGTGTGTTAAATAAGCTGCATTCAAGCATGAGTTATAGTACTGTTGACTGTGAGAGTTCAATATTAATGAATCAAAAATATGTGCATGTATGTGTATAAAAATGTATTTAAACAGAAAGAGGCATAAAACAAAGTTATGTATTGACAGGTTGGCAAAATGTGACCAGAGGCCCACAGTATCCTAACCATCGTATCTCCCCTGGGAGCAATGGCTCAGTATTCACAAACTCAGTCTGTAGCAACCTTATGGAACACAATTATGTTGAAAAACAAGAACTGTCTGTCTTACAAATAAGATTTCTTGATGGATTAGAAGTGGGTAATGAGAGAAGTCAGGGCTGACTCCAAGGTTTCTTGCCTGAGAAAACGGAAGGCTAGAACTGCCATCAATTAAGGTGAAGAAGGCTAGAGGGAGCAAGTGTGGAGGAAAGAAGTTTAGTTCTAGACATATTAAGTTTGAGATATTCAAGTAAACTTGTCAAAAAGGCAACTTATATATAAATCAAGAGTCTACAGGAAGGTCTCAGGTGGAGATACAAATTTGGAACTGTCAGCACAGAGACAGTATTTAAAGCCATGGGATAGTCTGAGAGTGAATTGATAAGGAGAAGGTGACCGTCAGAAGACTGGAGAGAAGAGGCGGAATCAGCAAAGGAAGTACAGAAGGAGTGAGCAATAAATGAAGGAGGGAAAAACTAAAGTGTGGAATCCTAGAAATCAAGTGAAAAAAGCATTAAAGAGAAGTGCATGATCAACTGTCTCAAAAGCCTCTGGTAAGTCAAATAAGATGGAGAACATTAGCACGAGCCTGAAAGCACTATCAGTAGAGTGCTGGACATGAAAGCCTCACTGAGGTAGACTTAACTGAATGTGAAAAGGATATGAGAAAAGTGCTGGCAACTCTTTGGAGTTTGGCTGCAAAAGGAAGCAAAATAGGTCATTAAGTTATAGAGGAAGGGAGGTCAAAGAATTTGTTGGGGTTTCCTTTGGTTTTTTCTTTTTTTTTCAAGGTGAGAAAGATGTTTGTATGCCAATGAACTGTTAATTTGTTCTTGCATGACTGTATGCTGGTAATAACACAAAGAGAGGAAAATAAAGTATGAAAGAGAGGACGGAATTCCTGGAACTTACACATTTTTAAGCATTATCAATAGGGATAATAAAAGCTTATGGGATTCAAGGGATATTATCATCTCAGTAATTGATTTGAATGTTAATGCTGGATTAAGAAGATCTCTTTTAGGACTAACTATTCCTTTTGTGCTCTCTCAATGTTTCTTTCCCTCCCACAATAATCAAAACCTATCTTAAATTTCTTTAAATTAAAACTCCACTATATCTTCATAATACGATAGGGCTGTCTACTAAAAGCAAAGTTCATTGTTATTTCAGTATGTAAAAGCCTATTAGCTCCATAGAGACAACAGATTATCAGAATTGTGAAAAAATTAAATGCCAGTTTCCATGTCCTGAAAATGGTGTTCTGTTACTCACTTTTAATCCAGCTGCATAGCCCACTGGTTGTGGGGCAATATTGGACTGTCCAGCTTCCCCTACAACCACAGCTAAGCCAAAGACCTCCTGGAAGGCATCTCGGACAGCAGCAACTTTTACTTCTTTATTTGAGGTCACTACAATATCCAGTTCACCTCCAGATTCTAAAAAGACCAGAGGAAAATTTAAATTTCAAATTAAAATAATGAAATTCTCATAATTACTACCATACCAGGTGCTAACATCTAATATACATAATTATTACCAGTTTCATAAAACCATGCAAGATATAGATCATTATCTTTTTTATATGCTTGAGAAAACTGAGGCCAACAAAGTTTTGCCCAAGGTAACATATCTACTTAGCACTAATGTCAGGACTCAAAACTGACATTACATATCACAAGCCAGAAATTACATATCTGGCTTGTGAAGTGTAAGTTACATATTTAGTATACTCCACGGAAAATTAAAATAAAGACTTACTGATAGTAAGTGATTTGTCAATGAGTTGCAGAGAAGTTACGTACTAAACAAGCACTACCATGAAATATACTTTTTAACCTAGAAAATAGTTTAAATATGGGGTCATCAAGCTTTTTATTAAATATCCCCACAATGTTCTGAGCATACACCACAAATAGATATTTATCAATTATACATGTACTACTGCCCTAATATAAATATGCAAGCATATATGAAATTGAAATAACACATAAAACTTGAAATTTAAAATATTAAGAGTAATATGAAATAAAAATATTTTCAAATATTTTTAATTTTTCAATTAAACAACCTAAGTACTACTATTTCTAGACAGATCAATTTGACCAAATGTTTCATTATTTTTAAAAATCTTAACCAAACATTTCTGTGATATAATGAATTCAAAGCCCTTGTTCTAAACACAGCACATTTTGATATTTGGCATTAATAGTTATTACCGGCAAAAGAGATTTTTCATGAAAATTGTTTATAATGTAAAACATTTTGCCCTAGAAACAAGGTTGTTTTTCCCTAATAAATATCATGTGGAACAGTGAAAGATATTTTCAAATATTTGGGTTTTAAAAATAATGGATCCCTTTTTCCTGACTGACATAATGTCTCACAGATCACATCTGTACTGGATACTTCAGAAGTTACTAGAACATAAAAGAGAAGAAGAATATACTTTTGTTTTTCACTTTTTTCCTCCACATGGGACACATCTCTTGATCTTAGCTAAGTACTGCTCCATTAAGCTTCAGCTCAAAATGGCTTTTCAGCTTGTGATGAGTAGTCCTGCCATTTCTAATACTTTTTGAGTTTCTTGACACATATGAAATTGTTACATCAAATGATTTCTAGAATATTTGTGTAAAAATACCTTAAGATGGCCAGGCGCGGTGGTTCACGCCTGTAATCCCAGCACTTTGGGAGGCCTAGGCGGGAGGATCACAAAGTCAAGAGATCGAGATCATCCTGGCCAACATGGTGAAACCCCATCTCTACTAAAAATACAAAAATTAGCTGGGCATGGTGGCGTGCACCTGTAGGTCCAGCTACTCGGGAGGCTGAGGTAGGAGAATCGCTTGAACTCAGGAGGCAGAGGTTGCAGTGAGCTGAGATTGCACCACTGCACTCCAGCCTGGCGGTAGAGTGAGACTCCATCTCAAAAACAAAACAAAACAAAAAAAAAAAACCTTAAGATTTACTTTGAGTTGTTTTGTTAGATCAGAATGGTGATGCTTTGCTGTCAGTAAAGATGTCAGCTTTCTTAAATTCAATTTTATTACTTTTTAAAGCTGATAAAGTTATGACATTTGCTAATAATAGAAATTTCATTTCTGTACCTTTCTTTTTTCCCCTTCAGTGTTACACATTTTTCTTGATGTCATGAAGACTAGTGGCCTGAGAAACTTCCTTGGGTATGAGCTCTACCTTTATCATTTACTAGCTTCTTTACCTTGTGGAAGTCACTGAGCTTGTTTCTTTGTAGAAAAATGCCTGCTATCCAGCCTGGCCAACATGGGGAAACCCCGTCTCTACCAAAAATTAGCTGGGCGTGGTGGCACACGGCTGTAGTCCCAGCTACTCAGAAGACTGAGACATAAGAATAACTTGAACCCAGGAGGCAGAGGTTGTAGTGAGCTGAGATCATGCCACTGCACTCCAGTCTGAGTGACAGAGTGAGACTCTGTCTCAAAAAAAAAAAAAAGAAGAAGAAGAATAAAAACACCTGGCACCTCATAGGGTTTGCTCTAAGGATTAAATAAGGTAATTGCTTTCATAGTCTAACATAGTACAGCCATTAAAACAGCAAAAGCTCCAAAAATATTAATTCCTTTTTTTCCTTCATTCAAAATATGTACTTGCAAAGGAAAGAACATATATGGTGGACTCCAATTTTGAATTCTTTGGACAGTTACAAATACAAAGAACAACTCAGTTGATTTAATGCTTGATTCAATTTTCTACTACAAGGGAAGCAAAGTGGCTAAGTGTAAAAAAATTGAGCATGAGTTCAATACAGCTCCACCAAGTTGTGTGATCTAGGGTGATAACTTACATCCCTCCAAACCTAGATTCCTCATCCAAAACTTGAGGAAAATACCTACCTTGCAGAGCTCTTATGAGAAAGTGCCTGGCAGAAGCATTCAATAAAGACACTTAACAACTGCTAGGCCTTATCTTTTGATATTTACTAGACAGTAAACTACCAACATAGTCAAGACTTGTGAAAGCTATTGGCTTTTTATTGCCACTGAAATCGCTGTTCAGGTACCTGCTGCACAATTTTGACTTAAAAGTTATCTTTTACAGAATTACTAATAATTGGTCACTGAGCCTTGTGATATTTTTTCACATATTGGATATGTACATAAAAATTAAATAGCAGACAGTATCTATCAACTGTCTGGATGATTCTGGGTGATTAGTGTTCAGAGGTGGTTAAAAATAGCTTTCCCAATATACCCAGTCATTAGATATTATTAACTAGATTTGCTTCCTCCAAAAATATTATCCCTCAATTACACACAAACATTTAATTAAAATAGATAACAGGAGAAATGTAAAAAAAAAAGTATGAAACAAACATCACTTCAAATGTCAGTAGTGAATAAAGTAAAATTCATATAAAGCAATGCTAACCTATATTTAAAATTAAAATCAGCAAGTATACCAATAATTCATGGTTTTTACTCCTTCTAGGATCATTCTGTGGGATTTTCAAAATTTATTTAAGGATGACTTTTAAAAAAGATGAATTAGTAACACCAAAAAATAAGACTGACAATTAAATTAATGCAAGAATATAATAAGAATTTCCACTGATTACACAATCAGTGGAAACGAACAGAGAATTACAATTAGTGGCTGATGTGGACATACCCTTTAAAAAAAAATGGCAGATACTGGTCTAACTTATGTACATACTGATATAGGGAGCCATGCCAGGGTCCAGCGTTGTAATCATGCTTTCTACTGAATGTTTTGTCTTATCAAGCACAGACTTCACCATAGGATTCCCAGCCACACCCTGCATAAAACAAATCAATATGTAAGTATTCACTCTAAGTGAGCAACACCATGATCTTCATGATTGTGAAGAAAACTTTTTTAAAAGTTTCCAATGCATCCTAAACCAGTACTTTTGTAAGATATATAAGGTCATGACAATATCAAATTGCTATTAAGTTTCTAAATGATACTCAATTTTTTTTCCTGACTCAGCAGTGTGTAGACCAGCAGCAATCTACAGATCACACTTTGAGTAGCATGGGTATGGAAAGGATGCTATACTATATATACATATATATATGTGTGTATATACATATATTTATTACATATATATAATTTCACTTCTACTTATTTATATAAAAGATTGGGCAAAACTTGTCCCTTAGGGTCCCAAATAAAGGTCCTAATCAGGTGTCTACATAAGTCCATACTTGTTCCCTAATAAAAAAAATAAAAAGAGTAAAAACACCTCTCGTCTGGGGGCAGAACAGTTACTTATTACCTTAACGTACAACATTTTGCTATCTTCTACTAGTTTCTTCCTTTTCCTACTTCGTTTCTTGTTTTGTACATTCCCAAACTCTCCATTTATATTCAGATCTATTCCTCTGGATTCTTAGAGCCGTTACTACTAAAAGGAACCAAGTCTTGAGTATTCCTTTTTGTGCGATACTTCACAAAGGGTAAAAGACACTCCAGGGAGCAGTGCCTCCTGAGATGGCATCTGACTAACCTGCCATGATTCCCCGTCTTCCAATCTGCCATTAAACTAAGGTGACTCAGGAAAAGATGAGTTCATAAAATTGAAATTTAAGACTGCCAACCAACCATATGCTGAAACATCATGACTTACTACTATTTACAAGACCTATAGAGTTGAACTGGGTATTACAACTCATGACAAACACACTGACACATGCTCTTAATGAGGGACAAAATGTTGTAGTCTGTATGCAAAAAAAACTTTTTTAAAGTACAGAGGGGTATTAAAAAATAAACAAGCTTAGAAAAATGCCACATTCCTGAAACATGAAGCTCAAATACTACAAATCAGCCAATCATCTACCAATTTTAAATCTTTAATATAATAATAAATTATAATTATAATAATAAAATTGCAAACAAACCCTTAGCAGAATATTGGAACTTCGAAGAATGATTTCAAAATTCATTGCAAAAAAAATTGGGAAAGATGAGTAAAGAAAAATTTAAAAGAAAAATCAGCCAGCTTATACAACTTACACAACTAAATACTGATATACATTTATAAATGCAGACTTGAACTGTCCTATCTTACTTATCACTGAATGTTCCACATCCCCACCTCAGTACACATTAGTACAATGAACACAAAGTAAAAGTAATTAAAACAGTGTGCTCTACTACAAGAACAGGGAAACAGCAGTGGACTAGAATACAGAGGCCAGAAGCTGATTTTAACACACAATTTCTTAAGGAAGATAATATAGGGATCATACCACATCAATGGGGATATGATATTGAAAGACTCCATTGAGTAGCTGGAAGAAAATTAAGTTTGATATCTACCTCATATAGTAAAGAAATATCAACTATATTAAACGCTAAGTGTCTAAAAAATTAAACATTAAGGGAACCAGAAAGGGATCACAGAAGAACATTTATCACAGTATCGTAGTGGGAAAAGGTCTTTTTTAGCATTAAAAAAAAATGTAAAGAAAAAGAGAGGCTGCCTGCGGTGGCTCACGCCTGTAATCCCAGCACTTTGGGAGGCGAGGCGGGCAGATCGCCTGAGGTCAGGAGTTCGAGACCAGCCTGGCCAACATGGTGAACCCCCGTCTCTACTAAAAATACAAAAAAATTAGCCAGGCATGGAGGCAGATGCCTGTAATCCCAGCTACTTGGGAGGCTGAGGTAGGAGAATTGCTTGAACCCAGAAGGCAGAGGTTGCAGTAAGCCAAGATCGCACCACTGCACTCCAGCCTGGGCGACAAGAGCAAGACTTTGTCTCAAAAAAGAGAAAAGAAAAGACAAGAAAAGAAAAAAGAAAAGAAAAGAAAAGATTGACAGAACTGACTCCTGAAATTAAACTTTTCTGTCAAAAAGGGTATTAAAATTAAAATGTAAACTAAAAATTGAGAAAACTGCAACATATGAGAGCATATAGAAAAGTATTCTTACTGTATTAGGAGCTCTTACAAATTCATAAGAAAAGAAAATCATCCCAATTTAAAACTAGGCAAAGAACATAACCGATATTTCACAAAAGAAGAATACAAATGGCTAAAAATCATACGAGAAAATGTTCAAATTCAGTAGCAAAGGAAAGCAAATTAAAATGTGGTATTATTTTTTGCCTGTCAAATCAGAAAACACCCTAGTCCAAATTAATAACTACTGCTGGCAAGTGAAAAATGCTATACCAGTGTATTTTGGTATAAACCTCCTGAAGTGGAATATGTATCAATTTCTTCAAATGTTCACTCAAATGTTCATCAGGAATTAATTCGGAGGAAAAAAAGATGTCCATAAAGATTTACATACAACAGTGCTCATCATAGTTTTTTGGTTGTTTTTTTTTTTTTTTTTTTTTGAGACAGTGTCTCACTCTGTCACTTAGACTGGAATGTAGTATCATGATCACAGCTCAAGCAGCCTGGACCTCCTGGGCTCAAACAATCCTACCACCTTAGCCTCTGAGTACATGGGACCACAGGCACACGCTACAATGCCTGGCTAATTTTTTTAAGTTTTTGGTAGAGACTGGGTCTCATTATGTTGCTCAGGCTGGTCTCATACAGAACTCCTCGACTCAAGCAATCCCCCTGCCTGGGCTTCCCAAAGTGTTAAGATTACAGGCATGAGGCACCATGCCAGACCTAATCATGATGATGATTTATTGATAAGAATTACAATTAGAAGAGATCTCTTGTACAACAGGTTGACTATAGTTAGGAACAATGTATTATATTCTTGAAATATAAGGTTTTATATTTCAAAATTTAAAGTTTTCTCACCACAAAAAAATGGTAAATATGTGAGGTATTGCATATGTTAATCAGCTCAATTTAGCCATTCCAGAATGTATAGACACTTCATGTATACATCATGTTGTACATAATAAACACATACAATTTTTGTCAATTAAAATAAATTAACTAATTTAAAAAAAATAATTACAATTAGAAAATGCCAATAGGCAGATTAGCAAAATAAAACACGGGAAATAAATGCAACAGCATGTATGGTGAAGCAGCCATAAGAGAAACCAAAATACATTTCTGAAAAAAATATTTTACGGCCAGGAAGATATCCATGATATATGCTCAGTAAAAACCAGAAAACATGAAATAGTATCCATCTGACCTGTCACTACTTCAATTGGATTTTAATTCGAAGGAACGTTTACACAGATATGCATAGGCAAGAGACTGAGAGCAGCTACAGAAAACTGCTAATAAAAAAGAATTTTATTTTTCCTTGTGCCATCCTGTATTTTCAATATTTTCTCTAATGAATATCTATTAGTTTTATAATTAGAAAATTAAACATAATTTTAAAACACGTCTTACCTTAATAAAACCCCAGATTCCACCAGCAGATGCGTCATCCTGACCTCTATTAATTCTAGGGTCTTCTTGCTCCTCTGGGAAAGTAATGGCTGATGTGGTTCCAGTTCCCTGTGCCAGAGATGTCAAACTGGCTTGCTGAGTAATAGGAGTTGGCAAAAGACCTAGTCAATGGCAAAAATTTTCATATGTATAATTTATTCCATAAACTTTTTCCTATAAAAAGGAGTGGCTCAAACAACTTTAATATTAATATTCAGGCATTTGAAGACCAAGTTATACAATCAAAGATTAACACAAACCTTTATAAAACGCAAATTAAACAGAATTTCAAAAGAAATTTATTTCCCTTTATATAGTCTTAAACCAAGTATCCTGAAAATGGACAAAAAGCGTATATCCAAAAGTTCTTCAGGTCTGTCCTATTCAGCACTTGGATATGAACAGCTGTAGTTCAGGTCTCTTTAATCCATAAAATTAATTGAGCACTGAAGTTCATCACAAAAAAGCACACAATTATTACACATACTCTATATACTTCATGTTAACTCAAAAAGAAAATTCACATATACATAGACATGAATATAGTACTTGCACTCTGCAATAATTTTCATTTGTAAAGGTAGACAGGGAAAGATAGATAATAAAAAGCACAGCAAAGCTACTGCTTTTCCCTAAAATGAGAAACAACAGGCAGAGGATGACAAGGACGAAGTTTTGATAACTCATTTGCAACAATTATTCCAAAGAAACAAAACAAGTAGATGTAACTGACCTAGGGAAAGGAAATGACCCAGTATCACAAACTTTTGGCATACATGAGGTTTTATTTGTTTCTGAATTTTTACCTGGCTAAAAAAACACTACTCCCTGGAACAGTCAGTCCTGATAATTTTTTCAGTAAAACTTAAAAAAACTCAGACTTCACCTTTAAATTTCTCTATAAATGCACAAATATTAGGACAAAATTTTGGAATTTTCTGACATTCCATATACTAATCATCTACTGAGTTGTATATCACATAAAAAAATCATATACTAAATTATACCAGCCTTATTTTAATAATTTAAATGGCAAAAATGTGAAATAGGTAACTCTGGAAACCAAAGAAATGAATAAAGAGAAGAACATTAATGCAGAGAAAGTGGGACCCCGCCCACTGCTAATAAGAAGGTAAAATGGTACACCTGCTTTAGAAAACAGTTTGGTGTAGAATTACCATGTAAATCAGCAATTCCATGCCTAGGTAGACACCCAAGAAAAATAAAAACATGTCCATATAAAAACCTGTAAACAAATATTTATAGCAGCATTATCTAAATAGCCAAAAAGTGGAAAACAACCCAACATTAACTGATTAATTGAATAAATGAAATGTGGTATACATATTCATAAACTGGAATATTATTCAGCCATGAAAAGGAATGAAGTACTGACAAATGCTACAACATGGATAAACCTTGAAAATATATAAGTTGAATATTTAAGTGAAAATATTTAAGTTAAATATTTAAGTGAAAATATTTAAGTGAAAGTTGCCAGTCACAAAAGACCACGTATTATATGATTCCATCTATATGAAATGACCAGGATAAGCAAATCCATATACATAGAAAGTAGATTAGTAGTTGCCTAGAGCTGTGAGGATTTGGGGGACAGTAGGGGCTGACTGCTAAAAGGTATAGGGTTTCTTTCTTAAAGTGATGAAAAGGTTATAAAATTGCGACAAGGGATGCACAATTCTGATGTAAACTAACTATGGAACTGTATGCTTTGAATTGGGTGAATTGTAGAGTACATAAATTATATCTCAACAAAGCTATTATTTTAAAAAAGAATAAAACATTAATTAATAGCCATGTATTTCAAAGTATCAGTAAGAAAGAATTACCTGTTCCTGAAGGTGCAGAAAATGATGGCATCAGGGGTGTCTGGGGAGCTCTCCCTGCATGTCCCCTTGTAATGTCATAAGTTGAACCAACAGAAAATCCTGATATAGGAGGACCCGAAGGGGGTGCAGGTAAAAGAGTGTTTGGGGCAGAAGTTGAAGGTGGGAAGTGAGATACAGGAGGATTACCGAAGGCAGCAGCAGTTGATGGAGAAACGGGAGGTGGCATAGAAGTAACAAGTGGTGGGACAGAAGGAACTGCAGGAGGAGGCACAAAAGGTAATGGTGCTGAAGGCCTCACAGGAGGAAGGGGCAGCTGAGGAGTAGAGTATGCGAGTGGTGGGAAGGACTCCATGGAGGATACATTTGGAGAAGAAAAAGAACTGGTTGCCGCTAGAAAAAAGTGGAGAGGATAAAAGCACAGAATTAGAAATGTTTTTTATTTAGTTTTCAAACTGTCTAATTACTTTCCTCTTGCAAAATTTTTAACTTACCAAAGCATATCCCAAGAATTATTTTAAAATGTGTAATTTAAAATATACAACAAATATAATTGAGTGTAAATGACTTTCAACTCCCATAAGTAAAAGAAGCAGCTGTATGAACCTATGGCATTGTTCATTTTTGCTTTTTGGTTTGTTTGTTTTGGTGTATTTTTAATAAAATAAAGCGATTTTTCATCCCTAGTTTGAGCATAAAAACCTATGCCCTGAAGGCTCAGAAAGGTTAATCACCACAAAGTCATAGAGCAGTAGGCCGAGCGCAGTGGTTCACACCTGTAATCCCAGGACTTTGGGAGGCTGAGGCAGGTGGATCACCTGAGGTCAGGAGTTTGAGACCAGCCTGGCCAAAATTGTGAAATCCCATTTCTACTAAAAATACAAAAATTAGCTGAGCATGGTGGTGAGCACTGTAATCGCAGCTACTCGGGAGGCTGAGGCAGGAGAATCACTTGAACCCGGGAGGCGGAGGTTGCAGTGAGATGAGATCGCACCACTGCACTCCAGCCTGGGCGACAAGTGAAACTCCGTCTCAAAAAAAAGAAAAAGAACTGAAGACAAAGCTAACACATGCTTTTTAGGATATTTCTGTCATAATATAAATGATGGTAAAATTATGAACATAAAGAACAAAAGTCCACCTAAAGGAAAACACTGATGTTTTCTTACTTTAAATACAAAAGACTTTCTTTCTATTCTTTAAATTAAAAAGGCTATTTCCTTTCATCCTGAAAAATAATAGAGAAGTTTTAATATATGCATTCTTTTCTTAATTGACTCTGAGAAAAGATGACAGTATCTTCACTATTCTCAAAACACATGAGATGTTAGACGACTACATGTACCTAATGGAACAGGGGTAGAAGACATAGCAGTAGCAGCCAGCCCTGCAGGATTTGGTGGAGGAGTCCCAGGTGGTGTTGTCTCTATTCCACTCTCTTCCATCATTTTTCTTCAATTATGGTATACTATAAAAACATAAAAATGTAACAAATATTACACAGTAACCAAAAGTATATTTTTAAAGCTTGAATAGAGAACGACTAAAAAAAAATCATCAAGAGATAGATGTCCACCTTTACTGTTTATAATGCAACTTATTTCCAGACGAAGAGTTTGTCCAAATTTCTAAGAAAGCAATCTATGAGAATATTTAATATCAAACAATCTGTAACATTCCCATGTAGATACCTTATAAGTGGGAAATAATTTCATGTTATAATAACAATATAACTAATTATCTACTACATTTCAAATAGTAAATTACTAATTTGATTTCTGCCACATGAATGCATGTTAGAGATAGTTATGTCTGGGCCAGGTGTGGTGTCCCATGCCTATAATCCCAGCACTCTGGGAGGCCAAGACGGGAAGCATTTGAGGCTAGGAGTTGTAGACAAGCCTGGGCAACATAGCAAGATCTCATTTCTAAAAAATAAAATAAGTAAATAATATAAATTTCAGTCATTATTAAATCTAAAATAAAAATGAGGCTGGGCACAGTGGCTCACGTCTGAAATCCCAGGACTTTGGGAGGCTGTGATGGGAAGATGCCTTGAACCCAGGAGTTCAAGGTTGCAGTGAGCTATGACTGCACCACTGCACTCCAGCCTGCGTGACAGAGCAAGATCTCTAAAAATAAATAAATAAAATATTTAATGTATTTTTGAAGCCCTTCCTCTTCTCTCATAAAGTATTGTGTATAAGATATCCCCATTAACATAAAAAAAAAATAAAGCCAGGCGCAGTGGCTGACCGCTGTAACCCTACACTTTGGGAGGTAGAGGTGGGAGGATCCCTTGAGACCAGGAGTTTGAGACCAGCCTGGGCACCATAGGAAGACTCCATCTCTACAAAAAAATTAAAAAATTAGCCAGGCAGGGTGACATGTCCCTATGGTCCCAGCAACTCAGGATGCTGAGGTGAGAGGATCACCTGATCCCAGGAGGTTGAGGCTGCAGGCAGCAGTGAGAATGCCACTGCACTCCAGCCTGGGCAACAAAGCAGGACCTTGTCTCAATAAAATAAAATAAAATGTGCTTCACTTGATAAAAGCATTAATTCACAATTTTCCTAGTTCACATTTTAAAGCATATCCAGTAACAGATAAATTGTATATCTGAGGTTTTAGAAAAGTTAACTATAGCAAAAATGCCATTAGATAGCAGCATTCTAATAGACAACAATGGATTATAAAATATGAGAAAACTTTCTTTAAAATTACAAATCCTGAAGTGTATCTCAAGTACAGAACCAACTTCTAAATATGCTATATTTGTTTTTAATATTTTTATTCATTTAATAAGTTTTTAGCGAAGGTCAACTGCTTGACGAGCACTATACTGATGCCTTTGGAAATGACAATGATTAGCAAAAACAAATAGGATACTTACAGTCTAGTACAGGAAACAATCAAATAATAAACCAATTTACAATGAATGGTAGCTGAATTATGTGCTCTGAGGGTAAGAACACAGTTTTGTTTGACAGGAATATGATTTTGACTTGGAGGTAAGGAAAGGGTTCCCCAAATAAGTCACAGATAAACCGAGATTTGAAGGATAAGAACTTAATTAGGCAAGGGAAGAAAGGCAGAGTCCAGAAAAAGTGAATATATAGCAAATATATATACCAACTGAGCTGGGAAGAACAAGATACATTCAATAAAATCCATGTGAAGGGAGAGAAAGAAGAGTCAGGACTGGAGGGACAGACAGAAGCCCAGAAGGTGTTCAGCCTCATAAACCAGGTTAAAAAACTTGGGTTTTTAAAGAACAGAGTGTCATTGTGTTAGAAATAAATTTTCGGTGCCACAAAAGAAATAGCACTCGAACATAAATTTAATTTTCTCAGCAAGGCAATTTTACTTCTATAGAAGGGTGTGTCTCACAGATGGAGCAATGTCAAGAGCACACCTGAACAAGGGAGGGGAAGGGGTTCTTATCCTAACGCAGCTAGTCCCTACTGCTGTGTCTTTCCCCCATTGGCTAGGGTTGGACCACGCAGTCTAAGCTAATTCCAACTGGCTATTTTAAAGAGAGCAGGGGTATGAGCCAGAGCAGCAGCGTGAGTAGTTTGGCGGGAAGGACGGTTACAGAACAGGTGACCCAGGATGACTAAGAACAGAGCAGATGACCAAGGATTACTAAGGTCAGAGCAGGTGACCAAGGGTGACTAAGGTCAGAGCAGTTGATAGAGGCTATAAGGGGATTGTTTACTGAAACTAGGGGCAAGGAGAAATAAAGAACTAGGAATTTAAACTTTAAAATGAAGAACAAAGAACAGGGGAGCTGAACATACTGATACATCGGTTCTTTGGAGAGGATCTCAGAACTCATTGTACTTAACAATTTACAGGCTAAAATCTATGAAGAGAAATTTATCATATCCTACAATTGTAAGGCATTCAAGCTGAGGGTAGCATAACTGTCTTTTGTTTTAACTGTTTTGAACGAATTTTAGATTCAAAAAAAAAATGTAGAAACAGCAGAGTTCTTGAGTACCCCAAACCCAGCTTCTCTCAGTAACAGCATCTTACATAACTACACTACAATGATCAAAACCATGAAATTGACATTGGTACAATACTATTAACTATAGATCTTACTTGTATTTCACATGTTTTTACATTTACTGTGTGTGGGTATGTGCATAGTTCTATGAAGCTTCATCATATGCACAATCTCGTATAACCACCACCTCGACCAGGACATAGAACCATTCCATCACTAAAAAGAAACTTCCTCATGTTGTTCCTTTATCTACCTTCCCATCAACCATAAGCCCTGGCAAACACTGCTCTGTTTTCTATCACTTTCTTGTTCCATGAATGTTACATAAATCGAATCATACAGCATATAACCTTTTGAAGTTGGCTTTTTTTCACTCAACATAATGTTCTTGAGATTCATCCAAGCTGCTGCATATATCAAGTTGGTTCCTTTTTATTGCTGAATAGTACTCCATTGTATAAATGTACCTGCTGAAGGACATTTAGGCTGATTCCAGTTATTAGCAATTCATATTTATTTTTTGAAAAGATCTGAACAAAGTATGCAGCCTGGGCCACTGGGCAGACAGAGCAGATGCAGACAGGCCATTAAGGAAGATACAGAAGTAGTTCCATCAGAAGTAAGTAACAACCTAGACTAATGATTTTCATAGTGGGAAGGGCTGATTATGCCCCCAAGGGGTCACTTGGCAATGCCCAAGACATTTTTTATTGTCACAACTAGAGGGCTACTACTGGCATATAGCATGCAGAGGTTAGGAATACTACTAAAAATCCTCCAATGCACAACCTACACACAAGAATTAAGTGGCCCCAAATTTCAATAGTGCCAAAGTTGAAAAACTCTGACCTAGACTCAAGTGATGATAGTGGAGATGGAGAAAAGTAAATAAGTTCAAGACAAGATTAGGTGGCAAAATTCAGTGACTGGGTATGGAGGAAGGGAAAGGAGGCATGACTTGCACAACTAGATAGATGGTGGTGCCATGCACAAAGATAGGAAACACTGAAGAAGGCCAATGTGTTTGATGTTCTTTCTGGGGGAGTCGGATGGGGGAAATCATAAAATGTTTAGTCTTTGACATGCTGTTTAAGTTCCTTGCAACAAACATCTAAGTAGAGACACTGACTTGGTCTGGAGCTTAGCAACCACATAAATGTGGGTGTCATCAGTGTACTGATAGTCTAACGTCATGTTTTGAGATGAGATTACGTAAGAGAATACCAAGAGAAAAGAGAATATGATGTTAAACCAATTATTGGTTTAGTAAGATGGAAGACAAGTTTGCAGAGAATAAGAGATGAGCTAAAAGAAAGGAAGAAAACCAGGAGACTGTGGTGTCCAAAAGCCAGAGTTTCGCAGTATGAATGGGCAACAGTATTAATGCTGCAGAGAAGCCAAATAGGATACTATCTGAGAAGTTCAATGGATCTGCCAAACTGGAGATGAATTTGGGGAGAACGGTTTTCATGGAAAGAGTGGAGAAAGATTCCAGTGTAAACTGAATCGAGCAGTGGCAGGTGAGACTAACACGCATGACACTTTCAAAAAGTTTGGCTGTGAACAGTAGGAAAGATCTATGGCACTAAGCAGAGAACAGGGATCCAGGGAGGCTGAATCCTTTCATTCAGTACCTATACATCGAAGGTAAATAACCTGAGATAGAAATGCCCCTTTGGAGATTTTACCACTCCTCAACCAAAGCTACCTCTTTTCTTCATTTAATTTTTTATTGGTCATTCACCCTCTACTACAGATGCTCCCCAATCCTTACAATGACTAGTAGAAGTCCTATTGTAAGAGAATCCCTAACATTAACAAATGTGTCTGCAAAAGAAACTGTACAATGAATACAAAGTCATTAAGTGGAATAAATAATCAATTTCTTTGTCTTTAATGGCTTTTTATATGAAAACTGCCGTAATGGCAATACTGAGGTAAATTTTACATGCATAAACATAGTGCCTTCTACTAAAAAAACCTATTATGATAAAACAATACTGAAGTGTCAGAGTTGGTAACTGTTTTAGGGCTCAAGTCTTGTCACGAAAAGTACTATTCATATATCAACACTAAAGAAAAAGTGAAGAAAATGGTTTGGAAAACTGAGTTCTCAGTCCGGCTAGACCCTGTTGTTCCAATTTGCTTGTGCCTTGGTTTTTCTGTTTAAAAAAAAAAAAAAGTGGATGTCTATTTACAAGTTTACAAGAAATGGAAGAGTGAAGCTCTGATAAACTTTAAAGCATTAAGAGCAATTATTGCTGACCTACTCGTGCCACAAGATTGTCTCTACTACCAGACAGTGAGCGCTAGTTAGAGCCTAATCTGACCCCGAAATAAAATTTTATAAATTTTCACTGAATTAAACACTGGCTGCACAGGAGAAAGACTGAATGCCAAGATGTGTCACGATCGCAGAAATGCACATGTTGTCTCTCAAAATAACTACTTCGAATGACAAAAACACTATTGGCTATAAATTCTGTCAATCTAGGAAACGTGCTATCTGCAAATTTGCCTGAAGCAGGTCCCAAGACCAAACAAAGAAACCAGAGAATGCAAAAACTCTCCCAAGCGGCGCTAAGCACCGATGGGGTAACCTCAGGGAAAATAAGCTTCCTTTCATTGCAGGTCCTGGTGTGATGACTCTCGAGCCTCCTGGGCCTCTCCAGGGCCAGAGCCGCCGAAATCCTGTTTCAGGAGACAGCGGCTTCCCCTCAGGCTCTGCCACGTCTCCAGGCCAGACAGGGCCGGGCTAAGGTCCGCCGGCGCTCTCCGCCAGTCTCCCCTAAAGTCAGCGCCCTGGAAGGTGGGGCCAGAGCGCTCCTGCCTTGGTCCTTGGACAGGAGCAAAGTGTCGCGGGGCGAGACCCTCGAACCGCGCCCACCGTGCCATCCCCAGCGGAAACTGCTCACCTTGCGATGTGCACTCCTGCCTGCTGCACCCCGCACGCCGCCACAGCTGCGCCTGGACCACGGGACTAGGGGGATCGCAAACGACATCGGCGTCCAGTGGCGCCGGCCGGCCCGCCCACCTTCCAGGGACACCGTCCCTCGGGGTCTGGTTCTGGCGCCTGCAAACCACGCCATGCCATGCCACCCCCCCTCATACACGCGCCTCGGAGCCACCTGGCGCTCACCTGGGGGCCGGGAAAGTGCCTGCGTGGTCGCTGAAGAGTGTGGTATGATAGAGAGGTAGGGACGTAGAACTATAGCTTGGAGAAGACAACGAAGGTGCGCCCTGGAAGTTACCTCGGCGTGTCCCCGCCGACAAGATGGCCACGGGCGGCGCATGCTCCTGCGGCTGCCACGTCGGCCGCGCGCCGCACCGCACCGCGCGTCGCCGCCCCGCCCCGCATCGCCCAGCTCCGCCCCGCATCGCCCCGCCCCGCCCCCGCATCGCCCCGCCCCGCCTGTCCCATGCGCTGTGAACCCGGCCGGGACGCTGCAAGTTAAACTTTGGAGCCAAGATCTTCCTAACTACCGAGACTTGGTTCTGCCCACACCCTCTAGAAACATCCTCCAAAGGGCTGGCCTCCTTTCTACTTCGCAGCCCCCTTACACGAGAGTGGCACTCTTGTTACCAGGCGTAGCTCACTCATCCTGTGCCACAGCGGCCCAAGGGATAAGGATCAGTTAGCCAAGGTCATCTGGTTGGTGGTCATCTAGCCAACGTCAGCTAGTCCAGTCAGCACCTCCAGGAAGGACCTCGCGGCAGATACAGGGGACTTAGCCTGTATAGTCAAAGATTTCCAGATAACTGACTGTATCAGGAGAGAGGGATTAGGAGAAGAGGGAGAGGGGAGAAGAGTAGCAGTTACTGTACTGAATTTTTCCCCAAGTACATGTATTGCACATTCTTTTTTTAATTGTAAAATAGACAGATTATCAACTTTCTTATTATATGCTGCACCTAACACAGTACCTGAAATAGTTGGTGTTCAATAATGTACATTAAATAAATTAATGGAGTGCGATAGAGGAAAATAAGGAACTTCAAATCAGAAGTCTTGATTTGAGTCTGAGACTACTCTAATGCCAGTTGTACAGTTGCCTGCCCTTGTACAGATCACTTAGTCTCCATAAGTCTCCATATTTCTACCTGCAAACTGAGAATAATACTATCCACCATCCCTAAATCAGGCAGGTGACAGACTCAAATAAAATAGAGCATATGAAAACTTTTTAAACTTTTTTTCTTTTTGAGACGGTGTCTTGCCCTGTTGCCCAGGCTGGAGTGCAATGGCGCCATCTCGGCTCACTGCAACCTCTGCCTCCCGGGTTCAAACGATTCTCCTGCCTCAGCCTCCCGAGTAGCTGGGATTACAGGCACAGGCCACCACGCCCAGCTAATTTTTGTACTTTTAGTAGAGACAGGGTTTCACCATTTTGGCCAGGCTGGTCTCGAACTCCTGACCTCGGCCCGCCTCGGCCTCCTAAAGTGCTGGGATTACAGGCGTGAGCCACCGCACCTGTCTGAAAACATTTTTTAAATTGCTTAGCATTAAATATATAAAAAATTGCTTTTGTTGTTCTCAATTTTTTTTCAGGAACTCATTTAGAGATTTAACATTAATCTATCTCTTGAGCTTCACAGTTGTAAGCATTCTAAAATACCTCACTGAAAAGTTAATACTATGTAGCAATACTCTGACTTCAGATCTCACTGTGCAACTACCATGGGTGGTTTTCTTTGGCGGTGGCTCCTATCCTCTAAGAATCTGTGTAGGTGGAGATCCAGGTTACTGTCCGGATCGTGCTGTTTGGGGTGGTGCTAAAGACAGATAACCATCTTCATCCTCTCTGATCAACACCCTTAATAGCTATAAGATATATTGGTTTCTCCATCCTTTCAGCAAATATTTATTAGTGGCTGCAATGTGCTGAGCATTGGTACTGGAAATGCAGTAACGAACAAGACAGACAAGGTCTTGATACCTAGGGAGAGTTCTTTATAATAGGAGAGAGGGTAGGAACAGGAAAATGAAGTAAGTACTGTTTGTGATGTGCAGTTTGAGGAGTCAACAAAGAGTGATGTAATATTGACAGTAATTGGAGTAGACCACTTCAGATAGGATGAATGGGCAAGGCTTCTCTGAATAGGTGTGATGTGAGCAGAGATGTGTAATGCAGCAGGCCTGTGCTTATCCGGACAGAAAGAAGAGCATGCAAAGACTTAAGGATGGAGTGTGCTCGGCATGTGCGCAGACAACAGGGAAGCAGGACTGTGAGAGTGGTAAAGAAGACAGGACAGGGAGTGGGGCCAGATCGTGTCTAGCCTTGTAGGTCATGAGAAAGCCTTTGATTACATTCTGAGAGAAATGAGAAGCACGTGGAGGGTTTTGAGCAGAGAACTGACAAGATTTGACATCAATTTCTGATCACACTCTGATTGCTGTGTGACTGCAGGCCATGTGAGGATGAATGCAGGATGACCAGTAATGAGATGATGATGGCTTAGTGTCCCTAATGGAGGTGGAGGTGGCACACAGTCTGGATGTATTTTGAAGATGGAGCTGTCATGATTTACTGATGGGTTGGGAGTAAGCTGCATTAGTTTCCTAAGATTATCATAACAAATTACTGCAACTAATGTTTTCGTTGGCTGAAAACAACAGAAATTGATTCCTTCACAGTTCTGGGGGCTAGAAGTCCAAAATCAAGGTGTCAGCAGGGCCTCTCCAAAGGCTCGAGTAGAGAATCCTTCCTTGCCTCTTCTAGCTTCTGGTGGCTCCAGGTGTTCTTTGGCCTCTGCCAGCATACCTCCAATCTCTGCCTCTGTGCCAGCACACCTCCAATCTCTGCCTCTGTCTCCACATGGCCTTCCCCTCCATGTCTCTGTGTCTCAAATCTCCTTCTGCCTTTCTCTTATAAGCATACTTCCTTATAAGTGCATACTCATTCCGCTTAGGCCCCACCCTAAATCCAGAATGATATCATCTCAATATATTTGTAGGTCTTATGAAGATCCTGTTTCCAAATAAGTTCACAGTAACAAGTTCCAGGTGGGCATATCTTTTTTGGGGGGTGGGCACTATTCAACCCACTACATGGACAATGAGGTAAGATGAGCTTTGAAGTTAACCTTGATTTACATTTACTATGTTTTATGTTTTACTTACCACTTTTCATTTGAACTTCAAAAGAACTATGTGTGGCAGGTATTATTATTCCATTATTAGAAACGTGGAAACTAAGGCTATGAAAATGGTGCATAGAGCTGGAGATGGAACCTAGAATCCTTAGGCTGTACCTCAACTGCTTGCCTGCTTTGTGGGTGGTAAGGTAAGAAGATTTCTTCTTAGATGGCAGACAATGAAGGGAGTCAATGGAAAATTATGGGAGAACGAAGAGCTGCTTGGTTTGTTATTTTTTCAGTCATTGCTAACAACTCATCAAATTCTTCCTTATAGGAATTCTCTAACATGATAGAATTCATTTGTGAGCTATAGTGAGTGAGCAAGTGCTATGGTGGAATTTTGCTTTACTTGCTCATGAACATAGGCAAACAAAAAAACTCTTCCCTATTTGAGTGGAGCTTTTTTTTCTAGCCCAAATCAGGTTTATTAGGTCTATTCTTAAATATTCTTGGTTTTTTTTGTTTTTGTTTTGTTTTGTTTTGTTTTTGAGATGGAGTCTTGCTCTGTTGCCAGGCTGAAGTGCAGTGGCGCTATGTCGGCTCACTGCAACCTCCGCCTCCCGGGTTCAAGCAATTCTCCTGCCTCAGCCTCCAGAGTAACTGGGACTACAGGCTCCCGCCACCACACCCAGCTAATTTTTGCATTTTTAGTAGAGATGGGGTTTCACCATGTTGGCCAGGGTGGTCTCGATCTCTTGACCTCGTGTTCCGCCCGCCTTGGCCTCCCAAAGTGCTGGGATTACAGGCTGAGCCACTGCACCCGGCCTATTCTTAAATATTCTTAAGATAGTCCTTAATGTTCATAATATTCATATGAATATGCAAACATTCAAAAATATTCATATGAATATTTCCAGGCAGATAAGAGATGAGGCTGAGACTAGGTATCTGTAACATAACCAGGAGTAGAGGCAGAGCTGATTCTGGCTTGAGAAATGATGGGCTCTGCTGGGAGACCAGGCTCTGAGAACAGGCTGTGAGTTATACAACCAAAAAGAACACTTCAGCAGGTAATGCCAAGGGTACTGGCTGAGACACAGAGATCAGAAGCCCACACCCACATTCAGCACTCAACCACGCCGAGGATAAGTAAGCTCCTTTTGCAACCAGGAAAAAGGAGGAGCCTTGTCTCAAACGTTGCATAGGACACACTTGTTCTAAAAAAAGAAATTATTGTTCATTTGAAATTCAAATTTAGGAGGCAAGTGAGCTGAAGCTTAGAGTGTGAGAGGCAATGTAGCATGGACTGGGACATCAGCTGGCACCAAAAATCCTGGATTGGAATCTTGGCTCTGCTGGGTCATCAGCTAACCTTGGACCTTTCACTTAAAACAGTCTCTCCATTAACACCTATAAAGTGGAGCAAATAGTCATATTAATACCTACCTCATAGTTTTTGTATGAAGATTAAATGACTTAATAGGTGTGGAGTGCTTAGCACAGTGCCTAACTCACAGTGTTAGCTCTTATTCTTTGAGTTTAAAATTGCCTAAATATTCATCTTCATCTCATAATAACTATTTTAAACCAAAAGGACCTTTATTTGGCTGAGTCTGAATTGTAACTTCCAAATCAAGGTTTGTTTGCTAGTTTGCTTTCAACTAAAGGAAATGTAATAAGATATAGTGGGACCCTACCTCTCAATTTGTCTGGGACACTCCCACTTTAGGGTTGTTGTCCCAGCATGATTTTTTAAAGTACCCACCTCTTATTCTAAAAAATGTTCCAATTTGGACAGTAGAATTTATGGGTTATCCTATTACAGAGATATCAAGAAGTCACTCATTTTTACACGAGTTCAGTGTGAAAATTTCAATACCTGTCCTTTGCCCCTCCACACAGTCATCACTAGAGTCTATTTTAATTTTCCTTAAAGAAGAGCAAACTCAGCCTGTGTCCCACTTGTTCGTGGCCTATAGCTTAGTGTGTCCCTTTAATACAAGTGGAAACTGAACAGCCAGAAGAAACCTTCCCTAACACTGAAACCAATGGTGAATTTAGTAAACGCTCTGCAGAAGATATGGAAGAGAAACAAGCATTGAAAAGATCTAGAAACACTGATGAGATGGTTGAGTTACACATTCTGCTTCAGAACAAGAATGCTGGGGCAGTGATTGGAGAAGGAGGCAAGAATATTAAGGCTCCCTGTATAGACTACAGTGCCAGTGTTTCAGTCCCAGATAGCAGTGGCCCCGAGTGCGTACTGAGTATCAGTGCTGGTATTGAAACAATTGGAGAAATTCTAAAGAAAATCATCCCTACCTTGGAAGAGGGCCTCCAGTTGCCATTACTCACTGCAACCAGCCAGCTCCTGCTGGAATCTGATGCTGTGGAATGCTTAAATTACCAACACTATAAAGGAAGAGACTTTGAGGGGGAGTTGAAGCTGTTGATTTATCAGAGTCTAGCAGGAGGAATATTGGGGTCAAAGGTGCTAAAATCAAAGAACTTTGAGAGAACGCTCAAACAACCATCAAGCTTTTCTAGGAATGCTGTTCTCATCCCACTGACAGAGTTGTTCTTATTGGAGGAAAACCCAATAGGGTTGTAGAGTGCATAAAGATCATCCTTGATCTTATATCTGAGTCTCCCATCAAAGGACCTGCACAGCCTTATGATCCCAGTTTTTACAATGAAACCTATGATTATGGTGGTTTTACAATGATGTTTGATGACCGCCCTGGACGCCCAGTGGGATTTCCAATGTGGGGAAGAGGTGGTTTTGACAGAATGCCTCCTGGTTGGGGTGGGCGTCCCATGCCTCCATCTAGAAGAGACATGAGCCCTCATTGAGGACCACCTCCTTCTCCTACTGGACGAGGTGGCCGGGGTGGTAGCAGAGCTCGGAATCTTCCTCTTCCTCCACCATCACCACCTAGAGGGGAAGACCTAATGGCCTAGGACAGAAGAGGGAGACCTGGAGACTGTTATGATGACATGGTTGGTTTCAGTCCTGATGAAACTTGGAACTCTGCAATAGATACATGGAGCCCATCGGAATGGCAGATGGCTTATGAACCACAGGGTGGCTCCGGATATGATTATTCCTATGCAGGGATTGGTGGCTCATATGGTGATCTTGGTGGATCTATTACTACTGCACAAGTAACTATTCCCAAAGATTTGACTGGATCTATTATTGGCAAAGGTGGTCAGTGGATTAAACAAATCGGTCATGAGTTGGGAGCTTCAATCAAAATTGATGAGCCTTTAGAAGGATCCGAAGATCAGATCACTATCATTACAGGAACACAGGACCAGATACAGAATGCACAATATTTGCTGCAGAACAATGTGAAGCAGTATTCTGGAAAGTTTTTCTAAGACTAGTGAAGAACTGGAGGAGTCCTGCATCTTTTTTTTTTATTTGCTTCTGTTTAAAAAGCCAACATTCCTCTGCTTTGTAGGTGTTCTGCATTTGAAGTGTAGTGAAATCTTTGCTGTTCACCAGATGTAATGTTTTAGTTCCTTACAAATAGGGTTGTGGGGGAAGGCCGTGCAAAAACTAACATTGAAATTTTGAAACAGCAGCAGAGTGAGTGGATTTTATTTTTTGTTATTGTTGATGGTTTAAAAAAAATTCCCCCCATGTAATTATTGCGAACACCTTGCTTTGTGGTCACTGTAACATTTGGGGGGTGGGACAGGGAGGAAAAGTAACAATAGTCCACATGTCCCTGGCATCTGTTCAGAGCAGTGTGCAGAATATAATGCTCTTTTTAAAGAAACATTTTATGATTTTTAAAATAAATTTAGTGAACCTATTTTTTGTGGTCATTTTTTTTAAGACAGTCATTTTAAAATGGTGGCTGAATTTCTCCACCCCCAAACTAAACACTAAGTTTGATTTTCAGCTCCTCTGTTGGATATGTAAGTGCATCTCTTCTTGGACATAGGCAAAATAACTCGGCAAACTTAGTTCTGGTGATTTCTTGATGGTTTGAAAGCCTATTTCTGGGAATAAATTCCAACATACATATTCATGCTTATAAAAAGCTGGGGATTTTTGGTTTGTTTTTGCAAATGCTTGCCCCTGCTTTTCAACAATTTTCTATGTTAGTGGTTGTGAAGAACTAAAGTGGGGAGCAGTACTACAAATTGAGTAATGGTATGAGTATATACCAGAATTCTGATTGGCAGCAAGTTTTATTAATCAGAATAACACTTGGTTATGGAAGTGACTGATGCTGAAAAAAATTGATTATTTTTATTAGATAATTTCTCACCTATAAACTGTCAACTTGCTCTAATGTCTTATTAAACTTTATAAAATACATATATACTTGTTTTTCCATTGTATGCAAATTGAAAGAAAAAGATGTACCATTTCTCTGTTGTATGTTGGATTATGTAGGAAATGTTTGTGTACAATTCAAAAAAAGATGAAAAAAGTTCCTGTGGATGTTTTGCGTAGTATATTGGCATTTGTAATGATAGTTAAAATTCACTTGCAAATAAATAAAACACCCATGATGCTAGATTTGATATGTGACCAATTTGAACAAGGGTTGATTGACACCTATAAAATTTATTGAAACGTTCCTCTTACAAGGAAATACAGTAATCTTAAATTGTAAAAAAAGAAAGAAAAAGAAAAAAGAAGAGCAAACTCAATTGTTTTTCTCAAATACATATTTATGAAAACGTCTATCACTCCTTCTTTCTCATATGGTAAAATCTTAAAAACTCAACTTACTCTTGCTTTCTAGACTCTTCTCCTTTTCCTACGTCCTGCTCCATATTTCCCAGGCACCCACTGCAAGAATCTGCCCTACCGAAGCCTGAAGCCGTGCACCTTTGCCCCTATCAATCCCTTTACCTGAGCATGTTTTTCCCTTTCCACCTTCTACTAATAGGTATTCTTCACTTTTCAAGGACTTGCTCAAAGTTTTCTTCTACCATAAAATCTTTTTACATTGTAGTATTGTTGGCCGTACATGCTTATATTCTCTATTCATTTATGAGCTCCTTGATGGTAGTAACTTTGGGTTTAGAATACCACTACATTCAAATTTTTACGTGAGTGAGTACTACGAACATGTTTTGAATTTAGTTGAATTTTCTATTAAGATTCATGTGCAGCACACACATAGCAAAACATCCTCATAATCATCTTTTTTCTTCTCCAAATATGAGTTCACTAAAAATATTCTTGTAGGAGACAGAACAAATGTTTCTTTTGAAAAATTTGAAATTTTCCTTTGAATAAGAAACCATGCCACTAAAATTAGTTCTCTGGCCAAGGAATCCCTGTTAATATGCAATAACATATTGCAGAGTATTCTAATTGTTTTCTAGAATTTTGTGTTTTTACAAAGTTAAAAGTTTGCATAACTTCAAGCAATAGCTCTCAGTGCATGATACCTCCTAAATATTTATATCTGTAGTAGTGTTTCTCAAGACTTTTAATTCACAGAACATTCCACTTTTCCCTTTTAATTTTTATGATAGTTTAGAAAAGGAAACATAACACAATTGTTCCTACAAGCACCTTCATTTTCAAGCAATATTTAAAGCTCAGGGCCATGTGCTTTTTCTTTTGTCAACTCAGCTTTTCTTTAATGCTTAGAAGTGAAATTTTGACAAGAGAGCCTGTGAGGTGAATGAGTCCAATTTATGTAACTCCCCAATCAAACCAGCTGCATGGGAACAGCCATTTGGTGTCCTTCTGCTTCCTATCTCATAGAACTGCTTCTAAGCAGGTCAGCAGGGTTAGGTGGAAAATACACTAGATTAGGAATCTAGCACAGCTTCTGCCACTAATTAACAAAGCAACTCTTGTCTGACGGTTACCTTCTCTGAGCTTTAATTTCCTCCCCTGATGAGTGAGGGATAGTTAAACGATTTCTGTAGTGAGCATTCATTATGGTTAGCTTCCTAACTAGACAAAAGAAAATAAGACATTCTTCCTTATCAACATAGATGAAAAGGCTAACTCTGGGCACACTGCCTCGGAGTTAGCCCCGCAAACAAAAAAAGAAAAAACAAAAAAAATTCTAGGTGAAATGTTAGAAAATTGAATTGGGTGATAGTGATGATGATGATTGATGATATACATTGTGACTAAGTAATGTTGTTTTCCTCCCAGGAATAGAAGAGTGGTCCTACGTCAGAAAAATTTATTGATGATTTAACAAATTTAAAAAGAAAAGGAATCTGATAATACCAGTAGATACAGTTAAAAACATTTGATAAAATTGAACTCTTATTCATAACTCTTGTTAAACTAGGAATAGAAGCAATCATTAACCTGATAAAGGACATGTACAAAATAACATAGCCAACACACTTAAGTAGTGAGATAGAAGCCTTTCATTTAAAGTAACAATGTAAAAAGAGATAAAAAAAATTTTAACATGGAAAAAACACAGCTATCCTTATTTGTAGTAAAAATTCCTGTTGAAATGATCCAGTAGGTAGTACTTGTACTTCTTTTCAAGCTCCCAGTGATCTTCACCAGTCCACAGCCTTAAACAACATCTGTATGCTAATGACTTCCATCTCTATATGTCCAACCATAACTTCTCTCCTAAACTCTACAACTGTTTAATAGCTTCACTTTGGTGTCTAGGCAGGAGACTAATTAAAACTCTCAGTGTTTCCCCAAAATATCCTGCCCCTGTTGTACTCTTCCTACTCAGTAAATGGCAACTGTGCTTTTCTAGTTGCTCTGATAAAAAGCACCATGGGTCCAATCCAACATCACCAGTAATAAGTCATGTTGAGAGAATGTACTTTTGATATAAAGTAATGAAAATGACACTTTTCCTCGGTGGTCTTCCTCCTTCAAAACCGTAATCCCAGTGTAATCATGAGAATAGAGAGATATTCTGCAGTATATCTGGCCAGTATTCCTCAAAACTGTCACGGTCATTGAAAACAAGAGAAGCCTGAGAAACTGTCATAGGCAAGAGGAGCCTAAGAAGACAATGACAGCTAAATGTACTGTGCTGTGGAAAGAAACAAAGAGAACCTAAATTAGAGCAAGAAAAGGCTATTTAGAGCTTACTATAGCAGAGGAGTAGCCACCATCACTTGCATTTGGTGGAAACTCAAAGGCAGACTCACAGCAGTGGAAAAGCTTCAGAGTGGGAAAAAGAGAAGCTTCAGATTGGAGGCTTTTATCATGGGGAAGCTGTAGGTGGGCCAAACAGAAGCAGGGTTAAGGATGCAGTCATTCATTTAACGGAGATTGGTCGACCATTCAAGTGCCTCCTAAGTACTTGGGACTTAAATGGCTTCCTTTAGTTTGTCTTAAGTTGGAAGCTGCGGCAAAAATTACAGAAGCTGTTTGTCATTAGGTTCTGGCCATGTGGGGCCAATTGCTATAGGGCTTGTTGTTTAGCTTCCTGGACTGGTTGCTACAGGTTGTGGGTCAGAGCTCTGTTTTTATATATGGTCTGTCATTACCCACTGGGTATTCAGTCTCTCCGTGGTATCCTGCATGAGATCCTGGAACAGAAAAAGGCATTAGGTAAAAACTAAGGAAACTGAATACAAGTATGGGCTTTAGTTAATAAAAATGTAGCAATATTGGCTCATTACTTGTAACAAATGTGCCATACTTATGTAAGATGTTATTAATAATAAGCAAACTGCACTATCCTTTCAATTTTTCTGTGAATCTGAAGGTGTTCTAAAAGTAAGTTTATTTTAAACACACACACACACACACACACACACACACACACACCTTGGAGACCTCCTTGACTCCTCACTTTCCCTCTCACTCCACATCCAGTCCTTTAGCAAATTCTGTCAGCTCCACAGAGGAAACAGTCAGTGTTTGACCACTTCCCCTCCACCCTCCTGCTCCCACCTGAGCCCCGATTTCACCCAGTGTCACTTGGAAATCTCACTAGCACTGTAACGGCCCACTTGCTCCACATCTGCTTGTCTGTGGTGCTTTTCCACAGAGCTTTACCATGGCCTGCAAGACCCAAGTGACCCAATCCCTGCCCCCACCGCCTTCAGCCCTCACTTCCTACCACCCTTTCCCTCACTCCCTCTGTTCCATCGCCCTGGCCTAGTGGTGTTTCCAGCTCCCTCACATCTTGGGCTCTTTGCAGCTGCTCCCTCTTGCTGAATGGAGTCCTGTTTCCTCATATCATCTGTCCCAGGGAGGCCTTCCCTGAACACCTTGCTTCATTTTTCTTCATAACACTGAGCACTTCCTGATATTATAATATAAATCTATTTGTTTACTGTCCATCTTCCATAAATATAAGCTTATGAACTCAAGGGCAAGTCTGTCTGTTTCATTCACCACTGTATCCTCAATGTTAGCCCCAAGTACTTAGTAGACAGCCAATCTTCATTAAGTGAATAAATAAATGAATGCACCAAGGATCATAAAGTTTCATCAGTGCACTGCAGTTGCTGATGCTGCAGAGTGCTCTTATCATTCTTTTCCAAAAGGCTCATAATTTGCTCCCATCGTATCAAAAATATTCCAGAGATAATTTAGTTCTTCGTTTCCTTCACATACATAAAATTCATTTTACTTAATGTGAGTCAATTAAACTTGGCCTCAGAATATGATCTAAGATGGGAGCTAAGATTCCTTCCAAAATTTATATGCATAGGCATGTGGCATTGCCCACAGCTTAAATTTCTAGAAGCTACAATTCCTGGAAATATTTCAAAATATTCACACGACCAACATTTATTGAGTAAAGCACTATGCTAGAAGCCATATACCAGAAATAACAGGAACTAATTCCTTCCCTAAAGGAGATTACAGGCAGCAGGAAATATATCTATCAAAGCACAAAAAATGCAAGAATAAAAAATGCCAGATACTATAACAGAAGTACACAGAAAATGATGCAGAGAACACAAACTGTATGGCATAACTACACAGTGTTGTATGAAAAGAGAAGGGTAATTGGGAGAAGAGTCATTGCAGCTGGCAGTCAGGAAACAGATCTGTGGTGGTTTTGTTATTCTCTATATTTGTTCATACACTATTACTTTTTTTTTTTTTTGAGACAGTCTTACTCTGTCACTCAGGCTGGAGTGCGGTGGCATGATCTCGGCTCACTACAACCTCCGTCTCCTGGGTTCAAGGGATTCTCCTGCCTCAGCCTCCAGAGTAGCTGGGATTACAGGTGCCCATCACCACGCCTGGCTAATTTTCTGTATTTTTAGTAGAGACGGGGTTTCACCATGTTGGCCAGGCTGGTCTTGAACTCCTGACCTCAGGTGATCCACTCACCTCAGCCTCCCAAAATGCTAGGATTACAGGGGTGAACCACTGCGCCTGGCCTGACTATTACTTTTATGGAAAAAAAAGCCAGTCCTTTTCAAGACTCTTTCTTTGAGTTCATGATGCTGCATTCATCTGTTCTCCAACTCCTTTTAACTTCTGCTTATCTCTTCCAAATTTACTTTCTTTTAGGTCTCTCTACCTTCTTATTTGAGAGATACTTATTTCAAGTGAGTATCAGGCCCTGGAATCATTTAACAAGGGCTGGCTCTGTCACCTTTTATTTCTGCTGTCCCCAGACGCACACTTATGAGAGATGACACCAGGACTTAAATCATGTTCCTCTGCTCCAGTCGAGAATGGCAGGAACCAGTACATAGTCAACTAACTTTTAGCATTTGGCTTGCAAGAGATTTTCACCGGCCACTGCCCCACTGCCCACATCTATCTCCCTTCACCCCACCACTACATTAGACAGAAAGGGTCTGTATTAGTTCATTTTCATGCTGCTGATAAAGACATACCTGAGACTGGGCAATTTACGAAAGAAAGAGGTTTAATGGACTCACAGTTCCGTGTGCCTGGGGAGGCCTCACAATCATGGCAGAAGGCAAAAGTCACGTCCCACATGGTGGCAGACAAGAGAAGAGAATGAGAACCAAGCAAAAAGGGTTTCCGCTTATAAAACCGTTAGATCTCATGAGACTTTTTCACTACGATGAGAACAGTATGGGGGAAACTGCCCCCCAAGATTCAATTATCTCCCACTGGGTCCCTCCCACAACACGAGGGAATTATGGGAGCTACAATTCAAGGTGAGATTTAGGTGGGGACACAGCCAAACCATATCAGGGTCAGACTCTTGGCGTATCTCTTTACAAGATGGCAAACCCAATTGTATATTCCCTGCTTATACACAAGAGAAAGAATCTACATTCAAAGCCTTAACAGAAACACTTGATTCTACATCTCCCTCTCTAATCTTTCTCTAGAATGTCAGTTCCAGTTTCTAACCACATAGAAAGCTCACTATCTTCTCAAATGCAATCAGATAAAAGATAAATTAATTACCTTATCCATGAAACTATTTTCAGATTTTGCCTTTTTAATTTTATTAATACTGTCATTATTATGCAGTAATTATAAATAATACCCCACAGCTCTCCCTCCTGCACCAACTATAGTCATCAAAATTCTGAAACTGTAAAGCTTTCTATGGCCTTTTGCATCAATGGCTTTATCATCCCCACAGCTCTGGTGCAAATTTAAGGCCTGTGCTGGAACTCTTGACCCCAACTCAGATTTCTGCATACCACCACCAGGCTGACCACATGATCCTTGCTTGAAAACTTTGATTTCCCTCACTTGACTACAGGATAAAGTCCAAATCCTTTAGCTTAGATTTCAGATTGTACTAACATGGTCCCATTCAACTTTCAACTCTACTACCTCCTTACCTAAACCTTCCATGAAGAGAGTAGATTGCCAATTATTTAACTTGTATTAATTCTGAATATTTAGTTCATTTTAATCTTTTGCTAATCCCAGCAATGCTATATTGATCCTACTTAGATATGTCTCATTTTACACATGTGCAAGTATTATCTGTAGAATAAGTTCTCAAAAGTAGTGTTGTTTGATCAAATGATATGTGTCTTTGGAATTTCAATGGATATCGCCAAGTCGCTCTGCATTGATGTCATACCAGTTTATACTCTCACCAGTGAACTATGAGTGCCTGCTTCCCTACTTCTTCTCCAACTACAGTTTGTTACCAAAGATTTGAATCTTTGCTAATTTACAGGTGTGTTTATCATATTAAGAGTAAAATTATTTTATGTGTTTAAGGTTATTTGTGCTTCTTTTGCTGTGATCTCCATCTTATATTATCTTCTTGATTTTTAAAAGTTAGTTTATGGGAGATCTTCACACCATAAGAAAATTAGACCTATATATGCAATGCATGTTGCAAATATTTTGACTTCTTTGTGATATGAATTCTGTCTTTGTGTGTGTGTGTGTGCATGTTGCCATATATAAACTTTTTCTAGAGCAAAATTTATTATATCTTTAAAATCAGCTCATCTATATTAAAATAAAGCTCAGATGGTATTTTTATGGGGATCCTATATTTTAAAATATAGATTAAAAAGATTCATTTTAATTTATATTGTCTTATAGATAGGGTCTCACTACATTGACTAGGCTGGCTTGGAACTTTTGGACTCAAGTCATCCTCCCACCTCAGCCCCTGAGTAGTTGGAACTACTGGCACATGCCATTGTGCCTGGCAAAAATATAGACAAATATTTTTCATAAGCTTCTCTTAGGTATTTAATCTTTTTTCTTGCCATTATTGATAGAGTCTTTTATTACATTTTATAGTTGATTATTGCTTGCATATAGGAAGGCTATTTATTTAATATTAATTTTGTAACCAGTCACCTTACTGAACTGGCTTGTTTCCAATAGCTTATGAATTGATTTGCTTTTATTTACTCTTCCTTTACCATATTTTTACTTCTTATATTCATATTTTCATCTTATAATTTTGAAAAATTGACTAAGGTTTTATTTGTGGTCTAAAATATGGTCAGTTTACTCCAATGCTTTGTGGGTATGTGAAAAGAATGTGAAGTCATGGAATTTAATTCCATGCAGAGCAATTAGTTAGCAAACTTAACTTATTACTTACATTATTTATGTGTTCCATTTACAAACTTATTTTTTATTCACTTGCTATGTCATGAACTGAGATATGGGCATTAAAACTGCCTGTACCTAATGTGTTTCTATTTCCTCTTGTGTTTCCTGTAATTTTTGCTTTAAGTATGTTGATACGAGGTTATTTTATTCATAGATATACATAATGATGAGATCATTGAAGTGGATTGTATCCTTTATTATTTTCTTTACATTTGTCTGATAGGCCTTTACTCATTCTTTTGTTTTCGTTTTTTCTGAGTTATTTTATCTTAGATACATATCTTGAATTTGAAAATATAATTACATTTTGCTTTATGATTTAGTTTGAGACTTTTTAAAATGAGGAGTTAATCTACTTACCTTTATTTATATGGCATATATGTTTACTTTTTATCTGATATATTTCATATTATATTTCATATTGTGTTTTCAGTTATTTTTTTCCTTTTTATAATTTTTTGTTATATCATCTATAATATTTTGTATATGTGTGTATTGTCTGGTAATTTGGAGAGTTCATGTTTTTGTACTAATGGTTATATTTATAACTACTACTTTATGTTGTATATTTAACTTTATGTATTAGCATCTATTGATTCCCTACTATGAGAAAAGATGAAACCAGTATACACCCATGGTTCTCCTGACTGCTACCATCTCACTTCAGTTGATTATATATTTTTGGTAGTATCTACCTTTTCTCTTTTTTGAGACAGGGTCTCACTCTGTCACCCAGGCTGGAGTGCAGTGTTGCGATCACGGCTGACTGCGGTCTCAACCTCTCTGGGTTCAGGTGATCCTCCCACCTCAGGCTCCCAAGTAGCTGGGACTACAGGTGCACCCCATTACACCTGGTTAATTTCTTTGTATTTTTTGTAGAGACGGGGGTTTCTTATGTTGCCCATGTTGGTCTCGAAATCCTGGGCTCAAGCCATCTACCCACCTCATCCTTCCAAAGTGCTGGGATTACAGGTGTGAGCTATCACTCTCAGTGGTAGTATTTACCTTTAAATTTTAAAATGAGACACTTGTGTTACTTGACTTACGGGCTTAATATGATTCCCAAGACCCTTCCTAGTCTTCTGGTCTGTACCTCCAATCTAAACTTCTTACATCTAATCTGAGAGTCAAAATCAGAGTCTAGACAAGCTTAAAACTAAGTCACTGTGGCAGAAAATCTGAGCAGGGCAATATAAAAATTAGCAGCTATGGGCAAATCTGGGATCTATATTTTCAGAAATTTGGGCAAAGAGAAGCAAGGAAGCATTATAGGAAGCAATGATTTTCAATTAAATTTGGAGGAGCAAAATAAAATGGACTTTGTAAGAATACTCTTGGAAATGAATATGAAGTTTGTGAAGTTAGAATCTATGAAGGAGTCGGTGAAGCCAAGTTCATGTTCTGAATGTGGGATTTCTGCTGCCACTATCTAATGAAGACAGGTGCTTCTTGTTGTAAAGCTAAATATATGGCCCAGTGCGGTGGCTCACACCTGTAATCCCAGCACTTTGGGAGGCAGAGGTGGGCGGATCACCTGAGGTCAGGAGTTCGAGACCAGCCTGACCAATATAGTGAAACCCCGCCTCTACTAAAAATACAAGAATTAGCCAGGCATGGTTGCAACTGCCTGTAGTCTCAGCTACTCAGGAGGCTAAGGCAAGAGAATCGCTTGAACCCGGGAGGCGGAGGTTGAAGTGAGCCAAGATCGCGCCATTGCACTCCAGCTTGGGGGACAAGAGCGAGACTTCATCTCAAAAAAAAAAAGAAAAGAGATAATGTGGGCCTTCTTCATTTATCAATATCAGAACCCTTCTACCTGAATATAGGCAAAGTAAAGCCCTATATAACTAGAAACATCTATCAGAAGGAACAGTAGACGAGTGGTGTGCTCACTGGAACATATATAGATTAAACACGAAAAAGGTGTTAGGACTGATTACTGACACATTTCTTACATTACTCACCAACACTGGTGTTGGCTGGAAAAACAAATCAAGCAGCCAAAGATGTAAGAATATAAAACTACAGTATTAAGGGTAATTGTTCTGGTTTTCAGACATAAAAATATCTTGGCAACTGTTGTAACTACTGCCAGACACTCCAACAGTCTGATTTTGTCATGAGATTTTATTTCTCCTTAACGAAGCAACTAAAAATCAGTAAAAAATCCTACTTGTACAAAATTCTAACATAAAATCTTGACTGTGTAAGCATTTTTAAAAGTCAAAACAAATTTAAGAAATGAAATTTTGCATCCATGTTATCTTTGGAAGAATAATGATCAAATCAAAACTTCAACTGTAATACCATGTTATTATGATCATCAAATCCAAATTTGACAAAACATTAAGCAATGTAAATTTAATTTCAGAAATAGAGAGTAGAAAATTTTTTCCTCAAAATGAAAAAATTATTGATTGTTTCATGAGACTCCATATGCAGGTTCAATTCCTGTATGCTTGCATTGTTGAGGGTGAGATTAGGTTGAAGGTTAGTAGGAAATTAATAAGGTGGAATTGGGCTGGCCCAAGGAAACCTGGAAACTTTGTTATGAACACATGGTGTTGGGTTTTCTAGGAACCCCGGAAACAAAGAACAACCACTGCTGAAGCTACAATTTTGTAAATTGTTAGTGCCTGAAGTATTGCTCCCTCCACTTTGCTTGTTTTTTTTTTACTTACAGCTATAAGAGGTATAGTTGACATACAACTCATCCATTTAAAGTATACAATCCAATGGCTTTAGTATATTCACAGAGCTGTGTATCCATCACCGTAATCAATTTTAGAACATTCTCACCACCCCAAAAGGAATCTCTATACCCCTTAGTCATGGGCAGGTGATGACCTGCCCATACCCCTAGCAGACCTCACCCCTAGTGCTAGGCAACTATTAATCTGCTTTCCATTGCTACAGATTTGCCTTTCCAATTTACCTATTTGAAATGAATGGAATCAGACAATATGGGGCCCTTTATGACTGGTGTCTTTCACTTAACATATTTTCAAAATTTATTCATATATCAGTACTTTATTTCTTATTATTGATGAAAAATATCCTACTGTATGAATGACACACATTTTATTCATCCATTCATCAATTGATGGGCATTTGGGTTGTTTCCGCTTTTTGGTTATTATGAATAAGGGTGTTGTGAACATTCATGTACAAGTTTTTATGTGGACATGTGTTTTCATTTCTCTTGTGTATACACTTCAGAGTCTAATTGCTGGATCATAGAGTAACTCAGTGTTAAATCTTTTGAGCAACTGTCGGTCTGTTTTCATAAATGGCTGCAATGTTTTATGTTTCCACCAGCAATATGAGAGTTCCAATTACTCCAAATCCTTGTTAACACTTGTTATTATCTGTTCATAGTATTCCTTCATAATCCTTTTTATTTATGCAAGGTAATGTCCCCTGCTTCATTTCTGATTTTAGTAAGTTAAGTCTCCTCTGTTTTTCTTTGGTCAGTTTAGCTGAGGTTTGTCAATTTTGTCTATTCTTTCAAAAAACAAAGTTCTGGTTTTGTTGATTTTCTTCATGGTTTTTCTAGGCCCTGTTTCATTAATTTCTGCTCGAATCCTAATTTTCTTCCTTGTTTGCATTGCATTTAGTTTTCTTTTCTACTGTCTTAGGTGAAATGTTAAGCTGTTGATTTGAGGTCTTTCTTCTTTCTTAATATAGGTATTTACAGCTATACATTTCCTTTTAAGCACTGCTTTAGCTACGTCCTGTGAGTTTCATTATGTTGTGTCTTCATTTTCATTCATGTCAAATTATTTTCTAATTTTCCTTGCTATGTGCTTATCATTTTTTTGAAGATTGTCTAAACTGTCCAATTTGACAGCCACCAGCCCCATATGACTACTTAAATTTAAATTGAAACATAATAAAATAAAATAAATTTGTTCTTCAGTCATACTAGCCACATTTCAAGTGCTAATTAGCTACATTTGGTGAATGCCTACTATATTTGACAGTGGACAAAAACATTTCCATCATTTTACAACATTCTGTTGGGCAGCACTGCATAAGCATTCTCAGAGAGTGGAATATTCAAAGATGAAGTGTCAGTTCACAAGATAGCTTACTGCTCATTTTCAAATGCCACATAGTGTATAAATTTCAATCCAGTTCAGTGCCTCATTTGCTTAATATATTCTCTTATTCACAGTAGTCTCTCAACAGGAATGCTTTTTATGTTATGCAGCCTCAAAAGTTGATCTTTTTGTTAGATCATCTCTGGCATCTTCAACTACACTTTTGCTTCTGCTACTGCTCCTGGTGATTTCTTGCCCATCTTCTCCTACATTGTTTAGTAACTATCAAGTAGTAATGTTCATAAAGAAAGGGAAAGCTAGAAGAGTTAATAAATGCTGAATGTCTACTGTGTACCAGGCTCTCTCTGGAGCTTCTCATGTATTAGCTCACTCAAATCCAAAATAATTCTAGGAGGTAAATATTTTTATTTTCTGATGAGAAAAAAAAAATCAGTTTCTAAAATGTAAGGACAGAAGCCCACACAAATTATAAGTGAGAGAACCAGGATTTGAATCTTTGTTAGGCTCCAAAACCCTCTCTCTCTTGCTTATTTAATTAATCAACTTTATTTTTTAGAGCCATTTTAGGTTTACAGAAAAAATAAGCAGAAGATACAGAGGGTTTCTATTTATCACCCCAATCACAGTTTCTCATTTTATTAACATCGTGCATTAGTGTAGTAAATTTGTTACAATTAATGAACTAATATTGATGCACTATTATTAACTAAAATGCATAGTTTACATTAAGGTTCACTCTGTGTGTTGTACAGTTCTATGGGCTTTTGCAAAGGTATGATTCATATATCCACCATTATAATATGGTACAAAATAGTTTCACTGCCCCAAATTTCCCTATATTCCAACCATTCATTCCTCCTTCCCTCACTTTGAATGCCTGGAAACCACTGCTCTTTTTATTGTCTCCATAGTTTCGCCTTTTCCAGAATGTCATATACTTGGCATTATATGCTGTGTAGTCTTTTCAGGCTGCTTTCCTTTACTTGGTAATATGCATTTCATGTTCCTCTATGTCTTTTCATGACATGATGGCTCATTTTTTCTATCACTGGAAAATAGTCTATTGCATGACTCTGTAACAGTTTGCTTATGCATTAGCCTATTGAAGAACATCTTGGTTGCTTCCATGTTTTAACAATTATGAATAAAGCTGCTATAAACATTAATTTACAAGTTTTTGTGTATATATAAGTATTCAACTCATTTGGGCAAATATCAAAGAGCACAATTGTTGGACTGCAAGGTAAGAGCATGTTTAGATTTGCAAGAAACTACCAAACTGTCTTCCAAAGCAGTTGTGCCATTTTGCATTCTCACTAACTTTGAATGAGGGTTCCTGTTGCCCCACATCCTTGTCAGCATTTGGTGTTGTCAATCTCTTGAATTTTAGCCATTCTATGGGTGGTAGCGATATCTCAATATTGTTTTAATTTGCAATTCCCTAATAACATATGATGTTGAGCATTTTTTCAGATGCTTATTTGCCATCCGTATATCTTCTTTGATTATGTGTCTGCTCAGACCTTTTGCCCATTTTTAAATTTGGTTGTGTATTTTCTCATTGTTGAATCCTAAGGGTTACATTTTTAAGAGGTAGACTGTGTCTTTCAAGGAATTGGTCCATTTCATCTAGGTTATCAAATCTGTGGTCATAGAGTTGTTCCTAATATTCCTTTATTATCCTTTTAATACCCATTAAATCAGGAGTGATGGCCTGTCTTTCATTTCTGTATTAGTAATTTGTATCTTCTCTCATTTTTCCTTAGTTAGCCTGGCTAGAGCTTTATCATTCTATTGATCTTTTCAAAAAGCAAGCTTTTAATTTCATCATTTTTCTTTATTGGTTTCCCCTTTTAAATTACATTGATTTCTGCTCTTATGCTTATTATTTCTTTTCTTCTGCTTCATTTGGATTAAATTTGCTCTTCTTTTGCTACTTTCTCAAGGTGGAAGCCTTGATTGTTGATTTGGGATTTTCCAGGTATCTTTCTGTTATTAATTTCTAATTTAATTCCATTGTGGTCTGAGAGTACACTTTTAATAACTTCTATTCTTCTAAATTTGTTAAGGTGTATTTTATGGCCCAGAATATGGGCTTTCTTCGTAAACGTTCCATGTGAGCTTGAGAAGAATCTGTATTCTGCTGTTGGTGAAATATTCTATAAATGTCAATTTAGATTCACTTGATTGATAGTGCTGTTCCGTTCAACTATGTCCTTAATGATTTTCTGCTTGCTGGATCTGCCAATTACTAATAGAGGGATGTTGAAGTCTCTAATTACAATAGTAGATTCATTTATTTCTCCTTGCAGTTCTGCCAGTTTTTGGCTCACACATTTTGATGTTGCGTTGTTAGGTGCATAGACATTAAGAATTGTTATGTCTTCTTGGACATATGACTCCTTTATCATTATGCAATATGCCTCTTTATCCCTGACAACATTTCTTGCTCTTAAAAATCTGCTTTGAATGACATTAATATAGCTACTTCAGCTTTCTTATGATTAGTATTAGCATGGTGTATCTTTCTCTATTTCTTTATTTTTAATCTATCTGTGTCTTTAAGTTTCTTGTAGACAACATATAGTTGGGTCTTGTTTTTAATCTATTGTGATACTCTGTAAATTAAATGGTTATTTATTTATTCATTGATTCATTTTTCCTCCCACAAGTTTTATTTGTTATTATTTGTGTGTGTGTGTGCAACAAGAACACTTAACATAATACAGTATTAACTATAGGCACTATGTTATACAGTAGATCTCTAGGATTTATTCATCTTGTGTAACTGAAACTTGCATCCTTTAACTAATACCTCACCAAACCCCTACCCCCACCCCAAACCAGCCCCTGGCAACCATCATTCTACTCTTAGCTTCTGTGAGTTGGACTGTTTTAGATTCCTCATACAAGTGGGACCAAATGGTTTTCGTCTTTCTATCCAGCTTATTTCTAAGTGATATATTTAGACAATGATGTTTCATATGGTTATTGGTATAATTGGATTAATATATACCATAATTGTTACTGTTTTCTATGTGTTGCCCTTATTTTTTGTTTCCTGTTTTTGTCTTCCACTCTTTTTCTGTCTTCTGTGATTTTAGATAAACATTTTATACAATTCCATTTCTCTCCTGTCTTTGCAAATAAATTATGCTTTCACTTTTTATTTTTTAGTGGTTGCCCTAGAGTTAACGATTTGCAATTACAACTAACCCATGTACACTTTCAAATAACACTATACCACTTCACAAGTAATGCAAATTCCCAATGTTTTCCTCCCATCCCTTACAACATTGCTATTATTCTTTTCCCTATCCCCAAACTGAGTACAATATTGCTGTTATTCTTTAGAACAAATTGTTATCTGCTAAATCAACTAAGAAAAATAAAATATTTTATTTTGCTTTCATTTATTTCTTCTCTAATGCTCTTCCTTTATGTAAATCAGAGTTACCGACCTATATGATTTTCCTTCTTTTTGAAAGACTTTCAGAATATCTCATGTTCAACTAGTCTACTGGATACAAATTCCCTACTTTTTAATTTGTTGAGAAATTATTTCTACTTCACTTTTGAAAGATAATTTTGCTGGGTGCAGAATTCTAGGTTGGTTTTTCTTGTTTCAACACTTTAAATATTATGCACCACTGTCTTCTCACTCGTGGTTTCTTTTCTTTTCTTTCTTTCCTTCCTTCTTTCTCTTTCTTTCTTTCTTTCTTTCTCTTTCTTTCTTCTTTCCTTCCTTCCTTCCTTCCTTGCTTCCCTTCCCTTCCCTTTCCTTCCTTCCTTCCTCTTTCTCTTTCTTTCCTTTCTTTCTCTTTCTTTCTTTCTTTCTTTCTTTCTTTCTTTCTTTCTTTCTTTCTTTCTTTCTTTCTTTCTTTCAAAACAGGGTCTCCCTCTGTCACCCAGGCTGGAGTACAGTGGCATGATCTCAGCTCACTGCTACCTCTGCTTCCTGAGTTCAGGTGATTCTTGTGCTTCCTAGCCACCTGAGTAGCTGGGATTACAGGTGTGTGCCACCACATCTGGCTAATTTTGGTATTTTCTGTAGAGATGGGGTTTCGCCATGTTGGCCAGGCTGGTCCCGAACTCCTAAACTCAAGTGATCCTCCCACCTCAGCCTCCCAAAATGCTGGGATTACAGATGTGAGCCACCATGCTGGGCCCTACATGGTTTCTACATAAAAGCCTGATGTAATTATCATCTTTGCTCCTCTATAAGTAAGGTGGGTTTCTTTTCCCCTCTGGCTTCTTTTAAGACATTATTTTTGTCTTTGCTTTTCTGTGGTTTAAATGTGATTTGCCTATGTATAGATTTTGGGGGGATATTTATCCTGCTTTGTGTTCTCTGAGCTTCCTGAATCTGTGATCTGGTGTCTCATTAATTTGGAGAAAATTCTCTGTCATTATTGCTTCAAATGTTGCTTCTGTTTCTTTCTCTTTCTTCTCCTTCTGGTATTCCCATTATATGTATTTATACCTTTGGCAATTGTCCCACAATTTTGGGGTATACTATTCTGTTTTTATTCATTCTTTTTTCTCTTTGCTTTTCAGTTTGAGATGTTTTTACTGATATATTTTTATTTTTTAATTTTTTATTTTATTATTATTATACTTTAAGTTTTAAGGTACATGTGCACAATGTGCAGGTTAGTGCTGATATATTTTTAATTTCACTGATTCTTTTCTCAGCCATGTCCAGTCTACTGATAAGTAATCGAAGGCATTCCTCCCTTCTATTGCAGGATTTTTAATTTGTATAATAGCATTTACTTTTGAGTCTTTCGTAGAGTTTTCATATTTGTATTTACACTACCCATCAATTGTTGCATGTTGTCCACTTTTTCCATTAGAACCCTTAGCATATCACTCAGAATTCTTTCAGATTCCAAGTCTGATAATTCTAAAATTTCTGCCATATATGAGTCTAGTTGTGAGGCCTGCTCTGTCTCTTCACACTGTGGTTTTCACCTTTTTTCATGCCTTGTAATTTTTTGATGGAAGCTAAATATGAAGTACTGGGTAAAAAAAACAGATAAACATGTCCTTATTGTGAGGTTTTATGGTTTATATATTTTATGTCTTTATTGTGAGGTTTTATGTCTTTAGTTTCATGTCTTTAGTGTGAGGTTTTATGTCTTTAGTGTGAGGTTTTATATGACTGGGAGTTTGACTGTGTTTCCTCTTTGCAGTAGCACTGTCAGAGGCTAAAGTTTCCTCTGGCTTCCCTGTTTTTGTCTCCTCTGTTGTCTTTGGATTTCCCTGGACACTTCTTAAATCATTCCTGAGGTTTGCAGTTCTTTCCACTGTAATTCCTGTTGTTGTACAGGAACCCTATTAAGGAGAAGTAAGGTGTAGAGTGAAGGAAATTGTTCATAGTCCTAAAATTTGCTTCAGTATTTTAGTGAGCCTGTGCCCCTGGACCATGACACAGTCATAAATTTGTTGTATTTCCTCTAGCACAAAATGACAGGTTAGGCTGAATCATGTCAAGAGCCTCAGCTAGTGCTATCTAAATTCTCTGATTGCAATAATTTAATCTCTTAGTTTGGAAATATCTTTGTGTCATTTTTGTAAACATCCACTAGGGGGAGAGAAAATGTGTCTCTCATCAGTAACAGGATAACAGGTAGACAGGAAAGGACATTCCCACAACAACATTTGGATATGCTCAGTTTTTCCCCACAATGAATGCTCTACTTAAAGTAAAACAGCAATCTGAACATTTTGAAGATGTTCTTAAAACATCTTTATTGGAGATTTATTACTTAAGTAAAGTTGTCTTATTGCTTCTGGGAATTTTACCAAAGGCCATTAGAGGGAGCTCAAAGCTTTTAAAATAATATATATATACATATATTTTTCTTTCTCTGCTTTCAGCACTTGGTTGTCATTGCTAGCACTTTATTCTTAAGGCCCTGAATTTTCCTCATTTTTTTAAAAGATCAATTGAAATGCAGGAGATTTACCCTAATGTGTGTACCTGAGAATAAAAAGAGAAAAAATTGCTTTTAACGAATTACTTAAATAATATAAACATGTCATTGAAGTATCACAGTATTTAGAGAACAGTCCATTTTCATTATAACCATGTGAAGAATAAGAAATTACTTTAGAGATTCTCATAAATTAAAATTTTTTAAAAGGAATGAATTGCTTTCTAAAAAACACAAAGAATATACATGATCTAATACAACAAAATCTATAAGCAACATCTTACTGGCATTTAGTAAAGGTTAAATCCTTACTCTATATAGGCAATTTTTCCCATGTAATTATATTTTAGTTTAAATTAAATTTTAGGTATACAAATTTTGATCCACAGGGATTTTTTGGTAATTCTGTTCTAATTATTTTTTAATTTCCATTATCTTCTTTGATTTATGACTTATTTAAAACTGTGTTTTAAACTTTCCAACTGTATGAGGATTTTATCTTTATTTTTTGATTTCTAATTTTGTTACATTGAGATACAAGAATGGGTCTACATTATGTTGGGTTTTTTTTTAAGGCTCAAATTTTGGGTGCAGGTAGGTGTGTGTGTGTGTGTGTGTGCGCGCATGTGTAAGAGAAAGAGAAGATTTTAGCTGTGACTTTTTTGTTGTCTCGATGTTTCAGCTAAAGTCTCAGCTTCTCAATGTGCATGTTTGCTGGGCATCTAAGATAATGTGAGACTGGGTTTACAAAACTTAAATCATCCTTCGCTTCAAATGCTGTATGAAACCAGGCTAGAGAATTGGTTATGGGATGATAAAGATGAAGAAAAGAAGTACAGTATTTCTTTAAAGAGAAAATTGGAGAATCATGATGTTTCTCGTCTCCATCTAGATGTGGCGCTAATGCTACTCTCATTTTAATCACAGCCAGGGACATATATTGACAGAAACAATCAAAGAGCAAGACAGATGCTCCCTCGAATTTGAGGACACAGTAATTGGTATGGGGTTCATGAGTAAATATATTCTAAAAGTTAGAGCCAAAGTGATCTGCTTAGAAATGGACTGCACTTTCATAGTCTGTTAGGGCAAAAGTGAATGTACATTTCTCTCAAGATTTTATGGCTACTTGGGAGGGACATACTACCTAAAAGTATTACTTAGAAGAATAGGTAGCCACAACAGTAGGGTGAGCTGCTAGAATCTAGTAGCTAAGCTTAGGATTTGTAAGCTGTATGCATAAGCAATACTGCGGGATCTTTCACAGTTTTTTACAAAACCGCCTTTAAAAGAAAGAGCATTGCGTGTGGAATACAAAGCAAAGCTTCATACCAGATTGTGACCCTGTGAGCCTTGAAAAATTGTTTTCTCCTTAATGCCCCTTTTATATCCTTCCTTCTCTTCCCATTGACCAAAAGCACATCCAGGAAGTGAGAAGGGGGTGTACCAAGAAAGAGGAAAGAAGCCAACCATGCCCTGCTTTCTCGTTGTAAGTTTTTGAACCCATGTGAGCTGAGCTGGGGAAGGAGAATCATCTAAAATTGGATGAGAATGTAGGGTTTATATTTGACTATGCTGTATTTTATCACATGAAAATGATTAGAAGAGCTATAAAACTTGTCAATATTTCATTCAGGAGCAAAGTCTTTAGAAGTTGAAAGATTAGTTAGTTTCTCCTTGCACTTTGCAACAAGCTTGATAGTTCAATATACCATGTATAAGGATACAAACAAATATAGCCACATTCTTATCCATATCTATTTCTATATCTATGCTATGTACACACACACACACACACACACACACGTTAGCCCAAGATGGTTAATTCGATTTTTTAAATGTGTATACTTTTCCCAATGTTTGACATTTTCTACTTTTTCTCGAAATTCTTCAAATTTTCTTTACATAGTTTGAAGCTATCTTGTTCACATGGGTTCAGAATTATGGCTTACGGGTAAATTGTTTATTTAGCCACATGTTGGAATTTGGTTGTCCCTAATAAATCTTTTGCCTTACATTCTCTTTTGTTTGAAATTAATGTAATAACAACCACCTTCTTTTGGTTAGTGTTTGCTTTTCCATCTTTGATATTTCTATTTTTCTGCACCATTATGCTTTAAGTATGTGGTTTTTTTGTTTTGTTTTGTTTTTAGCTGGAGTCTTGCTCTGTCACCCAGGCTGGAGTGCAGTGGCACTATCTCAGTTCACTGCAACCTCTGCCTCCTGGCATTTAGTAAAGGTTAAATCCTTACTCTATACAGGCAATTTTTCCCCTAACATATGTATTTATATTTCCCTTTCAATTAAATTTTAGGTACACAATTTTTGTATTTTTAGGAGAGACAGGATTGCACCTTGTTGGCCAGGCTGGTCTCAAACTACTGGCCTCAGGTGATCTGCCAGCCTCAGCCTCCCAAAGTGCTGGGATTACAGTCATGAGCCGTTGTACCTGGCCCTTTTGAGTACGTCTTTTAAATAGCACAGAGCTGGGTTTTGTTATTTTACACAATATAAAACTCTTTGTCTTTTATCTGGAAAGTTTAATTCATTTTATTATTATTATTATTTTTATTTTAGATTTATTTCTATCATCTTATTTTGTGCTTTTTATCTCTACCAGTTTTCTATGCTGCTTTTTCCTTCTTTCTCATTCTCAATTGGATTAACCTAATTTTTTATATTTTCTTTTTGCACCATCACTAATTCCACTTTGCATTGATTTTATTTCTATATTTTATAGGTATACTTCACTGAATAAGTTAATTTTCATAAAGTCATGCAAGAAGCTTAAAAATCAGAACTTTCATGTGTAGGCTTATGAGGAAAAGGAGCAAGCCTAGCCTGTCTATTCTTAAATCCCACTCCCCAGAGGCAATCAGTTTAAACACTTTAGTTCTTTCTTCTAATAATTATCTTTATTGTCTCTAAATAATATTTTTTCTGCTGCTTTTTGAATTTTTTATTTTGGATACTGTCTGTTGACTTGCTCCTACGGCTATTGCCCTGGGACTTTCTTTACTATTTTCCTGATATTTCTATATTGGATCCTGTACTTCCTAGACCCCATGGCTTCTTGTTTCCTAGTCCACCAGCTTATTTTGGGAAAATACATCCTTCTGCAGATTACTAAAATTGGATGCCTGGAGGAGAATTCTTCTCAGAACTTACATATCTGAAAATATATTTATCCTACTCTCACACTTGATTATTAGTGAGGTATGAAGATATGAAATTTTAAATTAACAATCATTATCCCTTAGAATCTTAAAAGCATTTTTCCATTGCTTTATCCCTTCCCACATTCTGTTGACAAGTGCAATGTCATTCTCTATATGACTTCATTATTTCTCTCAGAAACTTTCAAGTTTATCTCTTAATTGCTCGTGTTCTGATATTTCACAGTGATGCGCTTTGGTAAGAGGTTTCTTTTCCTTCATTGATTATCCTTTACACTCAGTGGGGCTCTCCAGTCTACAGTCTCATATCCTTAGGCCCTCAAATGTTTTGTACTGTGTTTTTGATACTTTCGTTTTCTGAGTTTTCTCTTTTTTTCTTTTCTTCATAAATTACCCAGTCTCGTGTATTCCTTCATAGCACCACAAACAAACACAAAACAAATTAGCAGAAGAAAGAGAAAATAATGTAACTCCCTCATCTGTTAGGTCAGGGGTCCCCCCCATTCCCTAGATCGTGGATCCGTACTGGCCTGTGGCCTATTAGGAAGCAGGCTGCACAGCAGGAGATAAGCAGTGGGTGGGCAAGCATTACCATCTGGGCTCCAGCTCCTGTCAGATCAGCAGGCATTAGATTCTCACAGGAGTTGGAACCCTATTGTGAACTGCACACGGAAGGGGTCTAGGTTGTGCCCTCCTTAAGAGAATCTAATGCCTGATGATCTGAGGTGGAACAGTTTCATCCCAAAACCATCCCCCATCCCCATCCATGGAAAAATCATCTTCCCTGAAACCAGTTCCTGGTGCCAAAAGGGTTGGGGACCGCTGTGTTGACTTATTAGATATCATTGGCCAAGAAAGTTTTATCTTCTCCCCTTCAGCATTTTGGCCATGCTATCTGCGAAAGTACTCAACGAAATCAGTCAGTTGTATAAAATTAATATTTTTGAGAATTCATACCTTAGTGGTTAGGAACACAGGATCTGGAGTCAGACTGCCTGAGTTTAAAGGTTTAAAGGCTGGCTCCTCCACCACCTAGTTTATGACCTTGGACAAGTTCTTTAGCCTCTGTTTTGTCACTTGTAAAATGAGGATAATAATGGTTCTTACCATTAATTCTCCATGTTGTGAATATGAAATTAGTCAATAATGTAGAGCTTAGAACATTGACTGGCATGTATGCTGGTAGTTACCCAGCTATGCATAAACTACTGGCAGGGCACTCGGTGAGGTATTGGGAATACTAAGCTGAACAGGGTTCTTATTGCAGGAAGATAGGAAATTGATCTTGAGCTAAACATTTGTCAAAAAGGATAGATTAATGATTGAGTGGGAACAGAAACCAAATAAACTTGGCAAAAACCTTGATATAAACCACTACCTTTGATTTATTTAAGGAAAAGTAGATTTAGCTCTTACTACCTGTATTAATGGGAAGAGCAGTGGTGCCGATAATCACAAACAGAAGATGATCTGAAATTCATTTCCATTTGGCTTTGAAAAGTCTGACATTATTATTCAGGGGCCATTTGTCTTAGTATGTCTTACTGAAGTCAATATTAAAATGATTTTTCATTTTATGAAGACAACAGTCCATGGTAGAAGGAAATAGCACACATCTTGGCAAGGAAAAGCCAATTTGGATCATTAATTGGTTGCAGAGAATTCACAAGTTATATAAATACAGACAGAGAAAAACAAGCATTAGTAAAATCTCTCGAGTGAAACGGTAATTCAATATGAGTGTAAAATCATTTCAATTGAAAAAGAGGGGTTAAAATCTAAGAATTTATTATATCATTGAATTAAACTAAATTCTTAATGTGAATGAATTTAAAGTTTATCTTTGTTTCACACAGGTTAGATTACAATCTTTGCACTGTCATAATATATGCTTTAAGGAGGTAGTTGAAATTAAGATAAAATATTGCAACAATTTGTTTTTTCTTTAACATCATCTAAACTCTATCTGCTGTGGAATACAGAAAGAGGCACAGTTTCATATTGAGATAGCTTTCTAAAATTATGATAGGATGAAAGATCGATGACAGAACTAAAGTATAGAATTTAAAAATTATAAGTTATGATATGTCATTTTTGTAACGTTCATTTAGGTGAAAAATCTTTTTGGAAATATAGAATGTAATGTTGATATAATTGTGATTTCCACTCAGAAGATTTGTGAATCTCTATTTATGCCAGCTATTTTATTTCTTTTTTCTTAAGCTTTTGTTGAAAACAAAACTTTTGTTGAAAATAGTGAAACATGATATGAATTTCCTGCCGTAGATATTTTCCACTTTTACCAAATAGAAATTTGAAGGGCCCAATGGAGAACCTGTCTAATAGATTTTCCTAATGGTTTTTTTCTATTCATTTTGACTATATTAATTCACAGAATTATCTTTACTAACAACAAACTCTAATAGTAAATCCATTTTAAAATATTTGTTGGTGGTACTAAATGGTAGACTGCAAGGAAAAAAGAGTAATGAGACATGTAGTAATGCAAAATTCAATCAAGCATCTGTTTGTGATAGTGCAGGAATGCAATGATATGGGAGTTGAAATGCATTTTATCATGAAAGGCATCAAAATTCAACATGGGATTTCTGAAACTTTTGAGGGAAATCCTGTCAAATGGGGGCCTGCTAACACAATACTTTCACCCTTAGAATAAGCTATTATGTTTCATACATTTAAACATTCCACTATTTTTTTTTCTGCCAGAAGCGTAGAATTCTGAACTCCAGCAGACAATGCACAGAAACCCAAAGATCAATGTGTTTCTAAAGGATTATATTGCTGTCAATGCTTCCCAGCCTGTTTATTTATTGTGAGAAACTTAACTCCTTCAAGCTTTTCAGTAATTCACCCCTTTTGTCCATGTCAAGATGAAGTGGTCTCTTGTTTCTAACAATGGACTATTTGCTGATCACATCATCAAAGCCACTGGAAGTGCACAAAGCAAGGAGGCATGTCACACTGTGCAAATGGCCTTCAGCTTGACTGCCATGGCACCGCCACCATTGTGTCACATACGTGGCAAAGCCAGTGCCACAGAGGACACAGAGTCATCAGGACAGACCATCACCCAGGATGGGAGAATTCGCTTAAAATACAGAGTCCATGACCATACTCATGGGGACATATTTTGCATTCATTATTGATAGCAGCAAACCATGAACAGAATTTTCAACCCTGCCTGAAAGATGACTCGAAATAAAAGGAGAGAATGGGAGAATATAATCAGAGAAGACTGTATTAAAGGACGATTCTTCCCCACAGGGAGAAGGCATATTTGATTTAGTAACAATTCCTCTTGGATTTTGCTTGCATTTGCTTCCTTTGTTCACGAGAATCTGGCAGTTTTAGGTACCATTGAATCCCGTGTTTCAAGTTGGTAAATGAGGCCTGTTTTCTTAGAAAGTTGTATGCTAACAGTAAAAAAAAAGGGGGAGGGGCATTGTACAATACTTTCCCTCACTTTTATAAGAAAATCACTATCACAATTAGGCATTTCCTCTACACTCAATCTGTACAAAATCGATTTTATTTCTCACATTGTATTGTCATTTTCATGTAAATGTTCGTATCCTCCATTATCCTGTAAGTGCCTCATGGGCACATACAATGTCCCTGTCATTCCTTGTTTACTTAAAAAAAAGTTTGCAAATCTAATATTTGGACATGGTTAACAAAAATTAGTACAAAAGTATATACAATAAAAAAAAACTTTCCTTCTCACTACAGAATGACTGTCCTTTAGCCAGAAGCAATTACCATTGGTTTTCGTGTGCATGTTCTTCAAGAAATGTTCTGTGCATATAAAATGTTTATAACATGGTGGTATGTTACATGATCTTTCCTGAACACTGTTTATTTCCCTTTAACAGTATTTTTTTGCCTAACTTTTCACATGAGCCTATGATCTATGGATATGACATATTTTATTAACAAATTTCTTATGAATGAACATTTGGATGGTTTCCAGTTGCTTTTGTTACAAACAAGACCTCAATAAACATACTAATTACATTTTTATGTACATATATGAGTATAACTGGATGCTAAATTTCTAAAATAGAATTTCTAAGTTAAAAAAGGCTATCACTTAAATTTTGTAAGATATTTCTGAACCTCACTAAATTTTACTTCCATCAACAGTGTATGATAGTCTCTTTTCCCCATGACTTTGACAATGATGTGTATCACCAAACGTGATGACCTTTTCCAATCATGTAAGTGAAACATGACGTCTTATCTAAATCTGTGTTTTTTAAAGTAATGAATGAATTTGAGCATTTAAAAACATGTATATATACTAGTTATATTTTATAAGGTATTTTGTACTGTAATTGTGGTTAGTTTTAGAAAATATTGGAAGAGTAGAATGCAAGGCGTATTCTCTGTCTTCAGAGTATAAAGTTCAATTCATCTTATTAAGTTACTTTAAGTCCTTTCTAGTCTCTTTTTTTCTGATCTATTTGTCTACTTTGTCATGAACTGACTTTAGGAGTTAAAGCCTCTTACTATTATAATGTTTATCATTTTTCTTGTATTTCTTATTATTTTGATTTATAAATTCTGATGTTATATTTGTTTTGATAAATAGTTTATTGAACCACTTATTGATATAAGTTGTCTTTCTGGTCTTATTTAATGTTGCCTACCTGAGTTTAGCAGTCTGATATTAACATTAAATTTCCTGATTTTTGTAATATTTTCCTGTAATACTTTCCTGTAATATTTTACTTACACCTTCACTTGTAACATTTCAAACACTTTATTGTTTATATGTATTTTGTATATCCAACTAGTTGTTTTATTTTTTATCTGTATGTTGTTTATATTACCTGTATATCATTTATACTGACATGTTAATGTTTATACTATTTACATTTGTATGTGGCATATGTATTTGATCTTTTTTTGCCATTTTGTTTTATGCCTTCTGTTTTCAATACTTTTTTAGATTTTAATATTTTGCTCTATTGATGTGTTTTGTTTACTTTTGTGTGTCCATGCTTTTCCTACCAATTTGGAAGTTTTTTTTTTTTTTTCCTCAGTGGATTTATAACTTGATGTAATTTACTTAAATTTTTATTCCTTTATCAACTTTAGACAGCATCTATAAAAATGTAAATTTTTACTGTAAAAATGAAGAATTAATATACTATCTCACATTTCCCACTGAGATGAGGAATTCACCAAACTGTACCATTGGATTTTTGGTGGCTATAATGTATACATTACAGTATGTATGAACTTAGGCAACTAATTTGAATGTGTATGACAGCTTCCATACACATTCAAATTAGTTGTACTTTTCCAAACAAGGGATTATTAATAAGACTTCTTAGGAAGTTCAACCTATCTTTGGAGAACTCCGAGTTTTAGAGAACTCACTGCCTGAGATGATTAGAAGAAAACAATACATTTTCTTGTGGCTTCCTCCCTTGACCATGTCCAATTTGCTCTGCTCTCAGCAACACTTCTCCACGGATAGAGGATCTGGGTTATGGCTGTTGTCTAAGTTCATGAAAAGTAATGAAGCACAAGGGATCAAATATAGCTTACCAAGCCACATTTAAACTAAAGTCTATTTATTTGTCTACTCTTGGTGGCTAACACAAAGTTAATTCTTAGTTAACATTTGTTAAATTAAGAACAAAAGAGTCATCTCTAGAGATTCTGGAGTATATCCATACTGTAATGTATACTTTGCCAATAAGTAATTCCTATACTTGCTTTTTTATTTTTACAGTAAATGTCAGTTACCTTGTACCTATGCTTCACAATGTTGTTTCTGAAATTATGTATCATTCTTATATCTTTAAGATCAGAGTTAAAATTTGTGACAAATGAAATAATGTGGATTTGATAAAGGAGAGAGCTTCTCTTTGTTTAAGAAAGGAAGGAATAGGCTGGGCGCGGTGGCTCACGCCTGTAATCCCAGCCACTTTGGGAGGCTGAGGTGGGCAGATCATGAGATCAGGAGATCAAGACCATCCTGGCTAACACGGTGAAACCCCATCTCTACTAAAAATACAAAAAAAATTAGCTGGGCGTGGTGGCAGGCGCCTGTAGTCCCAGCTACTTGGGAGGCTGAGGCAGGAGAATGGCATGAACCCAGGAGGCGGAGCTTGCAATGAGCCGAGATCGCACCACTGCACTCCAGCCTGGGCGACAGAGTGAGACTCCGTCAAAAAAAAAAAAAACAAAAAAGAAGGAATAAATATAAGGAAATACATTTTTAAAAATAAATTGCCTTTCACATTTGACCTTAGTCATCAACTAATATCATGGTTTATAACATCACATTAATTCATGTTAAAAAGATTCACTTCTAAAATTGCAGTAACATAGTTGCTATGGTTTGAATGTGTCCCCCAAAAAGCATGTGTTGGAAACTTAATCCCCAATGCAACAGTATTGGGAGGTGTTTAGGTTATGAGGGCTCCACCTTCATGAATGAATTAATGCTGATTATAAGAAGGCTGGAGGTAGGGGGAACCAGGGGACAGAGAGAGATTTGTTAAAGGATACAATATTATAGTGAGGTAGGAATAATCAGCTCTAGTGTTCCATAGCACTATAGGATGACTATAGTTAACAGTAGTATATTTTTGCAAATAGCTAGAATAGAGGATATTGAAAGTTCCCAATCCAAAGAAGTGATACATTTTTGAGATAATGGATATGTTTTATTCCTTGATTAGATCAATACACATTGTACGTATCAAAACATCACTGTGTACCTTATAAATATATACAATTAGTATGTGTTGATTAAACATTTTTAAAAATATTTTTGGGGCAGAGGTGGGGAGGTAGCTTATTAAAAATGCAGGTACTGGCCCCATCCCTAGTGAGTCTGAGAGATTTCATGGCTGGAGGACAGAGGAGACGGGCTGGAAAGGTAGAACTGAGAGCAGAGGTGATTCTGGTTGTGAAAACAGATTCACAGACTAGTGCCTAGGCCAGAAAGGCATTGAAGAAGAAGGCAGGAAACAGACAGGAGGCAGGTTCTGCACTCATGTTAAGGAAGGAGGAATGTTAAGGAGGGTAGATTTTTGTTTCTGGAGGAGTTTGCAGAACTAGGCAGCCCTAAATTATGTGAATATTTTTTCTACCCATACCTTTGAGGTAATATTTAATAAAGTTAAATATTTCAATCTAGAGGGTAGACCTAAGGTGACTTTGATCATGACACTCAAGAAATGAGATGGTTATCACTTCAGATTTATGGAGAAGTGATAGTTGTTACCCTCAAGCTCTAATGCTTCTTCTGCAGCCAGTTTTGATACTATGTGAGCCCCAGGTGTCAGAGCATCCTTCACCATATACTACAGCTTGGCCTCACTTTTTACAATGAGAAGATGGGTATGTTAATTCATTCTACTATAGTAACCATATATATATATGGATATACACATGATAAATAAGATGAATGCACTGTTATATATAAATACATATTTATGTTTCTCATAACATCATCTTGTATATCTTAAATATACACAATAAAATTTATTTTTAAATAATGTTAATATAAACTAAAACTTCTAAGGCCCCCAACCATCTGAATGGACTCCTTCCTTGGTCAGGCACTGCAAAATGTAACCTGAAAGACTGGTTCAGGCAGTGATAAAAAGCGGGGGTCAGATATGCCTCATTATACCCCTCTAGCATTAACATCAAACAGACTTAAGTCTGATAAGAAACATATACAATTTATTCTCTCTGAAGCCTGTTACCTGGAGGTAGCATGATAAAAGTTTTATCTTAAGGATAAAACTCTGGTCGCCACAACCTCTTTCAACCAATTGCAAACAGAAAAATTTTAAATCTACGTATAACCTGGAAGTCCTCCCCACCTTCAAGTTGTCCCACCTTTGGAACTGAACCACTGTATATCTTGTGTATTTTATTGATGTCTCATCCCTAAGATGTATAAAATCAAGCTGTGCCCTGACCACCTTGGGCACATGTTCTCAGAGTCTCCTGAGGGCTGTATCATGGGCCAGGTTCACTCATATTTGGTTCAGAATAAATCTCTTAAAACATATTACAGAGTTTGACTCTTTTCATTGACATTAAATAAATTAATTAAATTGAAGGCTTAAGGCTGTGGCTGCAAATTTGATCTCTTGCTCTCTCTTGCCCTCTCTTTCCCTCTCTTTGCCCTTCTGCCAAGTTATGATGCAGCAAGATGGTCCTCACCAGATGCCAGGGCCTGATTTTGGGCTCCCCAGCATCCAGAAGTGTGAGAAATCAAGTTCTATTATTTATAAGTTACCCAGTCTCATGTGTTCTGTTATAGCAGCACAAAATGGACTAAGGCAACATATAACTCATTTAATATATTTTTAACTGTTTTGTTGTTTGTTTTACAACTTAAACACAAAATGTTTACACTTCACACGTCGATCTTCCACCCTCACCCTCCTATGCACATACACACGCACACACACACACACACACACACACATTTGTCTCTAATTATTCCTTTTCTTAATACACTGATTTAACCACAGGAATCTTGACAAAAGTACGCTAGCAAAAGGGTCTGTGAGTCTGAAGGGCTTTATTGTTCTTTTCCCAGTAGTTATTTTTAACATTATATTTAACTAATAATCAAATAGAGGAGTCGAAGATAAGGAAAGTAGTCTCCTAAATCCTATTTTCCAATGTTGGTCTTTCTGCCTGATGAAAGGGCCATATGTAAGTGCCCACTGTAATATGCAACCACTCTAATTTTCCTGCCCTAAACGTTGAACCAAATGCTTTTTAATTATTATTCTTTTTGCTAATTAACACTGTCCCCCATCACACCCCCATTAATTTCTTATGCTCATAGGCACCAGCAAAAGGCTTTGTAGGAGATTTTGCCTTAGGTATATTTGTCCCTCTAATAAGAGAACCTCTTTTTATTCTGGGGACAGAGGATGGTGGGGAGAGAGAGAAAAAAAGAAACATAAGAAAGAGAAAGAAACACATGAAAGAGAATTTAAAAAACTTTTTATTAAATGCATGTTGATGTCTATCACCAGACATTTAATTCTTCTCTACTCCATCTTGTATCAACCTCTGAAAATTTCAAATAAGAAAACTAGACCTTGGTTCATCGTATGGAATGGGAATCTACTAACAACTTGCTCTTTTCTTCTTTTCTTTTCTTTCTTTTCTTTTTTAAGGTGGTGTTTCACTCTTGTTACCCAGGCTGGAGTGCAATGGCACGATCTCGGCTCACTGCCATCTCTGCCTCCCGGGTTCCAGCGATTCTTCTGCCTCAGCCTCCTGAGTAGCTGGGATTACAGGTGCTCACCACTGTTCCCGGCTAATTTTTATATTTTTAGGAGAGACAGGATTTCATCATGTTGACCAGGATGGTCTCAAACTCCTGACCTCAGGTGATCCCCCATCCTTGGCCTCCCAAAGTGCTGGGATTACAGGCGTGAGCCATCTCACTCGTCCTGCTTTTTTCTTTTAAGGTGAAAACATTTATAGATAGGTTGGCACTAAATCTTTCAGATGGTAATTTGGCTACAAGCATCAGATACTTTAGACTTTTGTGTGTCCCTTGAGTCATAAATGGCACTTTTAAACATTTTCCTAAGGAGATAATTAAAGCTAAACAAATGTGTTATAGTACTGTCTTATTAATACTGAAAAATTAGAAGCAACATAAATATCCAGAGAGACATCACTAAATAAATTATATGGTAAATATATAGAAGAGACTAATAAAAGCTATTACAAATATAGAAGAATGTTTAATAACATTTAATGATAAAGAAAACTGTTCAATGAGAAAAGATTTCAAGACAGAACACACAGTGTGATCTTTGTGTTGTTTGTTTAAGGAGAACAAAATGTTATTTGTTCCTGTCTCTGGAAGGCAATTTTATTTTCCTTTATCTGGATTAAAATAATTCACAATGGGTATGTGCTGAATTGGTAAATAAAAATAATTATAAATAGTCATTGAAAAAAATAACAAATAAGATGAATGCATTAGGGTTTATAACATATTCTAAGCACAGGTAAATAATTTTCTCTTATGTTTTAACCAGTTTATCACCCCCAACAAATGTTTACCAGTCTTACAATTGATTTGACAGTACAGACTATCCTGTACTTCTGATGGTTTGACTTAAGATTTTTCAGCTTTTACGATGGTGCAAAAGCAATACACGTTCAGTAGTAACTGAACTTTGAGTACTAATACAACCATTCTGTTTTTCACTTTCAGTACAATATTCAATGAATTACATGAGATATTTAATGTTTTATTATAAAATCAACTTTGTGTTAGATGATTTTGCCCAACTCTAGGCTAATGTAAGTGTTCTGAGCACATATAACATAGGCAAGGCTATGCTATGATGTTTGGTAGGTTAGATGTATTAAATGCATTTTTAACTTCTTATGATATTTTCAGCTTCCAATGGGTTTATCAGGATGTAACTCCCTCATAAGTTGGGGAGCATCTGTATGTGCTCTAAATCATGAGTCCTATGAAGCATCATCAATCATAATGCTATGGGGATACAGAATCACTTTTATATAAGCTTTTGGAAGCTGTTACCTCTCTCTCAATGACCTAAGGTTCCATGTCCTTTCTTGACCCTGTAATTGCCTTCTTGAGAGTTTAATTAAAATTTTTGTCAAGTCCATAAAACGAATATCCCTGAGACCCTTTTAGAGAACCTCCATTGAAGCCTACTGGGTTATTTCCCTGATGATCAGAATAGTTTAGTAGGTTTAAAGATAAATGTTAGCTTTTACATTCCCAATGACATACAATAAGACCAAAATTTGCACATCCAAATTTTGACCTTTGCTACTAAAAAAGTAAGTATTTGAACCTTTTGGGTTGATTGCCATTTATTCAAAGTTTGTAAAGATCACAATGCCAGACATCTAAGAAATGATTCAAATTCAAGCATTTCTATACAATGCATTCCACTTTAGGCACACATGCTTATAGCCAAGCCAAAATCAAACTGTGCTCTTGGTATGAGGGCTAAGGCTCAAGTCAAACTGCTGTTTGCCTCTCTGGGTATTCTCTAACCTGGACATCCCACAGATGGATCTCTGCTGGGTCAGAGAGCACTCACCAAATGTTCATGGGATTCCTTTGCAAATTGTTATTAATCTGTACTGTTTCTCCTCTGATTGGACATAAATCTATGGCAGGAGCTTAGGTTTTTCATTCCAGCCTTGAAGGATGTCTAGTTCTTCCTGAGTTTGTATTGAGGTAGAATTCCACTTTTTGCATAACACTTTTGGTTTCTGAGTGAAGCTTTGACGTAGGAGAATTCAAAGCCCTGCAATGGAAAGTGCCAAGTTATCATGAGACTGGACTTTCTGCATTTCGTATTGCTGTTTCACAAAAATTTCATGATACTAAGGAAAAACAAATAGCAAATCCTTGGGGCATTATATCTGTGTGGACATGATAATGAATTACATTCTAATGTAAGCTTTTAGCTGTGGACTAACTAAAAAAAAGCCTAGCCCCATCTGATTGATGCGCTGAAGGATTGTGAACGAATCTTTTGCTTTCAAAAGTGATAAATGACCATACTCTGTTTTAATTTAAGCCATGGAAATACATTTTTTAAAAATGCAGTATAGATTACATGTGATTCTGAATCTGTGCAGCACATTCTTTGATAGCAGAAGCAAAGATGATACCATGTATTGAAAAGTAATAAGACCATTGAACAAGGTATCTGAAAATAATTGCAAAGAAATAAAAGGTTAACAGAGGTATCCAACCCTTGTTTCTCTTGGGTTTGTCTTACTAATTTAAGCAACTGTTTTGATGCCTTGATCAGAGATCAATGAAATCACATTGCTTAAAATAGAAGTGATTTATTGCCCAGCAGTGTCTTGACATAAAAGGATTCAGCCATTATTTCATATATGTTGGATGAGAAAAACAAGAAAAAAAAGTATAGAATCATGCAGTTTGTATGCATTTTAGACTCTTTCAAGAAAATAAAGCAGCAGTCTGACTTAAGCAGTATAAGAACATTTACTTACATTTATTTTAATGACAATTTTAATAAATATTGTGAACCTTATTCTTAGGCTGCATATTTTGCATTTTAATATTTTAGAACTTTTATTGTAGTCTGAGACCAGCAGGTACTGAGAAGAGATGGAGAACATTAACATTTTTCTCTTGGCTTTGCCATCATACCCTAGGAAAAATGGCTGCTGTATGAAAGGAAGATAATTCACTTTAGACTGGAAGCTCCCACAGGGTAAGGATAATTTTTTTACATACAATATGTCATATGGCACCATATATATAATATATTTATATATTTATATATTATAAATATATTTATATTTATACAAGTTACATAAAATAATAAAAATTAAACTTTTCAATATGCAAATTTCTTCTATTATTAAAAGAAAAGGAACAGTTGAAATGTTAATCATTACAAATTCCCAGTAATACAAAATGGGTCCTTTTAATTCTAGTGTTGAACTAAGGAGCAAGAACCTTTGGCATATTCAAGAAGAAGGAGTGAATCCAGCATTTATTCTGCAAGGCAATTTCATGTCCATAGTTTTAGGAAGTCATAAAAGTCATTAAACATAGAAGTTCTACTTTAGGCTCCCAGTTTCTGTTCTGGCACATAAGGAGCTTGTAAATCGCCATTCCATCCTTAAAAGGGTAAAAAGCTAAACAAACTGAAAAACAACAACTCTTCTCAGATCTGTCAGAGAAGTAAGTCCACAGGGCAAATCACTGCTCCCAAAACTGGAGAGACAGACAGGGGGATACAGAGAATCACGATTTACTGAAGCAGAAACCCAGGAATAGGAACCTCTACAGGAACGAGTGTCAAGGTGGGAAAGCCTAAACTGTAATTGACAAATCGCTGGCGGCTCAGTATGGACAAGTTTGAGAGCTGGAAACTCCAGTGGGGGGCTCAGTCATGGGGATCCTCAGTGCTTCTGAGAGTTTTACCTTCAGGAGCTGGACCTGGTCCTCACAGTGAATATTACGGAAAAAAAAATCCACTCTTGCTAGGAGGAGAAAAAATGGCCATTTTGAAATCTTCCAGAGCATTCTGTTCTGCTTTACAAGTCCTGCCTACAGGACAAACTATCTTATCAGAGCCTAACCTGCTGGGGTTTTATCACAGCTAAACTGTTGTTGGGAAAGGAAAATATCCAACTCCAGCCCCCTGTAGCCATCCTGTCTCACCTAAGAGGGATGGGTATACTAAACAGCACCTGTGAAGTTCACAGCTCAAGGGTACAGGCTTACCAAAAGATGGAGACTAATAAATACCAGGACTATAGAATGCTTCCCCTCCCCCTACACCTTACTACTACTTTACTAAAGGTTTATTTGTTACATTTTCTTCACCCAGTACATCATGCCCACCTTTCAGTAAAAAATTACAAGGCATTTGAAAAGGAAAAATACAGTTTGAAGGACCAGAGCCAGAGTCAAATACGTAAGGAATGTTGGAATTATCAGACCAGGAAATTTTTAAAAACCTAATTAATATGCTAACGCTTTTAATGGAAAAAGTAGGCAACAATGCAAGAACAAATGGATAATGTAAGTATTTGCTGCTGTTAAGAATGCAAAATGGTGCAGCCACTTTGGAAGACAGTTTGACAGTTTCTTACAAAACTAAACATACTCTTACCATATGATCCAACAATCATCCTACTTGGTATTTACCCAAATGAGATGAAAACTCATATCCATACAAAAACCTACACATGGATGTTTATAGCGGCTTTATTTATCATTGCCAAAACTTGGAAGTAATCAAGATGTCCTTTGCAGGTAAATGGATAAGCAAACTGTGGTACATGTAGACAATACAATATTATTCAACACTAAAAGGCAATGAGCTATCAAGCCATGAAAAACTTGGAAAAAACATAAATACACATTAGTAAGTGAAAGAAGTTGATCTAAAATGGATATATACTGTATGATTGCAACTGTAAAACATTCTGGAAAGACAAAACTATGGAACTAGAGAAAGGGTCAGTCGTTATCAGATGTGTAGGAGGAGGAAAAATACAGAGAATTTTTAGATAGTAAAACTATTCTGTGTGATACTACAGTTGTGGACACATTTCATTTATACATTTGTCCAAACCTGTAGAATGCACAACACAAAGAGTGAACCTTAATATAAATTATGGACTTTGGGTAATGACGGGGTGTCAATGTAGGTTCATTGATTGTAGCACATGTACCATTGTGGCAGGAAATATGGATGGGGGAAAGTTGTGCATGTATAGGGAGAGAAGGTAAATGGGAACTCCCTGTACTTTCCACTCAATTTTGCTGTGATCCTAAAACCTTTCAAAAAATAAAGTTTATCATTATAGTTAAATATGATATTTCACTTATATAAGATCATCTCTGTATTAAAAATAATATTTATTGTTTTTATAGCAGCATTATCCCAAAAAGGTTGGAATCTTTCCAGAAATTATCTGATGGACTTTAAACGTTTCCATCCTTATTTCTTTAATGTGGTCAGCTACTAGAAATGCCAGATGACACCCATAAGATGGAAGGCAAAGTTGTTTAAACAGTGCTCCCCATAAAGTTCATCTTAGAGCTGCATAGGTTAAATTAGGATTTGGGACTACCAATCTTATTCTTTCCATGTTTACACCCATGACCCTATTCTGTAAGAATTTATTGCACGACATGTCAGCACAGCAATGTATTTATGACATTTTGCTATTTCTAGGAAATCACATTTATGTCTCTTCTTTCTTGATCCTTCAAGAATGATAATTTTGGTAAATTCTAGCTTCAACAGATTATCTCAGTTACTCTTAAGCTATTTTATGTTATTTTCCAGCAGGTAGCACATTCACTTGGAGTTTTAAAATATTGTACACTGTACATGCTGTGACAATTCTATGAGGAAAAATCAAGTCAATATCTTTCCTTTTCAAGTAAATAAACTAGACTCAATGAGATGAATTACCTTGATCAAGATCACACAAGGTATCAAAACTGGAAATCTGTCAACAGTCTTGTCATTTTCACATTGTCTCTTGTTTCTATATCGTTCTCAAAATGATTTACCAATTTAGAGTACATTCCTTTCAATCCTAGAAAGAATTTGAGGTAGCCACAATAAAAGCCGCTTCCACAGCACTGCAAAAATAGACAATAAAGATAGTAAGGTACAGAGAGAAGGTAAGATAAATAAATACAGAGACTTAAATAATGACTGTGACTAACCATTAAGTTGAGATGAGATTTCCTTAATTATAATGGCAAAATCTTCTGCGCATTATAAAGCAATGCTACTTGGAAGAGGTAGCATGGTTTGTGCATGGTGGGGTGAGAGGAAAAGGAGAGGAGTTCAAGAAAGGATGGAATGATCCTCTATATCCTAGTAGAGATAAGTCAAATCAACATCTTTAAGTTCTACTTAAGAATGTAGCAAGCTGCCTATTCTAATTAGAAAAGAAGTGGGGATGTACAAGCATCCTTCTCCACTTTTGCATGCTTCAAGTGGCAAGATGCTGAGAACAGCTGTGAGTAAAAATGTCAAGAAGAAATCCACCACAGCCAGAGGATTTGGATACTGGCTGATCATATTCAAAAGCGCTGGGTTCACCAGCCAGCTCTGTCACTGGGTAAGGGGACACTACATTCACTGCCTCTCTGAGCAGCTACTGATTGTCTCCGATTCCTCTGAGGCTTCCCTCGAATAATTTGCTTTCCATTCGCCTCTGAACTGATTTCTAACAATGTAGAGCTCTGACTACAGAAGTGGTGAGTCTGGTTTTTAAAAATGAATAATTCAGGATGTGAACAGCCAAGCAAATGTTTTCCTGGAAGGCATCACCTTGTGTAGTAACACCATTATTCTAAGAGATGCTGTCTTGGCTTAAATCAGTCTGCCTTTAAAACCAGTAACAGTCACAAAGGAAATTTGTATTGCATTATGTAATATAGTAATACCTCATGTACGTTGCTTTATTGAGCTTCTCAGATACTGCATGGTTGCTGTTGTTTTGTCCAATTGAAGGTCTGTGGCAATTCTGCATTGCGCAAGTCTATTGGTGCCCATTTTCCAACAGCATGTTCTCACTTTATAACTGTGTCACATTTTGGATATTCTTGCAATATTTCAAATTTTTTATTATAATTATATCTGTTATGGTGATCCGTGATCAGTGACCTTTGATATTACTACTGTAATTGTTTTGGGGCACCACAAACTATGTGGATAGATGATGAACTTAATCGATGAATGTTGTATGTGTTCGAACTGCTCTACCAACTGGCAGTTCCCTTGACTTTCTCCCTCTCCCTGAGCCTCACTATTCCCTGAGACACTACAATATTTAATTAGGCCAATTAATAATCCCACAATGCTTGTAAGTGTTCAAGTGAAAGGAGGAGTTGCATGTCTCTCGCTTTCAATTAAAAGCTAGAAATGATTAAGCTTACTGAGGAAGGTGTGTCGAAAGCCAAAATAGGCTGAAAGCTAGGCCTCTTGTGCCAAACAGTTAGTCAAGTTAGGAATGCAAAGCAAAGTCCTTGAAAGAAATTGAACGTGCTACTCAAGTGAACACATGAGTGATTTAAAAAGTGAAAGAGTCTTATTGCTAGGAGAGAGAAAGTTTGAGTGGTCTGGGTAGAAGATCAAACCAGCTACAACATTCCTTTAAGCCAAAGCCTAATCCAGAGCGAGTCCCTAACTCTCTTTAGTTCTGTGAAGGCTGAGAGAGGTGAGAAAGCTGCAGACCAAAAGTTGAAGCTGACAGAGATCCGTTCATGAGGCTTAGGGGAAAGAAACCATCTCCATAACACATAAGGGCAGGGTGAAGCAAGAAGTGCTGACGTAGAAGCTGCTGCAAGTTATCCAGAAGGTCTAGCTAAGATCACTGATAAAGATAAGTACACTAACAACAGATTTTCAGTGTCAGTGAAACAGACTCGTATTGAAAGAAGATGCATCTAGGACTTTTATAGCTAGAAAGGGAACATCAGTGTCTGGCTTCAAGTTTTCAAAGGACAGGCTGACTCTGGTTAGGGGCTAATGCAGCTGGTGACTTTAAGTTAAAGCCAATGCTCATCTACTATTCTGCAAATCCTACTACCTTTAAGAATTATGCTAAATTTAGTCTTCCTGTGCTCTGTAAATGTAACAGCAAAACCTGGATGACGGCATATCTGTTTACAGTATGGTTTACTGAATATTTTAATTCCACCATTAAGACCTGCTGCTCTTAAAATAATATTCCTTTCAAAATATTACTGCTCACTGACAATGTACCTAGTCACCCAAGAGTTCTGCAGAGATGTACAAGGATATTAATGTTGTTTTCATGGCTGCTGGTACGATATCCATTCTGTAGTCTATGGGTCAATGATCAAGTCCAACTTCAAGTCTTTTTATTTAAAAAATATGTATTATAGAGTTATAGCTGCCTGGAAAAGATTCATCATTCTAGATGCCATGAAGAACAATTGTGATTCATGGGAGGAGGTGAAAATACTAACATTAATAGTAGTTTGGATGAAATTGATTTCAGTCCTCATGGATGACTTTGAGAGGTTTAAGACTTCAGGGAAGGAAGTAGCTATAGATGTCATAGATATAGCAAGAGAACTAGAATTAGAACTGAAGATGTCACTGAATTGCTGCAATCTAATGTTATAGCACATAAGGAGTTACTTTTTATGGAGGAGCAAAGAAAGTGATTTCTTGAGATGAAATCTACTCATAAAGATGCTGTGACCATTGTTGAAATGACAATAAAGGGCTTAGAATATTATATAAATTTATTCTTAGAGAAGTGGCAGAGTTTGAGAAGATTGACCCCAATTTTTGAAAGAAGTTCTACTATGGGTAATATGCTATCAAGCAGCATCACATGCTACAGAGAAATCTTGCATGAAAGGAAGAGTCAATCAATGCAACAAATTTCATTGTTGTCTTATATTTAGAAAACATCTCAGCCACTTCAACCTTCAGCAACAACCACCCTGATAAGTCAGCTACCATCCACATTAAGGTAAGATCGTAAACTACCGAAAAGATGATTTGTCGAAGGCTCAGCAGTTTTTAGCAATAAAGTATTTTTAATTATGTTCATTTTTAGATATAATGCTATAATGCACATAATGCACACTTAATAGGCTATAGTATTGTGTAAACATAACTTTAATATGCACTGGAAAACCAAAACATTTGTGTGACTCACTTTATTATGATAGTATCTTTATTGCAGTGATCTGGGACCTGCAATATATCTGAGGTATATGCCTGTATGTAAAGTTGCATGACAGTGTTTTAATAGATTGTGCTTAGTCTTTAAGCTTTCACTTAATGGCAATGTGGCTTCTTAATATTTATGATATTTAATACTGATTTTTGTCTTAAAAGTGTCTAAAACATTTAGTGAGTCACATAATGTTTTTATATTGGCTCACGCCATCAAAAACTTTCAGTGGGAACCTATCTTACATGTACCATGTGCTGATCTCAAAGAAAAATGAGTTTTCTCACCAAAGGAAAAATGCTCTTTTAATGACAAAAAGGCATTTTTCTATTAATTAATATACATGGTTCCTCACTCTGGGTTTAAGGGTATTCATTGGCAATCATCTTATACTTTTCTCTAAGAGGGAAAAGAGCAATATTGTAAGCCTCTGTATCTTTTTTCTTGCACTGTTTTCTCCCTTTCTCCACTTTATAAATAATGCATCGTTCCTGAAGTCCAACATTTCAGAGCCTGTCAAGGGTCTCTCTCAATATCGCAGGCAAGTAAGAAAAATCTAGCCTTTCATTCTGGTGTTTTAAGATTACCTTTTTTGAATGGCTTAACTCTAGTTTGTTTTCTGCCAGAAGTAAGATCTACCTGCAGTACAAATAAAATATTCAGTACACTTTATTTTTACTTAATTTGCAGCTGAAACCAAGGATAAAGGCCAACCATTGCTATTTATCAATGCCCAGCTAATTAGTGAGTAAAAAGATGAAAGTGAATCTTTTAAAAACTAGTCTAATATGAAGAAAACAACAGTTAACTGAGCTCTTATAACATAGTCATCTATTTTTAATGGCCTCTGTTAATTAGGCATGCATCCTGGGAAAAGTCTCCAGTGGGCTCTAATAAAGTTAAGGAACACTGTCTGTGTATACTTATAAACAATTGATTAAATAGCTTTGTGCATCAGTGCATTTCTTTTTCTGAAAGGCAATTCATAAATAAATCCTCATGCAAAGAGTTTATATATTAAAGGGAATCTGGGACCTTTTAGTAAAGTCATCCTCCAACTCAGTGTTTCACAGGAAAGCCGCTAGAGAATAGAACTCCTCCAGGGCCAAATAATTCATTGGATGATCTATTAACAAAAGAGGGAATCCAATTTCCATCATCTATTCCTGGTAAAATGAGTATATCAGAAATATATACACTTGAGGAGACCCAGTTCATGGCATTTTCCTTACTTGAATGGATAAACGCTGTGGACATCAATTTTCCTAGACATAAAATGAACAAGTAGGAGAAAACCTGCTCTCAGCTCCTTTCCAGCTCCTCTACTGTATAAGTCAATATCAGTGGCTTGGGTAGAGACCTTGTAACCCCTGCTTGAACAATCAGAAATCAAGGTTGTGGTAAACTAGTAATGTGCTGAGGCAGCTCATACAGACTTATGAGAGCCAATTGTTAAATTTTCCAGAATTTCATGAGCCACTTGTTAAACACAGCCATTATTAAAATTATTATAGCTAGGTGTGGTGGCTCACACCTATAATCCTAGCACTTTGGGAGGCCGAGGCTAGTGAATCACTTGAGCCCAGGAGTTTGAGCCCAGCTTGGGCAACACAGTAAAACCCTGTCTGTACAAAAAATAGAAAAATTAGCCAGGGTAGTGGTGCACACCTGTAATCCCAGCTATGTGGGAGGATCACTGGAGCCCAGGATGTTCAGGTCACAGTGAGCTGTGATCACACCACTGCACTCCAGCCTAGTGACAGAGTGAGACCCTGTCTCAAAAAAAAAAAAAAAAAGAAAAAATTAAAGTATTTGTTACCTTTTACTATTAGCTATGTCCTTGAGGTTAGTTGCATCTATTGTATCTGTAGTGTGAAAATGCTGTATAATGGTGAGCTACTCAGCATCTCTTTCTTACTCTGCATTCAGGGATGACATGTTGGAAGCTTGAAATTACCCATGGTGGGAGGATTTACACTATAGGAACAGTTAGGTGCTACACATCAGTGCCTTCTAATTTTATTTTATTTTATTTTATTTTATTTTACTTTATTTTTGAGATGGAGTCTCACTCTGTCGCCCAGGCTGGAGTGCAGTGGTGCCGTCTCGGCTCACTGCAGCCTCCACCTCCTGGGTTCAAGCGATTCTCCTGTGTCAGCTTCCCGAGTAGCTGGGACTACAGGCATGCGCCACTGCACCCAGCTAATTTTTGCATTTTTCGTAGAGACGGGGTTTCACCATGCTGGCCAGGCTGGTCTTGAACTCCTGACTTCAAGTGATCCGCCCGCCTTGGCCTCCCAGAGTGCTGGGATTATAGGCGTGATTATCTGGCTTTTAAAAATTTTTTAGTGAGTTGGTTTTTCAACATTTACCAGCATACCACTGAGGTCACTGGGCTGAGACCAAGCAGAGGGAGCAGTGGATTTAAGTAAGGGAATCAGAGTCCCACCATAAAGCAGACTACACAGATGTCTCTATAGGGTGAATTCCACATGAAATATTTTTGCCTAGGTAGATGGGCTCCTATATTCTCTTTAGCCTGATGCAAGTTGGGTCCTGTAAGGAGAGATGGAAGGAAGGAGAGTTGGATAAGCAGAATCTTAGACTGAAAAAGCAGTTCTAAGGTAGTTTAGGTCAGGCCAAAGTGGAGTCTTTTAGCCAAAGTCACCCATCAAAGGGGTCCTGCACCTCACAAAAATAGGCCTTCCTTAATTTTCCCCTGTGCTCAATCATTGCCTGAGAGCAGCCTGTTGAAAGTGTAGTCCTGGTGCAAATGTGGTGTAGGCAGCCACAAGGGCAAAGGTAGAGATGAGAGAAGTGCAGGGAAGAAGATGGTGGGGGCTGGAGGGAGAATGAAGATCAGCAAATAGACCAACTTGGCTGTAATGGAGGACTCATAGAAGCAAAGAAGGGAAATGTTGAATGTAACATTTCTCATTAAAATGCATTGCTTAGTGTCACCTATTGACACATATAATGAAAATGCTCTTGACACACAAAAACTCTAAAGCTGGGGCTCTTAGCTTTGTGGATAAGTATCAAAGACCTGACTTGAGCCTTGAAGTAAAAGAAAATATTTTTCTAAACAGACAGGCTCTTTTTATCCTATATCCCTTTAGGTTACCAGCTTCCTGAATTTGCAGCTCTCATTCTGAATTATTGCAATTGTAGGATGTGAAAGGAGAATATTTCCCCGTCACCTAAGATGAATGCTGAGGAAGAACAAAGCCAAATTTGGCATTGACAAAGTAAGAAGAAGCCATTATTCATTTATTCAATCAATCAATATTTATTGAGCCTTTGCCATGTGCCAAACAGCAGTAAACCATACAGAAAAGATCTTACCCTCATGGAGCTTACATTCTAGTTAGAAAGGCAAACAATAAATGAATAAACAAAATAATAATACATCTTCAAATACTAAGCCTCACGAAGTCAATCAAGCAGGGTAATAGGATATAGAATGATAGTCCTATACCACACAGGTGATCAAGAAAGGCCTTCCTCCAGAAGTGATGACTGAGCAGCAGGCAACATTAGAGCTTTTCCCTTTCCTGTTGAAAACTATAATTTTACTCTCACTATTCTGGTTTCCTTTGCTAAGAAAAACTGCATCTCACCTAACATAGCCTCCACTTTATATTGACTCCATTCTCTATTTACCACCTGCTCGAAAGCTAATATGTATTATAGATACACACATTGAAGCAGAATAGCCTGTACTAGTTTCTTAGTTCCAAGAGCATTTGTTAAAAAGAATCCTCCTAATATTTTTCAGGATGACAAAAAATAATTTTTAAATGATAATGACTAGAATCTCACAAATGTGTAAACAAGATCGTGGGGATTTTTTTTCAATGTTTACTTTTTTCTTTAAAAACAATAGTTTCCTTTATGTTTTCCCCTCAAAGCATAAGGGTAAAAAATAAACAAGTTCTTATACCTTTAGATATATATGACTTAAGCATTATTTTCTTGAATTGTTAAATTCTATTCGGTTTTGGAAAATTTGTTAATATACAAAATATCGGGGCCAGAAAAACTAAAACTCTTTTCTTTATTGTTACACTGAACATTAGATAACTATCTAATATTTAGATATTTAAGTTGGGGCAAAATAAGTATTTTGGCTTGCCTCTACATTCGCATGTTGATATACTAATTAAATCATTATACTCAGTCTTATTGTCAAGCCAGGTTTACCAACCATCCATACAAACTAGGTAATAAGAAAGATGATCTCCTTCCCATTAACTATAAAATCAATCCTACAACATGACTTTAAACATTGGAATGTGATAACAAATGCTAGCTCTGTCATTCATAATCCTTTGTGACATGATGGCTAGAATTCAAGCATTGAAACCAGTGTTGAGCCTCCAGAAGTGCGTGTGATGTGTAATGGCTACTGGGTCAGTACACTTTGACTTCCTACAGTCTCTCAATTCTTCACCTTAATTTCAGTATGTATGGAATCTGCAGTTCCCTTCCAAACACTTGGGAAGCCATGTCTCAAGCTGCTGATCATGATTGGCCTCCAGAGAAGACTGTTTTTGTTTGTTCTTCTAATTGTCCCTAATGTCCAAGATGCAGGTAAAGCAAAGCTGGTCTGTACAGCCAGTTAGAAGCCTAGAAAATGGAAAAGCTCAAATGTTAATTCAGCAGTGTATTCTCCGTTTTGTGGAGTGTTCAGCAGAGATTACAAGAAATCAATGGACTTCAAGTTCTGGTCTTAGGTATTTAAAGATTATCTGTTCCATAAACCTCTCCATTATATTCCAATCATTGAATATACCATGGTGGATTAGCCACTGTGTGGCATATTTGGATTTTTCTGTTTCTTAATCTTCAGTATAAAAAAGTTCAGGTCATCAACATAGAAGGAAGTACAGCATGCCATAGGCCAAGAGCCACACAAGGCTTCCAAAATTTTCAGGTTGAATTTTTTTTCTGATTCTTTAATAGCAATTCAATTAATCCAGATAAACAGGAGCATCTGTCTCACCAGTCCATCCTGGCCAGATTATCCAGTGCCAGTCCATCATGTAGGTTCCTTCTCTTCTTCCTGTTGCCACTGTCTCTGTCTGGTCTAAACTAGTTGGGGTCAGAGATTTGAAGCAGAATGAAATGAGAGCTATTTAACAATCTGCTGTCAGGTAGCCATTGCTGTCCTGGGAGGAGGGACAGCTTATGCTACCGCTGGAGAATAGCAGGCAGGTGCATAATCCACTTTGCCAGGCAGTCACCTGTCCTGACCTATGTGGCTTTCTCCTTATTCCTGCTCCCACCTTACACTTTTCCTATTTGATGCAATTATCTTTCCTGTGTAAGCCATATGTTAATTCTGCTTGTACAATTCTAAGTTTGTTTTTCTATCCTTAGAGTTCAGAAATTTGACTAGGATGTATTTCCCTCCATAGTATTTTATTAATTCTGTTTCATTAATGTGGTAAATCCTTTTATATCTGAAATAAAGATCTGAAGATCTGAGATTCATATTATGGAAAGGCGTAGTTTATGGAAGTTTTTTCTATTATTTCTTTGATTTCTACTTCTCCATGATTCCTTATTTCTTCTTCTGGATTAGCAACTACTTAACTATTGGGTCTCTTGGACCAGTCTTTTCTGTTTTCTCAACTATGATTTCAATTTTTGAAAATTTACTCTCCTAAGTCTCAGCAGTTAACATACAAAATCCATGTGCAAAAATCACTAACATTCCTATACACAAACAACAGTCAAGCTGAGAGCCAAATCAGAAACCCAATCCCATTCACAATTGCCACAAAAAGAATAAAATACTGAGGAATACAGCTAACTAGGAGGTGAAAAATCTCTTCAAGGAGAACTACAGAACACTGCTCAAAGAAATCACAGGTGACACAAACAAATAAAAAAAGTTCTATGCTAATGGATAGGAAGAATCAATATCATGAAAATGGTCATACTACACAAAGCAACTTATAGATTCAATGCTATTCCTATTAAACTACCATTGACATTCTTCACAGCAGTAGAAAAACCTTTTTTAAAATTCATATGGAGCCAAAAAAGGGCCCAAATAGCTAAGGCATTCCTAAGCAGAAAGAACAAAGCTGGAGGCATCACACTACCTGACTTCTAACTGTACTACAGGGCTACAGTAACCAAAACAGCACGGTACTGGCACAAAAACAGACACATAGACCAATGGAGCAGAATAGAGAACCCAGAAATAAGGCCACACACCTACATCTATCTAATCTTCTACAGGCCTGACAAAAAGAAGCAATGGGGGAGAGAGTCCCTATTTAATAAATGCTGCTGGGATAACTGGCTAGCCATATGCAGAAGATTGGAACTGGACCCCTTCCTTACACCATATTAAAAAATCAACTCAAGATGGATTGAAGACTTAAATGTAAAACCCAAAACTATAAAAACCCTGGAAGACAACCTGGGCAATACCATCCTGGACATAGCAACAGGCAAAGATTTCATGACGAGGATGCCAAAAGCAATTGCAACAAAAGCAAAAATTGACAAACGGGATCTAATTAAACTGAAGAGCTTCTGCACAATAAAGGAAACTATCAACATAGTGAAAAGACAACAGAATGAGGGAAAATTTTTGCAAACTGTGCATATGACAAATGTCTAATATCCAGCATCTTTAAGGAACTTAAACAAACTTACAAGAAAAAAACCATTAAAAAGTGGGCAAAGAACATAAACAGACACTTTTCAAAAGAAGACATATATGCAGCCAACAAGCATGTAAAAAAAAGCTCAACATCACTGATCATTAGAGAAATACAAATCAAAACCACAATGAGATACTATCTTACATCAGTCAGAATGGCTATTACTAAAATGTCAAAAAATAACAGATCCTGGCAAGGTTGCAGAAAAAAAGGATCATTTATACACTGTTGATGGGAGTGTAAATTAGTTCAACCATTGTGGAAGATAGTGTAACAATTCCTCAAGGATCTAAAAACAGAAATACCATTTGACCCAGTAATCCCATTACTGGGTATATACCCATAGGAGTATAAATTGTTCTATTATTAAAGACACATGCACACGTGTTCTTTGCAGCACTATTCACAATAGCAAAGACATAGGATCAACCTAAATGCCCATCCATGGCAGATTGGATAAGGAAAATGTGGTACACACGGAATACTCTGCAGTCATAAAAAAGAACAAAATCATGTCCTTTTCAGGAACATGGATGGAGCTGGAGGCCATTATCCTTAGCAAACTAAGGCAGAAACAGAAAACCAGATACCACATGTTCGCACTTATAAGTGTGAGCTAAATGATGAGAACACATGGACACATTGAGGGGAACAACACACAATGGGGCTTATCGGTGGGAGGAGGGAGAGTATCAGGAAAAATAACTAATGGGTACTAGGCTTAATAACTAGGTGACGAAATAATCTGTACCAAAAAACTCCATGATACACGTTTTCCTATGTAACAAACCTGTATATGTACCCCTGAACTTAAAAGGTAAAAATAAAAATAAAAATAAATAAAAACATATTGCTTTTGTTTTTACATCCTTCTATTGAATTTTTTAAATTAGGAAATCATTATTTCTAGTTCCAGGGGCCTCTCTCTTGTCCTGTGACTGTAACACTTCAAGAGTTTTAATCATATTTTATCTAGGTTTTCTTCTATTTTCTACATTAGCTCTACCTCCATAGTAGACGCTTATTGCAGTTTTTCAGTTTAATCTCTTCTAACTGGGCTGCAATGTTCCTGAGTGGGTTGTGATCTTTCTTTGTCTATTTATACTGAGAGGGTGCAGGTTTGTATTGCCTCTGATTTGACAGTTAGGGTAGGCATTTTTTCTTTAGTGACTAGCTGGTGATTAGTTTAGTCCCTTTGTTGTTTGTTTATTTGTTTCTTTTTTGAGACAAGGTCTCACTCTGTGGCTCAGGCTGGAGTGCAGCGGTGCGATCATGGCTCACTGCAGCCTTAAACCTTTAGGCTCAAGCAATCCTCCTATCTCAGCCTCCCGAGTAGCTGGGACTACAGGTGCACATCACCATGCCCAGATAATTTTTTGTATTTTTTGTAGGTACTGGGTTTTGTCATGTTGCCCAGGCTGGTCTCAAACTCCTGGGCTCAAACAGTCCTCTTGCCTCAGCCTCCCAAAGTGCTGGAATTACAGGCATGAGCTACCAAACCCAGCCTTATCCCTTTTACTGATGTAAGTGGCAGAAGGCCTCAGTTCACGAGTCCAAGTGGAGATAGGTTGACCTCAGCCCAATGTGGAAACTGCCTCTCCTAAGTGCCATCACCCGGGGAATAGTTTGCCTCTTTCATTGCCGCATAATGCAAACAGCAGAAACATTTCTACCTTCCTTTCTCTTTGTGTATCCACCCAAGATAGCTGACTCTCATCATGCACCCTCTCCACCTCGCATTAACTCTCATTTACATCTTTAGCCCCAACTGGCACATTCTTTCAAGGACTTGATGCCTCCCTGTATGCAGAACCCCTTCTGGTTGCCAAAACCAGCCCTTGACTTTTTCTGGATGGTCATATTCTCTAGAATGTTCCCAGGTCACCATTTTCCTCAGAAACTCACATCCAAATGTTGTAAAAGCATTCCTAATTCCAATTAGATAACATGTTACTGGAAAATATAAACATATTATTGCTTTCCTAAATTACATCTCTAGAAATAAATTATGTATGGAATTTTGTGCTAGTATAAAAATAGATCAGGATATGGTCATTCAAATGTATAGCTTCTATAATATTCATTAAATACTCTCTTCTGATCTATTAGCCCCATCATTCATCTGGTTATTGCAAACTGGTTCATATTATTAGCTAATTTTTCATAATAGCAATGTCAGCTAACATTTACGAGGTGCTTAGTGTATGCCAGGCACTGAAGTGTTTTGTATGTATAAAGTTATTAAATTCTCACAAACCCTATGAAATTTATTGTACTGTTACTTCCAATGTATTGCAATATAGAAACCAAGGCCTTAAGAGGCTAACTTAACCCACAGAACCACAGTCACACAGCCAGCCAGATGCTTTATTTCCCTAACTAAATAATGAAGGACTCCAAAACAGCTCATGCCTTACACGTCTCTGCATCCCCAGCTGTGCTTGGCATTCAGGGCCCCAGTAAAGAAACAGCTATTGAAAGAAGAAACAATGTTTTACTCATGTTTGGTCCCTGCTCCGCAGTGCTATAATGCAAATGTTTCAAAGATGTTTTAGTCATAAATGAAAGTACTAATGGGCACTGAGATTTAGAAAGCAAATCCACATAAGATAACCTAAAGCTAGTTACAGAAGACTTGACTCTCAGCCCCTAACCTGAGTTCCAGGGATCCAAATATGAATAAAATGTTGCCTCTGTCCTTCAAGAACAAGAAAAAATATTATTTTTTCCATACGAGCACAAGGTTTTTTCTCTCATTAATCAACAGTAGAATCAGATATAGAAAGAAACACTAGAGTTTTTTATTAGAAAGTTTATTGCATTAATCTATAAACTCATTTGGTGATATAAATGACAATGTAGGCTAAGAATGATGAAAGTTTATCATCTTTGGAAAATAGAGATATTTCAACGCTGAAAGCATTTTTTGTTTGTTTGCCACAACCAAGTAAACCCTAATGTATTTTGATTTTTCTTTTTAAAAATATAGATTGCAATTCAGTCATATCAAAATTAAGCCTAGACCAAATACTGAACTAGCATAAGCAGACCCAGTGTTAGGACATCAATATTAACAGGACTCTAAACGGGCAGTTTGCTGTACATCTTTAGTTAATAAACAAGCAACCATCCATACCACGTAATTCACACTTGCATATGCATGTACACTTTCATGACGTGAAGCCTTTAAGACCAAAATCTCCCTTAAACATTCAGCTTGAATAATAAAGACATGTTGCCTAGAGATAGAAAATTCATTATTTTAAAAAATATAACCTTAAAACTTGATTTTTTATGATTTTGTTTAAGCATAAAGTGGACTACTAATATTGACATCAATTATAAATGATATTGTGGTACCCTTGTTTAACTTTTGCAACATTTACCATTTAAAAATCTCAATAATTGACAGCTACTGTGGCTCTTTGGGGGTCAAGATGACCACACTTTCATAAAGTTGTTTGCATTTCTCAGAACACACAGTCATTATGCTGATGGATTTGGTTCAGTCAGGTTATAACTGTCCTATTATAAAGTTCTATGGTTGGTTTTCCTGAAATTGGTGAATATAAATTCCATAAAGATAATGCTAAACATATTAAACTCTCTGTTAACATTACTACTGTATCATAGGACAGCAATTAATGTCAAACACTGTAAATAATTGTAAAATGTTCCTTACTATCATATAATTAACCTCAAATAACATATTTTCCTTATTAAAGCAAACATGAGTTATCATGTGGGCAAGTTCTGATGTACTTATATATAAATACAAATAACTTATAAATTTTCTGATACATCAACTTCTAAGGAAGGAATAATAGTTTGGCTAACAATACTATATGAATGGCGTTTGCTAAGTATCTCTAAACTCCTTTACTGCTTTGACCACCATGGGATACAGAAAGGAAATTAGTTATAGGGTCCAAAATTAACATGGGCTCAAAGTTCATGAGAATAGATTCACTTGGTATGAAGAGTGACATCAATGTCAAATTAAATTCGATACATCTGGAAAAGTTCCTAAAGTTTGTAATTTCAGAGGGAAAATTTTGCCAAGATTCTTTTGTTTTCTCTTTAATTCTCATTCTAACAAAAGTATTCCTTTCTTTACCCAAATTGATATCAAAATATTTAGAAAATTTTGCCTTCTTAACAAGACCTCTCCAAATGTAACACGTAGTTTTACAACATCCAAATTGCTATGTGTGTCCTGATGTTTGAAAAGTCCTGAGTAAGCTCTAATAAGAATTGCCTCAGGTACAAATGTCATTTCAGGACATCAGCTAACTGGAGTGATTTACTTGTCAAAAAGAGCACACAGGAAGGGATGGCAGTGGCCCCTTGGAGTCCACATCTATTGTCCAGATTTTCTTTTTTAAGTTGCTGTTGCCTTTGTACAGCAAGCTTTCAATTTATTAATAGTGGAATAAGAAAAGAAACAGTTGTTTTTTTGACCTATCTCTAGAGAACAATGGGGAAATTCAAATTTACCATGGAGCTCTGAAGAGATGATCTTTAAAAGGGGGAAAATGTCTTATTTTTTCTTACCAAAAAGGACCCCGATGGCTACTGACTCACACGTGTCTCAATTAGATGCCTATCACCTAGAGTTGGGAGCCAGCCAGTGGTTAACTATTGGAATAAATCGTTTCTAAGGCATGTTCCAGGTCATTCCTTATTTCCTTGAATTGACTTTGGAGTTCCTCAAAATGAACAGCCACCAATGCAGTGAGTGTCCTAAGTGTGTCTGCTGTATTATCCATCTGATCAAACCACCATCATACGTGCCGATGTGTGACATGAAATAACTGGATATTCCAACTCGATACCTGGCAGGGATAATCACTTATGTGCACTACTAGCAGAAGGGTTGCACATACATATTTGTTAACTGACTCACTGAGACACAATGCCATATAGGATTTCATGTCTTTAAAAGATTGAAGACCACTGTTTCTCTTATAAAGTTGTTTCCTTATTCAGTTTTTCAGCCCCTTTGCTTGGTCAAGTAGATCAACAAAAGAGAAACTGGCTTTCCTGCATTGTGTCAGCATTCTCATATTGCAAGATAAGTCTGGTTTGCCTGGAACAGTCCTGATTTAAGTTCATTACAAGATAATTATTAATAATGCCCTCCATTTACTCTCAAGAGTGTCCCAGTTTGGATGGTCAATTCTATGATCACCATAATGAGAGTTTTTTTTAAGATGAGTCTGTGGTACTCATCAGTAACAATGTTTCCTTTCTGCTCCCTTTCTCCCTGGTTTAACCAAGGCTCAGAACCAACAGATCAAAAGGAACTCTATTTTGGAATATTAAAAAGCATCTCTATTTCATTTATAAGCCAATCACTTGTGGTTACTATACTATTTTAGTAACGACCAATTTTAATCAATTCAAATTATATATTTTCATCTTGTCCCTCCAAAAGAAAAAAGAACAATGCATTTTTATCAAGCAAAAGATAAGTGGCAATAATACAAGGAACAACGAACATATAATATTTTTTCATTAACAATCCAAACACTACAAAACATAGAATATGCAATTTAAAAATGGAAATACAAATTAATGAAAAGTTGGGTACATGTCACATTAGCAATGCAAAAGACCAGCTTAAGCATAGTTTCTCTAAATTGACAATTAATAAAAGGAAAGTGCCCTTTCTCAAATATGCACAAAAATATTTCAGTCACTTCTAGGGAAAGATTAATCAAAATGTTCCGCTAATTCTATATTACAGCATGTATTACTAATGGTTTACAGAACGTAAGCGTCATCTTGCATTTAAAATTTACAACCTTTATCAATCATTACACACTCATTCCATCCAGTCTGTCAAAAATAAAATTATTTCATTTCTATATTTATGAAATAACTATTGATATGTTATGAATCTCAAGTGGTGAATATGTGTGATGGAGCCAGTGATCAGAATAATGTCATAGATCTGAAGTTGGTTGAGGGTCAAACAGAGAAAACCACCTCTGCCTGGCACATTTGTGTATTGCCTTCTGCAATACTTCCTACTATTTCTAAAATTAATTGTATATTTTCTCATTCTAAACAAAATCTAAGATTTTTGTATTTAAATTTTCTGTCCACTTTTAGAGTATATTCAAAGTCTGTCCAGTTATACCACCTGACAGAATGTTTCCTCCTGCATTCATATTATCCCTACAATTCTGAGTCCAGTTGAATAAAGTTAAGAATCAGGAGTTAACAATATGTTCCTTTTCTTCTACATGTTCAGTGATTCCCACTTTCAGGAAGTAAATTTTATGGTAAACTGTACAATCCTAGGTAGAGCTGTATGATGCCAATGAGAGAGAAAATATTCAAATTTTAATTTTTCAAGCAACAATGCCAATGTCCACTGCAACCTGCGTCTCCGAGGGAGTTCTGCAAGTTCATGCTTTCAGCCAACATCTTACAATAAGTCATGCTTCACGGGTATAGTTCTAAAACTAACAGCAATGGCAAACCACATCTCTAACTCCTTCGAATCCACCTGAACAAAAAGCACCTATAGTCCGTGTCAGCCTCAGCTTTCAGCTTTCTGGTTCATGTCCAACAATTGCCCACCGAATTGACTAACATTCACATGAAAGTGGCAAAATTGAGGATGGAGAAGAACCAAACAGCAGTTCTGGAAAGGGTTCCAGTGGCTACCAAGCGGTCCTTTGGTGTCATTCACTGTTGCTGCTGCTGTTGCTGCTGCTACCGCCACTGTCCTCTTGCTTAGGGGAGGATGAACTGTCTCGGACTGGCAGCAGGTCATAATGACAAGGGATGTGACTGTTCTTTGGGAGGTCGTATGGATCCTGGGAGAGATGCCCATTATTGCTGAATACTCCTTGGACAACACTCACTGTAGGTTCTGTGATAACCAAGGACATATTAATTTATCAGCAATGGAAATGTTTTTAAAAAGAATATGGCATTTCTTGCAAATGTCAAATACACCAAAGGGACTTTTAAAAAAATATAAGAAAATGCTGGTTTTAAAAACATGATTTTAAAAATCATCACATACAGGTGGCAACTCTGTGTAGTTGGATCAACTGGCAAACACAAATGGTGTTCAGAACAAAAGGAGGACCACATAATCAGGATGAAGACATTAAGGGAATATACAGAATCCTGGAAGTAAATCATGGTCTGAAAAACACCTTGGGGATAAGGTAGGCCAAGCCCCTTATTCCACAGGTGAGAAGACTGACATTCTCAAACGTTAATTCAGTTCATGAAAACACTCAACAAGTTCACAACTTTAGGACTCAAGACTCAGGCTCTCATTTGAGTTCCCATCCTACTGTGGCAGGTTTGTGGGACAGTTTAAAGGAGAATTGTTACTGACTTTCCAAAAATAAATTTAGTTCACTTTAACTTGCATTTTAAAAAGCTGTCTTAATACTTTAAAAATAAATTATTTTGTATATTTTTTCCCGGGGACATATCTGGCATAAAATAAATTACTAGTAGTAAAGTAGACACTTCATTTACAAGTAGTAGAGAATATTTTAAAGTTAAAATCATAAATACTCAGAGAGATATAGAAATAGAGACAGAGAGAGAGAGAGAGAGAAATGAAAATATATAGCCCTATTGTTTAGCCAACAGTAGTGGTGGAATGTTTTATCATTTCCCAAGTGGTATCTGCAAAAGACAATCAAAATAACTCCAATTTTAAATTGAATTCATATTAATTTGCATCACATTCACATCAGAGAATATTACTGCTATTTTGGACAAGTTTAAAAGTAAAATGTTTCAATCTTGCTAAACGCATTATATTAATATAATGAACCAGGAAATGGAATCACCTGTTTAATCCACTTGAACCATTTGTTTTGGCTAAGTAGATATATTAGCTAATATGATACATATGCTACCCACATGTGTGCCAAAATATTCACTATGGTTACAAAACAAAAGATGGATGATTAGGTGAAAAATAAAGAAACTTTACCTTAAATTTTTCTAAATAATATTTTCCCTGGAAAATTCCTTCGGCACCAATTAATATGATCGCTAAAAACACAGGTCGCATCTATTAATAAAATACGGTGACAAAACCCCGTCTCTACCCAAAAGACAAAAAATTAGCTGGGCGTGGTAGTGCATGCCTGTGGTGCCAGCTACTTGGGAGGCTGAAGTGGGAGGATGGCTTGAGCCCGGGAGGTGGAGGTTGCAGTGAGCTGAGACTGTGCCACTGCACACCACCTGGGTGACAGACAGACCCCATCTCAAAAAAACATATAAAATAAAATAAAATAAAATAAAATAAAATAAAATAAAATAAAATAAAATAAAATAAGGACCATTATTTTCAATAAGATTTCTATGACCTGCAACTATTATATTCGTAAAGACTTTAAAATTGTTTTTAAAAACTTATGCACTCAGTTCTTTCTATGGTTAAGAGAACTCACCAACTTCATAGACATTCTTGTTGGCTGAAGTTGAGTTATTGATCTCTGCATATGGGGAATCTCTTCGTGCTGGCGATTTCATCTCCACATAACCACACTCTGAGCTTTTCGGGATAAGTACAGGTGGGTCTTTAATAGTGGCATATGGGTTCTCAGAACTGCTTAGGGAGCAGTTACTTGAATTATATTCAGAATTCTTTCCCAGGTCTGTGAAGAGAAATGAGAAGAGAAAGCTAATGCTGTGTCACTGGCAACATCATTTCTTGGTGATATTTTACTGTTTTTCTTCATAGCTAGGTTTCCATAATTCTACACACTGAAAATAATACTGTACCTTTTCCACTTGTTTTGGAGAGAATCTGCTATAAAATGACCCATCCCTAAAGTAGTTTTAGCTCCTCTCCAAGATGAGTACTGACATCAATATCATTAACTGATTTCATTTTTATGATCACATTCAAATATAATCAATTACGTTCTGTTTTATTAATAGAAAATTTACAGAAGTTCAATCAAGAAACCAGCTGTTGATGGCCCCAGGAGCATCAAGAGGGCTCTATTATCATGACAAGAAGGCATTTGTGCTGGGAGGACTCCTAGTAAAAGCTCTGTACTAGGCACCTAATCATGCACACCCATCCTAAACAGCAGACCTTGGTCAACATGTAACCATGTGGATCTTTTCTTATTGTCCCTGCTATTTCCCTTTATATGTTTCCGTCTCCCCATAAGCCATATTTCTTTCAAATGAAATATGAGTGTTTCCTCAGAAAACTGAATCTTTTGTTCCCCAAAGACTTAAGCTCTACCAAGGACCACCTCTGGTCACTTTCTTGATGTCAGTCACACATGTTTGTGTGTTTGCTGTAGTAACTGACCACACTAAAAATTCTACATTTTCTCTTGCCATTCTAGCTTGTTTAAAAAATATTTCAGTCTTTGAGGTTAAAAAAAAAATTTAATTGTGCTTCTGATTTCTTCTTCAAATTTACACGATACCTTTTAAGGATTTTCCCATATAGCTTCTGTCAAGTCCAAAAGCACCTGTAATAAAGGAAGAAAAAAACACCCAGTGAGAACTGAAAGGAAGAAAAACCCCATCCAGTATCCCAAGGTCCTGGAAGAGGATCTCCCACTGCAGCAAACAACCAGGCTGCTGCTCTTCAAGCCTTTACACCAGATCAGTTGTCCCAGATGTCCCCAGTGCTTAGAATTAAACACACACACATTTGGTCATTCACCTAGTCATTTACAGTGACTCAGGAAAAGCTAGTCAAAACAGGATAGAAACTGAGGCCCAGAGATAAATCAGTATACTTGATTCAAGGTTGCAGTGAAAAGAAAGGATACAGCCAAGACCAGAGTTGACATTTCACACCTACGTGCAGCTCTTTCAAGGCTCTGATGGTTTTCAAATAGTTTTCCCAATAATCATTATTCGGTTATATTATTGTCTTCACTATAAGCATGTTTTCTGGAGACTGGAAGCTTCAAACACTGTTGACTAACACTTTACAGGTGATACTAGCTCTTGCCCTTCTTTATTCAGCTTTTCATAATTTGACTTTTCCAGGTATGGGGACATAATTGTGTATGAGCCTGGATACACACAAAAAAACCTGCTTTCTCATTGGAAAATGGCCAGCCTTTATTTCGTGGGTGTGGGGAGGGAAATAGGAGTGTTCTGGCTCATGCTGGAAAAATTGAGCATGTAGGCAAGAGAACCTGCAACCACTTACAGAAATCAATCAGGTCACAAGCTTGTTGTATAAAATATAAGCATTTAATCACAAATTCGCACTACTAAAAACAAAATAAGAGGACGTTACCTAGCCCATTTTATACTATCTGGTGTATACATGCAAAATTGCATTGTTAATACTGCATGGGAATCAATTATTCTATTGGAGCTGTGTTGTGACAAAAAAGGAGAAAACTATAGATTAGGAGACAAAGGAATTACATGTTATAACTTATTGGCCATAGGACTTTGGGCAAGATGTTCCACCCTCTGAGTGTCAATTTTCTCATCTCTAAAATGGGGAAAACAAAATTTGCCTTCCAGCCTTCCAGGGTTTTTGTCATCATTAAGTGAAACACAGCATATGAAAAGGCTTTGTAAACTCTGAAGCACCATACAAATGAAGTGTGTCAATTACTCTAATGCTCAGTGCATTATACTACCCTCTGCTTCAGTCTTTCCTTAAGCACTCCAAGGCATTTTCAATTGCCTTTCAAAAGAATATTACAGGCCAGGTGCGGTGGCTCATGCCTGTAATCCCAGGACTTTGGGAGGCCAAGGTGGGTGGATTGCTTGAGCCCAGGAGTTCGAGACCAGCCTGGGCAATATGGCAAAACTTCATCACTAATCTTTTGAAATACAATACAATACAATACAATACAATACAATACAATACAATAAGAATGTTACAGACTTAGGTTAAAAGCAGAGAGTAAAGTAACAACTAGCAATGAACATTCCAGGTAAGTATTTGAGAATGTTAAGGAAATGATATCCTTGCCACTGTGCATGCATCTCTTAGAGTGATGTTAAGCTCAAGTTCTGATGTTGGTGTCCTGTGGGGATCACTGAGTAAGCACACACTGTTGTGGAGAAGGAAGCAGCCTCTCCTAAAGGGAGAGGGTCTGTCAGATATCAATCATCGTGGGACAGGAAATGGGAATATTTTCCTCTCTTAGGCACACTCTCTTGCATCTGGGTTGTGAAGAGTCTAACCAAGCCCATAGCTGGGGGGAAGGGCACACGGTTATGCAGGGAGGCAGCATAAATGGGTGTGTAGTGAAGAATTAACCTTATCAAAGAAAGGGGTGGCCTTTGCCCTCAGCTCCTGGGAGGTGATCTTGAAGTCCTTGGACTGTCCTGCCCAATAGGAGTGCTTTTGTTCACCCGGAGGCCCAGGGATACACTGGATAGTGTAACCAAGTGATTTATGGTGGGGGGTTTGGGCCATATGGTATCATCTCCACCTCTGGAAGGGGAAAGACTAAAGGTCAATCATGTCTACATGATGGGAGTCAATCATGTCTACATGATGGGAGTCAATCATGTCTACATGATGGGAGTCAATCATGTCTATATGACTGAGCCCCCCATAAACTGTAACCATGAGAATGCCCATTCAATGAGTTCAGTGAGTCCTTGTAGCAAAATGTTGATCCTGAGGGTCGTCTTGGTGATCCTTCAACTTGTAGCTGATGTCAGAAGTCAGGGTGGTCTTGGGAATTCCCAGAAGAGGACCCATGAAGATGGGGCACAGTCTGTGGCCTCTGAGAACAGCTTTATCAAGGAGCTCTGTCTATGCTCCTCTTTGCCAAATACTCTTGGCCATCTCCAGACTGTAGCAAAGTCTTATTAAATGCCCATTTTAATCTTAGCTGTGCAGTGGCTAGCCTTCCACCAAGGTGTGAAAGAGAGAACCAGCATGGAGCAGATAGTAAGTTAGGGAATAAGAGCTGGGGCTATGAGGCCAGACACCCCTGCCAGATTCTGTCTTCATTGCCTTGGAGGATCAGGGAGCTGTTTTAATGAGGGAGCAGTCAGGATTCCCTATAAACTCCTATATATACCCATCCCTGGAGCAGGGCTTTCAAATGCTTGGTTTAATTTAATTCACAAAACGAGCCAGTACATGGTTATTACTCCCATTTCACAAATGAACGAATCAAGGGTAAGTGAGGGTAAGTGACTGGCCCAGTGCTATATCTCAGGGTCTTTTGTGTCTAGTTCAAGGCTCTTTCAGATACCATGACAACAACTATTCCATCATTTAAAGCACCTGTACGCTTTATCATCCATAACATGCCTGACTCTGTCCTTTGTGAAGAACTTTTTCTGTGCAACAACTTTAAAGGGATGTTAAATGCAGAATTATTCCTGAGTGAGAACAAACCAAGAAGATCCAGAATTTCCAATGAAGATCCTAGGTTCCTAACACTCAGTCCCTTGGGTCTCATTGAGCCAGAAAGCAGAGACATTTACATATGACCAGTACAGTGATGCCGTATCTTCTGGAGTCTTCACAGTGGTCTAAGATAGAACAAGATGACTTTTCTTTCACTAGCGCTGGTTGGTATTTTGCTGAATATCAATTCATATATTCCTTTGAGCTAAATTATAAATGTAATTAAGACTCCTAAAAAGTCTCCTTTAATGTTAGATGATGTTACCAATAAGCATATTGTGAGTCTCGTATGTAAATAATTTTACTGTGGTTAGAAATACTCATCCTATTGATAAAAATGGTATAGAATACAGATAAAAGTTAGGAATTTGTACAGCGAGCGTGATAACGACTACACTATGGAAATGACTAAGAATTTGTATTCACCAGTAAAACATTTTTATTTCCATAGAAAGAGGCATTCCCACAGGGATCAGTTCCTATGACTGGCTCAGAGAACTTGACACTGCTTACAGGAGAAGCAGTGTTTAAGGGGAGCAGTCAGAAGATCAACTTTGAAATCTGGCTTTACCCCTTTCCTTCTTTGAAATTTCAGACAAGAGGGTTAACCTCTCTGTGCCTCCCAGCCTATTCCTCTACAAAACAAGATTCATAGGAGAGAGTCCACCCAGGAGGATCATCCAATTTAGCAAATAGGCCAAGTGTGGTGGCTCATGCCTGTAATCCCAGCACTTCGGGAGGCTGAGGCAAGAAGATCACTTGAGGTCAGGAGATTGAGACCAGCCTGGCCAACATGGAGAAACCCTGTCTCTACTGAAAATGCAAAAATCAGCCAGGCATGGTGGTGCACATCTGTAATCCCAGCTGCTTGGGAGGCTAAGGCAGGAGAATCACTTGAACCCAGAAGGCAGATCTTGCAGTGAGCCGAGATCACGCCACTGCACTACAGCCTAGACGACAGAGCGAGACTCTGTCTCAAAAACAAAAACAAAAACAAAACAAAACATTAGCAAATGAAAATACACAAAGGTCAGTTATATTAAAATTTAAAAGAAACAAAACATAATCTTTAGTGTATATCCCATGTAATATCTGTGATATGTTTATACAAAAAAATTTGTTGCTGATCTATCTGAAATTCAAATTTAACTGGGATTTCTGGCACCTACCTCCAAATAAATGTACGTGAAAGGATTTGCTATCCGTAAGACACTGCACACCTGTAAGTTACTACATCATCAAACTCCTGTCTGAAAATATGGGGTACAGGCTTGGAAACTGCACTGCATAATTAATGGTGTATCACAGAAGTTCTTTAAGTATGGACCAAGCATTCCTGCCCCCTTTTCAGGAGGCCTATGAGATCAAAACTATATATACACATATATATTTTAAGAGGTGAGTCTCGCTATGTCATCCAGATCAGACTCAAACTCCTGGGCTCAAGCAATCCTCCTGCCTCAGGCTCCCAAGTAGCTGGGGCTATAGGCCTGTGCCATTGTGCCCAGCTGCAAAACTATTTCCATAACAATACAACAACAATATTTGCCATTTTCACTCTAATTCTCTTTCAAGTGTACAGTGGAGTTTTTCAGAAGCTACACAAAGTATGAAATCAAAACCAACTGAACGTAAAAGCAGACATGATAATCCAGCTATCTTCTATTAAGCTGGACATTAAAGAGATTTTTTTATAAAAATGTAAAATAGCATTGCTCTCACTAATTTTGAAGGGTTTTGGAAAATGTAGTTTTTTTAATAAAAACACAATTTATGTTACCATGAAATGTGATTATTATTAATTTAAATAAACATTCTATTTTTTCTAGTTTTTATTTACATATTAAATTTCATTTAGTATGGTAAATATAAATAGATATAGCCCCTATCAACAGAAGCTCTTTTGGGTCCTCAATAAATTTTAAGAATGCAAAGGAGTCCTAATTTCAAAAAGTTTGAGAACCACTGATCCACTATATTCCTGTTGGTATCTCTGATTCCTCACCTGAAAGGGAAGGGGATCTCAAGTACAGATACCCTATATCAAAAGAGAACAAGGAAGAGCACACAGCTTGAGCCAAGCTGACAGGGTCGAATACTAGCTCTAACATTTAATAGGCGATGAGGTCCTGTGCAAGTAACATAACCTTGTTATGACTCAGTTTCTCAACTGTAACATGCAGATGGTGATAACAATAGTACCCATCTATTAGAGTACTTGTGAGAATTAAGTTAACAGGCATAGAGCAAGAATGTAAGCTACGAGCAGGCAGAGATCCCAATCTCTTTTGATCAATTCCTGGCACATAGTAGGAACTCAATAAATGTTTGTTGAATAGATAAAGCCCTTAGGACAGTAGATAGCCCTGTACAGGTGTTAGGCATAATTCTGCTATTGTGCTTTTTGATGCAAGTTTTCAATAGAACACCTTGGCACAAACAGAGATCCCCGACTGTTTCAGGGACTGACAGGTCAAGGTGCTTCTGGGGACGTGCGTTGGGAGAACTCACCGAGCTCGTTGAGGTAGCCGCCATGTTTCCAGTCAGCCGGCAATGTCCCAGTGCAGTCCCCCACAGGGCCTCTCTTCCCAGGGTTCACATTTTTAAGATTCACAAACAGTTGATTGTTTTTTGACTGATAAAAATATAAACAATGAAAGATTAAAAACAAAATACAATGCGGCACAGCACAGCGTTATGGACCTGGGGAAAAGTCCAGGGCACATATTGAGGACCAGTCCTTAGAGTGACCTGAGCTCAGGGGCCGAGGTGACTGCTTGTAACCTGGTGGGACTTGCAAGCTGGCAGGAGTTCATGTCCTTCAGTCCTAGTTACTCCCTCCACCACCTCAAGATCTTCATTTCACTCTGTCATCCTGTGCCAGTTAGACCTTATTTGGATTTATACACATGTAACTTTGATTTGGAAAAAAAAAAAAAACTCTTGGTCTAAGCTCTCCCATCAAAAATTGTATGTTTGTGTGAATCACAGGTGACTCTTAGCAGTTATCCTAGGCATAAACATGAGGATAAGATTATCTGCTTTGCCTCCTTCCCTGAATTTGTATGAGAATAAATTGATGAATGTGAAAGTCTCTGGGGAATGTGGAGTGATATTTAACCATGAAGCACTATAATTAAAATCTATAGCTGCATTAATTAAATTACAACTGGATTAACTTAATTAGCTTGATTTTTTTTCTAATAGAGCACTGGAATTAGACAACAGAGATTAGAAATATAATTTGGGTATGACTGGAAAAAAGAAATGTTTGAGACTTCAGAGCATTGTGGGGAAGACCTGGGGTGAGTTGGGTGCTATTAGAGTAGCAGCTCTGGGTTCTAGACACTCTGTCTCCAACCGCTCTGTGACTCAGTTTCCTCATCTGTAAAATTGGCATAATAATCACTCTTGATTTATAGGACTGGTGTGAAGATTAAATGAGTTTATATTTTTTAAGTGATTAGAAATGCTTGGCACATAATATTAGGTTGTTGCTATGTGACCACTGTTGACCTACAAAAATAGCAATTTCATGTGGTTCAACCCAAATCAGTGCCTATTACTGTTGTTGTTACTAAAGCACAGGTGGCCAGGAAAGGGTACTGGAGGACGGGCGGTCAGAAGAGACACACTTGGAGATTTTGCCCACGGCTGATTCTGCTATAGGTCTTTATGTTTTTGTTAATGTCATTATGAGTCATTATTTTAAAATCTCATGTAAAATTAGAAACGTGTTTCTAAAGCAGTGTAATGGAAACAGTACAGATTGTAGAGACAGAGAGACTTTGACTCACACAGCAGCTGCCTCACTCATTATCGGGAAGCTATGTCTGGAAGTAACTTAAACTCCCTACTACTCAGGTTTTCATCAGTAAACTTGAGATTCCCAAAGCACACTCAGAGGACTGTTTAGAGGAATAAATTAGATAATATATGTAAAGTACCTAGAACAGCCTCTGGTGAACAGCGGCCCTCAATAAATGCTGGTTTCCTTCCTCTCTCCCCAGCCCACTTCCAAAGACTTGAGCCAATTCCTCTCACCTTCGTGACAGTCATCCTGTCCCTGTTGTTGACGTGAGGGGATGTGGCACACTGGGTGAGCGTGTGGTAACTGGGATTGGTGAAGTAGTGGCTATTAGCATTTCCACCATTGCTGTGAGGAAGGGTTCCTGCAAGAAGGGAAGGAAATGGTTAAGGCAGCAGGTTCCCATAAATGTGTGTGAAAAAAGGGAATCAAAATAACAAAACAGGCCCAGCGAGGTGGCTCACGCCTGTAATCCCAGCACTTTGGGAGGCCCAGGCAGGCAGATGACGAGGTCAGGAGATCGAGACCATCCTGGCTAACACAGTAAAACCCCATCTCTACTAAAAGTACAAAAAAATTAGCCGGGCATGGTAGCATGCGCCTGTAGTCCCAGCTACTCGGAAGGCTCAGGCAGAAGAATCGCTTGAACCCCGGAGGTAGAGGTTACAGTGAGCCGAGATCGCACCACTGCACTCCAGTCTGGTGACAGAGCGAGACTCCATCTCTAAATAAATAAACAAATAAATAAATAACAGAACAAATGTCTGGACTCCTTCCATATCACAAGCTGGGCAGAATCTCCTCCTGCCCAGCCTACTCAGCAAAGCTTCTAGAAGCAACAGGCCTCTACCTTCCTAACTGCCTCCTTGGAAAAGTATGAAAGCTTGTGAACAAATGTGAAACTGAAAGAACCAATTATTTAAGATCCATAGGAGTGGCTGCCTAGGCCTAAATTTAAAATAGAGTCAAGCAGGCCTTTGCTGACTAAGGATCACAGCTGTACTCTGAGTTCCCTGAAAACCCAGCTTTTTATCTTTGGGTCTTTCAGAGCTCAGCTGAACCAACCAATCAGAGCTTACCTGCCTTAGCTAATCAGGGCTTAGCTTTATCAAACGATCAGGGTTCAGCTGTGTCAACCAACCAGAACTCAGCTGCACTGATCAATTAGAATTAAACCAGTTTCAATCCTTCACTTTCCTAAAAGGGCCTGATTGGAAGCTGGGTGGGGACTTTTGCTATAAAACCCAAGTCTTCCCTTTGTTCTCTGAACTGCACTTTCATTTTACACTGGCTGCAAGTCCTGGGTTTGCAAACCGTTCACTGGAATAAAATCTCTTTCCCCCAAATTCCTTTTCAGAGAACTTTTGTTCACAGTATCCACAGATAACTGCTCTTTGCTTTGGGGCTGGTACAGCTGGGAAGGTATCATTTGAAGCTACTCTGCAACTTTCCTTTTTTTAAACACTTGAGTTCTTGACACAATAATTCTGCACTGAAAATGCACTACATTTTTTAATTTAAATTTACATTTTTAAATGTAAATCAGCTACTTCTCATATTTCCATGGAATTTTGTAGTTTTAAACATGTAACCAACCAGAAGGCCTTCAATAATCACCCAAAAAGTAATAAAGATTTTAAACTTTTAAATTCCTCCATGTAAATGGTTGCTTCTACTGATGGTTGATTATAATTTTATTTTTCCTTTTATGAGGCATTGTGACAGAACAGAAAAAATCAAGAGTTTTCTTAAAGGGCTGCCTTGGTTCTTACTAATACCAAAAAGCTGTTTCTGATATAACTTTGTTCCCTTCAGTTAACGATTCGGGTAGGCCTAGGGAGAGGCTGGGAAGCACATAGAAAGTACCCTCATTCAGAGACAGGAGAACTGGTCCAGCTCCCTAATCTGATCCATGACCTTGGTAAACTTATCATCCTCTCTTCCTCCCCACCCCCGTCACATATGACAAAAGCTTGAGGCTGGATACAAAGCTCCTTATGGATTGAAATTCCCTAAATCTAAACCACAAACACAATGAGCTCAATTTTAAAACCCTTATAGCAAACCACAGAATGACAATTTACTATTGTTGAAATAAAAAACTCATCTCTAGCAATGTATATCTTTTCCAAACATAGAATTCTCTCGATGAGAATTGACAGAAACAATGGACAGCACAGCCAAACACCCAGTTTTAAGGAACCAGAATGAAATTTAACTTTTCAAGAAGCAAAATGCCTCTCTTGCCTCTGCTCTTACCTGAAATGGTATAATCTGCATTGATGACCCTCATAGCAGGGGTGTAGGTAACTGCTGGCATGCTTGATTCCTTTCCCTTCTGCTTGTGTCTATAAATAATGAACAATGCCAGTAGGAAGAGAACAACTAGGACAAGAATGATGATGCCCGCAATGGCCCCGATCTGGTAGGAATCAGCAGGGAGAGCAGTACTGGTTCGGCTTAAGCTGTTCAGATTTCCAACTATGATAACACCAGCTAGAAAAAGAAGAGAGACTTGAGAAAGGATGACAATGTGCTGGATAAACGTTTGATCTCTACTTACAAAAACCTCCTTCTGTGCTAATGCCGGCATATTTTCAGTTCATAAAACATTAATTTGGAAACAGAGCACGAAGAAAAAGCAAACATTCCTCATTGTCAGATGTTGTTGGCCTATCCATGCCCAGAGAAAGGCTGCTGTAAGCCTCAAAAAGAGACAGAAGCTGGGCACAGTGATGCGTGCCCGGAGTTCCAGCTACTCAGGAGACTGAGGCAGGAGAACTGGTCTAGCCTAGCAGTTAGAGACCAGCCTGGCCAACATAGCAAGACCCTGTCCCTAAAAAAATATAAAGAAAGAGACAGGATTTTCTGAACCCAAAGAGATTCAACAGTAGGGTTTGAGAGCTTCTTATATATTTCTGATTAAATACTTAGACTGGCAATTAATTTGGGGTAACAATTTATCTAATTTTTTTTTGCTTTATTATTCAATACTGAGCTTATGCAGAGTTAAATGCTAAATGTCCCAACTGCTTAACCAAATTTTATGTCTATCCTTAGCATTTCTAAGAGTAATTTTCCTTCCAAGCAAGCATAACACCATTATAAATCTAGTCTAAGAACAGGATCTACCTTTTGCTAATTTCAATGGGTCTTTTACCTCAGAAGATATTGTTCTGTGCAAAGTTATTTTCCATGACAGAAAGATTTGTCCTGATAATACCTGATAGCATTACCCTAACACCTTACTCATTAAATTCAAAATTCGGCATTACATAGTTCTTCCTTATGGTCCATCAAGTGATAACGCTAAAGGCATGGGTTGAGATTCAAGAAATCTGGCATCTAAAAAAATTGACCTAGATATTCTGAACTTTCCCTTAAGCTTTCAGGCTGCAGTTTTATCATCTATAAATGAGAAAAGAGGCCTCCATGTCACTGCTTCCAGCTCAAGTAATTGTTCCTATGATTTTATGATTCTAAATGCTGAAGGACCTTTTTACAAAACAATCTGCCCTGAAACACAGACCACCAAGGATAATGTAGTGAGATTACAGAGTATTTGTAATTATGACGTGATAATGAAAGATCGCATTCTATTGTTATGACAGTCAAATGTAAATCATAAGCATGTAAAAGTTATTTTACCAAAGAAATTAAATGTTGTAAATATTTACATGGTCTGCAGTTTAAGATTACTCCATCTACAACAGTGTATCAATTTTCTAAAGCCTTTTATAGCCCAACTGCTTATTGCCTACCAGGGAGTACCACGTGCAGTAAGAGCTGTGGCTCTCTGGAGGGCACGCTTCAGAACCATCAGAAGCACTTTCTCAAAGTCCCCAACCCCAGAATCGGAATTTCCCAAATAGGATCATGTACCTGACAACTATTCCCAGGTCGTTATGACATACACCCCAATTAAAAACCAGGGGCACAAGTTTTACAAAAAGTTAAACATATGTCTACTATATACCCCAATTATTCTACTCCTAGGTATTTACCCAAGAGAAATGAAAGCACATGTCCATGCAAAAACTTGATTCACTCTTGTTCATAGCAGCTTTATCTGTAATAGCCCCAAACTGGAAACAATCCACCTGTCCATCAGCACATGAATAGGTAAACAAATTATAGTATATCCATACAATGGAATAGTATTCAGCAATGAAAAGAACTGAATTGTTGATATGTGCTACAACATGGTTCCATTTCAAAATAATTATGCTGAGTAAACAAAGCCAGACCCAAAAGAGTACAGTATGATTTCATTTATATAAAATTCTAGAAAATGAAAACTAATCTATACTGACAGAAAAGAGATGAGTGATTACCTGGGGCTTAAGGGGTGGTAGAAGTAGGGAGGGGCATGAGGAAACACACGGTGATGGATATTTCATTTATTATGGTGATGGTTTCATAGGTATATAGATAGTCGAGATTTTATTAAATTGTACACATTAAATAGGTGTGTTTTTTGTGTATCAATTACACCTCAATAAAGCTGAAAAAAAATCATAGACCCAGTAGAAAGTTCATGAGTTTTGGAATAACAAAAATCTGGCACAAAAGCTGTGACATATTCTAGTATTAGCTATGTGACTTTGGGAAAATTACTCAGCCTCTCTAAGTTTTTGTTTCTTTATCTGCAGGACAGCAACAATAAGGCATTCATCTGGCAATTAAATAAGTAACCAATTATGCCATTTAGAGTTGTGGTGAAGATTCTGCTGGATAACATAAGTGAAAATACTTCACATTGCCTGGTACATGGTGTTCACACAATACTACAGTGCTACAAACATTAGCTACTATATTTACCTTGATCACATCTTGCTCCCTTCCATCCGGGGCTGCAGTAACAGGTCCCGGTGATGTGGTCGCAGGTGGAGTTGTTCAGACAATCACATATCTGGCGACAGCCATAGCCATATGTTCCTGCAGGGCACTCTAGAGAAGGAAAGTCAAATGTAGCTTTCCAACCTTGGGAATTTGGAGCAAGGCTGTCTCTGACTGCAAGCCCTGCACATCTAGAGCTGAGTCCTTTCAGGGGATTCCTATTGAGGCTGACTTGTACCCCCAAGAGTGTCCCAGAACTGGACAGCATTCCTGGAATCATGGTGGCACTCACAGTCCAGACTGCACAGGGCTAGAGACAGGGCTGCTCAACATTAGAGCTCCTGACACTTTCAGCTGCTACATACTTACCTCTATGATGTGTATATGGAGAGTCTGTGGAATTCCCATGGAACAGATGAAGATAATCACTAAGGGCAATTTGATACAAGTCCACCAGGCAAAACTGTAGGCTGGAAGGGGCCTAGACTGAAGAGCACTAAAGATGCTTTCTTGAGAACATATATATTTTACTGTAGGCTCAGGGATCTTCATAAACGCACATTCTCAATTGAATTAGCCAGGAATAGGGGAAGATGCAAACAATAAGTTTTGCTGATTTTCTAGGTAAGAACTTCATTTGCTATGGAGTGATTCAAACTCTGGATTTTGTTGAAGTCTTGAAGACGAAAGTAATAGGATTCTTACTATGCGGTCTTAATAAGAGTTAGGCATGAATTTCAAAGGATAGTGTAAGCATGTTGAATCTAAAAATCTTCGTGACAAAATATTGATATTTTTCATAAAGTGAGCAGCAGGGGGCAATGTGCTATTATTATTAGAATTCTCTGTCAAACACAGGGTTTCTGTTTACAAATAAGCATTGGGAGAAGTCTCCAAAAATAGGGACACTTTAATTTGCTGTTGAGAGTAATCATGGAAGCACTTAAGAGGTTTTCTTATTTAATAAGACCTTAACCAGTCATCTGGCATTCAAGTAAAATTTTGAGCCTATTCTGGTTTCCATGCATATTTAGACATTTATACACAGACACACAATATTTATATGCACAATAGAGTTATGTATGCAACTGTGTCACTCAGTCAGGATCTGTTTCATGACTCAATGAAACAGTGATGCAAAACTAAAATTGGGCTGTCTCTGTTGTGAGCTGATTCCTGGACATCACTTTTGTTACATTTGCTAGAAAGAGGATATGCAAAAATACCCTAGGGTTTAGCACATAAAATTGAGGCAACCAGGTTCAGAGTGGCTCTGTGAGGTGCCAGTGGAGTGGGGTGGGGAGGGGTGCTTTATTGTCAGAGTCCTGCTATCCTGATCAATCTTTCCAGGCCACACCACTCCTATGGCCATAATCTTGGCAGATCCTTCCCAAGAGTACAACCTCTGGTGAACAGGAATTGTTCTTCACCTTTTCCTGCCCAAAAGGTTTTATCACAAGAAAGTGGGTCTGATACAGCCCTAAGCCCTTATTTATTTATCGTGAATACTGAAAGAAAGTCATAGAGGAAAGGAATAATAAACTAATTTGCAATATTCAATTTTATTAAGACTAATGTTTTTATAACTCTGTGAGGGGATGCATAGCTAGTGGGGTGGAAATAAAAAAATAAGGATGAGTAATTCCAATGGCATATTCTCCCCCAGTGGGACTTAAACAAAATTTTAAGGCAGTATGTTGTCTGGAAGGTTGTTAAGACTAAGATGAGAAGTTGTTAATGGAAGCAGTATAAAAGTACGATCTAGAGAAGGTTGTTGAAAGGGTGGCAATGTTTGCATGGATTTGTTCCCTCACCAGCAACAGGGATTGGCCCTGGGCCACCAGCCCTCCTCCCCACCGCATGTACTGTCCTCCAATGTGAGACCCGGGTTCTGCCTCTGCCATGAAGAAAGCTCGACTGGATCTTTTAAGGCTCTGAGCAGCCACATTCCAAAAATAAGAAGGAGAGGAAGGGAGAGCCCAAAAGAACAGAATGGAAAACTTGAATTCTGTCTTCATTCTTGTAGTCACACCTCCTCCGCCCAGAGCAGTGAGTAACCAGCGATGATCCCAGGGAGGCCTGACCTCTGGGAGGGGAAGTCAGTCAGGCTGAGAAGTAACCAGCCATCAGCTCAAACAACCTCGGAGTGGTGAATTCTGCCTTAATATTTCCTGGCATCTAGGAAATGTGATTCTAGAGGAAAAAAATACCACCCAGTGATGCCACACTCTCATACTTACTCTGCTCACAGTGCCGTCCCATGAATCCAGTGCGGCAAGTACACTGCCCGGAAATGTGGTCGCAGTCAGCTCCGTTTTGACATTGGCATATCAGTGCACAATCTTTTCCATAAAACCCTAGAGGACATCCTGTGGGAGGAGGGAGGACAGTAGGAGTCAAGAGGCTGCTGAAGAGAAACACTTGGAGGCTCGTGCCTCTAACATATTTGTGTTTAAACTTGAATGACACTGAGCCATCAGAGAATACAGTGAATAGTACATATCTCAGCTTGCCACAAGAGCTTCTTTGAAGTCCCAAGACAGGGCTCTTGCAAGGAGGTTGTAATTCATAAGCAGGAGGCAGAAGAGTTCCATTCCTGTCAGTGTAACCATCACTGGTACCCCTGGAGGCAAGACTAGTGCCTTCTAACAAAATATCCCTTCAATCCTGGAAGAATAGGACATTTCCTTTCATTCTTTCACATTTCTACTAGAATCCTGGACTCAAATTCCAATGGACTGAGACGGGTACTTTATATTAAAATTACCTGTATGCTTTTACTTGTAGTACAGAACATCTCTATTGTTGCTACTAGCCTTGTCCACTGTATCTGTTATTATCTTAGATAATATCAACTTCCCTGAAGAGGTGTACTAGAATGCTTACCTTAAAAAACAATTGTACTTCACAGGTGCTTTGTAAAAAGCAATAACCCTTCACACTGCTGCATGATTTTCAATGCTTAGACCGGCGAGTCTCTTGAGCTAAAGACACCCACAAATTCTGTTGGCTTACATGGGCTGGCAGCTGCCCTGCAAGAGTGTCTTGGGGATCTCTGGCGTGATGAAAGATTCAATGCAGGCTGATTCAATGATTGTTTCCAAATATTACATATGCTTTTCATTTTCTCATTTTCTTATGGAACTTTCAAGAAGCAGAGGCAGTGCCCAGATGCCAGTACGCACTGATGACTCCCTGCTGTCATGCATTTATTTAGCACCTACTCTGTGCCAGATTCTTTTCATGCATTCTCTTGTTTAATCTTTACAGCAGGCCAGAAATGCAGGGATGGATATTCCCATCTTGTAGACAGGAACTAAGCCCCAAGTACCCTAAGTCACACAGCTGGCAACTGGCAGGACGGCAGGGCCATGATTCAAACGCAGGGAGGTCTGGCTCTGGACCCCATGTTGTTCCCACTGTATCATGTTACTTGCACTTGAAAAAGGGTTCTCTGTTTGAAGCACGTTCTAATTTTAGAATTATAAATAATATCTTACAAGTACCTTTCTCTAAGAAGTTAAACAATATTTATGGATATACGAACTCTGAAGAATATGCTTGGGCCAGCTACCTTCCTTGCCAATTATCCTTTTCAACTCCTCGTTCAAGGTCTACATTATCTTCTAGAAAGTTTCTAAAGACTTTTTCAGCCTATTCTTTAATTATGTACTCTAATTAGTATTAAATAAGAATTGCTCAATTTCAGACCCATCTGTCCTCCTCAGCTTCTTGCTATTATTTTAAAATATACGCTATTATTAGTACTTAACCATAACACATGCCTTCCTTTCTTGTCTCCTTTATTCAACCGAAGGTAAGAGGTCAGAGAATGATCTTCCTTCCCCAATGATGCTCAGCTTTGGAGTAAGTACTTTGCACACTATATCCTATCATGCTAAAAGCCTAATGGAAGAAAAAATGATTAGGATGCTATGAATTACAAAATGGGGAAAAGAACTAGGGCAGTGGCTCTCAAAGCATGTTCCCAGCCTGGCATTACTACCAGTTGATAAAAATGGCAATTCTCAGGTGCCAGCCCAGACTCGCTGCTTCCGGCTTTCTGGGGATGGAACTAGCTTCTGTGTTTGTTGTGTCCTCCAGGTGATTCTGAAGCTTGCTACCATTCGAAAAACACGGAACTCCACCTTTTCCAAGAGCGCACATTAAATCAGGCAGTGAGGCTTGTTGTCTTCTCTACCTTTCTAATCTCTATACTTATCCTAACTTTTGTGCCGTTAAAGGATTGAGAATTTGATCCATATAAATATGATTTGGTTAAAGGAGAGAAGAGAAATAAACTGCATACCATCACACAGCATTGCTCTACCTCAGTGGAGATAGAACCTAGAGACAGAATACTTGGAATGAAGTAGCTCTTAATCACTTAGAGAAATTTATATGTCTACAGGTCATTAGGAGAGGGAAGTACTCCAACCTCAGGGACCTTTGTTGAGCTCCAGTCACGCATGCGGAGGGTAAGGCTGTTTCCTCCTTGGACAAGGCTCCCCTTGGTGAGCCTCAGAAGGCTTGTCACTTACTCTGAGTGCAGTAGAGCCCTGTCCAGCCAGGAGTGCATTTACATTCCCCATCGTAGGCGCTGCAGAAAGCTCCATTGTGGCAGTTGCACGTGTGGATGCAGTTTGGGCCCCAGTGGGCAGGTGGACATGCTGAAATTACAGGTGTGGAGAAGTCCATCAGAGTTCTGAGGCCAATACTAAGTAGGGAGAATTCCATCCACCTCTACACATCTCCCTGCATGTGAGAGGTTAGCAGTGTACATCAGGACTAAGAAAGCACACTGCTCTGAATTCTGCACTAAATCCCAGATGGCCATGGCAACTTCAACAACGACTGTCATTACTGACATATGTATTCATTTACAACTGCAGAGTGAGGTGGCTGGGGCAAAAATCACCTCAAGTTTACAGATTCAGTTATTAAACAAACACATATTCAACACCTACTATGTACCCAACACTGTTCCAGGCACAAGGGAGATAGCAGAGGATAAGACAAAGTCCAAACCATCCTCTGGAAGCTTCTATTTTGGTAGGGGAGGCAGGCAAACCAACCAACCAACCAACAAAATGAAAAATCAATGGTGGTAGGTATTATGAAAAAACATAAGGAGGATAAGGAAGACAATAATTTTGGGAGCTACTCCTCTGAGGAAGGCCTCTGTGAGGAGAGGACATTTGAGCAGAGATAAGGTGTGGAAAATGACTTGACTCAAGAGAGGTTAAAGGACCCAAGGCCGCATGTAGCTCATGTTCACAATTTCTAAATCCTGTACCCTTCAGTCTACTCTAGAGTTGCCACTTCAGGCTCCTTTTAAATATTGAGGTTCCCAGCGGTATGTAAAAATTGGTTTCCTTGTAAAAACTCTTAACTGGAAGATCCAGAAAATAATACAATTAAATCATTAGGGGTCACTGCCGATTGAAGAGACATCAGAAAGTCAGATAAAGTATCTGTGAAATAATAACATAAGATCAGGGGGTAAAATAATTTCACTGACAAAAAATACTTTTTATTCATATTAATACTTTAGGAACATAATTGCATAAAAGGAGGACCACCTGTAATTTCTATATGGCTACCCCATAGGGAATGTGGACCAATAAAGACAATCAATAATACATATGAAGTAACTTTTTAAATGAAAAAAATTCTTCCATAATTGTGTGCACCGTTTTTGTCCAAGAGCAAGGGGAAAATACTAGCTGACACTTGAGGTCTCGAGTGAGCATTGGAACAAATTTTCTAAATACAACACCCTAATTTTACAGATGAAGAAACTGAGCACACAAAAGGTTAATAGTGACTCGTACAAGGTCACATAGATTAATAAAAATATTTGTTATTTGTTAGACACATACAGCTTTCCCAAAGCCACAGTGAGACTCAGTGAAAACTGTTGAAGCGTCTAGCCCATTTGATGCTCAGTGAAGCACTCTTTACCTAAAACAACCTATTCCTTAGATGATATTTAACCAGCTTCTGTAAACCCATTTATGTTCACAATATATTTTTCTGAGGTAACCCACTGCCATTAGGTTTTTCTCCCTATATTTGTTATGATCAGAGAATGGGAATAAGCATCACTCAACTTTATATTCCCAAAAGGTAAACGTAGAGATAGTGCTTTAAAAAATCATTTTCCCAAGGACACCTGCCCCTTTAAATGTACCCCTTTAAGTTTTCAAAGTCTGTGTTTTCACTGTGAAGGACTTTGCTCTCTTTAGACAGGCTCACAATCAGCTAAGAAGAAATATGAAGATGGTTCCATAGAGTTCATAAGGGAATCAATGAAATCAATGATCCCCAGGAGAAGCAAAGGCTTTTGCCAAATAAGTCAGCTTCCTGTGGAGTGATTATTGGGACAGGCAACACTATAGTCTCCATTCATAGTTGTGTTTCTATTTTTATTCCTTTCAGCACATTCCTCCTCCAAATGAGGAAGGGACAAATTTCCAAAATAAAGACTACTTTTTAAAGGAGCAATATAAATCAATCATTTTATGACAATGATATTGGACCTTTTACTCTTCCCAAACCCATATGCCCAACCATCAGTCAGAGCCCTTGCAACACATGTAGATTTAAACAGACTGATTTCTTCTGACGTGATGCCCCCAGAATGGAGTGAAATCATATCGCATAACACTTCTTTCACCAAAGAGCTACACTTCTGAGATTTATTAGCTCTCTTCCCTTATTCCTAAAAAATGGGGTACAGCCTGGACTACTTATGGAAAAAATTAACATTCAGAAAAAAATCTTCCAGCAAAAAATATATTGCTCATCAATTAGTATTTGCAGGTTGCTTGTAACTGTGAAGTTTGAATTAAATTATCAATAAAGCACCATGTAAAATGACTGCACACAGTCATTCTTTGATTTCTCTTATGTGCATGATGGGGGAATTCAATATAAACTGAGAGTGTTTCATAAAATTTAAAATGAATGAAACCAGATTACCCCATACATATGCTATTCTTTGGTCGAAAGTTGAATACTTTTAGACATTGCACTGACCCTTTCAAAACATTCATGAATGACTTATAGTCAATGTCATTTTTTTCATGACATGGGTGCTCTAAGAGTCATCTATATAGTCCCTTATAAGGTCACACAATTCCTGTCTGAAATCCAGTGGTGTGGAAGGCACTTGGGTGATGCCAAGGTGAAGCTAAGCATATTAGGTGGGCAGTTCGCTCAGGTTCCCAATAGGTTTCTAAGGCTCACATCATTTAATTCCATTTTTTCTTTCTCTGTAATTAACTCTCCAGATAAACACAAAATGAAGAGATAGATTTCTCAATACAGCTGTTTTTGCTTTATTTCAATGGACGATGAATCACTGAAAAGGGGATAAGCAAAATGTTACATATTTAGGTTCTTTCCAAGACATTATTTGGATTTAAACATAGGACCATTGCATAGAGGTCATAATGGGAAAAAAAAAAGAATTTAAAAAAAGAATTTAAAGTAGAATATGTCTTTTAATTAGTCATATATTCTTTCTTGATTATATAAACACACTCATACTTCAATCCTAAAGAATCTGAAAACAAACAAATAAGACCAGTTTATTAATTGTTCTCAGACAAGACTTACGTTGAGAGCAGTCACTGCCGATCCAACCGGGGTAACACTGACAAGATCTGTCAATGGGGTTACAGGTTCCGTTGTTGGTGCAGGTACAAATTCCTGCACAGTTTTTCCCAAATCTGCCACTGGGACACACTGTGAATAAGCTATAGGTCAGTAACTCACAATCAAAACCCCTCTCGTAGAACCCTAGAATCTTAGCACAGGAAATAACTTTAAAGGTCACAGGCCCAGCTGCTCATTGGTAGCTATCTCTGCTCAACAGCATCCTTCATCTTGAATGGGCTCATTTTTACAAATCCATGAAGCCAAAGATTTGCATTAAGGCATCACAAACCAGGGGACATCATTGCACTTCTAGAAATATGACTTCACGACTTCTTGCTCTGGGAGTCTAAAATTCTTCCGCATATTGATTTTTTATGGGAGGACATGTCCAGCTAAAACTGAAGAGTAGCACATCTCAGGAAATAAAAAGGTTTTGTTGGAGTGGCAAGCCAGCTTTTCCAAAGCTCAAAGTCCTATCTGAGAAGCTGCAGACACAGCACAGCAGAAGACATTCCCAGCAGACAGCTGAAAACATGGCCTTCAGGAAGGCCAAGGGGAGGCCTGAGGACAGACTCTCCCGGGCGTGCTCATCACCACCCAGCTGTCCAGGATGCTTCATGCCTTACCTTCATTGCAGAGGGCGCCTGTGAAGCCAGGCAAGCAGTCACACAGGCCGGTGATGTGGTGGCAGGGCCCGCTGCTGTGAACGCACTGTGGGCATGTCTGGCTGCAGCGATGCCCATAAAAACCAGGGGAGCAGACTGAAAACAGAAGGGAAATCAGCAGTTATCCTTCTGAGATGCGTTTGTCTCGCATTCCAGATCGGGATCTAGTTAAAGTTTGAGAGGTTAAAAAGCAAAACCTTAAAAAAAAGTAAAAAAGATACGGAGAATTTTCCAAGTAGAAAACAAGAACAACGAAGGAACAAAGGAACTCTTTAATGAGGAAAAGAAGCCACTAAACTCTGAGTTTCTTGAGAGCAAGCAAATGTCTTAGTCTTCTTTATTTTCCCATTTAAGGCCCCAGTTAGCTCAAGTCTTGGCATAAAGCAGGGCTCCAGGAATTTTCATTGAATAAATAAAGAGATAAAAAAATTGAAATACTAATAAGTCTCAAATAAGTACTCTCAAACCATTTGTTGATTCTTTATTCTTTAAGAGTCGTTTCTGGCAATAAAAATCGATCAACAGTCAAAATTTGAAGATTTTTCCTCCTCAAAATGGTCCAGGTTAATGACTGTAATCGAAAAGTGATTAACCAAAATGCTATATACTTAAGTTCTTGCCAAGATATTATTCAGATTTAAATATATGATAACTGCATAGAATTCTTATGGGGGGAAAGGCAATTTAAAAAATTACAATAGTATAACTTATAATTAGTTACATATTCTTTTTTGATTGCATTTACTAAAAGATTATTTAATCTTCTAACTCAGAAGTCTTAAGGACCAATGTCAACAGTCTCCTTTTTCAACTTTGCAATTCCATTTTCCCCATAGCACTAATTTTAAGACTACTAGCAGGATGAATGATTTGCCTCAAGGTTTGGCTGATGTTGACGTCTGGTAATTGAGGTAAGGCCAATGCCAAATTGCTGAATAACATATTTACAGGTCAGTGAATTTCTAGAACACCATTCCAAAGCTTTCAGGAAGGGTGAAGAAATATATCCTGATGGTTGTGCCAGTGAGGCAATGAAGTAATTATTGAGAAGAAATGGTTAAATCCCCATCTGTTAGGTTAGTTCTGAAGGCTGGAAAGAATGAAGCTCTTAGGGAAGTGCTCTCAACACAGTTCTGCAAAGGACAAGTGAACCATTACACTCTCTTTTGCCTTCAACTGCAACAGGACATCACTATAAACTGAGAGGTGGGACAGAGATCATTATTCAATACATGGTGCCCAGGGAAGGGAAGGTGGAAATTACTGCCTAATGAGACACTTACTCCTCTGACAAGTGGTGCCTCGGAAGCCTGGTGCACACTCGCAGATGCCATCATCGGGGGAGCATGAAGCCCCATTTTTACAGTAGCAGGGCAGGGAGCAGTTGGGGCCCCAGCGTCCCTCAGCACACACGCTGTCACAGTGGACACCTGAAATAATGCACATGGGGCAAGGCTGAGTGAGAGGCAGTGCGGAGTTTCCACAGATGCTAATTCAAAGATGAGGACTAAGCTCACAGTGTTAAACCTGAGGATCACCAGCAGCAATGAATGGAGAGTTACCATCTTATAAATATCAATACACAGTATCATAACATTAAAATAATACCCAGAACGATTTTCTATGGAGTCACGAAGAAGGAATAACAAACTTTTGTTATATTGATTTTTCTTCTTCAGGAGGAGGCAATAAAGTGGAAGCCCAAGGGCTCTGTCTATTGCAAGTAAAATTTATCAACAATACGATATCTTTTAGCCCTTGGTGACTTCCTCCTCCTCCTCCCATTCTTTGTTTTCACAGAGAAATAAAGTGTAAAAGGATAAGGCAATGAATAGTTCCATAAAATGTTTTACATAAAGAAAACCATCCCCTGGATTAAACAAATAAACATAATCTTAAAATAACTTGATGGTGCATTGTGCAGAACAGAAAGATGCACTGACACGTGCCACCAAATTCCTCCTTAAAAATCTTACCTGACATTGGAGAGATATTGGCAGAATATCACAACTGACATTATTTGTAGCTGTTGTCTATGCTATCGATTATTATGAAACTGTATGCAGGTGTTTAACTCTCATTTCAAATACTGAGAAACTTTAGAATTAAAAAAAATGACAAAAGGAAACAGAAAGGAAAGCCAAGTTTGCAAAAATAAAACTAAAACCAGGTTTTATTTGAGATAAATAAAAGTCTCTTCTGTACATTCGTATTGGAAATACAACAGGGGCCTCTTTCTTGCCAGAATTCCTCACAACTCAAAGAAATGTTCTTCACATTGAAAGGCAATAAGTTATAATTAGTAGTGAACTGGCAGTTGCTGGCCTCAGACCAAATGAAAACACATTAAGAGCAAGCACGCAGACCCTCCAAGATTCCAGAATACTAACAACCACCCAGTACCACGATGCTGAGACGGTCATGTCTTGTGTTACAGTTTTGGCTTCTAAAGTAATCAGGCAAAAAGTCACCACAGTCTGAACCTTAACATGGAAGCAGTCCCAAACTATAATATGAATGTTGCTAATTGGTACACCATTTCCGGTGAACACTGGAATAGCAAGAAGATCCACTTTTTACTGTTCCTGTTTTTTTCCTTCTGAAAGTCTCCCACGTGGTAAAGGCCATTAAATAGGCAAGAAAGCATGCAGACCTCATTGTGTCTAGCTTGACCCAACAATAGACTTTTATTTCATTCGGACCATGGGCTGAAGAAAGGAGACCAGGTCTGTTCATAAACCAATTGGGGTTTAAATGTTTCCCATAGAATAAAGTATGAAATCTGGGCCTACTATGTTGATTTTTTTCTTGCAATCATAAATATATTATCTTTTTTTTTCAAATCTCTTTTGAAAATCTGAGATGAAATTGCCAACTCTACCCTCCCCAGATGTGATACATCAGCCTCAGAATCTTACCTGGAATTTATATCCACACCTATACTGGGCAGAAGCTTCAAACATATTAAGCAGTAAACCACTTCAAAACGAGGCTGCAAACCTAAACTTTGTTTTGAGAAATTAAAGAAAGTACCAACAAGGGTAACCTGCTAAACACTTCACTCTCAATTCAAATTCAGGTCCTAGACTCTGACCGTGAGCCAAGACTCCTGCTTAACAACAGCTAAGATGGGGACACCTGCTTATCACAGAGACTTAGACAATCAACCCAGGGCATTTTGGTCTGATGCCATCAAGACAAATCCCAACGAAGATTTTGAAGAAGTGGAAACTGAGTAATTATCTGGTTAATCTGACTGATCATCATCCTGAAAAAGCAGTCCCGATTTTTTATGCTTTTTTGTTAGGGTGGGGACTTGGGGGACAGGTAAGATTTAGCCATTTATGATGACTTAGTTTATCAACTACTTGCCAAATCACTACTTCAAATTGCACTTAATAAATTCAGTTAAGATGGAATGGAGTACACTTTAGGTCAAAAGTATTTGCTGCTTTTTTATATCATAGGTTATCATGATTTATGTACAGCTTAGCCTATTCTCAATCAGAGCATGTTAAGAAAAATGACTACAGGCCAGATAGGCAAATCTGAATAAAGAGATCCTCTCTTTCATAACTGATTCCTCTTCCCTTAAGAGGTTTGTTCAGCTGATTAGCCTAGCCATCAGTCATAATCAACTATATCCTGGTAATGTTTGTATAAGTAACAAGGCCCACCCTATAGCAAGAAGATCCACTGCAGAGATAAGCTTGTTTCATATGGTTTACCCATCATTTCATTTCCAGAGAATCATAGCAAATTCTATAGATCATTGATCAAACCTTCTGTGTCCAATCATATAAGCATCTTTCAACAGACCCAAGCTTACTTGAAAATAACTTTTAGTTTAGAATTGCAAAGAAATGTTTCCTTTGAATATAAATTATAAAAATTCTATTACCAACACCCTCTTAAAAATTCAAGCCCTTTTATTTACTCTGTCATCAGTAAAAAATGAGTCAGCATTTTGCAGATACTAATGCCTAATCTATGTGAAGATAAATATCAAGTATGTCTCAGTTAGGGGGCAATTCCAGGGAAAGGCGTGGAGTTGTCTTTCCTCCTCTTGCTGTACCCTCTTCTCCTATTGCTGCTTCTCCCCTTCTGGCCCTCTGTGCCCTCCTAGTTATTTTTCCCTTCATCTTACAGTCAGAAAAGGACAAGATACATTTATTATTGCTGAGTAGTACCTTCTCTGGAGAATATTGATATTCTAAGAGAGCATGCATTCTAAGAGCCTAAGAAATAAATATCTAATTGTGGAATTTCAGGCAGTAAGTATCACGAAGAGAGTGTTGGGTAAGTGTTTCTCTAAGTCGCACCAGGTATATGACTGCTGATGTGACTTCCATGTAAGGATAACCCTGCAATGAAATATTCTCCAGGATGAAGAGTTGTAAGTTTTGCTTTAACCATTATTTCTGGCTCTGTGTGGGTACATGTGTATTATTTATATTTATCTCCTCTTATTTTTTGCCAGCTTTGCTAGGGTCCTACAAAACATCTTTTTGTTTCCTTGTTTGTCAAAGGCAGAAAAGGAAACCCAACTCAGCAAACATTCAAGGGATCTGGCCAGCTACTGGTTTGCTGTGAGAAGTTTTCTTAAAAATGTAACTCCAGGGTGATAATGACCACAGAACAGGCACACCCTGCTCTGCCTGGGGATCATGATCAGGAAGGGAGGTAGCTTGTGAAGGGGGAAGAGGACTGCAGGCTAAGGGAACAGTGGTGGCAAAGCTCAGAGGCCCAAAGAAGTGTCTGTCCTTTGGGAATTGCAAGTGTTGGGTACAGCTAAAACTCAGGGGCTGGGGAGAGCAGGTGAGGCATCTGGGCAGCCAAGCAGTGGCCACGTTGAGTTGAGCCAAGAACGCCATGCTATAGAGTGTGAACCTCCCCCTGGTGTTAACAGGGACCAAATGAACAATTTTAAGAAGGAAGGGGCACAACTAAATTTGTGCTTTATAGGAGGGCAGAAGATGGCCGGAAGATGTTGAGCCTGGGAAGAAAGAAAACCTGTCAGGTGCTCTTTTACCTGCAGAACCCCCATTTGGGGTTCCCCAAATAAAAAAATGATCAAAGTGACAAGGCATGAAACTAAGTCAATGTCAGCAGAGATGCGGGGAAGAGGAATTCTGGAGAGATATAGAAGAAAATGCAGATGAAGACTCCCCTCCAATTCTCCACCAAAGGCAATTAATTCTGGCAGCTCCCTGAGGGAGAGACAATGCCTGTTTTTGCTCACCATAGCACCTAGCACATGGGAGGTGTTAAATAAATATTTGTCGAATGAATCGATACACATAATTCCTATTTCCTGTATGATATTCAGGACCACTTTCCAATGGGATGGAGCAACCACAGCATTCTTTGCTTTCCTGAATAAGTCTTCACTCAAACCAGGAAGCCCAACATATTTATAGGTTGTATATCAAAAATGGTGACCCTTCCCTGCTAAGGAGGTGGAGATGTCTGCCTTGCTTATTCTTGAGCAGATACACATTTAGGGGCTCAGGTCTGTGTTTTTACATGTAAGCCCAGATTATTAGGCCATAAAAGAATTATATGACATCTTAAGGAAATTCCTTCAGAAGTTTTAGCAAAAAACAGATAAAAACTTTAATAGTTCAGGAAATAACTTCTAAAATATTGGGAAGAAGGGGCAACGTGGGAAGGGGGTAGGTTTAAATCTGCAGCCATCTCTGGTTCAATGGGAGCATTTCTTTTCTGATAAATGTTCTAATGCTGATAAGGAGATCTGTAAGGGACTGTTTTTGCCACGACTGAGGACAAAGAGCTCTTTGATAGCCTCCACAAGTTGCTAGGCAATGGCTGAATGATCGTGATAAACTTCAGCTAAGCAGCTCTAAAGAAATGTTCGTGCAATTAATGCCTGAAGCATTATGCCAGCGGCCTCAATGTGAAATCAGCATTCACTGGGCATTTGTGATTGCATGAATGCAGTAAATAAATCATCTGGGGTGTCATTCTTTCCCCTCTCATAGATATAACCCCAAATCCTTGTCTTACTTGATTGCTTATATTCCTTATGCCAGTATTCCAATATTTGGAGCGTTAGTGAATGAAGGAAATTATTTTGATTCAATGTCTAGTTCCTGGGCAACAAGCTATTAAACATATATTAGAGCAAAGAGAGATATTTGTTAATAATAATTGGGCTTGGTAATTATAAGATGGAGGAACTATAGTATTTAGTCACAACACTTTTTCTGCTTTTCTAATCCTTTGACCAACAAAGCAGTGGCATAGTGTAGTGTAGTGTAGTGTAGTGTAGCGTAGTGTAGTGTAGTACAGTGTAGTGTGGTGTAGTATAGAGAAGTTATTCACTGGTATATCCATCTCTGCTGATACAGCGACTGTCCTGATGCAATGTGAGCTTCTGCAGGATGGGAGTTGGCATCACTTCCTCTCCGTGTTCCCAGCACCCAAGCATTATGGTTGCATAGAACCTGGAGACACTCAACAAATGGTTGTTAAACCAAATCTTTCTATTTGGATACTATGGATTTTAAAGACCCAGTAAAAAAGAATCTGCTTTATATAGTTCAACAAAGTTGAAAAAAGTCTTAATAAGTCATATAAATCAGAGGTGTTTGCCTTTGCACTTGCAAGACAAAAAAAAAAAAAAAAAAAAAAAAACCAGACACCATGGCCTGCCTCAGTCTGGACCCAGATAAAAGCAAGTAGAAAGGATTGCTAGGCAGATCTTGGAGCTTTGGTTTTTTCTGTGGCCTTTTTTTGTGGGGGGAAATGAGCACCTCCCTTCACCCTCACAGCAGGGGCCCAGCCTTCTGCTTTTATATGATCCCCTCTCCCAAGACCAAACAGACAGACATATACATATGAACCTGCAGACACACTCTCCAGACCTCAATACCCAAAAGGGTCAGATAGTGAGTCATTTGTACTTGTGACTGATTGGGTGCAGGCATGTTAATTAAACTCATTTGACTAAAGTTATTACCTCCAACTTGGATTTGCACTTATATGTCACTGGACAAAGGAAGGTAGGTCTCCCCTTATTTTAACAGTTCAGGCATCCCTTAGCTGCATGAGACATCACTTCACGACAGATTAGTCCCTGAAGTAGCAGCTCACTCACTCAGCTGGTCAAACTTGCTGTTTGGTAAAACATGGAAAGGAGAGCTTTCCTTGTGGAGGGAGGATGCGGCCACTCTAGGCCTGGTTCTGCTTGCTGGGAAGAGCGGAGAAGTGGGCTCTTCGCATCAACTTGCCCACAGGTGCTCCTCCTTCCAATTCCACCCTTCCTGGCTGGGCTCAGATGAGCCCCCAACCTCTCCTCTTATTCTCCTTCCCCTCCCCTTACAATTATACCATGCCTTGATAGTCTCTCCTCTCTTTCTCAAGATCCCTAGAGTTTCATTGGGTGTCCTATTCTCCTTTTTATCTGTTTAGTGTTTAACTTTTTTATTCTGGTATAAACACATCCTTGAACCTCCTCTTCTCATTTGCCATTGATTATGTGGTTTCTGTCAAAGAAATGCACCCCAGACCCCAAGCTCTTCAATAACTAGAGTAATATGACACAGCAGATGCCACTATGCAGACCGTAACTGCCACTGCCTGCCTGGGTCACCAGGGCAGACAAAGCCACCAAGTAAGGTTTTGCAAGTTGTGCACTATGCAAGAGCCCCTGCCCAAGGGGCTAAGTTGGGGCAGAAATCCGGCTTGCACTTCATGTGCCAAAGAGTACATCCTGAGGGATTTCCAAATCTTTTCCAAATTTGTATCAAAGTTGCTTTCTGGATGGGCAGAGGCTCCATAATCTTCCTCCTCCTCAGCCACTTTCCAAATTCTCATTTAGTAGGTGTGAGGTGGGGACTGGGAATATGCAAGTTCAAAGAGTTCCCAGGTGACAGTGATCTTAGCCAGGGCTGGGAATGAGGCCGGACACCGCACATGTTCCCAGTCAGCTGGAATGAAATCTTGATTAGCTGTAATGCTCAGCAAATGGGTGTTCTGGCTGACTGAAGTCAGAGCAGAAAAGAAGACATAAACTTCAGCCTGTTTCTGTAATTTTGGGAAAATGCTTTTATAAAGTATATCACTCCACTACTCTGGAAACACACATACATAAGTATACACAAACACTCATAATTATATTTCATTGACATCTGAAATTTCAGTATAATCATTTTGAAAAGCGAGCCTCATTTTATAGCAGAGAGAGAGAGAGAGAGTGTGTGTGTGTACCAGAGGTCCAGAAGTGTAGGAGAAGCAGCATAGGACACAGCCTAAATCCTGAATGGTATTTCATTTTCCTCATTCTTCTACTGCAATCTGCCTCTTTTTGATAAAATGGTGTATTGGCTAAAAATGACAATAAATTAAGGTTTTAAATAACCACATACTACAATAAAATGGTACTTTTTTTGGAAATAGGATCTAAAATGTCAAACACAACTTTTATTTTGTTTACTTTTCATAACAGTATATTTTGAGGACTTATTTTATGACTAGGTAAAATAGGACTATCAATTATAATAGAAATAAAAAAGCCTCAGTTGCTTTGAGAGAACAGTCAAATGCTAGATAGTGGGTTGAAGTTATAAGAAATGGTGGATGTGGGTACACAGTAAGACAGCAAGCCATCTTCCTTGGCATCTCACCTTAGGGTGAGACTTCCTCAATTTAGTCATGTCAATTCCTTTGTAAAGAGGAACAAGGCCCTCCTGACTCTTATCTCTGGCTCCAAATCCAACTGATCAGCCTCTCCCCACAGTGTCCACAGTTGACGGAGCACTTAAGGCCATCTTGTTGATTTGATCAGGGGAAGAGCCCTGGCTTCTGTGTCAGATTTCACTGATTTATTCATAAAAGCCTCACTACACACAAGCCTCCTATCCTACATACTGCTGCCCTGTCCAGGGATACTTAACAGTTCACCTACAGCAATCTCAGCAACAGGGATGAGAGGAAATAGAATTGCTCGCTTCCCTGGGCTTATGTTTATCTTTTGACCTCAAACCTGGTGTCTTAAATGGAAAGTAAAACCTTCTTTATGTTCAAAAAGGTCCTAACAGGGTACTAACCCTAAACAATTTTATGGGTAAAAAATTATTAGTCTGTCCAGTGTAGACAATGAAATGATGACCTTTGTAAATAATATACAGAAGCTGCTCTTTCTTTAAAAAAAAAAATAAGCCAATTCTTGGTCCAATTGTAGGTGTTTTTTGGAACTTCAGTAATTTTCTTTTCCTCTACATGTGTTTTTGTATACCAAGTGTATTCTGTAATTGTGAGGGATGACCTCACAGCAGGCTTAGATACTGACAGATGCCTACAGACCAACAGCCCACACAGAAGACCCAGAAATGAGACACTGGGGCAACTTAGCTGGTCTAGGAGCAATAATGACTGACAGGCCATGAGGCAGAGATGGTAGGCAACAAGCAATAGAGCAGCATGAAGCAGTAGTCTTCCCGTTTAGAGAAGCAGGCCGGCCACAGATGGACAGAGGATTACAAGATTACATTGTGTGACAAAGCCACTGCATTCCCGTAGGAGCTTGATAGGTCTAAGGCCAGATGGGATAATTTGTCTTACCCCATGACCCAGACTGTGGAATGCAACTAACACATTTTCCGGCTGGCTTCAGGCCAAATCCTATCTCTTGCTCTTCTCATGTACACTAGAGTGTGCCTTTCACAGGATAGTTCTAAATCATCAAAGCAGGTGGACACTTGAGCAGTGACTGGTGTGTTCAGGAACACCTCACATTCTTTCTATCTTTATAAGACAGAAGTAGATTTGGTGGAGTGTTGTATAAAACAAAAGATGTGGTCTCTCTGTTAGAAAATTCTGAATTTGCCAGAAGGTTTAAAATTTTATTTTGCTTCACCGTGGTCATTGAGAAATTAGTATCGATCTCTCCATTTGAGAACTTCAAGAACCCTAGTGAAGTCACAAAATCTGGTTCAATCCCTAGTTGATGCAGTTTTAACATTTGGGGATGAAGAGCCAAGCTGAAACATTGGAAGGCAGAATTTCCTATTGTGAAGTCAAGTTATCTCAGGTGTTGCAAGTCAAGATGGAACTACAGGGTTGGGGAGGCCTCGTGTCTGTGGGTAGCTCGTATTGGTAGAAAATAAAGTCCATTGCACCAGCCTTAGCCTGTTTCCCAAGGTAGCTCTCAGACACTAGAAATCAAGCACATGACAGTTCCTCTCAGTTTACTCCTTTAGAAACCAAAGAAGCTCTCAACATTTTCCAAGGGGCTGAGAGACACTACTGAAGAGGTTGCTGGTGACATCCCATGTTTATGAATCTGAAGACTTCATATTGTTAAGTGGACAGTATTCCCCAAATTGATCTATAGATTCAATCTCCATTAAATTTCCACCTTGCTTCTTTGTGGAAATTAACATATTGATGTTACCATTCACATGGAAATTCAAGGACCCAGAATAGTCAAAACAATCCTGAAAAAGAAAAACCAATTTAAAAGGATTTCAATTTCTCAGTTTTAATGCTTCCTCCTAAGCTACAATAATCAAAACTGTATGGTGCTGGCATAAGGAGAGACATATAGACAAATGAAATGAAATACAGAGTCCAGAAATAAATCCTCTCACATTTATGGAATGCTGAATTTTAAAAAGGGTATCAAGACAATTCAGTGGGGGAAAGAATAGTCTTTTCACAAATAGTGCTGGGACAACTGGATAGCCACATGCAAAAGAATTAAGTTGGACCCCTACCTCATATTGTATGTAAAAATCACCTCAGAATGGATCAAATATCTAAATACAGAAGCTAAAACTATAAAATTTTTAGGAGAAACATGGACATAAATCTTGTGACCTTGGATCAGGCAATTTTTTTTACATTTAACACCAAAAGCACAAGCAATGAAATAAAAAAGATAAACTAGACTTCATCAAAATAAAAACTTTTCTGCTGCAAAAGTCATCATCAAGAAAGGAAAAAATAACCCAAAGAATGGAAGAAAATATTTGTAAATTATATATCTGATAAGGACATATATCTAAAAAATATAAAGATTATAACGCCATAGTAAAAAGAAAATCCAGTTAAAAAATGAACAAAGAGTCTGAGTAGGGATTTATATAAAGAAGATAATAGAGATGACCAATAAATGCACAGAAAGATGTTCAATATCATCAGCCATCATGGAAATGGAAAGCAAAACCACAATGAGATACCACTGAACACTGACTAGGATGGCTAGAATCAAAAAGTCAGATAATAACTAGTGCTGGTGAGGAAATGAAAAAAATAGAACCCTCGTATATTACTGGTAGGAATGTAAAGTAGTCCTAGAAGAAGAACAATGTTTTTGCTCATGATACTTGGAAGGTGGCACTAAATATCTTAGCAAGTCTGTATACCATGAGCAGAAACTTCTTCTTTCAGTATCACTTTTAGCTTGATAAACTTCCTGGCTGAAACCGTGAAGCTATATAAATAAGGAGAAACTCCCACCCTGTGGTTACAGAATTTGTACTCAATCATATTATGAATTTGTCATGACCAGAACATTATCGTAAAAAAAGAAAGTTTTAAAACTTTTACTTCCAGCAATGAACATTTTAATATTTGCATATTAACCATACAATAATATGCATATGCATATTCACCATATTAATATCTGTATTTTTTTGCCTCACTAAGGTGACCCTTGTCATATTTTTAGGGTTTATTTCAATCATTCTTTCTTCAGTGCTCAAAATATACCACAGTGGTCTTGCTGAACTCTTCAAAGCAATTCACATTTTCCCCATCTTGCTGGCCTGAATTTTGACAGCTGGACCTTACTTGTAGCTCAAGAGAACTGCCCCTACACAAATCAACAAAAAATCAGTCCTGGATTATAGATTAAAGGTTTCAGTTTACTGGAAACTTTATCGAATTTTCATTTTTTTTGAAAAGTTGACTTGTGTGTGTTTCTGTGAAGTGATAAGGAACAGCACTAGGTGTTAAGTTGGCGGGTTTCACCTTTCAATTAGCGGTCCTTGGCTCTCACCTGACCACCCGGGGAGGCAGCGGCAATGGCCCGTGGTAGGGTGGCAGCCATCTGCGTGGCTGCAGTCGCAGCGCTCAGCACAGTTCAGCCCGTACGTGCCATCCTGCATGGAAAACAGCATCAAAGGCAGCAATGAGGGCCTGGGAAAACCCACAACAGAAGAGGAAAAGGCCACTGTCAGCCATTTCACATACAGTACCCTGCTGTCCCAAACGCTTCTTACAGGGATGTATCTTTATTTTTTTTTCTTTTTTTTTTGAGATGGAGTCTCGCTCTGTTGCCCAGACTGGAGTGCAGTGGTGTGATTTCAGCTCAGCGCAACCTCGGCCTCCCGGGTTGAAGGAATTCTCAGCCTCCCGAGTAGCTGGGACTATAGGCACCTGCCACCTTGCCAGGCTAATTTTTGTATTTTTAGTAGAGACAGGGTTTCACCTTGTTGGTCAGGCTGGTCTCGAACTCCTGACCTCAGGTGATCCACTCGCCTCAGCCTCCCAAAGTGTTTGGATTACAGACGTGAGCCACCGCACCCAGCCAGAGGGATGCATCTTAATCACCTCTTTCTATGTCTTCTTAGTCCCCAAAATATAGGCTCCAGGAAGTCAGTGTTTTAAAGTCACTCAAACCCTAGTTTATGCCTGACACAACGGTTGGGACATATAAATAGTGAAGCCAATCATGCCAACACACTTTAAAAATTTTTTTAATTATAAAATTATAGTTTTAAAACTATAATTTTAGAGCTTTTTTGTGTGGGTCAGGGTCATTTTTTTTTTTTTTTTTTGAGACGGAGTCTCACTCTTTCACCCAGGCCGGACGGCAGTGGCGCTATCTCGGCTCACTGCAAGCTCTGCCTCCCGGGTTCACACCATTCTCCTGCCTATTTATATTTTATAAAATATTAAAATATTTATAATTTAAAAAATTTTTAAATTATAAACTAATCTTAAAAATTATAGTTTTTTTGTTATTTCTTTTTTTTATTATTATACTTTAAGTTTTACGGTACATGTGCACATTGTGCAGGTTAGTTACATATGTATACATGTGCCATGCTGGTGCGCTGCACCCACTAACTCGTCATCTAGCATTAGGTATATCTCCCAATGCTATCCCTCCCCCCTCCCCCCTCCCCACCACAGTCCCCAGAGTGTGATATTCCCCTTCCTGTGTCCATGTGATCTCATTGTTCAATTCCCACCTATGAGTGAGAATATGCGGTGTTTGGTCTTTTGTTCCTGCGATAGTTTACTGAGAATGATGGTTTCCAGTTTCATCCATGTCCCTACAAAGGACATGAACTCATCATTTTTTATGGCTGCATAGTATTCCATGGTGTATATGTGCCACATTTTCTTAATCCAGTCTATCATTGCTGGACATTTGGGTTGGTTCCAAGTCTTTGCTATTGTGAATAATGCCGCAATAAACATACGTGTGCATGTGTCTTTATAGCAGCATGATCCATAGTCATTTGGGTATATACCCAGTAATGGGATGGCTGGGTCAAATGTTATTTCTAGTTCTAGATCCCTGAGGAATCGCCACACTGACTTATAGTTTTAATTGAATTAAGTTCATTGCCATAAGTTGCCAATGAGATACATGGTACTATAAAGAAAAATGAAGATATTTTGTTACTTTTCTCTGATTATTATCCTGCTTTTCAGGAAGAAGTCTAAGCCACACAAAATATCCTGACTCACAGTCCTAAGTATGAGTTGACACACCTCCTTGCTCCTCCCCTTCCAGATCTTTTATATTTTCATGTGCACGTCAGTTTGGATGGTCTGATGGAGACAAGACTCCTCATAGACATGATTGTTTTGTTTATGGAGAAAGAATGGAAAGTTCAGCTCTTTCACCACAGATCCTGGAAAATGAGGGAGGCACTACAAGCCTTCCCAACACCACCCAAGAACTAAGAGAAACAGGGGTACAGAATTACCACAGAGGAGGAACATGGGAACCAGCATAGACAGGTAGTGGGTGCTAGATGAATAATTATTTGTCTAGAACTTGTTAAAATAAGAAAAAGAAAACAATCATTTTGTAGACCCCACCAATGTTTGATACAGCTACACAGGATTTAGTTTTGTCATGATATGAACCACTAAACCCTCAGCCTTCACTGATTTACTAACTCCTCTAAGGTATGAAAAAGGACGAGATTGTGCCAGGGGCTTTGCTTTGTCTACAATCAGATAGGGAGTAAAAAGTGATCTTCAAGCTCATCTCCAAGTACTGATAATTTGTTCACTAGACTGATGAGAGGCAGCAAAGCTGACAGCTCTGTCCATGGGATATCCATGAGTGGGATCCTTTCTACTTTGGGAAGTGGGTTGTACTTAATGAGGAGGAAGCCCAGAGAGACAAGAGCATTGTGGAAGGCCCTTCTCCAGGGGCCCAGTTCAGGGGGTCACATTGTTAACTCGCCATCAGATGATGTCCTGGAGGCAGAGAACACACACCACAGAGAGAATGCCTAATGGCTCAGGAGAAAATAATTGCTATAGAAAGAAAGAGTGATGGAAAAGAAATCAGCAGCTTACTCCAGAATGCACTTCCCGTTTGCACTCCCTGACAGCTTGAGGTAGATGCAGTATGAGATTTCTAATGACCTGTATCTCCAAAGTAGGTCAAGGGAATAGAGTGAGCTATAGGGACATCTTAAGAAATTCTTGTGGCTCCAGAGATACTTATGTTAAAAGACATTGTTTCCAAACCTTCTTTCAACACTTCCATGAGCATTTCTATGACATCAGTCACCACCCTCCTTTCAACTCCCTGCCACTTTCTACCATAAAGGCAGGGAGATTTCCATGATAATGGAAACAAAATATTTGGAGACCAGTACTGTTCACTGGCTGCCACCAAGAGATGGGTGAATAAGAAACAGAAAGTAAAGGGTGGGGGTTGAGGAAACTGAACAAGATGAAGGAAAAGAAGGAAGAAATTCTCGCAGAGCCTATCTAACCAGTTTCCATGTCTATCTCTTTTCCAATCCTACGTCCAATTTGAATCCAAATACCTGGATTCTTCCAGTAGTTACCGAAGTTGGGTTCACAGTGAGCCACTTGAAGTCAGGAAAACTGCAAAAAGAAGCCAACTTTACAACATCAGTTCCTCACAGGCGTTTTCCGTCAGGGCGCTGATTTGTGCATACCTGGCAGGGAAGTTCGCATTTCTCCCCGCGCCATCCAGGTGCACACGTGCAGGTCCCGTCCAGGGTGTTGCAGGCTCCCCCGTTGAGGCACTGGCATGTTAAGTTACAGCCAAAGCCCCATGTGCCACTGGGACATCTGATGGAGCAGTCCACCCCGTGCCAGCCTGTGCGACAAGAACGCCAGAGCATGTGAGCGAACAAAGGCAGCAGGGAGCCTTGTTGAGCCTTTCCAAACCACGTTTCTCTTTAGAAACGCCTTGGAGATGCAAGCCCCAGCCACAGCAGCAGAGAGCACTGGTTCTGCCAAGTTAGGCCTCCATCAGGAATGAACAGAAGGCACCCCTGAGGACCCAAACAGCCATGTGTGTTGTGTGATCTGTTGAGGATGCTAGCACTGCATACTAGTGGACTACTGAAAAAGAGATATAGAGTCAAAGCACCTTTAATGGGCAGTGATGCACACTGTGGAATGCTGAGTTTTGTTCAGATCAGGAAAGTGAAATATTTATATGGAAGGGAGACGAAGGATTCTGCTTGAAAACACAACACCATCTTTAAAGCAGGACCCCATTAACCAGCAACTGTGTATATCCAGGATCCTGGCTGCACCTATGGATGGACACGTTCTAGTGCTCATATAAAATTGGTGCTTGGCTGCGTTTCTTGTCATGATTCCAAGCCAGTCAATTTAGGGGCATGAACACATGTCTGCTTGTTTACTCTTCCCAAAAGTGCACCGACACAGAGACTTTTGGAGCTGGCAGTGACTTCAGAGATCATCTAATGTGAGCCTCTTCCCTTGACTCAGGAAAGCGTTCCAGCCCATACTGGATGAGGGGCTTGTGGAGGTCAGACACTGAATTTTGGTGCAACTGGAGCTAGTACCCTGGTTAAGGTTTTTCTTTTTTGTGTCTTTAGGAGATAACGTGACCAGGATCAAATTAAAGACTTATTTACCCATTCTTACCTGCCTTGCAAGTACAAGACCCGTCCACCGGAGAGCAGACTGCATCATTTTTACAGCCACAGCGAGAGGAACAGTTTATCCCATAGGTTCCCAGAGGGCATGGGGTAGAGCAGTCAATTCCCTAGACAGGTACAAGTAGCAAAATGCATTCAATTTTGCCAACTGAAATAAGGCCAACACAAATAAACAAAAATATATCTTGGCAATGCTAATTATACTTCCTCTCTAATTTTAACACACTGTATTTTTAAAATTTTGTCATAATGTCACCACTATACAAATTTTAGAAATTTAAGGGCAACACTAGCTGGTCTATGTTTAGGATATATTATTAAATGGGATCCAAAAAAGCTCGCACCTACATTAGCTTTGCCTTCATAGCAGAACTAAAACAAAACAACAATAAAAACCCTTTTTCATTGCTCGGACAAGTAGATATATAAAAATAAATTGTATCTGTAAAATTACTCTCAATAAATAAACATCAATATGAACTATACATTAGATCTCAACCCTTCCTAGACATCCTTGTATGATATGTAATATTTTTAGTAGGTAAAGCAAAGCAACAACAGAACACATTCAGCAACATGATTCACTTTATCCGACAGGGAGCTTTAAACGCAGAATTAAGCTACCAAAGGCAACTGGAGGTCATCTCCTTTCAAAACAGAAGGGACTCTTAAGACAAAGCTAATTCAAGGGCTGAACCAAAGGGTTATGACATAGGTTAGAAAACCCTTTATAAAGTCCTCTCAGCTCTGTGACTTTATGATCCACCAGTTCTACATTATGTGCTCTGGAATAATCATCAACATTCTTCATAGTTCAATGTGCTCTTTAAAATGGGAAGGAATAATTCAAGAACAACACATTCTCCTTTAAAGCAAAGATTCCTAGCCTATCACTACGAAATCTTAGAAACTGTAAGCAAAATTCTGCTCTATTATGCATGGAATACAGACATATTTATAGGGTCTGGATTTTCAAAGGGACCTAAAAACTTATGTACTACCAACTACAGAATGTAAATACATTACAAATGCTAACTCGATGTGTCTTCAAATTTTGTGGAATTAAAAACAAAAGCTGTCAACAATAATAATCTACTTGGAAAAGTAACTTCTTTGTCACCTATAAAACACAATAAAATAAATTACTTAAGGAATAATTATAATATACTTTCTGACATGTGTTTATATTAAAAATTAATGCCACATTTATAGTTTTACCAGCTTTCGCAGTCATTATTCTAAGGTAATTCCTTATATCTCTATTAGCATTTTTCCCCTCATTTTCTCTCTCTCATTAATGATGTGGATGACTTTAGCACATTCACTGTATTTCACTGGAGGTCATATAAATCATGGTACTGAGATGCTTCACACCGCACCCCTCTTCTCCTTCCTCCAGAGCCCTAGTCACTCACTTTGAATCCTGGGGCACAGGTGCACTTTCCAGTCACACTGTCACAGTCTGCCCCATTTTGGCAGCTGCAGATCTGCTGGCAAGCTTCCCCGTAGAATCCAGGAGAACATGTCTCATTACAGTAGAGTCCTGACCAGCCCGGCTTGCAGGCACATTCTCCAGACATGGGGTGACAGCTGAGAGACATGGATGAAAGGAATAAGTCACTTTGGGGTAAACATGACACCCAACTTCTGTGCAAATGTTGCTTTAGCAATGATCACTAAATGTGTGGGTAATTCCATGCAGAATAATTCAAACTTCATTCCCAGGCTTGGTATGATTTAATTAATTGGCTGAAACCTGATGGGTACTACAGGAACGTTGTATGAAATCAGCATCATCAGCATCATCTCTAGCAGGATGTATTACAACCACATCCTTTTGTCTGAAATTCTTTTTAATTCTCTTAAATTGAATGCACTAATTTTGTAAGAGGTCAACTCTATGAGAGGAGCTAAAAAAAACTCCATCCAATGGACAATACCAAACCAGTTAACTAGTATGATGTCCCAGGAACACCAAAAGCAGTGACCTTGTCAGCCTGTTTCTCCTCTCAGTTCCCTATACCTGGTAGCTGGCAGCTGTCTCCACCTGAAACAGCAGCCGCATTGACCCACCAGGCAACCAGCTGTTGCTCCATAGCAAATGGACATATCAGCTGCGCTGAGATGCACGCGTAAGTGAGTTGACACAATAGGGCCCTCTGTGGCATGCTGGCTCAAAACACATGTGCTTCTCACCACTAGAAAATCTTAACAATCAAACTAGTTCTCCTGACAACAGGAAGACTGTTTAAAGATGGTCTTCCTTGCCTGATGGAGCTAAAACCCTCCCTTAACTAGGGCCAAAAACAAACACCTGTGTCATATCCATACATTTGCTAAGTGACCTCCCATCAGAGGACTGTTCATAGATTTTCTACTCTTGGAAAGAATGACAACCTGGGAGGGATGAAGACTGAGGATGTAATCCCAGTTCTCCCACTACCTAAGTAGCCTCAGTGAAATACAGCTTCCTTGGGCCTGATGTCCTAGTCTGCCAAGTGAGGGTCTCAGCCACGCCCCATAATCTTATATCCTATATTCCTCCTCCTCCTTGTTCAGAAAATTCCTGTGGGTTGAACAGTTTGGTGCTCATTTTTGGAATTTTATTTAAATATACTTTTAGACCCCTGCTGCACCTTAGTGTTCACAGGCAAGGGCCTAGAAATTCATCAAACACTCAGAAAACATGGCATGAAGAATACCTAAGTACAGTTCTACATATAAGGTGGTTTCTTGAGTGCAGGTTTAGATTCACAGGACCAGGGCGTGAGTCTCAGATCTACTTAGAACTACTCAAGTCTGCTTATCTTCTATTATCCTTGGGCCAATTTCTTATCCTTGAGCAGTCACATGGCATCTCCACGGCATCTCAAACTTAACATGTCAAAAACTGAGCCCTTGGGCCAGGCATGGTGGCTCAAACTTGTAATCCCAGCACTTTGGGAGGCTGAGGCGGGTGGATCACGAGGTCAGGAGATCTAGACCATCCTGGCTAACATGGTGAAACCTCGTCTCTACTAAAAAACACAAAAAATTAGCGGGGCGTGGTGGTGGGCATCTGTAGTCCCAGCTACTCAGGAGGCTGAGGCAGGAGAATGGTGTGAACCTGGGAGGTGGAGCTTGCAGTGAGCCGAGATCACGCCACTGCACTCCAGCCTGGGGACAGAGCGAGACTCCGTCTCAAAAAAAAACAAAAACAAAAACAAAAACTGAGCCCTTGTTCTTTCCCTCAGTATCTACCCCTAATTGTCCAAATTTTCATAAATAGCACCATCAGTCACTTAGTTTATCTAGAAGTTTTTTTTTTTTTTTTTTTTGAGATGGAGTCTTTCTCTGTCGCCCAGGCTGGAGTGCAGTGGCACGATCTCAGCTCACTACAATCTCCACCATTCAAGTGATTCTTCTGCCTCAGCCTCCCGAGTAGCTGGGATTACAGGCGTGTGCCCCATGCCCAGCTAATTTTTGTATTTTTAGTAGAGATGGAATTTCACCATTTTGGCCAGGCTGATCTCGAACTCCTGACCTCAAGTGATCTGCCCGTCTCAGCCTCCCAAAGTGCTGGGATTATAAGCGTGAGCCACCATGCCTGGCCTAGGGGTTATTCTTGATAACTTCTTCTGCCTCCTCACTAGAATTTAACCATTCTAACTCCAAAATATATTTTGAATCCACCCACATCCCTTTATCTTCACTGTCCTCATTCTGCTCCAGCCAATGCCATCTATCTCCTCACCTCCTGAACAGCCTTCCAACTGTGCTGCCCATCTCCACTCATGCCTTATCACCTAAAGAGTAAATCATATCATTCTCCTTCTTAAAACTCTGCAAAGGCTCCCCACTACCCTTAGAAAAAAATCCAGACTGTTTAATATAGCTACAGTGACTATAAAATTTATTGTCTAAACCAGGGCATTTTTAAGAGTGAAGAGAGAGCTGCTAATAATTATACTAGGACAACAGGCCTAAACCAGACTGTCCTTGTGAAACCTGATATACAATCACCCTAAATACAGCCCGTGGGGCCTCATCATCTGGCCACTGCCTACTCCTCAACCTCTTCTTTCATCATTATTCTCTCTTTATTGCTATGCTTGACCACATTGGATTTCTCCTAGTTTGTAAAAGCATCATTTTTTTTTTTCAACTTAGGGGCGTCCACATGGGCTATTCCATGTTCTTAGGATGCAGTTTCCTTACTCTCTGCCTATTTCTCTCCAGTTTGTCTTTCCAGTCTCAGCTTAAACATCCCTTCCTCAAAGAAACCTTCCCTGTCCACCCAAATTGAAGGTAGGTCTCTCCACTTACACTCTTCCTTACCACCCTGATCCTTCTTCCCATCTCACTTTTCACAATCTATAATTCTGTTTATTTTTCCAGTCCTTTAATGTCTTCCTTCTCTTCTACACTGTGAGTTCCAGGAGGGCCAGAATTAAATCTGTTTTGCCACCTTTCACGGGCACATGGTAGGCCCACAGTAAATGCAGATTGAATGAATAAGTGAAAATGCCACAGGTGATACACAGCGGATGTGACTCCAGGGATCTAGCTTTCCCACATTAATCTGCTTCTCCCTGACATCTCAGAGTCACTGAACAATGTTAAATTATACTCAGTACATATGTATACAAAGGGGAAGATTTCCTCTAAAATTCGTTTTTAAAATGTCAAAGTCTTGGCTTAAAGGAAATAGCCATTAATCACAGAGAACAACTCATGAATGTCACCATGTTTGTGATGATATTGTAAGTGAACGCACAGACCAGGAGTCAGCATTTACTGGGCACTGAGTAAGTCTCAGCAATGTGCTGAGCACCATTTAGTTCAATCCTCACAACCATCCTAGACGGTATGATCCCATTTTATAAATGAGAAAATAGAGGCCTAGAAAGGGTAAATTATTTATTCAAAGTCTCACACAGGTAGTGAGGCAGAATCAAACTTGAACCCAGGTTTGCTTTTATACCAAAGAAAAGGGAGGTTTGCTAACAGCCTGCTGAGGGGACCAGACATGAAGGACAATTGCTAAGATTTAGAATTTGGCACATATAAAGGGGTCAACAGGATCAGTAAAAACAAATATTGTACAAAAAACGGGAAATTTTTAAGTTTACTTCAGTAAGTCCTTACATTTGATAAAGGGAAAAGAAATATTTCAAGTGATAGATTGGTTTAAGTAGCCTACCTTATCTTAACATATTGTAAAACAAATGATATTTTTGGTAGAAAATATTACTTTACATTGAAAAGTAGAAAACAGTATTCATGGTGTAGACATAATGTTAAAGAAAATAGACAATTTGGATGACAATGAATTCAACAAAGCAAGAGGCAGGCTGAGAAATTGATATTCAATGCCCCCCAGTGAGTGTTAGTGCAGCACACTGGTTTTCAGATTGATTGACACCAAAATTAGTATTCTGCAATTTATAATTAGATGTAGGAAGCTAGAGCACTTTGGAGGCATTTGATGGGTTCTCATGCAGGCAGCTTAATTGGTAATGAGATTTACATGTTGTTGTAGAAGCAGCAGTTTGGAGGTTGAAGGGTGATATACTCATTACCTGTTTTCTGTCTAAAGAACAGATTGCTTTGTGTATATGAAAATAGGATTATACACATATGGGAATAGTTGTCATTTTATAAACACATATAACTATATACATATATTCCAGGAAACTGTTTAATAGTTGAATTACAACAAAAGTCCAATACTATATAATATTGGCTGAAACAGAGTCATTGAACTTCTTTTTATTCATTTCCTTAGATGTTATTAATGATCAAATATAATGACAATTACATGACATTTGCAAATAGGCACATCCGGATTGTCCATGGCTATTAAATGTCTTTATTACCAAAAGCAGTTAATCTATCTCTCTATATTGCATGTGGAATATTATTAAATCTCAAATTTTATTTTCTTGTTCAAAATTATTTCCACCATAACAGTTAGTTTTCAGTTGAAAAGTCCAGGTCACAGTGAATATCTTTAGGCTCAATAATACTGCTAAAGTTTGAAATACTAATATTACTTATAAATATATTTAAATTCATTTCAGCTCTATGATAGATTGCAAAATAAAAATGGCTACAAATTCTTTGCAACACCTCCCATCGAGAGGTGGGGTATATTGAATCTGGACTTGGTTAGATGACTTGCCTTATCTAAAGGGATATTAGCGAACATGACATAACCAAAGGCTTAAAAAGTGTATGTTGGGGGTCTGTACTGTCTTCTGTTTTAGAAACCAGTCACCATGTGAAAAAGCCCAGGCTAGCCTGCTAGATACTGGAGATGTGTGGCTCAGTCACCCCCATCACCCAGCCAAATGCCAGACATGTGAGTGAGGATATCCAGGACCAATTAGCCTCCAGTTGATCTGCCAGCTGAACACAAGGAGACCAGCAGAAGAACCACCAAGTTGAGCCTAGCCCACATAGTCAAGCAAAAAATCATCAGTTAGTAAATAATTGTTATTTTATGTCATTAGGTTTGGAGTAGTTTTTTTGTTTGTTTGTTTGTTTGTTTTTTAATGCTGCAAAAGCTACCTGATTCAAACCCTTACCCAACTATATGGCTAAAATATATGTCAATGTGTATATCCATAGAACTCAATATGTACCTAAAGACAATGTACATTATTAATTTACACTGTATTTGTTATCTCATTAATTATAATGGAAGGCTTTAGTATATCATAAATTATGTAACAGCAAGGCTCCACTTGCTTGATAAATGCTAATGTGAACAAACTAGACTTTCAATTAATACAAGGATTCTATGCCTTTTGGTTTGAAGGGACCTTGGGCTTCCAGGAATTTTACACATAGAAGTTTAAGATATAAGAACTAGATAGATGGCTCCAATGATTAATTCAACAAGATAGAGTCATATAATCAACATTAAACTTGTTTTAATAGAAATTCGTAAAAGCTAATCTTTAAAAATACCTTTCATGATTTACAAAATCATGAAAAGACTGATTTTTTAAAATATTCGGATTATTTGGTATACAATATTAGACAGATTTTAGTGTTATTGATCTATGTAATTGTCAAAAAATGTCATGTACTTCTTTGTTAACACATATATGCTTAGGTACATATGACCTATGTCAAAATTACCACAGTATTGCCATCAATTAACTAATTCTCCACTTTGCACCTTGCCACTACTAATATGGTATCCAATTCCAACAAAACCAACATGCTCTCTGCTTCTCCAATTCTTCTCATAGCAGAGCTCTTCCTTTGCATAGATTTATTATTCCATTTGATTTCAGTTGTCTCTATGTACAACGGAACAGCACACTGGTGTAATGTTCTTAGTTGTCACTACATGAGGCTTACTTTTTGCTGCAATAAGACTTATACTGTAGGAAAGGGACCCAAATTCATGACTTGTCCCTAATCCTGCCAGCTCCTTAAATATTAGAGAGTTGAAAAACAAAACCCTGTGGAGATTATTCATTTTTATTCCCCCAAATATTTACGTAAACTTGTCAAGTAAAGAAAGGCAATATTTTCCAATGAAGAAAACCAAAGTTGACTAATGTGGCTTACAAAGTTACTTGAATCATATTGAGAATACACTTCTTTCGTATGTCCCACTAAAATGTATTACAGCACACATATGCGCGCACACACACACACACACACAGAGTGCAAACTCTATATTTTTGTTACTAACAATGGTTTAAAGAAGAGACCAACCACACGCTTTTGTTTACTTTTAACTTCTATGCATTTGGGATTTGATGTGGCTATGAGTTATCTTTCAGAAGTATAAATGAAGTAACAGCTGTGCTGAATGCAAATAAAGTAATTCTAGTAAGATCTGAACTGCTATATAACGCACTACATTTTTGTCAAACTCAGCTTTTCCAGCAGTCTGCAAAGGAGGCCCAGAATTCTAAGTTATGTGTATCTGGTCCCTGGGGGAGGGAAAGAAGAAACAGGGGTAAGAAGACATTTTCAGGGCAGACAAGGTAGAGTAGGGTGGGTAGGATCGTGGTTTCCTGTTCTCAAATTCTTGGAGAGGTTTTTGAGCTAAAAGTCCCTTGTGAGTTCTATGTCAGAGTAATCAATTCGAAAAAGATATTTCACATGTGACAGCCACATGTGAAACACTTTCACAAAACTTCCACCAGTTCACTTCCTCTCTCTAGCCTTTTTTTTTCTTCCACAGATGTGCTGTCGAATAAAAGATGCTGCAGTAAGAATCACTTTTTGATATTTTTGCATACTAAATTTGGCTAAACTCCTTGTCTCTCATTGCATCTTTGCTTCTAAGGGAATGTCACAGAATCCCTTGCTTAAGGGAAAGTTCTACTAACCTCAGCAAATTTTGTCTTTATCAGTGGTCATTAATAGAGAATAGAATTTGCTATCCACCAGTAAACCATTGAACAATTTTAGCACCTCAAATGTAGACCATCACACATTAAGTTAAAATGTCTTCCTTTTACTTGGCGATTCCTGCCCAGAGTAGCCTAGAGGCAGGAGGGGGCTTGGGGTGAGAATCACTCTATCAATCCCTCCTTCCAAATCCTGAAAACCAAGGTTAAAACTTTCACAGGACACGTCCTTCCAGGGGAAGCTGACACTCACCTATGAGTGTTTTCCAAGTGGCAGGGACACCGTTTGTCACATTTGATGCCGTAGAGCCCCTCAGGACACAGGCGTGCTTCGCAGTGCTCGCCAGCAAAGCCTGCTTCACAGAGGCATGCGCCGCTCACGTGGTAACACTTCCCTCCATTGACACACTGGCAGGTCTCAGCACAGAGAACGCCATAGGTCCCAACAGGACACTCATCCTGGCACCTACCAAGCAAGAGGCAGAAGCAAGAAGAAAGATTAGTTAGTGCCATGTGAAAATAAACAGTTAATTTGGAATGGTTTTGTTATGCATAAATCGAAGCTGCTTTTTGGTCTTGCAATTATTTAGTGATTGTCCCATTACAGGGATGAAAAGCGTTAAGATACATTACTCTGGCTACATATTGTAGTAACAGCAGCATGACCTGTAGAAAACAAAAACAAAACAAATAACAACAGCAACAAAATGAAACCAAAACAAAAATAGGAGCTTAGGACACGAGGCATGTTTACACTTGGTGCTTGCCAAAGTTACATAGCACTTTAATAGATACTAAGAAAATGGGGAAAAAATTTTCAAATGTTAGTCCATAATTATGAAATTTCAAAACATACTTTCCCAATTCCAAAGAGAAAACTTTGTGTCAAATTTGAAACTAAATTTTAATTCTCTTGGCTTTTATGTGGACATTAATTTTTAATCTTAGCCACGTTTCTACTCTTACTCAAAGCTGAATGGTAATCATTCCTCCTCAGTTAGAAAGTTCTTTAACTAATAAGCCAAGTCCTCTTTAGATCTGGGAAACTCTGAGCTACCAAAATCAGACGTCCTCGATTCCAACATGGGAAGTGCCTGCCAGTAGGAAGGCTTGGAGTTTTCTAACACGAAGTGTTTGGCTAGTGGGGTATTGCCCTCTGTTGGGAAGAAGGGCTGCCAAATGGCAAGGAGTAAAGATCAGCCCTCAAAAATTCACTTTATTATCTTTTTAAAAGTGGCATTGGAGCTCTGTCCAAGAGAAAGGATATGCTCTAGGTAAGACGAATGAGGTGGGAGCTGAGTTGCTAGAGGGAATCGTGATAGAAAAGAGAAAATGATCTCTCATTGCTCCATGGAAAGCACAAATAGTTCTTAGACTAGCCAAGTTTCTTTTTGACTAGGCCAGGTGACTGGCTCTCTGCAGCAGAAGGGGAGGTTTCTGCCAAGGGAAGGAGACAGGGCTTTGCCCAGCCGAGCACTTGCCGCAAGAAGGGTACACTTTGTCTCGGCAGCCACTTCCCATGTGGCTCTCAAGTCAGGCCAGAACCAGAGTCCAAAATGTAGGTCAGCCTTGCATTTTTTAGATCTGTATCATGTGAGCAGTAAGGCATAATAACAAATTCAACCACACTTAAAAGAAGCAGAAAAGAAACATACTTCAAAGAAATAGCGTTTCCACAAAACTTTGCATATTTTTAATGATAGGGTGCAACAAGTAACAATACCAGGGTGGGAGGAATTCTATTTTAGTGTAGAGGACAAATCTTGATACTTTTTTTTGAGACAGGTTCTGCCTCTATCACCCAGACTGGAGTGCAGTGGTGCCATCATAGCTCACTGTAACCTCGAACTCCTGGGCTCAATTGACCCTCCCACCTCTGCCGCCTGAGTAGCTAGGACCACAGGCACTCGCCACCATGTCAGGCTAATTTTTAAATTTTTTGTAAAGATGAGGTCTTGCTATGTTACCCAGGCTGGTTTCAAACTCCTAGACTCAAGTGATGCTCCCGCCTCAGCCTCCCAAAATGTTGGGATTATAGGAATGAGCCACTTGGACCAGCCCCTTCGATGCTTTTCTGGTTACCTCTGGCTCTAGCATATATTTAATGTGATGGAGACAAGGAAAAGAATCTCATGTAAATTTAGTTTCACAGATTCTAGACATCTTCAGGTGTATTTGTTAACAGGTAAAACCTTCAACTGCTCAACAAACCATTAGAAAAGTTATGGAGTAATTGAACTAATACTCAGCATAAAATAAAACGTGTGCCTAAAAGTTATACATGGGTACACCTATTTTTGGACCAGAGTGTATTTTTAAAAGGTGCTCTTTATTTTTAACCTCTAAGAAGCTTCAATAAGCCAAGTCATTTAGTTTCTTCCTTAAAGATGTAAACTTTAAGGAAATAAATGCTTAGGTACAATAATGTGGTCTCATTATGGCTCCTACTGAAGGCTGTCAGGACAACTTTTCAACCTGTCTGTTAGATTTTCTTGCAAGTCAGTTCCAAAAGGAAAAAGGTAAAGATAAATAATATCATTTTCTGTCTCCTAAAAGGATTTGAAAACAAACCCAAATGTTAAGTTTTAAACTATCTTCATTATTTCAACTTGGTAAAAAGCACAGCTTTAAAAGTGGTTGAAAGTAGTATAGATCGGAAGCCTGGGAAAGTATCTGTTACCAAATTACAGGGAACCAGTGTGTATATTTTATCATATCTTGGCAGAGACTTCCTTTCTCAGGAAAAATAAAATCTATAATAGCTGGCCTTGACCCACATTTACATTTCTAACCTACAATTAAACACACTACTAGTTTGCATTATAAATATAAAACAAAAAGTCCTATTTGAATGTTACTTACTAAAGCAGCCATTATTTAAGCTGGATTCATATTCCCATTTTATGTTTTGTCAATGTTGCACTTGTAGGACAATCCTGTTAATAATAGTTATGTCTACTTCTATCTGCCAAAGGAAAATGGTAGGATATCTTTCTAGAAGTATATATTTTCCATCTTGAAAATAAACATAATCATGAAATAGCTGATGCCTGTCTGATTGGCTGCATTAAAAGTCTTTATCAAGCAGTTTTATCTCCTTCTTGGTCTCTTTATCTTCAAGAAGCACCATTTCCCAACAAATTTTATGCCCTTAATGCTGCTTCTGCGGTTCCAAATGGAACAGAAGCTCTCAAAAATCAGTGAAATAGGAAATGCATTTTCTTAGGACAGATAGCAGAAAAGTAATAAAGATAGAGCAATAAATATCAGCCACAGTAGACATATGGAAATTTGGGGTTTCTAATTTTTTTACATTTCAAGTAATGTCCTGGAATTGGTAAGAATGGATAAGCATTAAGTAGAGATAAAGTATTAACACATCAATTCCCAAAACCAGTGAGGGTCATAGACTGGTTTTAATATTGTTTCTATTATTATGTTGCATGTCATTGTGAACTTAAGGAAAAAAGGAAGTGAGTTAACGTGTAAGGGGTGACAGGTACCGCTTTCACCCCTGACCTTCTGTGCATGTCCTTCCCTAGAGCGATTTGAATAGTTAGGCCAAACCATGATTTAGTGTGAAAGAATCGCATTCTTCATTAAACCTGGAATCTATGAATCAGCTGCCTACCTTTCTAACATCCAGAACTGCTGCTCTGGGGGAAATGTAAAAAGCACTGGGAAAGAGCCAACATTTCCACGCTCCTAGACACAGGAAAGAGTTCCTCCATTGACGACCAATGCTGCATTCCCCCAATTCCTGTCTATAATTTTTGACTTCACCTCCTTTCACCCACATTTATCTTCACCTTTAGGGTACTATGGAACACAGACTTGGCAGAGCTGTTTTGGACTTCACCTTAACAGAGTTCATCACTGAGTCATGTATCCCTTCATCCAGCTAATACTCACTGAGCACCAATCATGTGCATGGGCCCCTAATAGGCTGTCGCAGGGCCCAGAGTGATCCTACGGCAGCACTATCGGCATTCGAAACTGTTTTAACCCCTTCAGAAGGTGTTTTTTAAGGATCTGGAAACCATTGTCTCTTCACTCTTACTTGACTGTGTCATGTTACATTTACTCACCACAATATCCTCTCAACCTTTCCACAAACCCCAAAGCCTTTTATTTGGGCAATCTATGCACTACTCTGCCAGCCTACAGGGTGCCTGTTTGGATTTTTCTTATTTCCCTCTGGCGGGGAGGACTGTCCCCACATCCTGGGAATTCTGTGCAGGCTCCTAGGGCCGGCAGCCCTCTGCCCTAACCTCACTGATCAAATTTCGCTGACTTCTCAAAACAAGGGAAATGGCAAATTAAGACCCCAGCCTATCAAGGCCTTTCTCCCCACACCTCCCGCCACAGACTGCCTCATGGCCATTCGTTGTTGTCCTTTCATAGTGACAAATGTGTTTGTTGTGTATATGTGTTAACTATAGAGCCCAGACAGGGATAACAGCTGAAAACAGGAATCATGTCACTCACTGGCTCATCAGAAAAACAATAGTTACAAGAGCAGCAGGTCGAGAAGCAAGTTCTCTCTTTACTTCCCTTCTCTTTCTCTGGCCCCTGGCCTTCCTTGGCTCAAATGTAAAATTTATCTGAAAATTAACTGTTATTCCCTTTCCCTGTACTCCAGATGAAATAGGTATAAGCTCATTTGCCTTGTATGTTTATTGTTCTTGTGCTACCTCTAGTTTGAAATTTAAATCCCTAGAGGGCAAAAAAAAAAAAAAATTATATTGCCATTTTAGTGGCCTAAAATATGACAAGAAACTATTATTAAGATAGTGCTTGGTCTTGTGCCTCCCTTACCCCAACTCATTTTTCTATAATAAGATGTTAAATGGATCCAGAAATTATCTAACAGCCTAATCTATCCAAAATACAACCTAAAACCAGGATGTCAGTTACAAAATCTGAGTAGTCCAATTACATGTTATAAAAACTGTGTACTAAGGATGTCAATAATTCATTGCATGAAAAATTAAAGGAAAAATATGTAATTATATTAGCAAAAGAAAAAAAGGCATTTAATGAAATTAAGCAGCTACTATTAACAAAATTTTTAATTAAAAAAAGGGATTTAAAAAACTACTTAAGAATGAAGAAAATAATTTACTAAATACCAATAGCAAACATGAAACTATACTGAAGCCATTTCCAATAAATTTGGAAACAAGACAGGGATTTTTACTTTTACTGCTGTTTGTCAACATTAATTTGGAGGCTCAAATTTATGCAATAATTCAAGGAAATGAAATAATCATTATACATATTGAAAAGAAAAGACTAACTTATGTTTATTTGTAGATGATATGATAGTATAACTAAATAACTCCAGAGTTTGCTAAAAACAACATTAAAATTACCTTGAAAGTTTGGTAGTATGAATAAATTAAAAAGTAAATAGTCAAAAGCAAGTTTTTCTTCAACCAGAAATATCCAATTACAGGCAGAAATGAAATTTTAAAAAATTACAAAATACTCAGAAATAAATTTAATAAGAAAGTACAGGGTCTAAGTTGGAGGCAGGAGGGAACAAACATGACAGTATCTTATTAAAAGTCATAAAATTAGACCAAGATTTTAGAAAGAGAAAAAATAAGGGAAAAAAAGTTGAAGGAATTCTTAATTCAAAGACATCATAAAAAATAATGATAGCTAATATTTATGCAGCTTGTAAACAGCACTCAAACTGATAATCACTAGTATTTACACAGTTCATAGAAATTGCTCTAGAATAATAAAATCTAATATTGATAAGTTCCAGGGCTGTTTTAAATGTTTTAACACACTAACTTATTTAATCCTTACAACCCTAGAGAGAAGCACAATTATTATTAGGATGTTACAGACAAAGGTGTTTCCAACGCCTGTAATCTTAGCACTTTGGGAGGCCGAGGCAGGCAGATTGCCTGAGCTCAGGAGTTCGATACCAACCTGGGCAACACAGTGAAACCCCATCTCTACTAAAATACAAAAAATTAGCCTGATATGGCAGCATGCGCCTGTAATCCCAACTACTAGGGAGGCTGAGGCAGAAGAATTGCTTGAACCCGGGAGATGGAAGTTGTGGTGAGCCGAGATCATGCCACTGCACTCCAGCCTGGGGGACAAAACAAGACTCCATCTCAAAAAAAAAAAAAAAGTGTTTCCAGGGACACATTTACCTAAACCTAGATTCCAAATAATTGTTTTCAATCACTATGACCTTCTGCCTCTCAAGTCTCTTCTCAAATCCTACACACACATCCAGTGAGCCTGGCTACCTAGTCTTCCAGGACATGATAGATTCAAGAGCATTAAAAGAAGGATGCACACATCATGTTAAAAATTTTCTGTAGAGCAAAGAATACAATCAACAAAGTGAAGAGCCAGCCCACAGAATGAGATAAAGTATTTCCAAACTATCCATCTGACAAGGGGTTATAGGTTGGTGTAAAAGTAATTGCGGTCTTCACCGTTACTTTCAATGGTAAAAACCGCAATTACTTTTGCACCAACCTAATAACCAGCATATATAAGGAGCTCAAACAATTCTATAGGAAAAAGTCTAATATTCCAATCAAAAATAGGCAAACGATTTGAATAGACATTTCTTGAAAGAAAACATACAAATGGCAAACAGGCATATGAAAAGGTGCTCAACACAATTGATCATCAGAGAAATGCAAATCAAAACTACAATGATTTGCATTTATATATGCAATGAGATATAATCTCAAGCCAGTTAAAAATGGCTTATATCCAAAAGACAGGCAACAGCAAATGCTGGTGAGGATGCAGAGAAAAGGGAACCCTTGTACACTGTGAGTGGGAATGTAAATTAGTACAACCACTATGGAGAACAGTTTGGAGGTTCCTCAAAAAACTAAAAATTGAGCTACCTTATGATCCAGCAATCCCACTGCTGGGTATATACCCAAAGAAAGGAAATCAGTATATGGAAATGATATCTGCACTCCTATGTTTGTTGCAGCACTGTTTACAATAGCTAAGATTTGGAAGCAACCTACGTGTCTATCAACAGACGAAAGGATAAAGAAAATGTGGTACATATACACAATGGAGTACTATTCAGCCATAAAAAGAATGAGATCCAGTAATTTGCAACAACATGGATAGAACTGGAGATCATTATGTTAAATGAAATAAGCTAGGCACAGAAAGACAAACATCACATGTTCTCACTTATTTGTAGGATCTAAAAATCAAAACAATTGAACTCATGGACACAGAGAGTAGAAGAATGGTTACCAGAGGCTGGGAAGGATATTGGGAGGGTGTGGAGGAAATGGGGATGGTTAATGGGTACCAAAAAAATTAGAAAGAATGACTAAGACCTATTATTTGATAGCATATGGGGTGACTATGGTCAATAGTAACTTAATTGTACTTTCTGAAATAATTTGAAGAGTGTAATTGAATTGCTGGTAACTCAAAGGATAAATACTTGAGGGGATGGATACCCCATTCCGCATGATGTGCTTAGTTCACATTGCAAGCCTGTATCAAAACATCTCATGTACCCCATAAATATATACAACTACTATGTGCCCACAAAAAAATAAAAATAAAAAAATTAAAGAAAAAGAAGTAGGGTGTGCAAAGCGCTCTGAGATAACAGTTTACCATTAAATACAGAGGATGATAAACAGCGGCAGTAAGACCTGCATGAGCACAGCCATTTTTTCTGTTTCGTGTGGGACCAGAGGGCCCTATAAGTTCCAGCAGATCTGACTCTATCGCCACCACACAATATAATGATCAATATTCTTAACAGAATACTGAATCATAAGAAAGTAACTTTATACTTTTGAAAGGTACCTAAGTACACATCCCATTTAAAAATAAATCTATCACCAAGTACTTACAATGTAAGTGGCAGTACTAAACACTCAGCTCTCTAGAATGACATTTTCATCATGGGTTCTGAATAGCTGATATTTTATGGTCTTTTTTTTAGTGCTTTTTCTGTTATCTTCAATTTACCATTGCTATTTATGATTCAGTTTCTATACACTGAATTAGGATAGAATCTGTCAAACACATTGAGGCTGTATAGCTACTTCTGAAATATTATGGAAGAGTCATGGACACATGGTATTGAAGATGCTCCCCAGACCCTACAAACTTTCCTTTCACATCATTATAAACAGTCAGAGAAATACAAGGGCATCCCTTACCGTTCCCCTGTGTATCCTGGACTGCAATGACATTGGCCTGTGGCAGCATCACACGTCCCTCCATTATGGCACTGGCATTCTTGGGAACAGTTCTTTCCAAAGCGACCCTCGGGGCAAGGCTGACCACACACTGTGCCCTGCATTCAAAGAGACTTGGAAAATTAGATGGGCCTCCAGCCAGGGAAAGACAACTGATGGATGAAGAAGAAAAGAGAGGAAATAGAAAGGAGGGATGGGGAACAGGGCTGCAAGAAAATTAGATTAGAGAATTTTAGAGCACATAAACTGTTCATCATCTTTAAAATATTAGAAACATTAAATTGACTTAATTACTCAGTAAGCCCAAATCTCAAGATACATTCAAAGACGGCTGAATAGTAATGCTAAGCAAAATCCATATTAAAAACTGAAGTTTAAAACAAAGTTACATCAAATTATTATGGCAACCTAAGGAATGTATAAATCCTCATAAGTGTTATTCCTTGTGTCTTACATGCACAATAAGTCAACAATACTTATTGAGCATCCGTTACATAAATGGCAACATCTGCCGCACATGGAATATCCAAATGCTTTACCATGTGTTCTAGAGAAAATACATGTTTTATCATTGGCTTTATTTCTTAAAATGTAGCATAACACAAGATTGAAATTTTGTGTACCTGAATTAACAATCACATTGCCGAAGACAGACTTCTACAGGAACGAACCTAGACATTTATTTCAGAAGAAAAACATTTTATTTTCAGCAGATTCAACAAGCATTGCTGAGCCAAGATCAATAGGAAAACTTATTTCCTGGGGAGAAAAACCAAGAGAGTAACTTGGATATTTCTCCTCACCCTAGAGGCTGTCCATCTTGTCAAGCACAGTCATTATATTTACTCCAATCTTGCGTGGATAGGAATAAGATACTGTACCAACAAGTCAATGAAATACTCTTGTTTTCTTCTTCACTTGGCTGTATCACTTGGGCTCATAGCTTCTCATCTATTTATTGGAGTTATAATTAGACAAACAACATATCCCAAATAACAGGGATTTTTCTAATGTTTTTAACTATTGGAAGCTGTTGCTCTGTCCTCCCTCTCTCTAAAAAAAGGCAGACTGTGGGCACTCTGAAATTGGAGGCTAGTGAACACCAGATGGTTTCCTAAATGTTTATTCTGGACAGCATAAGAAAATACATTTCCTCTAACTCCTGGCTACCCACAAAGGCAGTTGGTGTGCTAATTAAGTCTCCTCTGGTGGTTTCTAGCTATCTACAAACAGGGAAATTTCTTCCACAGACTCTTGGAATGGAAAAGGCCTTTGAGAGATGATTCGAATCAGCACTACTGAGAATCATCTATGTGCCTGTGTTGAGCTAAGCACTGAGAATCAAAGATAAGGTAACAACCCTCAATTAGCTCACAATGTGGGGAGGGGAACGGATGTAAAAATCGCTCTAGTCTCTCCATTCTAGCCTGACATGGTATACTTAATGTGAGGTAAAAGCATGACTGTAGGAATAACATACTGAAGGTCAGTCTGTGGTAAGCAGGGGTGAAAATTCTCACTCTCCCAGGGCCTGACTTAACTACCCATAATGGTCCCACATAAGCTTCAGAAATGCGCTGAAATATTTTCATGCATAAAGATTAACATTCACAAGCAGCTTTAAAGAGGACATGATTTCTCTTAGTTTCAATATGAAGGTATGTGTGTCTATAGGAATATATATTCATCTTTGAAAAGCACCTAGGATGACAGCACAAATAACATGTTGTAAAGAAGAAGTATAAATTGAAAGCTCAGCTACACAGGAGAAAAAAACAAACTGAAGCATTTTTGAAGCAGAAGTAAGGTAAGGGGCCCAGGACACAGATAAAGAGGTGAGGGGAGGCTCCCTTAGGCCGCTAGGGAGGGGTCCATCTGTCCACGTGCTGGGACTCATAACCCAAGCCTGTGGTTACCATTAACCCACATCCTGACCATCCCAACTGAGAAGAGCTTCAGCCTCAAGGCAAGGCAGCTCCACAGACAATATCTACACAGAAGTCCTAGGAGTAAAAGGCCTGAAGTTCCTTATCCAAAGAGCATGGAGTTCTCAACACTCTGCTGCTCCAGCAAAATACTTTCATTGCAAAAGACCAACACTGGCAAAAGGCTGAGTATAGGAAATGAAAGAATAGGAGGAGTCAGAAATAACCCAGCTTCTTTACCTCAGACAACTAAGAGAGAAGTGTTAGTTTTAACCAAGACAAAAAAGGTAGAGAAGGAGTAGCCTTACTAAAGGCTTGGGTGTACAAGTTTGGATTTATTAAATTTATTATCATTGACTCTGCCAGGCCTGCTCAAACCTGCTCAGTACTCCTTAAACAGCTTCTTTTTCACCTTGTCTTCATCCTCAGGCACTCAAAGTTCTCCTCTCTCTCTAACTCCATTGCCTCATGCTGTTTCTCCATGCTTTGGCTCCAGAATGAACTTTGTCTGGGCTACTCACCATTTCTAACCCTCTCAGATCTGATTTTTATTGTATACTTGTCCCAATGGCCTTGACATTTAAACTGTTCTTACTTCCCAAGACCCTCATGGAAAAGTGGACTCCAGGTCTCCTTTGTTCCATAGCCACAAGAAAAGGCAATACCAGACCAATTCTACTACCAGGTCTGGCTTTGGAGACTCTAGCTTGGGCATTGCCCAAAGAGACGGTGGCTTTGTGTCTATAGGTTATCAAGGTTGGGGTGACAAATATAAATCTAAGCTCAAGGCAGGTAAGATCAAAATCTGGAAAAACCATCAAGTACTTCTTAAAGCTATGGGTCTGGATGAGATTGCCAGAGTGGATTTATGGTGAGAAAAGAGAAGAACAAGACTTAAACCTACGAAATCTTGTAATGAAGAAGTATGCAGAAGAAGGGAGATTAGAAAAAGGATCTTTAGTATGAAAGGTAAGAGACGGGATGATTAGAAAAATAGAAGGCAAAGGGATTAAGGAAGGGAGGTTGGTACTCAACAGAGTGAAAAGCTTTGGAGAAATGAAGCTGAATGAGAACAGAAGGGTCTTGGTAATTAAGTCCGTTGTAACCTCTGAAAGAACAGCTTTAGCACTGCTCATGGAAATAGAAGATGATAAAAAAGTCAATTGCTCTGTTAAATAGTTTGTTAATGAAGGAAACAGATATCGGTTGCTCACTCATCTGCCTTCAAGCAGACACAGGCACAAACCAACTCAGAGAGATGACATCAATATTATTATATTTCCTGATTTCAGATGTCTAATTTGAAGCTAATTGTCACTGTGTATTCTACATAACTCTAAGCATGTGAAATTGCTACACGAAGAAAGGGTATTCTCGTCAAAATTTGGAAAACATGTTCAATAGCTTCCTCTTGGATTATCACACTCAAGGCTCTGAGAAGTCCTGCAATACTTGATAAATGTGGTTTACCTCAATGTATCCCCAGATTTCTATGATTTTTTTTCACGTGACACTTGCACTGTTAAGAATAATGTTCCCAAAGAACAACAGCAACTCATGGAACAAAATTATGAAAATGATTGTTAAATAAATCCAGTGTTTATCAGCACTGACTGTCATGTGAGACTAGATATTTGTCTCTCTTTTTTTTATCCTTAAGGGAAATGCAGGACAGATGGCCACTACCCTTTACATGACAACCTTCAATGCACTTCAAGTCTAGGACTAAATCACCTTCTTCTGTCTCCTCAGAACTGAAGAGTTTCAGATTTAAAATGGCTTGAGTCTTTCCAATTTTGGAATCTTCAACCATCATGGTAACTTTCCTTTGTGCTAAAGTCTCCTGCATGTGTATGCACTGAGTATCCTGGAATGGGTGACTTTGGGGCAGGGGCAGAGGAGGTGGGAAGGAAGCTTACCATCCAGCCAGAAGGGCAAGAGCATTCTCCAGTGACGTGATGACACACTCCTCCATTTTGACAAGGACATCTCTGCTCACACTGTGGACCATGTTTACCAGGAGGACAAAGATCCTCACAGCTGAGGGATTAACATGTGACAAAGGACACTGTTATTTCCCAGACACATGACCCTCGGGTTCACTGTACACAGGGTCCCCAAAATAGACAAGCTTTCTGTGTTCAATAACTGTTCATTTAATTAATTAACATCAAGAACATTAATCATATTGCCTGGAAGTGTCTTTGAGGAGTCACCCAGTCCTTCCCTTTGTTTGGGGGTACTTTCTAATAAAGCCATTTCGGTTTGAAGAGAAGCTATCCTATCTGAGAACACTGAGGAAGAAAACTGGCCAAACACTCATTGATGACAGGAACTTCTCATGTAACACTTATAAAGCACTTGTGCTCCAGTTTAAGTCTACTTTTGTTTATATGTTTGTTCTGTTCCCAAAGAAAATTGAGATGTTGCACATCACACCCTTTGTGCACATATTCATCATCCATTTTTTTTTTTAATTTTTAAAATTTTACTTTAAGTTCCAGGATACATGTGCAGAATATGCAGGTTTGTTACATAGGTGTACATGTGCCATGGCGGTTTGCTGCACCTATCAACCTGTCATCTAGGTTTTAAGCCCTGCATGCATTAGGTATTTGTCCTAATGCTCTCCCTCCCCTTTCCCCCCACCCCCAGACAGACCCCAGTGTGTGATGCTCCCCTCCCTGTGTCCATGTGTTCTCATTGTTCAACTCCCACTTATGAGTGAGAACATGCGGTGTTTGGTTTTCTGTTCCTGTGTTAGTTTGCTGAGAATGATGGCTTCCAGCTTCATCCATGTCCCTGCAAAGGACATGAACTCCTTCTCATCATCCATTTTTGGTGTTCCCTCCTACTGACTGACAAGTTTCCCTTCCCTCACCCACCCACGTGTCGCATGGCCCTTCTTCTTTAAGCCTTTGTCTTTCCTGCTGTCCTGGGAAATCGCTCCAAGTTTCCCAGAGCCCAGTTCCATTGTGGTCTTGATGAAAACCCATAAAAGCAATATTAACAATTAAACAGTTTGAGATAATCATCAATTCTGAAAATCAGAGCTTTCTAGGCTAATGCAATTTTTTTCTTTAGCTCCACTCTACAGGCGTTTAACACTGTTGGCAGGAAGTGTTTACCTAATCAGCCACATTTTGTTTTTTCAAGTTTTAGTTCTTTGATTTATAAATGTAATTTTCTCAGTAAGGGAAGAGGATTTTTCTATCTCTTACTTTTTTTTTAGCAACTTCTGCCTCTTAATTCTGTTGGTGAATAGAAGTGAACTGAAGAATGCCCTTCCAACAAAATAAAGACAGTGGAGGTTAAGTAGTTGCTTGAATGTTCCTCAGAAAGAATTAAACTATGTGTGTGCACAAAATCTACATAGATGTAATACATATATCTTCACATTCACAAAGCAATATGTATCCATGAGCATTAAATAACGTATGTATCCCTAAGAGTTAATCTTATATTATGGATTATTTTTAACACCTTCCTCCTTTTCTCTTCTAATGCACTGAACCCACCCAGCTTTCCCCAGCTAATTAATTGCCACAAAGAGCAAAAAGACATGGACCATTAACAACCAGCAGTATAAATGAACATAATCTCAGGAGATCCAAACAGAATCCCAAATATGCCCCAACAACCCCCAAATAGTGCCATTCAACACAACATCCTGACTGACCCTCTCTCTCTTTGCCTGCTAGAAGGAAAGCATGGAAGCTGACCCTTAGATTCAGGCTGGGATCTGATGTGCAAGGGCCAAACAGCAGCAGCACCTAGTGGCCATCACTGCTGACCTCTATAACTGTGCCTGCAGCCTAGACCCATCAGTAACTCTTCAGGCAGCAATGCAAACTGAGGCACAAGAAATATGATGGCAGCAGCAGCATGAATGGAGAGGGTGGGTGGGCTCTGCTCTGCTGCTAGGCAGCATGTGACTTACAAGGCTCCGGTGTATCCTGGTGGGCAGCGGCATCCCCCCGTGACGTGGTCGCAGGTGGCTCCATTCTGGCACTGGCATCTCTGATGACAGTCGTTACCATAGGTGCCCTGCTCACAGCGGTCCTCGCAGCGCCAGCCCCGGAAGCCCGCAGCACAGTGGCAAGCCCCGGTGATGGGGTTGCACAGAGCCCCATTTTTGCACTGGCACCGGCTGGTGCAGTGGGGACCCCAGTGATCACCATCGCAGGCTGAGGTTGAGGAGAGAAACAGTGGATATCAGTGGGTAAGGGAGAACCAGATTTCTTCGCCTCTCGGGGAGAATGGCTTGGTGACCTCTCATCGCCATTCATTAGCTGGACATCAGGGCCCTGGCCCCAACCCATGGCAATGCTTCACAAACTGGTGCTCAGCACCAACTGGGCCACCTCCTGTCACTCCATTGCTTAATTATCACTTCATTGACAATCATGTCAATAAATAAATAAAAAGTCTCCATGCCTTTACTCAGACTGTGTTCTGCATTCAGAGTGTGGAGTTTGATGTGGCTAGAGAAGTGGGCTAGGGGAAGAGCTCAGGGGTTCTGCAAGGAGAGCAGGCTGGCTAGGCAGACGGGAATGATCAGCTCATGCAGGGACTTTTTTGCATATTAAGGGGTTTGGATTGCATCTTGTGAACAAGGGATTGGTAGTGAAAGATTTTAAGAAGGGAGAGCACAGATTTGCCTCCTCCTAGGTGTGTGGAAGGAGCTGACGATGAGAGGCAGAGAGATGGAGCAGGAAAAAATGGCAACAGTCCAGATGACCATCACAGGCAGTAACCGTGAAAAGGGAGAGGGGACACAGAGTCAGAAGTACTGGGGAGTGGACTGACCCTGCTACAGGTCTGGGCCAGAGTCCTGAGTCCTCTAAGAAGTAAACTACTGATCTGCTTTTAAGATATCAGTCAACGGTGGCTCACGCCTGTAATCCCAGCACTTTGGGAGGCCGAGACGGGCGGATCACGAGGTCAGGAAATCAAGACCATCCTGGCTAACACGGTGAAACCCCGTCTCTACTAAAAATACAAAAAATTAGCAGGGCATGGTGGCGGGCGCCTGTAGTCCCAGCTACTCGGGAGGCTGAGGCAGGAGAATGGCGTGAACCCGGGAGGCGGAGCTTGCAGTGAGCTAAGACTGCGCCACTGCACTCCAGCCTGGGGGACAGAGCAAGACTCCGTCTCAAAAAAAAAAAAAAAAAAAAAAAGATATCAGTCAAAACATCTGTGTTTGGAAGGTAATCTGAATTACTGACCAAAAAAAAGGGCAGAAAAAATGGACAAATATGCTTAAATATATTGACATATTTAAAAAATAAGACAAGCCTGAAGCCGAAGAATGCAAATTAAATGAAAAGATAATAGGCAAACGAAACCAGGTAAAAGACAAAGGAAGAAAATGGCATTTGAGAGATATATTTAAAGTGCAGTTCCAAAGAAAAGAAAGAGTGGCTGCAATACAAAAGTCAGTGAGTAGAAAAGGGGAGCAGGGAAGGAAAAAAACTTCAATTCCAGACATTCTAAAAAATTAAAGAGGGTGATGATAAACAAAATCTACTCTTAGTATGTATTGCTGAGCCAGCGGTATATTTATTAGATGCTATAAAAATCACTTGAAGAAGAAGCACCCTGCCTAGAGCTCAAAATAAACTGCTTTTACGATTAAAAAAAAGTTTCATTTCATAAAAATTTTGTAACTTCAACAGATCTGGAATAAATTGTTCAAAAGAAAAAAACTCTAGGTACACAGCAAACAACTCATCAGAAGTACTGAATTCGTCTTCCAATATTAGACTCTACCTTGGATTTCATAATATCAAAAGGTTTAAATGAATAGTTCTGTTTTTAATCAGTATGACTTTGGTCTCATTAGTACTTTAATAAACACACTTTAATACAATTAAAAACAATGAGAGAGAATTATTGAACCTAAAGCAGATCAAGAAAGCAATTACCTAAGAACTCACAATCTTCTTTCACAAAATAAGATTAGGTGGTAGTTTCAAAATGAGACTGAAGCCTAATTGTTATTCATATGAGTTGTTTCTTTTATTGCCTATGGATATGGACAATGAGTCTTTTTTCCTCTGTAATTCTTTTAATCTAGGATCTCAAAAGAAAAAAATCTTTAAGAAAATTACATGGTATGTCCCTTTTGATCTCAGCTACCCCAGGTAGAGAAGACTCCATCCTGTTTTGAAGGGACTCCAAAATAAATTACACAGGCCTTTGTAACTTGTTACTTGATTCATCAATCCTCAAGAGTAAGAAAAATCATTCCGTATGAGCCAAATCCATTATCTTATCATTGAATCCTTTTTTTCTCCTGACTTTTTCACAATATAGTAAACCAGTTCACCACTCTCCTCTGTATTAAAAATGACCTTATTCCCAAACGTGAATGCAGCTTGGCCTGCTCTTCTCTAAATACTACAACTCCAATACTTTTCCATAGTTTCAAAAAGTTTATTCAATTTCATTTATCCTTTCACTGAATGCTCTCCAAAGTTTCCATGTCCCTCTTAACTTCTAGGAACCTCAGATATTGAATTAAATATCTGTCAACTCCGTATGTTCAGTAGAGAATTAGTTGACCAACAAAAAAGAAATTTTACCTAATAAAAATTACTTTGATAAAAACAAGAAGATCATGTCAAAACACTTTTAAAAATCATGGTGGGTTATTACAGAATTTTCCCCCATGTGACACTGTGGTCAGGGTGGCCCCAAGCACATACACTTTACAGAACATGTTTTATATAACAAGAGAGAGGTAGGGAGAAGTAGAGGAACTGAGGGGACAGAACTGATTTTTCCTCTTCTTCACAACCCTGTTCTACACCTCATTCAACAACTTATCTCCCAGTGGGGCAGTCAGGCAGACACCAGCTCTGTTTTCTTAGGATTAGAACAAAAAAAAAGAACAAAAAAAACTTTGAAGATATCTTATCATAATACAAGTGAGTTTATAGCAGAAACTGATAACTATCAGCATAGAAAAATGGGTTTCAGGCTTTTCAAGAAATATTATCATGCTGACATGGTTAATTTCCTGGCTATGTCCAAGCATGATGACATGTTTTCAAGTGATAGCTTCCCCACTTCGGGCTATATTTTCCTAAAATGCCACTAATACATGGACCTCACAATGTGAATACCATACATCAACATGGTCTATTCAGGAAAAAAATCCACATGTTTACAGACAAATAGGTATAAGAACAAGTAGGACACAGAAACCTGGGTTGAATTCAGACATTACCGTGACTTCCTTTCCTTTCTTCATTTGTCATATTTAACCACTTCAATGCATCCATTTTTAAATGTATCCCAGTGAGTTACACAGTCTACAGCACATAAGCCAGCTCTCATCCCTGATAACTACAAGGGTACACTGACTTTGTCTAGACTGGAGGCAGAATTCATTCCTTATGTTTAGTGCAGAATTTGACCAGTTATCCTGAATTCAAGTACCACGTTTGGAGAGACAGCTCGGAGAAGGTCTGAATTCAAACTATCTGACATCTTTTCCTTAACACCTCACTCTAATCTCACAGGACAAGAGTTTCTTTCACTCCACAAGAGAAAGTGACTGGTTGGCTACTCCTACTAACAACTTAGAAAATATATAGTTAACATGAAAATAGCTTGAGTATCCTAATTTTAAAAAAGAAGTAAAGGAACAAAATTTTATTTCAGATTAAACTGAAAGTGACCTAAATGCTAGTGAGCAAGTGCCGACTCATTTTCAGCCTCTGGTTTCAGTTCTAACTGCGCTAACCACCGGAAATGGGCTCTCAGATGCAAGATGCCCAGATTCATGCAGATATTTCATGGAATGGCTTAATGAGAGTCTCAGACAGGCACAGACAGCTTGCTCTAATAAGCTCTCATAATAAGTTGGAAGTTTAAACTGCTGGGTACTACTTGGATTACATATAATCCAAGCTCCAGTCCGTAAGTGAAAACTAGTAGAGAACTGGATCTTCTCAAGACAATAGACTCACATTGGAACCCTTACGGTTATAACTTCCAATACCCCAGTAACCCCAGGTTACATTCACGGGCTGGGTACTGAAGTTCATTCAAGTGATATTTTTTAAGTACCTGTCATGTGTCAGACGTGGTGCTAGGCTGGAATTCAAAGGAAAATAAAGAGCACAGGCTTCCAGTGGCTTTCCATTTAATGACAGAGACATCAAGTCTGAAGCAATACAATACTGAATAATAAGTAATAAGGTCAGGGGATGGATTAGGTACAACGGAAAACATAAGGAGATGGTACTTAACCAACCAGTGTTGGTGCATCAGAAAAGGCTTCCCAGCTAAACTGATGCCTAAACTGAGACCAAAAGGCAGGGTGTGCCACATTTAGGTACAGGGTAGAGGACTGTTAAGTAGGAAGTCTGGGTGTGAGGGGTGCAGGGGCTGCAGGGAATGATACATGCAACAGCCAAAAGCTTATGAACACGAACTTGATTCTCTCTGCTATTGTACTATGGCCATTATCATTTTCACAGCTCTGTACACAACAAAAAGAAGTAGAAATAACTATGGAGAGATAGTAGACCTGTCCTCTTGCTCCCTCAGTACTCCCCAGCCTTCGAAATGCAGCTCAGGAAACTCTGTCCTTAGGCACACTTTTGAGAACCGATCTAAGATGCTCTCTGAAAATGGCATTATCTATTTTCCGTGTCATTCACTTTGAACTCAGATGATAATTTTTCTTTATTTTACTTTTTGTAGAGATGGGGTCTCACGATGTTGCCCAGGCTCATCTTGAACTCCAGGCCTCAAGAGATCCTCCAGCCTTGGCCTCCCAAAGTTCTAGGATTACAGGTGTGAGCCACTGTGCCCAGCAACTAGTTCATAATCTTTATATTTGCTTGCCTTGTTCTGTAATTTCCAAATGAAATGGAATTTCATAGATGTTAGGAGGCAATGACACTCTTTCTTCATTTCAGCAGAGTCAATAGAAGGTTTTGTACTATCATGAATGACAGTCATCTGTTTGACAATGATGATTAGATGCATTCTGATTTCAGAGGTGAAAATCTGTGCACCCTGAGTCATAATAATAATAATAATGTTGAGACTGATACTTACAGTGATAATGGTAGCCTCTCCCTTTGTGTGGAAACCAGCACTCTTTTTTTTTTTAGACAGGGTCTCACTCTGTCACCCAGGCTGCAGTGCAGTGGTGCGATCTTGGCTCTCTGCAGCCTTAACCTTCCCTGGGCTCAAGTGATCCTCCCACCTGAGTAGCTGGGACTATAGATGCATGCCGCCATGACCGGCTTATTTTTTGTATTTTTGGTAGAGATGAGGTTTCATCATGTTGCCCAGGCTGGTCTTGAACTCCTGAGCTCAAGCTATCTGCGCACCTTGGCATCCCAAAGTGCTGGTATTACAGGAATGAGCTGCTGCACCCAGCTAGAAACCAGCACTCTTATATAGTACTACAGGACAGTAAATTACCACATCCTTATTAGAAATTAGTCTGGCAAAGTCTAATAAAGCCCCTTTACCATAAATTCTTCTCTTGGGAGTTTTTCCTAAAGAAATAAGCATGTATGTGTGTGTGAGTGTGTGTGTGTGTGTGTGTGTGTGTGTGTGTGTGCGTGCGCATGCATGTGTGTGTGTATGTATATATACACATAAAGACAATAACCATTCATAAAAGATAAATAGCTAACTCATTAATAATACCTTAGCATGCCCATAGACACTGTTCCAAGCATTGCGATAGATTAACTCTCATAGTGACCCTATGAAACAAGTGCTATTGTTGTCCCTATTATGTAGATGAAGAAATTGAGATCCAGGTGACTTGCTCAAAGTTACGCAGGTAGCAAGGGGTGAAGCACAGACCTCCTGCCTCCAGAGTCCATGTTCTAAACCACTATATTTCACTCTCTCCAAAGCTATAAGGACATTTATCCTAGCACTGATTATAACAATAAATTGAAAACAACCTAGTTTTCCAGGAATAGGCAGCTGGTGAAAAAATTTTGGTACAGTCATACAATGGAATACTATTGATTAATTAAATGATTTTTATAGAAGATGATTTTATGAACTGGAACAATATTTATGATATCATAATTATAAAAAGTAGATTTAAAAAAGGCCAGGCACAGTGGCTTCTGCCTGTGATCCCAGCACTTTGTGAAGCTGAGACAAGAGTATCATTTGAGGTCAGGAGTTAGAGACCAGCCTGGAAAACACAGCAAGCCCCTACCTCTACAAAAATATACAAAAATTAGCCCAGCGTGGTGGCTTGCACTGGTAGTCTCAGCTACTCAGGAGGCTAAGGTGGTAGGATCACTTGAGCCCAGGAGGTTGAGGCTGCAGTGAGTCGTGATTGCTCTACTGAACTCCAATCTGGATGACAGAGTGGGATTCTGTCTCAAAAAAAAAAAAATGCCCCATGTAATCCAATTTTAGCAATATACCAGAATGAACCTGATGAAACTGTCATTAATTCAGGTAAGGATGCAGCAACTGCATATGGTTGAAACTACTATCTGGGGAAAAGAGAGAAAAGGGTTAAAATGAGAAAGAGAGACAGAGCTACAGTGAAATGGCATCAGTGGGTATCTCTGGGTCTTGAGATTATGCATGATTATTCTTTTATTCATTTGGTTTAACCAGGTTTTCTAAATGTTTTACAGTAAATATGTATCCTTTTGGCAGTAAAAGAAAATCAAGCAGTAAGGTTTTTTAAATGGTTCTATCTGCTGGGCATTTACATCATGCCAGGTTCAGTGCTTTATGCTTTACATATCTCTTTCTTTTTAAAAAGGAAGTATATGTGCGGGTTTGTTATGAAGGTAAACTCGTGTCATGGGGGTTTGTCATACAGATTATTTCATCACCCAAGTACTAAGCCTAGTACCTAATAGTTATTTTTTTCTGATCCTCTCCCTCCTCCCACCCTCCACTTGCCAATAGGCCACAGTGTCTGTTGTTCCTCTTTATGTGTCCATGTGTTCTCGGCATTTAGCTCCCACTTATAAATGAGAACATGCAGTATTTTGTTTTCTGTTCCTGCATTAGTATGCTAAGGATAATGGCCTCCAGCTCCATCCATGTCCCTGCAAAGAACATGATCTCATTCTCTTATATGGCTGCACAGTATTCCATGGTGTATTTGTAGCACCTTTTCTTTATCCAATCTGCCATTGATGGCCATTTAGGTTGATGCCATGTCTTTGCTATTGTGAACAGGGCTGCAATGAACATTGACCTGCATGTCTCTTTATGTTGGAACAATTTATATTCCTCTGGATATATACCCAATAATGGGATTCTTGGGTTGAATGGTAGTTCTGCTTTCAGCTCTTTGAGGAATCGCCACACTGTTTTCACAATAATTGAACTAATTTACACTCCAACCAACAGGGTATTCCCTTTTCCCAACAACCTCGCCAGCATCTGTTATTTTTTGACTTTTTAATAGTAACCATTCTGACTGGATTACAGCTATTTCTAGTCCTCATGACAATTATGACAAGCACATAGAGGATATTTAGGATTAGAACATTTAGGTAAAATGTCCCAAAACTAGTCAGTGGTGGCATCAGTACTCAAACCCAAGGCTTTCTGCATACAAAAGGTCAAGGGCTTTACATGAGGCCATTCTGCTCCTGAAGTGCTGAAATGATATGTTTCGGTTAAGTATAATATTCCACCATTATATTTCTCATCTAATATGAAACCAGCACTCTTTCTAAGGCAGAGCAACAAATGATTAATGATTCACTGAGTAAGGCTTTGGGGGTCAGCCAATTACTCAGTATTTAGGGACACTGAGAAAGAAATTACCTCAGTATTGAGAACATAAGACATTTCTCAAAGAAAAAATAAAATTGGCCAGGGGCAGTGGCTCATGCCTGCAGTCCCAGCACTTTGGGAGGCTGAGGCGGGTGGATCACGAGGTCAGGAGATCGAGACCATCCTGGCTAACACGGTGAAACTCTGTCTCTACTAAAAATACAAAAAATTAGCCGGGCATGGTGGCGGGTGCCTGTAGTCCCAGCTACTTGGGAGGCTGAGGCAGGAGAATGGTGTGAACCCAGGAGGCGGAGTTTGCAGTGAGCTGAGATCGCGCCACTGCACTCCAGCCTGGGCGACAGAGCCAGACTCTGTCTCAAAAAATAAATAAAAAAAAAAAAAAATAAATAAATAAATAGAAAAAAGAAAATTAAGGAGCTAGCCAGATTTGAAGAGCTTCTAGAAGTTGATAATAATTCTATGTAGGCTGGGCATGGTGGCTTACGCTGGTAATTCCAGCACTTTGGGAGGCTGAGGTGGGTGGATTGCTTGAGCTCAAGAGTTAGAGACCAGGCTGGGTAACATGGTGAAATCCCATCTCTATAAAAGATGCAAAAGTGAGCTGAATGTGGTGGCATGCATCTGTAGTCCCAGCTACTCAGGAGGCTGAGGAGGAAGGATTGCTTGAGTCCAGGAGGTCGAGGCTGCAGTGAACTGAGATGGTGCCACTGCTCTCCAGCCTGGGTGACAGAGTGAGATCCTGCCTCAAAATGATAATAATGATAATACTATACAAACAAAAAAGCTAGAAAACTTGCTATGAACATAGTATCAATGTCATTAGCTTTAAGAGTATATGGATCTGAAAATTAGGCCCATGTAGTACCTGGCACATGGCTGGCATTCAGAAAATATCTGGTGAATAAATGAGAGTGATTGTGAGTGTAGAGCGCTATAACTTTCACAAGCAGAGAAACCCAGAAAATCATCATCAAAATTCTAGGTACATTCTTCTCTCCTAACCTGCCTCAAACCCTCAGCCTAATTTTCCATGCAAACGACATGAAACAGAGAGTGGAGGGGGAGGCTTTCTAAGATACACTGAGTTTCTAACATGTGCCAGGCATTATTACATTATGAGGGACATTATGCAGCTATTTTATTTAAACCTCACAATAACTCAATGAGTTAGATATAATTATTCCAATATTTCCATTTGCAAAATGAACTCAAATGGCAATTTGCTCAAAGCCACTTGGCGTTTGAGTGGCAAAAGCAAGGGTTCAACCCAAATCCATCAATGCAATGTCTCCAAAGCTGCAATCATCCCTTATACCACGCTGACCACCCCAAAGAAGTGATGGTCATCAATTACAAAACCGGAATCAGTGCAGATTAACTGCTTCTGCCTGGTTTTCAAAGGGGAACATTCTAGAACAAATGTCTCACAACTGTTTATCTGAGAAATAATAGTTGTTTGCTTAAAATGACAGTTCCCAGGCTTCAAGATGTAGCAGCAGGTTCATCAGAATAGTTTTGATAAGGAATATCCTATCATGTCCATAATCACACAGGTATTGACAAAAAAACAGGCATTAGAAAAAGTCTTTGAACACATGGAGAGAATCTAGTAAATCTCTTGTTTTCAGGTAGACAAAGGACAAGAAAGGGGGCACGATTAGAGTTAAACAGAAATGTTAAATGGAGAGGTGCTCTGGAGGAAGGAATAAGGGTACATTAATACATTGTCTCATCCAAAGGACTCCATCAGCAACCAACGAAGCAATTGATAAAAATAGATGAACTCATTTTGCCCTTTAAGAAAGAAGTGATGTTTACCATCATGCTCACCTTGTTACAAAATTCCTCAATCACTAGCTGGCTCAAGGAGGGACTGTAGCCTCTTTACATTGCCTAGACCTGGGCCCTAGCTAGCCCATGGCCAATTCATCGCTATGGAACCTTGGGGTAGTCTGCAACCTTTATTTTTTGTAAAATGAAGATGGTGGAACACACTAATTACACAAAAAGTACTTTTTGTTATATGTGACACTGCACAGATCTAGTAACAGCAGAAATTCCCTGATTTGCACATTGGGATGTCCCAGCCCAGCAAAAAGAATGCCCTAGAAAAACATCCTCCAACTGTGTATGAAGCTGCACTAACGTGTCTGACCTTGGTTTGTATTATTTGTTTGTCTTGCATGAATCATTCATGCCAGAAAGGACAACTTAGTTCTCACAATGTAAAATTTCAAAAACGAAATTGCCCAGTAACTCTATCAAGAAAAAACAAGGCTTGGACCTTTTATTCATTTTTACAAAGACAACTGGAGTGAGTTCAGGCCTGCAAGGAAACCCAGAACTACTTTACATTTAGTCTTTTTCATTGCCAATTAAAAACTGGAGTTTAGACATTTCCTACTTGCTGGTGACTGTATGTCCAGAAGTATAGGCTTGTATATGGGGTCCGGAAATATGAAAGGAGAAATAAACAAAAACATGACTTTCTTAGCAATCCCCACTTTAGTATAAAAAGATGTCATAAATAAAATCTGGACAGCATTGCCAAATTGAGAGGCACCAAATAACCTCACTGCCTTGATTTTTCTTCAGTTTATCTATGCCCATGGTTCACCAACTAAGACAACAGATACAACCTTAAATGCATTTTGAACTGTAAGATGCTTATTAAAGGAACTGATTCTAAATGACAGCAACAGAAATGCCCAGTTCTGTGTACCTGTACTAGGTGTAAACAAACCCTAGATGAACTGAGCAGGTCAGGTGTTTTTTATTGTTTGTTTTGTTTGTTTGTTTTTAGAGACAGGTTCTCACTGTGCTACCTAGACTGGAGTGCAGTGGCACAAACATAGCTCACTGTAACCTCTAACTCCTGGGCTTGATCGATCCTCCCACCTCAGCCTCTAGAGTAGCTAGAACTACAAGAACATGCTACCATGCCCAGATGATTTTTTAAAAATATTTTGTAGAGACAAGGTCTCACTACGATGCCCAGGCTGGTCTTGAACTCCTGGCCTCAAGCAGTGCTCCTGCCTGGGCCTCCCAAAGTGCAGGGATTATAGTCATGAGCCACCATACACAGCCACGTTGTTGTTGTTATTGTTGTTGTTTTAAAGTCTTAGTTTAATAGCCTTGGGATCTAATTGTTGAATTATATAGCGGTCAAGAACTTTAAGATACATCTCTACCAGATACTTACAGTGGGATAACATATCAAATCTTAGAATATCAAGCTTATCATAGGGAAAGAGATGTCCGCTTATAATACATAACTAACCCCACTGGTGTTACTGTTTGCAATAACTAACACTACATATGCCTTCAATATTATAAATGTCGGCCCGGCACAGTGGCTCATGCCTGTAATTCCAGCACTTTGGCAGGCCAAGTCGGGCAGATCACCTGAGGTCAGGAGTATGAGACCAGCCTCGCCAACATGGCGAAACCCCATCTCTACTAAAAATACAAAAATTAGCCAGGCATGGTGGTGCGTACCTGTAATCCCAGCACTCAGGAGGCTGAGGCAGGAGAATCACTTGAGCCAAGATCACACCACTGCATTCCAGCCTAGGCAACAGAGTGAGACTCTGTTTCAAAAAAAAAAAAATTATAAATATCAAGTATTTATTAGGATGCATCAAAATCAGTATACTGACTTGACAATATATATTTATATGAGGTTTGGCTATAATGTTCTCCATGGACTTTAAACATAGGAAAATCCATGACTACGAGATAAATTAATAGAGAAGAAAATTTAATACTTTATAGTCTAAAACATGGGCAAAGTACAAATAAGTCACTTTCAAGAAAATATCTCTACAGAGTGCCTTTTAGAGGAGACCAAAATAATTTTCCACTGTCTCAAAGGATAGAAAAACATGGTTCTTCCTGAAACATACACCCTTTCTTCTTAAGCCTCAGTTCCCTGAGGGTCTTTTATCTCCCTGGGATTTCATTCCTTGCGCTTCAGGCTAACAAGGCTGTGGTGTGTCATTCCCTTTGTTAATGGTAGAAGAAAAGATCCTCATTCAAAACATCAAGCACTTTAAAAATAAAACAACTTTGTAAAGCTTTTCCATCCATGAAGAAGAACAATAAAAATGTATTTTCCAGATACTCTGAAAGCACTAAAACCCCACGTCCTTCACATGTCAAAAACCCCTCTGGAGAGCTGACAGAGTGCCAACAATCACCGTGGACAACCACCCAGTGCTGTTTATATTAATTTTATTCAGTGACTGAGAGAGAACCTTTATTCTTCTTTTAAAATGTTTGTTAAATGAACTGTCATTTTATAACTTCAGTGTAAGCTTATCTCAAATTATGAACCAGAAAAAGGGGTGTGAAATATTTATTCTCTATTGTGCTGAAGTGCAAATGTTGATGTGTCTCTATGACAACATATTGATGACCCTATTCACGGTGCAGGAAAATCTCAAGGATATAACTTGTAGGCTAAAATTACATAATTTGGGAGGATTACATTCATTCACTGATGTGAAAAGAATAATAACAACCTCAGGAGCCCTTATAAGATGTCTTGCTATAAAAAGTCTTGTCATATTTTTATTCTGTTGATCATTTATTCTTTCATTAAAAATTTGTTAAGCATCTTCTCTGGCTACGAAGTTCTATTTATTGAGCACTTACTACTTGCTCCTTACCAAGACATGTACCATAGCTAAGATTTCCTTATCTATTGGAAGAGACTGGCCCACAGTGAGATTTATCACAAAAGAATGTGCTAGGTGTTACAAGACATAGGATTGCACACATTGCTGGGGAACATACAGGACCTATGTCCATGTACCTTTGGGCAGTGGAGAGAAAGGAGGGGGAGAGAAGGTTTCCCAGAGGAAGTAGGAATTGAGATGAATATTAAAGGATGAATATTCAGGACCACTGTTGTGAAAATGCTTATTATCTTCCTTCTGGACACATGAGGATAAAGGATAAAGGCTTTCAATGACTTCCCTAAAATCTCAGAGTAAGAAAACTAGAATCCTTAATGCTAATTGTTTGGTCTGAAAGATTTAATATGGTTTTCTTGAGAAAAAAATTTAAATGATGGGACTATGAGAGACTATGAATAATGCTATAACAAAGGCTCATGTACCCACAGCAGAGACTTAACTGTTTATGAACATTGTATAACATTTGTTTCCTCACTGAATTCAAGAAATAAAACATGGCAGATAAAGTCCTATCTGACTCCTTTGTGCCTGGTTCCCAGCTCTTTCCCTACCCTTTTCCCAAAGGTAAATGCTGTGATAGTTTTAATATATGTTCTTCTTGTTTGTGGGTGTGTTGGGGGGTGTATTTAGAAATAAGATATAGAATTATTTTATATATGTATTAGCTTTATATAAAATGTTCATGTTGCTGTGAATCTTTTGTTTTCACCCAATATTATGATATTGAGATTTACTTTTTATTTTTATTTATTTATTTATTTATCTCACTCTGTCTCCGAGGCTGGAGTGCAGTGGCGTGAGCCTAGCTCACTGCAGCCTTGAACTCCTCAGCTCAAGTAATACTCCCACCTCAGCCTGCTTGGTAGCTAGGACTATAAGCTGATTAATAATGATAAATCTGCTAATATAATGGAATGCTATATACAAGTTTATAGTAATGGAGTTCATTATTATACTATAAACTGCTATGTAACATTTCACTATATTAACAGCCTCCAAAAAATTTACCTTTTCCCATATACACAGATATTTTTAGTTGTTTCCAAATTTTCACTGTTAAAAAGATGCAAATAATCTATCTCCTAATACATGTTTCCACAAAATATATAAACAAATTATAAAGAAGTAGAAATAAAAATTGCTAGGTTACATGGTCCACACATTAAAATTCTACTCTAGACATAGTCAAATTGATCTCTCAAGTTACTCTGCCAATTTACCTTCATGGAAGTGGTATGTGGAAGCTTCCTTTCACATCCTTGGCAACACTTAACTTTTTAACCATTGCCAGACTTCTTAACCATTGCCAATCTGATGGTGAGAAATGACATCTTGTTTCTTTATTATGTACTTTTCTGTTATTACAAAGATTAGCATATTGTCATGTTCATTGGTCAATCAGGTTTCTCGCCTCTGAATTACCTCATCCTACCCTTTGCCTATTTTAAAGTTCAGAGGTTCTTTTACTTATTAATTTGTGGGGGTTCTTTACATATTTTATAAATAATCATTTGTCTGTTTACTTATGCTGCAAAAATATTTTCCTAATCTCTCACTTCTCCTTTAACTTTGCATATAGTATCTTCTGTCTTAAAAATCTTTTAAACTCTGATGTGGCCTAAATATTCTAAAAGCTAATTTAAGGCATGGATAAATCTGCTTATATAATACTGATTTTACCACATAAGTTTCTTTTTTCTTAAAATGGCTGCTTTTCTTTAATGTATGAACAAAAATTTCCAATTATATACTAACATCAAGTTCAAATCAATTCCATTAAAATTTAGACTTTCTTTACAAGCTACCTACCTCCACTAGTTTTATGCAAAAATAGTGAGTAGTAAAACCATTTGGTTTTCACAGAATTTTAAGATGACACCATTTATTTATGGACCAAGAGCTATGTTCTTATAAACTCTACTATTTGTCCTACTGGAATAGTCTGTATAACTAGGACAAATATTATTGTCTTTTTACTTCTGCCCTTCATGAGTTTTATCCATCTCAAGAACACTTAATTTTCTCCAGGCTATAGGCACAAATGTTCAAACTCATTAAAATTAACTAGGTTGTGTATGAATTTTAAAAATACTTTGATCAAAGAAGGAAAAAGAGTCATTAGCTTTTGGGGGGAAATTCTGACCTGGGGAAATTTTCAAGTGTTTTAAAAAGTTCTTTAACACACTCACAAAAAATAAGATATCAGATATAGCCATGACAGACGCCGAATTATAAAAATAAACCAGAACAGGCTGGGTGCGGTGGCTCACGCCTGTAATCCCAACACTTTGGGAGGCCAAGGTGGGTGGATCATTTGAGGTCAGGAGTTTGAGACCAGCCTGGCCCACATGGTGAAACCCCGCCTCTACTAAAAATACAAAAATTAGCTGAGCATGGTGGTGGGCTCCTGTAGTCCCAGCTACTCAGGAGGCTGAGGCAGGAGAATCACTTGAACCAAGGAGGTGGAGGTTGCAGTCAGTTGAGATCACGCCACTGCACTCCAGCCTGGGTGACAGAGCGAGACTCTTGTCTCGAGAAAAACAAAAACAAAAACAAAAAGAAACAACAACAAAAAACAATAAAATAAACTAGAACACCTAGTTTCAGCCAATGGACAGTGGACAGTATAATCCCCTGAGACAAGACACACATGGCTCTATTAGAATCGGGCAGTAGCCCAAGACAATAGGAGAGGGAAACAAGCAGGTCTACAGCACCATCTCGTACATATTATCACTTCACTCTGAGCACGGCAGCCAGCAAGCACATTGGTACAGTCAGAAAATGGTTTGTATATGTTTCATGTATATGTTTATATGAAAGAAATTATAAAGATTTATGATCTAATATTTCTGCTCCCTGTACAAACATTCTTTTAAACTGGGCTGTTATTTCCTGCTATTTATTTAATTAAAGAGGAGTCTAAGAAGATTAATGAAATTCGACTCATCACTATGTGATTAGAAATAATTTGTAGTCTGCATTTCTTTGCCTAATTTCTTACTGTTCATTTGCAGTTTGTATGCATTTGTACACCATTTGGGTACAAATTTAACAACTAAGTTCTACATCCTCACATAGAATTTCTACCTTGAGAAGTAATATGAGAAAGTTTAGATAGCAAAATTGTTAAACATTCTCCACTCAAACAAGGGCTGATTTTCAAACACCTTCCTTAGTCATGGGGCCACCATTTCGGAAGTCACTCCTCCATCTCAGTAATAACCTTGATGTTTACACTATAATTTTTTCTCTCTTGAGGGTGAAGAACTCCGAGACACACATTTTCCTCAAAGTTCACAGAAACCACACCCAGTACATCTTGCCTGACTTCTATAATTTCATTGCAGCTACCAGTCTATGGCCAGGGGATCTTCTGCCAAGTCATTAAGAATGAATGTGTCAGCTGGGCGCGGTGGCTCACACCTGTAATCCCAGCACTTTGGGAGGCCGAGGCGGGCGAATCATGAGGTCAGGAGTTCGAGACCAGACTGGCCAACATGGTGAAACCACGCCTCTACTAAAAATATAAAAAGTTAGCTGGTCATGGTGACAGGCACCTGTAATCCCAGCTACTTGAGAGGCTGAGGCAGGAGAATCACTTGAACCCAGGAGGCGGGGGTTGCAGTGAGCCAAGATTGCACCACTGCACTCCAGCCCGGGTGACAATGCGAGACTCCATCTCAAAAAAAGAAAAGAAAAGAAAAAAAAAAAAAAGAATGTGTCTACACTGCACATAGCCAAGGTGCGTCCTGAAGCCACAGAAGCCTGAGCAACCTTAGGCCACTGAAGGAAGGACTTCGCATCATGCCCTCTCTGTCGAAAACCTTTGGTCCCTTCCTCCCTGGCTGCTCCACATGCTTTGCCAATCTGTTTGTTTATATACTTCAGCTCCTCTATCAAACTAAGAGCCCCTAGAAAGAAGAGGCAGTGTCTTACTCATCTCTCATGTCTCATTTTTATATCTGTCACCGCTCCTGGCACATTTACGCCTTCATTCCTTCCATCCACAAATATTTATTAAGCATAACTGAGTGCCCAGGACTGTGCTAGACATTCAGTGATAGCTAGACAGCAGGTATAAAACAGACAAAAACCCATGTTTTCATGGGGCTTACATCCTGGAGGGGAAGACAGACAAGAAAAAAAAAAAACAAGTTAACAAATCAAGTATTTTTAGAAAGTTCCTATTTAAAAACGTGAAAAAGGAGATATGATACAGAGTAATAGGGTCATACTCTGCATATGGAGGTCAGAGATAGTGTCTGTATGGTGGTGGCACTTAGGCTGACTAACTGACCTACAGAAGCCAGCCGTGTGGCCAGGCGTGGTGCCTCACACTCGTAATTTCAGCACTTTGGAAAGAAGCTGAGGTGGGCAGATCTCTTGAGGTCAGGAGTTTGAGACCAGCCTGGCCAACATGGTGAAATCCCATCTCTACCAAAAATACAAAAATTAGCCAGGCATGGTAGTGGGCGCCTGTAATCCCAGCTACTCAGGAGGCTGAGAGACAAGAATCACTTGAACCCGGGAGGCACAGGTTGCAGTGAGCCGAGATTGTGCCACTGCACTCCAGCCTGGGCAACACAGTGAGACTCCGTCTCAAAAAAAAAAAAAAAAGAAGCTGGCCATATAAAGAACCAGGGAGACGAGTATTATTCTGAGCAGAGGAAATATCAAGTGCAAAGGCAAAAATAAAACTAGTGTGTTCCATAAATGAAGGGCAGAGACTGAGCAGTGTGATACCCTGAAAGGTAGAAGAATGAGAAGGCATCAGGGAAACAGGAAGGAATAGATCATGCATGGCTGGATGGATTGTGCTCAGGGCTTTGGAGTGTATTCTAACTGTAAGGGGAAATTCCAGCCAGTTTTGGGAAGGAGAGCAGCATGCTCTAAAGTACATTTTTACAAGATCACGCTAGTCTGACTCTGGTCATAGATAATTGACTTGGGTGGCATCTGAGGAAGAAGCAGGGAGACCAGCAAAGAGACTACCGTGATCACCAGTTTAGAGAGAATGTGGCATGGACTGGACTGGCAGCAGTAGGGATAATGAGAAGAGGTTGGATTGGGTTATATTTTGGAGTTGAACCAACAAGATTTGCTGAAAAATGAATATTGCACCAAGTATCAAAAAAAAGAAAAAGAAAAATCAATGAATGATATGAAGTGGAGTTAAACAACATGACAGCCCAGTCTTATCTTTAAAGCCACTGCATGAACTCACTAGCACAAGTAATTTAAACATCATTAGTATTCTCACTATGCCAGAAGCAATATAAACTGGATATGATTTCATCTGGTAAGGACATCTGTGATCAGAGGTTGGAAATAATGCACCAAAAAAAAAAAAAACAAAATAAAACTTTACTAGGTCTTCTGTCAGGGGAATCTTGTGGCAAGCAACTGTGGACAGAGAGAGCCTCCATTTAAAACAGGGTGTAGGGGGCGGGGCACGGTGGCCCATGCCTGTAATTCCCAACACTTTGGGAGGCTGAGGCAGGAGGATCTCTTGAGCCCCAGAGTAGGGACCTGCATGGGAGACATGGGGAGACCCTGCCTCTACAAAAAATAAAAAAATTAGCTGGGTTTGGTGGTGTGTGCCTGTTGTCCCAGCTACTCGGGAGGCTGAGGTGGGAAGATGGCATGATCCCAGGAGGTCGAGGCTGCAGTGAGCTATGGTCACACCACTGCACTTCAACCTGTGTGACAGAGCAAGACCCAGTCTCAAAAATAAATAAGTAAATAAAGAAGGGTGTGGCCTGTGAGACAGGAAGAGATGTCACAAAGGGCTGCCCCATCCTCTGTTCAGTCAAAAGACTGGGCCATGTGTGAAGAAGTGTGGTGTAAGCTATGTTTGTCACACAAGGAATCATAAGTAGCATTTACTTGTCATTATATACTGCCATGCACAGCACTGGAGAATACCTGTTAAGTCTTCATTTAATCCCCACAAGCCTATGAGTATAATAGATATTCTTATCCTTGTTCAAAGCATGAGGAAAGGGAGGCACAGAAACATCACAGAAAGGAGAGCAGTTAGGGGGATAGCAATTCCATTCCAGGATGGGTGACAGAGGGTGGTGGTAGTAGTTCTTTGCCCCTCCTGAAAGTGGCAAAGAACAGTCCAAATTTTGGACTCCTTAGGAAAGGCAAAATCAGCAGTTTCTGTCTGTGACCTCTATCAAACTATTTGGATGGTCCATCAGTGAAACTACCTTTCGGACCGTTCTGATGAACTGTTCAGAACCCAGTCCTTCCCAGTTATCATCATCAGCCTGACCCCAACACCAGTGAACCCAACTGATCTACTCTTATTCTTGCTGCTCCATCAACCTGATTTCGAAAGTAATTCTGACAGCACAACAGGCCTGTTAATGACTGCAGCGAGGACTGGGCTCCCAGCATCTACTCTCCGCAGACAGCATCGATCCCACCATTGTTGCCAGTCAATAGATCTTTACAGCAGACTTTGCTAGGAAATATGTCAGCTTTTTGTGCCTTACATTTCTGGCTCATAATATCCTTCAAATGGATTCCCCCATTCGAATATCCTGCAGGCAAAATCTTATTACTTTCTCCATGCTGTACATCATGCCTGCTTTACACAAAAGGTTATCAGTGTTCCTTACGCTGCACCTGAAAATGTTTGAGCTAGTCTTGCCTCCTAGGGATATTTTCACTACTGCCAAGTATATTTAACCGGAATGCTATTAGTGACTCAATAAAACCCAAGTTTGGAGTTTCTAGACCAAAGCTAATTTCTATTTTTGCCGCTATGTGGTACTAATGTCAAAAGCAAAGAGCCCGAAGGACAAGCATTTGAAAACCATATGCTGGCTGATTTAGGACTCTACCATTTGTGCCCTATAGCTGTAGGTGAAATAGATTTCTCTATAGATGTTTGGGAAATTATAAATAGGATTATATGGAATAAGAAAACAAATGTGTTATTGCTATTCATACAAAAGGTTTAAAGGATTTCCATCACAAAGAAAGATCTCAGGAGTTGCATATACATATTGCTTAAAGTAAGTCATACATAAAATCACAGAATTGAAAAGGATCATAAATAGAATCTGCCCCAACATTCACAAGATTATGAATGAGGAAAGTCTAGATGGGTGCCATTATGAATTCATCATCTCTAGTATTAATGGGCCCTCAACGTCTCTCAGAGGGTTTATTTTCATAATCGTCCGGTGTCATCTGCCCCTGTCTCCTGCTCTCATTCTCCTCTCTGTTGCTGATTCTTGCTACTTTCAGTAAACCTGTTTTCCAACTTCTGTTAGCCCCATACCATGGTGATTAAAGTTACTGGCTCTGAATGAGATGCAAGTTTGGCTCCACCACTTAATAGATACATAAATTCAGGCAACTCACCTAAATGTTCTGCACCTCCGTTTCCTCATCTGTAAACTAGGAACAATAACTGCAACCATCTTATAGTATGTTATGGCCATTAAGAGAGTAATTCCTGTAAAGCTCTTATAATGATGATTGCATATCAAGTGTTCAATAAAGGTGAACTATTACTATCATCATGATCATCAATGTAACCATCCTTCTGCCCCCTTTTATATCAGCAGACTCTCTCTCCTGCCAGTTTATCAAGAGAAGGAAGGTCATCTGATATAGACTTCCTCAGATTCTCCATCCCATTGCCCACCAGCACCCTTGACACCTAGAAACCTGTTTACACCTATTCTGGCCATGCTTTTCTTCCTCATTCTATTGGGAATGGGCAGTACTCCTCACTAATCTCTCTGTCAGTGCCCAGGATCCCATCCCATCTGCCAGCTGTCTTCTCAGGAGCCTTGTTGCCTCTATTCCGCAATCCACTCTCTCAACCCAGTCTCCAGCCTCTCCCTCTTTTCTTTCACCATCTTCTCAGCTTCTGAGTCTTTTTTCACCTTAAAACATAGACAAAGGCATGAAAACAAAAAACTTTTTCTTGACCCTACACTTACTTCTCTTGACCCTACACTTACTTCTTACTAACTATTTCTTTGCTTCCTCTCCTTGGCTTCTCAGAGAAGTTTCTGGAAGAGAAGTCTATTGCAATCTGTTTTCTGTCCCCAACTGAAAGTGAAGGGCTGTACACTCTTAGCCCTTGTCTCCCTTGTCCACTCAGAAAATCTCTCACTACCTTATCTGACTCCATCCAGTTTCCCTCAATCTACTTCTTCTACAGAGGCAGTTCTCTTTCTTTCACTTTATTTTTCTCCCAAGCTATGAGCTCTGTCAGAGCAGCAACCATTACTCATTTGTTCCTTTATCCCCAGCATTCAATGCAGTCCCTTGCACACAGTAATCATTCAATGAAAGTTCACAAAATGAACACATGAACGACCTTCTCAGAATCATATAGAATCATATGGTTCCTTCAATCTAATTAAATGGAAGTTTTACTGTGCTCCAACCACATGCCAGGCACAATGGAGGCTTACAGAGATTAATAACATATGGCCTTTGCCCTCCAGGAGTTGTTTATCATCCAGTGAGGGGAGAAGAGCAATGGAGGATTGATGCATGGGCAGATAAATTGATGGGGGGAAGAACAGAGCTAGAGCAGGGAAGAGGGGAGGGAAGAAGGAGATGGGATAAAATAGATTAATGTCATTCACTCATAAAAGCTAGGATACGCATTAGGATGCCAATAAAGGTAAAACACATGTGTGCTTTTTTAAAACAATAATTTAATCAAATTTAAAAAGAAGGAATATGTCTAAGCCTAGTCAAATAAATCATGATTTCATTTTGGGAGAACAAACTTTTTACAATTCTCTGACATACCTGGTTTTTTATACAGAGAATACATTGAGACCCAGGAAAGCCAGGAACACTGACTGTTTGTCACAGGCAGGAACCCTTCCCTCAGCTGCCAAGGTAAACAGACATATCAAATCTCAAAGAGAAGCCTTTTGAAACTGGACTGAAAGTATTTGTCAGTCCCTTAATCACCCATGTATTTTAGAAAGGAAAAAAAAGATAGCTATGTAGGACAGTTATCAATTGATTACCATCTGACCATTTTAGACTCCTAATGTCAGTAAAAGGAGTTAAACTTCTGGTTGGAGTGATTGATCCAGATTATCAAGGGAAAATTGGGTTGCTGCTGCACAGGGAGGGAACACCTAGGTCTGGAACCCGAGGATTCTGTGGAATACCTCTTAATACTCCCATGACAGTAATGAAGTTGATGACAAATGTCAACAACCAGAAAAAAGGCAGGACAAGTAGGAATGCAGATCTTTCAGTAATGAAGGTTTGAGCCACTCCACCAGGTAAATAACCCCAAGTAACTGAAGTTTGGGCTGAGAGTGGGGGAAATATGGGATGGGAAGTAGAAGAGGGAAGCCATAGATATCAGTTACTACCTTGTGACCAATTACATGAAAGACATTTGTAATAGCTCTTAATGTTTGTTATTTGTTTGTTATATGTATGTGTTTATTTTATTTGCTATTTTCTTTTTTTCCTTTCTGTTTTACATGCTAGTTGTTTCAAGTTAACTTTAGTATCTAGGAAACAGAATATTCAGTAGAACTGTGACTTAATTTGAAAAAAATTTAATATAACCAGCAATGAATCCAATGAATGTTGGGACTTGCATCTCCTCATTTTAGGAAGAGAGTATGAGCATGTTCACTTCTAAGATGAATTGCTGTATATTAGGTGGAAATACAGGGGGTTTTTTTATGTATAGGAATGCAAACGTGTGTGGAGGGTGCATATAGGAATTGGATAACCAAAGGAGTATGCATCAACAGTTATCAGTTTATTGCCTTTCAGCTCTAAATTTATCCTTCATTGCCTGCTCTACAAAAATGGATATGTGCCCTCCAAATATTTTTCTATTGCCGGTTGGCCAAATGTTAAGTATTTTCAATAGGGGGCGCTAGAGAGACATTGCAAAAGGAGTTTTTCCATTCTATTTCCAGTGCACTCAGAGCACGTAGTGCACTAGTGCTCTTGGCTCCTAAAGCACCAAGCTTCTGCAATGTAAGCACAGTGCCAATAGCTGCTCCAGTACCTGGCTCCTGGAGCACCTACGGCTTTTCCAATGCCTTGTTTCTGTAGCACAAATTGCTTATCCAGAACCAAGCTCTTGCAGCACGGACAGCTTCTCTAGCATCCCGCTCCTGCAGTACACTGTGGCTAGCTGCACCCATCAGCCAACGACTTCCCCTTTTTTGTAGCAGAGTGCTTCTGGTGAGACTTTTCCATGAAGAGTTTTTTCCAAAGTCCTATAAAAGTTCTAGAGGGCATATTTCCAGCAAGTTCTGCTAGGATAGTACCACAGCACCTCTCTGGATCTGAGTGAGCTGTGACTGTGCCCTCTCCAGCAGGTCTGGATCACACCCTTAGTGGGGTTTCCTTTTTGGACATTCTATGTCCACCTTAGAGGTAGTGGTTGCTTCTTATATCTGCTATTCCTATATTCTCTAGAGATCTATCTACTTCTTACTAGCCCATTCCTCATTACTCCAATCTCCTGTTACAGTTAGTTAATATTCTTTATATTAAACTTTCTCCTTTCCAGTTACTCTGTGTTGCAGTAGCAGTGACCACACCAGCACCTAGATCTTGGTTTATAAATACCACTCTACAATAAAAGGTACCAAGGCTTCTTTGAAAAATAGTTCATTTTAGGGCTGCAGTAGGAAAAATAAAAAATGAGCCTGGAATATCTTCTAGCACCAGAAAGTAAGAAAGCACTCAAAATCAAAAAGATGAGTCATGTCAAAGAGACACAATGGGTTGGGCGCAGTGGCTCACACCTGTAATCCCAGCATTTTGGGAGGCCGAGGTGGGTGGATCACCTGAGGTCAGGACTTCAAGACCAGCCTGGGCAATATGGTGAAACCCCGTCTCTGCTAAAAATACAAAAATTAGCCAGGTGTGGTGGCACATGCCTGTAAGCCCAGCTACTAGGGAGGCTGAAGCATGAGAATTGCTTGAACCCAGGAGGCAGAGGTTGCAGTGAGCCAGGATCAGCCATTGCACTCCAGCCTGGGTGACAGAGCGAGACTCTGTCTAAAAACAAAACAAAAAAAAGACACAATGGCCAAAGCTGGAATGACCTGGGCAACAAAATAAATTATGTAATACTGTTTTATAACCCAAAATGTCAAATAAATATACATGAGTTCTTACTGATATAAATAAATGTTGGAATAAATGCAGGAGAAGAAGCAAATCTTCCTTACAGAAAAATTCCAAATAATATAGGCAGATATTCCTTCCTCAAAGACATGGAGCTTGAGTCCTGCCCTTCATCCCCGAAGGCTCGATAGTCTTAGTGACTTGCTTCTGCAGAGTAGAGTACAGAAAGGGGAAAATTGTAACTTTATGTGGAGAAGCCTAGCACACTACCTTAACCAAGTGATGACATCAGTGATGTCACATGGATATCATGATATCATGTGAAGAGAAAGAGCACTTCAATTCTGGTATTCTCTTCAAAACTCATAACCCACGTCTGATCATGAGAAAAGCACCAGACAAACACAGATTGGGGAACATTCTACAGGATACCTGGCCAGTTCTCCTCTAGACTATCAATTTCAAGGTCACGAAAACAAGGAAAGACTGAGAAACTGTCACAGACCAGAGAAGGCAGGGGAGACATGACAGTGAAATGTAGTGTGTTGGCCTGAGCTGGAATCCGGAAGAGAAAGAGGACGTTAGTGGAAAAATTGATAAAATCCAAATAACATCTGCAGTTGATTGAATAGTAATATACTATGGTCAGTTTCCCAGTTTTGACAAACTATAGTAATTTAAGAAGTTAACAATGGGGGAGACTGGGTTTGAGCACACAGGAGCTCTGTACTATCTTTGCAACTTTTCTATAAGTCTAAAAGTGTTCCAAAATAAAACCAATTTGTATTTTAAAAATTTAAAAATTACTGTGGTTTCTATCTCCTAATTGGATCTTAAGTGATACAAGGAGCCAGTCTAATTATCAAAGCAATTATATTATGGATCTAATGTCCACCATCAAATTGATGCATAACAATAACCAAAGAGGGGGGGAGATGGAAATAGAATCCTTAGAAATTAGGCCATTTAAACTCTGCTAAGTAGCATATTACTAGACAATAGATTTTGGTTCCAGAATTATCTAGTCAAGAATGAACAAAATGATACATTTCCTGACATTAGGTTGATTGCCACAGACAAAACCCAGATAGCAAGACCTATATTCTGGGTTCAACTCAGAATATCATTTTTTTACCTGCTTAAAAAGGTATCAAAGATGTTTTTCTCAGAACACCTTTAAACATTTCAGACATCTGTTCATGTTTATTTGTGCTTTTGCTCATCATAAAGCCAAAACGTGAGTTGTAAAAAATAAACTAAAATTTGCTTCAATATCATATTTCAGTGTTAAAAGAACATCTGTTCTCAGAATTCTAGAGTCTTCATTAAACTCCAAAATAAAGCAATGGTTTATTTTCTAGAAGGTCCTAATCAGTTCTAGAGAGTCTAAAACCCATGTAGGCTTTTGTTTTGCTTACACAATCACTTCAGTCTGAGCCCTTAGCGCGAGGTAGTCTGCAATTCTTAGGAGACAAAGTATGAATACAACTGAAGTTATTCTGTAGCATTCTTGCCCTGGAATTAGTGGCAAACCACATAGTTTTAAATGACTAATACGCCCACTCTTCCCTATCCCACTAGTTTATAATAATGTTATTTTTCTTCAAGATGTCTAGGCACAACTGATTTTTAAACTGGAAAAGTTAATGAAAGCAACATCACATTTGAGGTCAGTCGGCCAGAAAAATGGACATGAGCCAAATCCGACATCCCAAACATTTTGCCTCAATGGCGTGTGAACAAAATGCCCACTCTCCTCCTGATTTCCAACAGAAGCAAAACAAAACCCTGCAAGACAGTTTTCCCCTGGAATTGAGAAGCCTGTCAGGGGCAGAAAGACACACACATACACACACACACACACACACACACACACACCGAGTCCCAGTCCCTGTTTAAGGTACAGTTAAAAGGCTCTTTCACACCAAGTGTTCTGTGCACAGACAGCACAAGGGCTTCCCCTGGAGAAGCTGCTTCAAGGACAGCCAAGAGATCACAAGTCCGAAACAAGTAGTCCTAGCAAGATAAAGAATAATCTCCCCAATTCCAAAATAAGCAAGTAAAAATTTTAAAAATCAGCTTATTGAAATAAGTCCATTCAGACTAATTTCAAAAAATTACTTGGTGGCAATGAAGAGAAATGTGTGCTCTCATGCGAACTTGCTAACTTTTTAAAACGATGGCTTCCTTTTTCAAAATGTAATGTTTCACGCATTACAATTTAGTTGCACTTTAATTCCTTCTCACGTTTCTCAAGGCGAAAAAAGAAGTATAAAGGAAAAGGAAGTGGATGCAATTACGTGTACAGCAACAAGTTAGCCAGAAGATTTTGGTTTAAACTGTGAAATTTAGAAAAGCAACTGTATTACACGACATTCCATGATATAATCTTTGTGATAATGCATATGAAATGTTACGTGTAGACTGCTTTTAGTCCAAAATACCATCATTTTAGAATTATAATTCTAACATAATGGAGACAAATTATATACTATGTTAGGAATTGATTTAACAAGTACCAAAATTTTCATGAATTTTCTTTTATTACAGATAGGTCTCCCTAAAGTTATCTGAACAAGTACTCGTTATTTGCATCTCAGAATTCAGAGACAAAAAGATATGTTAGTGTCAAAAATGCCAATTTCACTTCTGAGTTAAAAACCAACAGGTGGTAAATTTTAATCACCAAGAGATTTTCTTAGAGAAATCAACAGGTAAAAACAGAAGTTAGGATACAATAGTTATGTTACCACAACTGCCTTACTGAGGTAAGGAATCTAAATTGTGGACCCTACTCTAGAAAATGCATTCATATCCACAGAAGTATGAGCTGTTGTATGATCGTTGAAATTTCCTTCTTTCCAAGAACTTTTCTTTATACTTAATTAACGAATAATGTATATGTACATGTACAGATTTAAAAGAAACTGTATGGCTGAGTTGGTCGTGGCATTTACACTATGCTCTGTGTAGGGATGAAGAGGGAAAGCATGGCTCAGGGTCATCTGCAGACGAGGAGGGCCTTACAGCAAAAACATCCCGAGACAGACAACAGCAGGTGGAAACTTACCACTGGAGCAGTTGGTCCCTCCCCAGCCAGGCTCACACTGACAGGTGTTTGGAGCAATGCAGCGACCATGGACACATTTATCAGCACAGTGGGCTGTCAGAGAGAAAATCAATCAAATAAAGAAAGTTGGCACAAGAAAAAAAAGCCAACAACACAGCTGTTGCACATCCAAGTCTCAAGTATCACTTAAAAACAACATGCATGCTTGATAATTTTCTTCAGTCCGTTCCTCAGCCCTCTTACAGTCTGCTGTAGGACCAAACAATTCCCCTTCTTATTTTGGTATCACCAAATAAATCCCATCATTTCTACTATTCTATTCTACTTCATGCTAAATTAGAAAAGAAGTTTCAAGGAAAATTGCCTAATTCACTCTTTAAAAAAATTATCAGTGAGTATCAAATATTCCTTTTTGTTTCAGAAGAAGCCTATATAGAGAAACAAAACACAAAGCAAGATATCAGGGCCTCAGAGTGACAGAGTAGATGGGGAGTATTATGATTATGTATTATGATTTTTTTTACATAATACATTCACCAGAAACAATAGTCACACTTCTTTGTGAACACGTTGTTCACAACTATGACACAGCAGAATTGCTTGCTCTTTTTCTTTTTCTTTTTTTTTTTTATTATACTTTAAGTTTTAGGGTACATGTGCACATTGTGCAGGTTAGTTACATATGTATACATGTGCCATGCTGGTGGTGGCACATATACACCATGCTTGCTCTTTTTCTGTTGGGGAGAATATTTGAAAAATTCCACCCAGGTCTTTGGGAAACAGTAAATCTCAATCCTCTTTCATTAGTAAAGATCTTAGGTGTACTCAACCCTTGGAGACAAAAGGGGCATCACTGCAAACATGAGTGAATGGACAGTCTGATGATTTCCAAAATAGGCATTAAAATATGCTGTGCCAAATCTTAGCATTATCATCAACCTTAGTACCATGCACATCAGTTAAACATTCTTTAAAATATCTGGATATATACATAATTGTGAGAACGACTTAAAGGGTTTGGGGTTCAGATATTCTAAAATTTTATTTAAGGGTGGGATGAGGTGCTCTGTACTTTAGAGATGCATTTTATTAGTGTATGTCTTATTACAAAAGACTTACTGCTCAAATATATAAAACACCAAAAAGTAAAATAAGCCTTATCTCCAGTAGCTCAAACTGGTAACATTTTTGTGGATGTAGAACCTTCAGAAATTTTTTTCCTACATATTTTTCTCCTCAAAAAAATAGAATCATATTTTTCAATGTGCTTTTTCCACTTAATATAATGGCAGTATTATTTCCATGTCATTAATATTAATATATGTGATTTATGCACTAAGGTGTATATTTAATATGTATGTATATATGTATATACACATGTGTGCACACACTCACAGTGCATTTATATTGCTGAACCAAAAATGACTACTTCTAAGGTCTTGATCATAAGATTTAGAGATGAAGATATATAAGGGAGGGCATTTTAGGTGAAGAGAAAGCAAAAGCAACAGGTAAAAAGAGAAACAAATGAAATAAGTTCTGTTGGGTGCAGTGTTTGGGGCAATAGCTTTGCAAGGTAGAGAGAGAGACCCTGAAAAACAAATTAAGGTGTTGGGGCTTTATTCTGAGAATTCGCTAGGAACAGTTTAATGAAAAGTATACATTTGTTATAAGAAACCAACAGGGAGAGGACACCACAATGAAATAAAGTGGCCATAAATTTTGGAAAACACAACCTCTCTTGCTATCATCAGAATAACTCTTTAGCACCTAGGCGATTTAGTGAGGAATACCAGGACTGGTAACCTTGGGACCCTGGTCCAGGGTAGAGTTTTCTGGTACTAGAGTTTGAAGGAAGTGCTTAGCAACCTCATAATATTTGAGTCAGACAATTACATATTTCAATTACAAATTGCAATTAAAAGCAGAACTTGCCTGTAACATATGAACACACTGGCCCTGCATTATTTTGATTTTTGCTGCCAAGTTAAGTCAGTATGTGCCAACTTCAGGGTTCAGTGTCTGCTTCCACCTCTAGGTATGTGTTTGAACTTGTAGATGTCATCCATTTGTAAGCACAAGGTACTGGTCTTTTGTTAAAATTTAGATATGTACATACCTAAAGCCAGCAAACTACCATACTTGAGTGTGGGAAGTTCAACTAAATGTCACAGTAGGCTTGGGTCTAACAGTGCAGGGTATGCTCTGGATGCTATCTCACACTGTGTTAAATGGCAGCATGGGTACAGGAGACTCTCCTACCAGTGAGAGCTCTGGCACCAACTGTAAATATGTCAACACGAGAGGGTTTTGCCTCCCACTTGTCTTAGGTACTGATGGCATCTATGTTTGCAGCTATTACAGTGAACAGCCTTCAGACCCAAGTTTACCAATTCTTCTTCTTCAACATAGTAAAGCTACTAAAATTCTGTTTGAATATTTCCAGAAGTTTTAAAAATTAGATACTCTTTGCCTTTAATGTGAAACAAGACTTCTTTGACACTGTGCATTTAAACCAAAACACAGAAATTGAATGTGGTGGCTGATGAAAGGAAGTATTCTCCATATTCTTGAATTTCAGACTTTTGTGTTTAATAGTGTAGTTCTCACCAATTAACTTCATACTAAAGAAATGTTATAAATGTTCATTTATATGGTAAATTTATATTAATACTACTTAAATTGTTTTTATATCTTGGGCATCTATGTAAGATTTTATTTGACAAAAGGATTAATATTACCATTTGAGAATTTGAAAAGTTCTGGGTACTCAAAAAGCTGGATTCCATCAGAGCAACCTGGAGTTTTGTATTCATCTAGCAAGAAGCTGGCTATGAGGGGAGAATATTTCCAGTATTCTATGGACAGGTCTCAATTCACTGCTCTCCCTTTCTTCTCTATCCTTTCATTTTTTTTCACTTTTTATCTTCATTTTCACTTTTTACCACTCGTCTTTCTCTCCCACACACTACTTATTTGATATACACCATAGAAGCTGGAGATTAAAATTTGGTTTTAATTGTAGTTGTGTTGACTCTTAACTCCAGGATGACACCAATTGAGTTCCACCTGAATCAACTGGTAAGAAAGGTAAGATTGAGCAAGCCAGCCTAGCACCCTGCTCTAATATCAAGATAACTTATTAGATTGGGTAAATAAATGCATGACAAGTTAAGCATATGTTCCAGAGAAGTAAGAATCAGAATTGCATATGGTTGGATCCCAATCCATTGGTTTTTTGTTGCTTTTATTTTGTTAACTCCAAAAAAGATAATAAGTAAATTTCTAAGTTCAGAATCAAAGGAGACCTGCTTCAGAATGTTTTGAGATTGCTAGATAATCACACAATGTTCTCGTGTGATTCCTGATAGTGCAAACTTTGTGTTTTATGAAATGAATTCCAAGAAGTTCAGTCAATTGTAATAATTTTTTTAAAAAATCCGTGATGGTAATTTTAAAATATGGATTACATTTATGAAAACCTTGAGCTAACATTTGGCCGAAGTCTGAAACAAAATGTGGATGCGTCATTACCAGAAAACAAATTTGCCTGTAAGTTAATTAGGAATTGGAAGGGGGAATCTGCTTCCCTAATGATTTCTTTTTTCTTAATTAAAGCTAAAGCCAATGGAATCACCTCTGAGCATTGATGCCTAAAGGCAAATAATGATCTAAATGATGAGAAATATTGTTGGGATGGAGTCTAAAAGGAAAGAACACAAAATCCTACTTCCATGATGGAGAATCTTCACACATTAGACTCCCTTATACAAGTGCCATCTCTGCTGCATGCCCTTTTCCACCATCTCTGGGCTCTCCACATCCAGCAACAAACCTCGTTAAAGATGGAAAAGAGCAAAGGGAAGCAACAGAGGAAGGCAGAGTAAGCTATAGAACTCTCTTTATTCTCTGATGTCCCAACTCACCAAGGTGTAGAAACACTGACTATGGCACATTCATGACACAGATGCCCACACCACCACCAAGAGATTAGCTGACCTCAATTACTACCTTGGTCTTACCTCCCCTATTCAGCTTCAAATGCCACCTACTCTGGGTGCTGCTTCTATAACTAACATGCTCCAAATGAAAAACCAATGTAGGCTAAAGACATTAATTGTTCATGTGGAAAAACCCAAAATGAACTAGAAAAGAAAAAAGGGAACAGAGGTCCACTTAGCAGATGTTCAGTAGCAGAGATATAAAGAATAGGTACAAAGGACCCATTATAAGTGTGGCTGTCCCATGAATGGGAATAGATATTTTATTCCCTACCCATGTCCTTTCTTCTTTTTTTAAAAGGGCAATTAAAACTAGAATAACCTAAGCAAAGATAGTCTATCCAAAATGATTTCTTTTCTGCACCGATCTTTAAGAAAATCATTAAAGATCATATTCTGAGTCCAAATCTTTTTTAGAGGCCAGATATAAGCTGAATCTCAACCTACTCTCAGTATGCTCCTTCAGACACAGCAAGCTGCACAGGGCAGCCAAGACGTCTTTTCCCTCAAGAACTAGGAGGCAAGAGACACTAATGAGAAGAACAGGCCATGTCTTTGAAACGAAAGCTGTGGACAGTCTGTCTGCCTGATGGACAGGTGGGCACTGACATGATGACCCTGGAATCTTCTCTAATTAGGCTCCTGTTTCAGTCTCAGTTCCTAAATCCATTTAAATCCCATTACCAATGACATGGACCTCATTCCTTTTACTTGTAAATACTTGGCTTTAATACTGAGAGCCATTAACTATACTCAATAGTTTTTCTTCTGCCACATACAATTCCCTTTGGATTTTCACCTAGGGATGGCAAAAAAGTGAAAGGAGGAGTAGAAATACTAAAGACTTCTTTATAAATCAATTATATCTCTAAAGACAGTATATACCATTGTCTTAAAGAATATATTTATTTAAATTAATATGGAAAATGTTTTCAGAATCAAAATAGTTTTTTAAAACAATTATCCAATAGAAACACAAACCTTCCAGCTAACCTATCTGTCACCAGAAGTTCCTTTTATTCTGATGCTATGAGCAAACAGTGTAAGTCACAAATCTTATTTTCTCTCATTTATTCAGTGAGTTGCTACAGAGGAATATAGAGTTTTAGAGTTAAAGGTGCCTTTACTGAGCATCATTCCTGCATTTTTCAGACAAGAAAACAGATCAGGAAAATGGGTAATTTCCCCAATATTCATAGTTGGTATTAAAGACAGAAATAGGATTAAACCCTGGTCCCTGACTCCCAGTGGACCAAAATATAAGATGGATTTTAATGGGAGTGAGAGGGAGTAGGGGTGAAAAGGATGATAGAGGGTGTTCTGGGTCAGATACCATGGCAGGTGTACTAGATGGCCAGGAGTCAGGAGTCAGAAGATTCGAAGGAGGAAGGAGAAAGAAGCAAACAGAGAGTTGACTTCCAAGATATACTTTATCTTCCCCACACTTTTATCTGAGGACTATTACATGCAAAGTCCTTACAAAATTACAAAGTGCACAGGAATCATTTTGCTTTCATATTTCCAAACATTATATTGCAGCCTACCCTATTGTGTTTGCTTATAAAAAGGAAAGGGAATTCTCTTTTTCTTCAGTTAAATATGTACTGATGCACTAGGTACACTGATAGGCACTACTGTGTATATTAAGATGGCAGACTGGGAACTCTTAGTCTGTAAAGGAAATCTGATGTAGATCCATCAAACTCAATAAATGCAGAGTAGAATCCAGGGATAATAAGAGAGGTTTCAGAAAAATACTGTGAGAGCATATTGAATGATTCAATTTATTTGAAATGTCCAAATGGACAATTCCATATGGATAGACAGGATATTAGTTGGTTGTCTGGGGATGTGGGTTAATGCGGATTGATGGGTAATAGGTACAGGGGTTGTATTGAGATGATGAAAATGTTCGAAACTTGATTATGTGATGGCTGTACAACTTTGTGAATATACTAAAAATGGTTGAATTGTACACTTTAAATGGTTGAATTGTATGGTATGTGAATTACATCTCAACAAAACTGTTATAACAATACTGTGGGGACTGTGGAAGCAGTTAATTCCAACTGGGGTGAGATCAAGGGGATCTCATGAAAGATAAAACATCTGAGCTGAAAAAGTGGATATCTTTGAAATAATGTTGCAGGGAGGAGTGCCCAAAAACAGCTGCTTCACACACTTTTTTCCTTGCATCCCATCCCTGAAGTTGCATAATGTTTTACCTGGGGTCAAGGGCTCTTACCCCACAGCCACCAGTGGTCCACATGTGTGATGTCCATAAATGGCTGATCAGTGGTGGAAAGAGCTTGAGAATGCTAGGAACCTAGATGTTTGCACTTAGTAAATGTAATAATAATAATACAAAAACTTTGTATCTATAAGTCTTTTCTCTCCATTCCTTATAGGGCTTTCGTGTCATTTAAGGGCAAGTACAAAGAGCTATTACTGGCAGTATCTTTGGCAGACATTGCCAATTGTATACCCAATGTCTATTCTTCCTTCAACCCTTATTAACAGAATCTTACTTGTACCAGGGCCAGCAGTGATGTCAGCAATAAACTACATTTATTGGCCCTCTTTCTAGATTGAAATGCCCATGTGGAAAACAGTTTCAAGAGACAGATTCAGGTGGTAAGTGCGACTCCCCTTCTCTTACTCCTTCCTGCTGTCTGGTGTGTAGACATGGCTGAATCTGCAAAAAGCACCAGGCAACTCTGAGGGAAGGACCAAGAGAATCATGGAACCCTTCACTCTGAATTCTTTGCATGGATAAATAAGTGCCATAAACCACCCACTTCCAGACTTATCATGACATAAGGATCCTTATTATGTATATGTTCCTATTTTTCAAATCTCTATTTATTGCAGCAAAACATGATTTGTAACTAATACACTGCTCTTTTGAACGATCTTTCAGGTGAGTCAGTTACTAAATTAAATAAAAATCTATACTAGCAGAAAAATGGAAGACCCATCTATATAAGGAGGAGATACAAGAACTCAGAACTTCTGCCATACATTTTAAGTAAAGGTGTCACGGCCTAGTGCAAGTGGGATGACCAAAAGATATGAGGGGAATTAGAAATCTGGCCATTAGATACATACCTCATTCTCTCCCTGAAACATCATTTTGCCTCAAATTACAATGTGAGAAGAGTTAAATGTGGATACTATAAACCCCAAAACAACCACAAAAACAATACAACTAACAGTTATAGCTAGTAAGCCAATGAAGAAGATAAAATAGAATTATAAAAAATATTCAACTTAAAATAAAAGTATAAAAGAGAAAAATGAGAACAAAAAACAGATAGGACAAGCAGAAATCAAATCTAACTACATCAATAATCATATTAACCATAAATGGTCTAATATCTAAATTAAAAGACAGATATTAACAGATTGGATTAACAATGTAAGACCTAACAATATGCTGCTTATAAGTACAAGAAACACACTTGATAAAAACACAAATATTTGGCCGGGTGCGGTAGGTCACGCCTGTAATCCCAGCACTTTGGGAGGCTGAGGCGGGCGGATCACGAGGTCAGGAGATCGAGACCATCCTGGCAAACACGGTGAAACCTCATCTCTACTAAAAATACAAAAAAATTAGCCGGGCGTGGTGGCAGGCGCCTGTAGTCCCAGCTACTCGGGAGGCAGGAGAATGGCGTGAACCCGGGAGGCAGAGCTTGCAGTGAGCCGAGATCGCACCACTGAACTCCAGTCTGGGTGACAGAGCAAGACTCCGTCTCAAAAAAAAAAAAAAAAATTTTTTTTAAAGTAAAGGTATGTAAAAAAAAAAAAAACCATACTAACGCTAATCAAAAGAAAGCTGGAGTAGCTATATTAATATCAAATGAAGATTCCAGAACAAAGACTATTATTAGAGATAATGAAGGTCACTTTATAATGATAACATGTTCAATTCATTATAATGAAATAATAATCCTAAACATTTATGCATCTAATAACAGTTTCAAAAACTGCAATGAGAAATAGATACAATTAAAGCAGGAGATTTGAATAACTTGTCTTAATAATTGATACAACAATTAAAAAGAAAATAAAAGATATAGTAGATTTGAAACTAAAAACCAACTTGATGTAATTAATATTTATAGTACGCTCCACCCAATAACAGCAGAATATATTTGCTTTTCAAGAACATACAGAACAATAATCAAGTTATATCATATTCTATGAAATAAAACAAATCTCAATCAATTTTAAAAGATTCAACGCATACAAAGTAGTTTTCTAACCATAAGGAAATTTAGTTAGAAATCAGTAACAGCAAGATATCTGGAAAATCCTTCTAAATATTTGGAACTGAATAACATACTTCTAAATAACTCAAAGTCAATGAAGAAATCAAAAGATATATTAATCAGAAAGTATTTTAAAGTAAATGAAAACAAAATCACAACATGTCAAAATTGTCAAATGCTCTTAAAGCAGCACATAGAGGAAATTTTATAGCACCAAATGCCTACATTATGAAAGAAGAAAACTCTGAAATTATCTCAGCTTCCACCTTAAGAAACTAGAAAATAAAGATCAAATTAAACCCCAGTGAAAGGGGGAGTAAAAGAAATAATAAAAATCAAAGCTGAAATCAATAAAATAAAAAACAGAAAAGCAAAAGAGAAAATCAACAAAAGTAAAACCTAGTTCTTTGAGAAGATCAGCAAAATGGATCAACTTCTAACCATACTTATCAGGAAAAAAAGAGAGAAGACACAAATTACCGGTATTAGAAATGAGAGAAGTGATATCACCATAAAATCTATAGATTTTTTTACAGGTAAATGTTAATAAAAACTTTATGCCAATAAATTTGATAACCTAAATGAAATGAAGAAACTGCTAAAGCTTATTCAAGTAGAAATAAATAACCTGAATGGACCTATATATTTTAAAGCAATTAAATTATAGTTAAAAGCTTTCCCATTTTAAAAAACCTCCAATTCCAGATGGTTTCAATGATGAATTATACCAAGCATTAAAAGAAGAAATAATACCAATTCTTAAAAAAACTTATTCCAGAAAATTGAAGGCCAGAGACTACTTCCCAGCTTCCCAACTGTGAGGCCAAAATTACCTTAACACTAAAACCAGAGACATTTGCAGTAAGAAAGAAACAAACTACAAACAAGTATCACTCACATAGGTGCAAAGATTCTAAACAAAATTTTAGTGAATTAAATCCAACAATATGTAAAAGGATTAAACTTTATGACCATGTGAGGTTTGTTCCAACATATATATATATACACACACACACATATATATACACATATATATATACCTTCATACATATATATATATAACCTATATATATAGTTCCTTCATATATATACATATAAAACCTAAGTAGACCTGAATGATACAATAATCACATATATGATTATTTCAAAAGATGCCTGCATTTAGCAAGCATTTAGAAAAATGTATTTATTCCTAACAAAAAATTTCTGCAAACTAGAAACAGAAGGGCGTTTCCTCAACCTGATAAAGGGCAAATATGTAAAACCTACTACTAACATAGTCAATGGTAAAAGAATGAAATGCTTTCCTCTAAGATTAACAACAGAACAAGGATTCTTGCTCTTACAATTTCTATTCAGCACGATACTGGGGGTTCTAGCAAGTGTAATAAGGCAAGGAAAAGAAATAAAGCTTATATAGATTAGGAAGGAAGAAGTAAAACTGCCTTAATTTACAGACTATGTAAATATATGTATTTAGAAAATCTAATGGAATTTACAAAAAAACTACTAAAAAAAGAGCACTTAACAAAATTATAGATAAAAGTCACTATGCAAAACCTCAATTATATTTCTATATATTAGCAACAATCAGAAATTGAATAGCCATTTACAATAACATCAAAAAATATGAAATACTTAAGGACAAATCAAGCCAAAGATGTGAAGGACCTGTACACTAAAAACAAACAACATTGTTGAGAGAAAGTAAAGAAGAATTGAAAAAAACTGTCAATCAATTTGATCTATTTGACATTTATAGAACACTTTACCCAACAACAGCACAATATACACATTATCTTAAATAGTGAGACAGCACTTGTTTGTGAGTCAGATGACTCTATTAATAAGATATCGATTCTCCTCCAATAGTTGTATAGATTCAAAGCAATACCAAACATTTCCAGATTTTGGCTATTTCAAATAAAGTATCTCTGAACACTTCTGTATCAACTACCAAGTGGTTCAGCCATTCAACTCCAGGTATTACCCAAGAGAAATGAAAGCATATGTATGCCCATACAAAGATGTGTACATAAGTTTTCAGAGAAGTTTTATGTGTAATTGTCAAAAACTGGAAAAAATCCAAATGTGCTAAGTACATGAAAGTATAAATTGTGGTATAGCTATACAATAGAATCCTACTCAGCAATAAAAAGGAATGAGCTAACAGTGCATAGGGCAATGTCATAAATCTCAAAATGATTATGATGAGTGAAAGAAATCAGATATAAAAGCGAGCATACTCTATGAGTCCACTTATATAAAGCTCTAGAAAATACCAAGTAATCTAGAGTGACAGAAAGCTGATCAATGGTTGCCTGAGCAGGGAGGGGTGGATAGGAGAAATTACAAAAGGGTATGAGGAAACATTCGTATGTGACGTATAGGTTCACTATCATAATTGAGGTGAGGGTTTAAGGGTTGTGTACATATGTCAATATTTATCAAATTGTACCTTTTAAAATGTGCAGCTTATTGTATGTCAATTTTACCTCCATAAAGCTGTTTAAACAACAAAAAAAAACCCTAGAGTATGAGGAGAACTTTTAGAGAGAGGCAAAGAGCCCTCTCTCCATAGAGAAAAAAAAAAATCTGAGCTAACACTCAAATCCTCTATGTACATACTATTCAATTTAACTAAGAGTCTGTCATCACTGGAGGGTAGAGCTCTTCAAATGCCTATGAAGGTATTGGCTTTAGACCCTCCCAATAAATATTTATTTGGGGAACTGCTAATACTAAAAAATGACAATGCGATGTTCTACTAAGCTTTTCCTCTACAAAGTAATTGACTTATACAGAAAAAAAAAAAAAAAAAACCAGCTTGTGTTGAAATAGTCTGTTGTAATGGATCCCACACAAGGGATTGAAATACCATCTGTGGAGCACATAATCCTATTCATTTATTTGAAAACAGAAAGAGTTTTTAGCTTAATTCCACACTTATATAGGCATTATCTATTCTGGCCACAACTCTCACAGTGTGTCTCTATAGGTTGAGTCAGATTTAAGTAACGTAAGTAACATGAACTTAATGGACTATAACATCAAAATGTTAACCAGCACTGGAATAAACTCTAGTTTTCCTGAGCACAAATTCCTAACAACTGAACCTACAACAGGTCTGATGATACAACTGCAAATTGATTCAATTTGAGAAGGATTTCAAAATCGTCAGCATATTGTTTAGGGAAGAAATCAGAAGGAAGGTACCTTCATTTGGGACAAATTATTTACCAGCTGGTCCTGCCATGTCTGTATCTATAAGGAAAGCATGACGCTTCTATGCACAGGAAGTGCCATCCCAGGCTCTTCTGTTTTTAGAATGGCATTTCTCTTGCCCTGACCACTCTCTATGGAGCCATGAAATTCTTTTACAAATATTGTTTCCCACAGCATGTTTTCCACCACATGGCATTTCCCCTGGTCTGCCCTATTTCATCTTGCTGTCATTTTGCTTCCGGTTATCCAATACATCTGAATCACATATGAATAATAAACGCCAGCCCTAGAGAAAGTTAATAGGGCAGTGGAAGTCATAATTAGAGTACCACTTTTCCCACTCAGTTTCTTTTGCCCCTTCTCCCTCCTTAGTGGTGGTCCCTGGACATTTCCTCTAGAACTCTGGTGCCCTCATGTTCTTTCCACTCTCTTTCCCTGTCTACACCAGCTTGAGAATAAATGGAGTCAATGACTAATAACAACAGCTGAGATTATTTCCCTTGTCAGGAACCTTTGCATTTTGGTATGAAAGTCTTAATTCAAATGTATAAATCAAGCAGTTAGAATTTCTTCAAAAGGAGAAGTGTTACAGTTTCAAGAGAAAGCTGGCAGCAGAACTTTTGCTATGAGAATGCCCCAAAACCAGGGAACACAAACTCAAATGCCTTCAGAGGCCACATGGATAAATTAAAGAACTATTACAAATCAGGTTAGACCTGGGGAAATTCAGGGAGCACTTGCTCATCCAAAGTGGGATGCTTCCCTTCAGTTTCTTGTCTGTTGCCACATAGGAATATCAAGCCAGTGTTACCAATAGCCTGATTTTTCCATGGGAGATGAAAGTCTCAAGTTTTAAGTTAAAATTGTTTAAAATATAAAATTGTATGGGCCCTAAAACCCCTACAATTATGCATCAGATCATCCAGCCCCTGCTAAGTGATGGTCCTAAAAGAACACAGAATAAAGGGATTTTAAGTTCTTAGATGGGTCACTTTTTTTTTCTTTCTCCTGTTTTTAAATTTTATTTATTTATTTATTTATTTATTTTGAGGCAGGGTCTTGCTCTGTCACCTATCCTGGAGTGCAGTGGCACAATCTCAGCTCACTGTAACCTCTACCTCCCAGGCTGAAGTGATCCTCCCACCTCAGTCTCCCTTTTGTCTTCATTTCACTTTTTTGACCCTGTATCAGCTGCCCGATCTATCATTTATATAGCTATTTTGATTCTTTTCTTTCTCTCTACCCTATTAACCGATCATGTAGTTATTTTGAATTTCACATCAGGAGCCACTTTATATGCATATTTATTGACAGCTCTACTTTTGGTGAACAACTGTTTGTCATAAAATACCTCTGTTGATAATAGTTCAAAATATGGGGGAGAGGTCCAGAAGAAGTTGTCCCCATCAATGAGGCAATAAAATACGCATCTCCTCCATGCCATAGCAAAGGTAAGGAAGTATCTATTATAGCCTTCCAGCTTCAACTAAAGCTTTCCCTTTCTTGAGTTGTTAGAACAGATAATATAATTGTCCTTAGAAGAAATTACAGGTCCAAAGAGTCTCAAATAAATTATAAATATTTAAAATTACCCAGTGTATGTTTATAGAAAACAAAATCCCTCAAAGCAGTGTTTTCCAAGTAAGTAGATCCAGAGAACTATTTCTTCCATTATGTTCTTGGGGAAAGAAAAGGGAAGAGGGTATAGGGAGTAAGGAATTCCATGGTCAAAAAAGTTTGAGACATGCCTTTACTGCAGGCATTCCCAGAGCCTTTAATAGGCTGAAGCAAATCTTCAAGAAATGGGATCCAACATACTGCATTTCCCAAACTAATTGGATAATGCAACAGTGAATTCTGCAGGATGAGTATTCCATATCTCACACTAGAGGGATTCAACTACAGATAATGCCTAGGATCCAAGTTTCTGGAAACCTATTCTCCTCCCTGGATCAACATGTATGTTTCATTCATGGTGGCATATTTCCTTTTATGTCCCTCAATTTCATGCTAAGTACAATAAATTAACTTAGCTATTGTTTTTTAGCTTAAATCTACATTACTTTGACAGCCATATCTTTAAACTTGCCATAACCACTTTTGCCCTTCCAACGTGGCCAGCCGGTCAGGGAGGCCCACCTTGAGCTAATGCTGCCTTCTGTCACTTGAATCAAGAAGTCTGAGTTTCTCTGTCTTAACTCTCTTGGAGCTCTCTGATTTTTTTCCAGCCTTTTTTAGAATTGGTTATCAATAAGCAATATAGGTCTGGACCTTGGGATATTACTACAACCAAAGGAAAGAAGAATGTCAGTGCAGCATTGATTCTACCAGCACATCAATCTCTCCCTCCTTTAGTGTCTCTTGTGTGTGGCCCAGACGGATGCACTAGGTTTACCACTGGATTATCTGTAAAAGCGCTGGCAGGCGCTATCCCAGACTAAAAACATCCAAGTTCTGTCACCACCTGGTCATGTCAATGTTTTGTGGTTGGTCACTTAGATCAAACTGTGTTTTTTCCATTATTTTTAAATTACTTTGCCCTGAAAAGATTTGAACCATAGTACAATAAAAATTGCTTCTCAGTTCTTGGCTTTTATTTTAGCCGTTTTCTATCCCTGCAAGGGGATTGCATAAATTATTAGGCCTGTAAAAATCCTACCTGTCCTGCAAAGACTGCAATTTCAGGAACTAATTTTCTAGAGATAAGGCAAGGATTTTTTCATTATTTCCTTTTGACCCTGTCTCCATGGGACTCTAAAGTCAGGCTTTCTCAAGAGAAAAAAAAAAAAAATAGGCAGCAGACATAATCTCCTTCTGTTTAGATTGAGGCTATCTTGAATTTATAGTGGGTTTTTAAAAAATTAAATTCTTAGTTTCTATTTATAAAATCCTAAACACTGAGCAAGCACCGTCAATCAGTAAAGCAACAAAGGTTTCTTGTTATTTATTAGATTTCCTATCTTCCCTGCTAGCAGAGACCAACAACCCAAACTGGAAAGCAGAAGTTTAGGTTCCGATAGATGTGTGGGAAAATTGGAATTTCTGCTGGCACGGTATGTGGACAAAAGGCCTTCCCCTGTATTTACTGGTAGGTTCCTCTGAACCACGTCGGACACCATAGCAACAGAGTACAGGGTCCCTATGGAAACAGGAAAAAAATCCACTGCTGGTGGCAGGGAGGGCATCATGGGTAGGTATATTTGGGAACATACCATCTGATTGTTGTCAGTCAGGCTCTCTTTGACTAGCTTAACAGGATTGTCTCACTTTTATCTCTACTCGAAAGGATCTGCTTAAATGGATCAAAAGACTATGGTTTTTTTTTTAATATTTGACAAGATCACAATTTTATCATTAAACAAGCCTGAGAGAATCAAACAAATCCAAAACAGAAGGCTCTGTCTGCCTCAAACTCCAATAAGAGGTACTCCTCCTTTCCTGAAGGTCTCCCTTTGCTTCCCCAAATCCACCCAAGGAGCCTAGCTCTCCCCTAAACAGACCTCTGCCGAAGGCTAACTCTTCTCACCCCAAAACAAGGCATCTTCCCTGCACTGCAGCTCCTCTCAGCCTGAAGAATCTGGGCCCTAAACTTTTCAGCAGGAAAAGACCAAAATGATACAAAGCCAGGATAAATAATTAAATGTGTCCTCACATAATTGTAAGGTAGGGAAAGAAACTATCTTCAGTTCAGCTCTTCCCAGAAGCCGTGCCCAATTTGCTCAAGCCTGCCAATCCCTCTCCTAATCAGACCCCCCTGTGGCTGACACTGAGGCAAAACATAGCCATTGAAAATCCTTTCCCATCCCCAACACAAAACTGTTGACAATATGATCCCGAGTTAAGCATGTCAAATATTCCAGCTCACAAAGGAAGGTAATTTTTTGCTGGGGACAATAGCAAGAACAGTAAATATAACTTCTCACTTAAATGACAGACATAGGTATAACAGGAGCCTTTGGCCAGGTGTGTGATTCAGGAGCCTCAGTTGCTATCTCCATGATTCCAGAATGCCACAGGATACTATGCAGTCAAATACAGGGATGGCAAATGAGGCGCACTCGGGCCACCCATTGCCACTCCAATCCCGTGGCAGAAATCACTAGTGAGTCACTCTGCTCTTTCTCTCTTAGCCCAGACACAGCCTCAGAATCCTTCTAAACACAATGTTCCAGGCAGCCACTTCCAAGAGGTAGCACTCCCTTTCCCAAAAGAAAGCTTTTTGTTAATTCCAGTCTAAAATAACATAATATTCTAATTTAAAAAAGAAGAAATAAAGAAAAACGTATTATATGGCAAACAGTTATTGTGACGCCCAAAGTGCCACCTGTGTAGCATATCTGCCTCCTGGAAGGAAAAGAGTCCTGGGTTAGTGAACTGCAGGTGTTTTTAAGCCCTCGCCTCAAAATTTGGGCTTAAAACCCATTGTTTTCTGAAGCATGACATTCAAACAAGGGTAAAGTTCATCTACAGAACTATTTTTCATATAGACACCAACCACAGTTCCAGCTCCTTATCTGCCCACAGCCGGTTCAATTTTACATAAAGTTGGCCAAGTTAAAAATCAGCTGTGAATATTCATTCACTGCTCTGGTAATCAATTGTCACACTCCTTTCTGTTAAGAACAGGAAATCATATACAGTTCAGTGTGTGGGAGTTAAGGCTTCTTATTTACGGTTCCAAAGTTCTCTTAACCAGTGCCAACGACAGGCAGGACACATCCATGGGAACTGATCTCTCACCATCAGAGCTGGCCTGCCAGGCAATAAAGTGGGTTACCCAGTCCCCAAACCTCTTCCCTCTGTCCTTCTTACAAGCCACACTTGCCTGGACGCCCCCATGAGAACTTGAACTTTGAGTTACCATTTGACTTTCTCCATCTAACAAAAACAGAGTTAGCAGACTTAAGTCTACCCCAAACAAAATAATCATCAGAACAGTCCCTTCCTTTACAGCAGTATCCAGCGGGAGAAGACAAGGCATGTGGGGCAAAGAGAATGGGAGCTGGACTGGAGAAGGGACCCCTGGCCATCTCCTTTGTCCATTCACGATTCTGCTGCAAGCGGCGCTGCTTACAATGATTCGCTTTCTCTGCCATCAGTGGAGATGAAGCCAAGAACATCCGACTGAGAATGTATGGCCAGCCTTCTCTCTGGATTAACCAATCCTTCCCACAGAGGGTAGCTGCCAACTTCCCACTCTGCTCTTCTGCTGCTTTTCCTGTGAGCTTTTCCAAGTCCCATGTTACTAAATCTATAAGCAGTCCCCAACATGCTAAGAGGTCGGGTTTCAAAGATGTGTTTGGAAACCAGTTGTGTAAATTTTCTTGGAGTTATAATGTTGTAAATAATGGTTAGGTCCCTAGGGCAACCTCAATAGTTGTTCATTTATTCCAGCATGTGCCTGAATGAACCACAGTATGTGGGGATCACGAGTCTCTCTCCTTTCCATAGGTCAAGCCATTCACATATCAGTTTGGACTGCCAAGAGCTTACCTCACTGCCAGAAATCAGAGATCATTCCTCTATCCACAATGCTCATGGGAGAGGTAGGTAGTAGGAGAAGACAAGAAATTTCCCTGGCTCCAGATCATCCCTGCAAACTGCAAACAGTTGAGGTCTTGGGAAAGGAGGCCTAATGGAACTATGGGGTGAGGAGAGAACGAGCATCCGTGATGTCGATGAGGGCAAGAGCTAGGAAGGGCCTGGGCCTCCTGCTGCTGCTGCTGGGCACATCCATGGGAACTGAGCTCTCTGGGGCATATGTTAGTAAAGTCTCTCTCTCAAACTGTCTTCTTTATCAGCCCCCAAATCAACCTGTTTCTCTTTCATTTGCCACTGTCCCCTGTTGCTTCTATTCATTGTTCTTATGGCTCTCTGAAGAACAAGGCAGTCTCACTGTATCTCCCACCCTGGTCCTGGCCCTAAAGCCAAAATACAAATGGTAAATAAATGCTTTTTTTTTTTGTCTTTCTTTTTGAGACAGAGTCTCACTCTGTCGCCCAGGCTGAAGTGCAATGTCGCCATCTCGGCTCCGGCTCACTGCAACCTCCACCTCCTGGGTTCAAGCAATTCTCCTGTGTCGGCCTCCCAAGTAACTGGGATTACAGGTGTGCATCACCAGGCCCAGCTAATTTTTGTATTTTAGTAAAGACGAGGTTTCGCCATGTTGGCCAGGCTAGTCTCGAACTCCTGACCTCAGGTGATCTGCCTGCCTCGGCCTCCCAAAATGCTAGGATTACAGGAGTGAGCCACCATGCCCAGCAATAAACATAAGTTTTTAAAGTGAACAGCATTATTAATGATTAGGAAATGCAAAATAAAGCTAGGTACCATTTTTCACCCAAAAGGTTGAAAGCAATAATAATACTTAGGTCAGCAGAAATGTAAGGAAGTGGGTACCCTCATACATTACTGGTGGTCATGTAAGTTGTTACAACCTGTCTGGACAGCAATTTGGCAATGTGTCTCAAAATGCATTAAAATGTGGCTAAGATTATTCCTGTCTCCCAATATCCATTTTACCCTTCCCAGAGAAATATATATATTTATATATATTTTTACTGGGCCTCTGACCACACAGACTAAAGATGCATTTGCAGCTTGGTGAGACCAAGTGACCAGTGGGATATAAAAGGAACATGATCACTTCTAGGAACCTTCCTTAAGAAACAGTTGGCATTGCCATTTGCCTCTTTCTCCCACCTATTCTGTCTGTTGATGTGTGGAGGTCAATAATGGTACATGGAAATGAAGACCATAACTTTGTAAATGTTAAAATGATGTCCCATTGCACTTTGCAAGTCTCATGGCTATGTTTGGAAGTGAAATCACGACCTCTAAGGTCATCTTGTTCACTCTCTTCCACCTTGCCTTTGGGCTCATTCCATGTGTAGTGTGAAGTTACAGGAGTGGCAGAATAAAGATGCCCTTGTAGCTTGGCGAGAGCACGTGACAAAGAGATGGTGGAGCAGAAAGGTAAAAACTGCTTGAGTCCCCTGCTGGCTTGCCTACTTCTAGGCACTACATAGCCAAATCTAATTCTAAATGATACAGTATGCATACCTCTCATTCCAGAAATTCCACTTAAAATAATTTATTGTATGAATCACTAACACATGCAAAGGGATAAATAAAATGATGCTCCCTGTAGCCGCAAAACTACGTGTGCCTAACGTTAGTATATATTAATATAGTAAAATGTAATTATAAGATTATTATTTAGATGTAATTGATAGACAAGAAAATATGTCTACAATATAATACAAATGAACAAAGCAGCTTACAAAAAATATGCATGGCATAACCTACAAATTTATGTTGAATTTAAAGAAATGGAAATATATCTGGAAAGATACAAACAAAAATGGCAGGACTATGAATGATTTATTTTCTCTTTTTGCTCATCTGCTTTCCAGTTTTTTACACAGATAAAAAAATAGCTTCACTATGAAAAATAATTTTAGGTAATTAAAAAATATATACAACAAAAAATCCAATTTTACTCTTTTAGTTATTTTTTAAAGTACGATTAAATTATTACTGACTATAATCACCCTGTTGTGCTATCAAACACTAGATCTTATTCATTCTATTTTTTCTACCCATTAACCATCCCCATTTTCCCCCTACCCCACCCCCACTATCCTTCCCATCCTCTGGTAACCATCATTCTACTCTCTACCCCCATGAGTATAATTGAATTGTTTTCAACACAAATAATAAATGCTTGAGGTGATGAATACCCCATTTACCCTGATGAGATTATTACATATTGTATGCCTGTGTCAAAATATCCCATACACTCCATAAATATATACACCTACTATGTATCCATAAAAACTACAACTTCAAAATTTTTTTAAAAATCAATGAAAAAAATATATATACAACAAATTTATGTCTTTTTTGAAGTGGCCTAGGTGTTTTACTTCTGATAAACAGTGTAGCACAGTTGAGAAGGGAAGGGCCCAGGGGTCTTTCCCTTCCTTCCACAGTTTGTATTTCATTCCTTCTGTTTAGTACAGACTGAGCCCTGAAGAACATCAACAGTGATTTACTCATCCTTCAGTCTTCGGTGTGCCTGCTGTTTAGAAAGGAAGGAGAGAAGAAGGGGAAAAAATGGAGGAGAGACAAAAGGAGGAAGAGAACCAAGGAAGGAAGAAAAAAGGAATGGAGGGCAGGAAGGGGCAGGGAGAAAAGAAGGAGAAAGTGAAGCAAGACAGGCACAGCAATTGGGAGGGAACAGACATTAACAGACAAGCTTGGGACACACAATATTCAAGACAACTTGAGTTATACAAATTTTTATCTTAGGAACAAGGTCAAAATTCTAAATTAGAGAACTATCTGGAGCCTTGGGCAGGCTGAAAGGTGGGGACAAAGAAATGGGAAGTGTCTAGAGATTGCTGATATTGCAGATGAAATTAACACCCTGGAGAAAGAGCTACACCAGTGTCACTGGTGTAACTTCAGACTATATGTGAGATGAGCCCAAAGGCAAAGTGGAAGAGAGTGAACAAGATGAACTTAGAGGTTGTGATTTCACTTCCAAACATAGCCGTGAAATTTGGAAAATGCAATGGGATATCATTTTAACATTTACAAGAAATAAAGGACCACACATCTTATAAGATTTTCATATAAGAATTATATTAAAAGAATACATAATTCTGTCAATTATCATGGTACTTAGGCCAAAAATATTTACATATCTCAATGACCAAAGATATGCACAAAAATTTAATCAATCAGAGTAGCCAACTGGATTGAGAGTTCTAATCTAATTTGAAACTAGTACTAGGAAATAATATGTCTTACATTGAATGAATACTGGGTACGCCATCTAGAACAGGTGGTAGGTTCAGTATGATCCATCAAGGTAGTAGTCAAGGACCATGTTCTCTGATATTTAAAATCTTCAGAAAAAATATTGTGTAGCCTAAAAAAAACAAAAAACAAAAAAAGGAAGTCCTGTCCCATGCTGCTACGATATGGCTGGATCTCAAGGACATTATGGTTACCGTAAGTGAAATAAGCCAGTCATGAAAGGACGAATACTGTCTGATTCCACTTATATGAAGGACTTAAAGTAGTCAAAATCATAAAAACATAAAGTAGAAAGGTGGTTGCCAAGGGCTGGAGGTGGGTAGGGGTAGTTAGTGTTTAATGAGTCTAGAGTTTCTGTTTTGTAAGACAAAAATGTTCTAAAGATATGTTGCACAAAAATGTGACTATATTTAATACTGCTGAATGGTACACTTAAAAATAGTTAAAATGGTAAATTTAATGTCATGTGTTTTTACCGTATAAAAATAAATATCAAGAAATTCAATGAATTGAAGAGACTACCAAACTTATATTAAAAATTAAACCAAAAATTATGAGGTGATGCTTAGAAGGTAACTATCTTTCAACCTTGTGAAGATTTTCAGTTAAGCACAGAAATGTGAGAGAGAATCAAAATCTATAGCGTTCATATTTTTAGTTTTAAGAGGACATTTATAATATTTAAGAGAATGTGGTCCGTAGAATAAAAGGTCAGCTTACTAATTTTATTCTTTAAATGTGTACTGGAATAATTGATTTTAAAATGTTATTTTAAAGTTTAATCTTACTAATACAAATTTTTTTTTGAGATGGATTCTCGCTCTTGTCACCTTTCAAAGCGCTGGAATTACAGGCGTGAGCCACCGCGTCCAGCCTATATTTTAACATTTTAGAGTTCATAAGATTTCACCTTATTTGTAAGTTGGGCTTATTAGATTTACAAAAATTATTTAAGTATATGGGAAGGTTTGTCAGCCTGGAAGCTGAATTATTTAAAATGAAAATCAAATCTATTAAATGTACGAATTCCATTTTAAAAATTTGAAGGTGTTTAAGTTTATAAAACATTAGTCAAAGGCTTCTTAATGTGTTTGTTAAATTTGTTAGACCAATGAATGAAACATCTGTCAGCTGAATTTTGCTTAAGAAGCAACTATGTTTTTGGATTTATAACTATAGTAAATCAAATACTAATTATTAAAAACAAAGTAAATCTCTGAATAGGTTTTTTCATATTGCATATACGTGTGTGCACATATGCACCCACCTACACATATAGAAGCACACAAACTTCACGTTTAACAAATACTAAATAGTAGTTAGCATATTTGGGTGATCTGGCTTATTGTATGAAAAATTCATTGCCTTTGTAGTTTGAGATAAAAAAATCAAAAAAGTATTTTTGATATAAAAATAATTCCACATTTAAATTTGATTGCATTTCCATTTTAAAATAGCTACATGTGTTACAAAGCTAGAATCAGAAAAAGAAGGCAGGCTTTTTCATTTCAGGGACACTCTTCTGCTGAGAGAAAAGCAAAAGACAATACATTTTATATGACTAGAAAGGAAGATTTGATCATATTTATTATCTCTAATCACAGTAGTCATAAGCACATGGATATAAGCAAATGGATCATGGTGCATAGTTTAGCAAGTCAGTTTGATATTCGTGATAAAGAATTGCCATGAGAATTACTTTAAACTTCATGAAAATCTTATGGCTTAATATTTACTCAACTTTAGAGCTACAGCAGAAGAATTCTTATCTTCTAATTGAAATCCAAACATCACAAATATTACTAAAATCAAGTCCAGAACCATCACTTTCAGTTAGTTAATACTGTACATGCAAGTCTTTTGCATTTTTCAAAACACTTTAATATATCTTACTAGATCCTAACAGCAACCCTACATGATTAATAGGCATGAGAACCCATCTTACAGATTAAGAAGTGAGGTTCACAGAAATCAAGGATGTTGTGTCCCAGGGACATTACACATGCAGGGTAGCTTTGGGATTTGAACCTAGGTTTAATTCATGTGTTTTCTCCATTCTATGTTAACAATCTGAACTGAACTTTTTTTTATTGGAGGCCAAAAGGGAGAGATAATAAATATAACAGTTTTCCTTGGAAAACTATACATTGGTCATGTGCACTCCACTTAGGATGTCCATATTTGAATTTACAGTCAAATGATGGTTATATGTTGAAAGCAGAGAATAGTATCCAGTGATTTCTCAACCATAAACATTTAAACTAATCATACTTCTTGCTTCTCTATCTCCCTAACATAACTATAGTTCCTATACATGCATTAGGATTAATGTATGTAACAAAAAAGTGTTGGTTAACTCTAAGCCATCCCATGAAGAACCACAGAAGTCTCTCGAATACATAAATATTTATTATAAAAACTGATATGTGTTAAGGAAAATATATTGGAATGTGTTTGGATCAATATTTATTTAGGTACAAGAACTGAGATTTAAATCAATAGCAATTTTATAAGAGGCAGTTATGTGACATTAAAAAACATACAATATATATGTATACACACAACACAAACACATATATACAAGTACACATATGTATATGTACACACACATATATTACAACTATTTCATTCCTCTGGACATTTCTCAATTTCATTTCTCTGAGGATTTCTTTATTAATGCAGGTGGAGCATCCCTAATGCAAAAACCCAAAAGCCAAAATGCTCCAAAATCTGAAAATATTTTGAGTACTGACATGAAGCCACAAGTGGAAAATTTCATTCCTGAGCTCCTGTCATAGTCAAAACAGTCAAAATCTTGTTTCATACACAAAATTATTTAAAATGTTGTATAAAAATACCTTTAAGTTATATGTATAAGATATATATAAAATATAAATTAATTTCATGCTTAGACTTGAGTTCCATCCCCAGAATATCTCATCATGGATGTGAAAATATTCCTAAACTCAGAAAAATCCAAAATCTGAAACACTTCTGGTCTCAAGCATTTTGGATACTCAACCTGTACTTAAAATTCTCCAAATTATTATGACCAAGAACACAAAAGCAAATGCAACAAAAACAAAGATAAATAGATGGGACTTAATTAAACTAAAAAGCTTCTGCACAGCAAAAGAAATAATCACCACAGTAAACAGACAACCCACAGAGTGGGAGAAAATCTTCACAATCTATACATCTGACAAAGGACTAATATTCAGAATCTACGAGAAGCTCAAACAAATCAGCAAGAAAAAACAAACAAACAATCCCATCAAAAAGTGGGCTAAGGACATAAATAGACAATTCTCAAAAGAAGATATATAAATGGCCAACAAACATATGAAAAAATGCTCAACAGCACTAATGATCAGGGAAATGCAAATCAAAACCATAATATGATACCACCTTACTCCTGCAAGAATGGCCATAATTAAAAAATTCAAAAATAATAGATGTCGGTGTGGATGTGGCGAAAAAGGAACACTTCTACACTGTTGGTGGGAACATAAACTAGTACAACCACTATGGAAAACGGTGTGGAGATTCCTTAAAGAACTAAAAGTAGATCTACCATTTGATTCAGCAATCCCACTATTGGGTATCTAGCAGAGGAAAAGAAGTCATTATACGAAAAAGATACTTGCACATGCATGTTTATAGCAACACAATTCGCAATTGCAAAATTAAGGAACAAGCCGAAATGCCCATCAATCAACAAGTAAAGAAAATGTGACAAATACATACATACATACATACATACACACCATGGAATGCTACTCATCCATAAAAAGGAATTAAATAATGACATTTGCAGCACCTGGATGGAATTGGGAACCGTTATTCTAAGTGAAGTCACTCAGGAATGGAAAACCAAACATTGTATATTCTGTCTTATTAAGTAGGAGCTAAGCCATGAGGATGCAAAGGCATACGAATGATACGATAGGCTTTGGGGACTTAAGGGAAAGCGTGGGAGGTGGGTGAAGGATAAAAGACTAGACGCTGAGTACAGTGTACATTACTCGGTTGATGGGTGCACCAAAATCTCAGAATTCGCCAATAAAGAACTTATTCATATAACCAAACACTACCTGTTCCTTAAAAAACAATTGAAATAAAAGAAAAATCTCCAAATCAAAAATAATGAAACATGTCTAAATTCTTACCACAGATCAGGCAAGAATATTAATCTTAAAGGATGAACAAATTTAGAGTCTAATTAAATTTATAAACAGAGTAAAACCACCACAAGGAATCACAGATTTCTTCCTGTCCTAGTAATATTTTAATTAAAAAATTTCCAATCCTTTCTTTTTTTCAAATCACATTCTAAGAAAAGGCTTTTAACCACACTGTTGCCCACACTCTCTGCTCTGGTCTTTCCTGCCTGATGACATGCATTGGTCTTTCGGACAGACAGCCTTGTTAGTCAAAGTCTGCTCTGTGGACCAGGAGTTCCACACAGCCTGAGGGTTCAGTAGAAATGCATACCTTTGGGCCCCACTCTGGACCCATGGAATCAGAATCTGCATTTTACCAGCCTCCCCAAAAGTTCTGTGTGCTCATTCCAGTCAGAAGCAGAGCCAGTCTCTTCATCATGCTCTATACACAAGAAAACTAGAGTTTTCTTCTCCAAGAATCTCCACAGCTGACAGAATGAAGAGCCATTCAGTGACCACCTGCTGCTTCTATTGCACATAAACATGAAATGAGAGCCTCGTCCTGGGACAGTTTCCATGTGAATCTACATGAAAGACTAACTCCAGGACGCTCTGGCCCTCAATGTATTAATATGAAACTTAAAATCTTCAGGATCTTTCTGAGCTACTGTCCTTTTCCCTGGAACCTTGACAGTACAGAGAAGGCAGGAGCACCTGACTAGGCTGCCTTGCTAAATTTCCCAAAAGTTTAGAAACTGCAGCAGTAACAAGAATCCTGAATATCCACTAACGATACCTGTAAGGTCAGCGATCAGTCCTCTGGTCGATGTAGACAGAATCACCGCATGTGTAAGATCTATTTACTTAATTTCTCTAAAGTTCTTTGTTTTCAAGAACATTTTAAAAATCCAATTTCAAAAGAAAAGAGATTTTTACTGATTTTAGTCACCTTAAAAAGAGAGATGGAATTGAACATAGAGAACAGAGAATTTTCTCAACTTTTTTTTTCAAGGCAAAATTATTTAATACGTATGTTTTTTTTAAATATTTGAAGTCATGTAATGAGATGCAGCTGAGAATTTCTTGACAACATGTGACATGGACAGGAGTTGGATAATCGTTGGTTCATAAGCTACTCTGCCAATTTCATTTATTTTATTTAGGTAAAGCATCTCATTCTCTGTTCAGCATAAATATCTGCATCCTCCTCCTCCACTCACCACCGATTGATCAGAATAAAAAAGTTATTTAATTTCTCAAAGCCACATTTTCCTCATCTTTAACATGGGTATGATTATATCTGCCTCATAATGTTTTAGAAATTTTATAAGATAATGTATACACCTGGTACGTAGTAAGCACACAATAAATTTAACCATGACTTCGTTGTTGTCTGAAATGCATTAAAAAAGATACTTAGACTGCAAAACTCTTTGATGGCAGAAAGTATGTCTGGCTCACATATACATACATAATCTTTAGGGTCTAGCTCACTGGTTTTTACATTGTAGGTCAATCAATGCATGTTTTATTCAATTGAATTGAATCTACTGTGTTGAGTCTGATTTTTCCTGTGAAAGAGGAAATGACTACGATAAAGGAACAATGACTTCCTTTATATGGACAAGTAGAATAGAAACCTGCTTTTCTCCCAAAACAAGTTAAACTAAGCTGCATGGTCCTACCACCATCCTGGTGACATCTACAAGCTGTCCTTATGGTTCTGAGACTGGCACTATTCCATAGACTCCTTCACAAGGTGAGCCTGGCTCCTGGAGGCCACTCAGCTCCCCTTCCTCAATCATAGCTGACTCTGAACTGGCAGCCCACTCTTCAGTAAAGTCTCTGGAGCCTAGAGAAGATGACTTTTTTTTTTTAAGAGACGGGGTCTCCCTATGTTGCCCATGCTGGTCTCGAATGCCTGGGCTCAACGGATCCTCCCACCTCAGCCTCCCAAAGTGCTGGGATTACAGGCATGAGCCACCATGCTTGGCCCTGAGAAGATCATTCTTCACCAAACATATCCCTGACAATTTTCTAATGAAGAGCTACTTTTAATATTTGTGAAGTGTTCTGATCTCTGAAAGTGGGAGGAGTGGGTGAGGGGAAGATAAGAACCAAAAGGACATGTCACTAACACTTGATAACGAAGACAGCCGGTCAGGTCCCCACAGGAAACCTCAGAAAGCTGTGGAAAGAGGGTGAGGCAGCTGGCAGTTCCATGTCAAGCCTCCAGAATGACCATCTACAGTGGGGTCTATCATGGAGGAGCGGGTGGGGCAGGATGAAACAGAGGTGGGGAGGGAGGGGAAGACAGGACCTGCTCTCCTGAAGGTGCTACTTGAGTACATAAAAGAAACTTGTTTCAAATACAGGTATTTGCATTAAATCATCCTTGTTTTCCTTCTAGGTAAACTACCAAGAATTAATTTGAAATGATGACTGATTCCTGTATTTAATTTATCTTGGTGACTGGAAACAGTTAAGAAAGGTGACCATGTTATCTGTCTGGCAGCAAAACTTGGTAGAAAAAAAGAGACTATGAAAACACAAACAAGAATCATGTATTTTTTGTTCCTTCTCTATCTACAAGCTTGCCTCACTTGTGCCAACTGTGAAGAGTACAGAAAAGTCACTGGGAGTCACCTCCAAGAACAAAGAAGCGTAACAATTGTTGGGCAGGGTGGGGGTGTGGGGAAGCAATGAAATCAAGACATCAGAGTGGAGAGACACAAAATATTTTAGAGACCAGAGACCAACAGCTTCCAGGCCAGTGAGACTAGAGAGTAAGCTGATTAAATATATTAGCATATCTAAAGGAAAAAATGTTGCAGTCTCAGGGGCAGTTGGTCAGCAAGAGGCCTAGAAAAAAGGAGAATTTTTGAGGCAAATGCTAGAGGTGGCCATTCAAGCAGTTTGGGGGATGCTTTGCAAGCTGTCTAGCAGGAGAGAAAATGTATTTTTACCCATGTAATTTCAGGCATGATAGTGCTAGTGGAATTGCCTAACTTTCTAAGAAGGGCTGCACTACTGAGTTAAAAAACAGAGGTGTTGAATTATGCGGCTGATGCCAGGAAACATTGAAGCTGTCTCTCTAACTGAGCTTGCTTGGATCTACACTCCCCCACCAGCTTGCCAGTGAAATCTAGCATCCCACATGCCAGGCCTTCAGGGAGAGAAGGTATGGCCAGAAGACAGGCACAAGCACCTTTCCAAGTTTTGTATGAGTTAGGAAAATAGCATCCTGGCTTCATATACAAATTCTATGACCCCTGGGTTAATAGAAATGTGTGCTGGGAGGCAGAAGTACTCTCTTGGTATGTTGATGGTTGTGCTTGTAAGGTTGAACCCAGGTAAAGGCATCAAGATAATGTCACCGAAGGCCTCTGGGAAATGGCCAGCCTGAGTGGCCAGGCCTCCCCAATCCCCACCCCTGTGTGTACTCCACACTGCTTTCTTTTGAAAATTTCCCATCAGCCTGGGCCACTGAGATCTGCTCATGATTATTCTCTAAGATGTTTGATTATAAACATGTAATTTTTCTTATTCAGCATCATTATTAATCAAAGAAATGCAAATTAAGAAAAAATTAGTGAAAGGAAGATTGGCTCAGGGTATAAGCAAAAAGCCATTCTCATTTACTGCTGGTGGGTATTTAAATTAGAAATACACCGAAAGTCTTAAAATATGTACACTTCTAATCCAGCAATTCTACTGCTAGGAATTTATCTTTACTTAATGAAGGATATGAACAATTATTTAACCACAATGATGTCCTTTAGAGTAGTTTACGATAGGTAAAATTTGGAAATTGTGTGACCATTCAACAGCTGAGATTGATTAAACAAATATTTATAATGCAACAATATACTGACATTTGCAATATGTTACAGAAGTATAATTACTGACCAGGAAAAATATTCACAACGTATTTTTATTTTCTTCTTTTTGCTTAGTTACATATTCTAATTTTTCTTTCTATGAACATGTATTATTAAATATAGCCCTGATTCTGAATCCAAGCTAAGGAGCTGCCCCTGTCTGCATACAGAATAGAATCCAGGGGTTGGAAGAAAGATGAGATATGTACTATTCCAAGCCCTATCTCTGAGACAGCAAAGGAACCTCCAAGACGTATAAATGGTTTATCTGAGGCCACCCAGCCAAGTGATGGTAGAACCAGTGATATCACTGGGCTTTCCAGATTCTTAAGCTGAGATCTATCCAGTCATTCCTGGTGCCTCCAAATTACAGCAGAACCTTCTCTCTATGCTACTCAACATCAGCATCTCAACTCAGAAAGCAGAGCTGTCCCTCTAGCTGTGTGTTGAGCCATAATACTCAAATAAAATAGTCTTTAATGATCTCTCTTCTAAGTGACCTATACACAAAGAAAGAAATCTCAATTGCAAACTGCATCTCACATGCATCTCATATTCTAGGATTCTCTGAAGTGTGTCATAAGGTACCAAACTTCTCTCAAGACATCTCAGAATGAACTGGTGAAGTGGGGAGGATAGAGAAGAGGGAAAATGACAATGAAAAGAAGTTCTATTTTGTGATGCAGACTTATTGTCATTTTTTAATGTGAAAACTCCTCTACATTTAATAAGCCTCATCATTCTGTGCACCAGAAAAGAATATGCTGGCCTCTCGGAAGTTGACTCAGGTCAGCTGCAGGAAAGTTAGGTCTCTGTTCTCTTCTGGGACCCAGGTCCAATGAGTCCTGACCAATTTCCAATGAGACATTTATTGAAGAATTATAATTTACATCACCACATCCGGCCTTGAATCATCTTTCTGTAACAGCTGTTTTCACCTTAAGCAACATTCATTTGGAGACTTTGGATGAGACAGGAGGACAGAGTTAATGTTTCCTTCATTATACAAGCCAAGGAAAAGTAGCAACCAGAGGGAAAAGGAATGTTCCAAGACACCCATCTCCCCAGGCCTCTATCTCAGCTGCTATTAATGGAAGCAAACCAGCACTGGGAAAAACTAGCGAATCTCAAAGGGGTGAAAGTCTTACTTACGGACACACATTTCCCCACTTTCATAAAATCCAGGACAACACTGAGACTTGCGCCTATACATAGTCTTCTCCCCATGTCGATAGGCTGTCCGATAGCTGACTCTATAGAGAAGGAAAAATTAGCTATTAAACATAATAAAAGTCTGAAAAGCAAAGTATTTCAAACTAGTTATGAAGAAATATGGAATACATGTCTAGACCAATATAATACTAACTTATCAATTTGCTAAGAAGATATTAAGATTCCCTATTGAAGCCAATCTATGCTTTATTTTAAGGGGTCAGTAGTTTCATGATTTCCCTCTTTCACTTATCTTAAGATATGTTGAAAAGTATTGATTAATTCATATATGATACCCATCAAAGCATCATTCACTTACATATGTTTTAAAGGAAGAATTCAGAGAATTCCCTTAAAAACCTTAGGGCAGTCTCATCCCATTATAATATAGAAGACTAACAGACAAAAGACCTCTCCATTGAACTAAAGTGCCATTTATTCACTGATTCACTTACATAGCATGTGTTTATTGAGCACTTACTATATCCTGGGCACTGTTCTAGACACTGGGGAAAGAGCAGTGAGCAAAACAATACAAATCCCTTGCTCTCAAGGAACTTACATTTTACTTGGGAAGACAGATCTGGCTGAATTTGTTAAAGTAAGGACATGCATTAAACAAATGATTAGATCATATAATGGCAGGTAATGATTACATGCTGTGAAGAAAAATAAAGCCTGAGTCAGGGAATAGAATGTGACAGGCGGGAAATGCTAATTTACACAGAGTGGCCAAGGCCAGCTTGTGTGAAGAAATGACATTGAGCATAACATCATTTAGTGCAGTACAATCAGCAGATGCTGCACTCAAGGCATAACTCATACACTATAAATGTTAGTATACTACCAATAAAATTAGGGCATCAGAGTTCCCTTCTATACTAACATTAATATTTAATTATATTTTAGTTTTGTTTCTGTGTTCACATTTATAGAAAAAAAATACATCTTGTTTTACTTAAGGGTCAATTTAAGTTAGCCTAAATTGAGTCAGATGTTCAACTGGAAACATATGCGAAGATATGAATTGCTTGACATCTGCTGCTGTCCATAGGTAACAGTGTCTCCCCCAGTTATGCGCAACACAGAGGCTAGATGAATTCTTGTTAACAAATGATGGTAAACAGCAGACACTTTCTCTGCAGTTAGGCTGTAAGCTCCTTTAGGGCATGGGCTACCTTTCTGCTTTTCTACATCCCCTGTGATTTGGCACAAAAATAAGACAAGAGCAAGCCCTCAATACCTATTCACTGAATGAATGGATGCACTTTCTGCTGTCATTAATATCTCTGTATTAGAATCTATTCCCAGTTAGCCAAACTCACAAACATGCCTGAGCTTCTATTACCTGTGCCGCGTGCATTTAAACCAGTTTAGAATGTCAGTGCAGCTTGTGTAGTAAATTTGATCAAAAGGATGTGGGTATGACTCTTGCACAGTCACTGAGTAGCTGAAAAGAAATGGAAAAATAAGAAATCAGTATTTCTCTTTTTTAAATTAATAATATACTATGTATTTAAAAGTTTGTAAGCTAAATTATCTCCATTTGCAACTCCATAGTGACTTTTAACAGAGAATTTCCATGTTTTTATGGGTTTTTATTTAAACTAGAACCCCAAAAGGATCCATTTTAACAATACATTTAAAATACAACGATTTGTGCTGTAAATTTTAAAGAAAATTCTCTTTTACTCCTCACTATAAACCCTAATATTCCCAAATTTAAAAATACCACTCCCTATTTTTCTGCATTTAATTCCCTCCTCTTACCCCAGGGCTCAAAGCATAACAAAGATCATTCACAGAAGGTTTTCATTCTAAGTCTGCATGCAAATAATGTTACTCAGCAAAGAAACAATTCAAGTAAAGTAATAGAGTGCATTTTGCTACTGATTCTTAAAATATCAGAAAGAACATATTTACTCTAGTTGGAACTTGGAATAATTTGATTTCAGGCAATGGAAGACTATACAGTATACAACAACTAAATAAATACTATAAAGTAGTCTTTAAACCTGGTTCTAAACATATGGCTGAGACAATTAGCCTAAAATAATCATACCAACAGCTTGCTACTACTTAAATAGTCTGTTTTCCAATACATTTTCACTAACAGGTTCTTGTTAGAGTGAAAACATACAAGCCTATGGGCCTAAGAACATGGGTGGAAAACATCCATGAAATATGAAGAATACTCACTGTTCAATTCCAGACTTCTTCATTTTAAACAGTCTATTACATGCTAAAGAGCTTAGTGTCTGCCTATAAGAAAACATGGATAATCTTCTCCAAACAATTTATTCTATTTGCTTTAATTCTCTTAAAGATTTTCAGTAAAATCTTTAATTCACACAAACAAAAAAATGGGCCATAATCACAGACTCATTTGCTGCAAATCAATAGCCCAAGTTCACTAATAGGAAGGAAGGAAGTTAAAATGCCAGCATGAAGAATTCAGGTTAGACAGAACCTTCTCATTTGAAAAGCTATGTGGTGCTAGCCTCACAAACAATGGGTTTTCTTTCTGCAGCTGGTCTCTGGTAGTCATTATGTATCAGGCTTCAATAGGACAGCCATGAAATAATCGTACTATTCATAGTTTTGTGTATTTCATTCTTTGGGATATTGCAATTTATTTCTAGGTAAATTTAGGGACCCTTCATAAATGTTGGGCAATGAAACAGGCTCTGTTGAAAAGAGCACTGGATTAGAAGGTTATAATTCTGTACTGACACTGAGAAACTGGGAGATGTTCAGCAGATAACCTCACTTCCCTGGGTCCTCATGATCACGTTTTAAAATAAAAGGAGTCAGAGATGGTGTTGAAGATCCCCTCTTATTTAGCATCCTGAATCTCTAACATATACTTTAGATGACTGTTTCTTTCTACCTCCAACAAATGTTACCCATTGCTACCTGCAAAAATAAGTTCAGATGAGGATACAGTGTGCAAATGCCTGCATGCTATGATGTAACCCTTTTGGGTAAAGCAAGAGGCCCCTGCTAAAATATTAATATTCTTGGAATGACATATCACATTAAGCTATCTGTATTTTCTTCAGAACCCTAGCAGTGTCCTGAGGTTCTAAGACTTCCTTACCAATATTTTTTCCTCCTGTGAAATTAAATAATTCAAATTTAAAGCTATTGGAACTTTAAATTATTTTGAGCCTTGAGAGGAATATAACTATGTGGCCTGAGTCATGCAGCAGGCAGCTGCAACTTCTTTTTCCTATAAATGATTAGAAATAACCAAATGGCATCAGAGATAAGACCCCCTCAGATCATTACCCTTCCTCATGAAATGTTGAAGCAATCTTCCTTGAAATGTAGCAAACTGTAATCAATCAAATCACTGTAACATATGTACTGGCTTTCTATGGAAAATGTCGAACCTTACTAAACTTCTCTGTTTCTGCCTATATAGGTGAAACTTTAACTTCCCCACTTGGGAACACTGAGCCCATTCCTTTGAAGTCTGTTTTCTGTATGGCCATCCTCAAATTTTGCGCCCGAATAAACTCAATACTTAATCATATTTTCTGACTCTCATTGTTTAAAGTTGACACTTTCTATCCAGCTGCTTGTAAATAGCTGAATCTTAAGGCCTACAGCATTATATCTCTGTTCCATTTCTAGTGGAGAACAAAGTGAATGAATGTCCTCTGTGTATACAACTGGTGTACAGGTACAGTCCTACATCACCTATGAGCAAAATAGAGCAACTTACCACATATGCTATAAGAACAAAAAAGAAGCCACTCTAAATTAATGCCAGTTGGGAGAAAAAATTTATTCAACCAGTCTCTACAGTACTAATTTAGCTGAACTAAATTCATTTGTTGGAACTAGACCTGATACAGAGTTTCCAGAAAATTTCAAAGGCCATGTTATGATATTCAAGTCCGTGTGCCTTGGAGTGCAAAAGTTATCATCAGTAAATGCATCCTGGCCAGTTCTATTTGATGTGGATGGAAGAACCAATTCCATAAGCAAACAAGTAAAATGTTTTCACTGATTTCTAGGAACCAAAAAGAGTTTTTAAATGAGAGGGAATGTTGGAGTACATCAATTTCCTCTTCTTGTCACTTGCTGCTCACCAATAGCTCTTTTATTAAAAGGACAATCAAAGTATTTAGGATTTCAATTCAACAAACATTTATTGAGCAACTTCTATGCAATTCCTGCCCTCAAGGAGCTCTCAACCTAATGAGAGACCAATATTTAAATGCTGAAAGTAATATAATATAGCTTTCCATGGAGAAATATATATAGCTTGGGGGAAATAGGAGTATAAAATTCATTATGTTTTGAGTATTTCTCCTCAATCTTGGCTCTACTCATTAAAATTATTTTGACACTCAAACCCAGTACAGAACTGACTGCATATAAATTATTTTGAACTATATTAAACTATAGTACAACTAATTTAACTATGTTAAACTACAGTTCAACTAATTTAACTATAGTTAAATTACTGTGTAAACTTAAGTGGACGCTTCAGTTTCTGACCGATGATAATTACCTGCCTAATTATCATCGGTCAGAAACTGAAGCGTCCACTTAAGCTTATAGGAGAAAGGTACTAAGCCTTTTCAACATGAATTTCTTTTCTGTTGTTTCTTACACATTATTTTTCTTTCTATACAGTTTTTCCTTTTTTTCATTTGTAAAGGTATTATAATCACACTATGGAATTTGGAAAACACATTTTTAAAAAACAGAGCAAGAGACAGAACTCCATAGCTCTCACATAACCACCAACAGCATGTTGTTGTGCTTCTTTACAGTTTCCAGGAGGTTTTAGTCTTTGGTTGAGGGTATTTCTAAATTCTTAGGTTATAATAATCATGCCATGCACATATTTCTAAAACATTCTTTTTTAACTTGAGTATATCATAAGCATTTTCCCATGTTAGTACATAGTCTTCAAATTATGACTGCCAAATACTTTGTAAGTGACTACACCTATTTTGCTCAATACCCACCAATCATTAGGCAATTAAGTTGTCATTCTTCAAGGGGTCCATTTTCTGGAAGTGATGTGTTTGAATCATGAAGAAAAGTGTCTTCAAGAATGGGCCTGCCTCCTCTGGTCTTTATCACGGCCACTATGGCCAGTGCTTAGGCTGCTGGCCTAATTAGCTCCTCTGCTAACACTCCATACCTCCACATTCACCAGCAGCTGCTCCTGAAGTCACAGAGTGTGAGGGCACCACCTCTATTATCTGGTCCAATCCTACTTTCATTGACAATGAGCAACACTGAGCTTCCATATAGCGTCAGCAGTAACACCAAGACCCTCAGACACTGTCCTGCCCCATTCTCTCTCAAACATCACTATAGAACATTTAAAGCTTCTAAAACAGACAAGGAGTGGGAAACTGGAATTTTAAAAATCTGATCCCAATTCTGCACAACTTTCAGCATTCAGAGGCAAAACTCTTTATTTCCTGTTTGTTTGTTTAATCTTCTCAAACATACTGAAAATATATCATTGCCGTGATTTTAATCTATTAAGTATTATCTGGGGAGAAACCCCAGCAAGATTTAATTTAAGGTCAAAGAACCAGGGAGTGGGGGAGGAGATGGAGAATAAGGGGAGGAAGCCATTATCACTTGGGCACGTTCCAAAGTGGTTAATTACATTTTACCTGCCTAAATTATCTTGTTACTTTAATCAGATATGGTAATAATCTTCATTTCTTATCTCTGCTTGCTTCAGGACTGCTGATTCAATTACTCTCCCTTCTGTGTTAGTAATTGAAGGTTTGGTCAAAGTGTGGTTTCTCTTCACTTGTGCCTTCTTTAGAAGAAACCCCACTGAATGGAAAAGCTCAAATTCATAGAATACAGAAAGAAGGTTAGGAGAAGGAATAGATAATTTCTAGAGTTATTCATTTTCCAAAAAGACACTGTACAGAGTTCCTTTAATCATAAACACCCCTTGAGTATTTTAAATGATTTCATTTTCTTTAATTTCATTTTATGTACAATTTCTTACAATCACAATCGCTGCATTAAAACAAGGCACATCTCTATTTCAAAATAAATATTCAGATATCAATTGGGATGCAGCTAGAAGCCATTGATGGAAGTATTTTTGTTTAGTGCTTCTCAAACTTGAATATGCAGACAAACCTCCCTGGGATCTTGTTAAAATGCAGATTTTGATTTAGTAGGTCTGGGGTGGGACCTGAGAGTCTGTATTTCTAACAAGTTCATGCCTCAGCTCTGCAAACCACAGTCTGAGAAGTAACCTCCAGGTGATTGCATGGTTCTGAGCCATTGGGTACAGGTGGTTTTGAGCATAAGAAGAGCTTAAAATGAGCTCTACTACCAGAATTATGCCCTTGGAGCTCATCTTCCTCTCCCCATTTCAGTTCAAGCCCATTTACATTTTTGAAAATACTAGACGAACCTGTCACCTGTGCCTTTATTTGATCATTTTAATTTATCTTCTATACTGGTCCCCATTCTTATCAAAACAATTCTACTTTCTTTTACCTTTCTTCTAGAAATCATTATCTAGCCTTACAACAGAAAATTTATCAGTAAGAAGATTATAGCTGTTAACTCTTCTTCCTGGCAGTACATTTAAAAAAACTGGAAGTTTTTTTCATCATTTTCCTATTTGTTCACATTCAATTTCCCTCCCCCTTCGTGAGCATTTTAGAGTTTGCACTAATCACTTGCACAGTTGTTGGGTTCTATTAGGTTTAGAGATTAATGTGCCCCTTGTCTATCTGTCTTTCTCACTCTCCATGCCCCTCCCACATTGATGTACATATTTAGTCATTTCGTTTCCTATCAGAAGATGAACTCACTCATTCAACAATTTATTAAACACATGCCACATGCAAGGCAGTGTTTTAGACAGTGGGAATTATCAGTGGTGAACCAGACAATGCACTTATGCATTGGCAGCTCTGGTCAACTGCTGACCAGGGAAGCAGGACAAAATGTGTATTTATAAGTGGGTGCCGGATTATTTGAAGCCTTGAAATTGTTTTCTCTCTCTCTCTTTTTTTTATTTTATTTTATTTTTTGAGGCAGGGTCCGCTCTGTCACCCAGGCTGGAGTGCAGTGGCATTATCTCAGCTCACTACAGCCTCCACCTCCTGAGTTCAAGTGATTCCTGTGCCTCAGCCCCCCAAGTAGCTGGATTACAGGCATGCACCACCACACTTGGCTTTTTGTATTTTTAGTAGAGATGGGGCTTTGCCATGTTGGCCAGGCTGGTCTCAAAATCCTGGCCTCAAGTGATCTATCTGCCTCGGCCTCCCAACGTGCTGGGATTACAGGCTTGAGCCACCGCACCCAGCCTTTTTTCTCTTATAGTCTTTCCCTCAGAGAGTTCATCTGTTCACATCTCACATCTCATCATGCTGGATATTCCCAAATCTATATTCCCAAATACTTCCAGGCCCATATTTTAAACTGATTTTATAAACACAACGTGGCAAACCCACACTAACCCCTTCCCTTTCAAATCAAATCTCTTTCTTTTATTTTTCCATATGCGCAATGTCATCTGGATTACTTCACACAGCAAGTTCTAAATCCTCGTCTTCTCTGCCTCCTTCACTTCCTCAGTCAATGTATTATCAAGATCTGTTGATTCTTATTTCACAGCATCTCACAAACTTGACTTTTCCTCCCATCCCAAATCTATCATCCCTCCAAGAAGTTCAACCACCAATGGTCTCTTCCTTTACTAAATTTGACCTGTACCCATTGATGTAGCCAATGATTCATGACTTTAATAAGTATTTATTATATATTTTATTGATGAAATGCCTTATGGGAGGTGCTGTAAATATTATAAAGAGCACTAATAGGAAGTCCTTCTGCTTAAATTCTGTATAATGTAGTTAATACCACAAATATATAGAACTTTATTATATACATATATTCTCTCTGCAGCTTTAAGTTTCATAATAATATATAACTCCATTGACTAATCAGGTAATTATGTTTTAATTACCCTGCTTGTAACACTACCAATGGAGGTAGGGATAAGCCCTTACCAAAAATAATACTGAGTGAGAAACCAGCATGTCCCCAGAATAATACCACTGCTGTGCTTGAGAGGCTCTGGGCTTTATGCATCCTAACAGTGGGGAACAAAGGTGATTAGAATGTGTGCTCTGTGGTTTGCTAATCATGGTGCTGAAGATCAAGAGTTTGATATAATTGTACTTACAGCTATTAAAAATACATATTACCCTCCAGTACTTAACATCTTCTCTTTGTTTAAAACACTTGCATTTACACTTTTTGGATAAAGATAATTTCTGGGAAATTCAAGTAGCACATTAGAGCAGAGCCAACTGGACTTAATTGTACTGCAATATCGCTGGATGGGTTTGCACTATTTTTGTGTTCCAAAAGGGACTATAAAGTCCCAGAGGATGATCTACTGTTTTGTACTTTCTACTGCAAATTGCTCATATCTAGACATTACATCATCTGCCTTCATATAACCACACCCTCCTCCAATACGGTACTAACTCTGCTCTGGTCGTGCACAGTTCTTGGTGGTCCACATGGCACTGATTTCAAACTGCCAAACTGCCTCCCCTTCCAAGATCCCCTTCCAATCATTGCAACCCACTCATCTTATTCAGTTCTTCAAGAGCATCTCAGGGGACACTACCTCTATGCAGCCTTGCCAGTTTACACCAAATTCAGGTCTCCCTTTTCAAGCCATCTACAGCAAAATTCTTTTAAATCTCATATATTTCAATACTTTAGTATATTATCTCATGCTGCTTTCCACTTCTCACTCATGGGTTCCCATGCATAAGTCCAGCTCCCCAAAATTAATGCAAATTCAAATCAGAGACAAGACCTTAGGAAGATCTTTTAATTGTGCTATTAATGTCTTCCCTGAATCTTACAATTGCACCTGCATTAGAATTAGATATATCAAGACTTTTTTCACATAATGTATATGCTATAAGACAAAGGTGACTAACACTACCTAATTTGCTAGCTATGACTAATGATTTTTACATAAAAGTAATTTCACAATCTCTTCACAAATTCTAATTTTATACATCTGACTGATAATTACAGTATATAAGGGAACTTCTCAGCAATTCTTTGTCAGGCTGCTTTCAGAACCATTACCTTTCCCAGTGGCTACACACATTAGGGTCTTCGAGATTCAGAGGTGATGCTGTCCCAATCCAGTGGCATAACAATAAACAAATAAAGCTCAGGCATGAGTTCAAAGAAATAACCATTTTTTTCTGAAGAACAACCTACAAGAAAAAAAAATCCCAATTAGAAATGCATCGAAATGACTCACACAGAATTCTTTTCAGTACAGCAATCACCAGGTACCAGTTGTCACTGGGGCTGAAATGTGCATAACAAGCCATGTATTTCAATAGCCAGGTCACCAAATTCCACGGTCCAGGAGACAGGGGTGTTTCTTATGTTGTGCAGGGTGGCTACTATTTTGTAAATTACTAAAATATGCAAATCATCATCAATTGCCAGAAGAACAAAAGCCCTTCTCATTTATGCCAGCCAATATTAAAGAAATCTACCAGAACAATTCAGAGCAACACAAGCCTCCACATTCTCTCACCTGGTGTATTTCCCTTCTAGAAGAGGAGGGCACACAGAGGTAGCTGGCCTCATTTGTTCTAGAAAATAAATGATGAAACAGAAGCTCCATCGAATCAAGAGAGAGGTACCTCAGGCTCAAACTGAGATTCATTTGATAAGTCACTCAATGCACTGAATGCCTGCTCCATCCTAGTCATCATGCAAAGACTGGATATAAAACACAGAACCAGTCCCTATCTCTGCCTGTTAAGATACTTATAATTTAGTAATCATGACATAAGTTTCTTAAACATAGTGCTTCAATTTCTCCATCTGCTGAACAGAAATGAAACCAAACATCTCACAGGGGTTTCTAAAAACTAGATTATACATAGAAAAAAAGGTAAAGCTGTTTGCAGGTCAATGTTAGAGAAAATGAACCTAAAGACTGTAAAGTAACATATTTAAAAGCTTGGAAAATAGATAGGCTGGCAAAGGAGATTGAAGAGGGTGAATGTTCCAGGCAGAGGCATCCACATGTAAGGGAGGGCCAGGTGCATTTAGGGAGTTCAAGTTAATTCATGGCAAGAGAAAGGGGACAGCTGGAGAAAGAGACAGAGGGTGAGTCGCAATGGGTTTCATAAGCCATTGTGCAGTAGGGAACTTCATCCAAGGATAACATGGAGCTAGTAAATGGTGCAGAGTGGCATTAGAAGAATGACTCTAGCTGCAAGGGGAGGCTCTTGGAGGGAGGCCAGGTAAGACATGACTGTGAGCAGATCAAGGCAGCAGCAATGGGGTTGCAGGAAGTGGAGTGGCTCTGGGAGATTTTTAGGATGCGGAATCGACAGGACTTGTCTATTGAACATGGATTAAGGGAGGGGAGGAGCTTCTGGTTTAGCCCCTTGTGGGGATTGTTAGCCCCTCGCTGATATGGGACTCATAGAAGCCCTCCTCTGTGGAGGGGAAGCTTTCAGTTCAGTTTTAGATAGGTCAAGTTGAAGGTTCCTCTGATATCATCAAGCAAAGCCACCTACAAGCATTTATTGAACACATACGATATGCTAGGACCTGCGCCAGGCCCGGGTGTGTAACACGTGTAATGGTTTGCACCTGAGAATCACACGCACTCCTGCAGCCTCTGGAATTTAGTAAGAAGGAAAAGTTTAATTGTCATACTATGTCATCTAATCATTATAAAAATGGATACAAAATTAGAAATCACTGATCCATTTCTTAATTACAAACAAAATAAGTGCCAACCTGCCTGTTGGTAAACTAGTGAAACTAGTAATAATGAGCCAGATTATTTGAGCAAAGCAGTGATTTTCTGGGTGGGAGCTAGCATTTTAAGAAGTTATACTCATTTTCCATGCCAAGAAGTTTTTAATATTCGGGAACCAAATATATTGAATAATAACTTTATGGCTTGAAAAGACAAATTTATCTTAAAACAAACAAATAAACAATAATAACAGCAAAAAACAAACAACTTTAGGAAATAGTTTATCATTCAAATTCAGGACAGATCAAATGAGGAAATATTAAATTCTTCAAAATCAAGATTCTTTAAGTATACTATGACAAGTTACCTATTGCTGACTCAACAAAGGCTAAAAGAAAATGTTTGACTTGGAATAAGGAAAAAATCATGAATTTGTAGTATAATTAAAAGATATTGTGTAAGCCATTAAAGAAGCTGTAAAATCTTAAAAAGGATATTTCAATGGTCACTAAATAATTCCAATAGATAAAGCGTAAATAGGTAACCAAAATTAACTTATAGATTAATTCAAATTATTGACATTTCTCACATGCATCATGAAGTTGTAAAATCTGAAGCTTAACATTATATAAAGAAGCTCAGACACAGTACTGAGCCATTTATGTGAATTATCTATGTAATCCTTACAGCAACTTAACTAAGAAGTAGTAGTTTTTATTGTCCCTGTTTTACAGTTGAAGCCATGTAATATACAGCTAGTGTTTTCCTCATCCATCAAAAAAATCTTTAATATATTTGGCTGTAACAAATGAGCATGGCAATTATTTCCTGTCTCATTGCTTTATCTATGTGAGGAGAAGTATTTCCCTTCAATGAAGTGTGAAATGTGTTTAACTTTCATTCTTTCCTCAAAGACATGAAGGCTGGTAAGCAGTAACCTACTCATAAACAATTACCCCAAATTGGAAAGTTTATTTCCTGAGTCATCTCAGACTCAAACCATCCATTTACCAATTAGAAATGTTTAGTCTGTAAAGTTAGAAATTGCCACAAGCCATGAATCAAAGTCCCAAAACAAGAAAGAAGTTGTGAGTTTTATTTTAATGTAAAAATATTGACACTAATCTTCTGGTTTCTCTTCTTGCTTTGTATCTGATGCGTTGCCCTGTGAAGAGGAGATGACAGAGAAAAAGCAGAATTTGGCCACCTTCTCATTGCTTTGGAAGTTCAGTATACAGAAATATCAAACTGCATTGAAAAGTCGCAGGTACCATTTTTGAAAGAAAAAATATCAGTACATTGAAAAATATGTGTGTGTGTGTATATGTGTGGATGTGTGTGTGTATTACTTGGTATCTTTGTCCCAATACATTTTCCTAATTAAAATTAGAAAATTAACTGAGCTCTAGAATAGTCTGAAAAACCAAAAAGAATTGTTTGATCAAGAGGCAAGGATCATGCAAATTCAAATAAGCTGGTTAAAACTGTTTGAGAAAATAACACAGATGTTATAGACGATGAGGAGAGAAGACATCTCACAAATATGCCAATAAGCTGTAGAGAAGTAAGAAACACAGCATTTCTCCAAATTAGGAAACATGGACTGTCCTTTCATTCTATCTTGTTTAATAAAGGCACTGAGATGCAATCAAAATCAGAAGTTGATAGGACATTTAGGCCAGGCGTGGTGGCTCACTCCTGTAGTCCCAGCACTTTGGGAGGCAGAGGCGGGTGGATCACCTGAGGTCAGGAGTTCGAAACCACCCTGGCCAACATGGTGAAACCCCGTCTCTACTAAAAAATAGAAGAAATTAGCCAGGCATGCTGGCAGGTGCCTATAATCCCAGCTACTTGGGAGGCTGAGGCAGAAGAATTGCTTGAACCTGGGAGGCGGAGGCTGCTGCAATGAGCCAAGATCGTGCCATTGCACTCCAGCCTGGGCAACAGGAGTGAAACTCTATCTCAAAAAAAAAAAAAAAGAAAAGAAAAGAAAAGAAAAGAAAAAAGAAGCAGATAGGGCATTCATTTACTTTTTCCCTATCTTCCTTGTTTTCTTCTATAGGTTTTTGTGAGTAAACATAGTCAGTACCCTTTTTCCACTATGCCTACTCTGAAGAAGGAAAGTCCAGTAAATTTACTCTTCCTCATTTCTCTCTTCTATGCTGTGTCATCGTGTCTTATAATTTTCCACTTTGGAATGCAAATGAAAACAAAATGCAATTTTTTAAAAATAGTATTATTTCAATTGAAAACAAAGGCAGTGCAGTGGTGATTTGCTTCATTAAGATAGACATTTTGAATATATTCAAATCTCTAAATTGGGTGTTGGCTACCCTCACCCACTCAGACTTCCTCTTCAAATAACTTTCCTTATGATTCCGTTTAACAAAATTTAAAATGTAAAAAAAAAAAAAGAGTCATTTGCATGAACCCCCTAGTGCCAAACTTGATTGCATTTCAGATCATTCACTTAATTATTATGGAAAAATCAAAACAAAATCAGTACAACTGATTAGCATTGCTAAAGTGCTCCTCCTATTAGAAAGGGAAACAGCCCACAGAGTTAACCCTTGCTGCCTGGGTTTTGCAGCTCCACTTGGAAGGCAAGCTTTGCTTATTCTACCACAAAAACCTCAGTAAATAATCAGGATGAATAAAATCCTTACAATGGATGAGTCTTAGTTCTGATGATAAGCAGTAGTTTCTTTATCATTGAGTTAAAGAGAAATAAATAATGGGGTGTTGACTTACTAATTTATTTTTGAAACAACAGAGGGGAAAATTATTCCAGACGATTCCTTTTGGCTCCAAAATCTATTTTCTTCCTAGAATCAATTAAGTGCACACATAGAAATAACTTCGGTACCCTCAACCAGTTTTTTCTCAAGCTCATTTTCTGCTACTCACATATCACTAAGATTCTCTCACATATCTCTAAGTTAAATTAAAACAAATTTATTGATTAAGAATAGCCACTTTTCAACAAGAGCCATCCATTTCACCTGACCACTCCATCGTGTTATCTATAAAGGATGTACTCACTGTTCCTCAAACTACTCAGAAAGGCCGGCAGAGGCAGTGTGCTAAGTTCTTCCTGGAGCTTTGAGGCCGTGAACAGGGAAGAAATGGTCCAGCTTCAGTGCATTAAAGATGTAGGATGAGTAATGCTTGCTGGTTGCCCTGAGAACAATCTCAGATGAGGACTTCCATGGAAATACTAGTTTGCTGATGAAAGGAATCCTTAAGGCATTAGCATGACTTCTCTGTTCACTGAGCAAGGCTAGTTATTCTAATAACATATTATCCAGGTATGACTATTCATTTCAAACAGTACAAGTGCTATATTTACTTTGTTTTGAGGGCCTCATGTCATTTTGCTAACATCAAACCCACAACAAGCATATTCTAAATCAAATTAAATCACATAATGGCAGGAACAGAGTATTCATTTAAGTTAAATGAGTGTGCCTACCAGCATTAATAAAAGAGAGGCCAGGTGCGGTGGCTCACTCCCATAATCCTAATACTTTGGGAAGCCGAGGTAGGAGGATGACTTGAGCCCAGGAGTTTGTGACTAGCCTCAGCAACATAGCAAGACCACATCCTTATTTAAAAAAAAAATTAGCCAGGCTTGGTGGCATGCACCTGTAGTCCCAGCTACTGAGAGGGGTGGAGTATAGGGTGAGGTAGGAGGATCGCTTGAGCCTCGGAGGTCAAGGCTGCAGTGAGCTGTGATTGTGGCACTGCATTCCAGCTGGGTGGCAGAGCAAGTCCCTGTCTAAAAAAAAAAAATATATATATATATATATATATACACATATATGTATATATATATATACACATATATGTATATATATATACACATATATGTGTATATATATATATACATATATGTGTATATATATATACTCTCAAATCTGTTTATAAACTTAAAATGGTTTTATAAACAAGCCCCCCCTCCACAAAAAAATCCCTAAACATTAGCATGAAGTGAAGTTTACTAATGGTTCTAATTCTTTGGGCACTTCACATCAAACAAAAACTGGGCAAGTCACTGACAATGTCCAGTGCTGAGCTATCCCGAAGGAGCTCACAGCCCCACATGGAAAATGGCCACAAACTGACCTATTCAATCAGCATGATGCACACCATGATTAAGACCAGAATAAGCTGCTATGGGAACAGAGACGTGGCCCTACCTACCTAAACAGCCAACCCCACGGTCATTATATAGGTGGTGTTAAGGGATAATTTGGGGAAGACCCTGGTAATTCACTCATCATCAGCTCTGGAAAATCCTCTACAATGTCTCTGTGAATCCATCACCCACAACATATGAGGGAAAAAATCTACAAACAATACTCATTAAAGATCTAAGGGCAAGAAACTATGGCAACTCCTGTGACTTGTAAAGCACAGTCTCTGCCCATAATAGCTTAAAATCTACTAAGGAAAAAATTATAATCAAAATATGATTATTTGCCAAATGAGTCCGTTTAGAGATGACTTGCCAGAGTTTTAAGAGGAGAGGAAGCCAACAAGAGCTATGAAGGCTCATGAAGAAAGTCAAACTTGAGCAGGGACTTGAAAAAGAAAGGAAACTAGAAATCACTGAGTGGCACCTCACACTAGCAATGAAACCTCACTGAGTCCACAGGAGAGGGTCTATTATCCCCATGCAGGGAATACTGAGATTAAACGTCTCCCTGGAAGTCAGACAATCAGGTAAGAGCAGATATACGAACAGGCCTGGCTGATGGCGACAATGCCTGTGACCAGCCCTCAGCATCACACCTGGATAAAAGGAAGCTTCTGAGTAAATAAAAACTCAAGGAGGGGCCACAAGGCAAAGAGAAAGATAAGAGCCAAGCCTTGAGGGTGGAGAGCAGAAGGTTTTATAACAGATTGTGAGAAGTAACGCTAGAAAGGAGGGTGGTGTTTGGTGGTGATAAAGGGCCTTCAGCACCAAGCTAAGGGGTTCAGTTTAATTCTTCCTCTCTGCAGTAGAATTTACTTGAAGTCTTTGAGCAAGGGCATTATTTGATGAAAGAGGTGTTTGGGAGATTAACAGAGAAGGTGTGCAAAAATCAACCAAGGGACCAAATCCTTTGGAGGCAAAGACAGAGCGTGGAGGTTACTGCACTCACGTGTGAAGTGGAACGACCTTCCTAGGGTGGTAGCCTAGGAATCAGAAGTGTGCGAGAAACCAATGAGAGAAAGAATCAGCAGGACTGGGAGAAATAATAGAAATTATGGTAGAGATCAAGGAGAGCTGTTTTGGGTTTAAAGCATTCTGAATCCCCTGGTTATATCTTCTGGGTTCAATCTGTTTATTTCCTACTGAGAAAACAAGTTACTTCTCTTTTTTATTAGAGAAAGAAACTTCAAACACTATTTCTTGTTCCAAACTTTGATGAATAAAATCATATTTATTTTTCCAAATTTGTCATAATTTGATACACTTCAATAACATCCCTACTCATTCTTCTCAACCTTAAGAGTCTTAATTTTCCTGGCCTGTCCACCAAAATAAAAAGCCCTCTTAGCGTTTTTATAAAGTTCACTCTTTTTTTCCTCTTTTTTTCAACGCTGCTACAGCAACCATAATTATACCCTATTATTGTAGCCAGCCTCCAAGATGGCCTCCAATGATCCCTGCCTGTGTAAGCCCTTCTCACAATGAATAAGTGGGCTTCTATAACCAACAGAATATTACAGAAATGATAAACTTCCAAACTAGGTCATAGAAGGCACTGAAATTCCCATCTCACTTCTTTGAACACCATTTCACAGGAAGCCAGCTGCTATGATATTCGGATGCTCAAGCAGCCATATGGAGAGACCAACACAGTAAGGAACTGAGGCCTCCTGCTAACAGCTGTGTGAGTGATCCATCTTGGGAGTGGATCCTCTAGCCCCTGTTAAACCTTTAGATGACTGCAGCCCTTGCTAACATACTTATTATAAACTCATGAGACCCTGAGCTAGAACCACCAGCTAAGCTACTCTCAACTTCCTAGCCCACAGAAACTGTGAGTAATAAATCTTTGTTGCTTTAGGCCACTAATTTTTGAGTTCATGTGAAGCAGCAATATATAACCAATATGCCTATGTTTAAGTATGTCATACCAAAATTAGTTTTACTTCCAAAACACCTCCTAATAATGCCCATCATTTCATTGGCATCTTTAGTAGCATTAACATACAGAAGTAACCACCTGCAATGATTCTGAAATCTTTTCTCTACATTGTAACTCCTGGCAAGAGCTCATCATCTTCTAATCACAGTTTGAGTTATTTTGTGCCAAGGGGCATAACCTCACAATGCCTGTACTTTGAGGTACATCTGCTATTCTTCCACACAGGGCACCATCCCAGATTATCTGGCCATTTAGGCATAGTCATCTAGCATGTGACTTTCTAGAAGAATTGACCTGCCTCATCATAACTTGGAGAGTTCATCATGTGCTGTGTGTAGGTCACTTATAAAATATTAAATAAATGAATTTCAGACTGTTCACTGGGTTACTTTTTCATCTACAAATAAATGTTTCTTTTATTTTTCCGCACTTGGGCTACTTTTCTATGATTATCCCTGATCAGTAATAAATAACAATTTAATTTTTAAAACTTTTTATTTTAAAATAATTTCAAATTTACTTGAAAGTTACAAAAATACCACAAAGAATGCCTGTGCATATATATATATGCATATATATGTATATGCAATGTGTGTGTTTGTGCGTATGTATATATATATACACACACATTGTATGTGTATACACACATTGTGTAAATATATATATACACATTATATATGTTTTTTGTAATCATTTAAGGGTAATTTGTGCATATCAGGCTCCTTTACTTCTAAATACTTCAGTGTGCATTTCCTAAGAATAAGGACATTTACTTGTATAATTATCGTACAATGATACACAAAAAATTTAACATTAATGCAATAGTACCAATTTAATCCATAGACCTAATTCAAATTTCATCAGCTGTTGTACTCATGTGATTACTTTAACAATTTTTCACATGGACACTTTTCAAATGCTTTGCCAATGAACAAACATTTGTTATTTCAACCAGCAAACACTGGTGAAGGCCATGTTTACCCTCAAAGAATTAACAATCTAATGTGAGAGTAGTACCACGTAGATGGTAATGACAGGGCAATGTAAAATGTGATTAGGGTCAAAGGAGGATTACAAAACATGTATGGGCATTCAGAAAGCACTTACAACCAGTGAATGGGGATAACAGATAGCATTATTGAAGACTCCACAGAAAAGGTCTTTAAGAAACTTTTTGCTGGGTAGATGGAGCAGTATAGGCAGAGGAATCAGTAAGAGGGAAGGCAGGAGAAAGTGAGTGCTCAGAGGAAAGGCAAAGAGGCAGGATTGTTTGAAGCACAGTGTGAAAGTGAGTGGGAAAGGAAGTTTAGGGCCAGATCAGGAATGGCAATGAATATTATGGCTTGAGATTTACTCAAGGTGAAACATCCAAACACCTCATGAGACCTCAGGCAGTTCAACAGTGAAGGAATCTGAGAAAAATGACCCAGAAAATGGAACATGATCAAACCAGGAGGAAAAGAAGACTTAGGGCTTTTTTGTTCTTTTAACCAAAAGCATTATTATTATTTTTTTTTTTTTGCAAAAGCGCTAATTGAAGAAGCTGAAAGATTTCCACTTTGACCAATCCTCTGATGATACAAGCAGGGGAAAAAATCCAATCACAACAGAATAAATGACAAAAGAAGGCAATTTCCTTGAGAAAAGAAAAGTCAAATTATAATAAGGAGAAGGAGGAGCAAATATAATTCTCTGACATGTAGCAGGGTACTTGAGCATCATCAGATTCTTCAGTCTTTCCCTTCCCATGGTAGGGGGAGGACAGGGACACTGAGAGGAAGCCTGAGTACAGGCAAGGTCCCTCTCTCGGGAAGATCCTTTTCAGTGGCGTCTGCAGCAACGGTCAGAAGGATGCTAACAGATATTCTGCCCCCATCACTGGCATGACAAGGGGCACCTACATGTCATCTGCTCTCCTATCTTTGGGTCATTAAGCTGACCTTCAAATACTGAAACATTCACTATTAGGACACAGATGAGCAATCCAAGTTAAGCCTTCCTTTCCTCAAAGGTCAAAAGAAAACCCCATAGAGGAACAAAGACCTGATGAGGAAAAGAATTTCTGTAAAACCAAAATCTTAGAAAATTTTCCTGTCAACTAAATCTATCCAGATTCCATTAAGGCAAGCATGAGCACACACATGCATGAACACGCACACACACACATACATACACACACACATACATACACACACACATACACACACACACACCCTGAGCATTCCTCTAACAGGATACAGAAATTTGAGTTTTTAAACATTTACTTGGCTCCCAAGAGTTTCTAGAGCAATACATATGTCCAGAATCCACAGAGCTCTTGTGTAAGAAATAGTAGAACAGAATGTTAGAGTTGAAGGCCTTCATGGAGTCCAATCAAAATCCTTTCATTTTATGGATAAAATAATAGAAGGTCAAGTTAAGATGACTTGGCCATGATCACAGAGCTCATTTGTAGGTGGCTCAACACTAGAACCCAGAACTCAGTTCTCTTAACTTATAGTCAAATCACCTGTCCATCAGGTAAAACAGTCTCAGTCTTTCTAAAATAACACTTCACCTGTGCATTGTAGCAATAAACGCTTCTTGTAATGCATATTCACTAAAAGTTAGATACTCTAAGAGACTAAGCTACTTCCTGGTCAAAACTGAATATGTGAATTGGAAAGTACAAAAGATATTTCCATATTTACACTGTACAGATGTTTTGAATAATCAGTGACATTTGTGACTCAACTGCCATTCTTCCCAGTGGACTCAGTTCTGAACCACTAACCCAGACCAGGAAGCAGAGTGACCACAGGTATCTCGCAGCAGGCATTGCCACAAAAGAATCTGAACACATTTATCCTCATGGTTTTAAGCCCACATTGTCAAAGGCTTTGAAGATTTGAGGCAAAATGCGAGGAAACTGCTGAGGAAGTATAAGTAGGTAAAAGAATGTCAGTATTCAAAGCTGCATTTGGTCAGGATATTCAGGAGAAAATGCTTGGGCAGCCTCACCTCCCACTTCCACTTCCTGGCCAATCGCATATGTATGCAAATATACAAAGCCACAACCCAAATCCCATCTTTATGACTCTTAAAATGGGGCTTTGTTTCAGTAGATAAAGTGCCACATGCTGAATTAGCAACACCACTTCCTGTGGTATCTAGACTGATCTTTCACTCAAGAAATGACCCTGTCTGACCCTAATGGTTGGAGAACAATCTCATATTGTTAGGAAATCGAGTGTCATTTTCCATATTACTTCCTTCATTCACATCATCCATAATTATCTCTTCTAATTTCCCTGTGTCTCCTGGTTTGTCCTTCCCTGCCATTTTTAGTGAAATTCAGGACCTGATGCCATGGGGGCAGGTGGAGACAATGACAGGGGTAAATTCTAGTCTGATGCAGCATCAAACTGATCACTCACAGGTTACTGGCTCCCTCTCTGTTTTATTTCCTTTTCAGAAACATCAGTCAGGAAAGCAGCTTTCATGGCACGCAAACTTATAATGAGAGTGATATTTTCTCTTTGCTTTTCTTATAAACCTCCAGAATGCCTAAGATTCATCGACTTTTGTGTGAACATAGCCTTTAGCAGAAAGCTGGTCCAACACTCTAATTTTACAGATGATGATGCTGTGGTCTGGAGAAATTAAAAGTATGCCCAAGGTCACAAAGCTATTTTCTAAATGGCTTCTCCTTAGGCCACTATTAGCCAAAATTCAAGATCCTGTCAGTTTGTCTTGCCCAATAATATGAATTGCTATACGCAAAGATAATAAAGATGCAATTACTTTCTTTCTGTGGCTGATGCCACTGTTAATAGAGTACAAATATAGAGATAATTGGCCCTAGGGTGCTTATAAAAGTTTAACGGTAAAAAATTGATTAGTTAGCCAAAGACTTTAATAAGGCAACTTGTGAGTGCTCCTTTTCATTCCCAGGAGGAAGAGCTCGCAGTGAATTATGTCTACTCAATCTATGCATCAAAGGAGCAGATTAGATACAAGCATGGTAGAAGTTTTGCCAATGGCCATGTGAAAGAGCTGATGGAAGGTAAACTGACATCTCCTAATTTCCTCAGTGCAATGATGCCTTCTTTGTTCTCTGCAGTATCCTCAGTACCTAAAACAGCACCCAGCACAGCAAATGAATGAATGAATCTAAACAAAGACATAGAGACGAGTCCACTATGTAAATCTGAACAAATAATTTAAGAAAAGAAAAACTAGTTTAAAGAAGAAAAGCAAGGCCAGGCACAGTGGCTCATGCCTGTAATCCTAATACCTTGGGAGGCCGAGGTAGGTGGATCACTTGAGGTCAAGAGTTCAAGACCAGACTGGCCAACATGGTAAAACCCTGTCTCTACTAAAAATACAAAAATTAGCCAGGCATGGTGGCAGATGTCTGTAATCCCAGCTATTTGGGAGGCTGAAGCAGGAGAATCACTTGAACCCGGGAAGCAGGGGTTGCAGTGAGCCAAGATCATACCACTGCACTCCAGCCTGGGCAACAGAGCCAGACTCCATCAAGAAAGAAAGAGAGAAAGGAAGGGATGGAGGAAGGGAGGGAGGGAGGGAGGGAGGGAGGGAGGTAATGAAAGAGAGAAGGAAAGAAAAGGGTTTGGAACAAGATTTAGAATTGGTGAGTTTGACAAATAAAAGTTTATTGAAAAATGTATATTTCAAGTCACAGGTTTTTCAGGAATTAGCAATTTTTATATACCATTAGGCAATTGTGCATTGCTTATGTACCGTAAAAATATTCTCTTCTGTTATTTTTTAAAAGTTCTGGGAAAGGAGTTTGAGTTTGTTTGTTTGCTTGCAATTGGGCATACATAGTTTTACAACTTTATAGGCTTACCAGCATTTTAGTTTTTCCTCCCCTCATTCTCAGCCAATTATGTTTGATCTGCTTATTGGCAGTGTTTTTCATTAACCTATTTTTTTATGTTTAACTCAATTTTTCAATGGCAAGATTGTTGGAGAGTTCTCATCTCTTACTTCATGCATTTTTAAGCTTTGTATATTCTAGGATGATTTTACAAGTTTTTAAAGCATATCATCTGGCTACTTCATCTGCTTTTCAAAGTTCTTGTAGATGCATTTTTAGCCAGTGATGCCAACCATGGCTACTTGGTATGTTCCCATGATTTAAAACTGTTTATCATTTTTTATCTTAGCAAAAACTTCTATCAGGGATGAGGAAATGGCCACTTTTTTGGTTGGATATTCCTGAAAACATCATCAAGTTTTTATCCCTCAGTTTGACTTTTTACTGTAAAGATAAAATGGGTGTGTTAGGTCAGGCTGCTGCAACCAAGTGCCATAAACAGGGTGCCTTAAAAACAGCAGAAACTTATTTCTCACAGTTCTGGAGGCTGGAAGTCCAGAATCAAGGCGCTGGCAGATTCAGTGTCTGGGGAGGGGCTGCTTCCTGATTCATAGATGGTGCCTTCTCCTTGTGTTCTCACATGGTGCAAGGCGCAAGGCAGCACTCTGAGGTCTCTTTTATAAGGGCACTAATCATATTTACTGATCCCATTACTGAGAGCAAAGTTTCAAAACCAATGTCAAGAAACACTAACTTTGACTAGTTTTTCAGTTTGATCAGTTCATCCTTTTTACCAATCAACTCAATTCCTCCTCCACACTGTCACCAATGCTTTAAAAACACAAGTCAGAACATCACACTCCCCCCTCACTTTTTTTTTTATTATACTTTAAGTTCTAGGGGGTACATGTGCACAACATGCAAGTTTGTTACATATGTATACATGTACCATGTTGGTTTGCTGCACCCATTAACTCGTCATTTACATTAGGTATTTCTCCTAATGCCATCCCTCCCCCATGACAGGGGACACATGACAGGCCCTGGTGTGTGATGCTCCCCACCCTGTGTCCAAGTGTTCTCATTGTTCAATTCCCACGTATGAGTGAGAACACGGGGTGTTTGGTTTTCTGTCCTTGTGATAGTTTGCTCAGAATGATGGTTTCCAGCTTCATCCATGTCCCTGCAAAGGACATGAACTCATCCTTTTTTATGGCTGCATAGTATTCCGTGGTGTGTATGTGCCACATTTTCTATGTAGAAAGCTGAAACTGGATCCCTTCCTTACACCTTATAAAAAAATTAATTCAAGATGGATTAAATGTTAGACCTAAAACCATAAAAACCCTAGAAGAAACCTAGGCAATACCATTCAGGACATAGGCATGGGCACAGACTTCATGACTAAAACACCAAAAGCAATGGCAACAAAAGCCAAAATTGACAAATGGGATCTAATTAAACTAAAGAGCTTCTGCACAGCAAAAGAAACTACCATCAGAGCGGACACGCAGAATGGGAGAAAATTTTTGCAATCTACCCATCTGACAAAGGGCTAATATCCAGAATCTACAAAGAACTTTAACAAATTTACAAGAAAAAAACAAACAACCCCACACTCCCCTTCTTAAAAGCTTTTGAGAGCTTGCCTTTTAGGTAAAATTCAAACTGGCATTTAAGACTCAAGATATCTGAGTCCAGCCTCATCACTCAACAAACTCATGTATATGTCACTTGAACAATTCTCAGGTACTTGATTTTCCCCAAACACTAGAGGTTTTCACTCCTCTGTCTTCGCCCATGCTGTTCCTTCTTGGAATGCCCTTAACTATCTGGTCAACTTAATTCTCACTCATTCTTTAAGGATCAACTGTCACTTTCTTTTAGAAGAGCTCCCTGGCTAACCTTGTCATTCTTCTTCTTTGCTCCTGTAACACCCTGAAACATCCCAAGAGTAGCTGATGTGTTCTTCGTCAGAGTAGTAACACACACCACACCGCTCATCTCTCCACTAGCTACCAAACTCCTTAATGTCAGAATGGTACACTGTTCATCTCTACATGTTCTTGGTATTCTTGAATGAATGTATGGCCCACAGGAAAAATAAAGCTCAGAATATGCAAATCACTTGTTCTGGAACCCTGAAATCATTATTCTTAATATTTAAAAGGCAGAAATGGAAGGTCAAGATTATCATTTAATTGCTAATATACAACTGCAGTGGAAAATCCTAGAGTTGTAACAAAATGATTGCAATACCAGTGATTATAAATATGGAAAAACACTGAAAGTTTTGTTTGGGGGATATTTGTTTTAATTAGAGATAAAAAATATATAGTCTCTGAAAAGAACGTATGGGCACTTTCAATGGCTTAATTAATAGTTAATCATTCTGTAAATTCATTTAAAGCTTAAGGCTTTCTACTCATTAGCCTTCCTGTATTGTCAATAATTGGACCTGCTCAAACATGGCTGCATTGGTGATGATTCTTGCAGGCATGGTATTCATATCAGCTGAGGGCAAGGTGAGGTGACTATGAGCAAACATTTGACAGCAGCAAGGGAGCATCCAGGAGGGGCTGGGAGTCATGCAGCAGAAGCCAGCAGGAAGTAATAAAGCAAGATAAGGAGGCAGAGCAAAGGTGCAATGGCACCAAACTTATATGGCAGACTTTTGTTGCACTAAAGCGTCTTCTGAAGTGTTGCATCTCCATTGATAAAAAGCACAATTCCTGGGGCCTGCCTGTGGGCCTGGTACAGGGACCCATTTCAGCAAACTTCACCAGAAAGAACAATGTGTGGGAATATACCCTAGGATGAACCTTCAGTAATTAGCAGATTGCTACGGTCTACAGCAACTGAAAGACTGCTCTGCTTCAACATGTTCTTGGAGTGTTAGATTAGCACACTTTAGAAAATAAAAAGATTTTTATTACAAACTGATTCAAAATATATGCTTGAAATATAGACAGAAAGAAAAAGGGTTATTTTGTTTTGGTTTTTTTTTTAAGACAGGGTCTCACTCTGTCACCCAGGCTGGAGTGCAGTGACACAATCACAGCTCACCGCCGCCTCAACCTCCCAAACTGAATGGATCCTCTCACCTCAGCCTCCTGAGTAGCTGGGACTACACATGCATTCCAACACACCTGGCTAATTTTTGTATTTTTGTAGAGACGGGTCTCATCATATTGCCCATGCTGGTCTTGAACTCCTGGGCTCAAGCAATTCACCTCTATCAGCCTCCAAAAGTTCTGGGATTACAGCCATGGGCCACCACGCCCGGCAAGATTCATATATTTTTAAGTTTTAATTTTGAGAAGGAATTAAGATCTGTGATGGTCTTTGATGAAGGTCACATTGTGACTATAAATTTTAAAATATATTAATGGACCCCAAATGTACATAAGTGTTTGTATATTACCCAAATAAGGCAAGAATTTCCTTTATGCACAGGTGGGCATAAATGCACACCAAGTATAATGTTAAAAATAAATACATAAATAAACTGGAACATTAATATCAAGATAATTACAGTTTTTATGGGGAAAAAACCTTTAATTTTAAGCAGGTTCTGATAACTCTTTAAGGGCAATTTGAACTAAGGAAGCTAAAGGTTTTTGAACTAACACTGAGTTCTGAACTCAGCAGGGCCACAAGCTTTGCAACCTCTGACATTTTCGTTAATCTCTTCTGTTCTTGTCCTCATCAAATGTCATTTCCCTGTTGCCTTTATTATAAATTCTCTCCCTCAGCTCCTTTTTTTTAAGATTCAAAGTCTTTAATAGCAGTATCTTCATTTTACCGCAAATATTGGAAACAACAGCAGCCAAAAGCACTTAAAATTAAGTGCACCCCATCACAATGAATACATTCATTTCCTTCTTATAAAGACAGTTTCCATAAACTATATTACTGTCATTTGTTCAAGATTTTAAACTTCCTAATCATTTAACTTAAACAGGAAAATAAAATCTAATGAACGTAAACCATACATGAAGAATATCTCAATTGAAGAATCTATGAAGGGTGGAAATAGTTCCTGCCTGGAATATATTTTTCCTATCCCGCTAATTTGAAAGAGCCTATGATTCATTCCTAAAATTCCCTTAGTCCAACATGTAAGCCTCCCTAATTGTTTGAAATTCAAACCATTACATAAGCTTTCTGTCAACTTACTTCTCTCTTTGCAATAATTTATTTTCTCATCTAAGATCTACTTAACAGTGTGTTCAGGACATAAGTAAAAATTCTCTAGTCTTTTCACTAGAAACTGCATAGAAATCTCTAACGGAACCAACTCTCCACATCCTTCATCTGATATTTCTCCATTGCCTTGGGCTGCTGGTCATCTTTTGACATAACCAATCCCACCTCTTCAACTAGACTGTTGGGTCCTTGAAAGCAGAGCCCATGGTTTTGTCTTGTCTCCTATTCTACTCCTCCCTGACTTCTACTTCTCTCCCCATCTGCAAGAATATATAGATGATCAATATACGGTTGCTAAGTAAGAACAATACCAGGATCTATAAAGTCATGAAACATTAAAGTATATTGAGCACTTGAGGAGAGTCAAGAGATCATATCCTGTGAGTCCCAGACAACCGATCCAGAGGGGTGAGGTGGGAGAGAAATAACAGAGTGGGATCCATAACTGGGGAGAACAGATGCCTCAGCAGGCAGCCTGGGTAACTGAGAAACAATCCCTGAAGTGACCTATTCCGCCAGGAGGTGGCGCTTCAGCTCAGGGCCGCCCTTGGTTGGCCAACTTTCCACTTCATCTTCAAGGCATCTCCCCGAACCTACAGAAATATCTCCCCACCAGCAATGGAACCGAAAGTAAAACATGAGGTGTATCATCCCAGAAAGTCTTGCCCTTCTTAGGAAAAACTATAAGGAAGTTATTCTGAATCTTATTTAAAGAAAAGCTTTACTTTTTCAGCAATTGAATAATCCTGAGGGAGGTGTCTGCCTGACCACAAGTCTTCCCCAATGTATCTGGGAGTTCTCACTTTTAGATACAAGGTGTATATAGGGGTGGTTTCTTAAAACAAATTTTAATGTGGCAAAATCTGAGTCTGTACATTGCTGATTTTACATTTAGCAAGAAACATGTTTAACATCAATGGAGGAAAAGGTTGTCTAAATGGATAAAGGTAGTAAAAAGTGAATTGTAAATATTGTTTCAGACGAGAAAACAAATATGAAGTGCCATAAAGGTTAGTACTGTTTTTATATGTGTCCGTGCATATAAGTGTGTACAAATGTTAAATACACACAAATTACATTTTAGGCTAATCGGATGAGTAGGTTAAGTTTATGCTTTATTAACACAAGAATTGAAATTATAATTAAATCTTGATTCTTCTCCATAAATCATATGCTTTATGGGTCAGGTTAAGAGAATCTAGTCAACTACAAATTCTCTTAGAGGTACCCTGAAAACTCAGAAGTATGCATTTGGAGAAAGATAATAAAGCAATAATCTTACAAAGTGGATCTATGGCTACATGGAATTAGAAAAAAACAAAAAAATTATCTCTGGGATATAGATGTGGCTTCCAAATCTACACGATCCCATAGAGCCGTGTCAGAAAGACAGCCATCCTTTCCCAAGAGCCCCAGGGTCACAGAGAACCAGCCTTCACAATCCAGGAAGAGCTAAAGAGAAAGTTTTCAGCTGTGTGTTCTTGCTGTTGAGAACGTATACTTTTTCTACCTGTCCCAAGTCATTAAATTCTTAGATTAATTTCCTTTAATGATGAGCCAGATTCATGTTCATCATTTAAAAAGAAAGAAAAACAACCTTAATGAAGACATTTGCCTTAGAAACTGCCACAATCAAAGACAGACCTTTTCAGATGTAATTAAATTTTTTTCAAGATAATTTATCTTATTAAAATATGGTAATTTACCATGGTTTCAGGTTATCTGAAACCTTTCTAAGATTGAAAGCTATAGTTAATTTCTTGCTATAAGCAGTAAAATTGAACCTAAGAGAGTCAGAGAACATTTTACATTTACAAAAGCACACAAAAGCTAAAACTGTTTATTTATATCCAAGGTACTTATAGGAAACTGGTTGTACCCCAGGATTCTGCATATGGTTTGGTATTGGAGTGCAAAGCACAACCCAGAAAGAACATAACTGTCCTGGCTAAAAGGATCCAACCTTCCCTCTGAGGCATCCTTGCTGATAAGAACTTCAGAAGAAAGTCCTTACAGAGATGTAAGTTTTTACCACATCAGTATGCCCAATTCAAAACTCTGTGCGATTGGGGGTTTAATGAAGCACTTTGTTATTCTCTGAAACAAAAATGAAAAAATAGAGACAGTTCTTCAGGCTTAATTACCACATCTGTTATTAGGCCCTTTACTGTGATTGACTGGAGTGTATGTCGGACACGGTGCCAAAAAGCTCCCCATAAAAGCAGCTTCCTGCTCACTGCCTGAATGGCATTGGTCTCTGTTATGACCAGGATTTCTATGGCAAACAAGCAAAGCCTGGTGCCCACAAGCCACTGTGCCAGCTGAAGGCACTTTTTCCTGGTGCCAGTTAAGATAGAAGTGGGACCTGGGCTGCTTGCTCTGACTTCCATCCCTCTTTGCCTTCTCTCCCTCCTTCAAAACTGACCATGCTTCCCTGGAGACCATGAAAAGGAGGCACAGGGAGAGAGGAAGGAGCAAGGCGAGATGAGGTGGGGGCTGAGCTGTGGTTTTGTTAGGATGCCTACTTGCACACATTAAAATTAGGAGTTGTGATGGGATGCTGCTGATTTAAAGCATTTCCTAGCTCCTGCGGTAATTATGACTTTTTAAAGTGCACGCAACACTGAGAAGCTGGCTTCTCTGGATATCTAGTCCCTTAGATGATTGAGGCCCTGTGAATAAAAATGATTCTTTTTGAAGACCATCACCAAATGAGATTTCAGGAATTTAACACTGCATTCTGTAACATGCATATTAGAGAAACTTACTGCCAGCCTTCCTTGACATCAGTAAAACTATTCTCCGACTTCTTCAAGCCTATACATAGGCGAGTGAGGGATCTACTAATTAAACTACAGTTCATTTGAAAAGAGTTCTCTTTATGAAGTATGTCATCATTCAACTTCTTAAAACTGCAAATTCCAGACACAGTTCTCTGTATTCCTGAGTCAATTTACTGTGCAGGCAGCAGCACAGGGACAATTATTGGCACACAAAACCATTTTTCATACCAGACGTACAAGCATAAAAGCAAACACCTCACATCTGAACACATGCTGGGTAGGAAAATACTCAAATACTCACCTAACTCAAAACTGTCTGTCTAAAGTAAACAGCAGCCCTATGGCTCAGAAGTCCACAGCTGTGACATAAGTAAAGAGAAAAGACTAAAACTTACATAACATTTAAATATATGCTTCTGGAACTGCCAAGTGTAAAGAAGAATGTCCTTCAGGCTGTCTCTGTATTTAGTTTGCTCTTCAAGATGAGATTGTATGAATTTATGATGTACTCCCCAGTTGCTTTTTTATACTAAGCAATATCTACAGTGTTTGGATGTGTAGTTACTATTAAATGGTGATTTTTGTACACAGAATATAATCCAGAAATAATAGTGAGTAAAGTATAAGAAACTGGCAGGGAGGAAAAGGATTTTCAATTAGAAGCATTTTACCAACACTTAATAGAAATAAGAGGAATATATTGTGTTTTCTAAAAGGGAATGAACATTTATAAAAAGTCACTGTCTATATACTTGGAGAAGTTTCAGGCATGGAATATTATGTCTTTGGGAGGGGGACTGAGGTTCCTTAGAGGTTCAGCTAGGGGCCTGCTCACTTTTCAGCAATCTTTCCAGCCTGAGGACAAAAGGAGGGTGCTTTAGGAAGTAGATCTCAGCCTTCTTAGACAAATGGCAGTCCAGTTTGGTGTCACAGACTCCTTGCAAGTCTTGATTGCTAAAGAACCCACTCATATGCCCCAGACATTCTGAAACCTGCCCTTTCTCTCCTTAGCCCCTATAGTACAAATGATTGAGGCTATTTTCAAACTAAGTGTTTCCCTCACTCCCTCTTTTCTTTTTATCCATAAATGAGCCTTTGTGATCTCCCTGAGAAGAAGAGAAGAGAATGATAGAGCATGGTGAAAGTGGAATCAACCAATTCCCAAGTAATAAAAAGGCCACTCTCCAAACAAGTAAAAAAGAGACATCTCAGAGCAAAATCCCTTCAAAGAGAAATTTCTACAAGTAATGGTTTTTGTGGTATTACAGAGAAAGGGGCTATCCTTAAAAAAAAATCTAAAAGCAATTGGCAATGATTCTTGGATATGATACTAAAAGCACAAGCAATAAAAGAGAAAACAGATAAACTGGACTTCATCAAAATTAAAAAATTTTTGCAACAAAGGACATTATCAACAGAGTGAAAACACAACCCACAGAATGAGAGAAAATATTTGTAATACATGATAAAGGATCAATATCAACAATATAAAAAGAACTCCTACAACATAGCAGTAACAAAACAGACAACCTAATTAAAATATGGGCAAATAACTTGCATAGACATTTTTTAAAAGAAGATATACCAATGGCCAATATGCACATTTAAAAAAGGCCATATCACTAATCATTAGGGAAATGTAAATCAAACCACAATGCGATAACTTCACACTGATTAGGATTGCTATTATCACCCCCTCCGAAACAAAGAAAGAAAGAAAGAAAGAAAGTAAGTATTGGCAAGGATGTGGAAAAATTGGAACTCTTGTGCATTGCTGACGGAAATGTAAAATGGAGCAGCCACTGTAGAAAAACAGTATGGTGATTCCTCAAAAAACATGGAATTACCATATGTTGCAGCAATTCCCCTTCTGGGTATATATACCCAAAAAAGAATTGAAAGCAGGGAATTGAACAGATATTTGTACACCAATGTTCATAGCAGCACTATTCACAATACTCAAAAGGTGGAAATGACACATATGTCCATTAATGAATGAATGGATAAACACAATGTGGTATATACTACAATTGAATATTATTTAGCCTCAAAAAGCAATGAAACTGGCACATGCGACAACTTGGCTGGACTTTGACGACATTATTCTAAGTAAAATCAGCCAGTTACAAAAGAATAAATACTGTCTGATTCCATTTATATGAAGTACATAGAGTAGTCAAATTCATAAAGACAGAAAGTAGAATGGTGGTTGCCAGGGGCTGGAGTAAGAGGAAAATGGGGAGCTGCTATTTAATGGGTACAGAGTTTAAATTTGGGATCATGAAAAATTCTGGAGATGGATGGTGGTGATGGTTTCACAACAGTGTGAATGTATTTAAAATGCCACAGAACCATACATTAAAAATGCTGAATTGTATGGTATGTTATGTGCATTTTACCACAATATTTTACAAAGTCTAAAAGCAAGCTAGTATTAAAGCGTAAGTAACAGATGTCTGCCCAAAAGGTGAGAACTCCTTGTTTACTTCTTTTCACTACTCATCTGCATGATTAAGACAGACATTCATGAATTCTTCCATGGATCACAAGGACTGCACATGGACTGGTAATGCAGTTGCTAGGACTTGAAAGTGGAAGGAGGGAAAACATAATGACAACAGTGTGATCCTGTGTCAGGCTGGTCTCTTCACCCCCTTCTCCTTGGGCCAGTGTCCCAGAATTTTACCTCTCATTCTGGAGAGCTCTAAAACAGATGGCAATCCCTCCAGAACCCATACACAGAAACCAAAATAGAGCAATTTAACTTTCTCTTAACCTTTTATTTTAATTTTTTTGTATTTTTACTTTTATTTATTCTTATTATTTTTTTAATTATACTTTAAGTTTTAGGGTACGTGTGCACAACATGCAGGTTAGTTACATATGTATACATGTGCCATGTTGTTGTGCTGCACCCATTAACTCGTCATTTAACATTAGGTATATCTCCTAATGCTATCCCTCCCCCTTCCCCCCACCCCACAACAGGCCCCAGTGTGTGATGTTCCCCTTCCTGTGTCCATGTGTTCTCATTGTTCAATTCCCACCTATGAGTGAGAACATGCGGTGTTTGGTTTTTCGTCCTTGGGATAGTTTGCTGAGAATGATGGTTTCCAGCTTCATCCATGTCCCTACAAAAGACATGAACTCATCATTTTTTATGGCTGCATAGTATTCCATGGTGTATATGTGCCACATTTTCTTAACTTTAAGTACACGGAAACCAAAAGGGCGTCAAGCATTTCGAAGCCACTGTGCAATGTCAGAATTCCAGCTCTCGACGATAGCCTGCCTGAATTCAAACTGATTTGTTTGTTGAACTTGGAATATCTTAGGGATCTGGACCTGTTTGTGTTCCTTACGTTCTCAGAAAAGTTCTAAGGAATTTGAGGTTTTAAAGGAGTTTGTCTTTCTCAATTTCAATTCTTATTTCCCTAATTTGGATTTTCTGCATCATAACAAAGTCAGTTTGATTTTGGGTTTTATTTTTCTCCTCTCTCGTAATTGCTAATGAAGTTAAGATTACAAAAAACAATGCTTTTTGAGTACAGAATGCAGATCTCAAGCCCTCCTGGCAGGTACTCCCACAGAGCAGTTGTTATTTATAATACCTATAGGGAGAAAAGAGCTTAAAAGATCAAGTCACGCTGCACTTCCCAACAAAGCAGGCCACAGCTGTAAAACGGACTGTGAGCAACTGCTCCATGAGGGGACAGCGAGACTTCTGTTTTCCTACAGGGTCTGCTCAGGTCATCGCATGTGGCATGGATTAGAATCCCAGGGCTCTATTTCCCCATGGAGGGGGACCAGGGTTTACACACCACACTCCTGAACCGAAGCTCTGTGCCATCAGGGTCTCTTGGCATACAGAAAACAGACTTTACAACATTTTTAAAGCCAACAATTTCCTTTTTTTTAATTTGTAAGTTCAAAATAAAAGAAGATAGCAACATTAATTTTTATACATGTTCCCAAAGATCTATCATGGTGGGGTGGAAGAAAATATCTCCATCATGGATAGAAGAAAATTTGGATTTGGTCTGAAGTTAGTGAAATTTTGAGACTAGGCTAAAGTTGTATTTGAAGAGACATGTCAGTAGAGCTCTTTAGGCTGTGCCCTCACCATGAGCCAACATAGAGGAAGAGCACCCAGGGAAACAGCTGCCCCACAGATATTAGATATTAGTACTCATCCTCAAAATAAACACTTTTGTCACGCAGTCTTATAACTTCCATTCGGTGTGCAGCTCCGTGGCCAGGCAAAACATCTAGCCCAGGCGAAGCTGGGGCTCTGCCATAGCTTTTGCCAGTGATGAACCCTGCCCACCCCATTCCCACCACTCAGCTGCACCCCAACAGCCCAGACATGGCCCCAGAGGCTCCCTAGTCAAGTTCACAGGGTTGGGAAGGGCCTTTTTGATCTCTTTGTCTTGTGAAGAAAGAAACTGAGACACAGAAGAGTTTTCTCAGGTGTCTAACATCATATGGTGTGGCAAAGCTACAACTCAAGGCAAGGTCTTTAGGCTCCAGATCCAGTATTTTTTTGAGTATTCTGGGTTATCTAACAGAACTCTAGGGGAGAAGTGTGCTCCTTTCACTCTGGAAGGATTTCTTTGTTGTTGTTTCATTCAAGGCCATGCCAAAGCAAAATAAAACAAACATTTTCATGGATTAGTGACATTGGCCTTGAAATCTGCATCACTGTCAATGCTTTTCATTTGCTCCAGGATTAGAAAACATTAAAAAAATTACCTCAAGTTGATGCAATTCTAAAAGCAGGCAGCTAAGCTTGGCTCATGAGTAATGCTGGAATCTCAAACTCGGCTGATTCCACCACCCCCCACAACCCAGCATAAAGTACCTTTAAGATAAAACTTGAACTGAGTCAATGAAGCGAAACCTCCTGAAAGCATGTCTCTCCTTAGGTAGCTCCGCTTCGCCTGGACTTCTTTCCTCTAACCATGGGTTCCCCATTGGGCCTTCAACAAGGAATCTGAGGCCCAGCGCTAACCACCCGCGAGCATCTTCGCTTAGCTGCCAACAATGCTGGGCCACAGTGAATGGATGGGATGGCCACTGCACATGGCTCTTTCTTCTGGGGCACAGCAGCCGGAGCCAAGCTGTGAGGCCCAGTCCCCTCCTCATTTCTGTAAGTGCACCATGGAAGAAGGGCATAGTAGTTCCCAGCATACGCTAAATGGGTTTTGCTCTACCTGGAGTTTTACTTATGCTGGATCCAAATCCTAGACACAGATTGGGAAGTTGCTTGTTTTTTTTTAAAGAACTGTTCCTTAGAACTCAGTGACAAACCTTGCCTGGCTTGCACAGACCTTTCTTCACTCACTAACACTTTGTTCTGAAAATCTGCCTGTCAGGACTTGGTTGCCATCCTTCTCAGCAGTGACATATTCACCATTAAAGGAAACAGAGAGGGCACAGTCAGCCACTAACCCATGAAAACACTGTAGTCTCTCTTATGTACCAGTGAATGGATCCACACGCCACCGGGGCCCTAATTACATGGCCTCATTTTTGTAAATAGCACAACCTGGCCAAGAAATGAAAAATGGTCTTCCAAATTCTCTAGCTCAGCAGAAAACTCCTTAGGTTAAGCTATAAGAAAGCTTCCTTGGGTGAAGAGTTAATGTCTCAGTTAATGCCTACCACACCTGAACTCTAGAAAAAGTCAGAAAGATCAGAGTCCTGTCCTTTAGGGAAAGAGCTACACATAAGCACATGCTCGAGCTTCTATAAACAGATTAAGGTGATCACTTTCTGAAGATATTTGGCTTTCATAGCAATTCAGTATAGTTCAATATCTTCAACCAAAGATGATTGTGCAGGGAGGTGACAACTAGACCTAGACGGTTAGCTTATAGGATATTCATAATCATAAAAATCAGATTCTATAGCAGCCATGGACTTCAGTGAGGCACTCTAAACCATCCCCAGTGGCTGCACAAACAAAACAGCATTTACATACTGCCTTGGAAGGAAAGCAAGGGACTTTTTTTTCCAGCCCTAGCTTGGCAGAGCTCCACATCACAAGCTTTTTTGTCTCTGTTTTTGCTTTGTTGTTTTTTTTAATGGCGGAAGAGAAGTGCCTTTGCTTCAGGTTGGCCTTCACCAAAATAAAAGTGGACCATCTGGCTTAGCTATAGTGAGGAACTCTCCACACCTGAATCCTTGTCTGGGTTCAGGCACAGTCATCACTCTTCTGGAAGCAGGATCTCTTGGGTGCAAGGAACCACCTCACATGTCTCCTAGCCTAGGTGAAGTGTTTCCTCACTGGCAGGCCTCTGCTACTCAGCCTCCCCTCACACTTTCACCCCCTCAAATCTGGGTGCATCCTATGAAAACACAGCTATGAGGCCAATTGTTCAATAACTAAAAGTCTGAAATACAAACTGTCCAGGCTCTTTCCTTACCTCATATTCTCCGACGATGGTTCTCACTAGTTTTGATCTATTTCACTGCTCATTAGCACCTCCTGTAGAGGAAAAATGAGTCTTGGGGGAATTTTAACCAACAAATTCTGTAACCTTTTGGCCTCACTAATGTATGGTAGGAAATAAAGTCAACATTATCCATTTAAATGAGTATTAGGACTGTGGGTTAGGTTCAGTTTTTCTTGTTTTTCTTATGTCACCACAATTCTGAATAATCTTGAAATTAGGTCCACAAATACTCTTTTAATGCTTTCGTCTGCTCAGGCTGTTAACAAAATACCATAGACAGGGTGGCTTAGCCAATAGAAATTTATTTCTTATGGTTCTGGAGTCAGGAAGTCCAAGATCAAGGTCCTAGCCAATTTGGTTTCTGGTAAGGGCTCTCTTTCTCGAATACACTCATAGGAACACACCCCCAGGCCAGTTGCAGTGGATCACCCCTGTAATTCCAGAACTTTAGGAGGCCAAGGCAGGTGGATCACTTGAGGTCATGAGTTCGAGACCAGCCAGGCCAACATGGCAAAACCCTGTCTCTACCAAAAAATACAAAAATTAGCAGGGCATGGCGGCAGGCACCTGTAGTCCCAGTTACCTGGGAGGCTGAGGTGGGAGAATCACTTGAACCCAGGAGGCAGAGGTTACAGTGAGCTGAGACGATGCCACTGCCCTCCAGCCTGAGCGATAGAGGGAGACTTTGTCTCAAAAAATAATAACAGTAAACAAAAAAAGAACATACGTCCTGATAGTTGTTCTAGTTGGCTATTTCATCCAAGCTCATGGAAAGGGGCACAGAGGCACAGAGAGCTGAGGAGGCCCATAGCCCTTATGATGTGGTAACACAAAGAAATTAAATTCAAACTATGGCTTCTCCAGAGGGAGACTAGATGTCCTGAGGTCAGGTCACCTCTCAGGCTCTCTCAGGCCAGGATGCTTCAAAAGACTTCTTGATTCAGGGTCTAGAAGGAGCATTATCTAGAAGCTTCTGCCCAAAACAAGACCAGAACTGTGGTCTGTTGGAAAGAAGAATTTTGCAGCTTGCCTGAATTAGGAAGGCAGAGTTTGTATGCTAATTAATTCAACAAGTTCAATGTCCAAAATCATACGGCATATTAAGGAGAGCTCAGACCTGAGATACAATATGCCAGGATTCTGAAATAGACTCACTCAGTTAAAAACAGAAGTGACCTAGACAAATCCTTGAGTAGAAATTAAAATCTCAGATACAAAAAACAAGAAAGCCCTACTGAGCATTTGCTATATGCCAGGTACTATCCTAAGTCCTTTTCATTTATTTTCTCAATTAAACTTCATAACAGCTCTATTAAAGAGCTACCATAATTATCCCCTCTTAAATTATAAGGAAACTGAAGCGTAGAGTAACTGTTTCATGGACATACATTCAGTTAACAATGGGGCAAGCCAGGATTCAAAGCCAAGAAATCTGATTCTAGGACCCATACCCCACTACATTCTAATACATCCACACCTTAACTTTTCAACTACATTTGTCCACTGGACATAGAAGTCAATGCTTGAAATGTGTACTAGAATGCAACTCCAGGAGGGCAGGAAATGTGTTTAATCTTAGATATTGCCCTGTCCCTAGCATAGAAGATTGCATGAAGTATGAGGGCTCAATCAATATTTACTGAATAAATAATGATGGGTTGTGTTGCAATTAGTGAAATTACTGCAACAGTCTCCTTATTGTCTTCCCCATTTTTATTTCATTTTCTATTTTTATTATCAATGATAAGCCTTTGCTATCTACTGCCTGGTGAATTTAACTTAAGCACTGGCAGCCGGGTTTCCAGGACTTCACTACTTGGCTCCAACCTACACTTCCAACCTTATTGCTTTTTTTTTTTTTTTTTTTTTTGAGATGGAGTCTCGATCTGTTGTCCAGACTGGAGTGCAGTAGTGCAATCTCGGCTCACTGCAACTTCTGCCTCCTGGGTTCAAGCGATTCTCCTGCCTCAGCCTCCCGAGTAGCTGGGATTATAGGCACACACCACCATGCCCAGCTAATTTTTGAATTTTAGTAGAGACTGGGTTTCGCCATGTTGGCCAGGCTGGTCTCAAACTCTTGACCTCAAGTGATCCGCCCACCTTGGCCTCCCAAAGTGCTAGGCTTATAGGCATGAGCCACTGCACCGACCCCAACCTTATCTCTTGATATTCCATTATACAAATCCTTTAGTCTGGCCATCCCTGCTTGTCCTTGCCCATACTCCTCTCCCTCCCCAGGGCTGTACATTTCTGCCATTGGGGTACTCTCTCCTCTTCTGTGATTACACAAAGCTCACAAATCTTTCAATGTCCCATCTCTTCCAAGAAGCCTTCTCTGGTCACCAAATCCGGTGATCTCTCCTTCTGAGATGGATTCACTTGGAACAGATTACCTGCTTCCTCCTCCTTTCCTTTCCTCATAAACAGACTGGCAAGGCACTGAAGGCTGCATCTTGCCATTTTTGGCATTCTCCTCAGTATGCAACAAAGGCTTGCCTCATAGCACACACGTGACCAGGGGTCAACTGATCTATGCAGACACATCTCACCTAAAAGCAAACATCTGCTGATTTTTTTGAAATAATTTTTTTAACCTTTAAAAAATTTGCATAACCAAACATTCATCATTTTAACCCTGTTGTGCAACCATCATCACTATCTAGTTCTGGAATATTTCCATTGTCCTAAAAGAAAAAGCCATGCCCATCAAACAGTCACTCCTAATTTTTCCCTTCCCCCAGACCCCGGAAATCACTAATCTACTTTCTGTCTCTGTTGAGTTGCCTCTTCTAGATATTTTATATAAATGAAACCACACAATATGTGGTCTTTTGTGTCTAGCTTTTTTCACTTAGCATAATGTTGCTAAGGTTCATCCATGTTGTAGCATGTATCATACATACTTCATTTCTTTCCATGACTAAATAATATTCCATTCTGTAAATATATCACATTTTGTTTATCCATTTATCAGTTGATGGACATTTGGGTTGTTTCCACCAAAAATAATTGTTTTGGCTGTTGTGAATAATGCTGCTAGGAGCATTTGTACACAAGACATTGTTTGAACACCTGTTTTCAATTCTGTTGACATCTTACTAAGGAAAAACAAATTCATTCACTAGCAGCCTCATCCTAATTCTATAGTTAAGATAAATAATTTTTTGTTTAGTAACATACTATCTTAAAAGACATTTATGCTTATAAGTAAATTTAACTGTTTTGTATTCCAAAATATTGTAAATTCCTTATAGTTTATGACTTCTATCAGAGACTACATTTTCTAACATCTGCATTTAATTAATAGAATCTTATTTAAGCATTTGAATGATTCTTTCATGAGAAGCAGACCTGATTCCTAGATATGTTAATTATTCTTCCCTATTTTAACATTACTTGGTGTTAAATAATAATAACTAATATATATTGAGCATTTACTATGTGCCTACCACTATGCTAAATGCAACAATCTTTGAAGTATATGCTATTATCTTTTCACATTTGATGAAAAGAGGCTTTAGAGAGCTTGAGTAGCCTGCCCAAAGTCACCAAGATGTCAGTGGTAGAGAAGGGATTCCAGCCCAGTTTGTCATACCTCATACAGTAAATGACAAGGTCAGCAATAGACCCAGAACATCAGAATCTTGTCTGTTAACCCACAACTTTAATCACATGTGTTTGTGTAAATCAACATCCAACCTGTAAGTCCAATGGCCAAAATGAAGGGTACACATTTAGTACTCAGACCTCTCATAGATGTGCTGCACCCATTTCAAAGCGAAGGGCCCCAAACTCTCTTTTGGAGAAAAAAAAAATGCTCCTATTTTCTCCATTTCAGTCTACCAACTCCATATTACAAAAGCAAGCTGGAATGTTCTATCAGTACAATGACTCATGGCTCACTTTAGTATAATATATGCAGCGCCACACTGATGGAGGACAAGGGTCTTCTCAAGAGAAAAAGGACGACAGGTTGTTCTGGGACTGGAAGCATGGGTTTGCAGGTATTGCTCCTGTGGCTCACTGAGGAGCTCAGGAAGTGTCAGTGGAAATGAGTGACGGAGATAAACCAAAGACTTCACCCCTCATATCAACTCATCCCAGTTAGAGAAATCAGAGGGAAACAAAGCATTCCACTATTAGACCATAAGAGAGATGTCATCCAAAGATTCAGGAAAACATCCATAATCCATAGAGTCTTCTTCTGATTTCTCCTGACAGACTAAAATGAATGAAAGGAGGGTGGAAAGTGGGAATGAAAAGATTTGCTGCTTGGCCAACTTAGAGAGGTGCATTTGTTTTAGATTCTAAAGAGTGGGGCTCTGCTAACACTATTGATCTCTTAGGCACTGGAGTTGCTGCCTAGAGAAGTAAAGCAATCACCTATGATGGTGCTAATGCATTGCATTCTGACACACAGCTCTCTGACTGTAGAAGTAAGGGTGAATTGATGGGTATTTAAAGCTCTAGGCCCTCCCAGCTGCACCAGGATTCAAATTATGTGAGAGTTTCCAGTTTCCCATCATGGTAGATTCTTAATTCTACATTAAACATGGGGCTTTAATTTTTGGATTTTTTATTGAAGTGTAAAATGCAGACAGAAAAAAAGCCATAAATCAAAACTGAACAGGTCAATAAGTTTTCACAAACTGAACATACCCATAACAACCAGTGCTTAGATTAAACGTAATGTCAGCATCCCAGAAGCCCTCGTTGGGCAGGACCCTTATTCTGACACAAAACTAAGTCCCATTAAGCATCCTATGCCTACAAAAGCATTTAGTATTATATATACTACTTGGGACACAAACAACAACAGTAAAAGGGACCATTTAACTTTCCTATTTTTTAAAAAAGTGCTGTACCTACACAGAACTTCAAGGATAGCACAGTATTCGGGCCTGGAAGCACTGAGGGCAAGCCTCTCTATATCACACAAATGGGGAGCCAAATGAACAGGCCTAATGGCAACAAATTGAAAATTAATGAACTAATCAGGAGAGTGTTTAGCACAGTCCTTTCACCACCCACGAAGTCTCCTCTTCCCATTCTCCACTTCAAAGTCATCTATATCATTGGCAAAACCATTTAGTAAAGAAGAAACAAACTGTAACAGAGGGGGGGAATGAAAACATAATGAAGAAAATAAAGCCACTTGCCTCTCTGAAATCCGCTTGCTTCTCCTTCTTTAATGGATTTGCAATGATAATCTATAATCAAGGTACAATGACAGACATAATTACTAGGAGCTCTAAGTGACCTCAAGCAAATCACATATTGCCCTCTCCTGGACACAAACCTCTTATCTCAGAGACAAAAGGATTCCTACTGGCCAGGGAACACCAGCTGCCTAACACTTGGTGTAAATGGACTCTCCAGAACCCATCACGTCCAGAAAAGGCTTTCCCTGTTCTGCCTCATTCAAGTCTGTATTCTGTGCCTAACTTAAAAAAGAAAAAAAGGAAAGAAAAGAAAAGCCACCTACAAGTATCCACAGGAACTAGGAACTAAGTCTCCCTTTGAAAGAAACCCAGAGGCAAAGGCTGAATGAATGACATACTTTTTCATAAAGGGAGTAATCAGGCTAAAAGAACAATCCTGTGGAAAAAGTCTGCGACCTTTGCAAAGGCTGTGACCTTGAATTTGAATCTTCTTCTGACACAAAGAATGTAAGCAATTGTTGGGCTCAGGATTAGATCTTTACAGGAAGTTTGCAACCCTTTCCCTCCAGGGCTAGAATCCAGTTTGAAAGTTAGGGGTGAGGGAGGGTATCTAGATGGCATCTGGAGAGTCCCCCAGCCTCATAACTGTCCAAACTTATCAATAACTTTCCAATGGCACTCATTGTATTTCAGACTCAAAAAATTCTTAGCTTCAAAACAGCTATCTAGATCTGGAAGGGAATTATTTATATATACACAGTGACCATTCCCAGGAACACAGAATTGTTCTCTGAAGTCATAGACCTTGATTTAGGCAGGCTTTCAGATCAGGTACCTTTGATGAGCCTGGGGACACAGGGAGGCTTTTTTATTTTTTAAATCAGTAATAAAATCCTGCAATCAGATAAGTCCTGCAATCAGTGTGATGCAGCAGAAAATAATTCTTCCTTGGCCAAAGATCCACTGGCTTTTTGACAGACTTGTGTTCCCCCAACGCCATGTCTGCAGCTCCAAAACCAGAGGATTAATGATGCTTCCTTGGAATTACTTTTTTCCTTCCCAGATCCTACTTCTGACACATTGCTGCAAGTAGTTTAACTGTGGAAGGCCTTGACCTCCTTTCTTTGTCTCTCTGATTTAAGTGTGTCTGTTTCCTTGGGGCTACCAAGCTCAGTTGGACGGCTGGCCGCAGCGGAATGGCACATCAGCCAACCCCTGAACAATGGGTCCTTTTCTCTGGCTGTCACATGAACAGCGTTGTGTTACAGCCATTGTCCCTTCAAGTAGAGAGGAGAGGCACGGGTTCTCACAGACCAGCTATTCTCTGTGACCCCCTCTGGCCAAGTCACTAAAATTTAAAAACACACAAAAAAGGCATGCCTTTTGAATGGGGCACTATAAGTCCAACAAGGATTATCATGCATATATGGGCCACCTGCATCAGCACACCTTGTTAAAAATACACATCCTGGGACCCCACTACGCACCTACCGAATCAAAATCTAGGGAGGAGCCAGTATCTGCAGGTGATTCTCATGCCTCTGAAGTCAGAGCACAGGGTAAACATGCCTCAAGCATTTCTAACCTCACTCATGGTCTGATTTTGCACATCTGTTTAAGGAACCAACTGAAAGCAGGGAGGATACTGGAAGGACAAATACTTTATATTGTGGTTATCAAATCTTAGTGTTGGGGGAAAAACACCTGAGACGAAGACAGGTGAGAACGATGAGGGCTTCAGACGATAATAGGAATGTGGGTGTGGGTCATCAATGAGCAAGAGAGGAGGAGTGCAGGGACAGCAGGACAGCGCTGAAGCCACCTGGTGGAGGTGGTAGCCTTCAGAAAAAGATGGGCGGTGAGAAAGTGGCAATGGTAGGATGAACTGTTAGAAAGCAAGGATGTTTAGTATTTAGTTTTAAGTGTTAAGATATGAACTCTTTCCATAGTCCCAAACCTTAAAGTTCTAAACACTCAAGCCACACATTTGGTGGCATTTTATGAAGTGAAGGTTATTCGTGGCTGGGTGAGTGGCTTCAGATCATTTTAAACTTCTTAAGGGAAAATATGAATTCAGATCCAGGTGACACTAGAAGAAACATGAGCCCTGTCTCCGTCTCTAGCCCCAAGAATCCCATAGTGGTTGAAAGGAAGAACAGTTTTCTCATTTTACACCTTCTCATGGAATAGGGAGGAAGATTTCTAGCCAATTTTTACTTGAATCTCAATAGGTCCCCCTAATCCTATCTAGTTTCTATAAAATAACTGCAGTGTAATGTGAAGGGTTCCTTTAATGCAGATAGTACTATGGGGATGGGCAGGTCCTGTAAGTGCCTATTATAAAATTATTCTCAAATGTAAACTCGCCACTACTATGGAATGGTTTAATCACTATTGCTTGAAGATGCTTTGTAAATTCCTGCCACCACATGTTTGCTGAGCCCATTGCCCCACCTAAGATGCCCCATCCATTCAAATCTCTCCTTCAAGGTCCCACACTGCCAGGAAGCCTCCAGTGAGCTCTTGTGGCAGCTCTCAAAACTGCTACTTGGCTCTTACTATACCCAGGCTTACCTGCTCAGTTGTTGTTTTTTTTTAATTGTTGAGGGTACATAGTAGATGTATATATTTATGGGTTACATGAGATATTTTATATGGGCATGCAATGTGTACTTTTTTAGTCTGTTTTTTTCCTCAAAGGCAAGAGCTTCTTGGTAATTACACATGGTATTTTCCCCTATGCCCTACACAGCTAATAAATATCTGATAAACAGCCAGGTGCAGTGGCTCATGCCTGTAATTCCAGTACTTTGAGAGGCTGAGGCAGGCAGATCACTTGAGGTCAGGAGTTCGAGACCAGCCTGGCCAATATGGCAAAACCTCGTCTCTACTAAAAATACAAAAATTAGTCAGGTATGTTGACACATGCCTGTAATCCCAGCTACTCGGGATGCTGAGGCAGGAGGATCGCTTGAACCCCAGAGGTGGAGGTTGCAGTGAGTTGAGATTGCGCCATTGCACTCCAGCCTGGGCAACAAGAATGAAACTCCATTTCAAGAAACAAAACAAAACAAAACAAAAAAAACTGGTGGAACAAAAAGTAACTCTCCAACCTATTACTTTTTTAAAGAACCAAGTCACATCCTTTTATCAATTCTTGATCCAAACTCAAGTACTTTTCTCAAGATGTCAATAGGGGTGGATATTTAAATTTTTTTGTTTTGATTGTAGGATTAGTCTTCTATGCCACCAAGCAAAAATTTCATAGTTCTATTTCACTCTGTGAGGAACAAGTTAAATTTGTGTGTTTTAGTTTTCAATTTGCCATCAAAAATTATTTTTTAAGAAAGCCAGAATTCTTCAGCAGAAGGTATTCAAAAGATCCATCTTGGGAACCACCACCTGTGGCTATGTTGAGAAACAGCCAAATCTGTACAGCTCATCTGGGTCAGACGAGACATTAATGACAAGGCACTTAGTCATCCTCTAGGATGTTCCCAAAGATAAGATGTTTTTAACAGATGCTAATATCCTGCACATGTACCTATCAAGATGAGGTTTTCCATACTGAAATACTGTTTTCTTTGTCTTAGAAGTGGGAAGGGGTACAATTTATTGCCCTCTAAGTAGGAAATTGAGGTGGTTAAATGCTTTACATAGTTTCTTTATCTAGGAGTATAAATCACTAGAAATGAAATAAGAAAGGAAATCACTAGAAATGAACAACCATAATAACAGGATGTATTATCACATTCACACTTTCCAGATTGGCTAATGCCACAGAGTTTGCATTATCAAATAACACCCACACAGTGACTTGCCATTCCACAAATAAAGTTCTATAAAGTAAAATAACATTGGTTTGTACCTTCTTTTTCCCTCATAGTATGAGAAATCCTTTTACTAAATGCTCTAAATTAGTCCTCTGCAATAACTATATTTAAAAAGAGTTAGAATGATCATGGTGAACAATAATGCAAAATGGTAAAGAGAGACAAAAGGTAAATTAAAAATTTCAGGACATTCAGATATGAAGAATGAATGAATGACTGAATAAAGAGATTAGGAGACCAGTTAAAAGACTTTCAAAGGTTGGCAGAAAATGATACAGGCTTATGCTAAGCTAGAAAAAGTTCATTTCAGAAACATAATTTTAAAAGAAGACAAATCAACAGAACCCAGTGAATCTTACATTAATTCTTAAAACTAAACTAATTATTAAAACCAGATACTGGGTACACACCCTTGAGAAACTGAGAGTAAAGGCAGTCCTCAATATTGCTTCGTTTGAAGTCCATCAATGTGGATATTTGTACTACATCTACTGATGCTACTACCTCCCTGCCCTGTGTCATGATGACACTCAGATGCCAGCTAATGAATGAACTTTTTATGTTGTTTATTTTATGGTGCAGCTGCCCTAAGCCAATAGTTCAATTTTTGCAGAATCACCATCCTTGTCATTACCCAGAGAATTATTCATTCACTTATTCAAATGTTACTGCATATTTTCATTATTACAAAAAAGTGAATGGGAAATGGGAAAATTAAAAGCCTAATAGTAAATATGAGAAGTGTTTGTCTCATAAACTAAGTAAGACAAAGGTAGAAGTTATTAGACATGCCAAAAATGGCAAATCTTTTCATCTGAATCAGACATTTATTGAAATAAATGTCAACTGTTATTGAAATGAGGAGAAAATAACCAAAATTGTGTAAAGTTTAAAGAAAGAAAAATTAGAAAATGGAGTATACACTGAATGCTGTGTCTAAATAGCAAGATATAATTAGAGATTTCATAATATATTTGGCTCTCTATGGCCAGAATCCCTTATAATATGTAGGCTTTTATACAATCTTCAGACCTATTTTCAGGAATGTGTCCTTTCAGGAAAGAAGGAAAGACAGTATTGAACCAGTCACCATGTTTCTGATCAAATACAAAAACAGAGGCAGAAGTGTTTTATAAATGGAAAAGCACAGAGCAAAGTTGGTTTTTATTGGCATTGGCACTTCCTTTCCAGTGCTCTGACACGTCATTCCAAAAACCAAACCAAAACCATCCTAAAGGATAAGCTCAGCTCTTCATTATACTGCCTGCAATAATGTTCAACATGTAACATTAATTCAGTGGCATTTGGTGTTTCATAAGTCCTCTTAGGATATTCTGTCTTGTCCTTTTTCTACTCCAAGTTATTTTATTATTATTATTATTATTATTATTATTATTATTATTATTATTTGAGACAGAGTCTCACTCTGTCACCCAGGCTGGAGTGCAGTGTCGCGATCTCAGCTCACTGCAACCTCTGCCTCCCAAGTTCAAGTGATCCTTGTGCCTCAGCCTCCCAAGTAGTTGGGATTACAGGTGTGTGCTACCACTCACGGCTAATTCTGGTATTTTTAGTAGAGACAGGATTTCACATTTTGGCCAGGCTGGTCTAGGATCCCTGGCCTCAAGTGATCTTCCCACCTCAGCCTCACAAAGTGCTGGGATTACAGGCATGAGGCACCATGCCCAGCCCCACTTGAAGTTATTAACTTCCTAGGCTATGTCTAGCCAAATTGGAAATTCCCAACTGGCTTTTCCACACCCTCCATATGTATACAATACTGTCCCAACCACTTTGTCTGATAAGAAAATGTTGACTATCATTCATCCATTTACTTTTCTCCAACATTCTTTAGGCATTTATTCCATAACTACTATGGGCCACCCACTTGTATAAGAGCTTACAATAAGGAATGATGAACTCACCAATCTGTTAGGGATAAACATTCAGATAATAAATATGGCTGATACAATGTGATTATGCTATATTAAATCTATCCACAAGAATGGGAACTCGCATGAGATATCGCTAAGTTTATGAGAGAATTGGGAAAAACTTCAGAGGGAAAGTCTTCAAAGGGATTTGAATAGTGTCTTAAAAGATAAATGGGCGGTAAGTGGTTGGTTAGACAGGAAAGAGGGTCAAAGACATTTTCAGAGGAAGGAACAGCATATACAGCTGGGTCATGGAAGAGTGAAAGTGCACAGCGTATTCTTGAGATAGTAACAAGATCAAGATCAGTGGGAGCTGGAGAGCTGGGGACCAGAGAAGCAGAAAATAACCCTGAGAAGTGCTGCAAAGGTGGTCTTGTGCATAGTGGTAAGGAGGTGAGACTTTATGCTGTAAGCCAGTGTTTCTCCAAATGTGATCTGACGTCAGCTTTACCAGGTTCACCTGGAGATCTCAAAATGCAGATTACTGGCCCTTACTTCTGGGGTGAAGCCCTGGAATCTATATTTTCAACATGCTCCCAGGTAACACTGACATTCACCATCCAGAGAGCTGCCAAAGATTTTTAAACAAGGGAATAACATAATCAGATTTGCATTTTAGAAATACACTATTAACCCAAGCAGACAATCACAAAGAAGGTAAATTCACTGCTGCTAAATGAGCATGTGACTTGAGTTTTGCATTAGAATCACCTGGGGAACTTGTAAAAATGCAGACTTCTCACAACTCACAGAAGACTTACTACATCTAAATCAAGGCAGAAGGGATTAGGGTTTATATAGTTTGAACCATACAAAATTGCCATTTATTTAGGTCAAAAATGGTCAAATATGAACAATTTCTCATAGTTCATTCTAATATTTTAACAAGTCTCCCCACTTCATGCTTCTGGTATAAACCAAAGTCTGAGAATAGTGAAATACAGACAGAGATAAACGCTTTTCCCTTTTCATTAATTATCGATGTTGTTACTCACTTTGATTAATATGCAAAGATGGAAGTAACATAATTTATGTACCTAAAACAAATGTTAAAAGAGAAAAGTGGGGGTTCAAAAACAGCCACCAATGAAGTAAGGCAGCTAATTTAAGGATTTTGGAGCCAGAAGGAACACTGGAGATTATTCTACTCTTTCCCCACCTCTCAACACAAGTTTATACATAATAAAACTGATGCCTAAATGGAGAAAAGCAATCTGCTTGAGGTCATAAGGAATATGTTGTTCAATTTCTCAATGATACGTGCTTTTTATGTGCTCTTATGAGCATTTTAACAGGTATGGAAATTGTGTAGCTAAAAATACTTGGGATTTAATTTATAGAGTGCTAGGTCACACACTTGAAATGGGAGGAGGCACATAAAGCCAATACTCATGCATAGCCATTTTTAAAATATAAAACCTAAAACAGTGCTTGACATGTAATAGATGTTTAATAAATACTTACTGAACAAATGAGTGACCTCTAAAAAATAGGTTAAAGAAAGTATATTAATGCAAAGGATTTCCAAGGAGGTATACACGCTGTGAACTGAGTGTAGATTTCCCACCTCCTCACCTGTTCCAAGTAGTCTTTGGTGCCCATCCATGACCCACCACCCTATAAATTCCAGCTCTGCCATATACACCTTTATTTTTCCAACTGAAAGTGCCACAACAAAAAAGCAATACAAAGATCATGTCTGAGCTAAGTTTGACAATAGGTGGTAGTGAAGCTTACAGATGAGCACAGTCTTCAAAGTCCATCCAAATAGGAATAATAGCTAGCACTTACTGACAGCTAATAGAAGCTATACTAGAGGGATACAACAATAGTTAATGCTAGCTATACAATAATAATAAAGCTAATTTGTGCCTACTATGTGTCAGGCTTGTTAGTCCTTCACATGCATTAACTTACTTAATCCCTTTAACAATTGTCTGATGTAAGTGCTATTATTATCATTTTGATTTTACATATGTGGATAAACAGATTAAGTAACTTACCCCAAAATCACAGAACTGAAAAGTGGCAGAGTTGTGAGCTGAACCCAGGCTGGCGGGTGCCCAGAGTTTACCAACTGAACTCTTTGACCTCTCAGTGGTAAAATTAAAAGTTCCCTGCAAGCTGACCTCTTGGAGCACTCGTGTCAGGAAGATGACATTTCTGGATAATATAAGTTGGCCCCAGTATTTCTGTCCATAAGGAATGAAGCATTTTTATTTGGGAACCCTATACACAAAGTGAGACCCAGGATATAAAGGAGTAAGGCAAGAAGAACAAGAAGAAATGTCATTCTCTTCTGCCTTGGCACAGCATGGTTATCACAGCCTAAGAACAATAATAATGGCTAATTTTGGCTAATAAGATCTCCAACTTTGACTTTCTCCTAAACAATGTGGGTCCTTGCATGAGGATATTTTCTAAAGCAGCAGCAAAGATATTGCCATCATTCATTTGCTCAGTGGTGTCACTAAGAAAAATACTTCCAGAAAGAAAATTAAGGCCAAAACACTTCCTTAAACCAGGCGTAAAAGTCCTCTAACAAGGAATTTAAAAGAAAAAGATCAACACCGGATTTATCTTTCTTAAGTAACTATCACTTGAAAAACCGTCCCTCCCAGCACTCCTTAAGGAGCCAAGCATACTGACAAGGCCCCTTTGGTCTAAGACTGCGACCTCACACCCCTACTGATCGCTGAGAACTCAGGAAGGGGGAGCATCCCGCCAGCCTAGAGCGTTATCTGCACAATCTGAATACCAAGGACGGGAGAAAGAGAAGTTTAGAGAACAGTGAAGATCCCAGAAAGGAAGTTCAACTGACCTAGAAGAAAGGGCCCAGCTGAAACTGCCTTTCAAGCTCAGTCCGATTCCCCACAAATCTCCCTACATCCAGCTATATCGCCCGGCAAAATGAAACAAACACAAGGTAAGGCAATACAAGGGCAGGAATTATGCAAAATAAAATGCGTAATGAGGATGTCTCTCCATCAAAAATACTCCAGGATTTTCCTACACAATCCCATGTAACAAAACCAAATGCAAACAACAATAAACCCTTAAGAAGCCCATGAACAACGCAGACTGAGCCCATCTCGCCCCACCTCACGCCGCACCCCGGTACCCTGGCTAAGGAAAATGTGACCCCCGCCCATGAGAAGCCTTCCGGCGTCCGGCCAAGGTCCAGCAGCCGCCGGAGTTGAGTTTGCCCGACTCTTACCCAGGTCCAGAGATCTTGAGAATCGCAGCGCAACCTTTTCTCCCCGGTCTTCACCCAAAGCCAGCCAAGACACAAAATCTGTTCCAATCAACGCGGTTAGCGTCCAAGCAGCGTCCCAGAAGAAAGCGATCTTTGGGAGTCTTCTTTCAGGCGTAAAGGTGGAGAAGCGGGAAAGAGGAACGTCTCAACGCGTTCCCAGTCGCCCAGTTTTGCGCACCGGGAAAGTACTTGCTGCAAACTTGAACAAGGTTTTCTCTGTCTGGCCCGAGATGCTGGAGGGGGTGGGGGCGGGTAACCCGAGCCGGGGCCGGGATTCGAGCAGTTGCCGCTGCTGCAGCTGCTGCTGCCGGGGCAGTGGCCGCTGGGGGGTTGTAGCTTGGCGCCGCGCGCAGTCCCAAGCGCAACATGCAGGATCTTCCCGGCCTGACTGCTGCACCTCGATCGTGAGTCGCCCCTGCCTGAGCGGCTTCCACCGCCTGGTGGGTGACCCCGCCAAAGGCCTGGTCGCGAAGTTAGCAAATGTTGGGGTCACCGCAGGGGGTGACCGAAGGGGTGTCAGAGTGGGTGCCCGCCTGATTCCCAACCCACGTTGGGTGCAAGTCCCTCGTCAGAGTCCCTGGGAGGTGTTCTAGACCCTCTGTAAGGATTTGTGGGACGGTGGCCGGCGCCCGAGCGGCCAACTGGAGTGGACGGCGGGTCCTCAGTGGTGTCAGGGGAGAAAGCGCAAAGGTGGGACCCAGAAAGGATGGTGATTAAGCTGTGCCAGAGAATGTGATGTGGCAGCAAAGTACATGGAAAGGTGGGGCGGGGAGGTGAAGGCAGAGGGTGGAGGGTGGGATAGTCTGCTTTACCATGGAGGGGCGGAGAGAGAACTCCCCGGACGCGCAGGAAAATCCCCCCAGGTCTTCGGAGGCCTCTCGCGGCAATTTATTGGGGAATGGCTCCCTCTGCCGACTCGCCGAGGAGGCCCCGGGAGGCCCAGTGATGGAATGTTAAAACCATGAACGGGCTTTTCCATTTGTGGGTTAGACAGGACATGAATTCTGGAATCTGCTTCTCTGACTGTCCATCTTCCTCTTCCAGACTAAAGAGTTTTCCAGCTTTTACAAGACCCCAAAAGATACAAATTTGACTGCTGCAAAGTTCTTTCTTGTGTCGTTGAATTCTATCCCCCTCTCCCCACAAAAAACAAAAACAGGCTTAAGCCCCATAACCACTCCAGGTAACCATCTCCTACCAGGCTTCTCTTCCTCCCATTAATAAGAACTCTTTCTTTTTAGAGAGACTTCAAGAGCGTTCGAGTCCCTACTCAATAACACTCCTGGAAAATAGTACAGACTCCATATTATGTTTGAGTGAATAAATGAATGGAATGAATGAACATAGATATGTTTGAAGCCCCTCACCATCCTCTTTACTCTCCCCGGAAATACACAGGGGAAGACTGTTTTGGTGTTTGTTTGTTTGTTTAGCAGTCATCATTGCCCCTTCTCTGGTAACAGTACCTCCATTTTTCTTTGAGATACCATCCCTGCCACAAGGACAGCAGTCTGGGTGGGAAGGTCAGTCAGGATGGTCCAGCTTTTCCCTGTCCAGAAGAGAGCAACTGACCTCAGCTAAGCCCCTCAGGCCCTCTCTGCCAGGAGTTGGAACTTTGATCTGGGCAGCACAGGCACAAATAATTCTAGAGGTGATTAATCCATATGGCTGTTTTCTAAGGAAATTGGCTGTTAGTTCATGCCACTTATTACCCAAAGATATTTTGCTTTATGAAACTTGGTTGCCCCACTTTCCTTTTAATTTTTTAATCAACTTTATTGGGGGATAAGTTACATTCCATATATTACACTCATATTAATTATACAGCTTCATGAGTTTTGAATAATGTACACACCCATGTAACCACTGCTTCAATCAAGATAATGAACAATTCCATCACCTCAGAGGGTTGTCTTGCACCCCTTTAAAGTCAACTTCTATCCCACCTCATATTTGGCCCACTTAGCAGTTTTCTGTAACTACAGATTAGATTTGTCTTTTCTAACATTTCATATGAATGGAATCACTTACATATTCCTTTGTGTCTGACTTCCTTCACTCCACACAATGTTTTTGAAACTCATTAATGTTGTGCCTGTATCTGAAGTTTGTTCCTTTTTATTGCTGAGTAGTATTCCATTGTATGGATATACCACAATTTGTTTACCAGTTTACCAAATGATGGACATTGGGGATGTTTTCAATATGGGGTTATTATGAATAAAGCTGCTAGGAACAATCTTTAACAAGTCCTTTTGTGGACATACATTATTATTTTTCTTATCTTACAGGAGTAAAATTATTAATACAGTAACTGTGTGTTTAACTATACATAAAGATGAACTGCTTTCCAAAGTGGAAAACATTTTACATTCTCACCAGCAAGATATGATAATTGCTTCACATCCTCATCAACACTGGGTAGTTTCTGTCTTCTTATTTTTGCCATTCTAGTAAGTATATAGTGGTATCACATCATGGTTTTAATTTGCGTTTCCCTACTGACTAATGATGGTGACCATAAAAGATGTTTACCAGCTTTTCATGTGCTCTCATGCCACCTGTTCTTTGATAAAGTGTCTGAATTTATTGCCCAATTTTTAATCAAGTCTTTGGATTCTTATTATTGAGTTGTAGGAGTTCTTTATATACCAGGCATTTGTTAGATATGTATATAACAAATATACACTCCCAGTCTGTTTCTTGTCTTTCAGTTTCTTAATAGTGTCTTTCAAACAGCAGTTTTTAATTTTGATGAAGTCCAATTTATCAAGTGTGTTTTTGTGTGTGTGTGGTTGTACTTGTTAGGTTTTACATAAGTAATCTTTGCTTACCCCAAGGTCATGAAGATTTTCTATGGCTTCTTATAGAAGCTTACAGTTTTAGCTGTTATATTTAGGTCTACAATCTATTTGATGTTAACCTTTGTGTATGGTATGAAGTAAGGGCTGAGGTTCATTATTGTCTACATGGATATCCAGTTGTTTTGGCACCATTTGTTGAGAAGATTATCTTTTTTCCCATTGAGCAACTGGATACCTTTATTGAAAATCAATTCGCCATAGATGAGTGAGTCTATTTCAGGATTCACTCATTATTCCTTTCATTTGATTTATATTTCTATTCCTATGCCAAAACCATACTGTTCAGATTGCTATAACTTTATAATAGGACTCCAACTTAGATGTAATAAGTCTTCCAACTGTGCTCCTTTTATTTTTTTTCAAAATTTGTTCAACTCTTCAGCTTTTGTTTTTGTTTTTATTTGGTTTTCATCTTCCATGTAAATTTCAGAATTCGCTTGTCAATGTTTTAAAAATTCACTTTTCTAATTGAGAGTGCCTTGAATCCATTGATCAATTTAAGGAGAACTGACATAACAATATCGATTCCTCTAACCTATGAACATGTTATATCTCTCCATTAATTTAGGTATTCTTTAATTTTTCTCAGCAATATTTTGTAGGTTTGAACATGGCAGTATTACACACAATTTAAAAAATGAATCCCTAAGTATTTTATTTTTAATATTTCATAAATTGAATTATTTTTGAGTTCTTGTTTCCAATTGTTCATTGCTAGTATGGAGAAATACAGTGGAATTTTGTGCAGTACCCTCACATTTTGCAACATGGCTAAATTTACTTATTCGTTCTAGTAGTTTTTCTTTTTCAGTTTGCTTAGGATTTTCTACATGCTCTGCTTCTTTTATTTATTTGTCTTGCCTTATTTCACTGGATAGGATGCCCAGTAAACACTGAATACAAATGCTAAAATTTAGTATCCCATCCTTGTTGCTCATCATAAACCAAAGCAATCTGTCTTGTACCATTAAGTAGGATGTTAGTTGTAAGTTTCATTAAACTCCCTTTATTAATTGAGAAATTCCTTCTATTTATAGTTCATTAGAAATTGTTTATTTTACCATGAGTGACTATTTAATTTTGTCGAATGTTTTTCTGTATCAGTTGAAATTATTATACGGTTTTTCTCCTTTTTTCTGTTAGTTAATTGAACTGCTTATTAAACTTGCCTTGCATTCTTGGGTTAAAGCTTACTTGGTCCATGTAATGTATTATACATTTGATATACTGTTGGATTTGATTTGCTAAAATTTGTTCAGGATATTTGTGTCTATACTCATTAAAATTATTGGTCTGCGTTTTTATTTTCTTGTTATCTCTTTGGTTAGAAGTTCATCAATTTTTAAAAATCAATTCAAAGGATCAGACTTTAGTTTCATTGATTTTTTTCTATTACTTACACATTTTCTACTTTGTTGATTTTAGCTCTTACCTTTACTATTTCCTTCCTTCTATATACATTAGATTTATTTTTCTCTTCTTTTTTCTTTAATTTCTTAAAGTCAAATTTTTGCTTATTGATTTTTAGATTTCTTTTTTCTTATATAAGCATTTAAAATTATAAACTCCTCTCTAATAACTACTGTAACCATGTTCCACAAATTTTGATAACCTGTTTATATAGTTCAAAATATTTTTTCTTTAACCCATAGGTTATATAGAACACTGTAATTTAATTTCCAAATTTCAGGGAATTTTTTAGGTATTTGTTTTATTGATACATAATGTTTTACATATTTGCAGAATACATGTGAAAATTTGTTACATGCATAGAGTATGTTAAAAGGGGAGCATCTCGGGTATTCATCACCTTGAGCATTTATCATTACTATGTGTTAGGAACATTTCTAGTCCTCTCTTCTAGCTACTTTGAAATTACAACACATGGCTGCTAACAATAGTCACCCTTCTCTGCTACTGACCATTAGAACCTACAACTTCTATCTAACTGAATATTTATACTTATTAACCAACCTCTCTTCATGTCTCCCTCTCACTCACACACTCTTCCCAACATTTGGTATCCATTATTTCACTTTCTACCTTCAAAAGATCAACTTTCTTAGCTCCCACATATGAGTGAAAACATGTGATATTCCTCTTTCTGTACTTGGCTTATTTCACTTAATGTCCTCCAGTTCCATCCATGTTGCTGCAAATAACACGATTCCAATTTTTTATGGCCGAATAGTATTCCACTTTGTGTATATACCACGTTTTTTAATCCATTCATCAATTGATGGATGCTTACATGGATTCCATCTCTTTGCTATTATGAATAGTGCTGCAATAAGCATGGGGCACAGGTATCCTTCTGATACATTGATTTCACTTCCTTTGATTAAATACCCAGTAGTGGGATTCAGATATATTTTTATTTATTTTAATTTAATTTTATTACAGCCAGCGAGAATAGTTCATCTTATTTCAATGCTTTTAAATGTGCTGAGACTTGCTTTATGGCAAAAATATGGTCTTTCTTGGTGAATGGTTCATGTGCACCTGAAAACAATGTACAACTGCTGCTGCTATTGGGTAGATTGTTCTAAAAATGTCAACTGGGTCTCATTAGTTGACACTGTTTGTCAAGTCTTCTATTTCCTTACTAATCTTTACTATCTTTATTCTGAACACTACAACATAACTAATGCAATCTTAGATTAAGTAGACTTTTTTGTTGGTGGTAACTATATCACTCTGTTAACATAGAATTTATAATCTACTAAAATTCCAATTATTTTTCATATTTGCTATTAATCTTGACGTCTTAAAATATTATTTGTATTTTTAGTTGAGAATTTCATAGTAATTTTATAAGACTGTTCATTTAGGTCTATCAAATTCCATTTTTGTATATGCAGTCCATCTTTAGAACCTGTCAAGGGCTTGGTGGAGCTAACTCTTTTCCTAGTATATTAGCTAGGCAGCTTGAAATCATGATATTGGGAATTGATCAGAAGGCCACGATGCTCTTGAACAAATAATTATTAGACATGTAGAAGCAGATAGAAATAAAATGCATATTCTAACGGAGACTTTCCTCTCCATTTATATTTATTCACATCCTGTAGTACAGTCATTCAACTGCTGATAAATTCTACAATTCTATTATTACATCCAGTCTACTTTCTTCATCTGATCCACAAGGATTTTATGAGATATTTTTTCAATTACCTTATAAATCCAGAGATATTCTCATTTGTTCCATTTACCTGTCTGCTAATATTTTGAATAAAGAAAACTAAGTCACCCTACCAGTTCTACCTCTTAGCAAACAAGATTGGCTTCTTATACCCATAATTTCCTTTCAGTAGTGCTCTCAAATTATGCTTCTAAATCTATGATTTAAAAGCTTGCTTAGTTACAGCAATAGACTAGAGTTCACAGAGTTTACCTTCTTCCCACTTAAAAAAATAGAAGTGGGGGTTACAGCAGAGTGTAAACTCATAAGTATGGCAGAAGGTTATCATTTTTTTTACTTCATTCAATTCTAACAACAAGAGGCATGTATAATTATTCCTGCTTTACAGGTAAGAAAAAGAAGGCTCAGAGAGATCAATTATCTTGCCCATGATCCCATATCTAGTGAGTGGCAGAGGGAGGACTGACCCTGGGTCTGACTTCAAAGCTTATGCTCTCTCTACCACTTCACCTGCCTCAGAACTACATCTGTTTATTCTGGTCTTCTGATTGCTTACTGTGGTTCCTCAAATCTCACCATTATGCTATGTTTAAACACTTTTTCCTCATAGTCACTGAAAATCTACACTGAAAAAAAAAATGTTCAGGAGCCTTAAAGCTCTTGTGTGTACACAGCTTTATCTCTCCCCACAACACAAATGCAGGCAAGATTGGAAGAGGTCATGTCTTTAGCCATAGGTCTCAGCCAAGGGACGTAGAGGATTAGAAAGGTGGGGTTCTTGGCCCATGAGTCTCCTCCCAGATGCCTTCATTTCGGTCTTCTTCTTCCAGTCCTAGATATTTTTTAAGCTCCCTTCTCCAGTATGAGTCTTGTCCAGGTTTTTGAAAAGATCACTGTCTTTTAAAGGTAGTGGAGGAAGAAAGGGAAGAGCAGAACAATGGATGAGGAAATTGTATTTGCAGCCTTGGACCGTGTATCAGGAGTTAGGAGTACTTTTCTGTCTTCTTCATGTAACATGTCTTCACAGATTTAAGGCAATCCTAGTATTCTTACTTTGAAAGGGGCAACAATGGGATTCCAAATTCATCCGTTTATTTCCCCTAGCTTAGTGTTTTCCCCCCAAAAAAGTTTTAATATGATCCACAGTAAGAAGTACATTTTTCATTATGAACAAATTCTTATCTTTGTAAGTATATAATTAGAACAGGTTTCATGAAACAACACTTACTCTTACCATATGTAATGCCCTCTCATGTTTTCTTAACGATGCTTCTCGAACTTTAATGTGCTCATTCATCAGCTAGAGATTTTGTTAAATATGAGGTTCTGATTCAGTATCCAGGGTGGAGACCGCATTTTAACAAACTCCTACGTGGATGCTTCTGTTTCTTGGATTTCACTTTGAGAAGCAAAGTTCTATTCTGTATTGTTTTATTTAAATGTTAAATTACTTTTAGGACTCCCAAATGTGTCTGGACTGGCAGTTTGTAAAAGCATTGCTGGTGTATTGGGGCAGCATGCCTATCTAGGATATTCTTGTAAACATAGACTTACTGTGGAGTGGGATCATGCTTGGAAGTAGTTCAGCAAGAAACAGGATTTATCTTCCATATACCAAGACCAGAGAATCACAGAAGTAAAGACATGAATATCTTCCTGAAATTGCTTTTTTTAAAATTTCAACATTTGATATAGTGAATACATCTATTACAATTTGGAATAAATAAATCTAAATATTCTGCATAATGAGGACTTATGAATGTGTGTGAAAAGAAAGTTGCAAAAGTTGACTGAAGGTGAATATGGCAATGATGTAAGTATCAGGGGGAATAAAACATTTCCTGTAGTATGATCTTTTGTCTGCAATATGAATGCATACTGTATCAGTCAGGGTTCTTGTTTTCAAGTAACACAAACCAACTCCAACTAACTTAATAAAAACAACACTGAGGGATTCCAGAAGAGAGGGCAGCTGGGAGGCCCAAAGTTAAAAATGAGCAAGAATCCCTTTAGAGGACTGGGAAAAAAAAAATCGAAGCCATGGTCTCAGAGCTGAACCAATCTGGTCAGGCTGTCCCTGCTGAGATTGATGAACTTGAACCATTTCTTTCCTTAGTCTTCACATGATGCTCTCAAGATCAAAGTCACAGGAGAGAGCATTCATTTGACTGAACTTAGGTTTTGCACTTCCTCCTGACTATTCTGAGAAAACAGGAAGGCTTTGGCCCTTCAAACTTCCATAGTGAGACAGGTGCCTGATACACCATCCTTCCAGAAGCACAGAAAAGTGGGGAGAGGGGATGTTGTCCCAAAAAGAAAAGAGGATGCCACTGGGAAAAGAAACTATTAGATTGGTACAAAAATAATTCCAGGTTTTGCCATTAAAAGTAATTAGAAGTAATGGCAAAGCCTGCAATTACTTTTGCACCAATGCAATAGATTCTAAGTCATCAATAAACTATACTGGACACAGCACTGCGAATTGGTCAGGCCTTTATTACAAGTATAGCAGTAAAGTAAATGGGATTTCAATTTTGGGGAACCATGGGCATAGTCTCAGAGAGTAAATCATAATTGGTGCATATTCGAACGTGTATCCAAATCCACTCCTTGAAGGACTTAATAAAAGGCATCAGAAAACCAACTTCGACACCACCAGCAACCACTGCTGCAGCTACCCCAACCCCTATTCCTTTTCCCCTATAGGAAAAAACTAAGAAACTCAAGAGGAGTCATCAGAATTCCTGCCATGTGGGAGTCATCAACCCAACGGGTGACTTTTTTCTGCTCCACATATAAGAGGTAAGAGGAATATTTCTACCCTCCTATGACAGGTTAAGTAAAAATGGAGGGGGAAGCAAGAGAAATAATCACAGTGATGAAGAATACTAGCAAGAGGTAGAAACCAGCCATCTCCAACCCTAGTTAGACTTCTGTGAAGTGGGGCAGGCAGATTTACTCTCCCCACACATTTCAACAGGAGGAAAGGAATTGGAAAGAGATAGTAGGCAGCTTCTGTTCCCATTGTTTGGTGAGGCAAAAATGCCTGAGTTTCCTTAGGGCCAAATCGACACCACAAGAGGTATCTGGGCTTAAGCAATCTTGTCCCTACCCTGCCTAAGAGGGTTGCCTGCTAGTGGAGGAGCACAGCCAAGGAGCGGGAGCTGAAGGTGGAGGGGGCAGAAGAACTCGGGTTGTGGTCATCACCCACATCAGATGCCTGTGCAACTGGGGCCCCTGCTAGGCCTACTGAAGAGCCTGCCCATGCCCTGCCCTTCAGCAGTGTCCAGACATCTGCCACAGGCACAGTTGGCCATCCCGTGTGCACCACAGCAGCAGCAGCAGCTAAGCAGATGCCTGTCCTTTCCTTCATCCCTGCTCCAAGACCCCAACACTCCAGGAGATACAGAAAAGATGAAGGAAGAGCGGGAAGCAGAGGAGCAGGAGAGAAGCAATGTACACACAATTCCCCCAGGGTAGGACCACTGGCCCCTGGTCACACCTGGACTGACAGGAAGAGTGAAAAAGTGGATATAATCTGAGACTCGAGATATAAACTTAACTTTTTAAACCTGAAAGTGTCTGAAATGCCACAGACGCTTCCTGAGACGTCGTGAAGGGACAGAAAACTCTCATCAAAGCATGCCTGAAAACAATGTAGGAGAAATCAAATAAAAGGGCTTCATGTTAGTATCCCACTGACTCTCCAATAAACTGGTTACACAGCAAAAGAAACTGACTTCCAGTACTTTAAGCAGAAAAGGAATTTATCGAGAAGCTACTGGGTGCTGAGTATAACACCCAGAGGGCTGGAAGACTAGGTTAGGAAGATGGTGCAAGGACAGAATGAAGTTCTGCTCCCAGGGTTAAAATCATTCCTCGGAACTGGTCTGGGAAAGCCCTGCCACTGGATGCCAGATGCTGGAGTTCTCACCGTCAATGCCTTCAGCCCTGGACACTGACTCTGAGGCAACCACTGCCTCTGGGAATAGGAGGTTGCTGACTTCCCTGAGCTGCCAAAAGAATTCTCCATTGTCCCAGGTTCCAATTCAAAGCCCAGGGCTGATGCATCTGATTGGCCGAGCCCCAGACGCATGCCCAAGGCCCCTTTAGAAAGGAGTCCTAAGAAGCAAGTATATGCCCTTTGTTGTTTCTCTCCTGCGAGGAAAGCTCTTCCTCTAAGCAAGTCTCATAAGCAGCGTTGCTATAAGCCCATACGGTGCTTTGTGCAAAATGAGGAAAATGCATGCCTCTAGTTGGGAAAATAAGCAGGAATCTTTCCTTTCTCCAGTGGCTACAGAACACTGTCAGGAATCAGGGATCACAGCATGCCTGGATTTCAGTCTCACGTGCCCTCTCTGCTGGGAGCCTTTGTGCAGTGCACAAACTGCACGCGTGTATGTAGTAGCCCTGCTAATAAGGTGAGTGTTTCTCAAATACAAACGGGAATGCAACTGAGGTAACAAATACATACTACAGGAGACTTCAGACAGGGAGAAACACAGTTGACAGATGATGAGCACACAACTTGATGGGGGCCAGTGGAGAAATGCTATTATGAAACCAAGACAAGTGAACAAAAGCCAGGCAAATATTGGACTTGGCTGAGCACACACTTCATGTATTAATAAAACTGAACCACCATCATGAGGAGCATCTCTTTGCATCTTGTATGGAATTTGTCCTCCAATGAATGGAGGCATCAAGTAATATTGACAGAGAGAAGGCACATCTGAATCATCACGCAGAATTACTTAGAACCAGCAAATGTTTAATCAGTGCAAATGTTATGATTTACAACACCACCCCTCCTGAATGAGAGGATCATTTTCTCATATTTAACAAAGAAGATTTATTTTAAAATTTTGTATGTTTTCATGTTAAAATTAATATTCATTTGTTCACAAGTACGACAATAATTTAGCCAAGTGTTTTTGAAAGAAAACAGTGGATATTATTTTAATACAATATAATAATATATAAACTCTTTTGCCCACATATTCATGATCAAATTAAAAGTAAATACTAGTGAGTTATTGCTATTTTCATCCTGAAAGTAATAGAAATAGAAATAGAAAAGACAAATAGATTGATCAGATCATTTTATATCAACTAGTCAGGAGGGAAAAAGCAGATTTGATTCAATTAAGTGATTTGTCTATAACACCATCCTGCATCAGATCAATTGTATTGTGCATGCATTACCCTGTCAAGCTTCTACATTGGTTGATTTTACAGATGCTATGTCTGGAGTCTCTTTCTATAGTAGGGTGCTGGGTTGATAGTCTATTTGGGGAGGGTTCAAATTAGAATGGAAGGAGAAATATTTGACACAGAGTATTGTCTTTCAAGTTTTATTCTAAACTGTAGCAAAAAAGTGAGGCAGTAATTAGACAGGGATATAAGATCACAGGAGAGTTTTCTGCGGTGGGAGGAACTGCTGTTTTCATATGCTGTTGGGAATGACCCGTGGAGATCCAGTGTGGCTGAGGGGTGGCTTGCTATCACTCCAACACTATTTCTGAGAATTCTTGGCTATTTTAGTATTCTCTGTGGATGACCTTTTCAACAATCCTGGGCACTCAGTTCCAGGATCTCCTTTCTTCCAATGAACATGTTCTCCATCCTACCTCAGCTACTCACTACTATTGCCACAACCTAGACTTTGTCATGATCAATAATTGCAGCCTCTCCATAATCTCAGTTTCAAGCACCTCACTCTTCCATAATTATTTTTCTAACTCTCTTGTTCACTCAGTCTGGAGCACCAACTCAAATAATTCTTCTAATAAATCAGTATCCAAATCCATTGATCCTAGCCTTTTCATGTTCCTCAACATTTTACGTCTTTGCCTCCCTCCTTACTTGGCTTAAATACCATGGTCAGTCGTCATGGTAATTTACTTCCATACACTCAACTCATTTGCTCCTCTCTTGCTGCATTTTACTCACCCGGCAAAATCCCAGTGCTGGTTCAGTCCAACTCTCCACAAACTCCATGGTGGCACTGGTGCAATTTAATGTGTTGGAGAAAAGTAAAAATACAAACATTAATGAGCATCACTCTAAATTCATGACTACTAGTACTAAGTGGATCCTTGGCACTACCCAGCAACCCAATTATATCTCCTTAGTTCACTTGCTCTTCCATTCTTCTAGATGGTGACCTTCTCTCTTTTCAAACATCCAATATCTCTTCTTTCATCTTCACTGTCAGTTGAAGACCTTGCTTCTCATTTCCCTATTTCACTGAGAAAACTGAAGCAATTAGAGAAGAATCTCCACAAACTTCTGCAACTACAGCTGGTCATCCACCTTCATGTCTGGTCGTGTGCTTTGTCTTCCCTCCTGATGAATTGACCACACTCTCATTTAAGGCCGTCCTCCTCACTTATGCACTAAATTCTTTCCCTTGGGCCTCCCAAATGACGTGGATTTCTCCATGTCTTTCCTGCATTATTAATTCTCTCCTCTCAACAAGAGTATTCCCATCAGCATTCACAAATATCTCTTCCACTTAAAAAAAGAACTTTGGTTCTCCTCCTACAGCTATTCTCTTCACTGTAAACTCCTTGAATTAAATTTCTAAACTTAGTATCTTCATATAGTTTCCTTCTATTCTCTCTTAAATCTCCTCTAATCAGGGTTTTGGCCCCAACCCTCAATTTAATACTGCTCTCTTTTTTTTTCAAGGTAATCAAATGAGATCCAAGTTGCTGAAACCAATTGTCAGAAACATTTTTCTCTTCCCTTCATTGAATATCTTCCTTGACTTGATATCCTGGATGCCAGACTTTTTATAGTTTTCCCTTTTTCTCTCTGGTGGCTCCTTCTGTGTTACCTTTGTTGGTTTCTTCACATCTTTCCAACCTCTAAATTTTGAAGCACCCAGGTCTCAGTCATTGGATCACTTTTCTTTTCTAGCTACAATAACTCAATAAACTATCTCATTCAGGCTCAGAACTATAAATCCCATTCCTTTACTGACCACTCCTAAATGTAGATCTTCAGCCTTGACCTCTGCCCAGCTGTCTCCTGGACATCACCACTTGGTTCACAGATGGGCATCTCAAAATTAATATGTTCAAAACCCAACTCCTAATTTTCCCCCAAAAGTCTGCCCTTCCCAAATTCATCCTTGTCATCTCCATCTCAGCAAATGGCATCTTTATCCTTTCATTTGCTTATATCAAAAACCTTGGTGTCATCCTTGAGCTGCTCTTTCTCTGACACCCTCCATTCAAACTATAAGCAAATTCTGTAGGCTCTACCTTCAAAATACATTCACCAACCTACTCCAGACCTTCATCATTACCCCTGAATTAATGCAGTGGTCTCTTTATTGTTCTCCCTGTTTCTGACCTTAACCCTCCACCAATCACTCCCAGTGCCACAGCTAAAGTTATCTTGTTAAAACATAAGTTAGATCATGTTTCTCTCTTACTCTAGCCCCCATGTTCTCCCATCTTACAGTCAAAGTGTTCACAGTGCCTCTGTTTCAAGTCTTGTTCTCCAGAAAATGGACTCTGGGATGGAGATTTGTAAGCAGGAGGTTTCTTGGGTTTGCTCTCAGGAGTAACACTTGTAAGGAAGTGAGGAAAGCAGAATTTGGCAGAAGGACCAGTGGACTGTGATATAGTTACAATAGGCCCACAGAGCTGGCCTGAATTGAGGCAAGGGCACCCAACTCCTATACTCCCTCCAGGACAGTCTTTGGATGTAGTCTGCTCCCAGGAGACAGCATAACCTTGCAAATGAAGTTCTTTTCTGTTGAAGGCAATTCCAGATGAGGAACTGAGCTAGGAGCCATCTACATCCAAAAACTCTTGCACCTGGGGAAATGAGTGCCTTGGTCCTGAAGTGCCCATGGTATCCACTACTCTCAGTGCTTCTTGGTTTTATCTTCTGCTCTCCTCTTGCTCTATACTTCAGATACTTTGCTCTCCTCTTGCTCTATACTTCAGATACTTTGCTCTCCTCTTGCTCTATACTTCAGATACTTTGGTCCCCTTGCTTTTCTTCAAATACACCAGACTGACTTCTACCTTAGAGCCCTTGCAGTTCCCTCTGCCTGGAATGTGTGGCTTGCTCCCTGATCTCCTGCACATCTTACTCAAATTTCATCTTCTCAGTGAGCCTTCTTATTCAGTATTGTAGCCCATCACCCCTTCCCCAACACACCTGATCCCCTTTACCATGCTCTACCTTTTCTTTTTTAATACCACTTTTCACCTTCTACTATCCTATATAATTTACTTATTCATTATGTTTATTGTTTGCTATGTCTTTCTCCCACTAAAATAAAAACTTCTTAATCTTTGCCTATTTTGTGTACTGATGTATCTCAAGCATGAAGAGGTGTCCTCATGCATAGCAATTCTCAAATATAATGAATATATTTTAAACAAAAGTTTTATAACTCAGTAGAGGATTTTTGTTTTCCACTTGGAAATTATCTTTCCTAAGTAGGAAACTCTTTTTAACATCACAGTCTTCTGAATATGAATTTATTAAGTCACTTAATCCATTTGCCCAAACCACAGAGTTGCCCAAACACAGCTCTCAGTTGAAGCAGGCTTATCTCTCAGATTATAATAATTATCTCACTCCTGCTATAAAAGTAAAGGAAGGGAGGAGAAGCTGCACATAATGAATTAATTAATCAAGGCTTTAATTTTTCTTTAAACCCAGGGAATTCATATCAGCCTGCCTTGTTATTTACCCAACTACCCTCTGGGATATTAATATTATATCCTGCAGTTTACAGCCTTAAATGGTCATGATGTGTTTACACAGGTGAAGAGCAAGTGCTCTGGCAGAGCCTTTCCTTACATTTCTTGTACATTAATTTACCTCAGAGTCTTCACACTCTGGAATGTCACTGACATGAAAACAACAGAAGGTTGTTTCACTAAGTGCAGTGCTTTGACTACACTAAGAAAAAGATAGTTATGTTTATATGGTTATAATACGGTAAACAAGGGAATTGGAGCCCCTAGCAAGACTTTCCTGGTTACCCAGCCCTGCTCAGCCACCCCTACTACCCTTTGGGCTGGCTGACCTATCAGTTGGGGAAGCTCTGCTAGATTAGCTGATGTCATAGGAAGTGAATTCTAACCAATTGGTGAGTGAAACCAATCCTCTATGACAAATATGATTCACAATTTCAAATTGCTTTCTTCATCAAATAGTCTCACAAATATCTTTTCCTATAACAAAAACAGTCTACTCTCGGTGTCAACAATCCCTTGAATTTTTAAATAAACATTTAAATATGTAGGAAAGTCCTTCACCCCTTCTGTTGGATTTGTCTATTGACACTCAGCCCACCTTATAAACTTTTCCATCCTTCCTTACAGTGTAGAGGCCAGAAGCCTGAGAAGTATATTTCTGTGACATCCTAGCCAGCAGAGTTCTGGAGGTATTTTTAGTCTCCATCTTAAAGATAAATTCACATGATCTTTGAAAGGCAGCAGTAAGGCAGAAATTATTTCTCTTCTTTCTCTGGCAGCAGTAGAAGGCATAGCATGGGCCTCCTAAATGTGAGCTTCTGTAGTAGTTTCTATGTCCCTTGCCATTCCACCCATCTTGGGGCTACAAAGTCCCATGAGATAAGCAGGAGCTTCCTGCAAGCTCCCAACTCTGATAGATAGAGACTCTAACTTTCTGTGGTGCTGCACCTAAAAGTTAGTGGCAGGCCCCTGACTCACTCTCCTTCAGCCCTTGATTATTTAAGCACCTGATGCATTGTAGTAAATCCTCTACTTGAAACACTTGGAATGCTTTTCATATTATTGCCTGATCCCTTCTTATAAAACAGGCATAGACACTTTCCTTTCTGATATAAGACAGGCAATAAACATATACTTTAACTTTCGTTTTATGGTAACAGATATGTTAGTACTGTCTAAGCTTTTTCCTATCTATTTAACATGATACAATGATGGCTAGCCCAGGGCTTGTCTGCTGGTGCCTCAACAGACTTTCATTCTTTCAATTTCCTATTAAACTACCAACAAGCACTATGGTTTTTCCTTCAGTTATTTCTTAGCCAAGGGTAAATTAAAGAATATGAGGCTTATAATTTTCTGTTACTGTTATTACACAAAACACATGACCAGAAAAATGAGAGGGATATGGATCCCTAAAGAAAAAGCAAGGGCTTTTCTAGAAAAAAATGGTAAATAAATTTAGAGAATCAAACAAAATATTCACTACCATCTAACTACCTGAACATAAAAGTCATCTTTATCTCATACATCACATCAAAACAAATTTCAGAGAGATAAAAGATTTAAGTATTAAAGTAAATGACCCATAAGAATACTTGAAGACAATCTCAGTAATTACTTTTAAAACCCTTGCTTGAGAAAACATTTTCTAAGTGTGACACCAAAGGCAAAATCCATTTTAAAAAAATAGATTTTTAAAATCTTTTGATTTTAGAAGTTCTAAAATATATCAAAATTTAAAATAATATAATAGTTTCCACCACCTACATTTCACAATTACGGCATAGTTGGTTTACCATCTGTTTTTATTCTAAAGTATCATTCTAAAGTAAATTTAAAATATGAAAATACTTTACTTCTAAATGCTTCAGCATAGATCTCCAAAAAATTGAAATATACTCTTACAAAACCATGATACCTTTATCACACCTAGCAAAACTGAAAATAACTCTATTGTATTATCTAATATCTATTAGTCCATTTTCAGGTTCCTTCATTGAAACAAAAATTTTTCACAAAATTATTTCCGTTCAGATCAGGATCAATCATTACATTTGGTTGTTAGCTCTTTTAAGTAAGTCTTTTAAAATCTAGAACAATATCTTCTGCCCCTCCTTTTTTTCCCCATGATACTGACTTTTATAAGATCTCAGATCTGTTTGGGTTTCTTTGTAGAAAACACAACATTCTGGGCTGATTGTTTTTTCATGGTGTTATTTAACATTATTTAAGATTGCTAGATTTCATTCTGAAAAAAGAATTGAGATAGACATCCAGAGCTGTCCAGTGGAATTTTCTACAATGATGGAAATGCTCTATATCTATGCTGTTCATTAAGGTCACATGGTCATTCAGCACTTGAGGTATAGCTGGTGTGAACAAAGAAATGAGTTTTAATTTCATTTAATTTAATTTTAACTAATTTAAATTCTAAACTTAAATATTACATGCGGCTAATGCCTGCTGAATCATTTAAAGTACCTATATGCTGCCTGTACATAAGTAGGTATTTGATAAATGTTAGTTCTTTGGCCTTCCAAATATAGTTTACGAAAAGCATGCTATCAAATATACTACTATATAGATTCAAATGAAGCTGTGTGTGTGACCTTATCATGTAATTAAGACCTTTTCAAAAGCAGAGAAGTAAAGGCCATCTGTTTACTTCAGGAATCTTCATGATCAGCCCCAATTGCTATGGTTATCTGGTTTCATTATCCACATGAAAATATCTCATAAGTAGTGCAGTTATTCTGCAGTCTGTATCTTTAACATATATACATAAGGCTTAAGAGTTAGAATTCAAGGGATCCAAGATGGCCAATTAGAAGCAGCTGCAGTGCATGGCGCTCACAGAGCAGAATGAAAGCAGGGAGTGAATACAGCACCTTCAACTGAAATATCCAGGTACTCACATTGGGACTGATGAGGGGAAACAACTCGACCCATGGAGAACGAAGAAAAGCAGTGTGGGGCAATAGCCCACCCAAGAGCAACATTGAGCCAAGGGAACCCCCACCCCTGGCCAAGGGAAGCAGTGAGTGAATGCACCACCCTGGGAAACCACACTTCTCCGACAGATCTTTACAACCTTCAGATTAGGAGATCCCCTTGTGAGCCCATGCCATCGGGGTTTTGGGTCCAACACACACTGCTGTGTGGAGTCTTGGCAGAGCAGCTGCCCCAGCATGCACAAAGACCTGGGAGTTTTACATACTCCAGCCCCAGGATCCCCAACAAATGTGGCTGCAACTCAGGCAAGGAGGGAGGTCTGTACATACCCCTAGGAAGGGGATCTAGAGATTGCCCTCTCTCACCACCCCTATTTTGGAAGTTCTGGCCATAGTATTGGAAGATCTGGCCAGGGCAATCAGGCAAGAGAAAGAAATAAAGGGTATTCGAATAAGAAGAGAGGAAGTCAAACTATCTCCGTTTGCAGATGACATGCTCCTATATCTAGAAAACCCTATCATCTCAACCTAAAAGCTTCCTAAGCTGATAAGCAACTTCAGCAAAGTTCCTAAGCTGATAAGCAACTTCAGCAAAGTCTCAGAATACAAAATCAGTGTGCAAAAATCGCTAGCATTCCTATACACCAAAAACAGGCAAGCTGAGAGCCAAATCATGAATGAACTTCCATTCCCAATTGCCACAAAAAGAATAAAATACCAAGGAATACAGCTAACAAGGGAAATGAAGGATCTCTTCAAGGAGAACTACAAACCACAGCTCAAGGAAATCAGAGAGGACAGAAACAAATGGAAAAACATCCCATGCTCATGGATAGGAAGAATCAATATCGTGAAAATGGCCATACAGTCCAAAGCAATTTACATATTCAATTCTATTTCCATTAAACTACCATTGACATTCTTCACAGAATTGGAAAAAAACTATTTTAAAATTCATATAGAACCCAAAAAGAGCCTGAGTAGCCAAGGCAATCCCAAGCAAAATGAACAAAGCTGGAGGCAAACTATACTAACTATACTACCGGGCTACAGTAACCAAAACAGCATGGTACTGGTACTGGTACAAGAACAGACACATAGATCAATGGAACAAAATAGAGAACCCAGAAATAAGATGGCACACCTACAACCATCTGATCTTCAACTAACCTGACAAAATAAGCAATGGAGAAAGGATTCCCTATTTAATAAATGGTGCCATAAGAACTGGCTAGCCATATGCAGAAAATTGAAACTGGACTCCTTCTTTACACCATATACAAAAATCAACTCAAGATGGATTAAAGACTTTAATGTCAAACCCAGAACTATAAAAACTCTAGAAGAAAATCTAGGCAATACCATTCAGGACACAGGCACAGGCAAAGGTTTCATGACAAAGACCCCAAAAGCAATCGCAACAAAAGCAAAAATTGACCAATGGGATCTAATTAAACTTAAGAGCTTCTGCACAGGAAAAGAAACTCGAAATAGTGTATTAATCCATTCTCAAGCTGCCATAAAGAAATACCTGAGACTGGGTGATTAATAAAGGAAAGAGATTTAATTGAGTCGTAGTTCCACGGGGCTGGGGAGGCCTCAGGAAACTTACAATCATGGCAGAAGTGGAAGGAAACACATCTTTTCCCCATGGCAGCAGGAAGGAGAAATGCCAAGCAAAGGGGGAAAAGCCCCTTATATAACCATCAGATCTTGTAAGAACTCACTCACTATCAGGAGAACAGCATGGGGGGTGACCACCCCCATGACCACCCACTGGGTCCCTCCCATGACACATGGGGATTATGGGAACTACAATTCAAGATGAGATTTTGGTGAGGACACAGCCAAACCATATCAAACAGAGTAAACAAACAACCTACAGAATGGGAGAAAATGTTTGCAATCTATGCACCTGACAAAGGTCTAATATCCAGCATCTATAAGGAACTTAAACAAATTTATAAGAAAAAAAAACCCCACTAAAAAGTAGGCAAAGGACATGAACAGCCACTTCTCAAAAGAAGACATACATGTGGCCACAAACATATTTTAAAAAGCTCAACATCACTGATCACTAGAGAAATGCAAATCAAAACCACAATGAGATACCATCTCACACCAGTCAGAATGGCTATTATTAAAAAGTCAAGAAACAGGTGCTGGTGAGGTTATGGAGAGAAAGGAACACTTTTACACTGTTGGTAGGAGTGTAAATTAGTTCAACCATTGTGGAAGATAGTGTGGTAATTCCTCAAAGACCTACAGGCAGAAATACCATTTGACCCAGCCATCCCATTACTGGGTATATACCCAAAGGAATATAAATCATCTACTATAAAGACACATGCACATATATGTTTATTGCAGCACTATTCACAAAAGGAAAGACATGGAATTAACCATCAATGATAGACGGGATAAAGAAAATATGTGGCACACATACACCCTGGAATACTATACAGCCATGAAAAGAAATGAGATCATGTCCTTTGCAGGGACTTGGATGGAGCTGGAGGCCATTATCCTTAGCAAACTAATGCAGGAAAATATAACCAAATACCACATGTTCTCACTTATAAGTGGGAGCTAAATTATGAAAACACATGGGCACATGGCAGGGAACAACACAAACTGGGTCCTATCAGAGGGCAGGGGGTGGGAGGAGGAAGAGGATCAGGAAGAACAGCTAATGGATGCTGGGCTTAATACCTGGGTAATGTTGACAGTGGGGTGTTAAAGTCTCCCATTATTATTGTGTGGGAGTCTAACTCTCTTTGTAAGTCTCTAAGGACTTGCTTTACAAATCTGGGTGCTCCTGTATTGGGTGCATATATATTTAAGATAGTTAGCTCTTCTTGTTGAATTGATCCCTTTACCACTATGTAATGGCCTTCTTTGTCTCTTTTGATCTTTGTTGGTTTAAAGTCTGTTTTATCAGAGACTAGGATTGCAACCCCTGCCTTTTTTTGTTTTCCATTTGCTTGGTAGATCTTCCTCCATCCCTTTATTTTGAGCCTATGTGTGTCTCTGCAGATGAGATGGGTCTCCTGAATACAGCACACTGATGGGTCTTGACTCTTTATCCAATTTGCCAGTCTGTGTCTTTTAATTGGAGCATTTAGCCCATTTACATTTAAGGTTAATATTGTTATGTGTGAATTTGATCCTGTCATTATGATGTTAGCTGGTTATTTTGCTCATTAGTTGATGCAGTTTCTTCCCAGCATCGATGGTCTTTACAATTTGGCATGTTTTTGCAGTGGCTGGTACTGGTTGTTCTTTTCCATGTTTAGTGCTTCCTTCAGCAGCTCTTTTAGGGCAGGCCTGGCGGTGACAAAATTTCTCAGCATTTGCTTGTCTGTAAAGGATTTTATTTCTCCTTCACTTATGAAGCTTAGTTTGGCTGGATATGAAATTCTGTGTTGAAAATTCTTTTCTTTAAGAATGTTGAATATTGGCCCCCACTCTCTTCTGGCTTGTAGAGTTTCTGCTGAGAGATCCACTGTTAGTCTGATGGGTTTCCCTTTGTGTGTAACCCGACCTTTCTCTCTGGCTGCCCTTAACATTTTTTCCCTCATTTCAACTTTGGTGACTCTGACAATTATGTGTCTTGGAGTTGCTCTTCTCGAGGAGTGTGGCGTTTTCTGTATTTCCTGAATCTGAATGTTGGCCTGCCTTGCTAGATTGGGGAATTTCTCCTGGATAATATCCTGAAGAGTGTTTTCCAACTTGGTTCCATTCTCTCCATCACTTTCAGGTACATCAATCAGACATAGATTTGGTCTTTTCACATAGTCCCATATTTCTTGGAGGCTTTGTTCATTTCTTTGTACACTTTTTTCTGTAAACTTCTCTTCTTGCTTCATTTCATTCATTTGATCTTCCATCACTGATACCCTTTCTTCCAGTTGATCAAATCGGCTACTGAAGCTTGTGCATTTGTCACGTAGTTCTTGTGCCATGGTTTTCAGCTCAATCAGGTCATTTAAGGACTTCTCTACACTGGTTATTCTAGTTAGCCATTCATTCTAACCTTTTTTCAAGGTTTTTAACTTCTTTTCATTGGGTTTGAACTTGCTCCTTTAGCTCAGAGTAGTTTGATCATCTGAAGCCTTCTTCTCTCAACTCGTCAAAATCATTCTCCATCTAGCTTTGTTCCATTGCTGGTGAGGAGATGCGTTCCTTTGGAGGGGGAGAGGTGCTCTGATTTTTAGAATTTTCAGCATTTCTGCTCTGTTTTTTCCCCATCTTTGTGGTTTTGTCTACCTTTGGTCTTTGATGATGGTGACCAACAGATGGGGTTTTGGTGTGGATGTCCTTTCTGTTTGTTAGTTTTCCTTCTAACAGTCAGGACCCTCAGCTGCAGGTCTGTTGGAGTGCGCTGGAGGGCCATTCCAGACCCTGTTTGCCTGGGTATCAGCAGCGGAGGCTGCAGAACAGCAAATATTGCTGAACAGCAAATGTTGCTGCCTGATCGTTCCTCTGGAAGCTTCGTCTCAAAGGGGTACCTGGATGAGTGAAGTGTCAGTCTGCCCCTACTTGGGGGTGCCTCCCAGTTAGGCTACTCAGAGGTCAGGGACCCACCTGAGGAGGCAGTCTGTCCGTTCTCAGATCTCAAACTCCGTGCTAGGAGAACCACTACTCTCTTCAAAGCTGTCAGACAGGGACATTTAAGTCTGCAGAGGTTTCTGCTGCCTTTTGTTCAGCTATGCCCTACCCCCTCCACCTCTGTAGGTGGAGTCTACAGAGGCAGGCAGGCCTCCTTGAGTTGTGGTGGGCTCCACCCAGTTCAAGCTTCCTGGCTGCTTTGTTTACCTACTCCAGCCTCACCAATGGCGGGCACCCCTCCCACAGCCTCGCTGCCGCCTTACAGTTCTGTCAACATTAGACAGATCAACGAAACAGAAAGTTAACAAGGATATCCAGGAATTGAACTCAGCTCTACACCAAGCGGACCTAATAGACATCTACAGAACTCTCCACCCCAAATCAACAGAATACACATTCTTCTCAGCACCACATCGCACTTATTCCAAAATTGACCACTTAGTTGGAAGTAAAGCACTCCTCAGCAAATGTAAAAGAACAGAAATTATAACAAACTGTCTCTCAGACCACAGTGCAATCAAACTAGAACTCAGGATTAAGAAACTCACTCAAAACTGCTCAACTACATGGAAACTGAACAACCTGCTCCTGAATGACTACTTGGTACATAATGAAATGAAGGCAGAAATAGATGTTCTTTGAAACCAATGAGAACAAAGACACAACATACCAGAATCTCTGGGACACATTTAAAGTAGTGTGTAGAGGGAAATTTATAGCACTAAATGTCCACAAGAGAAAGCAGGAAAGATCTAAAATTGACACCCTAACATCACAATTAAAAGAACTAGAGAAGCAAGAGCAAACACATTCAAAAGCTAGCAGAAGGCAAGAAATAACTAAGATCATAGCAGAACTGAAGGAGACAGAGACACAAAAAAACCCTTCAAAAAATCCATGAATCCAGGAGCTGGTTTTTTGAGAAGATCGACAAAATTGATAGACCACTAGCAAGACTAATAAAGAAGAAAAGAGAGAAGAATCAAATAGACATAATAAAAAATGATAAAGGGGATATCACCACTGATCCCACAGAAATACAGACTACCATCAGAGAGTACTATAAACACCTCTATGCAAATAAACTAGAAAATCTAGAAGAAATGGATAAATTCCTGGACACATACACCCTCCCAAGATTAAACCAGGAATAACTTGAATCCCTGAATAGACCAATAACAGGCTCTGAAATTGAGGCAATAATTAATAGCCTACCAACCAAAAAAAGTCCAGGACCAGACTGATTCACAGCTAAATTCTACCAGAGGTACAAGGAGGAGCTGGTACCATTCCTTCTGAAACTATTCCCATCAATAGAAAAAGAGGGAATCCTCCCTAACTCATTTTATGAAGCCAGCATCATCCTGATACCAAAGCCTGACAGAGACACAACAAAAAAAAGAGAATTTTAGACCAATATCCCTGATGAACATTGATGCAAAAATCCTCAATAAAATACTGGCAAACCGAATCCAGCAGCACATCAAAAAGCTTATCCACCATGACCAAGTGGGCTTCATCCCTGGGATGCAAGGCTGGTTCAACATACACAAATCAATAAATGTAATCCAGCATATAAACAGAACCAAAGACAAAAACCACATGATTATCTCAATAGATGCAGAAAAGGCCTTTGACAAAATTCAACAACCCTTCATGCTAAAAACTCTCAATAAATTAGGTATTGATGGGCTGTATCTCAAAATAATAAGAGCTATTTATGACAAACCCACAGCCAATATCATACTGAATGGACAAAAACTGGAAGCATTCCCTTTGAAAACTGGCACAAGACAGGGATGCCCTCTCTCACCACTCCTATTCAACATAGTGTTGGAAGTTCTGGCCAGGGAAATCAGGCAGGAGAAAGAAATAAAGGGTATTCAATTAGGAAGAGAAGAAGTCAAATCATCCCTGTTTGCAGATGACATGATTGTATATCTAGAAAACCCCATTGTCTCAGCCCAAAATCTCCTTAAGCTGATAAGCAACTTCAGCGAAGTCTCAGGATACAAAATTAATATGCAAAAATCACAAGCATTCTTATACACCAATAACAGACAAACAGAGAGCTAAATCATGAATGAACTCCCATTCACAATTGCTTCAAAGAGAAAAAAATACCCAGGAATCCAACTTACAAGGGATGTGAAGGACCTCTTCAAGGAGAACTATAAACCACTGCTCAACAAAATAAAAGAGGATACAAACAAATGGAAGAACATTCCATGCTCATGGATAGGAAGAATCAATATCATGAAAATGGCCATACTGCCCAAGGTAATTTATAGACTCAATGCCATCCCCATCAAGCTACCAATGACTTTCTTCAAAGAATTGGAAAAAACTACTTTAAAGTTCATATGGAACCAAAAAAGAGCCCGCATTTCCAAGACAATCCTAAGCCAAAAGAACAAAGCTGGAGGCATCAAGCTACCTGACTTCAAACTATACTACAAGGCTACAGTAACCAAAACAGCATGGTACTGGTACCAAAACAGAGATATAAACCAATGGAACAGAACAGAGCCCTCAGAAATAATACCACACATCTAGAACCACCTGATCTTTGACAAACCTGACAAAAACAAGAAATGAGTAAAGGATTCCCTATTTAATAAATGGTGCTGGGAAAACTGGCTAGCCATATATAGAAAGCTGAAACTGGATCCCTTCCTTACACCTTATACAAAAATTAATTCAAGATGGATTAAAGACTTAAATGTTAGACCTAAAACCATAAAAACCCTAGAAGAAAACCTAGGCAATACCATTCAGGACATAGGCATGGGAAAGGACTTCATGTCTAAAACACCAAAAGCAATGGCAACAAAAGCCAAAATTGACAAACAGGATCTAATTAAACTAAGGAGCTTCTGCACAGCAAAAGAAACTACCATCAGAGTGAACAGGCAACCTACAGAATGGGAGAAAATTTTTGCAATCTACTCATCTGAGAAAGGGCTAATATCCAGAGTCTACAAAGAACTCAAACAAATTTACAAGAAAAAAACAAACAACCCCATCAACAAGTGGGCAAAGGATATGAACAGACACTTCTCAAAAGAAGACATTTATGCAGCCAACAGACACATGAAAAAATGCTCATCACCACTGGCCATCAGAGAAATGCAAATAAAAACCACAATGAGATACCATATCACACCAGTTAGAATGGCGATCATTAAAAAGTCAGGAAACAACAGGTGCTGGAGAGGATGTGGAGATATAGGAACACTTTTACATTGTTGGTGGGACTGCATACTAGTTCAACCATTGTGGAAGACAGTGTGGTGATTCCTCAAGGATCTAGAACTAGAAATACCATTTGACCCAGCCATCCCATTACTGGGTATATACCCAAAGGATTATAAATCATGCTGCTATAAAGGCACAGGCACATGTATGTTTATTGTGGCACTATTCACAATAGCAAAGACTTGGAACCAACCAAAATGTCCATCAATGATAGACTGGATTAAGAAAATGTGGCACATATACACCATGGAATACTATGCAGCCAGAAAAAAAGGATGAGTTCATGTCCTTTGTAGGGACATGGATGAAGCTGGAAACCATCATTCTCAGCAAACTATTTCAAGAACAAAAAACCAAACACCGCATGTTCTCACTCATAGGTGGGAACCGAACAATGAGAACACTTGGATACAAGAAGGGGAACATCACACACTGGGGCCTGTTGTGGGGAGGGGGAAGGGAGGAGGGAAAGCGTTAGGAAATATACCTAATGTAAATGACGAGTTAATGGGTGCAGCACACCAACATGGCACATGTATACATATGTAACAAACCTGCACGTTGTGCACATGTACCCTAGAACTTAAAGTATAATAAAAAAAAATACCTGGGTAATGGGATGATCTGTGCAGCAAACCACCATGGCACATGTTTACCTCTGTAACAAACCTGCACATCCTGCACATGTATCCCAGAAATGAAAAAAAAGTTGGAAATTTTAAAAAAGAGTTAAAATTCACATTTTCTGAAGCAGCTACCCTTTTTCTTTATTTTTCTTTCAAATTGTTTTTAGCATGTATTTAGGATTACTTAGACCAAGCCAGGACAATGAGATTCAATCCTGAAACTTTTTTCAAACTTGGAAAGAGGATCTCTTTTCCATGGGATTGAAAATAGAGCTCCTGAGAGCCTGCCTGATGGAGAGTGCAACACAGAGAAAAGCAGAACTAAGACACAGAGAGAAGGAGTTCCATTTTGACTTCTAGATCCAACCATGCCTGCAGCTGAGCTTGTTCACTGAGTAAGATTATCACTATACTTTTCAGTTTTATGAGCCAATAAATCCCTCACTTTTCTTCAGCTAATTTGGATTGGTTTCTGTCTTTCACACCTAAAACAGTGCTATCAAAATGTAACAATCAAAAGTACATAGAATTTGGAATCAGACAAACTAGATTCTAATATATCTCTGATACAGTTTCCACCTCTAGAGATAATAATTCCCTCTTCCTAGGCCTGTTATGAGGATTAAATGAGATGGTATGTTAGAGATGCTCTGAATATGCTAGTTTCCTTTTTGAATTTGAGAGTTATATTGATACCACATCCTTGAGTTTTCACATAGTGTTTTCCTTTCCTGTAGTTCATTAAAAAGTACCTTATTTATACCCATATGTAACGTGAGGTCATCTGGGCCTAAATTGAAAAGGGATAGGGGCAATTTATACAACTGGTAACGGAAAGTTTCCCTCCTACTTTCATAAGAGAATCAGTTTGGTGAGGAATACTATTTGTCTTTGGGTCGTCAGACCCAAAACAGTGGCTGTGAATTTGTGTTGCTCTTCCCACAGTCTATTTCTTTTAAATTACTGTCATAATGTAATGGGAATTACATTGTGCAGGCTCTGGTCACATGATGCAGTTCCTTTTGCCTTCTCAAATGTAACCATGTGTGGAATCTCCATCATTGTCACTGAAGATTTACTTACCTTTTATGATCATACTGGATTTAAGTTAAGTACCTTGGTAATCGAACAGAATATAATTTACTAATCATTTACAGGATTACTTAGCCTAAAAACCAACACAGTAAAATACAGTAAGCATGTTTATGTCTGTTCAAATCCCATATTAATAAAGATGATCATATTAATCAATTCAAATGCATTTTCAAGAAAATATTCCTGGCATAGAAGATTAGAAATATGCTTAAGCTAAATTTAGAATTCAGGAAAAGTAATCCTACAGCTTACTTTCCACTATTTTTTTCCCTTCAACTAAGCTCTTAAGCTGAATAAATTAAAGTCTCCCAAGATGTTTAAACAGTTTAGTCTATATTAGTATGCTATGGTTCATTATAAAATACAATTGTAAAACCATTGCCAAATTACCCTCTAATACCTGCTTAGTCATAACTGGAAATCTATAGCAAAGGCATGAATGTCCTGCTTATCTATTAATTTTAGCTTCTTATCTATAATTATTCACCTCCCCCTGAGAATCCCTCTTCCTTCACCAAATCTTATTCCTGTCTCTGACACGCTGCATCACATTCATGAACCCATCTTCCCAATCTGTCAGGCAAAGGGCTGCTTTCTATTGTCTAATATTCAGTCTAAAATAATCTTGTACCTTTAAGATTTTCTTTCCTTCTTTTAAAAGCTTACCATAGTATGTTTCAAATTGTTTTGAAATTAAGAAAAGCAAGGCAATATACCTTTAAAGGTAGACAACACCTCATACGCTCATATGCATATATTTCTTAGAGAAGTAGGACTTTTTTGTTGTTACTCTTTTATCTTAACATGGCTACTATTGTTACTTTCAGCAAGTACTATACTAATTTGCCCCACTCCACACCCATCTCATCTCTATTTCTACCAGTGTATGGCAGGATAAAACTTCAAAGTATTAATTAATAACAAAATTTTCCTCATCTCTACCAAGGCCCTCCTTTTCAGGCAGTTTTACTTAAGGATCCAATCTAAGAGAAGAAAGAGATAGAGATAGAGAACAAAAGTGTGGAAGGCAGAAATATCTGGAAAGATATAGGACAGAGTTTTTCTTAGACTCAATTTTAGAATTCTCTGGACTAGGGAGAAGGAAGAACAGAGATGAGAGAAATAAAATAGAGTGAGCTGGGATCCCACATTCTGCATCCATCCCAAGATTTGAGGGTGATAAATTGATCCTTGATAGGTTTAGGATCTTTGAACAAAAGGAGGCATGTGGCTTGCTTTCTGTCTAGACACCCAAGAGACAGCAACCCCCACAGAAGCCTAATGCTTATGGTAGTTAGGTGCTAAATACTGTGGGTTGGTCCCCACCCTTGTAAACTCTCTCATATCACAGGGGCTAGACGTCTGGAAACTAGATTTTCCAATTTCCATTTTTAGCCTAATTTTAGTTCCAGACCTGCCAGTGGAAGGGACTTGCACAAGATTAAAGGGAAGTGCTGGGACACCTGGATAGCCATATGCAAAAGAATGAAGTTGGACCCCTTCCTTACATCATACACAAAAATTAACTCAAAATGGATCTAAGATCTAATTGTACCTACTAAATCTGTAAAATTCTTAGAAGATAACATAGAGAGTAAATCTTCATGATTTCAGATTTGGCAATAGATTTTTAGATATGATACCCAAAGCACAAGCAGCAAAAGGAATTACAGGTAAATTAGACTTCATCAAAATTAAAAACTCTCATATACCAAAGGGCAGTAAGAAAAAGTGGAAAGACAGACTATGATATAAGAGAAAATATTTGCAAATCATGTATCCGACAAGGTGCTTGTATCTAGAACACATAAAAAAGTATTATAACTCAATAATAAAAAGACAAATGATCCAATTAAAAACTGGGCAAAGCATCTGAACAGACATTTCTCCAAAGAAGATATACTAATGGCTAATAAGCACAAGAAAAAATGTTCAATATTATTAGACATTAGGGAAATGCAAATCAAAATCACAATGGAATATCACTTCATACCCACTAAGAAGGCAATAATAAAATTTTTTTTAAAAAACAGATAATAAGAACTGCCAGTGATAATGTGGAGAAATTGGAACCTTCATATATTGCTGGTGGGAATGTAAAATGGGGCAGCTGCTTTACAATCAGTATAGCAATTCTTCAAAAGGTTAGAGTTAGCATATGAACCAGCAATTCCACTCCTAAGTATACACTCAACATGTATAATTCCACACAAAACCTTGTACACAAATGGTCATAGCAACATTATTTACAATAACCAAAAAGTAGAAATAACCCAAAGTTCATTAACTAATGAATGGATAAGTAAAACGTGGTATATTGATACTATGCAATATATTTAGTAATCAGACCACATGAAATATTGACACATATTACAACAAGAATGAATGAACCATAACACTGAGAACATTATGCTAAGTGAAAGTATCCATTACAAACGGCCACTTATTGTAAGATTCTATTTCTATGAAATGTCCGGATTAGGCAAACCTATACAGACAAAAAGCAGATTACTGATTGCCCAGAGCCAGATAGTGGGGTATAAGGGGATTTGGATTGAGGGGTGATGTCTAACGAGAAGGAACTTCTTTCTGGAGGTAATGAAATATTCTAAAATTTATAGTGGTGATGAATTCACAACTCTGAATACACTAAAGGCATTGAATTATATATTTTAAATGATTGGATTGTATGGTATATAAACTATATCTCAATAAATCTGTTTATTAAAAAATGAAAAGGAAGAAGGAAGGCAGAGGCACATCTTCTCCTGGCTTTGGCTTTGGAGCAGAGTGCCCCGTAGGAACTGCACTACAGTTCCTGTTCCTACTACTGTAGGAACTACAGGAACAAACGAGAATAGTTTCAGAGGAATGAGGGATTGCGCAGTTGTGGTTTCCTGCAGGAGCAGTAGCATCTTCCTAAAGTTCCTGAGCACTGACTAACATCATATTATCCCCCTTCCTTTTGTCTCTTTTATCCCTTCCAATAATTTTGTCACTTAACTCCCTTTGTTAAAATCCACTCTGCTCGAAATGCCTAGAGTGGTTTGTTTTCCTAACTAAATTCTGATTGGTAGTTTTACTCAGAGAATATCCATCTTCCTTGTTCTCTTCCTAATACATTTTTAAATTTTGTCCAGATACTCATCTCTCCACCACGTAGCCAACTACAACAGGAGACAGTGAGTGACAGAGTTACCTCAGCTTCAGGGTTCAGCCTGATTTTGGTCTAAGAGTAATTCCATTTATCTTTCTAAGAATTGGTTCAGAAACGAGCATGCGACCTAGTTATGACAATGAGACATGAAGGGAGGTTTACCAGAAACTTCTGGGAACACTCTTTATTCTTAAGTATGAATCATGAGAAACCAACTAGATATAAAAGAGAAATCCCTATTTTCTCCTTACACCTATCAAACAACCAAGACAGGAGTCTGCTTAAGAACAAAGGTGACAGGTCAGAGGCAGTGTAGAGAAACACAGAGAACCTGGGTGTTTAATTGCATTATTGAACGGTTGGATCAACACAGCCTGAAACCCACCTTACCTCTTGAATTCTTTTTTATTTTTTTTACATTTATTTATTTATTTACTTATTTATTTATTTATTTGTGAGATGGAGACTCACTCTGTTGCCCAGGCTGGAGTGCAGTGGCGTGATCTCAGCTCACTGCAACCTCTGCCTCCCAGGTTCAAGTGATTCTCCTGCCTCAGCCTCCTGAGTAGATGGGATTATAGGTACACACCACCATGCCTGGCTAATTTTTGTATTTTTAGTAGAGACAGGGTTTCACCATGTTGGCCAGGCTGGTCTCGAACTCCTGACCTCAGCTGATCTGCCCACCTCAGTCTCCCAAAGTGCTGGGATTACAGGCATGAGCCACCGTGCCCGGCCACCTCTTGAATTCTTATACAGTATAAGCTAGTTTCACTTAGGTAGTTTAAGATAAGTTTCTTGTTATTCACAGCTGGAAACATGTTAACTGACACCCTGAAATACCATGACACTGCAGTCTCTCTAGGCAGAGAGGGCTTGAGACAACTCCCCAGTTTCCCATGGTTCCAGAGTGGCACAAGACATCATCCAAAAGTTACCCCTAAAAGCTGAGCAATTTAGCTGAGAGGGGGCTGATATACCTGGAGGGGTCTTGCAGCCATGATTAGGGGATACAGCAGTATAAGCCACACAAAACCAGAAACATTGTAGGAATGTGGACATTATATTGGATATCACAACAGCAGGATAATGACAACCAGGAACCAGATAATTTCTAGGTCACAGCAAATTCCACACAGGACAGATGATGTCCTGAGACCACACTCTCCCCCATTGACATTTCAGTGCAACTCAAGGACCTATCATCCCTCAGACCTTGGAAGAATGAAGAATGGACTCTGTTAATTTTCTACCACCAAATAGAATGGAAGCTCAAAATAGAGATTGTTAGATCATGGAAAAATAAAAAGTTATAGACTGAGAAGATCATAGCCCTAGAAGTGTATATCCCAATTATACAGAACTAGGTCTTTGGCCTGGGAGTGGCAGATGATTATTTTGATCATCTTGAGCATCGCCTCCCCCATTCTGTGTTTACCAATCCTGCATCATGGAGGGTCACAATCAGCCTCACTCTATCCTCCTCTGCTTCCTATTCTCATCTGGAATTGTTCAGATTTCAAGCTCAGATCATCTCATAAATGTAAATTATATTGTAATGGGCTCTTGGACACAGCTAAGATCAGAAGTCTTACTGTATAACTGTGGCCCCCTCAGCCATTCTCCAATGACCCTCACCATCATAGTCGCCTTGATCAAAAGATGGATATATAACTAGGTGTCCCAGTCTGTTTTGTGTTACTATAAGAGAATACCATAGACTGCGTAGTTTGTAGTGAACAGAAATTTATTTCTCAAAGTTCTGGAGGCTGGGAAGTTCAAGATCAAGGACCTGTAAACTGCAAGCTGCCTTCTTGTTACATCACACATGATGAAATGCATCACATGGCAGAAGGACAAAAAGAGGATGGGAGAGAGCAAGAGAGAGCAAATCCATTACTGCAATTACAGCATTAGTCCATTCATTAGGGTGGAACACTCATAACCTAAATACCTATTAGAGGCCCCACCTTCCAGTACCATCACAATGGCAATTAAATTTTGACATAAGTTTTGGAAGAAACAAACAAACCTTAGCACTAGGTAAGGGAAACTCAGAGAAATGTCTATAAATTTTGTCCTACAATCCTATTTTTTCCTTGTGTATCTTTCAAAGTAATATTGCTCCAAATCTGAAGCAAAAAAATCAAATAATTACTAACGGATGATATTCAACTCAAAATTGCTCTAACTTGGAACATGAAAGTACTTATAACTCTGTTCTATAATTAATTTTGTAGAATTTAAGGTACAGTGCTTGAATCCACTACTACCATTACATAATTCCTTATTTCTTTATTTTCTTCATCCTCATTTGTATTCCAAACTCTTAAAACTAATCTCATTTTCTCAGTGTTGTCATAGATTACCCCAAAGAGAGAATGACTGATGCTAACATAAAAGTCATTTGGTCTCAATTCTGAGATTAGGAAAATTTTTTCATGCTTTTATTCCAGCAGGAAGAGAATTTGCTATGCAAGCAAGAATACTGAGCACAATTGGAAATTAAAGCTAAGTATCAGATTGATGGGTCTCCATCTGATTCATATTGTCACCCATCTATTTCAACAATTTAAACCCATGGACTTGCAGAAAATAGTTTCATCACTATGTTACAGATATTCTTCAGTTGAGCACTTGATAGCAAATGTTATTCAAATAGTAGAAACAAATCTTAATTTTTAATAAATGTGAAAAAATAAGTCTGTTTACTCTTTGTGACAGCTCTTACAACTTTCAAATATATAAGTAATATTTAGCAATTATGTACATACCTATTTCTAAGAAATCTAAGTTAGAATTATACATTTTTTTGTCTCCAAAAAGTTGAGTTTCTGCCTAGGTCAGTTTGCTAAGAACAAAGCTTTCTTATAATGCTTGAAAGTGTTGGGGGTACAGAAAAAGATACCCCTAATATGGCACTCAGGACTTCCTGAGACTGTCACAGGCATGTCCCTAACCTTGGCAAAATAAACGTCTAAATTGATTGAGACTTTTCTCAGATACTTCTTGGTTTACAAAGGTAATCCTTTTTATTTGCCCTGCTGAGGCACAAGAAGCAGTACCACAAAATATGGCGCTTGTCATGCTGAGTTCTTTGAATCAAAGAAAATTGAAAAGCCTCAGAAATAAGCCACAGAACCAGTCTCTCTGACCTTCCCCCAAAGCCCTGTCTCTGGTATTCTCTTTCTTTCCCAAAGAACCAGGAGGGATTCTCTCTGGAATTTCCTTATTTGACTAAGAAAGCATTTTTTTTTTTTTTGAATCAAAAGAAATGCAATTGTCTTAAGACTGTCCCCTAGGAATCTCATCAAATAGCCAGGAAAGATTAACCACTGGAGAAGAGTCAATTCCCACAGAGAAGGGACTGGGAGTCACTCCCACACACAGACAGACTTTTCATCTATAAGAAGTAGCTCCAAGAGATTAACTGGGAGACTCTATCTGCATAAGACAACCTTTGCTCACAATGAAGTTCTGCCTCTCACCTTGCAGCCACTTCCTCCAGAGCTCACAGAAACTTTGCCCAAGGCCATTGTTCTTGGGACTCATTCATTTCCCCTGCAAATCATTTACTCCTATACCTTACTCCCCATCTCCCTCTTCCTTATGAAGAAGAGTATATAACCAACTGGACCTCATGGGATTAGGGCAATCACTGTCCTGTGATTCTCCCCAGGGCACATTAAATAAATTTTGTATGGCTTTTTCTCCTATTAATCTTCCTTTCATCAGTTTATTTTCAGTGAGTCTTCAGAGGGTGAAGGGGAAGCTTTCCCTCTTCTACCCTACAAAGCTTTATTTTTAATATTTCTATAAAATGTTGACTTACAAACTTGCAATTAGACCATGTGATATAAGTTACTATGGTTAAAGAAAAACATATTCATGACACTTGTTAAAGCAGACTTTACTCAAAGCAAGGGAGCCCTTAGCAATAGGTATAGGGACCACAGTAATAGGGTCTCACTGCAAGGGAGAGAGATCAAACTCAACTCTGACTTCAATAAGAACAAGTGGGGATTTATGACCATGGAGCAGGATTGTGGGGGTGGTCAGTGGAAGGAAAATTACTAAAAGAAAACATCAAGGATAAAGGATATCCTTGAGGAAACATCAATAATAAACATCAGGGATAATTATTAACAGGAAACATCAAGGACTATCTCCTTTGGTCAAAACAACTGTTGTAAAAAACTGTGTATGTTAACTTAAAATTATAAACTAAGTTTGTCATCACAGGTTGTTTTTACTCACCAACTTAATGAGAATTAATCCATTTGAATATCACCTGATCAAGCTCAAATTATTCCAATCTGTGTAAATAGATTGGAGGAAATTTTTTTTAACATTTCTTAACATTTAAAAACACAGCTTGTAAATATGTATTTAAAGAAAAGGGTCTAACAGATTAATTTTAAAACACAATACCAGGTACAATTTTAACTTACAGGCACAGATGACTGCAGAGGCTTCCAGGCTTTGGTTAGGGCAGTCATGGGAGCCCAGATTTCCCAGAGGATACCAGTGGTTGGTTTGAGCTGGGGGATGCAGAAGCAACAGCAGTTTTCTCTGGTGCCTGTTGGGGCAGTGGCAGTAGCATTTCCTCCCTAGGTCAGTTCTGTAGCACAGTTCCCTGGAATCTACTCAATAAAGTGCTCCCCACAAACAAGGTTGTAAACCATGAAAGAGGAAGACATAGAATCCAACAAATGGGAGCTCCAACATCAAAAAAAGGAGGTTGTGTTCCCAGGATGACAATGAAAGGAATGTCCTGAAACACGGCAAGACAGTAAGACTAGAAAGAGACGAATCCATTGTGGAGTGGAAGGATGGATTCAAAATCCATATTTTCAAGAACTGGAGTTCTTAGATTTTCCTTAAGTGCTTGAATGTATTAAGAGGTTCTTATTTTCATTCTTACTCTCTCCTCCCCTTTAGCTCTATCCATTGTATTGAAACCACCTTTGCAAAGTTTATGGCAGTGAGAGAAATGTAGCATGGCTAAATCCATCTTGCTTCTAGCTTCATAGGCTGGCTGTCCTCACTCATTCCTGGGTGTAGGCCAAGCAAGGATGATAATAGTTCTTCCCTAAAACTGCCCCTCTCCTTGTCTGGGGACTGAAATTGCCTTTGTAAGACTATTGAAAGGCTATGAGATTAGGATTATAAGACGGGCCTGAATTTTGCTAAAATGTAGGCATAGTTAAATGATAACCAGTCATTGTTCCCTAGCTTGCTTTTCTATATAATCTCTTGCCGCTCAGTTGTCACGAGGCCAGAGATCACAAGATTTGTGACTTCCTCAATTGCCCCTATAGATAACATCACTATTGTAAAACCTAAGATTGGTCTTTTGAGATGATTTTCAGACTTTTGCATTCTGGCAACCAACTGACTCCACCTGGACCTGTGACTCATGATTCAACCAGTCCTGCAGCCCCCACCCAGAGGCTGACTCAGTACATAAAGACTGTGTTCCACATTCCTATGATTTCATCCCCAACCAATCAACAGCACTCATTCCCTGGCCCTCTGCCCACCAAATTATCCATACAAACCATAGCCTCTGAGTTTTCAATGAGGCTGATCTGAGTAATAAATTCCCATCTTCTGCTTGGCTAGTTCTACATTAATTAAACTCTTTCTCTCCTGCAATACCACTGTCTCAGTGAGTTGGTTTTATCTGTGCAGGGGGCAAAAAGAACCTGTCAGGTGATTATGATATCAATATCAATAACAAAGCAACATTTTTTTTTTGAGATGGAGTCTCACTTTGTCACCCAGGCTGTAGTACAGTGGCGTGATCTTGGCTTACTGCAACCTCCGCCTCCTGGGTTTGAGCAATTCTCCTGCCTCAGCCTCCCAAGTAGCTTGGATTACAGGCATGCACCACCACACCCGGCTAATTTTTGTATTTTTAGTAGAGACGAGGTTTCGCCATGTTTGCCAGGCTGGTCTTGAACTCCTGACCTCAGGTGATCACCCACCTCAACCTCCCAAAGTGCTAGGATTACAGGTGTGAGCCACTGCACCCAGCCACAATGCAACTTTTAAAAAATGAAATAATTATTAGCTTTTCTGGAAAAGCTTTATCTCTTTTAACCTATGAAAAGTATTAATATTTGTCATAAAAAAAGCTTTTGCATTTTTTAGAAGAAACAGTGCTTCATTTCTATTATAAAAGGAAATTGTAGAATATTGTGACACTCACCTGTGAATGCTATTTATATAGACACTATAATTTTAACACTGTATATGAATAGAACCAAAGAAGATTAAATGTGCATTTGTGTAGGGTGTATTTGAGTTGGGGGACGGAGACTGGTTGGGGTTTGAGGAGTGGTTAAGAAAACTAAATCCTATCTTCAATAGTAGGAAATCAATAGATAATATTCAAAACTGAAAAAGAAAAACAAAACTTAAATAGCAGAAAAATCTGCTTATTTGAAAATATGGATGTAAATACCAGTAAAAACTGCTTAAACTGTTGGAAATTTTTTACTTTGGAAATGGGAATCAGAAGCTAGAAAGTGCAAAGCTGTAGATTGCTGTTATAAGCTAGCAGAACTCAGCATAAAGTGAATATGTATGACTTTGACAAAAATAAAAATTAAAATTTTAAATAAGAACTATTTTTCAATTTTTTCTCAAATTACATTATTGTTTTTTATTAGAATTGCATTGAGTTTATAGAAAGATAATTTAAGGAGAACTGACATCTTTCTAATTCTGAGTATTTTCCTTTAGAAACATGGTTGAGACTTCTTTTCTATTCTCAAAAAAAGTTTATCATTTTCTTGTTATAAGTCCTGTGAATTTTCTGTTATTTTTGCCTGGGCCTGCTATATCATTTTTGCTATTATAATGACATCCTTTTCCATTATATACGTATGATAACTGGCTGTTTCTAGTGTGCAGGAAAGCTCTATATTTTTCTTGTAACTTGACACCTTACCAAATGCCCTATCTCCTAATACTTTTTCAACTCATTATCTTCAGTTTTCTAGGTAGAGAATCATATAAATGTATAAATAACTATAATTGTGTATTATAATTTTCTTTTCCTATATATGACATTTCTTTTATATAGCCTATTGCATTGGTTAGTACTTATTAAACACAGCTTTAATAATCATAATAGTTGATTGTATTGCTTCCAACTTGAATAGGAATACTCCCGGTTTTCCCTAACATGAATATTATTTTCTATTGCTATCAGATAGAAGCTTGATTATCTATTTCTTTCATATCTAGGACTTCCCCTATCTAAACACTCCTTCATACTTTATCATATTTGTATTTGCCTCTATACCAGAATTTAGAATAATCCCTGGCTCAATAAATTTTTTTTAAACAAATAGATCAATAGGTGGAAAAGTCACCTCTAGACAATCACATGCTTTGTCTCTTTTAACCTATGAAAAGCATTAATATTTGTCAAAGTGTTAAATCACTTTTGCATTTTTAGAAGAAACAGTACTTCATTATTAACTGGATTTTTCAGCACTTTATTTTAAATGTTTGTATCCATGTTTATGAGTATGAATTGTAGTGTGTTATCCCTATGTTATCTTTGTCAAATTTGGCTTCATGATTATGCTAGCCATATTAAATGAATTAAAATTCATCACTCTGTCTCAAAAAAAAATTCATGTCTTTGCGCTGAAACAGTGCTAAAGTCATAGGAATTAGATATTAAGAGCATTTGTCAAGAAAACAACCTGCCTCCTGGTCTTTCTTTGAGATCTTCAGTAGCTATTCTTCTATTATGTTTCATTGTCCTTTATTATACAAGATGTGTATAAGTGGACTTTCATCATAGAAAGTTAAAACTATACCTAATTGAAAAGACTAAAAATGCAGTCTGTCTCTCTCACCCTATCCCACCCATCCCCAGAGTTAACCACAATTAACAATTTAGTACTTTTATTTTCATTATTTTTCCTACGCCCTCACATATTTATATGTAAACACAACGTGCAAGTATATGTGCATTAATACATGTGTAAAGAATAAATAGAGCTATTCTGAAACTACTCTTTCACTTATTCCTTGAAAAGCTTTTCACATATATATTATAAATGATATGAAACTATATGTACTTCATCCTTTTTAATAGCTGCATAGTATTCAACATTATGGCTTTACCATACACTATTTAACTACTCTTCTACTATGAGTATTTGGATGTTTCCCTCTTTTCACTATCATGAACAAACCTGCCATGATCATTCTTGTACATAGACTTTTAGGCCCACTGCATGCAAAATATTCTTCAGAATAAGATCATAAATGTGGAATAACTAAGTAAAAAAAAAAGGCAGTTTTAATCTTAATAGATAGTAAAAAAATTTTCTCCAAAAAAATTTTGTCATCTTATCCTCCTACCAATAAGGTATCATTGTGTTAATCTATCATATCCTTACTAACCCTGGGTATTATAAAGCTTCTATAATTTTGTTAATCTGATTAGTGAAAATTGATTAAAATGTATCACATTAATTTACATTTATCTGATTAGTGAAAATTGATTAAAATGTATCACATTAATTTACATTTATCTGATTACCAATGAGGTTGAATATTTTGTAGGGTTTATTGAACATTTGTATTTCTTTTTCTATAAATTGCTTTTTAATATCCCTCATTCATTTTTCTATTGGAGGGATTGTTATTTTCCTATTGATGCTTAGTGATATTAATCCTTTGCTAATATAATGCAAATATATATCCAGGCTGAAGGTTGTCTATTATGTTACTACGTCTTTTGCATGCAGAAGTTTCCTTTTAAATTTTAATGTATTTAAATATTTGATTATTTTCCTTTATGGTTTTAATGTTTTATATCTTACTTCAATAGGCTTTCTTTACCCCAAGCTTATATTTTTTCTGCAGCTATGTCTAGTACTTTTATGTTTGGCTTTTTGGGTATGGTTTAAGGCATATGTCTAAATGTATTTCTTTCAAAATGGATAACCAATCACCCCTAACTGTATTGCTTTGAAAATGGATAACCAAGCTTCACCCTAATTTGTAAAGTAATTCATTTTCCTACTTAATTATTTGCCATTTTTATTATTAATAGCAGCAAGCACTTACATAGTTCTGACCATATTTCAGGCACTCTTCTAAGTGCTTTCTGTATATTAATGTATTTAATCTTCACAACAACCATAAGACGTAGGTAGTATAATGATCCCTCTTTTACACATAAGGAAACCAAGGCACAAAGAGTTTAAGTAACTTCAAGAACGCACAGCTACTGTGTGGCCTGGCTTGAGATCCAGTGCTCTTTACTATACTAAACCCTGATGTGCATACTGCTCCTCCTAGATTCCATCCAATCTTATTAACCAATATCTCTGCCTATACCTGCGCAAACCCCATACTTTTATATTTTCAAATTTGTTTTAATTTTTGAAAGACAAGTTTACCTCATTTTTTCTTCTAGGAGTTTTCCAGGTTACTTGCTATTTTGTCTACCATTTGACCAATAAAATAGCATGTTAAGTTTCATAAATAATGATTAGGATTGCATTACATTTCTAAATTAACTTGAGGAGGACTGATATCTCAAAAAAATCGTCTTCTGTTTAGGAAAGTCCTGCATATCTGCATTATTGGATTTTTTTCTATATTTTACAGTTTTCAACATATGAATCTTACAACTGTTAGGGTTTTTTATTATTATTGTAAATAGGTTTTTTTCTCTGTTTCATTCTTTAGTATATTATTGATAATATATAGGAAAGCATTGATTTTTTTCTATGTTAATTTTGTATCTGTCGTACTGAATTTTACTGATTCTAATAATTTTTTCAGATAATTCCTTGGATTTGCATGGCAATCTTTAGTTTCCAAATAATTATATCTGTGTCTTTTCTTTATAATATTTATGTGTCATGTTATTCTTTTTTGGTCTGTATATATTTGCATTGGTTAGAGTTAGGCCCTCTATTACAAGGTTAAAAGACAACAGTGCTGGGAGCAAGTTTATCTTGTCTCTAACTTTAGTAGGAATGTTTCTAATGATTTACATCACACATGGTGTTTATTCTTGTTTTATGCTAATCTTTATTAGTTCAATGAAGTTTCCTTCTATTGCTAGCTCACCAACACTTATTGTTTACTTGTTTTTAATCACAAATGATTATTGAATTTTAGCAAATACATTTTTGCCCATATTGAAATGTCATAAATTTTTTTATCTATTTATATAGTAAATTATATTAATGGATTTTCTTGTGTTGAGTCATCCTTGTATTAATAATAGCTGCATTTAATGTATTCATCCTATGTGCCAGAAATGATGTTAAACATAGTTATTAGGTAAATACATGTTTAAGATTACTGTCTCTTCTTGACAAACTGATCTTTCTTATGAAAGTTTTTTTAATCTATAGTAATAATCCTCATCTTGAAGTCTATTTTGCCTGATATTAACATAGCCACATAAGTTTTATTCATGGTTACTATTTGTATGGTATATATTTGCTATCGTTTAAATGGGCCCCCAAAAAGCATGTGTTGGAAACTTAATTACCATTTTAATAGTATTAAGAGGTAAGACCATTAAGAGGTAATTAGGCCATAAGGGCTCCTCCCTCCTAAATAAATCAACGCTGTTATCACAGGAGTGGGTTTGCCATAAAGGGGTAAATTTGCATTCCTCCTTTCACTCTTCTGCCATGTGAACAACAGTGTTGCCTCCTCTGTTGGATGCAGTATTCAAGATGACATCTTGGAGGTGGAGACCAGAACCTCCCAGACACTAAACCTGCTGCTGCCTTGATCTTAGACTTCTCAGCTTCCAAAACGGCAATAAATAAATTTTTATTCTTTATAAATTACCCAGTCTCAGGGATTCCACAGCACAAAACAGAATGAGCCACAATTTTTTATGTCTTTCCTTTCAACCTAGCTATGTGGTTTTATTTAAAGAGACTTTCTTACAGACAGCTTTTAGTTGGCTCCTGTTTTTATATCCAGTCCAATAATCTCTGCCTCATAATTGTAATATTTAGTACATTTACATTCAATGTAATAAATGGTTGACTTTAATTTTACTATCTTGCAGTTCATATTCTATTTGTTCCATCTCATGTTTGTATGTTTGTTTCTTTTATTTGTCCTTTTCTACCTTCTGAAATCAATGAAATATGATTTAGTACTCTATTTTATTGCCTCTATCTCTATTGGGTATTTCTCTCTTCTCCTCCTCCCCTTCCTCCTCCTTCTTCTTCTCTCTCTCTCTCTCTCTCTGTGTATGTATTAGTGATTGCACCAGGGATTATAGTATATATTTTTAACTTATCACAGTCTACTTCTAATTAATACTGTAACACTTCACATAGAATATAAGAATCTTCCAACAGTAGAATCCCATTTACCCCACCCAATTTGTAATGCTATTGTCATTTTTACTATTACATATATTAGAAATGCCACAACACAGTACCCAAGCCACAACGCATTGTTATTATTTTTGCTTGAACCAGTCAATTATGTTTTAAAGAAATTTAAAGGTGAGAAAATAAAATTTACTCATATTTGCCCACGTTTACCATGTCCAATGATCTTCATTCCTTCCTATAGTTCTAAGTTTTATCTTCAGCTTGATGAACTTTCTTTAGCATTTCTTTTAGTACCATGGCTATTGTGGACAAATAGTTTCAGTTTACATTAATTTAATTTTTTTTTTTACTTTTCAATCTAGAAGAATACTTTAAAAGACATACTGCTTTGGTGTTTTTAGATCTGCAGATTGATTTTTTTTTCACCAAGTTCACCTTTCGTTATTATTTCTTGGAATAGTTCTGATTCATTCTCCTTTTCCTTTTCTTCTGAGACTTCCCTACATATGGGACAACTGATATTATCCCACAAGATTCTGAGGCTCTATCCATGTTTTAAAATATATTTTCTCTTTGTTTTTCCATTTTGTTATCTTCCATCATTGTGTTTTTCAATTCTCTGATCTTTTATTCTGCATTATCCAATCTCCTCTTGAGCCACTGAGGGAAATTATTACTTCTAGTATTTTTAGTTAGGTATTTTTTATACCCTGCTTTTCTCTTTTGAGATTTCCTACCTGTCCATTCATTACATTCATGTTTTCATTTAAATCTTTGAACATGTGTATAAACATTGTTTTAAAAACTGTGTTCTAACTCCAAAATCTGAATCATCTCAGGATCTCTTTCTATTGTATTTTTTTAAATCTTTGTTATGGGTCATATTTTCCTGGTTCTTTGCCTCTATAGTAATTTTCTATTGCACATAAAATGTTGCAGATGATCTATTATACACAGTTTGGATTATATTGCCTCCCTTTTAAAGGTATAATATTTTGTTCTGGCCAGCAACTACACAACTGGCTCATTCTCTTGATCCTTCAGGCTTCATTTTATGCTTTGTTTGGGCTAGGTTATACCCCTTTTTTACTTAAATCCCTAGATATGATCATAGTCCTTGTTTCTATAGAGTGGTTTCAACTAAATGACTGACGCATATGGTGAAGTCTTTCCATTATAGCTGGGCTAAGACTGCAATATCTCTTAGCAGTGCAGATCTCTGGCATTTCCTTTCCTTTGTTAGCTCCTTTGCAGCTTCTACTTTTCAGAATTGTGAGGTCTTGCAGAATCTCGACCTGACGTGTAAAGCCCACACCAGCTCTCAGCCAAAAAGCTAAGAAGAATATCTACACAGACTTCTGGGACTTTTCCTCTTTACTGCTTCTCCCTCTCTGGAATCCTACCCTGCAAATTCCAGCTTTCTCTAGAGCCCTGTGTTTCCATTTCTGCCCCCTCAGCTCAATCAGACTAATGATCTTCACTTGGTCTCCATTTCTCTGTGCCCCACATTCAGGAAAGTGCTCCCAGATATAAAATGTGGTGCTTACCTCATGTTATTTCTGTCTCTCTAAGACTCTAATCCTACACTGCCAATTTTCCAATGCCTAAAATGGTCACTTTACATATTTTCTTTCATTGTAGTGTGAGGGTAAATCCAACAGCAGTTACTCCATTATGGCCTGTAAATAAAGTTGCATAGATAAATCAAATTCATGAGCTTTTTATTCCTTCTGTCTTACTTCATAGATTCTTTAAATTTTTCTTCTTCTTCTTCTTCTTCCTCTTGTTCTTCTTCTTCTTCTTCTCTCTCTCTCTCTTTCTCTCGCTCTCTCTCCCCCACCCCCCACCACACACACACTTTGCTGTCTTTTGGAATAATAATACTTTCTGGGAGTTCTTTTTTCTCCTCTAATGGTCTCTTTTAAAATTTGTTTTGTCTAAAATTTTGTAAAACATGTTTTAATTTATTCTCCATCAATGTTAAGAACCCAGAAACATATATAGACCCTTCTTTTTCAGGCTGAAAACTATTATGCTTTACTTCCTCTTTCCCTCTTCATCTCACACCTCCAGGGAACTTTAGGTCATTCATTTATGTATGTATGGTGTGTCTATATATAGATATAGATATAGATATAGATATAGATATAGATATATTCTTTTGATACATATGTTATTATATATTATTTATTATATATAATATAATCATATATTATTTTAAACATTTATAAATTATATGTAATAGTATATATTATCTATTATTTTACATATTTATAAATATTATAAATTATATATAAAGATATAAATATAATTTATAAATATTTTATGTAAACATAAAATATATGTTTTAAATCTAAATTTTATATATGTATATCTTTTCAAAATTTATTGTTGTAAATTTCACTTAGTTTCACAACCACATTACAAACTACTCTTTAGACTTAAATCTAAGTTTTTATTGCTCACTGCTATTTTTTTTTTAATTATACTTTAAGTTCTGGGATACACGTGCAGAATGTGCAGGTTTGTTACATAGGTATACATGTGCCATGGTAATTTGCTGCACCCATCAACCCGTCATCTACATTAGGCATTTCTCCTAATGCTATCCCTCCCCTTGCTCCCCACCCCCCAACAGGCCCTGGTGTGTGATGTTCCCCTCCCTGTACCCATATATTCTCATTGTTCAGCTCCCACTTATGAGTGAGAACATGCAGTGTTTGGTTTTCTGTTTCTGTGTTAGTTTGCTGAGAATGGTGGTTTCCAGCTTCATCCATGTTCTGGCAAAGAACATGAACTCATTCTTCTTACGGCTGCATAGTAGTCTATGTTGTATATGTGCCACATTTTCTTTATCCAGTCTATCATTGATGGGCATTTGGATTGGTTCCAAGTCTTTGCTATTGTGAACAGTGCTACAATAAACATACATGTGCATATATCTTTATAGCAGAATGATTTATAATCCTTTGAGTATATACCCAGTAATGGGATTGCTGGGTCAAATGGTATTTCTGGTTCTAGATCCTTGAGGAATCGCCACATTGTCTTCCACAATGATTGAACTAATTTACACTCCCACCAACAGTGTAAAAGCATTCCTATTACTCCACATCCTCTCCAGCATCTGTTGTTTCCTGACTTTTTAATGATCACCATTCTAACTGGCGTGAGATGATATCTCATTGTGGTTTTGATTTGCATTTCTCTAATGACCAGTGATTATGAGCTTTTTTTCATATGTTTGTTGGCTGCATAAATGTCTTCTTTTGAGAAGTGTCTGTTCATATCCTTCACCCATTTTTGATGGGGTTGTTTGTTTTTTTCCTGTAAATTTGTTTAAGTTCCCTATAGATTCTGGATATTAGCCCTTTGTCAGATGGATAGATTGCAAAACTTTTATTCCATTCTCTAGGTTGCCTATTCACTCTGATGATAGTTTCTTTTGCTGTGAAGAAGCTCTTTAGTTTAATCAGATCGCATTTGTTAATTTTGGCTTTTGTTGCCATTGCGTTTGGTGTTTTAGTCATGAAGTCTTTGCCCATGCCTATGTCCTGAATGGTATTGCCTAGGTTTTCTTCTATGGTTTTTACGGTTTGGGGTCTTATGTTTAAGTCTTTAATCCATCTTGAGTTCATTTTTGTATAAGGTGTAAGGAAGGGGTCTAGTTTCAGTTTTCTGCATATTGCTAGCTAGTTTTCCCAACACCATTTATTAAATAAGGAGTCCTTTCCCCATTCCTTGTGTTTTGTCAGGTTTGTCAAAGATCAGTTGGTTGTAGATGTGTGGCATTATTTCTGAGGCCTCTGTTCTGTTCCATTGGTCTATATATCTGTTTTGGTACCAGTAGCATGCTGTTTTGGTTACTATAGCTTTGTAGTATAGTTTGAAGACAGGTAGTGTGATGCCTCCAGCTTTGTCCTTTTTGCTTAGGATTGTCTTGGCTATACGGGCTCTTTTTTGGTTCCATATGAAATTTAAAATAGTTTTTTTCTAATTCTGTGAAGAAAGTCAATGGTAGCTTCATGGGGATAGCATTGAATCTATACATTACTTTGGGCAGCATGGCCATTTTAACAATATTGATTCTTCCTATCCATGAGCATGGAATGTTTTTCCATTTGTTTGTGTCCTCTCCTATTTCCTTGAGCAGCTCACTGCTATTTTTTAAACATGTCTTTACATTTCTAAAATTCTTTATTTTGATTAGCTTTTTCTTAAAGGTACACTTTGTTTTTTTTTTTTTTAAAGCATATGTGAGTCATACAATTTCTGAATTCTTGCAAATCTGAACCAGGCTTTGATTTGCCTTGCATTTTGATAATAGCTTGGTTTAGTATATAATTATTGGAACATAATTTCTTTTCTTCAGAAGTCACACATTTTCTCTCAGGTTTTCTAATGTTAGTGTTGCAAATAAGAAGTCCAATGTCATTTAAACTTGTGGGGTGGGGGGTGACATTTTTTCCTAGCTGGCTGCTTCTAGCATTTGTTCTTTATCCAGAATATGGTGAACCACCTGAATATGGCCTTTTTTCATTATGCCTGCCCAGTCTTCGGTAAGCTTTCTCTATGTGAAGACTGAATTCTTCAACTTGGAAAAAATGCCTTCTTCTATTTCTTTGGCTATTGCTTTCATTCATCCATACTGTTTTCTCCTTCTGGAACTCCTGTGATAATGATACCATTTCTTTTTTTTTTTTTTTTTTCGGAGTCTCGCACTGTCACCTGGGCTGGAGGCTGCAGTGCAGTGGCACGATAGCCCAATAATACTATTACTTTTGCTTTCATCTTTCCTGCCTCTTGACTGTCTTCTAAATTGCCAGTTCTTGAAATTTATGCCCTACATTCTGGAAGAATTTTTTTTTTTTTTTTTTTTTTTGGACAGAGTTTCTCTCTTGTTGCCCAGGCTGGAGTGCAATGGCGCAGTCTTGGCTCACTGCAACCTCCACCTCCTGGGTTCAAGCTATTCTCCTGCCTCAGCCTCCCAGGTAGTTGGGATTACAGGCATGCGCCACCATGCCCAGCTAATTTTGTATTTTTAGTAGAGACGGGGTTTCTCCATGTTAGTCAGGCTAGTCTTGAACTCCCAACCTCAGGTGATCCGCCTGCCTCCACCTCCCAAACCGCTGGGATTACAGGCATGAGCCACCATGCCCAGCAGAAGAATGCTTTATAGTTACTCTTCTCTTCATTTTCAAGACATATTTTTGGTCTCTAGATTTTGACTGGTGATTTTTCTCTTATCTTTACAGTGGAAGAATTCGTTTTTCCAGCATGAACAGCCAAAATGTGAACAGTGGCTTATTAGTGACCCCCTCATTTACTACCACCTCTAGCATTTCCAACTAAAACTCCTGAGCTTCATCGATATAGGTAAAAAGTTTCTGATGATGATACACAAATGACCTTTTTACAACCCTTTTACATGTTTTGGATTATTTCTTTCTAGAATAGGAAAGAGGAAGTCATCAGATGTAATCAGGATACCATCTTTGTCACAAAAGATTCCATTTATTTTTTCTAGACTGTGATGAAAGAAACTTTGTATTTGTTTCTCACTTAAGAAAAATAAATTTTTTAAGAAAGAAAAATTGGACATACTCAACTTCCTTCCTTACAGAGAAATAGGAAAGTTATTTAAATTTCAACATTCTTATGAAAAGAGCTTTTTTGGGAGGGATAAATTTTTTACTTACTTTCCCCCACTAAAAACATTTTGAAATACATTCCTTGAAACCATCTTTAACAGTCCTGAATTTACTATGAACTTCTGTGTCCAACTGCCCAAACAAGGACAGGGAAATATGCCCATGAAAGTTAACCTCTGCTGAAAACAACCATGAGGTAGAAAAAACAATGGAAACATCTGTATTTTATCCTGACAATATGTTCTCTCTTATTCTGGAAGCACAGGATGTCTTTACTCTGTCAGCTGCAAAAATATTATCTCTCTGCAGGAATGAAATAAGTGTGGAATATATATTATGCTACCACATTACATGCATACCTAAGCAGAAAACAAAGAAAATAGCCATTTAATATATAACTTAGTTTTGCCTCCAGGGACAGATAAAAATTTTTATTATAATACCTAAATGGTACAGTCCATAAATATACATGGGAAATGTGATAGGGCGAAGTCAGGCTCTTTTGGCTAGATACTTGTGGCTAAAAATTTATCATCTGACCCTCATCCTAATCTTTCCTTCAAATAGACATAAAGTAGGCTATATTTTTTGTGAGGTCCAGGAATCTGGGGGCAATGGAGATCAAAACCTATCACCATTTTTTAGCAAACAATTCATTTTTAAACGTCTGTGGAAAATAACTATTGGCTGATATCTTTCAGTTCCATTTCAAACGTTTTACCTTATGCAGTTTACCTAATAAACAATCAAGTTACTAAAAAAAAATAAAAAACAGTAACTAAGTTGATAATTTAATAACTTCGGATGATTCTGAAGGCTTAGTTGTGTTTACCCTTTTTGAAATCAATAACTTTTCATTTGGAATTTTAAATCCACTTTAATGAGCATTCTGCTAGCAGCAGTTTAAGATCCGAACCTATACAAACAAAAGTAATAGAGGATTTTACCTAGATTACAATTTATACTTACCTTTTGCAGACCACATCACTGATTTGAATGTATAAATCCCTGCAATTTCATTATATATGCCTCTTAAAATTTTTTAATGCTTTTAACCAGAGAAGGGGTTATATAGGAAGAGTATTCCCAATGTAAGAAGTCTTAATGTTGCTCAGATATTTGCAACATGACTGACATGGTTCTTCTAGTACTGGTGCTGTCTTTGGAAGCTTTTACAGAGCAACGACATGACTTCCTTATAGGCAGTAAATGAGAAACATCCTATGATAATGCCACTGGCTTTCTACATAAGCTGCCTGTTGTATGTCTTATCAAATTGAAGCATTTGTCAACATACAAACCTTGTTTCTTTGTATCTTCACATTCATTCACTGATTTCATGCTGACAGTGTGTTCTGCATTGTTCCCCTCCCTGTACGTAACCTTTTGGGGTCATGTAATCTATCCCTATAAAACTAAGTGGAAGCATCTCCCATAAACAAGGAGCTATATCTACTGTTTCTAAAATCCACTCTCTGGCACCATACCATAGGGACCCAAGCAGCTCTGGAGTCTCCAGAGGGTGCTCAAGAGGGAAATTATAGCCTTTGGGCTCCTCAGTGCCTCCCTGTGAGATGCTGTGCTGTCTTGCACTGTAGCTTCCTGGAAGCATTTTATAGCTATCACACCCTAATGTACCAAAACTGTACAATCCCCTCAAAATTTATGAAATTCTTCATAAAAAGTGATTATTTCACCCTCTGTTATAGATCTACTTTCCACAGAAGCTCAAAAAAGTAATTTTTAATGGCTAAAACCACAATTACTTTTGCACCAAACTAATAGTCCTTGAACCATGGTGGAACACATAGCACCAAGTAATGCCTCCCCATTTTGCCCCTCTCCCAGCAGTCTTGTAACAAATCCTCTCCTTAAGCCCCCCACCAAAAAATCATATCACATAAATTGACACCCAGGCACAATCCAAACCCCAGTTTAGGCTCAGCTGGAGCCTTTTACCCCATCTGTAAATATCCAAAATTCACCCTATATCAATGAATAACTTACTGTGTTGCTTCATGAACATTCCTTTGTTACCTATAAGAAGAGAGCTTACCTGAGAATGACAGTAGCACAGGGCAAAGCAAGCCAGGAGATGAAGAGACACCCCTATCAACCTCATCTGAGTCCCTGAAACCAACCTCCACCTTTGCTTTCCACAGTTATATGTGGCAGTAAATTCCCTTTGTTGCTTAAGTTAACTTGAGTTTGGTTATATGTCACTTGCAACTGAAATAATCTTGACAAATACACTAATAATTATCAAATTTTATTGGGTTATATAAATATCAGTGCCTCGGGAACTTGAAACAACAAATCCCAGAGATGTGCAACCATAAACACTATATAGCCTGATGAGTGATTTAATTAAATATGTACATATAGATCATTGCCCAAGCCACATATATAAAAATAAGGAGAGATAAATCTGAAGGAGAAGGAAAAATCTTTTGCATTTTGACACAACTTATTAAGCAGAAGACATCTGCCCAATGTCTAGGTCTGGAAAGATAAATTATTCCATTTTATGTTGTTATTAAATTGTATTACTCTTCATTAAAGTTAAATGCATTTGGAGGAATTAAGCTTATCAAAAATTTGGCAGTGTAATATAAGTGATGATTCTTTGTTTATTTGACAACATCCTCCTGTGAGTTGATTCACAATTTTAATTTTAGAAAACAATATTTCCTTCATAGGGGCTGACAGAATGATGTGAACTGCTGCATCATTTTGCATGAAGTCATATTGATTGTGAAAGGAAACAGAAGCCAAGTGACTTAACCAATTTTTCAAGGAGCATTATGACAATAATGTTTCCATATTGTCAGAGGGGATCACATCAATTTAAGAACTAAAATTCAGCTTCAGGAGACAATCACCTGTCCTTTTGAAGATAAGTACAAAGGAATTCTATGAAGATAAAAATTCTAAATAATGTTAGTGAAAAAATAGTTTAAAATGTATGAAATTATGTGTCGATATCAAGCACCTTCTATGGATACAATGATGAGCAAAACAGAGACATCAGAGAGCTTTCAACCTAGAGAAAGGCATTAGCCAATCACAGAGAATTATAATTCCAACTAGGATGTTACCAGAGAAATGGACCTGCTACCAGGCCCATGCTGGGGCTTCATGCTAAGCAAATAGACCAGGGAAGGATTTCATAAAGAAGTGATATTGAACTGATATTTAAAGAATGAATAAGCCCTGACTTGATAAAGAGGGAAAACAGCATTCTGGTCTGAGGGACAAGCCTCTACATAGGTGTAGAGAAGACTGGGGCAAGAATAAGAGACCTAAAACTGCCCTGAGGCCAGAACCCAGGGAAAGGAGCCCGTGAGTGAGGAGTTTCCTCCTAAAATACTCGATAGACTTTGAATGGTTTCAGGCAGGGCTTGTGTGATCAGTTTTGCATTTTAAAAAACATCACCTTGGCTTCAGGCTGGATAATAAATGGGGGATGGGGTCAGGGTCCAGGCAAGGGAAAATAGTAGCTGGGTCTGGGTAGAAGTAGGGGTGAGGGTAAGACACAGGTAGAGAAGTCATCTGTCATGGCAGCTTATCCTCATCAAACATTTATTGAGAGTCAGCAGCAGGAAATCTGACTAAATCATTCCTTTTTAAAAACTCTTTATTGGGCAAAAATCTCAAACACCTCAAAGAGTAGACAGAATAATCTAATGAACCCCTATATGCTCAACCCTAAGCGCCAACAACAATCAATGCTGGCCTAATCTTGCCTGATCTATATTCCCAATCTTTCTCTACTCCCAGATATATTTTTAAATTATGAACATTTCAAACCTTCAGAAAAGTCATGAGAGTACTACAACAATCATCCATTTAACATTCATTTAGATCCACTGTTAACATTTTGTTAACTTTATATAAAGTATATACATGTAAAACTGTGTGTGTGTGTGTATATATATATAATATATATACATATATACTGTGCATATTCTCTCTCTCCCGTGTGTGTGTGTGTGTGTGTGTGTCTTCCATCATCTATCCCCTAAGAGCAAAGGCATTCTCTTATACAACCAGCATATAATTATTGCTCAGGAACTTTAACATTATCTAATATACAGTCCAAATTCAAAATTTCCCATGTGTTCCAATAACATCCTGTATAGCTGTTTTTTCCCCCCGATCCAGGATCCAAATAATGCTCATGCATTTATTTTGTTATCCTGTCTCTTTAGTCTCCATCAATCTCAAGCGTTCCTCAGCGTTTGTGTCTTTCATGACATTGATGCCTGTGAAGGGTCCTGGCCAGCGGCTTTGCAGGATGTCCTTTAATGTGTGTTTGTCTGATTGTTTACTCATGATTAGATTGAGGTGAAACATTTTGGCAGTACTATCGCATAGGTGATGTTTGTCCTTCTCAATATATCACCTCAGGAGCCACATGATGTCAGTTGTACCATTACTGATGATGATTCTTTCACTTTTCTAACCTATTGAGTTCATATCCTATAGACATAATCCATTACTTTGGAAACCAGACAAGGACTGCAAAATATAATTTCTATTTCCTCATGAGCCATCTTAATACCAAGAGACATTTACACAGATCATTTATACAGACAAAACTTTATTGGTTGTATTCACAAAAGGTGGTTATAGATCATAAATAGACACGGATGGGGGATGAATATCTTACAGCAATTAGAAGATATTAGTAAGTTTGGGAATTAGAATCTGGAGAAGAAGTGAAGTGTGGAGGTGAAGCACATCACCTCAGGAGCCAGACCGCCCTGCCACTTCCCACCCGTGTGACTTTGGGCAAGTTACTTAACCTTTCTCTGTCCACATCTGTAACATGGGATGTCACAGAACTCTTCCTATATGGCTGGTGTCAACACTGGGTTGCTACATGAGCAGTGCCTGGCATACCACAAGCTGTCAATGAGATGATGATGATGATGGTAATGTTTCCAGAGAAGGACCACTAACCTCCATGTGTTGACTAAAGGAAGACCTTGGTTTTTTTTAATATATAAAAAATATTGTCTGAGGCCAGGCATGGTGGCTCACACCTGTAATCCCAGAAATTTGGGAACCTGAGGTGGGTAGACCACTTGAGTTCAGGAGTTCGAGACCAGCCTGGACAACATGGCAAAGCCCCGTCTCTACTAAAAATACAGAAATTAGCTGGGTGTGGTGGTGCATGTCTGTAGTCCCAGCTACTCGGGAGGCTGAGGCAGGAGAATTGCTTGAACCCGGGAGGTGGAGGTTGCAGTGAGCCAAGATTGCACCATTGCACTCCAGCCTGAGTGACAGAGCAAGACTCCATCTCAGTATATACATATATATATATATATATATATATATAGTCTGAAGTTTATACCCTGTTAAAAACATAATATGGTAAAATGTCAACACATTTGTATAAAATCATCAACATCATTTAATGAGAACTACATAGGGTAAAAGAGTTTGATTTTAACAGTTAGATGACTAGCATTAACATTTCCCAAATATTCAGTAGAAGACACCATAGGGTAGAAACATCTAGATGACAGAAATAGAGGAAGGGAGCAGGGAGAAGCAAGGGAAGGGCAAAGAGGTGGAGGGAGAGGGAAAGTCCCACATCCCTGGCCCTGAGTCCTCAAATCTCACCCTGCCCAGGACTTAAAATTACTGCCCTTTCTACCACTCACAGGCTTGCTTCCCTAAACAGTCCCGTCTGGGCTTCTTCCTGCTGTAGGATTTAAAAATCCAGGCTTTCATTATTGTCTCCCCAACTCAGCCTACCTACCATACCCAAAACAAAACACACATAGCATGTTTTCTTTTTCTTCTTCTTCTCTTATTTTTCAGTGAAGTCCCACCATTTATCAAAGTTAAATAACTTTTTTTTATTTTTTTGGAGACAGAGTCTAGCTCTGTTGCCCAGGCTGGAGTACAGTGGTGTGATCTCAGCTTACTCTAACATCTGCCTCCTGGGTTCAAGTGATTCTCCTGCCTCAGCCTCCCAAGTAGCTGGGATTACAGGCACCCACCACCACGCCCAGCTAGTTTTGTATTTTTCGTATAGACAGGGTTTCACTGTGTTGGCCAGGCTGGTCTTGAACTCGTGACCTCGTGATCTACCCACCTTGGCCTCCCAGTGCTGGGATTACAATCATGAGCCACCACGCCTGGCCGAAGTTAAATAACTTCTACAACAGGCATGAATTTTACAGTCCCAAAACCCAGATGTGCAAACATAAAACCCCCCTTTTTTTTTAAACTGACTTAGATCACAAGACCCACTTCCACAAATGGAAAAATATCTTACTGCCAATTCAAGGAAAACGCAGACATTTCTGGGATTTCTTTCTTAGTTTCTTTGGGTAAATAGGAAGTCAATATGGAATTCATACTCTCTCTTATTTCCTTCTGTTCTCTCCATCACTCCCTAAATCTGGGGGCAACAGGTACAGCAGCTTGAGCTGCAGAAAAGAAAGAAAGGATTCTCTCAGTTCTCTCAAGGAGACTGTCTAGAACAGCAGACTGTTCTAATCTTGATTACAAATAATCAAGTAAATGCCCAATTGTAATATAGGTAAGTTTCCCAAAAATGTTTTGGGAGTACAGAGCAAGTATAAAGAAGCATAAACTCAGTTCAAAGGGCCAGAGAAGCTTCCAAGAGGAGGCAGTTTTTAAGTTTTATCTTAAAGAGTGAGATGGAGACAGTAAGTTTAAGAAGACAGGGAAGGATATCTCAGAAAGCATTTGCTAAGGCATGGAATAGTGGGAGAGGGGGACGTCCTTGGGAAATAGAAGTAGTTCTGTCCAGCTGGAGCACAGGGCATGCTCAGAATACTGGGTAGGAGATGAGTCTAGAGAGATGAACACACTGTACATCAAGCCAAAGGATTTGGAGTGTCTTCTCTAGACCAGGGCTTGGCAAACTGTACATGGAGTCCAAATATAGCCTGGTTTTGTAAACAAAGTTGAACTGAACACAGCCATACTCATTTGTTTACATACTGTCTTCAGCTGCCTTCATGCTTCAACATCAGAGTTCAGTAGTTATGGCAGAGTGTATATGGCCACCAAAGCCTAGTATATTTACTATCCAGCTCTTTACCTTAAAAGTTTGCTAGCTGGGCCTGGTGGCTCACGCCTGTAATCCCAGCACTTTGGGAGGCTGAGGTGGGCAGATCATAAGGTCAAGAGATGGAGACCATCCTGGCCAACATGGTGAAACCCCATCTCTACTAAAAATACAAAAATTAGCTGGGCATGGTGGCGCATGCCTGTAGTCCCAGCTACTTGGGAGGCTGAGGCAAGAGAATCACTTGAACCCTGGAGGCAGAGGTTGGAGTGAGCCGAGATCGCACCCCTGTACTCCAGCCTGGTGACAGAGCGAGACTCTGTCTCAAAAAAAAAAAAGTTTGCCGACCCTGGGCTAACCCACTTCAGTAATATATGCACCCTCTTTAAAAGGATAAATTATCCTAGAGCCAAAACTCCACTTAAGTATTGTTAGTATATTGTTATTTAGATATAAAATTAAGTGCAAGCATCTTATGCTTATAGCTCTTTTGCAACTATAAAAATGTGTATAAACTAACAAAAACAATACAATTCAAATTAATTTATTAATTCAATGTGAATGATGACATCACTTGTATGGAGACAGATTTCCATGCAGGAGACAGATTTGGTGCAGGTACCAAAATCAATTGTCAGTACTCAGCTCCAAGGAAGACATTGAGGTGATCCACAATTGTTCATGTTTTAAAATATCATCCAAATGAAAACACAATAATTTAAAAATTACCGCAGAGAGCTGCAGATTCTGGATGACATGCAGTTACTGAAGAAATCTAACAGACAGCTATTCATATGGCAACAAATAGCTAAAAACAACTAGTCCAAACTAGGTGAACCCAAGGGGTAGCAATGGATTAGAGAGAAGAGGACACATTTGAGAATATTCAGTACACTATCTGGACAAAACGTTAAACATCAAATGGTTGTGGGGAGGAAGAAACATAAGGGAAGATTCAGGAATGACTCACAGGTTTCTGGCGTGGGCATGTGTGCTCACCGAGGTGAATAAACACAAAGGAGGTAAAAGCTTGGGAGAGAAAGACACTAAGATCCCTTGGGTATGTTGAATTTAAGGCATCTGTGAAACTAGTTCTTATTCTGAATAAAGTTGGATGTATAGGACAATGCAGTTATAAGCAATAACTGGCTCATAAAGATATGCAAGTTGGAGGCCAGGCACGGTGGCTCACACCTGTAATCCCAGCACTTTGGGAGGCCAAGGCGGGTGGATTGCCTGAGGTGAGATGTTCGCAACCAGTCTGGCCAACATGGTAAAACCCTATCTCTAGTAAAAATACAAAAAAATTAGCTGGGCATGGTGGCATGTGCCTGTAATCCCAGCTACTCGGCAGGCTGAGGCAGGGGAATTGCTTGAACCAGGGAGGTGGAGGTTGCAGTGAGCCGAGATTGTGCCACTGCACTCCAGCCTGGGTGACAGAGTGGGACTCCATCTCAAAAAAAGAAAAAAAAAAGATATGGAAGTCGGAAATAAGTTGTTATTGAACTACCAATATAGATGAGATGATAGCCCACATAGAAAAGTAAAAAGTGAGAGAAGAAAGCACTAAAAGACACTTAACAAAGAACTGGCCATTATAGGGAGCTTTCTAAATAACTACATTTATGAATCCCTAAATATAATCAATTCAGTATGATCTATGTGAATGGAGGGAAATTATAATATGCATAATATGAGATACCAATACAAAAGTTATTTCTTTTTGGTGGATTCATTTTGGTGGATGCATAGAGGAGAGATGCATTGATAGAAGATTTATTTATGTTCGCTAAAATTTGGTTTGCTCTCCCAGGAGGCACATTAACTTGGATAAAAGGACAAAATGGTACAGAATGTGGCAGTCACTGTTAGTTGTCTATTCAATATCCATTTCTTCTTTACAAACCAACCTGAATTTTTCTCAGTGGCAATGTGCCTAGCTGAAAACTTTATTTCCCCGCCCACTCTGCACCTATGAATGGCCATGGAACACAGTTCTGGCCAATGAAATACAAGTGAAAGTCAAAGGATGAAACTTCTGTGGAAGCTCTTTAAAAGGCACATAGACTCAAGTGACTGGATGCTTTGTGCATACCTTCTTCCTTCCTAGATACGTCGTGTTGGAGGTGGAGCCACAATATTGTGACCACCAGGCCCCAAAAGCATGGTAAGGATTACTGAGCGTAAATACAGGAGGATCCTGGGGGCTTCACAAATCCTCAGTATGAGCCCTGACTCTGCTTCCAGATGTAAATAAGAATAACTGGATCCCTAATTTTTTAAGTCACTTTTTTTCTGGGTTTCTGTTACTTGAGGCCTAGTGAATTTCTCCCTACACAGAAGGCCTATTTGAAAATGGTCTCAGCTAAAAAATCCCCACAGATAGCTTTCAAAGTTAATGTAATGTCCAGGAATAAATGAAAAGTTGATTCCCACCTAGATGCAACAGGAAACCTCTCAACCCTATTACTAGGGCCACCTGCTTCAGCCTTGATTAAATGAAGTGAAGGAAAAAAGGAAGTGGGCAGCCCAGAGTTAAGCTGGCCATGACAAATGAGTTCCCCGTAAGACTGTATCCTCCAAATCTCCAATTTCTAGCATCCTCTACTGTGCTTTCTTTTTGCTTTTCATCTTTCTTTCCATTCTTAATCTAATGGGAAAAAAAGTGAATAATAAAGTATGAATACTATTATTCATTAACCTTCAGTGCCTTCTCACTGTCCACCCAGTTAAGCATATGAAGGATGATTTATTGAATTATTAATTTGTGCTTTTTATTGCCAGTGTTTTCGTCTCCTATTCCAAGCAAGTAGCCAGGCTAATTGCCGCCTTACTTCAGGGAAGTTTGTGGCAGAAGCTTGAAAGCAAATGACCTACTACACCTGCTTGTGTCCTGGTCTTCAAGAGCTTGGGTTCCTGAAGTGGATTATGCTGGAGGAACACAGGTAGAAGCAGAAGTAACAAAGGAGAGAAGGAGACTGCCCTACTGCCCTATACCAGGAAGGTGTGGTGGTTTCCACAATCATCAAGGGGCCTGTGTCCTACTTCTAGCAGAACCTGGGGAAGAAGACAAGGACTCTGCGGGGCCTAACTGTGTGGTGAAGCTAGGGAGGCTGTACCCTTGGCAACAGGGCTTCCATTGTGAAGAAAGATGCCTGCAGGCCAAGAAGAGCAGAGAAACAGAGTCACTGCCATTCAACAGTTCATGACAACTTCAACAATAGGGCCACCATAATGAGCCAAAAATTAGGAGCAATTCTCCTGTGTTTTAAGGAACCAAAAAGTCTCTGAGAGACTGAAGAAGAGAGAACACCCAAATGACAGATTAAATTTACCTCCAGCAAGGTGGGATTAAGGCTCACAGAAACATCCAGCACACTCTACTCACATCTACTGGGGTCCAAGGCCTCAACAGCACAGTCTCCTCAACCTGCTGCTCCAGACATTTCGCTTTTCTTCCTCTGCTTGAATCCTACAATTGCGATGCTTTCCTGCCTCTGTGTTTGCTTGGAATTTTTTGTCCTTTGGCAATTTAATGCATGTATTCATCCATTTAATAATAAGTGCCCATCTTTTCTATCTTCAAATACTTGCCCTTCATAAGGTTCTCCCTGACCCCTCTGAAAAGCCATAATTTCCTCCTTTACATCTCCAAGTTTTGTACTTCTCTTGGGACATTTACCCTGTACTACTTTTTGTTACCATTTCACATCTGCTCCCCCTAACATCTTAAACATTTATTGAACATCTACTAAGCATCCTAAAGACAGTGACTGTTTCCCAAGTACCTAGCATAACACCATATGCCATTGACCTTAGGACACTAAACTGAACAGAGCACAGAGCCTGCCCTCAAAGTTCTCAAAGTCTATGTATCATGCTCAGAGATCACAGGATTGTATGTAGTAGCTTCTCAGCCTTTGTTGATCTTGATTGTCAGCATTTTAAAGCTCCATTCAGCTACTTATATAAAATTTAAGCAAAATGAGGAAGATAATTTCATTGGAGAGAAAGCTTCTGGATGCTTCAGAATATGCCACCTCACCTGAATGGTAACCATTACACTTGTAAATAAGATAAAATAGCAAGAAAAATATAAACATATGCTTTGATTATTTCCTTTTTGAAAATCAATAAGATCATTTTTATTTTCAAAGAAAATGTGCAAATAAAAATATTGTTACCGCTTATTTGAAATCCATGAAAAATGCTGAGGTGAAGGAACTGTTGTCCAAAAACTGCTTTCTCTTCCTGGGCTTACTTCCTTTGCCTTCATTGTTTTCTGCTGCCACTGCTGCTTTGGAATTTGCTGTTATGTGTAATAAACTCCATCACAGTGTCTGTGGATAAATCAAGAAATATTCACTGGAGATCTTATCACAGGCCACAGTCCAGACTTAATCCCTGCTCTCCCTTCCCACGCTTCTCAGTCTGTTTAGGCTCTCTCTCTTCTTCCAAATTCTCCATTCTCCTGATTCTATTAGCCTTTGGAGGCGACCTTTCTGTTTTCCGTCTCCCAAGTATGTCACACACCTATATCACAGTGGGCTAATGAAGGAAGGGGCACTGGCCAGGAATCAAGAAGCCTAAGTTCATTTGGTCATTTATTCAATCAACAAATATTTTTGAGTATTTTCTATGTACCAGGCCTTGGTCTAAGCCTTGGAAAGTGGTAATGAACAACATAGTGAAATCCCCAGCTTACATTCTAGTGGATAAAGATAAGTATACAGATTATCAGGAAGATTATAGATGGTGATAAATGCTATGAAGAAAATAAAGGGGTTGATGTGATAGAGTAATTTTACAGGGTCACTTGGAGTGCAGCTGTCAGGGAAGGCTTTTCTGCCATTTAAGCAGAGACCTGATGGATGGGAAGGTGCTAACCAGATTCCAAGAAAGAGTGTTTCTGGCATCACATCCCTAATATGCCCAAGACACAGGAAGGAGGCCATGTGGCAACAGCAGGGAGCAGGAAGAAGAGAGGGACCCTAGCAAGATCAGCAGAAAAGGATGAGCTCATGGCGGATCTAGCAGCCATGCTGAGGAGTTTCGATTTTAATCTAAGAGTATGAGATTTATTTGATGTGCTTTAAGCAGAGGAACGAAACCATTTCATTTTTGTAAACATCACGATGACTACAGGGTGAAGAGTGGAATTAGAAATATCAGTTAGGAGATTACTGCATAAACTCAGGAGAGAGAAGGGGAGGATTCAGTTCTTTAGAGCTGAAGCTTATAGGAGTTACAAATGGATCCCGTGTAAGAGGTAGCGGGGAGTCACCAAGATAGTGTCCAGATTTGGGCTAAAAGGCTTGGGTGGATGGTGGGTGCCCTTCACTGACACAGGACAGCATTCCAAGCCTGCCTTGCCCAACTCTGGGCAATTTTGCCTCTTCAACTTTGAAATAAAGGCGCTGAAAGGGACTGAATAAGTGGCCCCAGGCACTTTTCCAGCACTAAAATACCACAGTTCTATTGGGTTATTAGGACACAAATATGTTTTTCTTGCTTCCCATTAAGAAAATAACACAAGATTTAAAATGACAGAGGCTGAGATTCAAATCAAAGATCCACAAACCCACGTGGTATTGGCAAACAGATTCCACGTGCCTCAGTCTCCCCATCTGCAAAATGGAATCACAAAACAGGCCTGCCTCACTGTGCTGCTGGGAGGGATACATAATATATGTAAGGAGCCTGGAATATAAGCGTTCTTGGTCAGTCCCACATTCTCCTTTCCTGACAGACCCAACAATTGTTTATTTTCTTTCTTTCATTCATCTCACTTTCTAAGTCTCTTGGCTCTAGGACTTTTCTCCAAGGATGAACTAAGATCTGGGACTCCCAGAGCAGATTTCACTTGTGTCCTTCCCTCCCTGGGGTGGTGGCTTAGTCCTGGACCTCTCTGCCTTCCCGCTTGGATGTAGACCATTTAAAGGGTGAGCGCCATGCAGTTAGCTTCAAGCCTGGGGACACCGGGGTTTCAACACCAGGGTTTTAATATCGGAGCTTAATTTTGACGCATACTTTTCCCTGCCTTCCAGCTCCACCCCTTTCCCTGATCAATGGGGCTAGGAAGGGGAAAAAGTGAACAGCAAAAACCAGTCCTGAGAAGAAAATGGGATGGAATGGCTGCTGATGAGAGAGATCTCATCCCCTGAAATCCCACCAATACGCTTTTTTGCTGCCGATGGCCATAGTACTTCACACTTGGGGAACGACATGGACAAACTACAAGGGATATTACAGTCTCATCTGCTGCCTAAAACTAAATTACCAAAAACTAAAATTTTAGATGCCATAAAAATTCACTGATGAACTCTTTCGTTTTTCTTATTGATGCCTCTCTTTTTCATTTATCTTAATTGCCCATTTTTGCTTTCAGGAATAAAGCCAAAAAAAACCAGAATTCTCCAAGTGTCAAGCAAAAACACATACTTTGCACACGTTTCTCGAGGTCCAGCCCGAAAGCCTGCGCCCTGGGCGTCCCTGCTTCGGCCGCTAGAGGGGGGTGCGCTGCTCGCTCCCCTCCCTCCACCTCCCGCGTAGCCTGCGGGCCCCTGGCGGCCCAGGGCATGGGGCAGAGACGCCATGCCGGCTGATACACACGCCCAGAGGAGGTGAGGGAGGAAGCCACTTGAAAATAAACAGGTGCCGTAAAGGGCATAGGTAGCTTGCCCGGGTTTCCTGCTTCCTGGTCGCTCGCGCTCGCCTCCCCGCCGCCTCGCCTCCCCTCGAGCAGCCTCCGCACCCCGTTCTTTCACTCCTCGGCGAGTGAGCTCCTGGCAGCCTCACCCTTTTGCACATGACGCGTCTCCCCGGGTCTCCCGCAGGCAGGCCTCGCTCCTCCCTCCGCCAGGCCTGCCCGGGAGGCCTCGACCCGGCGAGGTGACCCGCCCCAGGGTCGCCAGCGCGAGGACGAGGCTGGCGGTGCGCTGCTTCCTCAGAGCCGCTTCCTCAGAGCCGGCTGCGGCGGGCCCGGGCGGGAACCACGGAGCCCAGTGCACCAGCCTCCTCGGTGCTACCGCGGGACACAGAGGAAACAGGAACAGCTGGTTTCTGTGGGCAGGCCCCGGGCTGGAACTAGAGCCAGGGTAAGGGAAGCAATAATAACATCTCACATTTGCAAGAGGGCTTTATGCTTTCCAAAACGCACTCACAAATACTCTGGCTTATGTTACTTCCTGTAAGGTGCGCAAGTATTAGGGACCCCTTTTTACAAGTGAGAAAACTGAGCCCATAGGAAGGTTAAGCATTAGTGACAGAGCTGGACTGGACTCCAACGCCACGGTGAGAGGTTTGCCCAAACATCCCTGACCTGTGTAACATCTGTCAGGAGCTTAGCGCGATGAAGATCAGATGACTCAGCGGCTCCAAAGCTTGAGAGCCCTTACTGTGGCCCTTTACTGTGTCCAGGTGCGGCCGGCGGGGGACAGGGAAAGAGATCACAGCGAAGACCCAGAAGAAACAAAAGGCAAGCGAATGTAAGAGCTTCACCACCTTCCCACTCCAGGACGGTGGACAACAAGAGGTTTGAAAGCTGTGATGTCCTCACTGTCTTCCTTCCCTCTCATGGAATGAAAAGTCGTTTTTGCCAGAATATTATACCTGCAAGATCTCACGGGGAGGAGACTGCAGCCCACCCGCTGGAAATTTTTGCCTACAGAAAGCTTCCGTTTTTTTGCAACCCAAAGACAGACTTTTATAGCCTCTCCAACTCCCCTTGAATTTTTAAGAGAGAGAAAGAAAAGCCCCAAAGTGAAAGATAGTGGTCATTTATGCCTTGGAAAGATAAACGGGTGTTTTAGTTTTGTTTTTAAATGAATTTTCCTTTTCTAAAGAATTTCAAAAAATTAGTGGGAGTTGAGGTGAGGCATGTGTTTTATATTTTTATATCCACTTTAGTAGGTTTTAATATAACGTCTTGAGTCCCTTTTGAATTTCTTTACGACCCAGGTCAAGCTGCCCTGATTCAGGTTCCACGCAGCTAAAAATTAAGTTGTAGCTTCCATCCATGTCACAAATATGTAAGCTGGGGAGGTAACCTACTATCAGGCCATATTTACAGAATGGCTAAAAAACTAAGCTAAACTTCTCGAAGATGTCAATACCTAAGTGTCTTTGGGATACTTCCTGAAACTACCTGTGAGAATCTGTTCATTTTTTCTTTTAATTAGGGCTTTATTTTACTGAAAAAAAAAATAACTTGAATGAAGAGAGCCAAAGTACATGGTGATGTGAGTGTGAGTCATGGAACTTGTTCTTTTTTCTGAATAATTATTTCACTTAAGAAGGCATCCAGATACATCCAGATAATTTGACTATTTGCCGACCTCTTGGATGTACCATAGATTCTTATGCACTGGATCCTTGAAGACTTAACGCTTCAGGATGGCATGCTGGGCACACAAGTTCACTTCCCCCTTGCAAAGCCACATGACATTTACGGTAAAGAAATAAGGCAGAAATAAAGCCATGACACTACTGTGACCAGAAGGAAGACCATCCGAGAGAAATATACTTTTGTGAAGTTCTTGGCAAGAAGAAAGAGGAGAGGCCCAGGCCGGGCGCTGTAGCTCAGGCCTGTAGTCCCAGCACTTTGGGAGGCCAAGGCGGATGGATTACAAGGTCAGGAGATCGAGACCATCCTTGCTAACACGGTGAAACCCCGTCTCTACTAAAAGTACAAAAAATTAGCCGGGCATGGTGGTGGGCGCCTGTAGTCCCAGCTATTGGGGAGGCTAAGGCAGGAGAATGGCGTGAACCCAGGAGGTGGAGCTTGTAGTGAGCCGAGATCATGCCACTGCACTCCAGCCTGGGCAACACTGCAAGACTCCGTCTCAAAAAAAAAAAAAAAAAGAAAAGATAAGATAAATAAAATTGATAATTTGACTATTTGCCAACCTCTTGGATGTACCATAGATTCTTATGCATTGGATCCTTGAAGACTTACACTTCAGGATGGCATGCCGGGCACACAAGTTCACTTCCCCCTTGCGAAGCCACATGACATTTATGGTAAAGAAATAAGGCAGAAATAAAGTCATGACACTACTGTGACCAGTGCAGTGGCATGACCATAACTCACTGCAGCCTCAAATTCCTGGGCTCAAGGGATCCTCCTACCTCAGCCTACTATGGAGTAGCTGAGACTACAGGCACGTGCCACCATGCTTATCTAATTTTTTTTTTAAGTACTGGTAGAGATGGGTACCTTGCTTTGTTGCCCAGGCTAGTCTTAAACTCCAGGCCTCAAACCATGCTCCCACCCCAGCCTCCTGAAGCACCAGGATTACAGGCATGAGCCACTGCATCAAGCCCAAAAGAGGCTTCTTATAAAAAAGGAACAACCAGAAAACAAGAAAGGGTTACTGGAAATTAAAAATATGGCTAAGGTGCCTCGTTAGCTCAGTCGGTAGCACTTCAGTCTCATAAAAATATGGCTGCTAAAAAATTTTACCTGTAACACAAACACTGAAAAATGAAATCAAGGAAATCTACCAAAATGATGAGTAAAAAGAAATCAAAAGTATGAAACAAAAGTTATAATCAGAGAATCAATAGAAGTCCTATACCCGCCTAACAGAACTGTCAGAAGAAAGCTGAAAAAAAAATGTGCAGGAGAAAATCATTGAATAAACCATAGGTGAAGAACGGATAAACAAAATGTGGTATATACATACAATGAAATATTATCCAGTCACAAAAAGGAAAGGAGCTACATGCTACAACATGGATGAACCTTGACAACATTATGCTGAGTGAAAAAAACCAGGCACAAAGGCCACATATTGTATGATTCCATTTATATGAAAAGTCCAGAATAGGCAAAGCCATAGAGACAGAGAGTAAATTAGTGGTTTCCCGGGACTGCGGGAAAGGGGTAATGAGTGAGTGATTGCTAATGGGTGTGGGATTTCTTTTGGGGGTGATGAAAATGTTCTGAAGCTAGATTGTGGTGATGGTTGCACAGCTTTGTAAATATAAAAAAAAACCATTTCTTTGTATGCTTTAAAAGGGTGAATTTTATGGTGTGTGAATTATTTTATTTTTAACTAAAGAAAAAATAGTAGAAGAAAATCTCCAGAACTGAAAATAAAAAGATTGAAGGTTCTATATGAAGCAGAGTAAATATATAGATACTCTCAAATTCATTCTTGTGGAATTAAACACTAAAGAAGGGCAGGGAAAAATGCTAAAGAGTGTCAAGAAAAAAGTTACAGAAAAATTAAAATAAAATTGGCATCGAACTTCTCATTTGAAATACCACCAGAAGAAAATGGAACAATGCCTTTTTCACAGTTCTGTAGGAATATGTTATTGACCAAATTAGGATAGGAAATCAGACACCTAGGAAAATAATATCTTCTAAGAAAGTTTTTTTTCATTCAACAACAGTATAACTAAGAAGCTGATGTCTTTGTGATATCATGAAGAACACGTGTGTTTCTGTTTGCAACAAGAAAAATGTAAGACAATTAGCAATTTTGGATAAAAAAAAAAGTTTCAAGAACCAGTGTGTAAATATGAACAACTAAAGTGTGGCATGATTTTGAAGAAATTGAGTGTGAAGAAAGAGAATCCATTTGATCTCAATGCCTAGAACATGCTTCTATGACTAGTTTAGTGACATAGGATTACATTCCATTTTCTGGGGATTAAACCGCTTAATTCTGCATTTAATTATATATAATGTAAAAAATGTGAAAAGTGGCACTTATTGATTTAAAGCTATAAATGTAGCTGTAGAGGAAATGTAATACATGTGGGGAATAGTAGAAAATAAATTCTTTCAAAGTAGGGAAGGAATATATACTGTCTAAATAATGTGTTCAGTATAGAAGAATAGGCAAATTACCCTAAATTACAGTCTAACCATCAGAGGACTGAAACAGAAGCAATTAAAAGTAGTTGCCTCTGAGGAGGACACTGGGAGCTCGGAATAATACTTGTACTTGCTATTTAACACCATGATATATTTTTCAACATTTTGCTTTACCATATGCATGTATGACATAATTTTTTAAATTATACTTTAAGTTCTAGGTTAACTGTGCACAAAGTGCAGGTTTGTTACATAGGTATACACGTGCCATGTTGGTTTGCTGCACCCATCAACTCATCATTTACATTAGGTATTTCTCCTAAAGCTATCCCTCCCCCAGCCCTCCACCCCAACAGGCTCCAGTGTGTGATGTTCCCTGCCCTGTGTATGACATGAATTTTTTTAAGAGAGAAAGAACAATTTCCACGCTTGCAAATTGGCTGTATCATTAGAAATACTTCCAGCAGCAGCATACAGAAACCTTTACTAACAGTGGCTTGCATCATGACATTTGCTGTTTGTTTAAAAAGTGATCTAGAGGTAGGCAGAAGGAACTGACTGCAGTTGATTTGGTGGCTTGATGACATCAGCAAGGGCTCAGTTTCTTCCCATCTGTCTGCTCTGCCACCCAAAGTTCTGGCTATGGTCTCCACTCAAGAGCCCAACATAGCTGCTGGCTCCAGGAACCAGTTTTCTCACAGCCACATGCAGTCTCAGGAAGGAAATTACAGAAACAAAAAGGACTAACTTCCACATGATGATCACCTTTTATTTTCTTTTCTGGAAGCCACCATCCCTTCCTTCTCCAACCCATTCAGCTCCTTTCCATCCTTCTCTTGCATTTCATTGGCCGGAATTAGGTCACTTCCTCACCTCTGAACCAATCACAGGGAATTTAGTTCACCGGAACGGAAGCAGATCTATCATATCTCATCATCTGGAGCTGAGCACATTGCTCCCTGAACAAAATTGGTGTTCTTAATAAAGAAGAAGAGGGCATTGACTGTTAGGTAGGCAATAACTGGGTCTACCAGGCTGACTGACTGATTAACCAGCTACCATCCCTTATGAGACAATTGCCAGCCTGTCTGTCAGAGTCACAAAGCCTGGAATCTCTCACAACGAAAGGCTATACAATTCTGAGGCCTTGGTCCTATGTTAATTTAATGTGGATTAATCTTTTGAGTTAAAACCATTTAGTCATGTGTTGGCATCTGCAAATTAACACTGGCTTCTGGGGAGAAACTCTGGAGAAAAAAAAATCACATCACTGCATTTTTCAAAGGTTCAACATCAAAAATTTATCAAGTGTAAAAACCCAGTCTGTTTGATACTGTTAAAATGATTAATATTACAAATAGCTGCTAGAAACAAGGCACATCTGACAACCTGAAGGACTGGAAGGAGAGGCAAACATTTTCCTTTCTGAAGTAGGAAAAGTTAGTTTCATCATTTGCATTTTCCCTCCCTCATATCATTTTATGTCTCTGGCACATTTCCTAAATCAAAGACTTTCCTGGGGATTCTATTTATCAGACAGGTATTGGCTTGCTTTTCAGCAGCCCTATCATAGTTGATTTACTAATATACTCTATAGACTTTCTGCACAATCTATACAGCTAAGGCCCATAGTGCCTCATAATTCCCACCTATTTTAAGTGAAAGACTTAATGTGTAGATGGGATCTGACATATGAGTGCTGCTCACCAGTTCACTGTCAGAGCAGGTCTGAATAATTAGCACCAGCAGCTCTTCTTTGCAGTTATTAATACCTTATATCATAAATGTCAAGCATAGCACAAAGATGCAACTGGAAAACCTCCGAAGGGAAGGGAGCCCATAAATCATGAAGGTTTCACTCTATTTTTCTTCCATTTTACTATCAGAGAATAAACCCAGGGTGGTGAGATTTAAAATCCTGCCCGCCTCTTATTTATTACTTAGCATGGGGCCTTTCCTGAAGCTGGACCCTGGAGGAAGGGCTGATGGGAAGGAGACACCTCAGGCGGGGAGGGATAATGATGCATTCAGGGGTGAGGGGTAAGTGGAAAACAAAACCTCTCAGCAGCACTCCCGGACAGTTCTGTGCCCCTTACCCGTGTGGCTGTGTTGTGTACATTTGGGACTTAGAGGCTGGGAGATTGTACAGTACAGGCTATTGGAGGGGTTGCTTATAAAAAATCATAACCCCCTGCCCTACTCAGCGAAGAAAATATTCTCTTTTATGGTTGGAGAACAAGTGTGAGAATGAATGTTGTAATGTAATGTTCATAAATTTTAATGAACATGCTGAGGACACCAGGCCCTAAATAAACACCTCATTCAAACTAGGCCCTAGCTCTGCAGTTAGCAAGGCCACATCCAACCTCACCTCCAACAGTAGGTATCACTCTTCTAACTGCAATTTAATTTAATTTAATTTAATTTAGAGATGAGGAAGTCTGTACTGCTGAAAAAAACAAAAGCAAAAAACTATTCTATCCTAAGAACTTTGGCACTTTGGCTATTAGAAGGTTCCCACTATATTTAGCTGAGGTTAGTTTCTCTGAAACTCCTTTTGGTTCATCCTACTTCCCCTTCTAGGGTCCCATGGGGATAATTCTACCTTTGTTGTTGTTGTTGTTGTTGTTGTTGTTGTTGTTGTTGTTGTTGTTGTTTTTGAGACAGGATCTCACTCTGTCTCCCAGGCTGGAATGCAGTGGCACAATTAGGGCTCACTGCAGCCTCAACCTCCTAGGTTCAATCAGTCCTCCCACCTCAGGTTCCTAAGTAGCTGAGACTACAAGTGGGTGCCACCACACCTGGCTATTTTTTTTTTAATTTGGGATTTGAGGGTACATGTGAAGTTTTGTTACATAGATAAACATGTGTCACAGGGGTTTGTTGTACATGTTATTACATCACCTAGTTATTAAGCTTAGTACCCAATAGTTATCTTTTCTGCTCCTCTCCCTCCTCCCACCCTTCTCCCTCTGATAGGCCCCAGTGCCTGTCATTTCCTTTTTCATGTGCATAAGTTCTTATCACTTAGCTCCCACTTATAAGTGAGAACATGCAGTATTTGATTTTCTATTCCTGTGTTAGTTTGCTAAGGATGATAGCCTCCAGCTCTATCCATGTTCCCACAAAAGATATGATCTCATTTTTTTATGGCTGCATAATATTCCATGGTATATATGTACCACATTTTCTTGTCCAGTCTGTCATTGATGGGCATTTAGGTTGATTCCATATCTTTGCTGTTGTGAATAGTGTTGCAATGAACATTTGCATGCATGTGTCTTTATGGTAAAATGTGTTATATTCATCTGGGTATATATCTGGAGGACTTGCTGGGTCAAATGGTAGTTCTGCTTTTAGCTCTTTGAGGAATTGCCATACTGCTTTCCACGTGGCTGAACTAATTTACACTCCCACTGAAAATTTATGAGTTCCCTTTTCTCCACAACCTTGCCAGTGCCAGCATCTGTTGTTTTTGTTTTTGTTTTTGACTTTTTATTAATAGCCATTCTGACTAGTGTGAGATGGTATCTCATTATGGTTTTAATTTGCATTTCTCTAATGATCAGTGATATTGAGCTTTTTTTAATATGCTTGTTGGCCACATGTATGTCATCTTTTGAGAAGTGTCTCTTCATGTCCTTTGCCCAGTTTTTAATGAGGTTGTTTTTCTCTTGTACATTTGTTTAAGTTCCTTATATATGATGTTAGACCTTTGTCAGATGCATAGTTTGCAAATATTTTCTCCCATTCTGTAGGTTGTCTATGCACTCTAATAATAGTTTATTTTGCTGTGCAGAAGCTCTTTAGTTTAAGTGGGTCCCATTTGTCAATTTTTGCTTTTGTCGTGATTGCTTTTAGTGTCTTTGTCATGAAATCTTTGCCTGTTTCTAGGTCCAGGATGGTATTGCCTAGGTTGTCTTCCGTGTTTTTATAGTTTTGGGTTTTACATTTAAGTCTTTAATCCTTCTTGAGTTGATTTTTGTACGTGGTGTAAAGAAGGGGTCCAGTTTCAATCCTTTGCATATGGAGAGCCAATTATCCCTGCACCATTTATAAAATAGGGTATATTTTCCCATTGCTTTTTTTTGTCAGCTTTGTCAAAGATCAGATGGTTGTAGATGTGTGGCCTCATTTCTGGGCTCTCTATTCTGTTGCATTGGTCTATGTGCCTGTTTTTGTACCAGTACCATGCTGTTTTGGTCACTGTAGCCTTGTAGTATAGTTTGAAGTTGGGTAATGGGATGCCTCCAGCTTTGTTCTCTTTGCTTAGGATTGTCTTGGCTATTCAGGCTCTTTTTTGGTTCCATATAAATTTTTAAATAATTTTTTCTAGTTCTGTGATGAATGTTTTGGTAGTTTGATAGGAATAGCATTGAATCTGTAAATTGTTTTGGGCAGTATGGCCATTTTAATGATTCTGATTCTTCCTATCCATGAGCATGGGATGTTTTTTCCATTTGTTTGTGCCTTCTCTGAGTTTTTTGAGCAGTGTTTTGTAATTCTCATTGTAGAGATCCTTGACCTCCCTGATTAGGTGTATTCCTAGGTATTTTATTTTTTATGTGTAGCAATTGTGAGTAGGATTTTGATTTCTGATTTGTCTCTCAGTTTGGTTGTTGTTGGTATATAGGAATGCTTGTGATTTTTGTACATTGATTTTGTATCTTGTAACTTTGCTGAAGGTGCTTATCAGCTGAAGGAGCTTTTGGGTCAAGACTATGGGGTTTTCTAGATATAGAATCATGCCATCTGCAAACAGAGATAGTTTGACTTCCTCTCTTCCTAATTGAATACACCTTATTTCTTTCTCTTGCCTGATTGCTCTGGCTAGGATTTCCAAAACTGTGTTGAATAGGAGTAGGGAGAGAGGGCATCCTTGTCTTGTGCCAGTTTTCAAGGGGAATGCTTCCAGCTTTTGCCCATTCATTATAATGTTGGCTGTGGGTTTGTCATAGATGGCTCTTATTATTTTGAGGTATGTTCCTTTAATACCTAGTTTATTGAGAGTTTTTAACATGAAGAGATGTTGAATTTTATCAAAAGCCTTTTTTATATCTATTGAGATAATCATATGGTATTTGTCTTTAGTTCTGTTTCTGTGATGAGTCATATTAATTGATTTTCTTTTTTTGTGTGTGATTTTTTTTTATTATGCTTTAAGTTTTAGGGTACATGTGCACATTGTGCAGGTTAGTTACATATGTATACATGTGCCATGCTGGTGCACTGCACCCACTAACTCGTGATCTAGCATTAGGTATATCTCCCAATGCTATCCCTCCCCCTTCCCCCCACCCCACAACAGTCCCCAGAGTGTGATATTCCCCTTCCTGTGTCCATGTAATCTCATTGTTCAATTCCCACCTATGAGTGAGAATATGCGGTGTTTGGTTTTTTGTTCTTGCGATAGTTTACTGAGAATGATGATTTCCAATTTCATCCATGTCCCTACAAAGGACATGAACTCATCATTTTTTATGGCTGCATAGTATTCCATGGTGTATATGTGCCACATTTGCTTAATCCAGTCTATCATTGTTGGACATTTGGGTTGGTTCCAAGTCTTTGCTATCGTGAATAATGCCGCAATAAACATACGTGAGCATGTGTCTTTATAGCAGCATGATTTATAGTCCTTTGGGTATATACCCAGTCATGGGATGGCTGGGTCAAATGGTATTTCCAGTTCTAGATCCCTGAGAAATCGCCACACTGACTTCCACAATGGTTGAACTAGTTTACAGTCCCACCAACAGTGTAAAAGTGTTCCTATTTCTCCACATCCTCTCTAGCACCTGTTGTTTCCTGACTTTTTAATGATTGCCATTCTAACTGGTGTGAGATGGTATCTCATTGTGGTTTTGATTTGCGTTTCTCTAATGGCCAGTGATGATGAGCATTTTTTCATGTGTTTTTTGGCTGCATAAATGTCTTCTTTTGAGAAGTGTCTGTTCATGTCCTTCGCCCACTTTTTGATGGGGCTGTTTGTTTTTTTCTTGTAAATTTGTTTGAGTTCATTGTAGATTCTGGATATTAGCCCTTTGTCAGATGAGTAGGTTGCGAAAATTTTCTCCCATTTTGTGGGTTGCCTGTTCACTCTGATGGTAGTTTCTTTTGCTGTGCAGAAGCTCTTTAGTTTAATTAGATCCCATTTGTCAATTTTGGCTTTTGTTGCCATTGCCTTTGGTGTTTTAGACATGAAGTCCTTGCCCATGCCTATATCCTGAATGGTAATGCCTAGGTTTTCTTCTAGGGTTTTTATGGTTTTAGGTCTAACGTTTAAGTCTTCAATCCATCTTGAATTGATTTTTGTATAAGGTGTAAGGAAGGGATCCAGTTTCAGCTTTCTACATATGGCTAGCCAGTTTTCCCAGCACCATTTATTAAATAGGGAATCCTTTCCCCATTGCTTGTTTTTCTCAGGTTTGTCAAAGATCAGATAGTTGTAGATATGCGGCATTATTTCTGAGGGCTCTGTTCTGTTCCATTGATCTATATCTCTGTTTTGGTACCAGTAGCGTGCTGTTTTGGTTACTGTAGCCTTGTAGTATAGTTTGAAGTCAGGTAGTGTGATGCCTCCAGCTTTGTTCTTTTGGCTTAGGATTGACTTGGCGATGCGGGCTCTTTTTTGGTCCCATATGAACTTTAAAGTAGTTTTTTCCAATTCTGTGAAGAAAGGCATTGGTAGCTTGATGGGGATGGCATTGAATCTATAAATTACCTTGGGCAGTATGGCCATTTTCACGATATTGATTCTTCCTACCCATGAGCATGGAATGTTCTTCCATTTGTTTGTATCCTCTTTTATTTCCTTGAGCAGTGGTTTGTAGTTCTCCTTGAAGAGGTCCTTCACATCCCTTGTAAGTTGGATTCCTAGGTATTTTATTCTCTTTGAAGCAATTGTGAATGGGAGTTCACTCATGATTTGGCTCTCTGTTTGTCTGTTGTTGCTGTATAAGAATGCTTGTGATTTTTGTACATTGATTTTGTATCCTGAGACTTTGCTGAAGTTGCTTATCAGCTTAAGGAGATTTTGGGCTGAGACAATGGGGTTTTCTAGATATACAGTCATGTCGTCTGCAAACAGGGACAATTTGACTTCCTCTTTTCCTAATTGAATACTCTTTATTTCCTTCTCCTGCCTAATTGCCCTGGCCAGAACTTCCAACACTACGTTGAATAAGAATGGTGAGAGAGGGCATCCCTGTCTTGTCCCAGTTTTCAAAGGGAATGCTTCCAGTTTTTGCCCATTCAGTATGATATTGGCTATGGGTTTGTCATAGATAGCTCTTATTATTTTGAAATACGTCCCATCAATACCTAATTTATTGAGAGTTTTTAGCATGAAGGGTTGTTGAATTTTGTCAAAGGCTTTTTCTGCATCTATTGAGATAATCATGTGGTTTTTGTCTTTGGCTCTGTTTATATGCTGGATTACATTTATTGATTTGCGTATATTGAACCAGCCTTGCATCCCAGGGATGAAGCCCACTTGATCATGGTGGATAAGCTTTTTGATGTGCTGCTGGATTCGTTTTGCCAGTATTTTATTGAGGATTTTTGCATCAATGTTCATCAAGGATATTGGTCTAAAATTCTCTTTTTTGGTTGTGTCTCTGCCTGGCTTTGGTATCAGAATGATGCTGGCCTCATAAAATGAATTAGGGAGGATTCCCTCTTTTTCTATTGATGGGAATAGTTTCAGAAGGAATGGTACCAGTTCCTCCTTGTACCTCTGGTAGAATTCGGCTGTGAATCCATCTGGTCCTGGACTCTTTTTGGTTGGTAAGCTATTGATTATTGCCACAATTTCAGCTCCTGTTATTGGTCTATTCAGAGATTCAACTTCTTCCTGGTTTAGTCTTGGGAGAGTGTATGTGTCGAGGAATGTATCCATTTCTTCTAGATTTTCTAGTTTATTTGCGTAGAGGTGTTTGTAGTATTCTCTGATGGTAGTTTGTATTTCTGTGGGATCGGTGGTGATATCCCCTTTATCATTTTTTATTGCGTCTATTTGATTCTTCTCTCTTTTTTTCTTTATTAGTCTTGCTAGCAGTCTATCAATTTTGTTGATCCTTTCAAAAAACCAGCTCTTGGATTCATTAATTTTTTGAAGGGTTTTTTGTGTCTCTATTTCCTTCAGTTCTGCTCTGATTTTAGTTATTTCTTGCCTTCTGCTAGCTTTTGAATGTGTTTGCTCTTGCTTTTCTAGTTCTTTTAATTGTGATGTTAGGGTGTCAATTTTGGATCTTTCCTGCTTTCTCTTGTGGGCATTTAGTGCCATAAATTTCTCTCTACACACTGCTTTGAATGCGTCCCAGAGATTCTGGTATGTTGTGTCTTTGTTGTCGTTGGTTTCAAAGAACATCTTTAGTTCTGCCTTCATTTCGTTATGTACCCTGTAGTCATTCAGGAGCAGATTGTTCAGTTTCCATGTAGTTGAGTGGTTTTGAGTGAGATTCTTAATCCTGAGTTCTAGTTTGATTGCACTGTGGTCTGAGAGATAGTTTGTTATAATTTCTGTTCTTTTACATTTGCTGAGGAGAGCTTTACTTCCAAGTATGTGGTCAGTTTTGGAATAGGTGTGGTGTGGTGCTGAAAAAAATGTATATTCTGTTGATTTGGGGTGGAGAGTTCTGTAGATGTCTATTAGGTCTGCTTGGTGCAGAGCTGAGTTCAATTCCTGGGTATCCTTGTTGACTTTCTGTCTCGTTGATCTGTCTAATGTTGACAGTGGGGTGTTAAAGTCTCCCATTATTAATGTGTGGGAGTCTAAGTCTCTTTGTAGGTCACTCAGGACTTGCTTTATGAATCTTGGTGCTCCTGTATTGGGTGCATGTATATTTAGGATAGTTAGCTCTTCTTGTTGAATTGATCCCTTTATCATTATGTAATGGCCTTCTTTGTCTCTTTTGATCTTTGTTGGTTTAAAGTCTGTTTTATCAGAAACTAGGATTGCACCCCCTGCCTTTTTTTGTTTTCCATTTGCTTGGTAGATCTTCCTTCATCCTTTTATTTTGAGCCTATGTGTGTCTCTGCACGTGAGATGGGTTTCCTGAATACAGCACACTGATGGGTCTTGACTCTTTATCCAATTTGCCAGTCTGTGTCTTTTAATTGGAGCATTTAGTCCATTTACATTTAAAGTTAATATTGTTATGTGTGAATTTGATCCTGTCATTATGATGTTAGCTGGTTATTTTGCTCATTAGTTGATGCGGTTTCTTCCTAGTCTTGATGGTCTTTACATTTTGGCATGATTTTGCAGCAGCTGGTACCGGTTGTTCCTTTCCATATTTAGCGCTAATTGATTTTCATATGTTGAGCCATCCCAGGGATGAAGCCTACTTGATCGTGGTGGATTAGCTTTTTGATGTGCTGCTGGATTTTGTTTGCCAGTATTTTAGTATATGTGCTGCCAAAGTGAGCATGTTTGCCAGTATTTTGTTGAAGATTTTTGTATCAATGTTCATCAAGGATATTGGTCTAACGTTTTCTGTTTTTGTTATGCCTATGCCAGGTTTTGGTATCAAGATGATGCTGGCCTCATAGAATGAGTTGGGGAGAAGTCTCTCCTCCTCAATTTTTTGGAATAGTTTCTGTAGGAATGGTATCAGCTCTTATTTGTACATCTGGTAGAATTCATCTGTGAATCCATCAGGTCCTGGGCTTTTGTTGTTGGTGGTGGTGGTAAGCTATTTATTACTGATTCAATTTCAGAGCTTGTTATTGGTCTGTTCAGGGAATCCATTTCTTTCTGGCTCAGTCTTAGGAGGGTTAATTTCTGTGTATCTTCTTTTTCTTCTGGAATTCCTTTGTGTAGTTGAAAGATGCTGCCTCAGACCTCCTGCACAGCAAGCTGACCAACCCTAGGCTCTTTCAGCATTCATCATGTGACAAAATTTCAGTCCCTCCTCTCAGTGAAGCACTGACTACCTGGCCCTCTTAAAGTAAATTCACCCAAACAATAAGTAAAATACAATAGCAACAACAACAATAATAATGCTTATTAATTTTTCAGCACTTACTGTGTGCCAGGTACTCTGCTAGGTGCTTTATTTTTTATCATCTTATTTCATTCTTACAAAAACACTATGCAGTAGCTGTTTTTATACCCCCAATTTACAGATGAAGAAACTAAAATTCAAAAACATAAGGTGCTACCTTTACATGGTCCATATGAGGCACAGTCAGGATTGACTATGGCTGAAGTTCTTAGCCCCTGCACCATCACCTGGAGCCAGAACTATCACTTCCCTACTTTGACGAATATGAGGAAGGACTGAATTTACTCTTTTTATTGGCTCTTAGGGATTTTTTTCCCAAATCTGTATCTTCAGCCTACACCTCTGTCTTGGGTTCTAGATTTTTATATCCAACTGCCTACTGGACACCAACCACTTGGACAAGTCCTGGTTGCCTCAAACTCAACATGTTCAAAGCTGAATACATCACCTGCTCTCCCAAATATGCTCCTCTCCTGCTGTTCCCAAAATCAGAAAATGGCTTCACGATCAGCTCAGTCATCTCAAGAGCAAATGCTGAGAGTCACCCTTGAATCCTTCTGTTGCCTCCACATTCAAACCATCACCATATCCTTGATTTCTCTACTGTATATTTTTCATATGTGTCCACTTCTTTCCATCTGCACTCTCATTAGTGAAGGCCACCAACATCTCTCATCTGAATGCCTGCAATACCTCCTCACAGGTCACCAGGCATCTAGTTTTGCCCCTGTCCTGCCCTTCCCTCATCTAGAGTGAAGCCAGTAGGAACCTTCCAAAATGAAAATCTGATTAAGTCACTTCTTTGCTTAAAACTTTTTTATGGTTTCACAGCCCATGAAAATAGTATCCAATGTCTTTAAGTGCATTGCAAAACTCTTCAAGTCCTCCCTCTCCAATCCTTCTAGTCCTCCCTCCCCAGTTTCATCACTCATTATATACCCCATAACCTTTATGCCAGAGTTGTCATGAACCTCCTCCCATTCCTTCAGTATTTTATGTCTTTTTGCCTTCAGGTCTTTACACATGTTGTTCCTTCATATTGAAATATTCTTTCCTCTCCCCATTGCCTGGTAGATTAACTCCTGTTTATCCTTCAGATGTCAGCCTTAATGTCACTCTCTCAAGGTGAACATCCCTGAATTCTCTGATGCATTACATAGGATACCGTTTTTATTCTGACATTGTATGTGTCACCCTTTATTGTTAAGAAACATTTAAATAAGAAATATTTAATTGTTAATAAACAGTTTTAAATAAAAAATATTTAATTGTTTCCATAAGGAAATTAATTGTGTCTGTCTTACTCGTCATTAAATCCCGGAATATCGTTAAAGCACTAAACAAAGATAAGGCTTGAAAAATATTTGTTGACCAATGAATAAAGGAATTAATGAATATTCATAAAAGTAGGGAAGTGATAGTTCTGGCTCCAGGTGACGGAGCAGGGGCTAAGAACTTCAGCCTTAGTCAATCCTGACTGTGCCTTCTATGGACCATGTAAGGGTAGCACCTTATGTTTTTGAGTTTCTGTTTCTTAATCTGTAAATCGAGGGTATAAAAATGAACGAATGCCAGTTGAAATCCTGGTCAAACAGTGCACCTAAGAATCTCTTCTTCAACATGTATGTGTGAACTTGACATTTTGGATTCCAGAGAGGATATCACATTTATTCCCCACTAACCTTCCTGTTGTTGGGTTCAGAACATTTTTTTCGGATTGCTGAGATGTTTTCAGATCCTGATTCTCTTACCTATTCTCTAGCATATTAGCTATCACTGCCAATTTCATGTTATCTGAAAACTTGATTAGCATATCTTCTGTATCTTCATTAAGCAAGGGCAGAGCTAGTGACCCCCCATTAGATACCCATCTCTATTAATCAGCACCTATTGAGTATGCTAATTCAATCAGGTTCAAACATGCTACATTTTCTCATCCTCAAGAATATCATGGGTAAACTTGTCAAGAGCCTTGATGAAGCCCAAATCAAGATTACTATAATTCTCCAAACCCACAATTCTCAATTTTCTTGGCCTATCACACTGACAGATAATATTCAGATAGTATCCCCTGAGCATACTGAAGTTGTTGTGAAATTCCCAGAAGCAAAACTAAAACTCTACCTCTCCCTCTCTCTCCCACTAAAGAAATCATACTGTGGAGCAACTGGATGACTGGGGCTGTAATGACAGCCAGCAGGAGTCCTGGCTATTCTAGAGCTGAGGCTCAGCTGTGTGCCTGACAGCTGGCCACCGAGTGGTCACTCCTACCTACACAGCATTTCTGCAATTCATGCTTGGGCAGTCAGCCTGTCTGTCCCCTCCAAGGAGAATGCAACATTTCAGCAACCTTACCTCTGCCCTGACTCTACATTCTTCTTAGATGGCACTTTATTCTTCCTGATTCCATTTCCTGGTGGTCTGCAAACATACTGGAATGAAAATAGATCTATGTGGTTAAACTGATTCAATTAAAATCAGTAGAGACTAAGAAGGGCAAGGACCTTTTACCTGGAGAACTAGATATTCCACCAAAACAATTGTATTGTGAAGCACCAATTGGCTATGCAACGCATTACCCCACTGCCCTAGTTGGCTGACTCTGAAGTCCTAGAATTGCATGAGATGACTAATGCCAGCATAAACTATATCCATGAATGAAGCAGGGATCAGTGAGACATACGTCATCTACTGCACACTGATTGCAGGAGGCATCGAAGCAATTGAGACAGAAAAAATATGTTTATTCTTTGACAGTGAAACCACTTTAATTACTGGTGCTGGGTAAGGTCTCTTGGGCAGGGTCCTCAAAGAAAACTAGAAATTGAATTCTCTAAGAGAGTGGGTACAAAGAATTGTGATATTGTAACATCCCATTTCTAATCTACCATGCTTTGTGGACTAAGATTCTATCTATATACTGGCAATCAGATCAGTAGAAGACAACAGTCGAGAGAAATACAGAGAAAACAGCTAGAGCAGAGATATGTCAGATGTCCAGGCAGTGAGGGAACGTAAATGTGAGATTGGACCAAGAACTTGTGAAATAGGCAGACATAAGGATTACTGGTTGTGGCATTTACTGCTCATTGCCTCCTAAGTCCTCTCCCCAGTACTTTCTTGTAAAAGAATCCTGAATTTTTTAAAGCAGGATACATTGTTATTTAGCTAAAAGATGATATTTTCCATGTTCCCTCTCAGTCAGCTTAGGATATAACTAGTTTTGGCCAACGAGCTGTGTGAAGAGGTGTTGCATGCTAAGTTCAGGAAATCTTCTTGTAAGGGAGGGGGTACATTCCTTCTCTTACCTTCCTGCATCATGCCTTGGAATGGTGATATAATGGCTAGACCCAGGTAGAATTCTTGGACTGTGAGGTGGCCTTGAGAATAGAAACCACACACAGAACACAGCAAAACCAGTGCCTGTTTCTGGCCCTGTTGCTGCCACACCAGCCCTGGATTGCCTTATCTCCAGGTTTCCTTTGTGTGAGCAAGATATAAACTATCTTGTCTAAGATATAATTTTTCAGGGCATTGTTCCTTGCAGCCAAAGCTCCAAATCATCTCTGCTCCCTCTTCTAAGTGTTCGCAAAAGACCCAGGCTCAGCTCCCCTGTCTGGCTGCCCATGCTTATCACAGGAAGAGCCAGGCCAGTTAGCTCAGGCCTCACTCTTACAAGGGTCCTCAAATGTAAGCTTTTAAGCTCCTCCTCAAATGAGATTTTACAGAGTCTTTGTGGGACTTCTGGTGTTAAAAGCATTGATTTGTCTGCCACATTTAGAATCCTGTTTTGAAATTTTTTATATTTTTTTAGTATCCCAAATGTCTTAGTCTGCTTTGTGTCACTATAAAGGAATATCTGAGGTTGGGTAATTTATAAATAAAGAGGATTATTTAGCTCATAGTTCTGCCCCCTGTACAAGAAGCATGGTGCCAGCATCTGCTTGGCTTCTAGTGAGGGCTTCTGGGCTGTGTCAAAACATGGTAGAGAAGGTCCAAGGGAAAGCGGGCATGTTCAAACCTATGGGGCATCCTGGCTTTATAACAACCCACTCCTGAGGGAATTAATCCATTCCCCTGAGGACTGAGCCAGTCTTGAAAATGATAGAACTTACAACCCCAGAAGGACACTGAGCCACTCATGAGAGATCCACCACCATGACCCAAACACCTCCTACCAGGCCCCACCTCCCAACACTAGATCAAATTTCAACATGAGATTTGGTGGGGACAAACAAACCATATTCAAACCATAGTATTAAGACCCTCAAATAAATAGAAGCCACGCATAGCCCAAGGGTGACTTTGCTTGCTGCCATTGGTCTCCTATCAGTACTGATGGCAGAACCTGGTCTAAGACTCTTATGGTCCCTCATTTCTCCCAACTGTCCCCAGAACAGAGTCCTAAACAAATAACACCTAAGTCACCAGTGAAGTTAAGGTTTGATCACTTTTAATTTTTTTTTTTTTTTTTTTGAGATGGAGTCTTACTCTGTCACCAAGGCTGGAGTGCAGTGGTGCGATCTCAGCTCACTGCAACCTCTGTCTCCCAGATTCAAGCGATTCTCCTGCCTCTGCCTCCCCCAAGTAGCTGGGACTACAGGCACTCAGCCACCACGCCCATCTAATTTTTGTATTTTCAGTAGAGACGGGGTTTCACCATGTTGGCCAGGCTGGTCTTGAACTCCTGACCTCAGGTAATCTGCCCACCTTGGCCTCCCAGAGTGCTGGGATTACAGGCATGAGCCATCATGCCTGGCCCATTTAAGATTCTTGTTTGGCTATTCTAAAATTCACATGGAACCAAAAAACAGCCCAAATAGCCAAGGCAATCCTAAGCAAAAAGAACAAAGCTGGGGGCATCAAGCTACCTGCCTTCAAACTATATTATAGGGCTACAGTAACCAAAACAGCATAGCACTGTTACAAAAACAGACACATAGGCCAATGGAACAGAATAGAGAATCCAGAAATAAAGCCACACACCGACAGCCATTGGATCTTCAACAAAGTCTACTAAAATAAACAGTGGGGAAAGGACTCCCTATTCAACAAATGGTGCTGGGATAACTGGCTAGCTATATGCAGAAGAATGAAACTTTACCCTTACCTTTCCCCATATACAAAAATTAACTCAAGATATATTAAGGATTTAAATATAATACCTCAAACTATAAGAATCCTAGAAGAAAACCTAGGAAACCCTATTTGGGACACTGGCCTTGAAAAATAATTTATGGCTAAGTCCCTAGAAGCAATTGCAACAAAACACAAAAATTGACGAGTTGGACCTAATTAAACTTCTTAAAGAGCTTCTGTACAGCAAAAGAAATTGTCACAGAGCAAACAGAAAACGTACAGAAAGTGAGAAAATATTTGCAAACTATGCATTCAACAAAGGTCTAATATCCAGAATCTATAAGGAACTTATAAACCAATAAGCAAAATATAAATAACCCCATTATAAAATGGGCAAAGGACATGAACAGACACTTCTCAAAAAATATATATATAAGTAGCCAACAAACATGAAAAAATGCTCATCGGCTGGGTGCAGTGGCTCACACCTGTAATCCCAGCACTTTGGGAGGCCAAGCGGGCAGATCACCTGAGGTCAGGAGTTCTAGACCAGCCTGGCCAACATGTTAAAACCCCTTCTCTATAAAAATATGAAAAACTTAGCTGGGCTGGTGGTGGGCACCTGTAATCCCAGCTACTCAGGAGGCTGAGGCAGGAGAATCACTTGAACCCGGGAGGCAGAGGTTGCAGTGAGCCGAAATCACAACACTACACTCCAGCCTGGGTGACAGAGTGAGACTCCATCTCAAAAAAAAAAGAAAACTCATCATCACTAATCATCATAGAAGTGCAAATCAAAACCACAATGAAATGCCATCTCGCACCAGCCAGAATAACTATTATTAAAAGGTCAAAAAACAGCAGATGTTGGCAAGGCTGAGGAGGAAAGGAAAGGGAATGCTTATACACTGTTGGTGAGAATGTAAATTAGTTCAGCCACTGTGAGAAGCAGTTTGGGGGTTTGTCAAAGAACTTAAGACAGAACTACCATTAGACCCAGCAATCCCATTACTGAGTATATATTCAAAAGAAAATAAATCATTCTACCACAAGACACATGCACTCATATGTTCATTGCAGTACTATTCACAATAGCAAATACATGGAATCAACCTAGGTGCTCATCAGTGGTGGATTGCATAAAGAAAATATGGTACATCTATACCATGGAATACTATGCAGCCATAAAAAACAATGAAGTCATATCCTTTGCAGCAACATGAATGCAGCTGGAGTCCATTATCCTAAGCAAATTAACGCAGGAACAGAAAACCAAATGCCACATATTCTTACATATAAGTGGAAACTTAACACTGGGTACTCATGGACAAAAGGTGGCAACAATAGACACTGGGGACTACTAGAGAATGGAGAGAGGGAGGGGGAAAAGGGTTGAAAAATAAACTATTGGGTACTATATTCACTCACTACCTGGGTGACAAGATCAATTGTACCCCAAACCTCAGCATCACACAATATACCCATGTAAAAAATGTGCACATGTAGCCCCTGAATCTAAAATATACATTGAAATTATCTAAATAAATAATTTATAAATTTAAAATTTAATGTTTGAGGAAATAGATGGGAGAACAGATTGTTGTGTTGCAGCCAGCCCAGTTCTATACATCTGAACAGGAGAGTAAGGGAGGTAGGCTCCATGCCTCTGGTGGAGTTCAAAGTGAACAAGAAGATGCCACCTGAGAAGGGAATTGGATGACAAACTCAGCTTTCACTCAGGACCCTCAGCTCCAACAGCCCTTGCTAATCATGCTTCTTGTCATAACCCAGGGTCAAAGTCTTCTGGGGAGAGGGGGCAGTGATCAAGCTCAAGGGCTGTGTGTTCTGGAGGGCATCTCCTCCATGGAAAGATGCCTCAGAGAAACTGGAGCCCAGCTACCATCTATGAAGAAAGGTTGCAGTGGGATCCCTGGGGACTGTGGGATGAGAGCCTTCACTGATCCTCAGGTCTAACTCATTACTTTGCAGGCAGCAACACTGTCAGCCTGATATCAGAGCTGGTGGATCAAGTGGCTATTCCTACTCTCCTGCTCAGGGAATAACATGACCCAGATGGTTGTCACCCCCAATAAAGACCCCATAGAGAGAAAAGATTGCCATCCCCTGTGTTAGAGAGGCAAAAGGTATATCCTCAAATATCTTAGTTCCCCTTACTAACACATTTAGCTCTGTCATTATGAATTTATCTACAGCTTTCTAAAAAGCCTGTATAGTTTCCATTTCTTTTCTCTTGGGATAACAAGTTCCATGGTTTCATTATCCATAATGACAGGCGGCTGGTCATTCCACTGATTTGTTCTAAATTACGCAGCATTTTCAAGTCTGGATAATGCAACCTTTTAAATTAGGTCAACTATTCTGTCACCATGTCCAACAGTCACAGGGTTGTTACTGAACTTGAACAAGAGTCGGTCCCCATCTGGCAGTCACAAAACAAGCTGAGCCTGGCTTTAAGGATCAAAAGGCATCCATTCCTCTCCACCTTCTGGAGAACTTGGGCCTCTGGACTCGTCTGGATTACTATCCCTTGAGATAAGGCTAGGGATCAGTCTCTAAGGAAATTATAGGGAAATCATGTGGTAGCAGCTTCAACAAAGCAAGATCAGTTGCTTGTGTTCTTCTTGTCACCCCAGCACTCCCCTAGACACCTGCCCTGTTCCCATAGCAAAAGTTAAACTCTTCATCTTCACATCAATAAGTAAAATATCTTTATCCAAATAGAATAAAGCAAATTCATGGACCACAGCTGAGCCTCTCTGACTATCAGGTATAAAACTATAGTCTCTCTTGCATGAACATCTATTTTTTTCTGACTATCCATCTATCCTTTCTTCTCAGGCTCTTGGTTTTTCTATGAACTCGAGCAATCTTATCATTTTTTCAGGAGATAGCTGAATCAAAGTAGGTACATTTCTGAATCCAAAAAAAAAGAGAGTGATATTAGATCAAAAGGAAATATTTTAAGTGATTTCTAGATTCTAAGGGTATCCTAACTCTCCATCTTTGAGCTTCATCCCTATCTTTGACATATTTCAATTGGTAAGTTATGAAGTAATTAAAATATTTCTCCCAGGCTCCCTAGTTCTTACCTAACTGCAAATTGGTTTTTCTTCAGCTCTTAGCAATTCTCATCTGATGTACTTTATGACCAGAAATTCAGGCTACCATGGGACTATTTTGACCATTTTGGAAGGAGTCAATATTGTTCTGCTGGAAAAAACTAATTCTAAAGTATCAAGCAGGCATTCATTGGCCACACAATCATTCCGTCTGACAGTGATGATAATATTCCAAGTCACTGAATGTTGTCATTTACTTTCAAGTCATTGGGTCCTTACCATGTGCTGAATGCCTCATTCTGTGATCTGTCGAGGCTTTTGATGGAGTAATTTCTCCTAGTGAGTTTTCTGTTAAAATTTGTTCACATATAAACCACCCATATCATTTACCAATTCCATTTGACATTTGCTAAAATATAACCCCAAGATGAGTTCATGAGTTTGGAAATGGTATATAATGCAAGTCTCAAAGAAATCTGAAACACAGGTGATCATTATAGCTGATTGTCTTTTGGAATTGCTGAACAATGCTTGGGGCAAAATACTGTCCACAATGCTAAGGAGAATAGTACTTGTAAAGTTCCTACCTTCTACTTTGGACATTGAAACCTAAATAGGGGAAAATCTTAAGGCCCACTGTTAACACCATTGTTTGATGAGCTCCAAGGTTCAATATAACATAAAGTTATATTGACCCCCAAACATGCTCCCCTATGTAGGGAAGAATATTCCCTATCTTTATCAGCAGGGTGTTTTTATTCAGTACATGTGAAGGTTTTCTCCAATATATTTCTAATTTGTGGTTAAGTCACCCTCATAAGGGACATTTCAGAAGCAGATATCCCTGGAAAATATTGCATATCACACATATTGCCATTTCTAACAAAGTCTTTTAAAGTAAACTTGGGGTTGATTCACAGAAGTATTCATGTTGCATTTTCATTTTGAATATTTAAAAACTCCTCTTACCTGGTTCTTTAACAAAGAAAAGAACAAAGGAAGCCAGCCCAAGAATAGTCAGAATATCTTGGTCTGAAAAAGCAAGAAAAAGGCATCTAAAGACTATCTAAAAGTTCTAGTCCCTCTAGTGTGCCTCGGCAGCCACTGGGCAAGCATCTATTCAGTAAAATCCTGCTGGTTTTCAGTTTTCACTTTGTCTTTTTACAAGCATAGCCTGCACGCTCTGGGCCCACAAGATGAGTGATTAGGGAGGTGTCAAGTGGAGAAATGCTGCCAAGCCTGGCAAATGAGTTTGTAGTTAATGTCAATGCCGGTTTTTCCAGATGCTTTCAAATATTTGAAGGACATTGCTTGAATGATGAGCTTTTAACCTTGCAGCTGGTCATTTGTTTTTCTGATTAGGACATGCCACTGTCTCAACTTCCAGGTGGTTGTTCACCGTAGGCAATAATGGCCTCTTGTTTACTAATCTCCAAACTGTGCCACATGTTCCTGGCTCATCATCATGTGTAATCCTGCCTCTGAGTGCCAAACAATTGTGGAGAATCACTTTTGATCTTTTTCTCTTTGTTGTGTCAGAGATAATCATAGAATATTTAAAAGTCTAGCATTTACAGAGGGAAACAAATAGTGTGTGTGTGTGTGTGTGTGTGTGTTTTAAGACAGCAAATGTGGAATCAGGGAGTTCCAAAACACAGAGCAAAACAATTCAACAAAATGCATTTTCCAAAGTAAAATAAGGAAAGATGAAACCCAGGTAAAAACACCACCTCAGAAATGTTTTACATTAGCCAATTGCTATGGTTTAAATGTCCCCTCCAAAATTCATGTTGAAACTTAATCTCCAATGTGTCAAGTATTGAAAGGCAGGGTCTTTAAGAGGTGAATGGATTGTATCAATTCATTCATTGCTTAATGTATTAATAATGGGTTATAATGGGAGTGATACTGATGGCTTTACAAGAAGAGGAAGAGAGACTTGAGCCAGCACATTCAATCTTCTCACCATGTGATTCCCTGTACCACCCTGAGACTATCCTGAGTCCCTACCAGCAAGAAGGCCCTTACCAGATGCAGCCCTGGAGCTTGGATTAAACCTGCATAACTATCTTTATAAATTACCCAATTTCAGGTATTCTGTTGGAAGCAACAAAAAACAGACTAAGACACCAATCAAGCCCTAAACTTTACAGTTTAGCATTTCATTTGTTGCATTTATAATTTACTTAATTTCTATCCATCCATACCCTCCCCTTGTGAACTTTAATAAAATCAGGGATTTTAGCAAAACCCCAGTGGTATGTACTTTCAGAATTGGGCAAAATTCCATTATTATAGTAGGCTCTGAATGATTGTTTTATTCTCTGCATAAGAGAAAGCCATGATTGCTAAGACTACAGTGGTGCATAATACAGTAAATCAGCTTAATGATGTGTGAATAAAACTATATTAAGAAAAAAAGGCTTGTTTCCCTGGATTCAAAAGGAGAAAGAAAAAAAACAATTCTGGGTGCTTCAGGGAGACCAGAAAATCTATACCACAGAGTTCTAGGATTTTTTTCAAAGCCTTAAACCAACATGAGAAAACTGAAGTATCTTGGCCAAAAGCAGTCTCATGAATAACCCACTGAGAGTGAGATCTCAGCTTGGTTTTATATTTACATAATGTATCCAGAAGTTAAAAATTTGAAAAGCACCGAAGAACTAATCATGGCTTGAAGGGGTATGCTGGGGAGGTGGTGAGAGAACACTCTTTTTTCCATGTCAACATGAGATCCTAATGTTCATTGCAGTTGTCATAACAACTGTTTTTAAATAAAATTTGTATTATTCATCAAATATTGGCATCCAGAACATGGTGCCATCTAAAAATTATCACCTATTCTTATATCCATACAACTGGCTTGTGTGGCTAAGGGAGAGAAAAGGTATAATTCTGTGTCATGGCAGAGATTCTCAGCTAAGAAGGGAAGGCTTCCAAGAATGCTCCATTGTCCCAATTTGCTCCTCTAATTTCCCATTTTCAGAATCATCACCCACCTGTGCCAGAAAATATTTGGGGGATAGAGCAGAGTGATACAGCCAACAAGACAATGGTTCAAGTTGCTGTACACTAAATGGGAAACATCAGTGAATAATACAAAAGGCTACAGTATAAGCCCCTTTCCTATTCCAAGTTCCTGCCCCCTGGCCATAGCTAACCCTCATACTAGTTTGTATGCATATGCAAACATATATTTTTATTTTTTCATTATTTCATTCAACATTTAAAATTGTATACACACTGTTCTGCACCTGAATCTTTTCACTTAACATATCCTGGAGAATACTTAATAACAGTAGTATATAGAGAGCTACTTTATTTTTTTTCCCGACAGCATGGCTTCATTTCTATTGGTTGCTGTTTAGCTTATTTCAGTGTTTTGGCCCTGTAAATAACACTGCAATGTGTATCTTGGCCTTTTGTCTTTATTGCCATAGCCTTTCAATGGGCCTCCTTGTCTTCCACATTAATCCTCTCCAGCTTTCTAATTTTCCACATTCCCTCAGAATATCTCCAAATTCCTCAGTAGGTAAAAATCCTCCATTTGGTGCCGCCTGTCTTTTAGCCTCACCTCCTACCACTACCCACCAAGCACTCATCATGCTGCCCGTGCTGAAGCAACAGCTAAAATACTGCTGGTTTACTCATGCTGCCATACTCTTGACATCATTTATCTTGAATCCTTCTTGGAACTTGCTGGATGTGCTAGGAATGATAGTAAGATTGACCTTGAGTTCTGAACCTGAACCCTCCAGGGAAGCCATATTTAACCGCTTGCTGCCCGCTCAGGTTCCACCTGATGATCCCAGCTAAGACTCAGACACCTACAATAAACACACCTGCAGCTTTTTGTATGAGGTGGGAGCTGACCTGTGCCTACCATCTGCCTCCTAACACCTTGCCTGGACCTCTGACCCTGCCTTGCTGTGGCTGCTCCAACCCATGAAATGCCATAAGCAAATTGCCTGGCATACAAAAAGAATACTCAAATAAAATTCTTTCCTGAAGGCACTCTAGTTCCTACTTGTGTTAGGCCATTGTCTACATGATATAAAGAAATAACTGAGGCTGGGTAATTTATAAGAAAAGAAGTTTAATTGATTCATGGTTCTACAGGCTGTACAAGCATAGTGCTGGCATCTGCTCAGCTGCTTGAGAGCCTCAGGGAGCTTTTACTTACGGCAGAAGGTGAAGAGGGAACAGGTATGTTGCATGGCCAGAGCAGGGGCAAGAGAGAGGGTAGGAGGTGCCACACACTTTTAAACAACTAGATCTTGAGAGAACTCACTATTGCGAGGATAGCACCAAGCCACAAGAGATCTGCCCCCATGACCCAATCATCTCCCACCAGGCCCCACCTTCAACATTAGGGATTACATTTCAACTTGAGATTTAGATTTATTTATTTATTTAGATTTTTCACTATGCCACTTCCCTGTTTTGATCAAAGATCCAGGCACATTTCCTGGTTCTTCACAGTTAGTCTTCTGGTCCACTTTCAATCTGACAATACCAGGCATTGCCAGTTTCACCAGTCAGCAAATTTTCTTCCTCCAAACGCCTTTCCTGGCATTACTTCACCCAAGTTAAAGATCAAATTTCCTCAATTCTAAAGTAGGATGATACTGTCCAGCTGGTGAAATGCCGTTTTCCACCCTACAAAGATATTGGCACAGGACAAATATATGTTTGTTCATCAGGGCATATTCAAACAAACAGAAGTAACAAAAGTATAATACTGGCATGTCCCTTTGTCCCCTCTCCAAAACCTACCATTACTGCATGCCACAGACAGTTAAATAGAGAAGCCACACACTTCAAAATGTGACTGTGGCTAAATAGTGTACCACTCATGCATTGTGTTCAAGGATGCAGTTGACATTGATGCAATATGCCAAGCATTAGCAGGAAGATCTTTAACCAATGCCTTTTAAAATGAATATTGAGTCTGATTCCTGCCCCTACCCCGCTTTCCCTCTATAAACACTCATGGGAGAGCTAGGGGGAAGATTCTCTTTAGAATGAGGTCAGTCTTATGAGCAAATGGATGAATGGTCTATGTGTCATAATGTAAACAATGAGGGAACTCTGTTTCAAAACATCCCCCATGGGACCAATTGTTAGATTTATTTCCTTGCAGTAAGCCATTGTCTACAGAATAGCAATACTAAAATACAAATATCTCCTTTGGCAGGGGCAGCAATACATTAATGCAAGAAGAAAAATCTCTACACATTTGTATTTAGCAATTGCTACTCTGTTCAAAGATATTTTAAAGTAGATATTTAAGAAGAAAGAAAAAAAGACATAAGTCCTTTAAGAAATAGGTTGTTCTAGAAAACAGTATTAATCATATACTGTTATGTGAGGAAGGCAGATTATAAATGAATTTATAATAGTCCCATTTTTGTAAATGAAAAAATGTGTAAATACCAGACTGCCATCCTTCCTCTTAAAAAGACTGGAAGAATAGTTTCCACAATGTTCGTAGTGCTAATAGCCAAGGGGTAGAATATGAGAGATTTTTTAATCTTCATTTTATCTACTTCTTTTGCTTCAATTTTTAATGAACATACATTTCTATAAGAAAATATCCTTAAAATTTATATGTATATATTCATGCACTTTTCTGTATGTTTCTAGGTTTAATTAAAGCATATCCTTAATGGAGAAGAGCATTTTATGTGAAGTAGAATGAATAATTGGGATTTGAAAGGGAGAAGGATACATTGCACAGATACTTTCTCTCCTGAGAGCTGAACCATGTAACCTAAGGAAAATTTTTTTTTTCTCTGAGACAAATGAGATTCAGAGCAGGTAGAATGAACAGAAAAGGCCCTGGGAATGCTTTTGGTACATGGGCACACCTTGCCTTCTTCCTGAGGAGTTCCACGAAGGTAACAAAATTTGAGACATTTCCTTCCTGGGCTTTGACATTTGAGCGAAGCTTTCTGAGTTATGGGAGTGGCTGTGTAGGTCCTTTTCTGTTTTTTGTTTGTTTGTTTGTTTTGTTTTTACTTTATTGTAGTAAAACACAACATGAGATCTAGTCTCAAATTTTTACGTGTACAGTACATTGTTGCTGACTATCGGTACAGTGTTTTACAGATCTCTAGAGCTTATTTATCTTGCTTAACTGAAACTTTATGCCTATTGATTAGACATAATCAATAAGGAATCATTTAGGGAATCTCACCATTTACCTCTCCCCACAGCAAATATCATTCCACTCTTCAATTTTATGAATTTGATTATTTTTGATACCTCATATAGATGGAATCATTTGTCTTTCCATGACGGGATTATTTCATTTAGTGTAATGAAATATGCTCAAAGTTCTTTCATGTTGTTCACATATGGCAGGATTTCCTTTTGTTAAGGCTGAATCATATTTCACTGTTTGTATATACTGCATTTTCTTTATGCATGCATCTGCTGATGAACATTTAGGTTGTTTACATATCTTGGTTGTTGTGGCAATGAACATGAAAATAAAAATATCTTTTCAAAATATTTTTTAAGTAAATATCAAGAAGTGGGATTGCTGGATCAAAGGCAGTTCTATTTTTAATTTTTTAAAGAATTTCCATACTGTTTTGCATAGTGGCTGCATCATTTTGCATTCCATAAACAGTGTGCAAGAGTTCCAATCTCTCCACATGCGTGCCAATACTTGTTACCTTTTGGTTCTTTGATAATACTTATCCTGACAGGTGTAAGGTAATAGCTCGTTGTGGTTTTGATTTGCACTTCCCTAATGATTAGTGACATTGAGGATTTTTTCCTATACCTATTGGCCATGTGTATATCTTCTTTGAATAAACAGCTATTCATGGCCTTAGCTCATTTTTTAATTAGGTTCTACAACTATTGAGCTGTAGATGTGCTTTATATATTTCACAGATTAACCCCTTATCAGATATATGGTTTGCAAATATTTTCTTCCATTCTATTGATCATTTCTTCACTCTGTTGATTATTTCCTTTGATGTGCAGAGGCTTTTAATTTCATATAGTCTCACTTGTTCATTTTTGGTTTTGTTGCCCATGCTTTTGGTGTTATGTTCATGAAATCAGTATCAAGACCAATGTCAGGAAGCTTTTCCTCTATGTTTTCTTCAATGGGTTCTTCAGTTTCAGGTCTTGTGTTTAAGTCTTTAATTAATTTTGAGTTGATTTTTTGCATACAGTTTAACATATGGGTCTAATTCATTATTTTGCAGTGGACATCCAGTTTTCCCAACACCATTTGTTGAAGAGACTATTCCTTCCCCATTGTGTATTTCTGGTATCCTTGTCAAAGATCAGTTGACTGTATATATGGATTTATTTCTGGTTATATGTATATCATATACATATACCTGGTAATAGGTATATGGATTTATTTCTGGGCTCTTTATTTTCTTCCACTGATCTGTATGTCTGTCTTTATGTCAGTACCATACTGTTTTCATTACTGTGGTTTTCTAAAAGTATTGTGAAATGAGGAAGTATGATGCCTGCACCTTTGTGCTTTCTGAGGATCAATTTGGCTATTCTTGGGCTTTTGTGGTTTCATATGAATCACAGAATTTTTTTTCTATTTCTGTACAAAATGCCACTGAGATTTTAATAAGGGTTGCATTGAACCTGTAAATCACTGTGAGTATGGATATTTTAACAATACTAAGTCTTCCATTCTATGAACGCAGGATGTCTTTCCATTTGTTTGCATCTTTTTAAATTTCTTTCATCAGTGTTTTCTGGTTTTCTGTATACAAGTCTTTCACCTCTTCAGTATATGCTTAAGTTTTTATTCTTTTTGGTGCTATTATAGATGGAAATGTTTTCCTAATTTCCTTTTCAGAGAGTTTGTTGTTAGTATACAGAAACACAACTGACTTTTATATATTGATTTTGTATCCTGCAATTTTACTGAATTTGTTTAATAGTTCTAGAGGTTTTTTTTCCTTGAATCTTTAAAATTTTGTAAGTATATAAGATCATGTTGTCTGTAAACAGAGCTGTTTTGTTTTCTCCTTTCTGATTTGGATGTCTTTTGTCTCTTTTTCTTTCTTAATTGCTCTGACTAGGACTTCCAGTACCATATTGTATACATATGTTGCTGTGCTCCTGGTCTTAGACGAAATGCTTTCCGGTTTTTGACCACTGAGTGTAATGTTAGCTGTGGGCTTTTCATATACAACCTTCATTATATTGAGGTACTTTCTATTCCTAACTTGTTGAAGATTTTTTGTTATGAAAGGGTACTCAATTTTTTCAAATGCTTTTTCTGTATCTATTGCAAGGATCATGTGATTTTTATCCTTTTCTTCTGTTAATGTGGTATATCACATTAATTGATTTTTGTATATTGAACCATCCTTGCAGACTAAGGATAAATTACACTTGGTCATTGTGCATTTTTTTAATAATTATTATACTTTAAGTTCTAGGGTACATGTACACAACGTGCAGGTTTGTTACATAGGTGTATATGTGCCTTGTTGGTTTGCTGCACCCATTAACTCGTCATTTACATTAGGTATTTCTTCTAATGCTATCCCTACCCCTGCTCCCCACCCCAAGACAGGCCCCAGGTTGACACGTTCACTGCCCTGTGTCTAAGTGTTCTCATTATTCAATTCCCACCTAAGAGTGAGAACATGCGGTGTTTGGTTTTCTGTCCTTGTGATAGTTTGCTGAGAATGATGGATTCCAGCTTCATCCATGTCCCTGTAAAGGACATGAACTCATCATTTTTTAGGGCTGCATAGTATTCCATGGTGTATATGTGCCACATTTGCTTAATCCAGTGTATCATTGATGGACATCTGGGTTGATTCCAAGTCTTTGCTATTGTGAATAGTGCCGCAATAAACATGCATGTGCATATGTCTTTATAGCAGCATGATTTTAATCCTTTGGGTCAAATGGTCAAAGGTATTTGGGTCAAATGGTATTTCTAGTTCTAGATCCTTGAGGAATCACCACACTGTCTTCTACAATGGTTGAACTAGTTTACACTCCCACCAACGTGTAAAAGTGTTCCTATTTCTCCACATCCTCTCCAGCATCTGTTGTTTCCTGACTTTTTAATAATCACCATTTTAACTGTTGTGAGATGGTATCTTATTGTAATTTTGATTTGCATTTCTCTGATGACCAGTGATGATGAGCATTTTTTCATGTGTCTGTTGGCTACATAAATGTCTTCTTTTGAGAAGTGTCTGTTTATATCCTTTGCCCACTTTTTGATGGGGTTGTTTTTTCTTATAAATTTGTTTAAGTTCTTTGTAGATTCTGGATATTAGCCCCTTGTCAGATGGGTAGATTGCAAAAATTTTCTGCCATTCTGTAGGTCACCATTCACTCTGATGGTAGCTTCTTTTGCTGTGCCAAAGCTACTTAGTTTAATTAGATCCCATTGGTCTATTTTGGCTTTTGTTGCCATTGCTTTTGGTGTTTTAGTCATGAACTCTTTGCCCATGCCTATGCCCTCAATGGCATTGCCTAGGTTTTCTTCTAGGGTTTTTATGGTTTTAGGTCTAACATTTAAGTCTTTAATCCATCTTGAATTAATTTTTGTATAAGGTGTAAGGAAGGGATCCAGTTTCAGCTTTCTACATATGGCTAGCCAGTTTCTCCAGCACCGTTTATTAAATAGGGAATCCTTTCCCCATTTGTTGTGTTTCAAAGGTTTGTCAAAGATCAAATGGTTGTAGATGTGTGGTGTTATTTCTGAGGCCTCTCTTCTGTTCCATTGGTCTATATCTCTGTTTTGGTACCAGTACCATGCTGTTTTGGTTACTGTAGCCTTGTAGTATAGTTTGAAGTTAGGTAGCTGATGCCTCCAGCTTTGTTCTTTTGGCTTAGGATTGTCTTGTTAAATGTGGGCTCTTTTTTGGTTCCATATGAACTTTAAAGTAGTTTTTTCCAATTTTTTGAAGAAAGTCATTGGCAGCTTGATGGGGATGGCATTGAATCTATAAATTACCTTGGGCAATATGGCCATTTTCACGATATTGATTCTTCCTATCCATGAGCATGGAATGTTCTTCCATTTGTTTGTGTCCTCTTTTATTTTGTTGAGCAGTGGTTTATAGTTCTCCTAGAAGAGGTCCTTCACATCCCTTGTAAGTTGGATTCCTAGGTATTTTTTTCTCTTTGAAGCAATTGTGAATGGGAGTTCATTCATGATTTAGCTCTCTGTTTGTCTGTTATTGGTGTATAAGAATGCTTGTGATTTTTGCATATTAATTTTGTATCCTGAGACTTCGCTGAAGTTGCTTATGAGCTTAAGGAGATTTTGGGCTGAGACAATGGGGTTTTCTAGATATACAATCATGTCATCTGCAAACAGGGATGATTTGACTTCTTCTCTTCCTAATTGAATACTCTTTATTTCTTTCTCTTGCCTGATTGCCCTGGCCAGAACTCCCAACACTATGTTGAATAGGAGTGGTGAGAGAGGGCATCCCTGTCTTGTGCCAGTTTTCAAAGGGAATGCTTCCAGTTTTTGCCCATTCCATATGATATTGGCTGTGGATTTGTCATAAATAGCTCTTATTATTTTGAGATATGTCCCATCAATACCTAATTTACTGAGAGTTTTTAGCATGAAGAGATGTTGAATTTTGTCAAAGGCCTTTTCTGCGTCTGTTGAGATAATAGTGTGGTTTTTGTAATTGGTTCTGTTTATGTGATGTACTATGTTTATTGATTTGCATATGTTGAACCAGCCTTGCATTCCAGGGATGAAGCTGACTTGATTGTGATGGATAAGCTTTTTGATGTGCTGCTGGATTCGGTTTGCCAGTATTTTATTGAGGATTTTCACATCGATGTTCATCAGGGATATTGGTCTAAAATTCTCTTTTTTTGTTGTGTCTCTGCCAGGCTTTGGTATCAGGATGATACTGGCCTCATAAAATGAGTTAGGGAGGATTCCCTCTTTTTCTATTGATTGGAATAGTTTCAGAAGGAATGGTACCAGCTCCTCCTTGTACCTCTGGTAGAATTTGGCTGTGAATCTATCTGGTCCTGGACTTTTTTTGGTTGGTAGTCTATTAATTATTGCCTCAATTTCAGAGCCTGTTATTGGTCTATTCAGGGATTCAAGTTATTCCTAGTTTAGTCTTGGGAGGGTGTACGTGTCCAGGAATTTATCCATTTCTTCTAGATTTTCTAGTTTATTTGCATAGAGGTGTTTATAGTATTCTCTGATGGTAGTTTGTATTTCTGTGGGATTGGTGATGATATCCCCTTTATCATTTTTTATTGTGCCTATTTGATTCTTCTCTCTTTTCTTCTTTATTAGTCTTGCAAGCGGTCTATCAATTTTGTTGATCTTCTCAAAAAACCAGCTCCTGGATTCATTGATTTTTTGAAGGGTTTTTTATATCTCTATCTCCTTCAGTTCTGCTCTGATCTTAGTTATTTCTTGCCTTCTGCTAGCTTTTGAATGTGTTTGCTCTTGCTTCTCTAGTTCTTTTAATTGTGATGTTAGGGTGTCAATTTTAGATATTTCCTGCTTTCTCTTGTGGGCATTTAGTGCTATAAATTTCCCTCTACGCACTGCTTTATATGTTTCCCAGAGATTCTGGTACATTGTGTCTTTGTTCTCATTGGTTTCAAAGAACATCTTTATTTCTGCCTTCATTTCATTATTTATCCAGTAGTCATTCAGGAGCAGGTTGTTCAGTTTCCAGGTAGTTGTGTGGTTGTGAATGAGTTTCCCAATCCTGAGTTCTAATTTGATTGCACTGTGGTCTGAGAGACAGTTTGTTGTGATTTATTTTCTTTTACATTTGCTGAGGAGTGCTTTACTTCCAACTATGTGGTCAATTTTGGAATAAGTGCGTTGTGGTGCCGAGAAGAATGTATATTCTGTTGAGCTGGGGTGGAGAGTTCTGTAGATGTCTATTAGGTCTGCTTGGTGCAGAGCTGAGTTCAAGTCCTGGATATCCTTGTTAGCCTTCTGTCTTGTTGATCTGTCTAATATTGACAGTGGGTTGTTAAACTCTCCCATTATTATTGTGTGGGAATCTAAGTCTCTTTGTAGTTCTCTAAGGACTTGCTTTATGAAAATGGGTGCTCCTGTATTGGGTGCATATATATTTAGGATAGTTCGCTCTTCTTGTTGAATTGATCCCTTTACCATCATGTAATGGCCTTCTTTGTCTCTTTTGATCTTTGTTGGTTTAAAGTCTATTTTATCAGAGACTAGAATTGCAACCCCTGCTTTTTTTTGCATTCCATTTTCTTGGTAGGTCTTCCTCTATCCCTTTATTTTGAGCCTATGTGTGTCTCTGCAGATGAGATGGGTCTACTGAATACAGCACACTGATGGGTCTTGACTCTTTATCCAATTTGCCAGTCTGTGTCTTTTAATTGGGGCATTCAGCCCATTTACATTTAAGGTTAACATTATTATGTGTGAATTTGATCCTGTCATTATGATGTTAGCTGGTTATTTTGCCCATTAGTTGATGCAGTTTCTTCCTAGCATCAATGGCCTTTACAATTTGGCATGTTTTTGCAGTGTCTGGTACCAGTTGTTCCTTTCCATGTTTAGTGCTTCCTTCAGGAGCTCTTGTAAGGCAGGCCTGGTGGTGACAAAATCTCTCAGCATTTGCTTGTCTGTAAAGGATTTTATTTCTCCTTCACTTATGAAGCTTAGTTTGGCTGGATATGAAATTCTGGGTTGAAAATTCTTTTCTTTAAGGGTGTTGAGTATTGGCTTCCACTCTCTTCTGGCTTATAGAGTTTCTACCGAGAGATCTGCTGTTAGTCTGATGGGCTTCCCTTTGTGGGTAACCCAACCTTTCTTTCTGGCTGCCCTTAACATTTTTTCCTTCATTTCAACCATGGTGAATTTGACAATTATGTGCCTTGGGGTTGATATTCTCAAGGAGTATCTTTGTGGTGTTCTCTGTATTTCCTAAATTTGAATGTTGGCCTGCCTTGCTAGGTTGGGGAAGTTCTCCTGGATAATATCCTGCAGAGTGTTTTCCAACTTGGTTCCATTCTCCCTGTCACTTTCAGGTACACCAATCAAATGTAGATGTGGTCTTTTCACATAGTCCCATATTTCTTGGAGGCTTTGTTTGTTTCTTTTTATTCTTTTTCTCTAAACTTCTCACTTTATTTCATTAATTTGATCTTCAATCACTGATATCCTTTCTTCCACTTGATCAAATTGGCTATTGAAGCTTGTGCATATGTTATGTAGTTCTCGTGCCATGGTTTTCAGCTCCCAGGTCATTCAAGGTCTTCTCTACACTGTTGATTCTAGTTAGCCTTTTCAAAGTTTTCAGCTTCCTTGTGATGGGTTCGAACATCCTCCTTTAGCTCAGAGAAGTTTGTTATTACAGACCTTCTGAAGCCTACTTCTGTCAGCTCGTCAAAGTCATTCTCCATCCAGCTTTGTTCCATTGCTGGCAAGGAGCTGTGATCCTTTGGAGGAGAAGAGGTGCTCCGGTTTTTAGAATTTTCAGCTTTTCTGCTCTGGTTTCTCCCCATCTTTGTGGTTTTATCTACCTTTGGTTTTTGATGCTGGTGATGTACAGATGGGGTTTTGGTGTGGATGTCCTTTTTGTTGATGTTGATGCTATTCCTTTCTGTTTGTTAGTTTTCCTTCTAACAGTCAGGTCCCTCAGTTGCAGGTCTGTTGGAGTTTGCTGGAGGTCCAGTCCAGACCCTGTTTGCCTGAGTATCACCAGCAGAGGCTGCAGAACAGCAAATATTGCAGAACAGCAAATATTGCTGCCTGATCCTTCCTCTGGAAGCTTCATCCCAGAGGGGCACCTGCCTTTTCGAGGTGTCAGTTGGCCCCTACTGGGAGATGTCTCCCAGTTAGGCTATACAGGGGTCAGGGACCCACTTGAGGAGGCAGTCTGTCCATTCTCTGAGCTCAAACACCATGATGGGAGAACCACTGCTCTCTTCAGAGCTGTCAGACAGGGACGTATAAGTCTGCAGAAGTTTCTGCTGCCTTTTATTCAGCTATGCCCTGCCCCCAGAGGTGGAGTCTACAGAAGCAACAGGCCTTGCTGAACTGCAGTGGGCTCCACCCAGTTCAAGCTTCCCCAGATGCTTTGTTTACCTACTCAAGCCTCAGCAATGTAGACGAACCTCCCCCTGCCAGGCTGCTGCCTCGCAGGTCGATCTCAGACTGCTGCATTAGCAGTGAGCAAGGCTCAGTGGGAGTGGGATCCACTGAGCCAGGTGCAAGATATAATCTTCTGGTGTGCCATTTGCTAAGACCATTGGAAAAGCGCAGTATTTGGGCAAGAGTGTCCCATTTTTCCAGATACAGTCTGTCATGGCTTCCGTTGGCTAGGAAAGGGAAATTCCCCAACCCCTTGCTCTTTCTGGGTGAAGTGATGCCCCACCCTGCTTTGGCTTGCCCTCCGTGGGCTACACCCACTGTCCAACCAGTCCCAGTGAGATGAACCAGGTACCTCAGTTGGAAATGCAGAAATCACCCATCTTCTGCATCAGTCATACTGGGAGCTGCAGACAAGAGCTGTTCCTATTCGACCATCTTGGAACAGAATCCATGTATGATTTTTTTAATGTGCTGTTGGATTTGGTTTGCTGGTATTTTGTTGAGAGTTTTTCTTAAGAGTTTGGAAGTATTCCTTCCTCTTCAATTTTTTGGAAGAGTTTGAGAAGAATTGACATTAATTCTGTAAATGTTTGGTAGAATTCAACAATGAAATCATCTGGTCCTGAGCTTTTCTTTGTTGGGAGGTTTTTGATTACTGATTCAATCTCCATAGTAGCTATAAGATTGTTCAGACTTCTGCCATAATTTAGCTTTGGTAGATTGTATGTTTCTATGAATTTATCCATTTCTTCTAGGTTATTCAGTTTTTTTTTTTGGTGTATAATTCTTCATAGTAGTGTCTTATGAATCTTCTTATTTATGTGGCATCAGTTGTAATATCTTTTTTCATTTCTGATTTTATTTATTTGAGTCTACTCTCTTTTGTTCTTAGCCTAGCTAAAGGTTGTCTATTTTGTTTATCCTTTCAAAAATCCAACTCTTCATTTGCTGATGTTTTTCTATTTCATTTATTTCTGCTCTAATCTTTGCTATTTCCTTCCTTCTGCTAACTTTGTGATTAGTTTTTTCTTATTTTTCTAGTTACTTTAGCTATAAAGTTAGGTTGTTTATTTGAGAACTTTCTTCTTTTATAGTGCAGATTTTTATTGCTCAAACTTCCCTTGTAGTGTTGCTTTTGTTGTATCTCATAAGTTTTGGCATGTTGTGTTTTCATTTTCATTTGTCTCAAGGTATTTCTAATTTCCTTTTTTCTATTTCCCCTTTGACCCAGTGATTGTTCAAGAGTGTGTTGATTCATTTTCATATTCCTGTGAATTTTCCCATTTTACTTGTGCTATTGATTTCAAGTTTCATTCCATCAATGTCAGAAAATGATTTCAATCTTCTTAAACTTGTCAAAACTGTGTTATGACCTGACATGTAAGCTATCCTGGAGAATGTTCTATGTACTCTTGAGAAGAATAGGTGCTGTTGTTGGGTAGAATGTTCTATATATGTCTATCAGATCCATTTGGCCGATAATGTTGTTCATATCCTCCATTTCCTTATTGGTAGTCTGCCTGGATGTTCTATTATTGAAAATTGGGTAGTGAAATTTTCTACAATTATTGTATTGTTGTCTACTTCTCCCTTCATTTCTGACAATGTTTGCCATATATATTTAGGTGTTCTGATGCTAGGTGCAAATGTATTTATTCCTGGTGGATTGAACATTTTATCATTATATAATGTCCTACTTTGTCTCTTGTAATAGTTTTGACTTACAATTTATTTTGACTGATGTAGGTATTGCCAACCCTGCTCTCCTTTGGTTACCATTTGCATGCAATATCTTTTTCTATCTCCTTACTTTCAGCCTATGTGTGTCTTTAAATCTAAAATGAGTTTCTTATAAAGAGCGTATAGTTGGTCTCATTTTTAATCCATTCAGCTATTTTATGTCTTTTGATTAGAGAGTTTAACTCATTTACATTTAAAGTAATTATTAATAAAGAATAATTTACTATCACAACTTTGTTAATTGTTTTCTGTTAGCCTTGTAATTCTTCTACCTGTCTTTTCCTTTCTTGCTGCCTTCTTTTGTGTTTTAAAAAAATTTTTGGTATTGATAGGCTTTGATTCCTTTCTTCTTTGGGGTAACTTCTATTTTTTGTGTATGATTTCTTTGGGACTTACATAAAATATCTTTTACTTATAATATCTTATAACAGTCTGTTTTAAGCCAGTAACAACTTAAATTTGATCATGTACCAAAACTCCATACTTTAATTTCTCCTCCCCCTACATACATTCATTTTATGTTATTGCTGTCACATTTTATATTATTCATATTGTGCATTTTAACATATTTTTAGTTATATTTATTTTTTATACTTTTTCCTTTAACTTTTATGCTTTTTAAAGCGATTTTCCCACCACCGTTACAGTAATGCAGTATTTTGTATTTGTCCATATATTTACCTCTACCAATGAGTTTCATACTTTCTTATGCTATCATACTTCTACTTGGCATCCTTTCGTTTCAACTTTAAGAACTCCCTTTAGCATTTCTTGTAAGGCATGTCTGGTGGTGATAAACTTCCTCAGCTCTTGTTTACCCCTGGAAAAGCTGTCTTCACCAGACAAACAAAAGCTGAGGATTTCCATCACACAGGTAATTTGTCTACGAGTTGTTGCTGGATTGATGTGTTTGTAGGAGAAGACGGGTCCAGGGCTTCCTACTCCACAATCTTGCTGACATCAGTTACTGTATATAGGTTTCTGAACAGCAGAAATATTGAAGGAAAAAGAAATATTCTCTCCAAGAAATAAAAAGGAAAAAAATGGAATTAGGTTAAGTAGAAATAGCTTAAAGTTAATGCTTATATAATCATTATACCCAGGTTAAATTATCATTCATATTAAGAAAATCAATATTTACTTTTCAAAACAGTATGTTTGAAACGGGGAAAGCTTGTTTAGTTGACCATAAATTTTTCTTGATATGCAATGCTATCCAGCTTCTCTTTCTTTTCCTCACTCCCTCCATGATTTTCTCCTCCATAAGGCCAACAAGAAAAACAAAAAGGAAAATAAGAATATGCCACAGCTATGCTTTCCCAGTAAGGCTATGCTGGTTTTATTTGCATGGGTTTATAGTGAATGTTCCAATAATCAAATCAGAGTGCAGGCTTTCAAAATCTTTCATTTCTAAACTCTGAGCAGAGTAGTACATCAATTAATAAAAGAAAAGCCTTTTTAAAAATTGCACAGTACATTTTAGTTTATAAAATGCTTTTATATTTTCTCATTTCATCCTCAAACCAACTCAATTTAAATAGCTACTTCAAGTGTCCATTTCTAGCTTTTTCCTGCATGGAATTCATTCCTTTACTTCTTTTGGTAATAGACCTCTCAATTTTCCTTTGATGAGGCACCTCCCTGCCCTTTGCAGATAATTTGGGTGAGACTGACTTTATTCCATCTCCACATCTAAGTCTGGATATGTTTCTCAGGCTTGGGCTATCAGTGTAGTCCACTTTCTTGGCCACGGTGATTGTTGAGAGACAAATACACGACTTGAATCAGTCCCATAGACTAAATTATGGGATTTTCCCAAAGTAGATACAAGAGGCAGGTCACAGAAAGAAAGTAAGAAGGTGCTAAAGACTACTGTGATCAAATCTACCATTTTTCCAGGAGCCAGTACTCTGGACTTTGGGCCTACCCAGGGTAACCAGCCATTTCAGTTGGCTTTGAACTGAGGTGTCTCTTAGGAACGCTTAAACCAGGAAAGCCCTGGACAAACTGGGATAAATTGTTTACTCTACCAGTCACCACAGTGCCACGTAAAGTAAGAGCTTCACAGCCTGGAAGGGAGATCAAAATATTTCTTCCTTACCAAGGAAGACCAATGGTTATCACCCTCCCCTACTCCAAGAGAATAAGTATCCAAAGTGCCAGGCAACAATTTTAGAGAAAATGAATCTAGCAGTGACCATTTCCCTTATTCTATTCAATCCTTAAATGTTTAACCAAAAAAAAAAAAAAAAATCTAAGATCATTTTTTAACAGCCTCATTTTTCAATTATCAAGTGCTAAATTAAAATGGAATGCAAACACTAAAATTTAACACACTGCTAAAAATGTACATGTCTAAAATATTAATAGCAACTCTAAATGATTTATAATGCCCTCTTGGGCATATTTTATGATTTATTGATGTCATTTTAGTGGCTCTATGGGCGACAGAGTCACCTCACTGTGTGTGTGCTCCGGCGGGTTTCTGGGCTTGTTACTCAGTAAACTACACACTCAGACCTTTGCCGCATGCACATGAGATGATAGGTGAAGTAGAAAAAGTAAAGATGTTAAATTTTTCCATAAATCAAAGAATCCTAGGGCTAAAAGGCTTTAAAAGTGGTTATTTCTTGTTTTCTCAACTTCATGCAGGGCCACACTGGGGCTATCTTCAATGGTTGTGAATTTCACAACCTCCCTTGTTGATTTATGATATCAGTCTTTGTCGACAAGAAATGCTACTTTGGAGCTAACGTTTACCCTTTCTGTATCAAGTAAAGCTTGTTTTCTGGAGAATAGCTCATAACATTTTTGGTAGTTAACTTCCTGTGTTTGACCTAATCATGCATTTTTCAAATCCTTCTGTTCATCCCACAGACATGATTGCTCCGCCCTCCACGCTATGATTTGCTTCTAGTTTCTCTGCAAGCTTCCTAGGACTCTCTCAGATTCTGCTACTCAAAATTTGCTCTCACTGAAATTGGGTTTGTCTTTTTCTTCTTCCCTGGACACTGTCCTCCATCTCTCAGCTGTTTCTCCCTTCCCAGAAACCTAAAGCTCTGATTCTGCCCTCTGGACAAACAGACCTTCTTTCCTTTCATCTTCCTTCCACTGTCAGCCACACACACCCAAGCAGTAGCCACATAGGCCTATGCTTCTGGGAAACTGCCCATGCTCAAAGGTACTATTCCATAGTGGGTGCAGTGGCACATATCTGTAGTGCCAGCTGCTTGGGAGCCTGAGACAGTAGGATCGCTTGAGCACAGGAGTTCGAGGCTATATTGTGCTATGACCACACCTGAGAAGAGTCACTGCACTCCAGCCTCGGTGATATAGCAAGAGACCCTTGCTCAAAACAAATAAATACAAGCTACCATTCTTTTCCCCCAGCTGCCCCCCACTTCAAAATTCCAAACCCTTCAATATAGGGATGTATGGATATGGGAAGTTAGGAAGGCAGCATTCTGAAAGCCCATCAAATTAAATCATGTTGACACTGCATTTCTCCCTATTTGAAAGTATAACCAAGACCCAGAATTCTGTGTAATATTCATAAACTAGCAAAAAAAAAATCTCAGAGTCTTTTAGTCTATTTTTTTACATATAATAAACTGAAGTTATAGAGATAAATAACTTTCTTAAGGTCACAGAACTTGAAGGAATAGTACTGGGACTTGGATTAATTGTCGCATTCCAGGGCCTACCTCCTTATCCATCATACCAGACCTATACATGTCTATGTAACAGTGGTATCTATGCCATTTGGCCTCTGCCACTAAGCAGCAGAACATACAGCAATTGTCATATATCCCCAAAGTTTTAAAGTCATGTCCCTGCTTAGAGCGGAGATAGCTATGGAATGCTTTATATATTTTTAATTGTATATCACACCCCTGGCCCTTAAAGCCAGAATGACCCCTCCATACCTTGTGCCTTCTCTTGCCCATCAAAGTAAGTCTTAAATTCTTGCTGGTGTCAAGACAAAGCCTCAGGTCATTCCCGAGTTATAACACTCCCTCCCATCTTTTTTAATCCTGACCTTATTTGAGTTTAACCCATTTCACTGAGCTTAGAATCCTTGGTTCCTTATATTTAAGTTTGATCTTCAGCTTTCCTGGTTGTTTTCTGTGGTAGCCCATGTTGCAGGCCCCCCCTCAAGAAAGAACACGTTGCCCAGGAGTGGAGTTAGCAGACAATTCCAGCTGTTAACTCATTCAGGCCTGCTTCAGCTTTTGAGCCCACATCAAACTATTTTTTGGGTGGCCCCCAGGCATAACCATCCACTAATGCTGACTCCTGTAATGAGCAATCTGTGCTCAGAGCTCTCTAGTGGGCTGGCACATACTTTGTCCGATCAGCATCATGGTCTGACAGCGCCTCACGTCCAATCCTTACTTTCCCCTTTTCTCTTCACAAACGTTACTCTCCAGTGCAGTAAATCTATTGCACTCCTCGTTCTGTCTCAGCATCTGGTCCCCAGAGGTCTGAACCAACACCTCCTACTACTCAAGTGAGAGCTCCCACTAAACCTAGTTCCAGTTACTTATCCTAACTGGCACCTGGCTAGGCCTGGCTAGTACCCCCTAGACATCTATGATTAGCAAGGTGCTTAATTATACACCAGCACTCAAAAAACTGGTGCATATTGAGTAACCATAGTATTTTCATGTCTTCATGAGCAGAATCATCTCTTCTAAATGTCTGAGATAAAGACGAAATGTGGCAAATTTTAACATCATGCTTCTGTGTCTCCTATAGTTCCTATGGTGAATTGTTTGTCAGAGTTTAAACTTTAGTAATTACATATAACATCTTAAGATCATTGGGTACTGCATGTGTAATTATAGTGTTGTAATTTAGTAAGGAAAAGCAAATGTCACCAAAATAAGACCAGAAGTCACTAGCCATGTCTGATGAAAAACTTCTGTGACCCTGAGTCATTTCTATGACCCTGAATCAGTGATATTGAACTGGAGTTCCAAAAGTAAGTCAAATACTGGGTAAAGAAAAATAATTGGACAAAAAATAGTACCTATCAGGTAGGGTCGTTGTTAAGGTTAAACCATGCTACTCAAAGGGTGGATCCTGGACTAGCAGCAGCACCATCATCTGGAAGCTTGTTAGAGGTGTGGAATCTTGAGCCCCATCCAAGGCCTAGGGAGTCAGAATCTACATTGTAACAAGATCTCCAGGTGACTTGTGTGCACATAAAGGTTGAAAACCATGGAGTTGAGGATATAATGTACATCAAACACTTAATACAGTGTTTGGCATGTAGCAACCCACTCAATAGATACTACTTGTTATTGTTTTTGTTATTATAATTGTTAATTTCATTCTGAATCATCTTGGGAAGGCATATACTTAGGAACCTGAGCTTTCCAATCTGTAAAACGAAGATCATAATAATATTCAACTACCTGAGGACCAGATGAACTTTTAAAGCCCTTTCAAACTCTAGGAGACCTCTGTGATTTGCTCAGGATGACATAATGGTAATGGTTAATATTTCAGCAGCATTAACTATGTGTCAAGCACATGTTCCTAGTGCTTTACATGTATAATCTTGTTTAATCATCCAAGGATGCCATGAGATAGGTACTATTTTAATGCTTATTTTATAGATGAATAAAATGAAGCATGGAGAGATTAAATAACTTGCTCAATAAAACACACAAGGATAAAGTCTGGATTTGAACTTTGGAAGTCTGGTGTGACAAACCACATTCTTAATGCTTTCCCTCTAGCCAGGCCATGAAAAAGAGACTTAAACTAAACTGACTGCAATACAACCAGTGCATTTAAATGTAGCATTTAACACATCATGGCCACAGCAGGCAACATTCAGTCTATAGGTTCTCAAATCTGGCTGCACATTGCATGTTAAAGTATTTTTTAAAGAGTGGAGATTTTTAAAAATACAGACTTCTTAACTGTCATTCCCAGAAATTCTGTTTCAGTGGAAGAGTGGCTCAAGCTTCTTATTTCTAAAAAATTGAAGATAATTCTGATACAGAATCAAGATTGAGAATGTGCAGGAAGATAGGTGAACAAGCCATTTTTCTGTATTCAGTATGTGGCAAGTTAAACTTCTTTTCAAAGTAATTGGAAGGAATCTGGAGGGGAGGGAGGGAGGGAAGGAGGAAGAAAGGAAGGAAGGAATTTAAAAAGAGAAGGAGAAGGAGAGGTTGGTTTGTTATGGAAGTATGAGCAATTCTCCCTAACTCCTGCAACACATCCTTGTGTCTAAGTGGGTTTCCTGCACATGGCGTAGATGGGAATTGCACATCTCCTGAGCCTTTGTTGCTTGGGAATGATGAATGGCATTGAGTAGGAGCTGTCTTGGTACCACTCAGTGGAGGAATCCATTTTCACCTTGACTCCATGAGGGACATACTTTTTCAGCAAAAAAGGGGGTGAATAGAACCCTTCACATCACCTAAGACAATAGTGAGAGGACTACACCACCTCTGGAAGAGAGAGTGTGGATGCAAGACAGTGCTTAGATGAGAAGTATGGAGTGGAGCGGCTGCATAGACTCCATAGTTGGCACCCAGGTGCACAGGGAAAGTAAAGCATCTGCATTTTCCAGAGCATTCCAGACACAAGCAGGTCTATAGAAACAGTTCATAAAGCCTACACTCAAAGCAAACTTTAGCCCTGATATACATAGAGCCAAAGAAATGTCTGAAAATAGCAATATGGGCTCATCTGATAGCCTGGGACATTGAAGAGCATGGACTATTGACAAGAAAAAGGGGAAGCCCAGAGAACAGATATCCTAACAGAAAATGTTCCCTGAACCACTCATGCAGAGGAGGAAACACTGAAAAGGGATATCAAATTCCAGTTTATGATAGCTCATAGGTTGTTATCTACATTAATGCTGAAGTTGGAAACTAGTTTTAATTGTAGGGTTTGGATTCAATCATTCTCAACAAATCATTCTATTATCTTTGTAAAGCCCTTAGTTAAAGAGACCCTCGAGATTACCAGACAGAGATACCTGGACCAAAGAGACCCATGCTGAACATTACAGCTAGGGTTGGGTGCCCAACTTGAGTAAACAGAAAAGCTTAGAAAGCACTACCTCAAGCTTGCTTTTGCTCTCAGTGTATAACCCATATATTGCCATCCCTCAAAGCCGTGGAAAGATAATGGGTGAGCAAACATGAAGAAAAATCACTCCTTCTGTGAACAGGGTATTTTGAATTGAAAAAGATGGCATAATGCACTAGACTACAACATACATTCATCCTAGATTTGAATGGAGTGAAATCAATAGCTGAAATTGAGGAGGCATTTAGATTAAAAACAAGTAGATAATATTTTATAAATAAAGCTTTAATTAGCATTTATTCTTAAGTAAAATATTACAAATTTCACTTTCATTGTTACTTAACATCCCAGAATTCCTCACAAATGTCTGAGTACAAGGGAGTAAGCACAGAGGTGAATAATTCATGCAGAATATAGAGCCATAGATAAAAAGAGAAGAGCAGTTGATTGGTTTTTTTCCCCAAGAAATTGTTAATGTTACATTACATTTTATTGAACCAGCCTCAAAAAATAACAGAGCCTGAATATTATTATTGCAGTTATTACCTTTCCTTTCCAAGTGCCATATCTTGTTCTCTCTTGAGTTGATACATTCTGATTACTTTTGCTTACTGTAGAGATTTCCTTTTTTAGTGAAAAATACTCCACTAGAACCTCTTGTATTCAAATTTCTTCAAGTTATAACCACTTGCTATCAAATTTAAATAATCTCCCATATCTTATTGGAATCAGTGTGTTCATTTCCAACCTACACCTTCTATTTAATACATGGAATTGTTCCGTAGTGCCCTTTCTCTTTCACTACAAAGGACAAATGTGTCTTTCATTAGTCACAGTCGTAGCTCCAGCCCCACATCGCCCAAGGAATCAGGACAGCTGACACAACATCTGTGCAAATATGACTATGGCGGAATTGAGTGTGACTGAATGATTCCGTGAGTCCAATTCACCTTGGATTAAGCTAGGGAACCAATTTCCAGGACCTTGAAAACAGCTGTCATGGAGCAGACAGGCCATTTAGCAAGAGGCACAGATATGGGGACTGGCTTGGGCCATTTGCTTCTTTTCATTTCCAGAAAAGCTCCAGCAGCCCGTCCTGCTCCACGTTTCCTATCAGACTTATCATTGTTTTTTGAAACTGTGTTGCTCACCCTAGTGTGTGGATCCAATGATGCATCAAGTGTTTCTGTTTGTATGGGGGTTTTTTTTTTGTTTTATGATTTGGGTTTTCTTGTTTTTGTTTGCTGTTGTTGCCATTATATTTATTGGTTGCTATTCAGAGAAGCTAAGGTCAGAGTTCTTTATGTTCGGCTTTAAGCTATTAGGCTCTTCTTTCCTATCTTTGATCAAAAGTATAATTTTGCATGGAAGAAATATAGAAATTGGATTAAAGTGTATCTTTGTGAGTTGTAGAAACTAGCTTGGGTTCAACAGGGGCAACTTGAGAGGGGGTGCTTTGGACACAGAAAAATCATGTCAGATCTAGGCTTCCCTGTTTGCACTCCTTTCTCTCCCCCATCCTGTCATCTTCAGCTGCTCGAAAAAAATATTAAATTACAGGTAACCAGAGTTGCTAGTGTCAAGAGAAATTGAGAGAGAATATCAGTAAAATATGTGTAACCAGTACATCTTATTTCACAGCCTGTATCTTGAATAACAGCCAACCTCATTCCAGGAGGGTCCCCAATGCAGTGTTCCAGCCCCCAGTGTCCATATTAACAGGAAATCAGTGTATCTGTTAGACCCCTTACACCTTTCATACATCGAATACTTCCGGGATGCTAAGTAGCCTGAGAAGGGAGTCCTGCTAATTCCTATCTCACTATTTTGCTACTTTGGAGCCAAAGGTTCTCCCTTAACGTTGGAGATTTTAGCAAGCATTACAAAAGCTGATTGATTTACGATGCACAGTCACACTAAAGGCATCTGAGGCCTAAGCAGCTTGGAAGTGACTTCTTCTGCACCGATCCTGCTGTTTCTCCTGGTGCTTAGATATGGTCCTAAGTGATCAGGTGAGGCGAGGCATCCACCCATTCACACCCTGCCCGGGCTACAGTGGTTTTTCCAGTTTCCATGCCTTAGAATTCCAATCCCTTAATGGTGGGCTCAGCCAAGAAGTTCCACATCAACCTTACTGGGCTTCTAGTTGTAGCTCTTTAGATTCACTCCACAGCCTTTTCCCCAGATCAGGAGGCCCATCCTGAAATCCTGGAATGTTGGTGTCAGAAACCTCATGGTCCCAAAATTACCTGCCCACCCCTTCTTTCTCTTTTTTCTTTTTCTTTTCTTTTCTTTTCTTTTTTTTTTTGACAGAGTCTCCCTCTGTTGCCCAGGCTGGAGTGCAGTGGCACGATCTCGGCTCACTGTGACCTCTGCCTCCCGGGTTCAAGCGATTCTCCCACCTCACCCCCGCAAGTAGCAGGGATTACAGGCATGCGCCACCACACCTCCTTCTTTCTATTTTTAGGCCCAAGCCTAGGGTCACATCCTACCACCTAATGAGTGAAATACTCTTCAGAGGAGGAAAACCCACTAACAACTGCTACTTGAGGATCTATAACTCCTACACCCCAAAGTCCGTTTAGACACAAGGCAGTCATCTGCTTTCATATATAATGTTTTCTTGAAAATGTGTGTAACAGTCAAATATGATAATATTGAAAGATTTACTGGCATCAATTTCATATGCACAAAAATATATTTAATTATGTTGTTAATATACATTGTGGTGAAAGTGGTCATTTCTGATAATAAGGAAATGGGGAGGGGTGAAGTGAGGAAACAAAGGCTGCTTTTCGTAAGACAACAGAACTCTTTGTCTCTTTAAAATATGACCTTTTGCCAGGCACAGTGGTTTACACTTGTCATCCCAGCACTTTGGGAGGCCAAGGCAGGAGGATCACTTGAAGCTAGGAGTTCAAGACCAGCCTGGAGAACAAAGCGAGACTCCATCTCTATCAAAAATTTTAAAAATTAGCTGGGCACAGAGTCCCAGCTACTCAGGAGGCTGAAGTGGGAGGATCTCTTGCATACAGGAATCTGAGGCTGCAGTGAGCTATGTATGATTGTGCTACTGCACTCCAGCCTGGGCAACAGAGTGAAGCCCTGTCTGTAAAAACTAATAATGATAAGTAAATAAAATATGATTATATAAAAACAGAAAAATTAAGAATAAATACTACTTTGAGATAAAACAGAAAAGCTTTAGAGAGAAGAAGCAAATCATATACATGGTCTCAAAACGGAATGGCTTTGGACTTCTCAGCAACAACGCTAGAAACCAGAGACATTGGAGAAATGCTTTCTAATTTTTGAAGAAAATGGTTTCGAAATTAGAATTCTATACCTGACCAAACTTATGTCTTACAGAAGGACAAGGACATCTTTAGGCATACAAGGGATATATTGGCCAAGTTAGTTTAGCAAGGCAGAAATTACTGTAGCCGGTTTAAGCCAAAAGGACTAGTTATGACATAGTGAGAGCTCAAGACTGAGGGAAGGAAACGGATTGTGCTTCCAGTTGTGACACCCAGCTCCACAGCACAACGCTGCTCACACAAGCCACGAAACCAGGAGGCTACTGCCACCAGTGCCAGTTCCAACCTATGGCCTCTGCCATCACCAGGAAGTTGACAAATCAGGTGCTATGGTTGCACATTTAGACTCCAGAGTCCTGCTGTACTGCCGGGCCCAGAGCTGCACCAGCAAAGTAACAACCTCAGACCCTGGCTTTTTCCCAAATAATTCAGTTCTGGACCCAGATTTTGAATCTGGCACAGATGCAGTTGACTGGTGGAATCAAAACCACATGTCTGCAATCTCACAACTGGAAAATGACCTGAAAAATCTTCTTTGTTAGGAATGCAGAATTTATAACGTGGGAAACTGCTAAAACAATGTTCGGAAACTGGAGCCAGCCTGAATAACAACTGACCACTATGCATAGACATACATTTTACCTTTTACAGACTCTCTTAGGACGCTATTAGAAGATACTAGTTTCTTCACCAAACATGAGAATGAATCAAGAAAGAGGTAGATACAAAATTAGGAAACTGGAAATCTAACATAAGGAGGCAGGCAAAGGAAATTCCCAAGATCCTGATGAAGGGAAGGTGTGAACAGAATCCAGCATAGAGCAGGAAGTTAGAGCCCGCACGGAGGTTGAGGAGGAATCGGAGAGATTGCCTGATGTGTTCAACTCTATTGAAAGTATCCTACAACTGTCAGAGAATTAAGATAGGCACGTGATTCACTGAACAACTTGGGTAGCTGGGGGAAGACAAGTATTAATCCTAAGAAAATAAAATGTTATATAAGAAAAGGAATATAATCTTAGTGTGCTACATGTCTAAGGTGTGAACTGTATTCACATGGACACAATGGTATAAACATGGAGTGCTGATAATGAAAACAACTATATTGGAACTATACTGGAAGAATGAAGAACATATATTGTTCAACTATATTGGAATTGAAGAAATGAAGTAAGGAAGGGAAGAGAATCTGTGGCAAGGCCAACACAGTGATCACCTGGGCTAGCTTCTCATTCTCCATGCAAGGAAGCCAAAGAAAATAGCTAACATTTTAAAATCAAGAAATAATGATATAGGCATTTATTTAGAATGTGGAAGCAAATACCAGGAAAAAAAAAAAGCAAAAATAAAAGTTGAAAATTTTTGCCTTAAGGGAGCAGAATTGTGGAGTACAGAAGGGTTGGGACTGTTAATTTTTATTATAAGCCTGACAGTATTGTTCGACTTTTAACGTATATGTACACATGTGCATGTGTGCATGCACACACACACACATTAAAATAAAAAGTAAATGTAGAGAACAGCATCTCTTGCTGTACCTTCATAGCCTTTCCCTCCCTAAGACTCATCCATCTCCTGTCTCCGTTTCTTTCCTTTCTATGATACACCTGCTCATTCTATAAACCATTCTTTCATCCTGTCAAGATGAAAAACTACATTGGCCACTGGCTGCTTCTGAAAATCAACCCTAGAGAAACTATAGAAGCCAGAGGGAAACATATTTGAGAAACTAATAACAAATCATAAAATAAAACACTGTGAGAAGGCCCCAGGGGAGTCTGAAGACTCAGGATTGTTGTATGTTGGGGGAGGGAAAAGAGAGAATTGATTCAGCCTGGGGGAAAGGCAGCCATAAGTAGCTACTAGAAGGAGGTCAAAGGGGAACAGCATTTCTGTTTCTGTTCTGCCACGTGGACCATCACGGCCTGCCCAATCACCACCGAGATTGGTATCAGCAGCCTAAGCTACAGGTGTCAGGAGGGTGCTACAAGTGCGGTACCAAAGCCCTGCAGGAAGGAGGAGGAATGAAAGGCAGGCGTGTGCAAACCAGTATCCTGGGCATTCACTGCTGTACTACTCCCATTCCAAACCCCCAGGGAACGCGAATGAAATCTATGCAGACTGCTTTTAGAGAGTTTAAATATGAAACATGGACTACACACATTCTGTCCGGAATCGGTTCCTTCCAGTGAGTTCTTGGTCTCACTGACTTCAAAAATGAAGCTTCGGACCCTCGCAATGAGTGTTACAGTTCTTAAAGATGGTGTGTCCGAAGTTTGTTCCTTCAGATGCTCAGATGTGTCCGGAGTTTCTTCCTTCTGATGGATTTGTGGTCTCGCTAACCTCAAGAATGAAGCTGCAGACCTTCGCCGTGTTGCAGCTCTTAAAGGTGGCGCATCCAGAGGTGTTCATTCCTTCTGGTGGGTTCGTGATCTTGCTGGCTTCAGGAGTGAAGCTGCAGACCTTCACAGTGAGTGTTACACTTCATAAAGGTAGTGCAGACCCAAAGAGGGAGCAGCAGCAAGATTTATTGTGAAGACCAAAAGAACAAAGCTTCCACAGCGTGGAAAGGTACCTGAGCGGTTTGCTGCTGCTGGCTCCGGTGGCCAGCTTTTATTCCCTTATTTGGTGCCGCCCATGTCCTGCTGATTGGTCCATTTTACAGAGTGCTGATTGGTCCATTTTACAGAGTGCTGATTGGTGCGTTTTTACAGAGTGCTGATTGGTGCGTTTACAAACCTTTAGCTAGACACAGAGTGCTGATTGGTGCGTTTTTACAGAGTGCTGATTAGTGTATTTACAAACCTTTAGCTAGACACAGAGCACTGATTGGTGCGTTTACAATCCTTTAGCTAGACAGAAAAGTTCTCCAAGTTCCCACCTGACCCAGCAGCCCAGGTGGCTTCACCTCTCAACATGATTTGGCCATGGTGGGAAAATTGGGATAATCACCATCAGTTCTTCAGGCCCCGAGGTTCTATCCCCTGGGCAGTTTCCAAAGTTTTAATTCATTTGGAGGTACATAAACTGCAGGCTGGGATTTAGCCCTTTTCCAACACATAGCCGTGGCTAGTAACTAATAATCCAGGAGGAAGAGTTTTCAAGACAACATAATCAAAGAGCCATATAAAGAATACAACTATCACATAAGAAAGACAACAAACTCAACAACATAAGCCATCTAAATTAGGATTATGAGAAGAGGTGGACCAAGAAATTAATATAGTGATGATAAATATATGAAGAGGTTAAGGCTGATAATCAGCAATATGAAGCAAGAATGAGAAAACATAAAAAAGGACCAAGTTGAATATTAAGGATGGGATATATAACAGTTGAAGTAAATAAAACAATGAATAAGGTATATAGCCAAGTGGATAAAGGTGATGAATAAAGCAGTGAGTTGGAAGAACAGATGGAGAAGCTCTCTTAGAGGTCAGCAAGAAAGGGTGAAGAGACAGGAAATGTAAAAGAAAGCTAGGAGATGTGGAGTGTGGAAGGAGAGTGCAAATACTTGTGAGCAGTGGCTTTGTAATGTGTCAATGTGACTAGACTGAACTGTGCTTCCTAAAATTCCCTTTCCTGTATATTTCTAATTAGGGTGGGCCACAAGAGAGAACCCTGTGAAAGGTTTGCTGGGCATTAGCCCTTGTCTGCCAGCTCTCCTTCTTTGTGGGAAGCATCAGTGGAGCCTCCAGCTTCCCCACTAAGCTTCTCTGACTCTGGGCCAGGTGTGTGCTTGGCAACTATGATGCAGGACTCCGGTTTCTGCAATAAACAAACATGCACAATCAAAGTTAAAGGCAATAATCACTAATACAAATTGTAGTCTGTCCTCGTGGGCTCCAGTTTGTGGGTTCCAGCTTGTTCTTGCTCACCTCCACTTTACTTCACCTCCCCTTCCCAACTGTCTGCTCTGTATTTCAAAGCTCTAGCATTGGAAGTACAGATAATCTTCTTACAGAGGCTGCTTGACCAGCTCTTACAATTTCATTAGGTCAAATCCCTGCGATGTATATATTCCCATTCACCATTCCTATCATATTGATATTGTCTCAAATTTTAATTATAAGTTGTTTTAGATAAATTGTAGGTATGGTTTTTTTCTCACTTTAGTGAGGATATACAAACTTTACCGAGGAATTTTATCACCTTTACCATATTTCTTAAATATTAAGGATTGCTTCAAACATGTTTTCAGTATGTATCTTTTTGTGGCGAAACTTCATTCTTGGTCTTATCTAAAGCATATATATTAGGCCATCATAGTTGAAAGACAATTTGGCTGGATATACAATTCTAGGTTCAAATTTATTTTCCTTTGAGACAGGATCCCACTCTGTTACTCAGGCTGGAGTGCAGTCGCACGATCACAGCTCACTGCAGCCTCCACCTCCTCAGGGTTAAGGTGATCCTCCCACCTCAGCTTCCAAAGTAGCTGGTACTATAGGAATGCACCACCATGCCTGGCTAATTTTTATATTTTTTGTGGAGACAGGGTTTTGCCATGTTGCCCAGGCTGGTCTGGAACTCCTGGGCTCAAGCAATTCACTTGCCTCCACCTCCCGAAGTGCTGGGATTACAGACATGAGCCACTGTGCCTGACCTTTCCTTTGATATTTAAAAAACATTTTTTTCCCTTTTGTCATCTTCTGTGTACTGTTCAAATCTTATTTTTGTTCTAATTGCTGATCTCTTCACTATCTCTGGAAGTTTTTTTAATTCTTTCCTTATCTTTGATGTTCTTAAATTCTATTGTGATGTTTCCAGGTTTAGACTTTTTCCCATCTCTTATTTTTCTCTCTTTCTGAAGCTGGGTATAATAGGGTTCATTCAGAGAAGCAGATCCATTAGGATATATTTCTGCAAGTTAATATATATGCATTCATATATATAAATATGAACAATAACTAATATATATACACGAGTCCACTAAATTGTCCAGTTAGGATGAATATACAGACATTGATAAATTTAAGAAATTAACAGGAATAAATAAATATGAGTAAGGGTCTTCAGGCTAGCCATAATGAAACCAAAATAGAATATATAATTTTCAAGCCAGTAGAAAACAAATGAAAGTGGAGTAAATTGAAAATATAAAATATGGAATAAATAATTCCTAATATAATAAAAATTACAATAAATATAAATGGTTTTAGTTCACAAATGAAAAGACAAATACTCTGTATGTTATTAAGAAGTAAAAATGAAATCCAAAAATATGTTTTCTATGACAAACATTCTTAAAACCAAAAGACATAATAAGTTTGAAAATGAAAGAGTGAAAGACAAAAAAAAAAAAAACAAAACCAGAAACCTAAAGAATTCCAGAATTGCATTCATAATAGCTGACAAAAGAGAATTTAATGTGGGGGGTAAATAAAACAACAGTGAGAAGATATAACCATTGCAAATATACATGTGCACCTAATAATAGGTTACACTAACTGTATAGTAGAGAAACAGATAAATCACTGGGAGTTTTTTTTAACACCCAACTATCAAAAATTTACTAAGCAGTATGTTGAGAGCCTCTTAGACTATCCACCTCTGCGTTGCTTTGCTGTTCGTGACATGAGACAGACAGTTGCCACGGGTGTCATCAAAGCAGTGGACAAGAAGGCTGCTGGAGTTGGCAAGGTCACCAAGTCTGCCCAGAAAGCCCAAATGAATATTACCCCTAATACCTGCAACCTCAGTCTTAATCAGTGGTGAAGGAATGGTCTCAGAACTGTTTGTTTCAATTGGCCATTTAAGTTTAATAGTAAAAGACTGGTTAATGAAAGCAATGCATCATAAAACCTTCAGAAGGAAAGGAGAATGTCTTGTGGACCACTTTGGTGTGTGTGTGTCTGTGTGTGTGGCAGTTTTAAGTTATTAGTTTTTAAAATTAGTACTTTTTAATGGAAACAACTTGACCACAGATCTCTCACAGAATTTTGAGACACATTAAAACAAATTTTAATGAGAAAAAAAGTACTAAGCAAAAATTAAACAGATTTTTATCTAAACATTATAATTAATAGACTCATACTATTAATTATATTGTTCAGATCTTTAATATGTATGTTCCAATGGTATGATTTATATATATATATATGCTACAATAGTTTATGCAACAACTAGCACATACATATTTTTAGAATCATGCACATATTTACACTAGTAGACTAGGTTTACAGAAAGTTCCAATAAACCCAGGGACAATATTATGCAGATTTTTTATTGAAACAAGATCTAACTCTGTCACCCAGGCTGGAGTGCAGGGACATGATCATAGATCATTGCAATCTCTAACTCCTGGGCTCAAGCCATCCCTACCACCTCAGTCTTCTGAATAGCTAGAACTACTACAGATGCACATCACCCCACCCAACTATTTTTCAAGAATTTTTTTGTACACACAGGGTCTTGCTATGTGCCCAGTCTGGTCTCAAACTCCTGGGCTCTAGGGATCCTCCCTCCTCTGCCTCCCAAAATGCTGGGATTACAGGCATGAGCCACTGCACCCAGACTTCATGCAGATTTTATCTTCTAAACATGAGATAATACAAGAAATTAATAATACAAAACTTTTACAAATGTCTCAAATTCTGAAGGTAACATATTGCTAAATAACTCACAGGTTAAAAATGAAATTATAATCAAAATGAGTAAATACCTAGAATTGAATGAACTTGGAAATACAAAATATATGGTACATAACTAAAGTATTATTTAGAAAGAACATTTATACCTTTAAATATGTTTATGAAGAAACAATAAAAGTTGAAACAAAGTATGCTAAGCATCCAACTCAAGAAGTTATAAAAAAGAACATCAAAGCAAACCCAAAGAAGAAAAAAGATATAATAAAGGAAACAATATAATACATTTTTTAAGTAGAAGAGATTTATAAAACTAAAAAGCTCTATTTTTGAAAAGATTGCTAAGATAAACTTTTGATAAAAGTGAATAAGGAGAAAAGGAGACAACAAAGGTAAATAAAACGCTGATCAAAAAATAAAGATAGGAAAATAATTACAGGTTTCAAAAGAGATAAAATAAATAAATTCCTGGAAAATATATAAAATGCCAAACTAACCCAAGAAGAAAAAGGAAACTTAAAATAGACTCACAAGGATTAAGGAAATTTAATTGGTAGTTAAATCTCCAAACCAAAGATCTCCAGGCCTGCCGGCATGCTTTCAAAATGAACTCTATCAAACTTGGTTTTTGTTGTTGTTGTTGTTGTTGTTTTGAGACAGGGTCTCGCTCTGTCACCCAGGCTGGAGTGTAGTAGCATGATTGTAGCTCACTGCAATCTTGAACTTCTGGGATTAAAGGATCTTCCTGCCATAGCCTCTGGAGTAGCTGGGACTACATACGGGTATGAGCTACCTCATGCCGGCCTCTATCAAACTTTCAAAAACTAATTCCTGTTTTATAAATTATTCCAGAAAATGCAAAAAAAAAAAAAAGAGTTTCAATTCATTTTATAAAGCTAATATAATCTCATTTTCCTTATTGCTTCTGGATTTTACCCATAGTTTAGAAACTTTTCCCAACTCACAGATTGTAGAGGACTTCATCCTACCTTCTCTAGAACTTGTGTGATTTCATTTTATTTTTACATTTATCTCTTAGAGCCATTTGAAATTTATTCCAGTATGTGCTATAAATAATAGGTCTGATATTCTCTATTCCCATGTAACTACACACAGCTCACAGGCGCCAATTGTTAAATTTTCAGGGATTTTGTGAGCTGATTGTTAAACATAGCCATTATTACAAAATAAATTATATCAACTTAAAATAAAATAAATCATGTTAGAAATGAAGCTAATAAATATTCACAACTTATCATTCATATTACTTTGATACATTTTACTACTATCAAGACTTCTGAGGTTATTTATATCTATCGTGTCCATACAATGGAAATACTATAAGCATGGAATGCTGCTATGCATCTTTTCCCAAGTCTTTATTTCATGATGCCATACTGATAGCATGAAATTGGCTATGGTGGGAGCATTTACATCACAAAAGTTAGTGATGCTAAAATCAGGGCTTAATTTATTATTTCATTGATTGTGTAGAACAAGGATCACTATGGCCAGTAGGCCAAATCCAGCCTGCCAGCTGTTTGTGTAAATAAAGTTTTACTGGAAGACAGCCACAGCTCTTTGTTCACTATCATCCATGGCTGCTTTTATGCTTTCATGGCAGTTGAATAGTTGCAACAGATACCATATGGACCAAAAAGCATAAAATATTTCCTATCTGGCCTTTACAGAAAACCCTAGTCTAGACTTTAAAAGATAACAGAGAAAATGTTAGCAGCATAGATTAATTTTAAAAGTGTATGATAGGCAGTCTCAGTATGAGGGCAGCTGAAGCAGCTGGCTCAATTAAGATGAGGCTTCTGCTACTTCTCCTGGTGGTGTCGGCAGTGGTGGCCAACCTGGGCAGCATGCCCAGCAAGAGATTAAAGATGCAATACACCACAGGGCCACCGCTCAAGTTCTAGATTTCTGTTTCCTAAGGTTACAGGTGGGTGTTTGAGGAGCACATGTGGGTTATTAGCCAGCAGTACCCAGACATCACACTGAAGGAGAGAATTACCTCCCTCAACCAATATATAGACACATAGCATCTTTCCTGACAGCCTTCAATCCATTACTAATAGTGTTAATAATTGTTGTCAAGGATCCTTTTGCTTTCTTTGGCATACAAGCTCCTAGCCTTCGGTGAAATACATAGCATAGATAAAAAACAATCACAACTTCTGGAAATCAAGGACACACTTAGAGAAATGCAAAATGAACTGGAAAGTCTCAGCAATAGAATCAGACAAGCAGAAGAAAGAACTTCAGAGCTCAAAGACAAGGTTTTTGAATTAACCCAATCCAACAAAGACAAAGAAAAAATAATTTAAAAAATGGACAAACCCTCCAAGAAATTTGGGATTATGTTAAATGACCAAACCTAAGATTAATTGGTGTTCCTGAGGAAGAAGAGAAATCTAAGTTGGAAAATATATTTAAGGGAATAATTGAGGAAAACTTCCCAACTTTGCTAGAAATCTAGATATCCAAATACAAGAAGCTCAAAGAACACCTGAGAAATTTATAGCAAAAAGATAATCACTTAGGCACATAGTCATCACGTTATCTAAAGTCAAGGCGAAGGAAAGAATCTTAAGAGGTATGAGGCAAAGCACCAGGTAACCTCTAAAGGAAAACCTAGCAGATTAACAGCAGATTTCTCAGCAGAAATCCTACAAGCTAGAAGAGATTGGGGCCCTATCTTCAGACTCCTTAAACAAAACCATTATCAGCCAAGAGTTTTGTGTCCCGCAGAACTAAGCTTCATAAATGAAGGAAAGATACAGTCTTTTTCTGACAAACAAATGCTGAGAGAATTCACCAGTATCAAGCCAACGCTACAAGAATGGCTAAAGGAGCTCTAAATCTTGAAACAAATCCTTGAAATACACTAAAATAGAACCTCCTTCAAGCATAAATCTCACAGTGCCTACAAAACAAAAACACAATTAAAAAAAAAACAGGTATTCAGGCAACAAACGACAAATAGCACCACGAATAGAACAGGACCTCACATCTCACTACTAAACGTTGAAAGAAAATGGCCTAAATGCTCCAGTTAAAAAATACAGAATGGCAGAATGGATAAGAATTCACCAACCAAGTAACTACTGTCTTTAAGAGACTCATCTAACACATAAGGACTCACATAAACTTAAGGTAAAGGGATAGAAATAGACATTTCATGCAAATGGACATCAAAAGCAAGCAGGAGTAGCTATTCTTATATTAGGCAAAATGAGCTTTAAAGCAATGGCAGTTAAAAAAAGACAAAGAGGGACATTATATAATGATGAAAGGACTTATCCAACAGGAAAGTTTCACAATTCTAAATATATATGCACCTAACACTGGAGCTCCCAAATTTATAAAACAATTCCTACTAGGCCTAAGAAATGAGATAGACAGCAACATAATAATAGTGGGTAACTTCAATACTCCACTGACAGCACTAGACAGGTCATCAAGACAGAAAGTCAACAAGGAAACAATGGATTTAAACTATACCCTAGAACAAATGGACTTAACAGATATTTACAGAACATTCTGCCCAGCAACTGCAGAATATACATTCTATTCATCAGCACATGGAACATTCTCCATGTTAGACCATATGATAGGCCACAAAACAAGTCTTAATACATTTAAGAAAACTGAAATTAAATCAAGTACTCTCTCAGACCACAGTGGAATAAAATTGGAAATCAACTCCAAAGGAACCCTCAAATACATGGAAATTAAATAACCTGCTCCTGAATGATCGTTGGGTCAACAATAAAATCAAGATGAAAATTTTAAAATTATTTGAACTGAATGATAATAGTGACACAACCTATCAAAACCTCTGGAATACAGCAAAGACCTTGCTAAGAGGAAAATTCATAGCATTAAATGTCTATATCAAAAAGTCTGAAAGAGCACAAATAGACAATCTAAGGTCACACCTCAAGGAAAGAAACAAACAAGAATGAGCCAAACCCAAACCCTGCAGAAGAAAATAAATAACAAAGATCAGAGCAGAATTAAATGAAATTAAAACCAAAAAATACAAAAGATAAATGAAACAAAAACCTGGTTCTTTGAAAAGATAAATAAAATTGGCCCGGTGCGGTGGCTTACGCCTGTAATCCCAGCACTTTGGGAGGCTGAGGTGGGTGGATCACGAGGTCAGGAGATCAAGACCATCCTGGCTAACACGGTGAAACCCCATCTCTACTAAAAATACAAAAAAATTTAGCCAGGTGTGGTGTCGGGCTCCTGTGGTCCCAGCTACTCAGGAGGCTGAGGCAGGAGAATGGCGTGAACCTGGGAGGTAGAGCTTGCAGTGAGCCGAGATCGCGCCATTGCACTCCAGCCTGGGCGACAGAGCAAGACTCCATCTCAAAAAAGAAAAAAGAAAAGAAAAGATAAATAAAATTGATAGACCACTAGTGAGATTAACCAAGAAAAGAAGAGAGAAGATCCAAATAAGCTCAATTAGAAATGAAACAGGAGATATTACTACTGATACCAGAGAAATACAAAAGATTATTCAAGGCTAGTATGAACAGCTTTACACACATAAACTAGAAAACCTAGAGGAAATGGGTAAATTCCTGGAAATATGCAATCCCCCTAGATTAAAACAGGAAGAAATAGAAATGCTATTCTATTCTAAAACCAATAACAAGCAGCAAGATTGAAATGGTAATTTTAAAAACCTCCAACAAAAAAAGTCCAGGATCAAATGGATTCACAGTTGAATTCTTTCAGACATTCAAAGAATTTGTACCAATCCTATTGATATTATTCCACAAGATAAAGAGGGAATCCTCTTTAAGTCATTCTATGAAGCCGGTATCACTCTAATACAAAAATCAGGAAAGGACATAGCAAAAAAAGAAAGCTACAGACCAATATCCCTGATGAATACAAATGCAAAAATCCTTAACAAACTATTAGCTAACCAAATCCATCAGAATATCAAAAAGATAATCCACCATGATCAAGTGGGTTTCATACCAAAGATAGTTTGACATAGGCAAGTCAATAAATGTGATACACTACATAAACAGAATTAAAACCAAAAATCACATTATCATCTCAATCAATGCAGAAAAAGCATTTGACAAAATCTAGCATTCCTTTATGATTAAAACCCTCAGCAAAATCAGCATAGAAGGGACATACCTTAACGTAATAAAAGTTATCTATGACAAACCCACAGCCGAAGTAATACTGAATGGGGAAAAGTTGATAGCATTCCCCCTGAGAACTGGAACAAGACAAGGATGTCCACTCTCACCACTTCTATTCAACATAGTACTGGAAGTCCTAGCCAGAGCAATTAGACAAGAGAAAGAAATAAAGGGCATCCAAATTGGTGAAGAGGAAGTCAAACTGTCGCTGTTTGCTGATGATATGATAGTATACCTAGAAAACCCTAAAGACTCCAACAGAAAGCTCCTAGAACTAATAAATGAATTCAGCAGTTTCAGGATACAAAATTAATGTACACAAATCAGTAGCTCTGCTATACACCAACAACAACCAAGCTGAGAATCAAATCAAGAACTCAACCCCCTTTACAATAGCTGCAAAAAAAAAAAAAAATAATAATAATAATAATAATAATAAATAACACTTTGGAATATACCTAACAAAGGAGATAAAAGACCTCTACAAGGAAAACTACAAAACACTGCTGAAAGAAACAAATCTGGAGGCATCACATTATCTGACTTCAAACTATACTATAAAGCCATAGTCACCAAAACAGCATGGTACTGGTAGAAAAATGAGAGCAGCAGTAGAAAGACCAATAGTGGCAGCAGGTGGCAACAGAGTCTCCACCTGGACAAGTCCAGCAGCTGAAGTGGCAGTCACGAGTATGACACTAGTGGGGGCAACTACAGTGGCGTCTTGCATAGTTATAGCTTCCCAGCACCAAAAATTACTCGGGCAGGGCGAGTCGCGCAGCAGCTCCTGGGGTGGAGGGGTGGAGGGGTGGAGTCGCTTTCCTCTGGGGCCACCTCTTCAGCTCTTGTCCTAGCTGAGTGAGGAAGCGGTGGAGGATGGCCTGTTTCATGAGTTCAAAGGCTTCAGGGATGTAAGGGTCAAAATCAATTACCTGTCTGGTTCTGGCAGTGGAGATGAGCTGGTAGTCTTTGTGAACTTCCCACAGCCAGAGGACGCGCGGGTGGCCAAGCACGCAGAGGCAGCCTGGTGCTCTCTGACTTGCCTCTGAAGACAGAAGCTGTGCATGGGAGCAGGCACCACAGCTGCTCCCCTTTAGACAAAGATATTTATCCTCCATCAGCCAGTGTGGTGGGAGCCTCTGTAGGTGGTCACCCGCACTCCCCTGCAGGTGGTGGAGGCCAGAGATCACTTTCCCCTGGTGGTGCGGCTTTGGGATACAGAGACTAGGTCTGCAGCAGATGGCTCTTGGCTGCCTACCCTCTCCACCTCTGCCACCATTGCCTGGAGAGCTGGAAAGAAAAGGAGACTATCTGTTCTATGAGAGAGTGCCCCCAGCATACAGTCTTAAACCAAGGGAGGGAGCTGAAGCAGATGCTGCTCCTTTCAGAAAAGTGGATGAGATGTCACCCAAGGATCATCATAGAACTAACCAGATGCTTTTCTTGGGCAACCTAGACACAACTGTAACAGAGAGTGACATAAGAAGGGCATTTGATCGCTTTGGAGTCATCACAGAAGTAGATATCAAGAGCCCTTTTCTTGGCCAGAGCAGTAATTACGGCTTTCTCAAATTTGAGAACCTAGATATGTCCCACAGGGCCAAATTAGCAATGTTCAGCAAAATTATAATTTGGAATCCTATCAAAATTGGTTATGGTAAAGCTACACACACCACCCGCCTCTGGGTGGGTGGCCTGAAACCTTGGATGCCTCTTGCTGCCCTGACATGAGAGTTTGACCAACTTGGCACCATACACCCCACAGACTACAGAAAGGTGATAGTTGGGTGTATATCCAGTATGAAAGCCTGGATGCAGTGCACGCTGCCTGGACCCATATGCAGGACTTCCCACTTGGTGGCCCAGATCACCACCTTAGAGTAGACTTTGCAGACACCAAACGTCGTTACCAGCAACAATATATGCAGCCTCTGCCCTTGACTCATTATGAGCTGGTGACAGATGCTTTTGGACATCAAGCCCTTGACCCTTTGAGGGGTGCTTAGGATAGGACACCACCCTTACTATACAGAGATTGTGATAGAGACCTTTATCCTGATTCAGATTGGGTGCCACCCCCACCCCCAATCGGAGAAGGCGGCACTGGGACTGCAGCTACTGCTGTGCCTGCTTACGAGCCACTGAATAGCCTGGATCACAGGCGGGATAGTTGTTGGTCTTTGGACAGGGACAGAGGTGATCAAGATCTGCCCAGCAGCAGAGACCAGCCTGGTAAGCAAAAGCTGCCTGAGGAGAGTGGAGGACGGCATCTCGATAGGTCTCCTGAGAGTGACTGCCCACAAAAATGTCACTGCGCTCCTTCTTCTGACCACAGTCCAGAATTGAGCAGTAGCCAGGATCCTTACAACAGCAACAATAATCCATCTTCCCGTCTTCTCTTGGAAAGGCCCTCTCCAATCAGAGACGGATGAGGTAGTTTGGAGAAGAGCCAGGATGACAAGCGAGACCATAAAAACTCTGCCTCAGCTGAGTGGATAGGAAGCACCACTGAGGGGAAAAACCTTCTGAAAAAAGAAGACCACACTGATGGGAGTGGACCTAGCACAAACACTGCTTCCTGGAAGCTGAAGTCTCTTCCCAGAAACAGGATGAGGGGACAGCCCCTGTGGCAGCAGCCTCTCCCAAACTCTGTTTGGCCTGGCAGGGCATGCTTCTACTGAAGAACAGCAACTTTCCTTCCAACATTCCAACATGCAGTTGTTGCAGGGTGACCTGCAAGTGGCTAGCAGTCTTTTTGTGGAGGGCCAAAGTGGCCCAGCTCAGGATCACTCAGTGTCTCTGTTTAGACCAGCCCAAGTTGGATGAAGTAACTCGATGCATCAAAGTAGCAGGGCCTAATGGTTATGCCATTCTTCTGGCTGTGCCTGGAAGTTCTGACAGCCGGTCCTCCTCTTCCTCAGACACTGTCACTTCTACTAAGAGGCTGCTTAGGAGCCTTGTGTCCTATTTAAAGCAAAAGCAGGTACCCAGGGTGATCAGCCTGGTGAGGGGGGCACAACAAAGACAAGGAAAACGCCGGGATCCTTCTTGCCTTCCCACCTTGTGAGCTCTCCCACCAATTCCTGGATTCCAAGGCACTGGCTAAATCTGAAGAAGATTACCTGGTCATGATTATTGTCCATGCAAAACTGGTTGAACAGCAGATGGAGATGTGGAATTCAAAGCTCTAATGGACCTTTTTGAAGAGAAATTGTGGCTTATGTGGAATTTACGTGGCCCTCTGATGGAAGAAAGGTAATCTATTTAGTATTTGTGCATTTCACTAAAATGGCAGCTTAAAGTTTTGTATCTGCCATTGTGATGCCAATGCCAGTGTTTTAAGTGGGGAAAAAAATGACCTGTTTGCTTTGTGCTATGTACATAAGATTTCTAGAAGAGTAAAGAAAAACCTTTTTGATGGCTCACACAGCTTAAGAGTAGCTGTCTCTCAAACATGCACTCACAGTTGAGCTGCTTTTGTTTTATTCTAAATAAATTGTTTCTTTTGAAGAAAAAAAAGAAGTAGGCACACAGACCAATGGAACAGACTAGAGAACCCAAAATAAAGCCAAATACTTACAGCCAACTGATCTTTGAGAAAGCAAACAAAAACATAAAGTGGGGAAAGGACACCCGATTCAACAATTGGTGCTGGGATAATTGGCAAGCTACATGTAAGAGAATGAAACAGGATCCTTATCTCTCACCTTATACAAAAATCAACCAAGATGGATCAAGAACTTAAATCTGAGACCTGAAACCATAAAAATTCTAGACAATAACATCAGAAAAACACTTCTAAACATTGGCTTAGGCAAAGATTTCATGACCAAGAACCCAAAAGCAAATGCAACAAAAACAAAGATAAATAGGTGGGACTTAATTAAACTAAAGAGTTTTTGCATTGCAAAAGAAACAATCAGCAGAATAAACAGACAACCCACAGAGTGGGAGAAAATCTTCACAGTCTATACATCTGACAAAGGATTAATATCCAGAATCTACAAGGAACTCAAACAAATTAGAAAAAAACAAACAATCGCATCAAAAAGTGGGCTAAAGACATGAATAGACAATTCTCAAAACAAGATATACAGATGGCCAACAAACATATGAAAAAGTGCTCAACATCACTAATGATCAGGGATATGCAAATCAAAACCACAGTGCACTAACACCTTACTCCCACAAGAATGGCCATAATAAAAAAATAATAGATGCTGGCGTGGATGCGGTGAAAAGGGAACACTTCTACACTGCTGGTGGGAATGTAAACTAGTACAACCACTATGGGAAACAGTGTGGAGAACAGTTTGGAGACCTTGTAGAACTACCATTTGATCCAGCAATCCCACTACTGGTTATCTACCCAGAGGAAAAGAAGTCATTATTCGAAAAAGATACTTGCACACTCACGTTTATAGCAGCACAATTCATAATTGCAAAAATATAGAACCAGCCCAAATGCCTATCAATCAACAAGTGGGTAAAAGAAACTGTGGTGTGTGTGTGTGTGTGTGTGTATATATATATCACATATATATATATGTGATGATTGATGAGTGCACCAAAATCTCAGAAATCACCACTAAATAACTTATTCATGTAACCAAACACTACTTGTTCCCCAAAAACCTATTGAAATAAAAAATAAAGTATACTATTAAGATTGTTTAATTTGTATATTTGTAGCTGTTACATTGTGAATAGCAAAAATAATGGCAAATAATCTCCCAATATTTAAAAGGTATTATCCAATGCAGCAAGGAAGTCACATCTTTGATAAACAAGTCAATATTCAATGTCTTTGTCATTTTACTCTATATGGTATGGTAAATGAAAATATCAACTGACATTCATGTGACAACTCATGTGACATTCATGTAACTTATCAATTACAATCATAAATTGGTTATGGATAGAAAAGTTCAGCAAAAATCAAGAAAAGCATTCTGTGAGAATTTATGAATCACTTAGAATTTATAATAGAAAGAATTGTATATTTTATTATTATTTTTAAATGCTTGCTAAACATCCTTTCTATCGGTAAAATTTATACTATACATACATACACACACATATATATATGCACATACATGTGTATTAAATATTTACCAGGCCAACGCCAGCTACACAGCATCCCAGTTCCACTTATTAAAAAACTTTATCACTCTAGTTTAAAGTGAACAACACAATAGAACTATTACCTATGGTACCTACTCAGAACTATAATGCAAAGAATAATATTTTAAGTTTGATCAGCTGAATTCCATTGATACATATTGTGCAGAATTTTTCCTAGTTGTATTAATCTTTCTAAAGTAACCACAATCCTTCCTATATTTTTTAAAATACTTGTTTTTTAAAATGTATCTTTTCCTTACTGATTTGAGAGGCTGTCTTTATTGTATACTAAATTTCCAAATGCACTTCTACTTTATTTCTCATTTTTCTATTTTTTGTCCCATTAGTCTGTCTGCCTATTTGTGTGTCAATACCAAATTATGTTAATTATAAAGGGTTTATGGTATATTCTAATTTTTGGTAAAAGAAACTCCTCCCACTCTCACTTGATTGCTTTTCTTTTTCAGGGTGTTTGGCTCTTCTTGTTTGATGTCCTTTCAGGTAAATTTTATAATCAACTTGTCTATTTGGGGGTTGTGGGGATGAAATCTGATTATATTCTTATTGGGTATTTCACAAGTTTATAAATTAAAATAGTGAGAATGTTATTTTTTATGATGTTGAGTTTTTCTGTCCAAGAACAAGGTACATTTTTTCATTTGTTGCAATCAACTTTTGTAATTTTCAAGTGTATTTTTCTCATATAGGATTTGGATACTTGTAATTGAGTTTATAACTTGGCACTTACTTTCTTTGTTATATCATAAATGAGAGGATTCTCTTCCATTATATTTTGTAATGGGTTTTGTTTATATTACAAAAGCAATTGATTTTTAAATGTTAATTTTGTGAGCTGCTACGTTACTATTTTTTTTATTTGAGGTAAGTTTTTATCAATTGTTTCGGATTTTCCAGATATATAATCATGTCATCTGAAAATATCTCTTCACTTCCAATTACTGTATCCTCCAGTTGTTTTCTCTTATCTAATTACAATGGTCAATAGCTTCAAAATAATGTCATAGAGGAGTAGAAATTGGTCCCTTTCTAGAACCTGACTTTAGTGGGAAAGTTTTCAGTGTCTCCTTATTAAGATGCTAGGTTTGGGGCTGAATTATATTTATCATTGAGGAAGTGTAGTAGGGCAAATAGTGGCCTCAAATATCAGGTCCTATTTCCTAAAACCTGTAAATGTTACCTCATATGGCAAAGGCTTTGCGGACATGATTAAATTAAGGATTTTGAGATAGAGAGATTATCCTTGATTATGTGAGAGGGCCCTAAATGCAATCACATGAGAGGAAGACAGAGGGAGATTTTACATATGCAAAGAAGAAAAAGGCAATGTGACCATGGTGGCATAGACGGGGGAGATGCAGCCACAAGCCAAGGAATGCCAAAAGGTGGAAGAGGCAAGAAACAGATTCTCCCCTGGAACCTCCATAGGCAGTGCAGACCAGCCAACACCTTTGTTTTGGCCCAATGATACTCATTTTGAACTGCTTCTTATTAAAAAAAACCTCTTGTCTCCAAAACTATGAAAAAATAGATTTGTTGTTTTAAGCCACCTATTTTATGATAATTTGTTCCAGCAGCCTCAGGAAACTATGACAGGAAATATCCAATAAATCTCTTTTCTTAAGTCTTTTTAACATAACTAATAACATTATTAAATGTCTCCTCTCCATCTGTGGATACAATAGTAACTTTTTTCTCATCTTTATTAATATGATGAATTATATTGACTTATTTCCTTGGATTAAATCACCTTTATATTCCTGGAATAAATTCCACTAAGTAATGATGTATTTTTTTTTAACATTCTGTTGGGTTGTCTTTGCTGATCTTTTAAGATTTTTGCATCAATACCCATAAGTGAGACTGGCGTGGGGTTTGTTTTGATTTTTCTTTTATTGGTGCAACCTGTCTCAAGTTTTGAGATCAATGTCATGCTCAATTCATAAAGCAAATTCAGAAGTTTAATTTTCTATTCTCAGCAATAATGTAAGTAGTATTATTATTAGACGATTTTCAAGGTTTGGCAGAATTCTATGCAAACATCTGAGATTGGTGCTTTTTACTATGGGGAAACTCATTAATTACTTTTTGATATTTATATTTCTTCTGTGATATTGATCAGTATAGACTTTCTGTCTCTGTCAATTTTGAAAACATATTTATCTGTAAAAATTATCCACTTCACTTTGGTATTTATATAATATTTAATTTATATGTATAATATATATAACATACATTTATCTATTATATATATATTATTTTAGAGACAGGATCTTGCTCTGTCACCCAGGCTAGTGTGCAGTGGCAAGGTCATAGCTCACTGTAACTTAAACTTTTAGGTTAAAGTGATCCTCCCATCTCTGCCTCCTACGTAGCTAGGACTACAGGCATGCGCCACCACATTCAGCTAATTTTTTTTATTTTTTGGAGAAACAAGGTCTCGTTATGTTGCCTAGGCTGGTCTCAAACTCCTGGCCTCAAGTGGTCCTCCCACTTGGTGTTACACTTGTGAGCCACTGTGCTCAGCCTAGTATTTGTCTTTGTTTTGAATAGATTTGGGCAAAATGGCTTTATGATTATAAAAACTTCCCTTTTCATCCTTATTGCTCTCTTGTCATTTCTAATTTTATGTATTTGTCCTTTCTTTTTTCCTCCATTACATTAACTAATGAGTATCTATCCTGTAATTTTTTTAATGACAACTTTGGGGTATTTGTTAATTCCACTGCTTTAATTTTATCTCATTAATATCTGCTTTTGTCTTTATTAATTTTCCTGCTGCTTTATTTTGAAATACATTGTTCTTTTTCTAGCTGTTTGCATTTGGTATTTAACTCATATTCTCATTTTTAAATTATTCCTGCAATAGACACTTAATGCTGTAAATATTTTCCTGATAATTGCTTTAGCCATATCCCATAGCTCTAATATGTTTTCATTTTCATGATTTTCAAAACTTTGAATTTTATATTACATTTTCCTTTAAAACCCCAAATCATTTAAGAACATGTTTTAAATTTTCAAATTGAACAGATCTTTTAATATTTTGTTATTATTTCTATTATGTTATATCAAGCTCAGAAAATGTGTTTCATTTCTTTAGAATTTATTAAGGTTTTTTGTAATTTAAGATAAGGTCAGTTTTTATGAATGTTTCATGAACACTTAAAGAGATTATGAAGTATGAAGTCTCTGTTTTCAGTGTTCAGGGTTCAATGCATCTATAGAATTATATTCATGCACCACATGCATGACATTTAGGTCATAATGACATATAGGTCAACAATGGACAGCCTATTTGATAGTGGTCCCATAAGATTATAATACTGTATTTTATGGTGTCTTTTCTATGTTTAGATACACAAATACTTACCATTATATTATAATTGCCTACAGTATTCAGTACCGTAACATGAACATGAACATGTTTGTAGCCTAGGAACAATAGGCTATACCATATATCCTGAGTATGTGGTAGGCTCTACCATCTAGGTTTGTGTAAGTATACTCTATGATGCTTGCAAAATGATAAAATTGCGTAAAAATGTCTTTCTCAGACTGTATCCCTGTCATTAAATGGTGCATGGCTATGTATTATTTGTTGTTGTTTAGGTCTTCTAATTTTTTTCCACTTGATCTCTCTTGTATGCTGATAGCACTTAGCAGCCTTTACTTTTGATCAATTTGCTTTTATTTGAAGTTCATGGCTCACTTTTTCCCCCATGAAATTATTACATTTATTATTCTGGTATCTTCTGGCATAAAACAGTACTATCATAAAGTCTGGTGACAATCTGGCTTTCCCCTTATTAATGACTTTTTTTTGTCTTGGATGCCCAAAGGATTTATTTTCGTTCCTTTTTAAAATAAAGTCCAATCATTTCACTAGACTATATCTTGGTTTTAGCTGTTCTGAGTCAATTTTCTCAGGAACACAGTGGATCTTTTCAATATATGCTTTCAAATTGTTTTTTATTTTGGAAAAATTTTCTTCAATCATAGTGTTTAATATATATTCTCTTTCATTGACTTCTCCAGGGGCTCCTTTTGTTTGTATTTTGGATCTCCTTTGCCTACATTCTATGTTTATCTCTTTCTCTTATATCATTATTCTCTCCTTTTTCATGTCTTTTTTATTTATAAAAATGTCATCCTTTCCACCTTTTACTTAAGACATTATCAGTTGTATCCACTTGCCTTCTTTATGTCTATAATGATTTTTAAATTTTATTTCTAATTCTTTATTGAGTCATCCCTCTTTTCAAGGCATTTTTTCTCAATGAACACATCTTTAGTATCTCTCATTCTGCTTTATGTTGTTGTTTAAGTTTTGTAATTTTTAAAATTTCTGTATCTTCATTTTAAATATTAGGTAGAAATTTTAATTTATTTTCATCTCTATTGGCATGCTTTCACTGTCTGTAGAGAGGTTATTCTGCTCCTTATTCTTTTCTTTTTATAATTTTTTATGAGATGTGACTGTTCCTCTAGCTAGCACTACCTTTGTGCTTTGTGCTCTAACTAAAATGACCTTTGTATCTTTGTGGCTACATGTTCTGAGATTTACCTTCTCTGCTTCCTTCACTTTTACCTGGGCCCTTTCTTTTTGTCCCTATTGTTTCTGTTCAGCTTGATTTATATTGTACTTGCTTCAGTTTCTTCTAAGAGTGGAGTTTTGTTTTGAAATGAAACTTCTGTTTATTAATTTTAAGAGTTTATAAACCCAGGTAGCTCCAGAATAGTCAGACTTTATTGTAATTATAGCACACTTGCATTCTCTTACAAATTGAACCTTGTAGAACATTACCCTCTCCCATCCCCAATTTTAGCTTCTCTTCCCTTCTTGCCTCACTGTGCTTTCCAATGAGTACATCATGGCAATTTGAGGCTTTTCCTATTCATAGGACCATTAGAAATTCAGTTGCCATTCCTCCACTTTGTCCTACTCAAATTCTGATACACAGGACTGGGATACAACAGTGGTTTGCTCCCACTATTTAGAGGGTCATCACGATACCTTGTTATCTAGCTGTATTTTAGATATCGTCTTGAGTCCTTAGTTTAGATGTTACTGTTCCTCTATCTATTTTTATGAGGCAATATGGAGAGAGTCAAAGTTATATGGCCATCTTCCCAGAATACCAACCACAATTCTTACTGGAGAAACTTTAGGTGTATTCCTTTTAAGATTGGGAACAAAACAGGAATGTGCTTGATTACCACTACTGCTTATTGTAACTCTAGAGGTCATGACCAAAATATAAAGAAAATAAGTACAAAGTGTAAAAATTGAAAGAAATAAGACAAAATTTTGGGTAAACATGTGATCATCTACCTATAAAAATCCACGAGAATGAATAAAATGATTACTATAACTATTCAGATAGTTCAGCATGGATGCCAGATAAACACTTAATATAAAAATTTAAAACTTACAAAATCACAAAAGTCATATTAGAAAATTTGAAACAAAAACTACCACTTACAATTTAAAACTATATAGTATTAGGAATTAATTTAACCAAGACTATGCAAGACTACTATAGAGAAAAAATGAAACTACAATGAAGAATATAAAGATAACCTAACAAATAAGAAGACAATTCATATTCTTGGATGAGATGACTAAATATTATAAAGATGATAATTATCTCCAAATTGATCCACAAATTCAATGTAATACTAATCAAAATGCCAGTTGCATTTTTTGAGGAACTGATAAATACAGTTTTAAAATTTTATAGGAGAACAGATATATACAAATATTTAGATAAATGATGAAAAAGAAGACTTAAGAAAAAAACTTGCCATACAAGTTTTTTTCTACAAGTACATCATCAGATATACAATGAAGCCATTTTAAAAAAGAAAAGTGTGGTATGCACTTCAAGAACAGGCATATAGACCAAAGCAACCAGATAGAATGCTCAGCATCAGACACAGATCTGCTCAGAGTCAGACCTAGAGAGACTCTTATTTTATTTCCAATTTAGGTGACACCACAATTCAAATGGGAAAGAATTCATTATTTTGGAGTCAGTACTGGGAAAATTGAGTCATTACATGAAGAAAAATAAAGTAATTTTTGGACCAAAAGTGGTCACCAGGGGTATTAAAAATCTAAATGTAAAGATAAAACTATCAAGTTAATAGGAGAAAATGTAGGAAAATATCTTTGTAACTTATAAGAAAAAAACTTTTTAAACAAAACCCAAAGATACAAACCATAAAGTAAGAAATTTATGAATATGATTAAAGTAAAACTAAGGATATCTAGTCAATGATCAAAATGATGAATAAAGTTAAGAGACTAAAATTGGGGGAAGATATTTGCAAAATGTAAAATTAATGAGGGACCAATATACAGAATAGAAATCCTGCAAAGCAACTAGAAATCCTGCAAAGCAACTAGAAAAAGATAGGATCCCCAAAATAAAATGGACAAAGGACATGGCAAAGTAATTTACAAGAAAGAAAACCAAAAGACTAAGAAGCACATGAAGAGGTATTCTACTTAATGAGTACTCATAGAAATGCAAATTAAACAAAAATGAAGTCAGATCTTCCCAACTTGATCTATAGATTCAATGCAATACCAGTCAAAATCCCAGCAAGTTTGACAATCTGATTGTAAAGTTTATATAGGGAGGCAAAAGACCTAGAATAGCCAACACAATATTGAAGAGAACAAAGTTGCTGAACTGACATTACCCAACTTTAAGACTTACTGTTATAAATCTAATAGTAATCAAGACACTGTGGTATTGAAGAAAGAATAGATGGATCAATGAAACAGAATAAAGAGCCCAGAAATAGACTCACATGAATATAGTCAACTGATTTTTGACAAAGGAGCAAAAGCATTCACTGGGGAAGAGATATTATTTTTCCACAAATGGTGCTGGAACAACTGGACATCACATGCAAAAAAAATGAATCTAGACACAGCTTTCTATACCCTTCACAAAAATTAACACAAAATGGATCACAAACCTATATGTGAATGCAACACTATAAAAACTCCTGAAATACAGGAGATACAACACCAAAGGCACAATTCATGAAATAAATAATTGATAAACTGGACTTCATTAAAATTAAAAACTTCTGTTCTGTGAAAGACACTGTCAAGGGACTACAAAGACAAGCCACAGACTAGGAGGAAGTATTTGCAAGACATATCTGATAAGGACCTGTTATTCAAAATATACAATGAACTCTTAAAACTAAAATGAACTAAACAATAAAAAATAAGAAAATAAGTGGGAGATAAGGCCAAGATGGCCGATTAGAAGCAGCTGAGGTCTGTGGCACTCACAGAGAGGAACGAAAGGGCCAAGTGAATACGGCACCTTCAACCAAAATATCCAGGTACCCACACTGGGACTAATCAGGGAAACAACCCACGGAGAACGAAGTAAAGCAGGGTGGGGCTGTGGCACCAAGGGAACCCCCACCCCCAGCCAAGGGAAGTGGTGAGTGATTTTGTGACCCCCGGAAACCATGTTTCTCCCACGATCTTTGCAACCCATGGATCAGGACCCCTCATGGGCCCACCCCACTAGGGCCTTGGGTCCCACACACAGAGCCTTGTGAAGTCTCGGCATAGCCGCTACCCAGGCATGCACAGAGAGACCCAGGAGCTTTACATACTCCAGCCCTGGGATCACTAGCAAGGGTGTCTGCAGCTCAGACAAGGTGGGAGGTCATGCATACCCTTAGGAAGGGGGCTGAATCCAGGGGGCCAAGCAACATCAGTCTGCAGGCCCCATTTCCATGGCACCTCACAAGATAAAGACCCACTAGCTTGGAATTACAGCCAGCGACCAGCAACAGGGTGGAGCCTGCCTGAGAAGGGATGGAGTCCCCGGGAGGAGGAGTGGGCTGCCATCTCTGCTGTCTGGCCAACTCAGCTCTTCCAGCCTAAGAGCTCTGGAAAATCCAAAAGGTCCAGACAAGGAAGGGTCACCACAAGCACAGCATAGCTGCTTTAACAGAATGTGGCCAGACTGCTTCTTGAAGCAGGACCCTGATCCATTCTTCCTCACTGGGCCCAACCTCCTAGCCAGGGACTCCAGCCACCCCGCCTGTATTCCATAAACAGAGCTCTGATCTCTCACTGAGATGGGGTGTGTGTGTGTGTACGTGTGTGTGTGTGTGTGTGTGTGCGCATGTTTGGGAGGGGAATGGGGATGGACCGCCATCTTGGTTGTTTGGAGTACTCAGCCATTCCAGCCTGCATGCTTTGGAGAGTCCAAGCCAATGGGAGCAGATGCTGTTCCCCAGCACAGCATGGCTATTTTGTCCAGGCATGGCCTGACTACTTCTTTAAGCAGGACCCTAACCTATTCCTCCTCATAGGGCGGCTCCTCCCAGCTAGGGCCTCCAGCCACCACCACCTGTGTTCTATACAGTTCTAATGTCTCCCAGGATTGGAGTGCCCAGAGGGACAGGGCAGGTTGCCACCTTGGCTATTCAGGCATCTCAGCTTGTCCAGCCTGTGGGCCTTGGAGAGCCCAAACTGATCAGGGACTGAAAGGATCCCCAACACAGCACAGCTGCTCTACCATAAAGTAGCCAGACTGCTTCTTTAAGTGGGTCCTTGATCCTGTTCCTCCTGACAAGGTGAGACCTCCCAACTGGGGTACCCAGCCACCTCCTCCAGGTGCCTTCCAGCTGACAACAGGTCAGTACACCCCTGGGATGGAGCTTCCAGGGGAAATGGCAACCTGCCATCTTTACTGTTTCACAGCCTTCACTGGTGGTGATACCTCCTGGTATGGGAAAAACTAAGATGACCAGGGTCTGGAGCAGACCCCCAGCAAACTGCAGCAGCCCTGTGGAAGAGTAGCCAGACTGTTAAAAACAAACAGAAAACAACAACAACAAAACACACACACAAACCCCATCCAAAAGTCAGCAACTTCAAAGATCAAAGGTAGATAAGCCCACAAAGATAAGAAAGAATCAGTGCAAAAACAATGAAAACTCAAAACACCAGTGTGCCCCTTTTCCCCCATATGACCACAATACCTCTCTAGCAAGGACTCAGAACTGGGTTGAGGCTGAGATGACTGAAATGACAGAATTAGGCTTCAGAATGTGGATAAAAACAAACTTTGCTAAGCTAAAGGAGCATATTGTAACCCAATGCAAAGAAGCTAAGAATCGTGATAAAACAATGCAGGAGCTGACAGCCAAAATATCCAGTTTAAAGAGGAACACAACCGACCTGATAGAGCTGAAAAACATACTACAAGAACTTCACAATGCAATCACAAGTAATAATAGCAGAATAGACCAAGTGGAAGAAAGAATCTCAGAGTTTGAAGACTATCTTTCTGAAATAAGACAAGCAGAAAAGGATAGATAAAAAAGAATGAAAAGTAATGAACAAAACCTCCAGTAAGTACGGGATTATGTAAAGAGACCAAATCTACGACTGATTTGGGTACCTGAAAGAGACAGGGAGAATGGAACCAGTTTGGAAAACATACTTCATGATATCATCCAGGAGAACTTCCCCAACCTAGAAGACAGGCCAACATTTAAATTCAGGAAATGCAGAGAACCCCAGTAAGATACTCCATGAGAAGATCATCCCCAAGGCACATAATCATCAGATTCTTCAATGTCAAAATGACAGAAAAAATGTTAAGGGCAGCCAGAGAGAGAGGCCAGGTCTCCTACAAAGGGAAGCCCATCAGACTAACAGCAGACCTCTCTGTGGAAACCCTACAAGCCAGAAGAGATTGGGGGCTAATATTCAACATTCTTAAAGAAAGAATTTCCAACCCACAATTTCATATCTGGCCAAACTAAGTATCATAAGGAAGGAGCAATAAGATCCTTTTCAAACAAGGAAATGTTGAGGGAATTCTTTACCACCAGACCTTCCTTACAAGAGCTCCAGAAGGAAGCACTAAATACAGAAAGGAAAGACCATTACCAGCCACTACAAAAACACACTGAAGCACACAGACCAGTGACACTATGAAGCAACCACATAAACAAGTCTGCAAAATAGCCAGCTAACATCATGATGACAGGATCAAATCCACACATAACAATACTAACCTTAAATATAAATGGACTAAATGCCCCAATTAAAAGACACAGAATGGCAACTTGGATAAAGAAACAAGACCCATTGGCATGCTGCCTTCAAGAGACACATTTCACATGCGAAGACACACATAGGCTCAAAATAAAGTGGTGGAGAAAAATTTACCAAGCAAATGGAAAACAGAAAAAGGAAGGAGTTGCAATCCCAGTTTCTGACAAAACAGACTTTAAGCCAACAAAGATGAAAAAAGACAAAGAAGGGCATTACATAATGGTGAAGGGTTCAATTCAACAAGAAGAGCTAACTATCCTAAATATGTATGCACCCAATACAGGAGCACACAGATTCATAAAGCAAGTTCTTATAGACCTTCAAAGAGACAGACTCCCATGCAAAATAGTGGGAGGCTTTATCACCCCACTGACTATATGAGACAGATCATCAAGACAGAAAATTAACAAAGATATTCAGGATCTGAACTCAGCTTGGGATCAAGTGGACCTGATAGGTATCTACAGAACCCTCCACCCCAAAACAACAGAATATACATTCTTCTTATTGCCACATAGCACTTACTCTAAAACTGATCACATAATCAGAAGTAAAACACTCCTCAGCAAATGCAAAATAACTAAAATTATAACAAACAGCCTCTTGGACCACAGCACAATCAAATTAGAACTCAAGATTAAGAAATTCACTAAAAACTATACAACTACATGGAAATTGAACAACCTGCTCCTGAATAATTTTGGGTAAATAATGAAATTAGGGCAGAAATCAAGAAGTTCTTTGAAACTAATAAGAACAAAGATACAACATACCAGAATCTCAGTTGCAGCTAAAGCAGTGTTAAGAGGGAAATTTATAGCACTAAAATGCCCACATTGAAGAGCTAGAAACACCTCAAGTTAAGCTAACACCACAACTAAAAGAACTAGAGAATCGGCCAGATGCAGTGGCTCATACCTGTAATCCCAGCACTTTGGGAGGTCGAGGCAGGCAGATCACAAGGTCAGGAGATCGAGACCATCCTGGCCAACATGATGAAACTCTGTCTCTACTAAAAATACAAAAATTAGCTGGGTGTGGTGGTGCACATCTGTAATCCCAGCTACTCAGGAGGTTGAGGCAGGAGAATGGCTTGAACCCGGGAAGCACAGATTGCAGTGAGCTGAGATCATGCAACTGCACTCCAGCCCGGCAACAGAGTGAAATTCCATTTGGGAGGACGAGGTAGGCGGATCACCTGAGGTGAGGAGTTCAAGACCAGGCTGACTAACATGGAGAAACCCTGTCTCTACTAGAAATACAAAAAAAATTAGCCAGGTGTGGTGGCACATGCCTGTAATCCCAGCTACTCTGGAGGCTGAGGCAGGAGAATCACTTGAACCCAGGGGGCAGTGGTTGCGGTGAGCCGAGATCGCGCCGTTGCACACCAGCCTAGGCAACAAGAGTGAAACTCTATCTCAAAAAAAAAAAAAGAAAAAAAAAAGCTAGAGATTCAAGAGCAAATAAACCTCGAAGCTAGCAGAAGAGAAGAAATAACCAAGATCAGAGCTGAACTGAAGGAGATAGAGAAATGAAAAACCCTTCAAAAAATCAACAAATCCAGAAGCTGGTTTTTTGAAAAAATTAATAAAATAGAAAGACCAGTAGCTAGACTAATAAAGAAAAAAAGAGAGAAGATTCAAATAAATACATTCAGAAATGATAAGGGGGATATCACCACTGACCCCAAAGATATACACATAACCATCAATACTGTAAGCACCTCTATGCACAGAAACTAGAAAATATAGAAGAAATGGATACATTCCTGGACACATACCCTCTCCCAAGACTGAAAGAGGAAGGCATTGAATCCCTGAATAGATCAATAATGAGTTCTGAAATTGAGGCAGTAAAAAATAGCCCACCAACCAACCAAAAAAAAAGCCCAGGACCAGAAGGATTCACAGCTAAATTCTATTCAAGGTACAAAGAAGAGCTGGTACCATTCCTACTGAAACTATTCTAAAAAATTGAAAAGGAGGGACTCCTCCCTAACTTATTCCATGAGGCCAGCATCATCCTGATACCAAAACCTGGTATAGATAACAACAAAAAAAGAATATTTCTGGCCAATATCCTTGATGAATATCAATGCAAAAATCCTCAAAAAATATTGGTGAACCAAATCCTGCAGCACATCAAAAAGCTTATCTACCACGATCAAGTAGACTTCATCCCTGGGATGCAAGGCTGGTTCAACATATGCAAATCAATAAATGTGATTCATCACATAAACAGAAATAAAGACAAAAACCACCTGATTATCTCAGTAGAAGCAGAAAAGGCCTTTGATAAAATTCAACATTGCTTCATGTTAAAAACTCTCAATAATCTAGGTATTGAAGGAACATACTTCAAAGTAATAAGGGTCACCTGTGACAAACCCACAGCCAATGTCACACTGAGTGGGCAAAAGCTGGAAGCATTCTCCTTGAAAACTGGAAAAAGACAAGGTTGCCCTCTCTCACCACTCCTATTCAACATAGTATTGGAAGTTCTGGCCAGAGCAATCAAGCAAGAGAAAGAAATAAAGGGTATTCAAATAGGAAGAAAGGAAGTCAAACTATTGTTTTGAAGATGACATGATCCTATATCTAGAAAACCCCATTATCTCAACCCAAAAGCTTCTTTTTTTTGTCTGTTTGGTTTTTTTTTTTTTAGATGGAATCTTGCTCTGTCACCCAGGCTGAAGTGTAGTGGCACGATCTTGGCTCACTGCAACCTCCGCCTCCCATATTTAAGTGATTCTCCTGCCTCAGCCTCCCTGGTAGCTGTGATTACAGGCACACACCACCAAGCCTGGCTAATTTTTGTACTTTTAGTAGACACAGGGTTTCACTATGTTAGCCAGGCTGGTCTCGAACTTCTGATCCCAGATGATCTGCCCGCCTTGGCCTCCCAAAGTGCTGGGATTACAGGCATGAGCCACCATGCCTGGCCTCAGCCCAAAAGCTTCTTAAGCTGATAAGCAACTTCAGCAAATTCTCAGGATACAAAATCAATGTACAAAAATCACTATCATTCCTATGCATCAACAACAGGCAACCAGAGAGCCAAATTGTGAATAAAGTCCTATTTACAATTGCCACAAAAAGAATAAAATACATAGGAATACAGCTAACAAGGGAAATGAAGGACCTCTTCAAGGAGAACTACAAAACACTGCTCAAAGAAATCAGGGATGACACAAACAAATGGAAAAACATTTGATGCTCATGGATAGGAAGAATCAAAAAAGTACAAATCTGGAGGCATCACGCTTACCAACTTCAAACTATGCTACACGGCTACAGTAACCAAAACAGTATGGTACTAGTACAAGAACAGACACATCGAGCAATGGAATGGAATAGAGAACCCAGAAATAAGACCACACACCTACAACCATCTGATCTTTGACAAACCTGACAAAAGCAATGGGAAAGGATTCCCTCTTAATAAATGATGCTGGGAGAACTGGCTAGCCATATGCAGAAAATTGAAACCGGACCCCTTCCTTACACCACATACAAAAATCAACTCAAGATGGATTAAAGGCATAAATGTAAAACCCAAAACCGTAAAAACCCTAGAAGAAAACCTAGGCAATACCATTTAAGACATAAGCACAGGCAAAGATTTCATGACAAAGACACTGAAAGCAATTGCAACAACAGGAAAAATTGACAAATGTGATTTAATTAAACTTAAGAGCTTCTGCACAGCAAAAGAAACTACTAACAGACTAAACATACAACCTACAGAATGGGAGAAAATGTTTACAATCTGTGCATCTGACAAAGGTCTAATATCCAGCATCTATAGGGAACTTAAACAAATTTACAAGAAAAAAACAAGACTTCATTAAAAAGTGAGCAAAGGACATGAATAGACACTTCTCAAGACATACATGTGGCTAACAAACATATGTAAAAAAGCTCACTATCACTGATCATTAGAGAAATGCAAATGAAAACCACAATGAGATACCATCTCACACCAGTCAGAATGGCTACTATTAAAAAGTCAAAAAACAACAGATGCTGGCAAGGTTATGGAGAAAAAGGAACACCTTTACACTATTGGTGTGAGTGTAAATTAGTTCAACCATTGTGGAAGACAGTGTGGCAATTCCTTAAAGACCTAGGGGCAGAAATATCATTCAACTGCACAATCCCATTACCAGTTATATACCCAAAGGAATATAAATCATTTTATTTTAAAGATGTACACATGTATATTCATTGCAGCATTATTCGCAATAGCAAAGACATGGAATCAACCTAAAAGGCCATCAATGATAGACTGAATAAAGAAAATGTGGTACATATACACCATGGAATACTATGCAGCCATAAAAAGGAGCAAGATCATGTCCCTTGCAGGGACATGGATGGAGCTGAAGGCCATTATCCTTAGCAAACTAACACAGGAGCAGTAAAACAAATACCATATGTTCTCACTTATAAGTGGGAGCTGAATGATGAGAACACACAGAGGAAAACAACACACACTGGAGCCTGTTGGAAGGTGGGCGGTGGGAGGAGGGAGAGGATCAGGAAGAATAACTAATGGATGCTGCGCTTAATACCTGGGTGATGGGATGATCTGTGCAGCAAACCCCCATGGCACATGTTTACCTATGTAACAAACCTGTACATGCTGCACATGTACCCCTGAACTTAAAATAAAAGTTGGAAATTTAAAAAAAAGAAAGAATATAACCAAAAAGAAGCCATAAGAAAGCTAAACAATAAGAAAATAACCAGCCAGGCACAGTGGCTCACACTTGTAATCCCAGCACTTTGGAAGGCCAAAGCAGGAGGATGGCTTAAGTCCAGAAGGTCAAGGCTGCAGTGACCCATGATCATGCCACTGCATGACAGAGCAAGTTCCTGTCTCAAAACACAAAAAAGAAAGAAAGAAAATAAGCAACTTGATTTAAAAATGGGGCTGGGTACGGTGGCTTATGCCTGTAATCCCAGCGCTTTGGGAAGCTGAGGTGGGCAGATCACTTGAGGTCAGGAGTTCAAGACCAGCCTGGCCAATGTGGTGAAACCCCATTTCTACTAAAAATACAAAAATAAGCAGGACATGGTGGCTTACACCTGTAGTCCCAGCTACTCTTGAGGCTGAGGCGGGACAGTCACTTGAACCCAGAAGACAGAGGTTGCAATGAGCCATGATCACGCCACTGCACTTCAGCCTGGGCAACAGAGTGAGACCCTGTCTCAAAAATTAATTAATTAATTAATTAAAAATAAAAATGGGCAAAAGACCTGGACATCTCGCCAAAGAACATATACAGATGGCAAATGATCATAGGAAAATATATTTCACATCATACATCATTAAGGAAACACAAATTCAAACAATATTGAGATACCACTATGTGCCCATAAAAATGGCCAAAATTCAGAACACTGACAATACCAAATGCTGGTGAAGATGGAATAACAGGAACTGCCATCAAGAACACAAAATGGTACAGCCACTTTGGATGACAATTTGGCTGTTTCTTAAAAAACTAAACATACTCTTACCATACAACGCAGCAATCATGTTCCTTGTTATTTATCCAAATGAGTTGAAAATTTATATCCACAAAAAAAACCCATACACATATGTTTATAGTGTATAATTGTTCATAACTGCCAAATATTGTTCATAATTGCCAAAACTTAGAAGCAAACATGACATCCTTCAGTAGGTAAATGGATAAAGAAACTGTGATAGATCTGTTATGGTTTGGATATTATTTGTTTGTCCCCATCAAAACTCATGTTGAAATTTGATCCCCAATGTGGTGGTTTTGGGAGGTGGGGCCTAGTGGGAAGTGTATGGGTCACAGGGAAAATCCTTCGTGAATGACTTAGTGCCATTCTCACAGTAGTGAGTGAGTTCTCATTCTGGTGAGACTGGGTTACTTCTCCAGGAATATTTTAGTTCCCTCAAGAGTGGGTTGTTATAAAATTAGGAAGCCCCTTGATTCTCTCTCTTTGTGTGTGACCCCTTCCTCTTTGAACTTTTCCACCGTGTTATGATGTGACATAGAAGTCCTCACCAGAAGCCAGTTTAGTGCCCTTGAACTTCTCAGCCTGAAGAACTGTGAGCTAAATAAACCTCTTTTCTTTATACATTCTCAGGTATTCTGTTTTACCAACACAAAATGGACAAAGACAACATCTAACTAAAGGAACATTATTCAGTACTAAAAAGAAATTAGCTATCAAGCCATGAAAGTTAATGGAGGAACCTCAAATGCATGTTACTGAGTAAAAGAAGCCAATCTGAAAAGGATATATACTGTATGATTCCAACCATATAACATTTTGGAAAAAACAAAACTATGAAAACAGCAAAAAGATCAGTGGTTGCCAGAGGATAAGGAGGAAGAAAGGGGTGAATTGGCCAACCACAGAGAATTTTTTTTTTCTGAGATGGAGTTCCTCTATTGTTGCCCAGGCTAGAGTGCAATGACGCGATCTTGGCTCACTGCAACCTCTACCTCCAGGGTTCAAGCGATTCTCCTGCCTCAGCCTCCCGAGTAGCTGGGATTACAGGCATGCACCACCACACCCAGCTAATTTTGTATTTTTAGTAGAGATGGGGTTTCTCCGTGTTGGTCAGGCTGGTCTCAAATTCCTGACCTCAGGTGATCCACCCACCTCAACCTCCCAAAGTGCTGGGATTACAGGTGTGAGCCACCGTGCCTGTCTCCGCAGAGAATTTTTAAAGCAGTGACACTATTGCATATGTTACTATAATGGTGAATACATCTCATCATACATTTGTCAGAACTTATAGAAGATGCAACACCAAGAGGAAACCCTAATGAAAACTGCCGACTTTAGGTAATAATGATGTGTAGATGTAGGTTCATCAGTTATAACAAATATACTACTCTGGTGCCAGATGTTGATTATGGGAGAGAGTGGTGAAGGGTGGGGGGAAGCTATGAGAACTTTCTGTACCTTCTGCTCAATTTTACTGTGAATCTAAAACTGCTCTAAAAATTAAATCTACTTAAAAAAACAAAAAGAAAACAAATGAGGCATCACTTTACTCTTGTAATATGTGCAGATATTAGGAAGCTGGGAAATGCCAAGTGTTAGTGGAGAGGTGGGGATATCATGCACTTCTGGAGGACACGGAAATAGGCCTACATTCTATATCACAATTTGGTACCTCTATAGCACCATTTGGTCAGATTGGGTGTTCACATAACTAGGACCCATTCCTTAGTACCTATCCCAAATATAGTCTCTCACATCTAGAAAGGGACATCTGAGAAAATGTACATTTCAATGTTGCTTGTAGGGACAGAGAGTCAGGGTCCATCTGGGTGTTCATTACCTGGTGTAGAGGAAGTGAACGTGGATAGGTGAAGTATGATTGTTGCAGAAGTTAAAAAGCCACAGTTCTGATGTGCATATAGCAACATGTATATTAAAAATAGTGAAAAAGAAAGATATAGAATGAGATATAGAACACAGTACCATTAAAAGAAAATTTAAAATATGTGTACACCAAAGAATACATACAAATAAAAAGATCCTCATTAAATACATTGGAATAGTTTCTTATGTGGGAGGAGAAAAATAGGAGTGAGGAATGTCCATAGAAGTTTTAATAGAGTTTTAAAAAAACTAAATAGCAGCTTTGTGTGGACCAGCAGTAATAATATACCATAAACTGAGGAGTGTGATTAATCTAAATCTCTATATGTGAGATACAACTATTAGTTGATTGGTAGCTAGATATACATGACAGACAGATATAATACATAGAGATGATAGATTAGATAGATATGACTGATAGGTAGATAGATAGAGATAAAGAGAACATTCTCTCTTCCATTATGGCCATTGAAATACCAACACTACCACCACCAAACCCAGAGAGTTCTATTCTCAATCCATTTGACCTTGTTCTTGTTATGTAACTGTGAAACTCTTATTCAAAAAACAAAATACTAAGGCTTCTTATTCAGGACATAAGTACAGTGCACCCAATCTTCTAGATTCTGGAACATCCTAGAGGGAAATGTGCAAATGTATGGTGGCATAGAGGACACATTTGGAGAACTACATTGAGCACATTTAGAATCCCGTTATAACTGCAATTTAGAGTGAGAAAAGAGAGCTCTAGGAGATTAATCTACAGAGGGAGATAAGGTTAGATCAGTTCACAGATCGTAGATGAGGCTAAGGAGTTTAAATTTGGACCTGAGGTAAATGGGGAGTCATCAAAGAATATTAAGCAAAGATGAGAATGACCTGATTTGTATTTAGAAAGATTACTCTGATTGTAACATGGAGAAAAGGGGGACAGGAAGACAGAGCCAGTTAGAAGGATGTTGCATTTGTCCATGCTAGGGCATTCATGAATTTAACAAGGGACCTTGGTAGCCTGACTGTGTTAGTAGATTAGACATACAATTGTAAAGGCAAAGCACTAGACAAAATAATTTCCACAGGTCCCCCCCAGCTCCATGATTTTCAAATTCCATTTATGTTATACTCAATCAAAGACAGGAGTGATGAGGCATAAGCAGAGAAATTTTCAGATTTGTGATCAATATGCAGAACTCATGCTCCGCAGACAGAGGCATTAAAGGCTATGCATGATGCTGATTGCCTGGATAATTCTCTGTGATCAAGCACACTTTACAATTAATGATAAACTTTTGTGGTTCAGGTGAGATCTGCTGTTTTTAAAAGTTTTGGTATTTGAAATTTCATGGGAAAACTCTGTCAAATTTAATGTTGAATATCCTAAATAGGGGCAGAAGTATTTTAACTTCACAAGAGTCACTTCTGTGTCTCCCACCCTAAATAAGATTGGATTTGATAGGAAAATCTAGGGCATTGCCATGACAATTACCAGGCTTAGTCTTAGTTCCACTTGGGCTTTATATAACTCCAATCAGACAAAAAGCAGAGGGCTGTGAGGAGCAGAGCGGGTGCTCACCTCTGCTTCTTGTTATTAGGGCATTCGGACTCCAACAGTAACCCAACATGACAGTAAGCCGCTGGTTCTAAACCCTGGCTGTATGTTAGAATCACCTGAAGATCTTTAAAAAAAAAAAAAAAAAAAATCACTGGTGCCTAGGCCCTATCCCTAGAATTTTGTATTTAATTGGTCTGGAGTGAGAAGGCTTTAAAAGTTTCCCAGGTGATTTTAATGTGCAACCAGAGTTAAGAACCACCACTAGGTAATTATCACAGCAATTCTCAAGGTGCTGCCCAGAAAGAGCTGGAGGCTGGCAACATTTTCCAAGTGGCTGCCAGTCTGGATTCTTGCATGTTTGAATTATTTCATAGGTTGGGCAAAAATATGGATTTATCACACTAAAAACAAATCTGTTGTTGGGAGAAAATATTTGCAAACCATACAGCTGATATGGGGTTAATATCCAAAATATTTAAGGAATTCATAAAGCTTGATAGCAAAAAAAAAACTTAAATACTCGATTTAAAAATGGTCAAAGGACCTAAACAGATAGTTTTCAAAAGAAGATATACAAATGAACAACAGGTATATTAAAAAAAAAATCCTCAACATCACTAATTATTCGGGAAATGCAGATCAAAACCACAATGAGATCTAATCTCACTCCAGTTAGAATGGTTATTACCAAAAAGATGAAAATAACAAATGTTGGCAAGAATGTAGATAAACAGGAACCCTTGTACACCATTGGTGGGAATATAAATTGGTACCACCATTATGGAAATGGTGTCTCCTCCAAATTTATTGAGTTTCCTCCAAAAATTAAAAATAAAACTACCATATGGATCCAGCAATCCAACTTCTGGTTATTGTATCCAAAAGCAATGAAATCATGATCTTGAAGGGATATGTGCACTTTCATGTTCACTGCAGCATCATTCACAATAGCCAAGATGTGGAAACAATCTGAATGTCTATCAACAAGTGAATAAAGAAAATGTGGTGCAGGCCGGGCATGGTGGCTCACGCCTGTAATTCCAGCACTTCGGGAGGCCGATGCAGGCGAATCATGAGGTCAGGAGATCGAGACCATCTTGGCTAACACGATGAAACCCTGTGTCTACTAAAAATACAAAAAATTAGCCGGGTGTGGTGGCAGGCACCTATAGTCCCAGCTACATGGGAGGCTGAGGCAGGAGAATGCCATGAACCCAGGAGGTGGAGCATGCAGTGAGCCAAGATCACACCACTGCACTCCAGCCTGGGCGACAGAGCAAGACTCTGACTCAAAAAAAAAAAAAAAAAGAAAGAAAGAAAGAAAGAAAGAAAGAAAGAAAAAGAAAACATGGTGCATATACACAATAGAATATTATTCAGCCATAAAAAAGAAAATTCTGCCATTTGTGACAACATAAATGAACCTAGAGAACATTATGCTAAGCAAAATAAACTAGACACATAAAGATATATACAGCATAGACTCACTTATATGTGTGATATGGTTTGGATCTCTGTCCCTGCCCAAATTTTATGTCGAACTGTAATCCCCAGTGTTGGAGGTGTAGCCTGGTGGGAGGTGACTGGATTATGGGTGTAGATCCTTCAAGAATAGTTTAGCACCATCCCCTTGGTGCTGTTCTAGTAGTGAGTTCTTGTGAGATCTGGTTGTTTAAAAGTGTGTAGTACCTCCCCTCTCTCTCTCCTGTGCCTGCTCCTGCTTTGCCTTCTGCCATGAGTAAAAGCTTCCTGAGGCCTCCCCAAAAGCAGAAGCCGCTATGCTTCTTGTACAGCCTGCAGAACCGTGAGCCAATTAAACCTCTTTTCTTTATAAATTACCTAGTCTCAGGTATTTCTTTATAGCAGTGTGAGATCAGCCTAATACAATGTGGAATCTAAACTAGTTAAACTCATAGAAACAGAGAGTAGAATGGCAGTTGCCCAGGGAGATGTTGGTCAAAGGGTACAATCATTCCGCTATAAGCTGAATAAGTTCTGGGGATCTCATGTACAGCCTCGTGACTACAGTTAGTAATACTCTGTTGTTTACTGGAAATTTGCTAAGAGATCTCAAGCATTCTTACCAGAAATACACACACACAATCATAATTGTTAGGGTGATGGATGTGTTAATTTACTCTATTATAGTAATCATTTCACAATGTGTATATATCTCAAGTTACCACATTCACATCTTGTATATATATGTGTATAAATTGTATTTTTTATTTTACCTCAATAAAGCTGGGGGGTGGATAAAATAGATGAAATAAGACAACAAATCAGTTATATCATTGGTGACCCATCTACATCCTGGTTGGGTTTTTTTTTATTATTATTATACTTTAAGTTCTAGGGTACATGTGCACAACATGCAAGTTTGTTACATATGTATACATGTGCTATGTTGGTGTGCTGCACCCATTAACTCGTCATTTACGTTAGGTATATCTCCTAATGCTATCCCTCCCCCCTCCCCCGACCCACGACAGGCCCCGGTGTGTGATGTTCCCCTTCCTGTGTCCAAGTGTTCTCATTGTTCAATTTCCACCTATGAGTGAGAACATGCGGTGTTTGCTTTTTTGTCCTTGTGATAGTTTGCTGAGAATGTTGGTTTCTAGCTCCATCCATGTCCCTATAAAGGACACGAACTCATCCTTTTTTATGGTTGCATAGTATTCCATGGTGTATATATGCCACATTTTCTTTTTTTATTTTATTTTATTATTATTATACTTTAAGTTTTAGGGTACATGTGCACAACATGCAGGTTTATTACATATGTATACATGTGCATGTTGGTGTGCTGCACCCATTAACTTGTCATTTAGCATTAGGTATATCTCCTAATGCTATCCCTCCCCCCTCCCCCCACCCCACAACAGTCCCCAGTGTGTGATGTTCCCCTTCCTGTGTCCATGTGTTCTCATTGTTCAATTCCCACCTATGAGTGAGAACACGCGGTGTTTGGTTTTTTGTCCTTGTGATAGTTTGCTGAGAATGATGGTTTCCAGCTTCATCCATGTCCCTGCAAAGGACATGAACTCATCCTTTTTTATGGCTGCATAGTATTCCATGTGTATATGTGCCACATTTTCTTAATCTGGTCTATCATTGTTGGACATCTGGGTTGGTTCCAAGTCTTTGCTATTGTGAATAGTGCCGCAATAAACATACACGTGCATGTGTCTTTATAGCAGCATGTTTTATAATCCTTTGGGTGTATACCCAGTAATGGGATGGCTGGGTCAAATGCTATTTCTAGTTCTAGATCCCTGAGGAATTGCCACACTGACTTCCACAATGGTTGAACTAGTTTACAGTCCCACCAACAGTGTAAAAGTGTTCCTATTTCTCCACATCCTCTCCAGCACCTGTTGTTTCCTGACTTTTTAATGATTGCCATTCTAACTGGTGTGAGATGGTATCTCATTGTGGCTTTGATTTGCATTTCTCTGATGGCCAGTGATGATGAGCATTTTTTCATGTGTCTGTTGGCTGCATAAATGTCTTCTTTTGAGAAGTGTCTGTTCATATGTTGTTGTTGTTTTAATGAGGCAAGGGAAAGTCGGAAGAAAAGGAAAGTAGAAAGGAAATGCAGAGATTCTACTGAGAGGGTTTTTATACATGAGTTTGAGAACCTCTGGGCTCAAGAAGCAACTGTGTCCAGGGCAAGAATACAGCAGTTGTGCAGGATACCACATGATTCCCATCATGTGTTCAGGATACTTTGAGCTCTATCCAAAGCATAGTCTTCTACGTTATAACACAAAATTGTCAGATTTTTTTTAAAGATCATGGGTCACAGCATTGCCTAATGACCTTCTGAGGTCTCCAGATATTTACATAGGTAGGATCTGATTTATGGTATATTTTCTTTTTCTAAGATTATAAAAAATGATAATTATTATTAGAAGCTATATTAGTTTCCTAGGACTTTGATAACAAAGTACTACAAACTGGGTGGCTTAAAACAACAGAAATGCATCACCTCACAGTTCTGGACACCAAAAGTCTGAAATAAAGATGTCAGCAGGTCCGTGCTCCTTCTGAAAGCTGCAGGGAAGTCCTTCATAGCTTCTGGTGTTTGCTGGCAATCTTTGGTGTTCTTGGCTTGTAGCAGCATAATTCTTTCTTCTGCCTTCATTATCACATTGCATTCTCAATGTGTGTCTCCGTGTCTTCATATGGCTGTCTTCTCATAAAGACACCAGTCATATTGGATTAAGGGCCTGCCCTACTTCGGTATGACCTCATCCTAACTAATTATATTTGTAACAACCTTATTGCTAAATAAGTTCACATTCTGAGGTATTATGGGTTAGGTCTTCAACATATCTTTTGGGAGGGCACAGTTCAACCCATAACAATATCTGACTAGATTATTTAGGGTTTTAAAAATATACAAAGTCTAAATTTTTTACAGAATTAATTCATTAACCTCTATAGGCTAAGGTAACTTTTTATAAAGCTATTTCACTTCCAATGCTGTTTGCAAAAGACCCAAAGGCAAAGTGAATCCCTATGTTAATAAAAGAAATCCTTAGCTAAAATAGTGTATCCTTGAGACTACTTTTCTATAATTTATCTTCCTTTCATTTAAAGCAAAAGAGAAAATGGAGGGATTTTTCTTTCATCCAGCCCAAAATGACAGAAACTTCTTTTCTGGTTTCTTTTTACCAAATTATAGTTGAGAGTTCATCTTAAAACCTTGAGTCTTATTGTTAGAGAGGAGAATGTCTTTAGGGAATAGGAAAAGTCTCCATCTGAATTAGTGTGAAACATTAGAACCTAAAAAGATAGACCCAAAAAAACTGGAATTTTTAAAAGTTTTTTGTTTTTGTAATTCTTATGACAATGTGAACCAGAGAGACCTTGAGGACACAAAATATTATTCCTCAAAGTTTTTTATTGGTAAAACGACCCACATTGTTTTCTATGCTAATGAATGAAATTTTATCTTTCAATCTATTGAACTAAAAAGAGTATTCCTATCAAGGATCTAAGGTCACAAAACCAAAGAGAAAGAAGTTTAGAGTTGTTTCTCCTTTTATATAAACTTATACTAAAAATATTTAAGATTAAAGATATAAATAAGTAGGCAAATATCAAAACTCCAAATGTTTACTTCGCCACCACTACTCTAAAAGAGTAATAGGTTTAAAGCACAACCAGGAGGCGCTGCTTGGGCTCCAGCATGGTGACGGCGGTGCGCGCTGTGGGCCGCCTCCCTGCGCTGTGCAGCGGGACAGCGGGTCATTTATTGGGGAAGCAGCTTTCCCTAAACACCTTACCAACAGCTTCCATTTTGGCATGGGAGACTGCTCTCAGCAATGGCCCTTTGTCATCACTGGGAACCAGAGACATCCGTCCTTATGCCAGCTTGAGCCGTACGTTGCAGACACTATGCTGTATTTCTTCTCCCAGTCATCTGATGGGCCAGCAGTATAGACCGTACAGTTTCTTCACTAAATTGACTGTAGATGAGAGCTGTGGAAAGGTGCTTTAGCAGAGACTGGTGCCGGAGCAAGAAAAGGAAGAGGCAAAAGAACTGAAAAAAAGAAAGGAAAGGATCTGAACAGGGGTCAGATCATTGGTGAAGGGCGTTATGGTTTTCTGTGGCCTGATCTGAATGTCCCTCTTATGAAAAATGAAGCAAAGCAGACCATTGCCCAAAGAAGCAAGGAAGAGCAGGAGAAGGTGGAGGCGGACATGATCCAGCAGAGAGAAGAGTGGGACCTAAAGAGGAAGATGAAGATTAAATGGGAGTGAGGAAGGAGTGGAAACTCATGGAGAGGCATCAGTCATGGCCCCACTGACCCTGGTTCCAATGGAGAAACATATGAGGATTTTGATACCAGGATACTTGAAGTAAGAAATGTTTTCAATATGACAGCGGAAAGAGGGAAGAAAGAAATTGGTCCGTGTCCTGGTGGCTGTGGGGAACGGAAAAGGAGCTGCAGGTTTTGCTGTTGGGAAAACCACTGAACGGGTGGACGCTTTTAGGAAAGCAAAGAACAGAGCAGTTCATTATGTGCATTATGTAGAACGATATGAATATTGTATGAAGACCATACAATTTGCCATGATATTTCATTAAGATTTAAAAGGACACATATCAAGATGAAGAAACAACCCAAAGGTTATGGCCTCCACTGCCACAGGGCCATCATCACCATCTGCAGTATCATTTGCATCAAAGACATGTATGCCAAGGTCTCTGGGTCCGTCAATATGCCCAACCTCACCTGGGGCCTCTTCCTTGGCCTCTCCAGACAGAAAACCCATCAACAGCTGGCTGTTAAGAAGGGCCTCCATGTTGTGGAAATCCAGGAGGAATGTGGCCCTCTGCCTATCCTGGTTACCTCCTCCCGGGGGGCCTTAAGTAAAGATCCGGAGACAAATGATGAGGTTCCAGACATCAGACTGGACTGGAAAGATGTGAAGACTGCCCAGGGAGAGAAACGCTCTCTGTGGTCTGGTTTAAAGAGAGCCGCCACCTAACCTCTCTGGCCTTGTGCAGCCAGTGCCTGTGCTGCCCTGCACCTAGGAGAGACTCAGCTCCTCACAGCTTGGGGTGTTGCCTTGGTTTTTTGTTTTGTTTTGTTTTGAGGAAAGTTTAATCTTTAAATTGTTTAGAAATGAATAATTATAGCTTTTGTTTATTGAGCACATGGTATATGCCAATGTGATAGGACCTTCACATACATATCTCAGTTCAAGACTACTTTAAATATTCATCCAAAGTAGCAAAAGTAAATGAATTAGGGATACAGGGCTAATAATCTGACCCAATCAGTAATAATATGCACAATAATAATTGCTATAATAATTATAGCTAATATATATGAACTCATTCGTCCAAAGTGAATGTGATTAACTTCATTTTACAGAGCAGTTAAGTAACTTGACTACCCTGAGGAACGGCCAAACTGTTTTCCACAGTGGAAATGGAAGCTTGTAGGCTACTATTGGGAATGTTAAATGGTGATTAATTGTACACCATTGTAATTTTGACTTGTATTTCCCTGATGGCTGATGATGTTGAACATCTTCTCATGTGCTTATTGGCCATTTGTACATGTTTTTTGTAGAAATGTCTATTCAGAGCTTTTGCCCATTTAAAAAGTTTTTTTTTGTTATTGAGTTCCTTGTAGTTTCTAGGTATAAGCCCTCTATCAGATACCTGTTTTACAAAACTTTTTACCCATTCTGTGGAATATATTTTTTTTTATTTCTTGGCATAATTTTTCTGCCCCACCCACATCCTCTTTCTGGGACACTGATGAAACAAATGTTAAATCTTTTATTATCATCCTGTGAGTCCCTGAGGCTCTGTTTATTTTTTTTCAGTGTTTTCTCTCTGTTGCTCAGTTTAAGTAATGTGTATTGTTTTATCTTCAGGATAACTGGTTATTTTCTCTTTTGTTTCCATTCTGCTCTTGAACCATCCATGCAGTACTTTCACTTTGTCTATCATCATATATTTCAGTTAAAATTTCCATTTGATTTCTTTTTTATATCCCCTATTTCTTTGCTGAGGTTTCCTATTTGCTGAGACTTTTTTTTAATGCCTTCAAGAGTGTTTATAATTACTCACTGAAGCATTTTTATGGTGGCTGCTTTAAAATCCTTGTCATCAGTTTGGTGTGGTGGCTCATGCCTGTAATCCCAGCACTTTCTGAGGATGAGGCAAGAGGATTGCTTCAGCCCAGGAGTTTGAGACCAGCCTGGGCAACAAAGTGAGACCTCATCTCTACAAAAAATAAAAGTAAATTTAAAAGTTAGCCAGGCATGATGGTGTGCACCTGCAGTGCCAGCTACATAGGGGGCTGAAGTGGGAGGATCATTTGATCACAGGAGGTTGAGGCTGCAGTGAGCCTTGTTCACACCACTCCAGCCTGGGCAGCAGAGTGAGAACTTGTCTCCAAAAAAAAAAAAATTATTGTTATAAAGTTTCAATATCTGTGTCATCTTAGTGTTGACATCCCTTGATGTTTTTTCTCATTCAAGTTTACAATTTCTTGGTTCTTGTTATGATGAGTGACTTTGGCTGTATCCTGGACATCTTCACTGTTATGTTATGAAACTCTGGGAGTTATTTAAATCCCTCAGCATGCTTCTTTTGACGGTGCTGGTGTGGGATGGGGCACGGCCTCGTTACTGCCTGGTAAGGATGGAGATCCAGGTTCCCTAATGTGGCTCTACCCGAGACCTCCACTGATGCCTTTCTGCTGGAAGTAGGAGGAGCATCCTAATGACACCATGGGATAGGGAGAAGGCTGTGTTAGGCTGGATGGTGAAAGTTCTCAGCCTGTGACATTATCCAGGTGGGGATCCTTTTTTTTTTTCTTTGGTATTTTGCTAGAGTAAGGTAGTTATTTCCTAAAAGTTACCTGTCTTGTTAGTTTATCTTCTTTCCTTAAATACCTAATAAATATCAAGACAATGAGCTTTAAGCAACAAAGGACAATGATCCTGTGGAGAGGGGAAACAAAATTATCTGTACTTACTATCTGGAGAAAGTCCATGGCTCCAGGAAGGGCTACCCCATCAGGACCTGGCAGTCTTCTGGAGTTGAGGTGTAGTTGGGCAGTCGAGGTGGCTGGAGTTCACAAGGGAGAATGCCTTTGAGGAAAGAGTTGCACAGCAGGAGAACTAAGATCTGCAGAGAGTTTTCATCAAATATTCAGTTACACACTAACAGTGCATGCCTGTGAGGAAACTCACCCAAAAGAATTAGAGGGAACAGTGTTTGGAGCTGAAAATAGTGCTTATTTCTAGGTGGCATTGGAAGAGAACTAAGATGCCCTAGTAGTAGAAAAATTAACTCTATATAAAAACTACCCCGGTCCCAACTTACAAAGCTTAAAAACAAGACCAAACTGAAACACAACTTTTTCCAAGTAACTTAATTGTGTTCCAGAACAAAGCTTAAGAATATAGGAATACAAAAAATATACCCAATAAGGTAAAATATGCAATACTTGTCATCTAATAAATCACTAGGCATGCAAAGAAGCATGACAATAAAGCTCATAATGAAGGGAAAAATCAGTCCATCAAAACTGACCCAGGAATGGCACAATGACAATCAGTAGACAAGGACATTAAAGCAGGTATTATGGCTGTATTCCATATGTTCAAAAAGCTAGAGAGAAAAATATACTAAGTAGAGGCATGGAAGATACAAAAAAACCAAATTGAACCTCCAGAGATGAAAACTACAATATCTGATGAAAAACACTGGATGGGGTTAACAGCAGATTGGACATCACAGAAGACGATATGAAAGGATTTGAAGACAGCAACTTAAAAATAAACAGGAAAAAGACTGAAGAAGAGATGGTAGGAGAAATTAGGCATTAGAGAAATATGGGACAACTTTGGGAGCCAAATATATATGTAATTGGAGTCCCTGGAAAAGGGAGGTATAAAAAAAATTGAAGAAACAATAGCTGAATTGATGACAACTACTGAGACCCAAAAGATACAATGAACTGTATCAATCAAATTTCAACTAGTAATAAAGAGGAAATTCTAGAAGTGAGAAAGAGAGAGAAAGAGAAGACAGATTAGGTACAGAGGACAAAGGTAAAGATGATAGCAGCTTTCTTGTTGGAAACAATGCAAGGTAAGAGACAGGGAACCACATCTTTAAAGTATGGAAAGAGAGACATTACCAAGCTGGAATTATTTGCCTAATGAAAATATGTTTCAAAAATGAAGGCAAAATGGAGGGTTTTCCAGACATAAAATCCGAAAGAATTAATCAGCAGACCTGCCTTACAAGAGTTGTTAAAGGACATTCTTCAAGCAGAAGAAAGATAGTAACAGATGGAAACCTGCTTCTATGCAAAGAAATGAACACTAGAAATGATAACTACGTAGGTTATCATTATATGCATAAAGAATTTCATATATCCTTTTATTTAGATATCTTTAAAACCTAATTGACTATTTAAAGCAAAAATAATAATAACATACTGTGGTTTTCAACATGTAGAAGTAAAATATATGATAATAGCCCAAAGGCAGAGAGGGGAGAAATGGAAATATGTAGTCATGTGGTTCTTACATATTTGAAGTCATGTAGTATCATATGAAGGTAGACTGGTTTAGATGTGCACTAAAAATTCACCCTAAAGGAATCACTGAAGTAACACAGTTACAGCTATTAAGCCAACAAAGAGGATAAAAATGCAATCTTAAAATTTTTTTTATTAAGTTTTAACATTGCATTCTAAAAGAAGGCAGAAAAAGGAAAAGGGGAACAAGGAACAAGTAAAATAAATAGAAAACAAGACGCAAGATAGTAGATTTAAACCCAGCCATATTCATAATCACCTAAAGTGTAAATGGTCTAAATGTGTCCATTATAACCAGTTGGTTGATGGTGGTGTTGCTTTCAACTGTGTCCTTACTGATGTTCCTCCTGCTAGATCTGTCCGTTTCTGAGAGGGTTGTTGATGTCTCTAACCTATAATAGTGCATTCATCTATTTCTCCCTGCAGTTTTTGCCTCATGTATTTTTTGATGCTCTATTGTTCATTAAAGATTGTTATCCAACGTAGGCACAAAAAAAAAAAAAAAAAAAAAAAAAGCACAACCAGACAAACCAGAAAAGTATAGAGTATCAGAGTCCTCACTTCCGGGGAAGAGCTCTAAGGCATTTCCTGGGCACCAGGAGACAATGTCCTCCTTATTCACGTTGCTTCAGCCCTAGATGAGTGTGGTCATGTTTGTGCCTTACAGTGACAGGTTGCAAATGATAGAAATTCAACTCAAACTGTCACAAGAAAAGAAGGAAAGGCTTGTAACTATTTAAACATATTGCTAATTAAAGATGTCTGGACAAAGTGACTCAATAATGTCCCAGGATTCAATGTTCTCATGCCTTCTTTTCCCTCTGTTTTCTTTGGTGTTGGCTTGGCTCTCCACATGGAGACCCCTGGCAGGCTCACACCATTCAGCTTCAAGTACAAAAGAAAGGGAGCACATTTCTGTAGTTCTATGAGGAACCTCTGCAACTGGCGTGTGTTCCATTCTTGAATGGTGGCCAAACAGATGGAAGCCCTTATTGGACAGATCTGAAGTCAGTACCTACCCACTGAAGAATTAAGGAAGTCAGGTCAGCATCACTTGAACTGAGTAAGAGAGGAGCTGTGACCCACATAAATCATGAGCTATTACCAGGGACTTGGAAACTGGACAGGCAAAACAACCAATGTCCACTTCAAATGAGGATAAAGAATCTAGGAGAAGAGGTCTATGTGGGGAAATGAACTGGACCCTAGGTCTCCTCTTTCTAAAGCTGTGATTAAAACATATAATTAAGTTTTACTTTTTCTGTGTCCCTCCAAAGTAGTGTATCAAATGAGAACTACTCAAATGCTACGACGTGAGTGAAACTTGAAAACATTATGCTAAATGAAAGAAGCCAGACAAAAGGTCACATATTGCATGGATACATTTATATGACTACCCAGAAAAAAAGTCAATCTATAGAAATAGAAAGCAGATTGGTGGCTGTCAGGAACCAGGATGAAGGGGACTGGAGAATAACTGTTTAATGGGTACGGGGTTTTCTTTTGGGGTGATGAAAATGCTTTGAAACCTGACATAGGTGGTGTTTACACAACATCATGAATATACTAAATGCCACTGAATTGTACATTTTTAAATGGTTAATTTTATGTTATGCTGGTTTTACCTCAATTTTCAAAAAATGACTCTAGTCAGTAGGCAAGACTTTAACTGGGGTAGAAACACTGATCTTTCTTTCCAAATACCTGTTTAAATGCTGATGGAGACTCAATAACCTCTCTAACTTTTCTTACCTGGCCTGTGAAGCATTTAATCTGCACTCTCAAGGAAGTGGCCTTCCCCTCCTTGTCAGCCTTCTGGAAGCCCCCAACCATAAAGTTTTAGGTGATTTTATAGTACATGGCCTCTGAGCACTCACTCCCGCTTTACCCTCCTGCCTCCAACAAATAGGCTGCTGGTGTGCTTTGGCTTAGGGCATGTTCTACTTCCTCATTTTCTGCATTCTGCTAAGATGGTTCGGTTTTCAGTGCATAAGAGTATAGCTAACACCACATTGATCAATTCCAGTTTTGCATTTTGTAAATTCCAGCTGAGTCCCAACATATAAGCCTCATAACAACCTGTCCAGAAATATTTCCAGCAGAGAGGCCAAGCCATTTGAAGGATGGCCCTGGTGGGTTTTGCTAAAGGTTGTATTTCTTCCAAGTGTCAGATCAGATTTTTAGACTGAAGTTTCTAAAGTCTGCACAGATACCAGAAAAATTGGTTTGGAACCATAGGAAGCCACAGAGTTTTAGGAAGATTGTATAAATTTGTATCTGAATCCTGCCTGTGAAATTTCAATGGTTCAAACAAAGACAAGAGTAATTGTTTAAGACATATTTTAGGGAGGAAAATAAATTGGCATAGTGCATATGAATCCCAATGAATGAATTGAGGGGTGCTGAAAATAAAATGTCATTCTTCTGTAGCAAAACCCTTCTTCTATTCAGAAGGCCTATTCCTCCCAGATGGCAGGAAGCTCTTCTCTTCTAAGTTAAAGACTTTCACCCTTTCCTAGGGTTGTGTCTGAGTTTCAGAAGGTCAATGTCATGCCAAGTTTTGGGAAGGGAGGTATCTGGTTTTTGTTTGCAGCCCCTGCAGGCATGGCTAAGACATTCCCCAATCCCATCAGCTTACCCCATCTCCTACTTCCATGCAGGCATCATAATCACTTTGCAGGTTCTCTGCTCAATTAAGATATGGGAACCTATGGGAGCCTACAAAGCTGTCCACACTCTGTAAGTCTTGACTCTGTGCAGACATTCTCTCTTTGCAGTCTTTCAACCTCCCCAGGACTCTGCTTTCTAAGTTATAGGACCCCTTTGGTCTCAAACCACTCCCTTTCTTAGGAGTTTCTACCACCTACCCAGGACTCTGCTTCAAAAGCAGTGCTCATTCCTCTCTCTGGAATGCACCAAGCACTCTTCTCACATCAACTTCCTTTATCTCTACCCTTTGACCCTGCAGGCACACACATATACCCCCAGCTATGAGAATCTTATAGTGGGGAGACCAGAATCACCTAGAGGCTTGAATGGGTGAAAGGGCAAGGAAGGGAATAAGGGGAAGGAAGTGAACATTTTAAAATTATTCCGATTGCATTGGCACTTTGAAGATTGCAGACTAGAATGCTAATTAACACCCCCCAACACACACACTTACACACACCCACAAAAGCAGGGGGTGAATTCTGGGGCATGCAACTGGTTTCAAGACATTTATACCGATTCTTTCCTTTCATTCATTGCTGGGGCATTGGCATCCTCCCAAGCCATCTCCTTGAGTTAGCTTCCCTGTTTGCAGGCCCTATCTAATCAAGGAGATGCTTTGGAAAGGAAACCTAACATGATTGAGATGGGGAGTGTGCCCTATCTCAGAAAACACTCAAAATAATGGCTATGACTTGTAATTATCTGTAAGACAATTCAGTACATGTCTCTATTTAAAGAGATCTGGTCCAATTAACATTTTTGCCTACACAGATGGAATGGTGTTCAACTCTCTGTATCATAATTTTGAGAAGTAACCTATATTGCTATGTACTATTATTAAATATGTGTGTGTGTTTATATATGGGGGAGGGCAGCATTTGCTCCCCAACTGGATATTAAGCTCCCAGGGCTTGGACCCTGTTTTACATTCTGTTGTTTGTCCCATTATTTTATTCTGTGTGCATAACATAGCATTCTGCTTATAGGAGGCGCCTTAAGAAATACTTGCAAAAGAAGATGGATGAATGAAAATCATGTACTCTTAAGGCTAAAGAGATTTTGTAAAGCTATATAGTCTTTTTTGAAAACTTCAGATGGGCCATACTAAAGCCAACTCAAATAAATGAGAACTTATTCAATTTTTTTAAACCTCCAGCAAAAAGTTTCTAAATCTATTTTCATAAACTAGTATTATATGGCATTTGACAACTCTATCTAAAACTTCATCACCACATCCTACCTGAATATATCAGAGAAAATAACACACTGGACCGCAGTCTAAGAGATCTGGATGGGCCTGGTTCTGTGGCTCACAGGATTTGACCTTGGCAGCATCATTTACCCTCTACAGATTTCACTTTCTTCATCTGTGAAAGTATTGGGGTGGACTATAGCACCTCTAAGCTCACTTCCACCTCCAAATTTTTTTAATCCTTGTTATTTATGTGTCAGGATATGAATGAGTGAGACTATTTCAATATAGCAACTGTGGCTTTTCTTCTCTTGCTTTGCTGCTTTAAAGTACTTAGAATATAATGTTTCTTTTATTCTTCTGGGAGGACTTTAAGATTAACAGCCTCTCTCGCCACCCCAGGAAGGAGGGATTAGATAATTGGCCTGATAAATAATCCAGGGTCTATTTTTAAAAAGAGAAAAGATATTCAGAAGAGAAGGAGCATCTGTGATGAATACTCAAAGAAAGAGGGGGATTTCCTCCAGATGAAGAAGAAATCAGGGTCTTTGACCAGGGGTAGGGAGAGAGGGGTTGGTGAAGAAGCCTCTAACCCTATCCTGTGGAATTTACCCAAGAACTGAAAGCTAACTATAAGTTCAAAGAAGCTCATGGCTCATTACCCATCAAGTGCCCAGCCTTGAGTTAGGCACGAACCTCCCAAACCTTTGCCAGAACCCTCTCTGCTAGCTCCTGTTGGTTGCCCCAAGAGACTCCACTTTGACTGCAGCCAGCACCTCTGACAGAGTGCCCAGTGGAATGATGCCTATCAGTGCTAGACTTTGTTCAGTCCCAGCCTAAGTACCCCATGGGAAAAGCCCGCATGCAATGCGCAGGACACACATAAACACAAGAAAGTTGGGGGGCCAGGACATCTAGTGGGAAGGAGCTGAAGAAAACTGAGATCCCCTGAGCCAAGGCAACTGAGGCTCCTCCCCAAAGGGGAGGATCCAGATTTTGTGGGCCCAAAACATATACGATTTGGGTCCCTCTTTAATAAATCAACACAACATTACACATACAGAAATAGGTAAGAATGGAAGTATACATTCAGCATAAGAAGCCATAACAAATTGCACATTTTTGGCCGGGCGCGGTGCTCACACCTGTAATCCCAGCTCTCAGGGAGGCAAGAGGCGGGAGGATAGCTTGAGCCCAGGAGTTCGAGACCTGCCTGGGCAATATAGCGAGAGCCCGTTCTCCAGAAAAAGGAACAAATTGCACATTTTTAAAAGCTAACAAAGACTACAAACACCACAAAATCCAGAAAAAAAACAGAATATGTTTTGTGCATTAACTGCTTGACACTACTGTCTCATACTTGTTTTCCACATTCATTGGTGACATATTATTTGATCGCCTCTTCTTATGAATGATTTTATAACATTTTCTGTAGAGAAAATAGAAAAATAAGTCAGTCTTTCCTCTAGTATAGTTGATCAAAATGTTTTTTGACAGTTGGGATGAATAAAACATGACTTCACACATGGACATCATTACTGTTTCGTAGTATTGCCATAGGTTTGTGCCTCCAAATACAGAAAGTCTAATTCTATTTTGTGTAAGTCCCATGAAAAAAGGAAAAAACCATATATGTGGTGTGTTTATAATTGCATATACTGCATCATAAAAGATATTCCTAAGACTCAAGAACTTCCATTTTAACTAGACATCAATGAGAAACTAATCCTCCACTTAAAATTTTTAACATAAAGTACACCAAAAAACTGAAAGCAGTGACTCAAAGAGATATATGGACACCCATGTCTGTAGCAGCATTTTTTTAAAAGCCGGGAAGTGGAAGCAAGCCAAAATGTCCATCAACAGATGAATGAATAAAGAAAATGTGGGATATACATATAATAGAATATTATTCAGCTTTAAAAAGGAAGGAAATGCTGACACATGAGACACCATGGCTGAACCTTCATGACATTATGCCAAGTGAAATATGCTTGTCACAAAAAAGACACATATTATATGATTCCACTTATGTGAGGTTCCTAGAGTAATCAAATTCATAGAGACAAAAAGTAAAATGGTGGTTGCCAGGGACAGGAAGAAAGGGGAATGGAAAACCTCCATTCTACTTCTTGTCTCTATAAATCTGATTACTGTAGGAACCTCACAAAAATGGAATCATATGAATATTTGTCTTTTTGTGGCAAGCATATTTAATAGGTACAGAGTATCAGTTTCACAAGATGAAAAGACTTCTGTGGATCCATGGTAATGATGGTTGCACAACAGTGTGAATGCAATTAATGCCACTAAACTGTACACTTAAAAATGGTTCAGACGATAAACTTTAATGTGTGTTTTACTGCATTTTTAAAATACAAAATATTGCACATCAGATCATTGAAAGAACATTTCAGAGTAACTTCTGGCTTTCTACATTTCCAACCTGGTCCTCTGTTACTGCTCAGATACTTCAGGCATGGGATGCTGTAGGGCAGTGTTTCTGGACCCACACCTTCAGGTCATGATGCCACGGTGGACAAAAGAAGATTCCTGGAATACATTTCCTCACCAAATGTCTGGAAACAGTTTCACTACACACAGAAGCGGTTGTGACGCTCATAACTATAGTCCACTAAATGCAAAGTAAAGGCATTCTCAGTTCAATTTCCTCTTACTTGGATCCCAGAGACGCCCCTACTTTTTCTGCCCCCACCCAACACAAGGGAAGTATGACACAGATAAAGTCGGGCTGGAAAGAAGCAGTGATCAAAACTGATAGTGATGAAAATGTGTTAATTATAACACGAATTTTACAAAAATAGAAGAACCTGTGAACATACGTCTAGCATGTTTCCTGGGATGTTGGAAGTGGCCATGCGGATGCAGGGCCCTGAAGGGTCAGCTGCATTGATTTCTCAGTAAATCCTTCTCTGAAAGTCCATTCCGCTGTAAAATCCTTTCTATTTCAGGAGCACTCTCGCTTGTTTTGTTCTCACATGATATGTGAACTACCAGGTCAAAATTGTTTGTACAATAATCTTTTTGGATAGACATTCTATATCACTTTTTATATTCTATCCAAATATTCCTAGTCTTTTTAACTTGTGTTTGTAGTTATTGTTTTTCAAATATTTTATTGTGCCTGCATCTGCGTGATCTATCATGCATTGTGAACTACTTGAAAACAAGAAATATTCCTATCATGAAACTCAGTAGAATACTACAGGCAATCACATGCTTCATAAATCTATTTGGACAAGATAATGCATGTGTGTGGTGTGTGATGAGTGTGTGTGTAGCAGGGATCTGCTCTGAAAGCTTAACAAGTTGTCCAAATCCATCTTCAGTTGTGGGATCCAGAGCCAGATACAGAACTTTGGCCAGGGTTTTTAAATTTTGCTTTTTATTTTATTTTGGGTTTTTATTTTATTTGCTTTTGTGTTTACTACACAAGTGCATATACATCTGTGTCAGTTAGAAATTTAGTTCAACTTTGAGTAGTGAGACCTAAACAAAGAGTGACTTAACTAAGATAGATTTATTTCTTTGTCATGTGGTAAATCCAATGGTGAGCAGTTCAGGGCTGGCATAAGAGCTCCATACTGTCACCAGGAATCCAGGCTCCTTTCAGCTCTCTGTTTCAACAGTACTGGCCCTTATCCTCACACTTACAAGTTGGTTGCTGGAGCATCAGCCCTTTGCAGGCCATCACATGTGCATTCTTGGCAGAAAGAAGGAGAAAAGAGGTGGGGAGGCAAGCAACATGCCTCCTGGGGACCTGCTTCCTTTTTAGGAGTATTCCCGGAAGTTCTGCTAAACCACTTCTGCCTGTATCTTATTAGCCACCCCTAGCTGCAAGAAGTGAGATGGGGGAATATTTGGAAATGTGGTCCTTCACTGGATACATGTCTACCTAGAATGAAAATTGAGACTTTGACACCACAGAGAAGGATGGGTATTGGGTGGGTCTGCTGCAACACCCTGGGCTCTCTGGCCCTAAGCAGACTGTGGAGAGAGCATGGGCTGCCTCTTGCCTCTCCATTCTCCCTCCACTCCACTTAGAAGCCATCTTCCTGCTTCAAAATAGAGCCAGACACTGAGCAATGAAGCAATAAATGATGAGAAATTTTAAACGCTCCCTTTCTGTATTAGGCCGTTCTCACATTGCTACAAAGATATACCTGGCTGGGCGTGGTGGCTCATGCCTGTAATCCCAGCACTTTGGGAGGCTGAGGCCAAGGTGGGTGGATCACCTGAGATCAGGAGTTCGAGACCAACCTGGCCAACATGGTGAAACCCCGTCTCTACTAAATATAAAAAATTAGCTGGGCGTGATGGCGGGCGCCTGTAATCCCAGCTACTCGGGAGGCTGAGGCACGAGAATCACTTGAACCTGGGAGATGGAGGTTGCATTGAGCTGACATGGCACCACTGCACTCCAGCCTGGGTGACAAGAGCAAGACTCTGTCTCAAAAAAAAAAAAAAAAAAAAAAAATATATATATATATATATATATATATATATATATATACACCTGAGACTGGGTAATTTATAAAGAAAAAAGGTTTAATTGGCTTTTGGTTCCATAGGGTGTACAGGAAGCATGATGCCGGCATCTACGCAGCTTCTGGGGAGGCCTTAGGAAACATAATCATGGCAGAAGGTGAAGGGGGAGAAGGCATGTCACGTGGCTGGAGCAACAAGACAGAGAGACAGAGAGAGAGAGAGAGAGAGAAGGTGCTATACACTTATAAACAATCAGATCTTGTGAGAACTCTATCACGATCATGAGGACAGTACCAACAGGGTACCACTCATGAGAAATCCATCATTTAACGTGAAATTTGGTGGGGACACAGATTCAAACAATATTACTTTCCCAGGAATTTGTGTTTTAACCAGGAGCAAAGCCTTGAACTAGAGAAATAAAGTCATCTTCATATATATTCAAGTATCAATAAGTAAGATATGTGTGATTGGGTCTGGTGGGAGGGAAAGGTTTTCAGATCATACAGATGATGTTTCTGTTTTGCTGCTTCTTTTTTTCTTTTAATGTTCCTGTTTTCATTTCAGTGTGTCCCTGAGCACTAATGGTGAATGTTACCCACTATGAATCCTACCGTTTTTTTCTTTTTGTTTGCACATGGCTAGTCATTCTCCTGATTGTAACTATGTAGTGCATATTTTCTCCCCCAAATGGGTGAAAGTCTTTCTAACACTAATACTAATTGTGCTTAGTGCTCACAGGTTTTATTGGAGGTTTAGCATTCACACAGCAGTTGAGGAGGCATGGTGACAAAGTGCTTTTCATTTTGTGTTGTGATTACTCAATAACAAGCCTGCTTCAGCACACACTTATGCAGTACATGAGAGATGGTGGGTGACTTTTTATTCCACTAAGTCTGTCAAGTGGGCATTAAGCAGAAAATGAGGTTTAGTTTCCCATGCTGCAGTAAAACATATGCTTTAAAGAGGAATACAATTGCCTTTGAATTACTCTTCCTTCATTTTGTGTACTACGGGGTCTTCAGGCAAATATTTCTGCAAATAGTCTTTCAGAAAGGATGGAAATAACTGACATTTGTAGAGCCTGTTCTGGTTTATAAGCCATTTTTACATTTATTGTCAGAGCCTAATTTCTCTACTCTCAGATGCTAGCAAGCAGGGAACTGAGTTTCACAGTTTTGAGATGGCCTCTGGGACATAGCTTTTGATCTCCCTTACCTCTAGAATGGCTACCAGCAGTTTTAATAATGTCCTAAATCACAGGTTTCCAGAAATAATAACAAACTTACCATTACCTGATCTTTTTCTACCCAAAAATAATGCTATTCCCTTTGAAGCAAATAGCTCTCTACCAGGGCAAGTCAGCAAGGAAATGCTCATTACAGAATGGAGAGGGATGTCACAGGGTAAGGATAATTCCTTTCCACCATATTTCATTCTTTCCTCTGTTCTTATTCCATGGCAGCCTGACTCAATATACTACGCTAGACCAAAAAATGCACTTATGTTTCTTTGGGCCATCAATAAATCAATCAGCGAACCTCAGAGTAGACAGAAAACATTAAAGATTATTAAGATCAACCAGCCAGATCTGTACTAGTCGTCGTAGAAAGGGGTAAATTTAATCTAGAAGGAGCAAAAGGATCAGGAGTTCAGGTTCCCAGGGGCAACAGGCAGCCAATGTTATAGTTAATAGGACCTGGGTCCAGCCCACCTCCCATCTTACCTTCTGAACATTTGAACACTCAGCCTATTACAATGCTCAAGCATCTCTCACCTTTAAAAAAAGAAAAAGAAATGAAATGAAATGATCTCTTAGATTCCAATCACTCAAGCCCAATAGCTTTCAAACCTTTCTCACCCAAAAATTTCCTTACAGCATCCCATAGTCATTGTCACCGCTTCCTCACCTCCCATATAATCCTCAACCTATTGACACCTGGTCTATTCCCATCAGTGCTCTCCAAGTACCCTCATCCTCATCTCCAATTAAATCCTATTGACAAACCCAATGAACATTCTTCAGTCATTTAATTGCAAGGCTGTAGCATTTGGCATGTTGAATCCTTTTACTCTTTTGAGGGCTGTGAAACTGTACTCCCCTGGCTTCCTCATGCCTCCCTCTGGTTTGCTCTGATGCCTTCCCAAGCTGCTTTTCCAGATTCCCATCTTGGTTCCTGCACTCCTTTCTCTCTACACCTCCCTGAGTTAGCTTACTCCTTTCCTGGTTTTCAACTACTACTTTTGTGCTGATTCTTCTTTAATGTGCACCTCTCACCCAGATTTCTCCCCCAGCTTGACTCAGATACCACTTTCCTAAAAAACGCACTTCCATTGCGTTGCTTAAATACGTGGTCTTCTCTCAAACCATCTTCCTTCCCTGCCCCATTTTTCATCTAATGTTTCTACCATCCACTCTTTCACCCAAGCTAGAAAGCCTAGAGGATCCTCTCTACTCTTCATCAACCTGACATTTAATCTACATATTTCTTGATTCATCTCTTCTCTTTACTCCTAAGATTATGTCTTTAGTTCATAACTCTGACACCTCTTGCCTAAACAACTGCCACATCTCTGAACTGATTGCCATACTTGCATATTTTCCTGCCAGGGTGCTTTATCTGAGATGAACATTTAAGCAACAGGTAACATTCAAGATCCTTACTGTGCCACAAAGACTCTCAGTGCCTTAATCCCAACTTTTTGTATCCAGTCTCACCATTCCATTCTGTTATGTCCTTTATGCTCCAGGAAAATGGAGCTGCTGGCAGTACCCAGGACTTACTGTTGTGGTCTTCATTTACACGCTGGGTGCTCTGCTTGGAACACTCTGCCCACCTCCTCCTTTCCCCTCTTTTTCATCTAGTTTAATAGCACTCAGGCTTTAGAAATGATCAGGGGAAACCTCCTCCAGGAAACCATTGCTCACACCCAAAGTGGGTTAGTTGCCTTTCCTGGGTGTCCTCATAATAATCCCTGCATATTTCTACCCCAGAACTATCTCCATTCTACCTGTTATTTCCTTTTAAAATTTGTTTGTGCACACAGGTGAATTCACTGTGAAACTAATGAAGATTTTGGGTCTTCACTTGCATAGACCCCTTCCAAGGCTCTTAGCTAAATATATATAATATTGCAATTTTTTTCTTAATGAGGGCCCCAAATTTGTACAAGCCACAGGTCCCTCAAAATTCGGATCCATCCCTTTTGGGGGTCTATTTATCTTCTAGTCAGTAAATTCTATAAGGGCAGAGCCTATGTCTTATTTATCTTTGTATCAACTACATACATGAGGCACTTAATAGTTGGTTGTTGAATGAATGAAGGACCCAAAAGTCTAATGCAAGATTGAAAATGAAGGAAAAGACCAACAATGGGTGCAAGCTGTGGCAAATGTGGAAGCAGAAGTCCACAACGAGCGGTAATCCGAGAACAGCCAAGAGGAGGACATTATCCAGGATGCCAGGGTCAGAGCAAGGCAGTCAATCAGATCTCACACAGGGAGAAAGGGTCAGAAGCCAGGCAGGCAAACACAGGCCTGGAATGTGCAGATACTGGTGGGCAGTGCAGAGGAGTAGGTCCAAGTCCATGCCAATGGTCAGGAACCAGAGGAGCAAGACAAAGCTAGCAGGAACACGGAAACAAAACAGCAACAACAAGCAAGCACTTCCTGCATCGTTCATGGTTCTTCTATAGTTCTTCGGCTACACAAACCATCCCGGGATAGCCAGGGCAAAGGCAGGGTAGGGGTTCATAACACCCAGCCAAGTGATGGAGCATGAAGGGGACAAAGGATTCTGACTACTAATGTGTTTCCCACTTGGATTGCTGTCCAGGGAATATCTATGTCCAAACCTGAGCACCTACTTAAAATTAAATGATGAAAACACTGCTGAGTTTACAAAGCCCTTTAAAAAAAAAAAAAAAGGAATAAATAAAAATTCTGTGATCTATTCTGTTTTGAGGTATTCCTTTAAAGATTTGCTTTCAATGATGTGACAATAAATGGTTATGTTGCAGTATGAAATCAGGACAGCAGTTATGTAAAGGAGGCAAAAATTATTTCATTAAAATGCATAGAGGGAGAAGCAATGGATTATAGTATAGATCATGCTAGAGATGAGCAGATTACTGAGCACCAGGCACACAAGGGAGACAGATTAATGAAAAATAAATAAAGGAGCTTCAGGAAAAACAGCATGAAGCTGAACACTGGTCTGCTGCATATCATAAAATATGAGCCCAAAGGTGAGTGGAAAATCATTTCATTTGGAATGTTGAGTTGAAAGTTAATGTTATTTGCTTCTTTTCATATTCTCCATTGCATTTGTTTACCTTTTAGATAATTAAAGATAATTTTTAATAATAGGAAACATCAACATAGTGGAACATCTAATGCAAGCTGCTTACCCTGGAAAAACGTCAAGGGCGTTGGTACAGTTTTCTGAATGGTATGGATAATCACTGAAACTTGTAAATTAAAAAACTGACCCTTCTTGTCATGACTTCATTATGTGTTTTTCCTGAAGATCTTCATGGTTGTTACTTTGAAGGGGAGGCCACTTAAAGCATTAGGAGAAGAACAAAATTTGGAGTCAGATGATGCAGGGTTCATAAGCCAAAACTACTTAATATTCATAGTGTGTGATTAAAACAAATCACCAAGTGTCTTTGAGCTTCAATTTTTGGCAGGGAAAAAAATGACACCTGTCTTAATTAACTCAGAGTTTTCAGTGCATCTCAAATGATATAAGGAAAAACAGGGTTTTTTTATTATTATACTTTAAGTTTTAGGGTACATGTGCACAATGTGCAGGTTTGTTACATACGTATACATGTGCCATGTTGGTGTGCTGCACCCATTAACTCGTCATTTAACATTAGGTATATCTCCTAATGCAATCCCTGCCCCCCCACCCCACCCCACAACAGGCCCTGGTGTGTGATGTTCCCCTTCCTGTGTCCATGTGTTCTCATTGTTCAATTCCCACCTATGAGTGAGAACATGTGGTGTTTGGTTTTTTGTCCTTGGCGATAGTTTGCTGAGAATGGTTTCCAGCTTCATCCATGTCCCTACAAAGGACATGAACTCATCATTTCTTATGGCTGCATAGTATTCCATGGTGTATATGTGCCACATTTTCTTAATCCAGTCTATCATTGTTGGACATTTGGGTTGGTTCCAAGTCTTTGCTATTGTGAATAGTGCCGCTATAAACATACGTGTGCATGTGTCTTTATAGCAGCATGATTTATAATCCTTTGGGTATATACCCAGTAATGGGATGGCTGGGTCAAATGGTATTTCTAGTTCTAGATCCCTGAGGAATCACCACACCAACTTACACAACGGTTCAACTGGTTTACAGTCCCACCAGCAGTGTAAAAGTGTTCCTATTTCTCCACAACCTTTCCAGCACCTGTTGTTTCCTGATTTTTTAATGATCGCCATTCTAACTGGTGTGAGATGGTATCTCATTGTGGTTTTGATTTGCATTTCTCTGATGGCCAGTGATGATGAGCATTTTTTCATGTGTTTTTTGGCTGCATAAATGTCTTCTTTTGAGAAGTGTCTGTTCATATCCTTTGCCCACTTTTTGAAGGGGTTGTTTGTTTTTTCTTGTAAATTTGTTTGAATTCATTGTAGATTCTGGATATTAGCCCTTTGTCAGATGAGTAGGTTGCGAAAATTGTCTCCCATTTTGTGGGTTGCCTGTTCACTCTGATGGTAGTTTCTTTTGCTGTGCAAAAGCTCTTTAGTTTAATTAGATCCCATTTGTCAATTTTGGCTTTTGTTGCCGTAGCTTTTTGTGTTTTAGACATGAAGTCCTTGCCCATGCTTATATCCTGAATGGTATTGCCTAGGTTTTCTTCTAGAGTTTTTGTGGTTTTAGGTCTAACATGTAAGTCTTTAATCCATCTTGAATTAATTTTTGTATAAGGTGTAAGGAAGGGATCCAGTTTCAGCTTTCTACATATGGCTAGCCAGTTTTCCCAGCACCATTTATTAAATAGGGAATCCTTTCTCCATTTCTTGTTTTTGTCAGGGTTGTCAAAGATCAGATAGTTGTAGATATGTGGCATTATTTCTGAGGGTTCTGTTCTGTTCCATTGATCTATATCTCTGTTTTGGTGCCAGTACTATGCTGTTTTGGTCACTGTAGGCTTGTAGTATAGTTTGAAGTCAGGTAGTGTGATGCCTCCAGCTTTGTTCTTTTGGCTTAGGATTGACTTGGCAATGCGGGCTCTTTTTTGGTTCCATATGAACTTTAAAGTAGTTTTTTCTAATTCTGTGAAGAAAGTCATTGGTAGCTTGATGGGGATGGCATTGAATCTATAAATTACCTTGGGCAGTATGGCCATTTTCACAATATTGATTCTTCCTACCCATGAGCATGAAATGTTCTTCCATTTCTTTGTATCCTCTTTTATTTCATTGAGCAGTGGTTTGTAGTTCTCCTTGAAGAGGTCCTTCACGTCCCTTGTAAGTTGGAATCCTAGGTATTTTCTTCTCTTTGAAGCAATTGTGAATGGGAGTTCACTCATGATTTGGCTCTCTGTTTGCCTGTTATTGGTGTATAAGAATGCTTGTGATTTTTGTACATTGATTTTGTATCCTGAGACTTTGCTGAAGTTGCCTATCAGTTTAAGGAGATTTTGGGCTGAGACGATGGAAAAATAGTTTTTAAGAAGCTGTACAAACATAAATTGTAAACTATATATAACAAATTCTATCCAGTTTCAGCTGGGTGTGAGTTTCATGCTAATTGAAGAATAAGAAAGCACACAGCAACCACCTGAAAATTACACCCACTATTTATGTGTCGATACTGACAGTATAAGACAGGTAGTGACTATTTTTTAAAATGATATTAGTTTCTGATAATTTACTTAATCATTTTTAAATTAGGCTTATAATTTCTATAATGTGTAAGGTTAAACAAGTCACCTTTTTTGGATTTAATAAGCTACATTATTTTTGATAATTATATATGCTTCTGAACATTTATATGCTTAATCAGTGGCTTAAAAGTTTTAAGGCAGGTAAAAATAGCTGAATTATATGCAAAAGCTCTGAAAAAAATGTAGAAAACTGCTAGCAACTATAAGACGGAAATAAAACTCTGTGAAAACGAACAATGAAAAATAAGAATGATACTGTGACAATTCCCTATATTGGAGCAGCCCTCCATGGTTCATGAACCTCTTTCCCTGAGGGGAAACTTAGAAGAAGGAGGTTAATGGGGAGAACTACCCCTGTCATTGCTGCATTTGTCCTTGGGGCTACAACTAGTAATCACCATGTCCCTTCTCCACTCTCATTCTAACTTCCCCTCACTCTCAGCTATCACCTCTGTAGGTCTAGGTGGCATATCTGAATGTAGGACCCAAATGTTTATTCCTGAGGGCTCTGAGCCGCTGGTAGTAATACTCTTCTCAGGCCAGAGCCCCTGCACATATTTGTTTACATTTATAATTGGGTAAGGAAGTACCAAGAGGTGTCTAAGTATATAGTCTGGGTTCCACATGTTTTCCTCCCTCCCCCACGTATAAAAGTAGCCCTAGGCCGGGTGCGGTGGCTCATGCCTGTAATCCCAGCACTTTGGGAGGCCGAGGCGGGCGGATCACAAGGTCAGGAGTTCGAGACCATCCTGGCTAACACAGTGAAACCTCGTCTCTACTAAAATACAAAAAAAACTAGCCGGGCGTACGTGGTGCATGCCTGTAGTCCCAGCTACTCGGGAGGCTGAGGCAGGAGAATGGCGTAAAACCCGGGAGGCAGAGCTTGCAGTGAGCCGAGATCACGCCACTGCACTCCAGCCTGGGAGACAGAGTGAGACTCCGTCTCAAAAAAAAAAAAAAAATGTAGCCCTACCTCCATCTGATTAGGGACAATTACCCCTGCCAAAATAGTGTCTTCTGCTTTGTCTCCTGGTTTCTAAACACAGAGAGTCCAAAGGACCAAGAACAATGATAGCTTGTAGTTCAATGGGATCCCAGCTGTGTCCCCTGGCAAGAGTATGCCCCCTTTGTGGACCAGAACCTCTAACCTTGCAAAGCCCAGAGTTGTAGGGATGAAAAGCAATGTTTCCCAAGGCGAGTACTGAGTGTGATGGTAACTGGAAACATTCCTGCTTCAACTCCTTGTGATATGGTTTGGCTGTGTCCCCACTCAAATCTTATCTTGAATTGTAGCTTCCATAATCCCCACATGTTGTGGGTGTTGTGGGAAGGACCCCGTGGGAGGTAATTCAATCATGGAGGTGGGTTTTTCCCATGCTGTTCTCATGATAGCAAATAAGTCTGTGAGATCTGATGGTTTTCTAAAGGGCAGTTCCGCTGCACATGCGCTGTTGCCTGCTGCCATATAAGACATGCCTTTGCTCCTTCTTCACCTTCCACCATGATTGTGAGGCCTCCCCAGCCATGTGGAACTATGAGTCCATTAAACCTGTTTTCTTTATAAATTACCCAGTCTATGGTATTTCTTCGTAACAGTATGAGAATAGACTAATACAGTAAATAGGTACCAGGTGCTACTATAAGGATGCCTGAAAATGTGGACATGACTTTGGAACTGAGTAACAGGCAGAGATTGGAACAGTTTGAAGGGCTCAGAAGAAGATAGGAAAACGTGGGAACATTTGAAACTTCTGGGCTTGGACAGTTCAGAAGGCAAGAAGATGTGGGGAAGTTTGGAACCTCCTAGAGACTTGTTCAATGGCTTAGCTTTGACCAAAATCTTGATATGATATAGACAATAAAGTCCAGGCTGAGGTGGTCTCAGATGGAGATGAGGAACTTTTTGGGAACTGGAGTTAAGGTCATTCTTGCTATGCAAAGAAACTGGCAGCATTTTGCCACTGCTCTAGAGATCTGAGGAACTTTGAACTCCAGAGAGATGATTTAAGGTGTCTGGCAGAAGAAATTTCTGGTGGCAAAGCATTCAAGAGGACGCAGAGCATAAAAATTTGAAAAATTTGGAGACTGACGATGGTATAGAAAAGAAAACCCCATTTTCTGGAGAGAAATTCAAGCCAGCTGCAGAAATTTGCATAAGTAACAAGGAGCCAAATGTTAATCACCAAGACAATGGGGGAAAATATCTCTAGGACATGTCAGAAACCTTCACAGCAGTCCCTCCATCACAGGCCCCAAGGCCTAGGAGGGAAAAATGGTTTCCTGGGCCAGGTGCAGGTCCCTACTACTGTGTGTAGCTTCAGGACTTGGTACCCTGCATCCCAGCTGCTTCAGCTGTGACTTAAAGGTGCCAAGGTATAGCTTAGGCCATTGTTCCAGAGGATGCAAGCTCCAAGCCTTGGTAGCTTTCACATGGTATTGGTCCTGTGGGTGCATAGAAGACAAGAAATGAGGTTTGGGAACCTCTGCCTAGATTTCAGATCATATATGGAAATGCCTGGATGTCTGGGCAGAAGTTTGCTGCAGGGGCAGATTCCTCATGGAGAACTTCTGCTAGGGCAGTGCGGAAGGGAAATGTGGGGTTGGAGCCCCCACACAGAGTCCCCACTGGATCACTGCCTAGTGGAGCTATAAGAAACCAGCCACCATCCTCCAGACCCCAGAATGGTAGATCCACTGACAGCTTACACTGTGCACCTGGAAAAGCCACAGACATTCAACGCCAGCCATGAAAGCAGCCAGAAGGGAGGCTATACCCTGCAAAACCACAGGGGCAGAGCTGCCCAAGGCCATGGGAGCCGACCTCTTGCATCAGCGTGACCTGGATGTGAGAAATGGAGTCAAAGGAGATCATTTTGGAACTTTAAGGTTTAATGACTGCTCTATTGGATTTCAGATTTGCATGAGGCCTGTAACCTCTTTGTTTTGGCCAATTTATTCATTTGGAAAGGGTGTATTTACCCAATGCCTGTACCCCCATTGTATCCAGGAAGTAATTAACTTGCTTTTTGATTTTACAGTCTCATAAGCAGAAGAGATTTGCCTTGTCTCAGATGAGACTTTGGACTTGGACTTTTGAGTTAATGCTAGAATTAGCTAATACTTTGGGAGACTTTGGAAGGGCATGATTGTGTTTTGAAAAGTGAGGAGATGAGATTTGGGAGGGGCCAGAGGCAGAATGATATGGTTTGGCTGTGTTCCCATCCAAATCTCATCTTGAATTGTAGCTCCCATAATCTCCACGTGTCATGAGAGGGACCCATTGGGAGGTAATTAAATCATGGGGGTGGGTTTTTCCCATGCTATTCCCATGATAGTTAATAAGTCTCAAGAGATCTGACAGTTTTATAAAGGGCAGTTCTCCTGCACACACACTCTTGCCTGCCACCATGTAAGTCATGCCTTTGCTCCTCCTTCACCTTCCATCATGATTGTGAGGCCTCCCCAGCCACGTGGAACTGTGAGTCCACTAAACCTCTTTTTCTTTATAAATTACCCAGTCTTGGGTATGTCTTCACAGCAGTATGAGAACAGACTAATACACCTTGGTTTCAGGATCCATGTATTCTTGCTACTGGGGACATGGCCTCATATAAAGCTATCTAATTTGATGCATGTAATACTTCTGGAACTATGGCATTTCTTCCTTGGAAAATTTTTCCTCCAAAGCAGCACTTCATGTGGCCCTTCAGTTTCTAAGCTCTACAAAACCAATTCCTTCTATATGGTGCAATTTCTGATATTTCCATTGGATCCCAGTGTCATATGCCCAATCCTTCAATTCCTTTACTGTGAAGGTAAAGGACAGATGCTATGTTGTGTAGAATTCCATGCCTGTGGATCAAGCATTGTAGAAGCCCCTGGATAGTGTTGCTGGCTAAGACCCTGAGGGAAGGAAAAGCAAACTCATACCAGGAACAGGTAGAATAAATATCTGATCCTGAGAAGACAAACCACTGATAGCTCCAGGATAGAAGGGGTCCAGTGTAGCAAACTTGCCCCAACTAGCGGTCTCCTTGAGGAATGGTGTCATGTCGGTTGTTCAGCATTCATCTATGTTCTGACAGATTGGGCATTCAAACAATGTAGTGGCTAGGTAAGTCTTGGTAACTGGAAGCCCTACTTTTGGGCCCATGTGCGGCCTATTTCTCTGCCACCATAGTCATTCCGCTCATGTGCCCATTGAGCCACTTTCATGATGGCCAACGATGGCATTAATTGGTTGAGTAATTTTGTCTATTTGGTTTTCAGGACTTTTCTGTGGTGAGTGCTTTCTGGTGTGCATTAATGTGTGATATAAAAGTCTTCACACTTGAGGCCCATCCCATATGTCCATCCACATGCCTCTACCCCAGGCTTCTTTGTCTCTAATCTCCCAGTTGTTTGTCTTTTTTGCCCCTGACCAGCTGTGGCCACTCTTCTTCCACATGTAGTGAATGACTGGATGCACCACTTACAGCTTCACCCATTAGGAGGATCTCCATTCATTACTGTCTTTCAAAGCCACCCTTTTGACTGGATATAATGCAGGAACTGTCTTTTTTTTTTTTTTTTTTTTTGGCTTGCACTAATTTATTGAGCCAGCCCATCTGTAAATCAAGTTTAAGGCTTTTCATCCTCTTTGAGATGAAATATATAAGATCCTCTCATACGACCATAAATGTGAGCTGGGACAGGGATGCTGGTGCAATTATGATAGGTGACAGCAGATCTGGACCACCTGCTCATACAGCTGATTCATGCCATTTTAGTTCTGCATGGGTTGAATCTTAGGTGCACAATTTCCATCTTAAGAGGCATTGTTGCTGGTTCCCCGTGACTTCATAATACATGGTCACTTGGTACCATGTAGTCAAGCATCCTATTTCAATCAGTACACTGTAATATGCCAGTGTCTTAGTTCATTTCATGCTGCTATAACAGAATATCTGAGACTGGGTAATTTATAAAGAACAGAGATTTATTTCTTACAGTTTGGAAGGCTGGGAAGTCCAAGGTTGAGAGGACTACAACCTGGCAAGGACCTTCTTGCTGCATCCCATGGTGGAAAGTGGAAGGGCAAAAGAGCAAAGACTTGTGCAAAAGAGCGAAAGGTGCTGAACTCATCCTTTTGTAAAAACCCACTCCTGCAAAGTAAACCCACTCCTGATATAATGACATTATGAGGGCATAGCCCTCATGACCATCACCTCATAAAGGACCCACCTCTCAATGCTGTTGCACTGGGGACTAGGTTTCTAATGCGTAAACTTTGAGATACATTCAAACCATAGAAGCCAGAACCATTCTCAAAATAACTGTGTAATTTTCTACTGAGATGGCATAGCCTTGCTACAGAATTCCAGGGCCCTTCTTCGTGATTCTCCCTCTGGGTCTTGCCATAAATCCCATGCTGAATCTTTTCCTACCACCAACACCTCCAACTCCAGCGGCTATATCATACGGCCCTAGCAGTAGAGCTGTGATACAAAGTAGCTTGGATCCCCTAGCCCAATACATGGGCCAGAGCAGGAGTCCTATGAAATGTGCTGCCTCTGGAACCCATTTGGTTGCTATATTTCTTTCTTTATTGTAGAGGATATACAATGCAATCACTTGTCTTTTACTTTAGAGGGGATATCCTGGCATACCCCTGACCATCAGACTTCCAAAAAACTTTACTTAAATTGTAGGTACCTGAATCTTCATAAGGTTTATTTTCCTATCTCTGAAAAATATGTTCTTAACAAAGGCTTCCAACATACTAGCAACCTATTGCTTGTCCTGCCAAATCAACATGATGTCATCAATATAAGATCAATGTAACAATCTGCAGAATGGTCATGTGGTCCAGATGTCTTCAGATTATACTATGGTAAAGAGTAGGAGACGTAACATAGCCTTGGGGCAAAACTCTAGATAAATAATGTCCATCCCACAATCTGAACTATTTCTGATCCCCTTTTCTGGTTGCAATAGAAAATATTTCACCAAGTCAATGGCCATATACCATGTAGCTGAGGATTTATTAATCTCCTCCAGTCATAAAAACATGACCAAAATAACAGCAGCAACTGGGGCTACTATTTGATTGAATCTGTGCTAGTCTGCAGTCTTTCTGCAGGATCCATCCAGGTTGAGTAGGACCCAGATTGGTGAATTAAATAGAGATGATTGAGAGTATCACCCCTGCAGTATTTAGGTCTTTAGTGGTGGTACTAATCTCCACCCTTCCCCAGGATGTGAAATTAGTTTTGATTTACACTCTTGGCCATGGAGGAGTGGGAGTTTTAAAGGCTTCTACTTAACCTTTCCCACCATGATAGTGCTTATCCCATAGCCAAGGATCCGATGTGGGAGTTACTCCACTGGTAAGTATATCAGTTCTGGTAATGTACTCAGACACCAGAGAAATAACCACTGGGCATGACTGCAGACCCATAAGCCAGCTGGAAGCCAGACATTAAACAGGACTATATTTTCTGTCTCACTTGCCTCCACTCTAACAAAGGGGGCTACAATGATGCTTTGGAGCTCCAGGTGTCAATTTACACCTTATATACATAGACCTCAAAATGTCTAAGTATTCCTCTTTCCCCAGTGTACAGTCACCCAAGTAAATGGTCATGGGTCTTTTTGAAGAAGGATTAGAAGAGACATCGCAGCATATTCTGGCTGCAGTATTGCAAGGTCCTTCTTCCTGGGGGTCCAGCCACTCTTCAGTCAGTGAGCTCTAGTTTTGAAAACTGGCTAAGATCCAAGAACAGAGGAAGAACTTTTTTATTGGAGAATCACCTTCATGCTCCTGCTGTTCTATTCTTATCTTCTGATTAAAGACGTTCAGCAGCACCTTTATTGGCTGCCTGTCTATTCTGTCCCTAAAGATACCCTGCTTTATTAACTGTCTTCACAACCGAATGCATGTCAAGCCCCCTTGACTGCACCTCTAACCTTGCTAATCATTATAGTTATTATGACCTCCCAGTTTCAGGCAGTTAGATACCAACATCTGACCTCTCTTGAGGTCGGAGAAGGGATTATTACCATGATTGTTAATGAGCCCTGCCCTGGGACCCACCTGCCCTACCATCTACCCTGACCTGCCGTGGAGGCTCTCCACTGGGTTTAGCAAAGCTGGTGCCATCTCACTGGCACATTCCTGATTGCCATGGTGAGTGGTGTGCCCTCTAGACCTTCCCATGGAACATAATTCTCCAGTAGGTCTTATGGTCTCACATAATATATTCATTCCATCTGGCCCATTTTCCTAAGGCTTTTTATTTCTTCCTCTACTAGCTGTCGGAAAAACTCTGCTATTTTCACTTTTCTTCTCGTGGGCCATTGCTTCCTGCCGATTTCTAGGAGTCACCCCAGCAGCAATTCCGCCCCATCTCCTAGGATCCTTGCCAGCGTGTTATATTTCATGTCCTGAGAAAGATCCCCCCAGTCAATGAATTCTGGTTTAAACAATCCTTTGCCTGGTTCCCTTAATGAAGGCCCCACAGAATCCAATCCCAGTGATATTCCTGTGAATCCTGCTGGTACAGGACAGGCAATATTTGCAGCTCCTTCAGGGTATAATCTCTTTTCTCCCTTATTAGGTCTCATATATCTCCAGCCAGATTATGCTTGGATTTAACCCAAGTTGTGGATCTAACAGCCAGGAGAGGAGATGGGGGCAAGTGCTAGTGTGACTAGGGAGGGGTGGGCCACCCCTGTAGGCTCTGAGGATTCAAGGTTTCTGCAGAGCCACAATTCTTAGGGACATCCATGCAGATGTCTCTATCCCATATTTCAGGGTCCCAGATTTTCCTAGTCAAAGACCTGAAATTAACATAACAGACATGCCTTTGCTGAGCATTTAAACGCATCCCAAACTCTGAAATGTCATTGCATTCTGAGTCTGCCTCCTAGCTGTGTCCAATCTCCCACTGCAGGGGAAAAGGGCCTCTTTGTAAACTATCAAGTCCTCTGGCATTCAGATTTAGCCTTTAGTTGTTTGTTAACTATCTCAGTTTCTCTTCAATTGTCCCTCACTCCCAAAGGCATCATTACCACCAGCTAACCTCACTGTTCTTGTAGACATCATTCCCTCATATCTTTCAAATACCTGAATCATCACACTGATAAAAGTGTTTCTCTCCACTGGGACATTTTCCCCAAATCATCACAGGGAAAATCTTCAGCAATTGGACCACTACCTTGTGCCAGGGATTATCTATGCCCCATGTTCCATTCAGGGTGAGATCCTTCTTACCAACCAGGCAGAAAGTGAGCCAGTCCCCACTTAGTCCACATTTTCTTAGACCACTTCTGCAACTATTTTCTTGGACCAATTCTGGTACTACCTGTGTCAATTCAGGTGCTCCAAGAAACAGACACCAAGACAGGATGAGATATGCAAGAGATTTATTAGAGACATGCCTGCGAAGGAGCAGGAATAAATAGGCAGAGAGAACCTTCAGACAGCAATGCATGTCTGACAACAGTGAAGAAAAATTGGGTAGGAAGAACTTCAGATTGCAGTGCAGCTCTGAGAATAGCCAGGCCAACATGGAGACCCCAAGCAGGGGCTGCCTGTGAGGGAAGTCAGGCACCTGCTGTCACCGATAACTCTGCCATGCTCAGTCATTGCCAGGGAAAGCATGGCCTCAACACGAACACCTTGGCAGATTTGAAGGTATAGCCACAGCTTCTAGAAGCTGCAAGCCAATTCTGCTCCCGCAGCAAGTTCTCTCAAAGGGAGATATGAGCAGTGCTTCTCCATGGCACCACACACATGCAACAAAACACACATACAATGGTGTATTTGCACGGGAGACTTAGCTATGAATGAGTCCTATTAATGCCTATTATGCATTAATGCATATTAATGGACGTAAGAACTAATCACTACCTTGGAATAATTCACACTGTGTTCAAGCAGGGCTAGATAAACAAAATATGCAAATATTAATAAAAATTATGACTTCTCAGAATGGCATATGTTGCACCAAGTTATAGCTATTATTAAGAGTCAGTAAGGATGGCAATAGTGATAGTTGCCTTTTCTGATGAAGGAATTCAAGATTAATTGGCAATAAATCTGCAAGAAATGCTTCCATCAAATATAGAAGAATCTCAGATCTATACATTTTTTTCTCATGTCTTCAAACATTGTTTACCATGCCTATGTTAGAGGTATATTATATTTATTCCAAGGTACATATTGTGAGAGGGCCATAAAATAGCAGTTTACTAAAGATATGCACACACAATGCTTTATCCTGTCTTCTAAATTTCTAATAGATCTTTTTCTTTCTCATTTAATACCTTTTTTCTGCACCTGAAAGAATCTGAAAGCAGTTATAATATGGTCCTGGAAGAAGGTAATTACAGATGTGATGTGAAGATTGTATCTTCATAGCAATAACCTGAAATGAGATGAGTTATCCATATTATCTGATCAATGTAGGCAGACACTATGGCTAATTCAAGCTTCAATGAGTTTGGGTGTTACTCTTTTTTAAGCAAAAATATCTGGATTAGGAGACTTTTATTGTGTCTAATAAACCAGATAATCTACCTTAATTGTGTTGCTTTTACCTAGCCCATATTGATCTCTACTTTTTCCAAAGTCCTTGAGAATTTAATATCCATAACTTTCATTCAACACACATTTATTTGTTCTAATAATGATTTATAATAGCAATACTACCTTTTGCTACCATCTTATATGTCCCAGAGACTATGTTCAGACTTGAATGTAAAAAAATTAAGAGGGACCTTGTTCTTGAGGACTCACAAACTAAATGGTAAGACAAATGTGTAAAGCCATAACTAAGGTTTTTATAGAGATACGGACAATGTACTCTGAGGATATACAATAGGCACATGAATGAATACTCTCCCATATGTTCTTTTCCTGAATAGCATATTGTCAGATATTCAAAAAGAAATCTCATACTTTTTTCCGATACCTGTAGTAAACACACTATCTAACATGTTGAACATTTATAGTAGGCATTATATATTATATATATATATAATATATATATATATTATATATATATAATAAAATATTATATATTTTCTCTTTTTCAGTCATTCCACCAATATTGTCGGGTTTAATCTTTGTTGATCATCTCTATCAGTAATATATATAATGATCTAGAGAAAGAACGAAGAGGCCAGGTGTGGTAGTTCATGCCTGTAATCCAGCACTTTGGGAAGCCAAGGCAGGAGGATTGCTTGAGCCCAGGAGTTCGAGACCAGCCTAGGCAACATAGTGAGACCCTATCTCTACAAAAAATAAAAAATTAGCCATACGTGGTGGTGCACATCTGTAGTCTCAGCTACTCAGGAGGCTGAGGCAGGAGAATTGCTTGAGAAGGGAGGTTGAAGCTGCATTGAGCCATGATTGTGCCACTGCTCTCCAGCCTGGATGACAGAGCAAGACCCTATCTCAAAAAAAAAAAAAAGAAAAGAAAAAAAAGAGAACCCAAGAGATATATTTACTTCTTAGAGAAAAAATACAAAGGAGCATTCAATATGACTGAGATCTATGCAAGGTAGGATCAAAGTGTTCTGGAGTCAAAGCAGAATGCCTCAGGGAGAGCTGGCCCTATCTTCTTCCAAATACTGATTCATTCATTCTTTAAAAAAAAAAAAAAAAAAAAAACTTTTATTTTAGATATGGGAGTTAAAAGTGCAGGTTTGTTACATGGGTATATTGCACCCAGGTAGTGAACATAGTACCCAGTTGGTAGTTTTTTAACCCATGCCTCATCCTTTCTCCCTCCTGCCTCTAGTAGTCTGCAGTGTGTATTGTTCCAATGTTTAAGTCCATGTGTGCTCAATGTTTAGCTCCTACAAATAAGTAAGAACATGCAGTATTTGGTTTTCTGTTCCTACACTAGTTCACTTAGGATTATGGCCTCCAGCTGCCTCCATGTTGCAGCAAAGGACATGATTTCATTCTTCCTGTGGCTTCATAGTGTTCCACTGTATATATATCTACCACATTTTCTTTAACCAGTCCACCATTATGGGGCACCTAGGTTGATGCCATGTCTTTGCTATTGTGACTAGCACAGCAATGAGTATACGAGTACATTATGTCTTTTTGGTAGAATTATTTATTTTCTTTTGGATGTATTTCAGTCATGGGATTGCTGTGTCAAATGGTAGTTCTGTTTTAAGTTATTTGAGAAACCTCCAAATTGCTTTTCACAGTGGCTGAACTATTTACATTCCCACCAATGGTGTATAAGCGGTTCCTTTTCTCCTCAGTCTCTGTTGTTTTTGACTTTTTAATAATAGTCATTCTGACTGGTATTAGATGGCATCTCTCTGTGGCTTTGAGATGCAATCCTTTGATGATTAGCAATGTGGAGCATTTTTTTTCATGTGTTTGTTGGCCCACTTACAGGTCTTCTTTTGAGACATGTCTGTTCATGTCCTTTGCCCATTTTTAATGGGGTTATTTGTGTTTTGTTTAAGCTCCTTATAGATTCCTGGATATTAGACCTTTGTTGGATGTATAGTTTGAAAATATTTTCTCACATTCTGTAGGTTGTCTGTTTACTCTGTTAATAGTTTTTTGTTTGTTTGTTTTCTGTGCAGAAGCTCTTCAGTTTAATTAGGTCCCACTTGTCAATTTTGGGTTTCTGTTGCAATTGCTTTTGGGGACTTAGTCATAAATTCTTTGTGAAGGTTGATGTCAAGAAGGATATTTCCTCAGGTTTCTTCTAGAATTTTTATAGTTTGAGGTCTTACACTTAAATTACTATGCATTTTGAGTTAATTTTTTTATATAATGAAAAGTAAGGGTGTAGTTTCATCCTTCTGCATATGGCTAGCTAGTTATCCCAGCACCATTTATTGAATGGGGAGTCCTTTCCCCATTGCTTGTTTTTGACAGCCTTGTTGAAGATTAGATGGTTGTAAGCATGTGGCTTTATTTCTGGGTTCTCTATTCTGTTCCATTGGTCTGTGTGTCTACTTTTGTACCAGTACCATGCTGTTTTGGTTGCTATAGTCTTATTGCATAGTTTGAAGTCAGGTAGTGTGATACCTCCAGCTTTGTTTTTTTGCTTAGGATTACTTTAGCTGTTTGGGCTCTTTTTTGGTTCCACATGAATTTTAGAATAGTTTTTTCTAATTCTGTGAAGAACGATGTTGGTAATTTAACAATAGTAGTGTAGAATCTGTTCTGGGCAGTACATTTTGGGCAGTATGGCCATTTTAATAATATTGATTCTTCCAATCCATGAGCATGGAAAGTTTTTTCATTTATTTGTGTCATCTCTGATTTCTTTCAGCAGTGTTTTGTACAGATTTTTCATCTCCTTGGTTAGCTGTATTCCTAAGTATTTCATTTTCTTTGTGGCTACTGTAAATGAGTTTATGTTCTTGATTTGATTATTAGCCTGGACATTATTGGTATACAGAAATGTTACTACTTTTTATATATTTATTTTGTATCCTGAAACGTTGCTAAAATAGCTTACTGTTCTAGTAGCTTTTTGGTGGAGTCTTTAAGGTTTTCTAGATGTAGAATTATGTTGTGAGAGAAGAAAGATAGTTTCACTTCTTCTTTCCCTATTTGGATGCCTTTTATTTCTTTAGCTTGCCTGATTGTTCTGGCTATTACTATACTTCCCATTCATTCATTTTTTAAAAATATTGATTGAGTGCCTCATCTGTGCCAGGCACTGTGACAGGCACTGAGGACACAACCTGAGTGAACAAAGCTGACAAAGACCCCTCCCTCATGGGGCTTTTATTTTGGTAGGGCAGATAGGCAATAAACAAGTAAATAAATTAAAGGTATACTATGTCAGAGGGCAACAAACGTTGCAGAGAAAAAGAAAGCAGAGATAGAAGACAGAGAGTGCTGAGGGCTAGAAGTATTAGACTTTTAACTAGGTTGGTGGGGCAAGCCTCCCTAAAAAGTTGATGGTAGCCAAAGGCATGGTCAAAGGAATGAGCTATACAAATATATCAGATAAGAGTATTCCAGGCAGCTGGAAAAAAAGGCCTTTAGAAGGGAGAGTACCTGGGGTATTGGGGGAACAATGAGGGGGTCCATGTGGCAGGAGCAGAACATTGGAGGAGGTTAGGGAGAGATGCAACCAAAGGAGAAATGGGAATCCAGGATGTGCTGGGCCCCAGAAACCCTTGTAAAAATTTCGGCTTTTACAATGAGAGAGATGGGGACCAGCAGAGGATTTGAAGTGGAGGAGTGACATGATTCAACTCACTTTTAAAAGGTTAACTGTCTCTACTGTGTGAAGAGAACAACAGAAGAATAGGGCAGAAGCATGGTGATGGGGAGGAAGAGTAAAACATGGTCAGTTCCACATAGATTTTGAAGGTGAAACCAACTGGATATAAGATGTGAACAAAAAAATAAAAAGGAGCCAATTATGTCATTTGCAATTTTAGCCTGCCCAATTAGAAGATTGAAGTTGCCATTTACTGACCTGGAAAATTCTACAGAAGGAGCAGTTTCAGGGAGGAGGATTAAGAGTTGTGCTTTGGGCTGGGTGCGGTGGCTCATGCCTGTAATCCCAGCACTTTGAGAGGCCAAGATGGATAGATCGCTTGAGTCCAGGAGTTCGAGACCAGCCTGGGCAACATGGCAAAACCCCCGTCTCTACTAAAAGTACAAAAATTAGCTGGGCATGGTGGAACATGCCTGTAATCCCAGCTACTTGGGAAGCTGAGGCACGAGAATGGCTTGAACCTAGGAGGCAGACTTTTCAGTAAGCTGAGATCATGCCACTGTACTCCAGCCTGAGCAACAGACTCTGTCTGAAAAAAAAAAAAAAAGAAAGAGAGAAAAGAGTTCTGCTTTGGACATAATATTTGATAGTATATTAGGATCCAAATGGAGATGTCAGGTGGTCAGTTGCCTATACAAGTCAGTAGTTTGGAGAGATGACGGAGCTGGAGACATATTTTGGAATCATCAGTCTGTAGATGTGTTTGAGTCATAGAAATGGAAGTAAGCATAACGGGAGAAAAGGTCTAAGGCTGAGCTCCAGGACCCATTATGTTTCAAGGCCATGAAGAAGAGTATGATCCAGCAAAGGATATTGAGAAAGATCAGCCAAGTTAGGTAGTAGAAAAAAACAAGTGGAAGATCAGCCAAGTTAGGTAGTAGAAAAAAACAAGTGCCCTGAAAGACACATGGGAAACAGTTCAAGAACTGAGAAGTCATATCAGATACGGAACGAATAGAAAATTCAAATGGATCTAGCAACCTGGTGATCATGGTAACCTTGACAAGAACAATTTCAGCGGATCTGGCATCAGCTGACAGTGGGGATGAAGAGGAGATGTTGGGGGTCCCTCGATAAGCATGTTGATGTTTTATATTATCTTCCCCTGATCTTTTGATTTCCTTTTTAACCTGAGCCCAAGAATTTAATAAGCAGGGAGGACACAAAATTGAAGAGGATAACCTGAAATTAAATTAGCCCATAGTTTACAAAGTATCTCTGTAAGATAATAAAATCTGTTTTGATATAATCAATTCCCCAAAGAGCATAGACCTCAATAGACCACAATCTATATTTTCTGATGCAAAGGTCTCATGAAAATTTTTTCTGAGTAGTGAACTTGGCCACAGAACTTTAGTTTTACATTTACATGTGTATTGAAAATAGTAGAGGGGCAGCCAAGATGGCCGAATAGGAACAGCTCCGGTCTACAGCTCCCAGAGTGAGTGATGCAGAAGACAGGTGATTTCTGAATTTCCATCTGAGGTACCGGGTTCATCTCACTAGGGAGTGCCAGACAGTGGGCGCAGGACAGTGGGTGCAGCACACCATGCGTGAGCTGAAGCAGGGCGAGGCATTGCCTCACTCGGGAAGCGCAAGGGGTCAGGGAGTTCCCTTTCCTAGTCAAAGAAAGGGGTGACAGATGGCACCTGGAAAATCGGGTCACTCCCACCCTAATACTGTGCTTTTCCGACGGGCTTAAAAAATGGCGCACTAGGAGACTATATCCTGCACCTGGCTCGGAGGGTCCTACACCCACAGAGTCTCGCTGATTGCTAGCACACAGTCTGAGATAAAACTGCAAGGCAGCAGCGAGGCTGGGGGAGGGGCACCCGCCATTGCCCAGGCTTGCTTAGGTAAACAAAGCAGCTGGCAAGCTCAAACTGGGTGGAGCCCACCACAGCTCAAGGAGGCCTGCCTGCCTCTGTAGGCTCCACCTCTGGGGGCAGGGCACAGACAAACAAAAAGACAGCAGTAACCTCTGCAGACTTAAATGTCCCTGTCTGACAGCTTTGTAGAGAGCAGTGGTTCTCCCAGCACGCAGCTGGAGATCTGAGAACGGGCAGACTGCCTCCTCAAGTGGGTCCCTGACCCCTGACTCCTGAGCAGGCTAACTGGGAGGCACCCCCCAGCAGGGGCACACTGACACCTCACACGGCAGGGTATTCCAACAGACCTGCAGCTGAGGGTCCTGTCTGTTAGAAGGAAAACTAACAAACAGAAAGGACATCCACACCAAAAACCCGTCTGTACATCACCATCATCAAAGACCAAAAGTAGATATAACCACAAAGATGGGGAAAAAACACAGCAGAAAAACTGGGAACTCTAAAAAGCAGAGCGCCTCTCCTCCTCCAAAGGAACGCAGTTCCTCACAAGCAACAGAACAAAGCTGGACGGAGAATGACTTTGACGAGTCGAGAGACGAAGTCTTCAGACGATCAAACTACTCTGAGCTACGGGAGGAAATTCAAACCAAAGGCAAAGAAGTTAAAAACTTTGAAAAAGATTTAGACGAAAGTATAACTAGAATAACCAATACAGAGAAGTACTTAAAGGAGCTGATGGAGCTGAAAGCCAAGGCTCGAGAACTATGTGAAGAATGCAGAAGCCTCAGGAGCTGACGCGATCAACTGGAAGAAAGGGTATCGGTGATGGAAGATGAAATGAATAAAATGAAGCAGGAAGGGAAGTTTAGAGAAAAAAGAATAAAAAGAAACAAACAAAGCCTCCAAGAAATATGGGACTATGTGAAAAGACCAAATCTACATCTGATTGGTGTACCTGAAAGTGACGGGGAGAATGGAACCAAGTTGGAAAACACTCTGCAGGATATTATCCATGAGAACTTCCGCAATCTAGCAAGGGAGGCCAACATTCAGATTCAGGAAATACAGAGAACGCCACAAGGATACTCCTCAAGAAGAGCAACTCCAAGACACATAATTGTCAGATTCACCAAAGTTGAAATGAAGGAAAAAATGTTAAGGGCAGCCAGAGAGAAAGGGCAGGTTACCCACAAAGGGAAGCCCATCAGACTAACAGTGGATCTCTCGGCAGGAACTCTACAAGCCAGAAGAGAGTGGGGGCCAATATTCAACATTCTTAAAGAAAAGAATTTTCAACCCAGAATTTCATATCCGGCCAAACTAAGCTTCATAAGTGAAGGAGAAATAAAATACTTTACAGACAAGCAAATGCTGAGAGATTTTGTCACCACCAGGCCTGCCCTAAAAGAGCTCCTGAAGGAAGCACTAAACATGGAAAGGAACAACCGGTACCAGCCACTGCAAAATCATGCCAAATTGTAAAGACCATCGAGGCTAGGCAGAAACTGCATCAACTAATGAGCAAAACAACCAGCTAATATCATAATGACAGGATCAAATTTACACATAACAATATTAACTTTAAATGTAAATGGACTAAATGCTCCAATTAAAAGACACAGACTGGCAAATTGGATAGAGTCAAGACCCATCAGTGTGCTGTATTCAGCAAACCCATCTCACGTGCAGAGACACAAATAGGCTCAAAATAAAAGGATGGAGGAAGATCTACCAAGCAAATGGAAAACAAAAAAAGGCAAGGGTTGCAATCCTAGTCTCTGATAAAACAGACTTTAAACCAACAAAGATCAAAAGAGACAAAGAAGGCCATTACATAATGGTAACGGGATCAATTCAACAAGAAGAGCTAACTATCCTAAATATATATGCACCCAATACAGGAGCACCCAGATTCATAAAGCAAGTCCTGAGTGACCTACAAAGAGACTTAGACTCCCACACAATAATAATGGGAGACTTTAACACCCCACTGTCAACATTAGACAGATCAACGAGACAGAAAGTCAACAAGGATACCCAGGAATTGAACTCAGCTCTGCATCAAGCGGACCTAATAGACATCTACAGAACTCTCCACCCCAAATCAACAGAATATACGTTTTTTTCAGCACCACACCACACCTATTCCAAAATTGACCACATACTTGGAAGTAAAGCTCTCCTCAGCAAATGTAAAAGAACAGAAATTATACCGAGTGTCTCTCAGACCACAGTGCAATCAAACTAGAACTCAGGATTAAGAAACTCACTCAAAACTGCTCAACTACATGGAAACTGAACAACCTGCTCCTGAATGACTACTGGGTACATAACAAAATGAAGGCAGAAATAAAGATGTTCTTTGAAACCAACGACAACAAAGACACAACATACCAGAATCTCTGGGACACATTCAAAGTAGTGTGTAGAGTGAAATTTATAGCACTAAATGCCCACAAGAGAAAGCAGGAAAGATCCAAAATTGACACCCTAACATCACAATTAAAAGAACTAGAAAAGCAAGAGCAAACACATTCAAAAGCTAGCAGAAGGCAAGAGATAACTAAAATCAGAGCAGAACTGAAGGAAATAGAGACACAAAAAACCCTTCAAAAAATTAACGAATCCAGGAGCTGGTTTTTTGAAAGGATCAACAAAATTGATAGACTGCTAGCAAGACTAATAAAGAAGAAAAGAGAGAAGAATCAAATAGACACAATAAAAAATGATAAAGAGGACATCACCACCAATCCCACAGAAATACAAACTACCATCAGAGAATACTACAAACACCTCTATGCAAATAAACTAGAAAATCTAGAAGAAATGGATAAATTCCTCGACACATACACCCTCCCAAGACTAAACCAGGAAGAAGTTGAATCTCTGAATAGACCAATAAGAGGATCTGAAATTGTGGCAATAATCAATAGCTTACCAACAAAAAAGAGTCCAGGACCAGATGGATTCACAGCCAAATTCTACCAAAGGTACAAGGAGGAACTGGTACCATTCCTTCTGAAACTACTCCAATCAATAGAAAAAGAGGGAATCCTCCCTAACTCATTTTATGAGGCCAGCATCATCCTGATACCAAAGCCAGGCAGAGACACAACCAAAAAAGAGAATTTTAGACCAATATCCCTGATGAACATTGATGCAAAAATCCTCAATAAAATACTGGCAAACCGAATCCAGCAGCATATCAAAAAGCTTATCTACCATGATCAAGTGGGCTTCATCCCTGGGATGCAAGGCTGGTTCAATATACACAAATCAATAAATGTAATCCAGCATATAAACAGAACCAAAGACAAAAACCACATGATTATCTCAATAGATGCAGAAAAGGCCTTTGACAAAATTCAACAACGCTTCATGCTAAAAACTCTCAATAAATTAGGTATTGATGGGCTGTATCTCAAAATAATAAGAGCTATCTATGACAAACCCACAGCCAATATCATACTGAATGGGCAAAAACTGGAAGCATTCCCTTTGAAAACTGGCACAAGACAGGGATGCCCTCTCTCACCACTCCAATTCAACATAGTGTTGGAAGTTCTGGCCAGGGCAATTAGGCAGGAGAAGGAAATAAAGGGTATTCAATTAGGAAAAGAGGAAGTCAAATTGTCCCCGTTTGCAGATGACATGATTGTATATCTAGAAAACCCCATCGTCTCAGCCCAAAATCTCCTTAAGCTGATAAGCAACTTCAGCAAAGTCTCAGGATACAAAATCAATGTACAAAAATCACAAGCATTCTTATACACCAATAACAGGCAAACAGAGAGCCAAATCATGAGTGAACTCCCATTCACAACTGCTTCAAAGAGAATAAAATACCTAGGAATCCAACTTACAAGGGATGTGAAGGACCTCTTCAAGGAGAACTACAAACCACTGCTCAAGGAAATAAAAGAGGATACAAACAAATGGAAGAACATTTCATGCTCATGGGTAGGAAGAATCAATATTGTGAAAATGGCCATACTGCCCAAGGTAATTTATAGATTCAATGCCATCCCCATCAAGCTACCAATGACTTTCTTCACAGAACTGGAAAAAACTACCTTAAAGTTCATATGGTACCAAAAAAGAGCCCGCATCGCCAAGTCAATCCTAAGCCAAAGGAACAAAGCTGGAGGCATCACACTACCTGACTTCAAACTATACTACAAGGCTACAGTAACCAAAACAGCGTGGTACTGGCACCAAAACAGAGATATAGATCAATGGAACAGAACAGAGCCCTCAGAAATAACGCTGCATATCTACAACTATCTGATCTTTGACAACCCTGACAAAAACAAGAAATGGGGAAAGGATTCCCTATTTAATAAATGGTGCTGGGAAAACTGGCTAGCCATATGTAGAAAGCTGAAACTGGATCCCTTCCTTACACCTTATACAAAAATTAATTCAAGATGGATTAAAGACTTAAACGTTAGACCTAAAACCATAAAAACCCTAGAAGAAAACCTAGGCATTACCATTCAGGACATAGGCATGGGCAAGTACTTCATGACTAAACACCAAAAGCAATGGCAACAAAAGCCAAAATTGACAAATGGGATCTAATTAAACTAAAGAGCTTCTGCACAGCAAAAGAAACTACCATCAGAGTGAACAGGCAACCTATAGAATGGGAGAAAATTTTCCCAACCTACTCATCTGACAAAGGGCTAATGTCCAGAATCTACAATTAACTCAAACAAATTTACAAGAAAAAAACAAACAACCCCATCAAAAAGTGGGCAAAGGACATGAACAGACACTTCTCAAAAGAAGACATTTATGCAGCCAAAAAACACATGAAAAAATGCTCACCATCACTGGCCATCAGAGAAATGCAAATCAAAACCACAATGAGATACCATCTCACACCAGTTAGAATGGCAATCATTAAAAAGTCAGGAAACAACAGGTGCTGGAGAGGATGTGTAGAAATAGGAACACTTTTACACTGTTGGTGGGACTGTAAACTAGTTCAACCATTGTGGAATTCAGTGTGGTGATTCCTCAGGGATCTAGAGCTAGAAATAGCATTTGACCAGCCATCCCATTACTGGGTATATACCCAAAGGACTATAAATCATGCTGCTATAAAGACACATGCACACGTATGTTTATAGCGGCACTATTCACAATAGCAAAGACTTGGAACCAACCCAAATGTCCAACAATGATAGACTGGATTAAGCAAATGTGGCACATATACACCATGGAATACTATGCAGCCATAAGAAATGATGAGTTCATGTCCTTTGTAGGGACATGGATGAAATTGGAAATCATCATTCTCCGTAAAGTATCGCAAGGACAAAAAACCAAACACCACATGTTCTCACTCATAGGTGGGAATTGAACAGTGAGAACACATGGACATAGGAAGGGGAACATCACACTCTGGGGACTGTTGTGGGGTGGGGGAGGGGGGAGGGATAGCATTAGGAGATATACCTAATGCTAAATGACGAGTTAATGGGTGCAACACACCAGCATGGCACATGTATACATATGTAACTAACCTGCAAGTTGTGCATATGTACCCTAAAACTTAAAGTATAATAATAATAAAATTAAAAAAAAAAAGAAAATAGTAAACTTACTTAGAGTCATAGATATTCTGGAAAATGTGAGACATCCTCTTGCCCTTAGGCAAGATTATATCTGAACTTTTGTTAATATTTAACAATTAATACTGGTCGTAACAGCATTTAACCTAATAGCTACTATGTTAAAATAATACATTGAGCACTGTTTTTTCATCAACATATTGAGGAAAACTCACTAACCCATCATATTATACTGTCAGAAAGCTCTAATCAATTCTCTTGGAAGGATCTTAGTATGGGACATTTTGATGACTTTGGGCTCTTTTGGTGAACCTAAAAATAAACTTTTAAATATTTAATTTATTGTATTACTATGAAATGTATCCATATGAAATCCTGCCTCTATTCTTGAGTTTTAACCATCCCTGTCTCTATCTTTTGCATCAAAATGCATTGCTTCGATTTGCTCTTTTTCTCTTTCAATGTGCTGGGTAGATGGGGAGGGGCAAGAAAAGCTCCCATCTGTAGGATATGATGGTCTTTTAAACACCATTCATCTATCTTTGGGGTGAAACCATGACGATACCTATAATTTGTCTCCATTAGTCCTTTTCTTTAGTCCAACCATTATTTTTACCTCTCTTGTCTAATCTTGTCAAATCCAATGGGCTACAGAATTCTGGGGAAAGTCTGGCCCAATTTCACAATAATTTGATTATTCTACAGTTCTTACAAGTTCAGTTTCTCCTTTTAGAAAAATACATTGCTTTTTCTTCTATTCCTCTTAAAATTAGCACTGCCCTAGAGGAATGCTGCCTTTCAAGATGTCCTTCTTTGTAAACATGCTATTTTCCATTTATACTTAGAATTCTCATGTTTGTTTTTCTCTTCTGTAATCTACTTTCCAGAATTTTCTTGCCTCCCTCCTATAATTAGTGCTACAAACCACTGGTAAAAGACCAACCTTATCAGAGAGAAGGAGGCCATAGGAGCATATTATGAGTCCTTGAAGGAAAATATTTCACCACATGAGTTTACATAGTCAAATAAGAAGTTGCATCCCACATTAGAAGATAAGAAAAAAATATGATTAGAAGCATGCTTTCTTTACAAGCATTCATTTTTTCAACAGGTATTTAAAGAGCAGCTACTATATGCAGGATATGTGGACCCTGGGGAATACAGAGATGACTCTGGCACAAATCCTGCCTTAAAGGAATTTATAGTCTAAAGGGGAGAAAGTAGGGCAGATCTTGTTAAAGTGCAGTGGAGTACAGATTAGGGAGAGAGTCTTTCCAACCAGAAGCCTAAAGGAGCGCAGTGGGGAGGTGGCATTTGAATGGCTCTTGAAGAATAAGTGGGGCTTAGAGTGGGGTTTGAAGGCTATAATGAGGAGGAGGGAATTTCCAGAGGAGGGAGATGTGTGAACATAGGACAGCATCCAAAAGGGAAATGAATCCGTGCAGGAAACCAAGAATTACTCAGTAGTGTACGTGAATGGGAGTGGGAGAAGATAAAGTGGGAAAGACAGGTTAGAGCCAGGCCTTGCAATGCTGAGAACACCAGGAGGAAGAATTCAGGCTTTGTTTCTTAGACAGTGAGAATCCCACCCCAGGGGATTTTTGAGCAGAGAAAAAGCAGGATGAGAGCATTAATATATAGGCGGGGTTGGAATGAGGCAATACTGGAAAAGGAAGGCCAGTTACAGGGTTTTTGTAATGATAGGCTGGGCCTTGATGAAGTAGTAGGATAGCAGGGCAGTAGAATTAGAGAGGAGAAGGAAGATTTCAAGGGTGTTTCATAGATAGAATTGATAGAACTTGGCAGCTGATTGACTAGGGAAGGTGTGGGGAAGAGAGGAGTCAGAGTTAACCCTGAGAGTTTGAGACTGGCTGATTGGGATAAGAAAACGAAGATCCCAGGAAGGAATAATGGGGAGGGAAAATGCATGAGGGAAAACGCCTGGTGACTGTTGGGAAAATAATGTAGTCTTTTCAGAAAGAATTCAAAGCTGGAGGTATAAACAAATGTGGAAATCATCTGCACAGATGTGACAACCAAAATCATGACTTTGGATGAGATTTTTAATTGAGAAAGAGCCACAATTACTGTCTTTACATCACAAAGTCAAATGGTGTTTTGCTAATTATCCACTTAATTTGATGAATGTAGACAGCCAATGTCAGATCATTACAGCCTAGATACTTTGCAGACTGAATGGCCCAGTTTTGCAGTTCACATCAATAAAATTAAAGAAATCATTGTCAAATCTGCCCTTGGCTTTGTGCTGTGTCAATACAGCCGGTGGGTACATGCATAAATTGAAATTGAAAACCTTCTTCAAGACCCTCAAGTGCCAATGCAAGATCTCTATACCTCGGGGAATCTCAACTCACACCTGAACATAATGCCTTACACCAAGGCCCCACTGTCCAGTTTACAGAGCAATTTCATGAACACTATATTCTTTAAAGGTGAGGATGACACAATAGTTAGGTCTATCTCCACTTTATAGATGCAGAAACCTGAGGCTCAGAGAAGTTTCTAATTTCCTAGGATCATATGACTAGTAACAGATAGAGGCAGAACTAGCAACCAAGGCTTCAGACTATTAGTAAATGGCAGGGAGGAGTATTTATTTATTTTACTAAATGACACCGTCTGGCCTTAAAAAAAAAAAAAAAAAGAATGTTATGCTCATTACTAATTAGCACAGCTGAATGGAACAGGAGGTTTTCTGTGACCATGGTCCACTTATTTTCCCTAATGGCCACTTCTTTTGTCTTCTCTGTGTTATTTCACTGGAATTGATTGAGTGAATGGTATGTGTATACACACACACACCTTCCTCATTAATCTCAACCTAGTAGGCCAACTTAGAAGGAAAGCTATATCTCTAACGATACTTACTGTCAAAACCATAGGCCCTATTCCTAGGTGTACTTTTTATGGTTCTTTGGCTACAAGCAACCAATACCAGTGACCGCATGTCCATGTATCACATTACACAAGACAAATGTGAAATTTGATGTAGCTTTCACACCATCAAGAACATAACTTCTAAACCCAAAAACATCATGTTGAATTGTAGGCTTTAAAATGAAGGCCACTGCACTACATAGGAAAAAAATCAGTCCAAATAAGAATGGAAGTGTATTTCCCAGTAGGATGGTAAGAGGAGCAAGAGAACGATGAAAATCACTTTCTACCTTGCTCTGTGTTTACAGGGGTTTACAATAATTCTTCAAACTCTGCTAGATCCTAACATGTGACGTTCATGATACCATACTTAGGATCAAATTAAAAAAAAAAATCAGAGAAAACCATTCTAATATACCTTCACTTCAGCATGTTCTGTCCTTCTTAGGATTGAAAAGGATTGAAAAGAAGAACCCGTAGCCAGGCGCGGTGGCTCAAGCCTGTAATCCCAGCACTTTGGGAGGCCGAGGCGGGCGGATCACGAGGTCAGGAGATTGAGACCACCCTGGCTAACACAGTGAAACCCTGTCTCTACTAAAAATACAAAAAAAAACTAGCCGGGTGTGGTGGCAGGCACCTGTAGTCCCAGCTACTCGGGAGGCTGAGGCAGGAGAATGGTGTGAACCCGGGAGGCGGAGCTTGCAGTGAGCCAAGATCGTGCCACTGTACTCCAGCCTGGGTGACAGAGCGAGACTCTGTCTCAAAAAAAAAAAAAAAAAAAGGGAAAGAAGAACCCGTAAGACACATCTGAATTGTAACAAGGGGTCTTGGCAAGGCAGACACTGAGCCTTAAGTGCTTCTGGGAAGTAGATGGAGGAAAGAGCCTATCTCTCCTTCACCATTCAGACCCACTTATTGTCATTGGAATTGAAGAATGTCTCAAAGGAAAAGAAAAACTTGAAACATTATACTATTGGAATTCAGACACGGACCACCAGGTCTGATGGCTGGGGTGGCCGTAATGGAAGTCAGACCACAAAAAGGAGCAACCCAGCTTCTGAGAGAACATTTCAGCTAAAGCATAAGTTGATAGATGTCACAATCCAAGTTCTTTTAGATTTCCACGCAGGAACTTCAGAGTTGGTGACAAGAATTGGTGAGACATCTCTTAAACTTTTCATGTATATGGAGGGTACAAAATCACCTGAAAGCTGAGGACTTAGAAAAAGGGGTTTTGGTTGGAGAGAACCATGCTATGCATCCCAGGCTTCCTCTCTGTTCCCTCCTCCCTGCAGTATGGCAGGTGGGCAGTACCTGCCCCTCGTCTCATGCCTAGCAGTGATCAGGATTTCAACAGACTGCAGTTTAGGGAGCATATAGGGTAGTGTCTCACTCTCGCTTGAAAATTAAAATGAGCTAATGAATATGTCAAAGAATGAGTAGCTGTATTGGGCAGCCTATACTCTCAGAGTTTGTCAGGGAGAAAAATGGGTGAGGGTTTCCTATGGGCAGATGTGAGCCACATAACAAAGATTAATGTGGGTCTCCGTCAGTCCTTTCCAAAGAGGCTTCCCGGAGGGGTAAACAGGCCCTCATGGAAAGACACTAAAGGTATTGCCAGATATCTGGGGGCTGCAGAAGGAGTAAGCAATCAGCCATAGTAGAGGCTTCACCTGAATCAAGAGAGGAATTGCCCTCAGTGATCTCCAAAGGACCAAAGCTCTGATGAGATGATCAAACCTAAACACCTGCCAGGCCTACCAACCACAAACCCATCTAAAGAATTTCAGTCACGTGAGAACTTTTCTGCTCCCCTTTTAACTCTCCTCCTTCCCCTCTCCTATTCCAACCCTGGTGGGTGGAGGCTAGTAAGGGAGGAAGGAGAGAGGCAGAGAGTGACTCCACCTCCCCTCCTCTACCTCTAGGGCCCCCCTTCCTGTGGCAGGACTTAACTGGAGAAGGGGAGATTTTATTTTAAATCAAGTTTGGAGTATTGATATTTTATGGTTGGACTTGCTGAATAAAGATTGTGCTTGGCAACCTAAAATTTTTACCCAGGGGTTGGGAAGGCAAAATAAAATTGCTTCATGATTACACCCCATGAGCCCTGCTTTTTCCCCATGTCAATTACACACACTTGTCTTCCTATTTATCCATTTGCCTCCAGTGATTTGCGTGGATCTGAGGAGCCTCCTTAGACTGGGAAAAAGAAAACCTAGAAATTTACTGAGACTCAGACATATGCAGCCACATGGGACATATACAGCAGGTGGGTGAAAGTCAGATTGCAAGGGGGTAGATTGTCATCCAGACATTAGTTGAAGTCTTCTTGTCTTCTGAGAATTACATGAAATTGGCTGACAGCCACCCCATTCTATGGCTAATAAAAACCCAGTCTCCTCCTAAATATTTCTCTGAATCCCCCCAAAGGCCCCTATCCATCCCATGGCTGCTCCATTTGCTCTGTATTCTAGCTACTCAGATTTGGAACGAAGACTCTTTCCTTTGATTTTCCAGAAACACCACTCACCACTCACACATGGCCTCACTGCAGGCGATTAACTTTCAACACAGAGCAAGCAGCCTGAAATGGCAATGCAAACATCCTTGTCTTTGAACATTCCCTGGCCACTGGTGATGTCCAACTTGTGGTGTTCCCCAATGACTGACAGTCTTCCACTATGTGGCTTAACCCCTCATTCCTCCCGCACCCTTGTCTGCTCTTCTCTGCTTTTCTCCCCTGTAAAATCCTTGTTTACTTTTTATGCTGATTGGTTTAGCTATCTCTTTGTTTCAATGCCTCTTTCCAAATCATGCCCTGGGGGGCCTCATCTTTGCTAAATAGAAGGCTACTTACTCCAGAGAGAAATTATGCTACTTCCTTACAGGCTGAAGCTGCCGCAGTCACTCATGGTTTTAAATAGTAATTGCTTTATCTCTGCCATAAGACCCTGCAACAGGGCTTGAAGTTGTAGGCGGGAGGTAATTATGGTTATAGGATGTGGCAGGTTCCAGAATTCACTGTCACCCAAGGAGATTGACAGCATGTGTTTGTCCTGAGGAAAAGGAGGTTCTGTGTGTTACCTGAAAACATATTAAAATGCTGGAACTCTTTGGGCTCTGGTAAACTCATTATGGGTCCTTTGGCTTTTCCTGCATCCCGCCCTTCCACCTGTAACACACACACACACACACACACACACACACACACACACACACACACACACAAGAACTCTCTCTCTCAGAGAGAGAGACAGAAGAAACTTTCTCTTCATTTGGCAGCATCAGATGTGGTAGCCATCAGGTTCCCTGACCCTGAGGCACAACAGAGATATTCCTGATTCCTCAGGAGTGCTTTACCAGCACCTGTGCATACGTAACAAAGACAAGGAGAGAGCGTTCTAGCACTTCGTTGTCTCTTGGAATTACTGGACCTGGCTACTGTAGAGCTCTGGGCCTGCCATCTGTAACTGAAAGAGCTCTGTCAGCAACCACTGTGGGCTCAGACAACTTTGCTGTCACTTTCACAACTGAGTGCAAAAAATAAAAAAATAGAAAAGAAAAATCCTCCATCTTCACAAAAGCAACAATGGGGATCGTAAGGCTTGAGGTGCAGTGGTTTGACTCCATTTTTAAAATGACATCATGTGTGGGAACCTCCATCTTCCCTAGCAGCAGCGGCAGCACCAACAGCTGCGCTCATAGGAGCAGTATGGCAAGCTGCATGCAAAACGATGTAGAGCTACACATCTGGGCTCAGCAAACTGATGAGGAATAATTGTGGACCTATGCGAGCACCCCTTGGAGGGAGCTCTATAAAAATTGGGCTTCCTTGACTCAACAAGAAGCCAGTCAAATGGGGGTTTGCTCACTGCTATTGACTTTTGGGGTTTCATATATGACTGCATTTGCAATCAGCAGCTGCTAAATCCGGAGACACTTGGATTACATGAGTATAAACAGCTTTTGTCTTTAAGTCTATGAAATTCACAGAAATACAAGGCTGCACTGCTGTAGAATTATTCTGTGACTTTAACCCATTCTATTGGCAATGTTTCCAGAATGCTACTAGATAAATTTCCACACAAACTATTGGAAGAAGACTAGGTAATAATATCTGAACACCACTTATAAGGAATATGTTAAGTGCTTTACCTGTCTTATCTCATTAAATCCCTATCATTGCCCTAAGAGGTAAATGTTATTTATCCCCATCTTAGGGATATGAAAAGAGGCTCAGAGACTTAAATAATTTAAGGTCAGGCAACTAATTAACATTATAACTACTTAATTGAAGATCTGAAAATAAATACAAAACTAGGACAACCCAAAGACTCTGGGACACACTTCTGATGCCCTTTATCTTAAGGTGAGCTCCTCACCCCTGGCTCCCGGTCCCTACTACTCACCCTGGCAAGGGAGGATGGGTCACAGAGCTTTGCTTCAGAGCTCTCATGCACCCACTCCCATGGGCAAATTCCCTAGAAGCAGAATTTGAGATGAGGATTCATGAGCAAGCAATTTAGTAAGAAAGTCTTCCCAGACATCACTGACGAGGGAGTGAGGGAGGCAGAACGGGGGAGGGCAGGGAATCAAGCGAAGTTGTGACCTCAGGTAAAGACCCACTCAGTGACTTCACCTGATCCCACAGGGGAGCTCTGGGATAGGGCATAAGCAACACCTCAGAGCTGCCCAACCAGAGGCTCTCTAGGAAACAAAGCCCCAGGCACTGGCCACTGAAAGCATATTTCACCAAACCCACTGGCACACACAGTCAAAAGGGAACTGAGGAGCCTGACCAAAACAACAACATATCCACTGCACCCATTCAACAGCAGAGCTGGCTCACAACCAGCTGCAATCCTTGAAAGCCGTCCCATGAGAGCAGAATTAGAGGGAGTGCTTCCATAATTTGGGCTTCAGACTGACTGTGTATACCCAGGAAGAATAGAAAGACTTAGGTCAGCCTTTTTGTTTATTGAAGCCAGTCTGTGATTGGGGAGCCCAGCATTTTCAGGTTTCTAGAAGGCGAATGAGTATGTAGTCAAAGAAGCAGCTTGATGCCGCCAAAGGAGCTGTGGCTTTTTAATCCAAACATGAGGTGTGCTTCCCCACACATCCCCCACTGCCTGGCTCTGTGATCCTGAGCAAATCATTTAATTCATGTAAGCCTCAAGTCCCTTAGCAGGAAAAGGAAGAAAATTATCTTCCTTAGAGTTTGCTAGAATAACCAGATGAGGTGATGTCTATGAAAGTTCTTTGTAAATGGTCAGCATGATATAAATATCAGTTAGTAGTAGGATTAGGTTGTAGTTGGATTAAACAGAGAGAACTGTATTTCCATTCAAATGGGCTGCAGGTAGTTAAATATAAATGAACATGGTTAGATATCAATTTGAGGAAAATGGAGTGTTTTATTATTCACATGCCCATTCTCTAACATCTCTATCCAAGCCATCATCCAGCTGAGGATTAGATGGATTTGAAAAGAGAGCAGCCTTGAGCTTCAAGAACTCCAGCTCACAATGACACAACCCCGCTACTCCCTCTGAAGGCTTGGGCCTCACTGTCTGCTCCACCCTGGAGGGGCCCACACCTCACACGTCTCACACATTCTATAGCCCTGTCTCTCCAGCTTTTCCTACACAATCTGCGCTGAACTCTGCAGCATCCCAAGAGAATATAACATGATAAGCACATTCTCATGAAGGCCAAATGACATAATGGAATAAACATTCCCCGCTACAGGGCACAGCTTTAACCCAAAGGAATAGCTCTCAAATATCAGTGGAAAACTGGCTGCTGAGTGTAGTGGGCAGATTTGAGCACCCAGGGCAATACTCTAGAAATCACACCAGAGACATCTTTTGGGTGAAATAAAGCTAGCATTGTTTGTGAGAAGAATGTTCCTCTTCAGAGCAATTTCCAAGTGTAGAACACAAAGGGCCTCAATTAACAAAGAATATTTCTTTCTCAACTATCTCTTGGGCAAGTGAATAAAGAAAGAATAGACTTTGGGATCAGAACAACCTGAGTTTTACTCCTGGCTTCAGCATTTACTAGCTTTGTGACCTTGAGCATTATCTGAACCTCAGTGTTCTCATCTGTGAAATGGAGATGAGTACCTCCTCATGAGGTTACTATAAAAATAAAGTGCATGTAAACTGTTTAACAGACATCCAACTGCATAGCAGATATTTGACAAATGTTATCAATAAAGTCAGTAATAATATGTAAAGGAATTAATACAATGCCTATGACATCATCAGACATTTTTATCATTATTATGCTCCTCACGGAGGATTTCAGTGGTTTGTACTTGGTGGGCATGCAGTAAATACTTGTTAAATTAATGAACACAGTAATGGTTGCAGCCAGCAAGCTTGCTAACCCATAAAGGAAAGAGAACACCTCTGAATTTTCTTTCTGAAGAATCTCTTTCATCCTAAACATCTTAAAAATAGGCCCTGGGCCTCTGCTGTGGTTCCATGTGACACACTGTCATCATGGCAGTTCCTCTCTCCTCAGCCGGAGATGAGCAAGGTCCCTGAACAATTGCCAGCACACACAGCCCTCACAGGCAGGGGCTAGACTCGAGGCCATCATCATCAGCAGGGCTGTACATCACCAACTGCTTCATTTGGGATCAGGATGGAAAGTGTTCTGATGTGGGTTTGTGCTAATTTACCTAGCTCCAAAGCTAAACATCAGAAGTGGGAAGCCGGGCACAGTGGCTAACACCTGTAATCGCAGCACTCTGGGAGGCTGAGGCAGGCAGATCACCTGAGGTCAGGAGTTTGAGACCAACCTGGCCAACATGGCGAAATGCTGTCTCTACTAAAAATATAAAAATTAGGCAGGCTTGGTGGTGCACACCTGTAGTCCCAGCTGCTTAGGGGGCTGAGGCAGGAGAATCGCTTGAACCCGGGAGGCTGAGGTTGCAATGAGCCAAGATTGTGCCACTGCACTCCTGCCTGGGTGACACAGTGAGACTTCATCTCAAAAAAAAAAAAAAAAAAAAAAAGTGGGCACATCACAGGTATTGGTGTTTGTGTCTGGGATGACACCTGCATTGACTTTATGCAAAACTTGGAGCCATTAGATATCCAGACACCTCTCCATGTCAATGAAAAAAGCACAGAAATACAGGACATCAGCAGTACCACAGTGAGATATTCTCCAAATCTTTTTACAGCCACCTGCACAGCTGGTGGACATCGCTTTCCTTGTAGATTTTGAAGGGAAAGAAGAAGGTAGGGCAGCCAATCACAGAGAAACCACTGTCTCCTTAAGTCAGGCCTGAAAATAACCAGAGGGAAGAATCCAGACAGGAACAAGAGGCGTTAAGGGAGGGCTGGCTGACCGCTCATAAGGAGACTGGGTTGGCAGCATCCTATAGGACACAGAGGAAAGAGTCATACTGCCTGGAGTCAGGTTTCAAATAGATATCATGGAATAGGGCTAAGAAGTCCTAGAAATGACAGCCTCTTCAGGGAGAAAGGAAAGAGATCATATTTACTGATTATCTACATGACAATAACAACTGTTATTAATTGAGAACATACGCCAGGCTCTGTGCAAGAATCATCCCCTTTATCTGCATAATAAGCATGTAAAAGGTACTACTTAAGTTTGCTAAGGCTGCCATAACAAAATACCACAGACTGGGTGTCTTAAACAACAGATGTGTGTTTTCTCACAGTTCTGGAGACAGGAAGTCCAAGACCAGGGTGCCGGCAGGATTGGTTTTCTCTCTCCTCTCTCCTTGGCTTGTAGATGGCTGCCCTCTTTCTGCCTCTTCACTTGGTGATCCCACTGTGAACATGCATCCCTGATGTCGCTTGTGTCCAAATTTCCTCTTCTTATAAGGACAGCAGTCAGATTGGATTAGGGCCCAACCTAAAGGCCTCACTGCAACTTAATATACCTCTGTAAAAGGCCCTGTCTCCAACTACAGTCATTCTGAGGTACTGGGATTAAGGCTTCAATATATGAATTTTGGAGGGACGCAATTCACCCCTAGCAGGTACTATGATTCTCTTTTTACTGATAAGGATTTTAAGATCTGTGGTGTGTCAATGTGAGTAAATGATGAAGGCGGGATTTGAATTCAGGTCTATTGTCTCCACCAAGTGACACTGCCTCTAAAAGCTGATGAGCAGTACAAAGAAATGAGGCTAAGAGTGACATACATATCAGTATTTATAAGCTACTGACATGTCTAGGTTTTGGTATGTGGTTTACTTGGAAGTCAGCTTTGAAATGCATACTAAGTGTAAGTCCTGCAGTTGTGAATTAATTTACATTTTATTCCTTTGTTACTATAGAAAATTTCTCTAAGCAACAGAAAAACCTGTAAGCCAGCCCTGCACAGGCACATACCCGCCCTGGCTAATTATTTTAGACATTGTTCAAATCTATGATCCTAATTAACAGTGTGCACAGCCTATCCAAAGCATGAGCCCAGCATCTCTCACAGTTTGTAATCCATCTGGTTCTCCAGGTCCACGCGCCAGATTCAGGTATGGCTGCCGTCCACACCATCACCTCTCCTTCTGCATGAGGTGGGAGGAGGGGTCGTGATGGGTAATGAATCAATAACGCTCAGCCAATTCCCTGAACTCGGTTGACATGCATGGCCAGTTTTCTCTTGTGATTAATTACACTTGCTTTTGCAAGAGGATTAATTCACTTTTCTAGAGAGCTTTTCTGATTTCTGCTATTAAAAAGCCAATCTCAACAATTCCTCTAGCTCAGAAGGAATGGAGTCCAGTTCAGTGTGTGTGATCAAAATTGTTGAAATTCATGGCTTAAAAGAGAGCGTGGTTACAAACAGAAGGAAGAATGTATGTGGTGGCGGGGAGGGTTGCACGTGCATGTGTATGTGGATTCATGTAATATACATACATGAGCATAAGTATAATCTCACACAATTACGATTTTTCTCATTAAGGTGACTGTATGTCCCTTTTTTCATGGTTGCCACCTATTTCAAAAGCCTACCAAGTTAAATGTACAAGCAAATCAGATACTGCACATTTTAGATAATAATACAGTCAAAAAGAGGAACAGATAATTGGAGACATATTCACAATTAGATATAACTCTCTTCAAACAAAGAACGACCCCCAGTTAATTAATGTTTGTCAAGCACTTTAAAATCGTATAATTCAACATTCTAGACATTCCCACCTAAAGATAGGAAGACAAAGGGGCTGGGGAAGCAGCTTAGGCTGGTTCTGGGTCTTGTCTTCTTCAGTTATTCATCAGATTTACCAAAGAGGGAGGGGAAAAAACACATGCACACAAAGTAGCTGGAACTAAATTTCCTTAAAAGCTATTCCTCTGTCTCTTCCTCTCGTTTTTCTTTATGAGTGAATGGGGAATAATTCTTCTGAGAAACATTTCACAGGAGCACAAACATCAATTCTTAATTATTAATAACATGATTTGTTATTTATCGAACATCAACAGTGCATTAGATGTTGTACAAAACACAGATAGCTTCAAATCTTAAATCAAGTTGGTTCACTTGGAAATGTGGGTCTTCAGGTGTTTTTCTCTTTCAGTTTTTGCTTTCTTGGATGGGTTCTTGGGCACTGAGCTGGATAATGAGGTGCTGCCTACCTTGGAGGAAAGCGTCTTCCTGGTACTTAGGCTTTATCACCCACAGCTCAGGTAAGAGCAGATCATTTACCAGAGACTAGAAGACTCGAAGCTAAGGAATGGACACTGAAAGATGTCACATCCAGTAGTCTCCGAACTCAGCTGACCATGTCCCATCTTAGTAAAATATCTGAGTAGGCACGCTGTTATTTTTATATATCCACTTATAAGTTATGTACACACACTATGGTACTGACACATTATGAACATTATAACACATGCACAATAATTTAAAAGATCACGTGAAGATAAAATGTTTTAAAACAATTTTTGTTTTATTGTATTTTATACAAAGAATTTTTACTCTCACTAAAAAGCTGCCACCACTGATAACATTTCTTTACTGAGAATAATCCACTTGAATATGCTTCATTACAAAAAAGAAAAATCTTGGTTTAGTTCCTTGTGATAGAGGAATCTGAAAGTTTGGTGCAGCCTTAATGGCTGTCATTGCTGAGAAAGATGCTTCTCCAAAATATGTTGATCCAAATGTGGGAAAGATTCATTGTTGGCTGGGCTTACTAAATCATGAAACTTATTTTAACTTGCATCCACCAGTTACGAGAAAGTTCTTTTTTTAAGTTTGCTAGTGAATTTCATTTTTTCCTGCTCTATCATTTGTTCTTGCCAGCAAATTAGAACTTAATGTATTTTTATGTGTTTAATAAATGCGTTTTTCAAAATATCCTGAAACTTTTCACTTTAAAATCGATTTTAAAATTTTATTACTAGGTTTTCTAAGTTTCCAGTGTTCTGATTGTTAAAGGTTATACATTTACACAGCTTTGGCAACAAAAATAACATTAACGATGGAAACATTTTCAGCCATTATTTTCAAAATGCTTTTATCATTGCAGAGGTTTTTGGTTTTCTTTGTTCAAAAAGCAACTGATTTCTCACCTTAGAGAAGTAAATTAGTTTGTTTGACTGAGAAAGACTCTTCCTTTAAACCCCATTCTTTCACTGATTACTGAGTGATCTTGGGGAAGTCACTTTTTGCCTTTCTGAGCCTTGGTTTCCTCATCTGTAAAATGGAGTTAATTGTCCCTACTTTTTAAGGCTGTGTCATGAGTCAATGACTTAACCCACTGAAAGCAGAACATGCCTGGTCCATGTATTTAAATGGGACCAGTAAGTGTGTTTATTTGTTCAAAACTGTCTAAGAAGTCTACTACCATCTGCCACTTGTCACAGGAGGTCAGCATACTTGCATGATTGCATGCTTCTTCTTGTAAAAAAAAAAATGCACAAATTTAAGTTAGACTATGCTTTATTTCATCCCAAGATAACCCACAAACCTCTTTGTGACACAACAATTGTCATGTTTATTTCCCATTTCATTTAAGCTAAAGCTAATACTATTTGCAATTCTGCAATTTAAGATGCATTTCTTTCACAGGGCACAGTTAAACTACAGGTGTATGGAAACATGTGAATGTAAACAAACAAAGGAAGATCCTGCTGCAGCCTTCCGTGTTGGAGGACTCCTGCTCTTGCTGCAGTGTCCTGTGTGACCTCTCACATGTGGCACAAGACTGTCTGATTCACTAGACATCAAATGTTAGTAGGCCTACTTTCTTTTTTTTACTCTTATATAGAATGTAAATATCAAGGGGATTTCATGTATCTTGTGCCCTCCACTGTGGAGTCCACTGCTCTGGTCTAGCAGTTTCTAACAAAGATTCTCTACATACTACCAGAGCTACTAAATCAGACTCCTTGGGTGAGGTCTGCTTCTCCACCAGCTCCCAGCCTGCTGGCGTCTGACAACTTGATGACACTAACCTCCCCACGTGGGCAGCTCCTTTACAGCAGCCTTGACAGGTGTTCATCTTCTTGAACATTTTTGATGATGAAGAGCTTATTACCTTCCAGTGTGATCCAGCTCATTTTTGGACTCCTATAATTGTCAGAAAACACGTTCTTCTGCCCTCCCTGTAGCTCTTCCCACTGGTATAAGTATATTGCTCTCTGGTGTCACACAGAAAATGATTCACCATCTCCTCCCCTGTTCTCCCTCTCTCCTCCCTAGACCCTTAAATCAATTCCCAACTGACTTGGTTTCTAGAATGTTTCTCCCACCCAGATTCCCCTCCCCTGGCTAGTCTACTACTTGGAAATATTGTTCAATATCTTGTGTGTCATCAGGCCAGGGCAGAGCACTGTGGGTGTGTGGCCTCCTCTGATTGCTGCTGCAATGGGACTGTTAATGCCAAAGAGATTCATCATCACCAGCTGAGATTTGCCTGCTCTCTCCAATTGGGTGCTATGTATATATGCAGCACTACATTCATGAATGGTAGAAATATCTTGCATAATTGAGTTGAGGGATTTTGAAACTCTCTTCAAGATATTTCCTCTGTGTCTACACGTACATAATATACTGGTTCATGGTGCAAAGTCCTAAAGATATGATATTCTAAAGTTTGTGTTTCTATCTTCATCTTGTTTCTTACCATTAAAAATATGGCATCAGGCTGGGTGCAGTGGCTCACGCCTGTAATCCCAGCACTTTGGGAGGCTGATCAGGAGTTCAAGACCAGCCTGGCCAACATGGTAAAATCCCTTCTCTACTAAAAATACAAGAATGAGGCAGGTGTGGTGGCTGGCATCTGTAATCCCAGCTACTAGGGAGGCTGAGGCAGGAGAATCGCTTGAACTAGGGAGGCAGAGGTTGCAGTGAGCTGAGACCATGCCACTGCACTCCAGCCTGGGCAACAGAGCAAGACTCCATCTCAAAAAAAAAAAAAAAATGGCATCAGGACAAACACTGAACCTAGGATCATGTCAGTTGGTACTATGTAGGCCCACCTCTACTGTGTGACTTTCAGCAGGACACTTACTCTTTTTGTGTCTCTCAACCCTCAACAGATAATATGAGAATATCAGTGCCTACCCTCCTGACCTCAGAAAATTTTAGCAAGAATTAAATTAGTTACAAATTGTGAAAATTTTTTACAGTAGCTTTTAAAAATAGAATGTATATATTACTACCGTTATTATTACCATGTAAGCTATAGGCACTTAATAAATATTAATGGAGAAATGAAACAGATAAATGATAGAGAAAGGGCTAAATAATGACAAGAAGGAAGATCAGAGTAAGATAAGACATAACATCAATTCAAGCTCTTGGCACCTTAAGCCATTGTCTGTCGCCGATGGCAACACAGAAAGAATCACAGTACTTTAAGTCCAGGACAGTGTTTAAAGAATTCAGGGCTTACTTTCTGGCAAGGGATCATCTCACCCATGATTTCTAAAGCTCCATGCAGTTAATGAGGCATCTAGTAGCACCTGTTCAGAATTTACCCAGGAAGAAATGTAACGGGGAAGAGGCAGAAGCTAAGAGGTAAGGCTCACATTCATCAATGCACATTGCTAGTCTTCCAAGGATAGCAAAATATTTAACTGCCGGGCAGCAAATCCCATTTGACTGTTTAAGTAAGAGGTAATGATTAATATCAAGCTAAAAGTATGTGCCTTTCTACATTTTATTATATAAAATACACTAATGGCGTATATATGAAATAAAATTGCATTTTCAACAAGTTTTTCATTCTCCCATGAACTAAGCATCACAGGATATTTGTTCCTATGCATTTAGTCATCCATCCATTTATTCAAACAAACATCTCTTAAGTGAATATTATGTGCTCAGCTTTGTCCCAGGTATAGCAGGACTAAAAGATGAATAACCTTGTAGTCTGGGCATAGGAGACACACACACATACAGCGAGAGAGAGAGAGATTTAAATGCACTATGATGTGATTGAACACAGACAGATGACTCAGGGTGCAGAGGGCCTTACAGGTGATCTTTGAGCAGCAGATCAGTCAGGACTCAGCTGTAGATCAGAGAAACCATTCTAGCAAGTTTAAGTAGAACAGGATTTAATACAGGAAATCAGGTGCTAACAAAATCTTTGAAACGTCAGGAAAAACAGTCTCTGTGAAACCTGGAGAAATATATCCTAGAACAATACTGCAGAACCGGACTCCCAGGTGGAGCTGCCTTCTCTGCCATATTCAGGAAGCTTGGAAATCAAAAGACTGACAGTGCAACCATTGGCTCCAGGAATACACCTCATTTGCAATTTTCAAGGGTACAATTGTTGGTTCCTGTTAGATCCTTGCTGGGGGGAATAATAAAGGCTAACAGACCACACAGCTCTTGCCATTTAACTCAATTCTGATTTTAAGTCTTCTGTGAATGCATCTGACTAACAGAGCCCTAAATCATATTTGGAACCTCTGCAGTACAGGAACCCCAAGAAGAGGGTTTGAATAGCTACCAGTGAGCCTGTTTAGCTCACCCAGATCAGCAGAAAATGTAAAGATGAAACAATATTAGGGTGGAGAAGGGGAAAGGACTGGAGCTAATAGGAACAGCATGTGCATGATACTAACCAGTATTGGACCTATGCCCTTGATGAGCTACGAACAGAACCACGGAGAGCACTTGAAATGTCAAAATCTCTTTGGTCATCCTTGTTACTAATATTGTAATACTAACATCAAATCCATATGCGTGCTCTGGTACAGTATATATGAACTCAGAGTCAAGAGACAGCAATGCAATATTCTTCCCGGCTCTGCCAGTGACAACATCCCTTGGGAGGTCACTTAACATGGCTGGCTTCATTTTTCCTATCTGTAAGGTAGAAAGAGTTTCCGTGATTCTCTTCTAACGGGAAGTAATAAGAAATAGAAACATCAAAACTCTTATCTTGGTGTGAGTGGTTATACACATACTAGTTAGACATCCTGTTTAATGGAGGAAAGGGGGATAGTTACAATGTGTGCAGGCTCACTTTTGACTAGTAAATTCCTTTCCTAATAATACATTATTGCAGTTTTGTTGGGATAATATTAGAACAGTGGCCACTCAATAAATGCTCATTGGCATGAGATTAAAATGTAATAATTCTGGAATTCAGTTTTCTTTGGAAATGCAGAAGTCTTCCCAGCTTTCCTCTCATGACTTGTAGAAACCTGTAATTGCACAGTACATGTTGACTGGCAAGGTAAATAAGTGAGAGAGCCAGAGCTTTGCATTGTTTGCTGGGCCTTGTGCTCAGCCAGTGTGAGGGCTTGGCAAGCAGAGTTGTCTTCCATTTCACAGTTTTCATGAATATGTAATTCATCTAGTCACAATAGACGTATTTCATGCAGTTTGGAAAGCCACATGTTATTTCCTTGCTCTAATGGCCTCTTCTGCCCTTTTTAGAAACAGAGAGGCTCAGCAGCTGTTGAAGGTCAAGCTACCATTGGGTTACTGAGTTACAGCACACAGCAATGGTGGAGACCACGTGGCGTGTAAATTACCTGCAAGAGTACAGGCGGCATGCCATGGCGAACTACCTTTAAACACCTCTCCCTCTGTCTCTTTTCCCGAGACCAAGAGGAAAGAGGAGTCCAAGCAAGCTATGAGAGATAATATACAATCAGATAAGCTTTTAAGACAGGCACTGGGCAGAGAAAATATGACACATGTAGTAAGGATTCCATTTAGTTAGATTTTCTCCCTCATCATCTGCACTTATGTGAGAATCGATGATGACCAGAAAAAATAGTGCAAAACCAAAAAACCACAAATAACCCTACAGTAAGACCTGGTGGCAAAGAAACTGTGAGTGTCTTCAAAGTGACCATCTACCTCACGATAGCAGAATGGAACAGTAAGTCTGGGGTTTGGGCCTTCCCCAGATCCAGATAGAGGCAGCTAGTAACACATGTCTCTGCTGTTTCTCCATTTCCTCATTTTTGTATACAAACATACACACACATACACAGACACACACACACAGACACACACACACAGACACACACACACATGCTTGGGAGGAAAGAGAGAAGAATTTCACAGAAATGCTCTATGCCTTAACCAATTAACAATTACAAAATAAGAAATATGACTGTATGATAATTGAATTGCCACCAGCAGTACAAGAGGACAAAGCCAGTTTCATTGTACTTATGTGTTTCTTAGATTAACTTTCTCTTATTCCACCAAACTTATGCCTTACTCCTGTCTTCTCTCTTTGACTAATGAGAATATCTGATCCCCACTTTCTAACATTCAGACCTGTCAAAGTATTGATATCCTTCAGTCTTCCTGCTTTTTCCACTCTTGGAAGCTACTAAGAAAGTAGCTACCACTCTTGATTTTATAAAGAATCTTCTTAAATATATTACCATTTCAAGAGACTTCTTCTGAATCCTGGCCAACTTTGACTTGCTCTTTATTAAAAAATGGAAATGTTTAAAATGTAAGAATGCTTTATATCTGCAAGGTAATCAGCACCAATGTGGCTAGTTCAAGCTGAGATTCTTTTCCCCCTCTGTTTTAATCTTTCTTACATGTGGTAACCATTTAGAGTTTACACAGAGCTTCGGAAAGACGGTCTTGGGCTTGGGGTATGGTAAAAGCCAGGGTGCCATAGAAGACTGGCACCTTTTATATTGGCAGAATAATTTTCTTTAAAGGGTTATTGTGAGGACTAACAGGGGCAGAGCAGGAATTATGGAAAAGAACCAACCGTATACAGAACTGGCACATGGCATAGGCCTTGGGTCAGAGGGAACTTCAGAGCCCATTCCTCTAGCATTCTCTGGGTCATCTCAGGACTGCTGAGACATGAGGGCCTCTGTTGAGGACACCTTCCCTCAGCATGCAGGAGTCATGTGCACATGACTTGGTTCAAACAAAAAACCAGCTGGTTCTCAGAGGCTTAAGAGGATGACTGTGAGAGTCACCAAGAGGACCCATCTTTTCTCAGCAGCTAGAGAACACAAATTCCCTGACATAATTCAGGAGAATGGATGGGTTAGCCAATTCCTTCAGGGGTAAAGTAGAGCACCATTCAGCCCTTCTAACCAACAATCCATGCAGGGTTCACAAAGTGAGAGAAGACCCTAAAGGTTTCTTGCCTAAATATCCAAACACAGCCTCATATTGCATTCACAGTCTCTGTGTAATTGCCCGCTTTTCACTTTATTTTGCCTGGGCAGCCTCAGTGCTCATGACACAACTGAGATGATGAAAGTTTCTACTGAGGTGCGATGTGTTAGCCACCAATAATACCTTTGCCAACTGCAAATTTTCTCGATTTCCTTGAACTGCTTACAGAATAAACAAAAACCTGCTTTATTAATTATTCTAACCATTTGCCAGTTACTTAGGTTTTAAGGAGGCTTTGATATGCTTTAAAACCACATTTGTGTTAAATACCAATGTAAATGAAGCACAGAAATGAACAAAAAGGCTGCAGTGCAGGAGTTGGTAGTTCATGGAGATGGTAGTTCTTCCCCCACTTCAGGATATTTCACTCTGAGGACATTACACTATTATTAAGATTGTCTTCCCTTCTAGGCCTCAAGGATGGATTTAATTTTGTACAGTTCTCAGACTTGATGGCTAATAGCAGTAATGCCAAACACAAACATCTGGACTCACTGCAGGAAATCACTTCCTTTGTTTTGAGAGTCGAACCACCAACCTGAGTGAATGGCGTGGAAGAGCTTCAGTGCCTCAGCCAGCGATCCAGAAATAAAACGTTAAGCCTTACTGAAGTAAGAAGGGAAACTGACAAGACCTAAAAACTGAACTTCAGGGAACATTCTCCCACCATCAAAGTGATCGTCTATTCAGAATTTTGATATTTGGAAAATGGTAGGGCAAGAGATGTAGAATACAGGATTTGGGGTGTGTTTTTCTTAAGTAACTCATAAGCACTCTAAATATAGCTAAAACCCTGCACTGTACCCTCAAAGGGTTGACAGCACCAAATGAAGAGGAAGATTTTTAATAACTATATTTGAAACCCTGGTCCTTGCCCAACAAGATGGAGATAAAGTTTCCAAACCCGCATGCTAGAGATTGTGGAAATTCAATATTTCTCTGAATATCTGGGAGACCAGGACACACGAACAGTGGTTTACAATCACAGAATTACTTTTTCCCGCCACCCTCCCCAACCCCCACCCCCACCGCCAGTAATTAATCGGATTACTGGATCTAATGGTAGTTCTAAGTCCTTTGAGAAATCTCCAACATCTATTGAATTTTTCTCTGGAGGTTTCCTATGATTGCATCCTTTATGTCAGCAACCCTAACGTGGGACCCAAGTCCTTCTCGGTGACCCCACTTGTCTTTTGCCCCCTCATCTCCTCCACCAAAGCATCAACAAACACATGTGTAATAGAAGTGTCACTGAAAAGGTGGGAGTCATCACCCTGGGCACAGTGGGGAGACATTTTGTAGGCTGTCATGTCTTACACGGGAAGAAAGATACTTATTTATTTTTGGATCAGATCTTTATTTTTATAATTTTGACTTTCATTTTAGATTCAGGGGGTACATGTGCAGGTTTTTTTACATGAGTATATTGTGTGACACTGAGGTTTGGAGTACAAATGAGCCCATCACACAGGTAGTAAGCATAGTACCCAATAAGTAGTTTTTCAACCTTTATCCACTCCCTCTTGCCCCACTCTAATAGTCCCCAGAGTCTGTGATTCCCATCTTTATGTTCATGTGTACCCAATGTTTAGCTCCCATTTATAAATGAGAACATGCAGTACTTGGTTTTCTGTTCCTGCGTCAGTTCACTTGGGATAATGGCCTCTGGCTGCATCCATGTTGCTGCAAAGGAAATAATTTCATTCTCCTTTATGGCTGCGTAGTATTCCATGGTGTATATGTACCACATTTTCTTTATCCAATCCACCATTGATGAACACCTAGGTTGATTCCATGTATTTGCTATTGTGAATAGTGCTTTGATGAACATATGAGTGGATGTGTCTTTTTGATATAATGATTTATTTTCCATTGAGTATATACTCATTAATGGGATTACTGGATCTAATAGTAGTTCTAAGTCCTTTGAGAAATCTCCAGACTGCTTTCCACAGTGGCTGAACTAATTTACATTCCCACCAGCAGTGCATAAGCATTCCCTTTTCTCCACAGCCTTGCTGCCCTTATTATTTTTTGACTTTTAATAGCCATTTTGACTAGTGTGAAATGATAGCTCATTGTGGTTTTGATTTTCATATCTTTGATGATTACTGATGTTGAGCATTTTTTCATGTTTGTTGGCTACTTCTATGTCTTCAAAAAGCGCTTTAAAATGCATTATTAGTCTGCTCAGCCATTCCACCACCAGCAATTTCTTAATGGCTGTAGCCACCCTAACCCCTTAACATCTAATGATTTTTCTGATCCTTCTCACCTCTCTCCCTGTTTACACCAGTTATGGGTTGAATTGTGTCCCCCAAAAAGATATATTCAAGTCCTAACCTCCAGTGCATGTGAATGGGACATTATTTAGAAAACAGGGTCTTTGCAGATGCAAGCAAGTTAAGATGAAGTAATTTCGGTGGACCCTAATCCAATATGACTGGCATCTTTATAAGAAAAGGAGAAGATGCACAGACAGAGACACACAAGGAGAATGCCATGTGACAACAGAGTCAGAGCTGGAGAGATGGAGTCGCAAACTAAGGAACACCAGGGATTGCACAGGCACCGGGAGTAACCAGGAAGAGGCAAGGAAAAATTCTGTCCAGAGCTTTATAGAGGGAACATGGCCCTGCTGACACCTTGATTTCAGACTTCTAACCTCCAAAGTGGAGAGAATAAATGTCTGTTATTTTAAGCCACTCAGTTTGTGGTACTTAGTTAAGGCAGGCCTAGAAAACTAACACAAAACTCCCCTTCCTTCTCTCTCACTCGCTTTTATTTTCTCAGCAGAGATATTTAGCATCTCTTTATTATCTCAACACCTGTCCTCAGATCTTCATCTCTGACCCACAAGCTGCCAATGAATGCATTTTCCTGAATAAGGACAGTTCCCTTCCTAAGAGAAATTCTGATGCCAGAGGTCAAGAAAAAAAATTTTTTTCTCCATTACCTATAGTGTATTTAGATTAGGAAAATATACAATCCAAGTATGCAAATTAGATTTGGGGGTCTAAACTCTACAAATTGGCTGTTGCTCTTGATCAAATAAGCACACTCTCACTTCACATGCATTGGCAGCTTCCCGCTGTCAATAGAGATGAAGATCCCCTGCTCATGAGAGCCCGGAAAGCTTGCATGAAGTGGCCTCTACCTCCCTCTGCCTCATCCAGGACTGCTCCCCAGCTGCCACTCTCTGCTCCACCCACACTGCCTTCTTTGAGTTCCTCATTTTCAACACATCCTCCCTCCACCCTCACACCATTGACCCTGCTACTCCTGCTGCCTGGAACGCTTTCTCCAGATTCCTGCCCCAGCCTGTCTCTGAGGTAACTCTAATCTTCGTCTGATCTTAGGTCAACAGTCAAGTCTTTCCTAACGCCCCAGGACTGTGATGTATATATCACATCCCCCAATCACAGACTTTTATGGCACCCACTGCTTTTCTTTAGTAATATTTATTCGTTGTTAATTACAACACAAGCTCTCTTAATTCAGCACTGCAGGGAATTAAGTGATGCTTTCAAATCCCTTTGTAAAACGTATTGATGGATTGCCCGGATCACGATCAACACTTGCGGCTTCTGCCACCTGGTAACCTCAAGGCCTCTACTCCCACCAGCTGAGCTTATGCTTACTAAGAGTGGGTTGTTTTTGTTCCCAAACCTGTTTATGGCAGTTGTACTTGATTACTATAATTATGTAGTTTGATTAAATATCACATAAACTGATCAAATATGAGCATAAAAAGAGAGTTACTGTTTCTATGAAAGCTCAGTTAAATGCCTTGGAAAGACCTGAAAAGCTGGGGGAAAATAACTGCTCTTAAATTAGTTGTAGGCAAGACAAGTGTAAAAGATTGGGGGAAAAAATAAAAATCTAAGTGAATTCACTTAGTGAAGACACTTCACAAGTGTCTTTAAGTTTTCCCTCCACTTTAGAGTATCTGAAACTGGAAATTGTAGATGATAATGTATATCCCATCATTTTGAGTGAGCTTTATGCAAGAAAGATAACGTAAACTTTCAATGACTGGACAGATCCTAAAAGAAACCATCTTGACTCTAACAAATTTAGCAAATGAATGTTCGTTTATGTATTTTAAGTAAAAAAATAAAATATTTATATATATATAACCATACCTATATGATTAAATATATATATATCAAATCATATACATACTTCCCACTTTAACTGCATTTTCCAATTAACTAGTTACTGGTCTTACTCCCATTGGAAAATGGGTTTTCTACAGTAAATATTGACATGATCATTTCATTAATATTTGACTGTGAGCTCTATTACAAGGTGTACATGTGTGTGGTTCAACACTAACATTCCAAGCTGGGTGCGGTGGCTCATGCCAGTAATCCCAACACTTTGGGAGGCCCAGGCAGGTGGATCACTTGAGGTCAGGAGTTCAAGAGCAGCCTGTCCAACATGGTGAAAACCCATCTCTACTAAAAATACAAAAATTAGCCAGACGTGGTGGCGTGTGCCTATAATCCCAGCTACTCAGGCGGCTGAGGCAGGAGAATCACTTGAACCCGGGAGGTGGAGGTTGCAGTGAGCCAAGATCCCACCACTGCCCTCCAGCCTGGGTGAAAGAGCAAGACTCTGTCTCAAAAAAAACAAAAACAAAAACAAAAAACATTAACATTCCAGGAAGGGCACAGTGGCTCACACCTGTAATCCCAGAACTTTGGGAGGCCGAGGCAGGCAAATCACATGAGGTCAAGAGTTCGAGACCAGCCTGACCAACATGGTAAAACCCTGTCTCTACTAAAAATACAAAATTAGCCAGGCATGGTTGTGCATGCCTGTAATCCCAGCTACTCAGCAGGCTGAGGCAGGAGAATTGCTTGAACCCGGAAGGTGGAGGTTGCAGTGAGCTGAGACTGCGCCATTGCACTCTAGCCTGGGCAATAAGAGTGAAACTCCGTTTCAGGAAAAAAAAAAAAAAAACAAACACTAGCATTCCAGCGCTTGACTATGGCACATAGTAAGTACTCAGTCAGCATTATTCTGAATAAATTGGAAATTTTCCTTTATTTTGTCCTGTGCAGACACAGCAGATAATATAGTAAAATATTTAAACATATGTCTCTGAAGGAGGTTCAAATATGTGCAAAAAGATTATCCCTCAGAATTCTTCCGAGCAATAAGTATTAACTTCAACTTTGTGGAAGACTGCTCAGTATGCTGGGGCATGTTTGAGGGCCACAGTATCTTTTCTTTCTGACTGATAGGCTGGCTGCCATGTTTTGTCTGAACAGGACTCTCTGGATGGGGGTGAATCTGAACCAGGGAATAAAGGAGGTGCATTTTACTCTCCTCTCTTTATGCCATGAGAAATCTATCCTCCTCCATGATCTAGCCTTAGTGAACATAACAGATGGGTTTAATCCATAAAAATGAAAAACTTTTCCCATTTCAACTCCATTTCCTGCCTGTCCAGGTAAAACAAAACTTTCCCTGAGGAAATGATGTAAATGCACTCAACATTCTTAAAAGATCCTACATAGCACAAAATATTGCTAGGAACTGAACCATGTTTCTTTTCATTTACATTTAAAAAGAATTATGAATGGGGTAATGAAAAAAATATAGATGAGAGTTAGGAAATGCTTTCCAATTCCAGCTTCATTGTGATTTCCTTCATGAAGCTTCAATTGCCTTGTCTGTAAAATGGGACTGATAAAAATGCATGCCCTGTCTATCTTACAGAATTATTGTGAGGAATCATATTAAATGATATCTATAAAGATGCTTGCAGTACTACAAAGGGTGACATAAATGTGCCCTGGTATTGTTACTACAAGGTCCCCTATGCCATCTTTCCTCAACAGTGTCAGTTTCTGCCCTTCTTCTTTGTGCCTGGCAGGCTGCACTCAATTCATTTCCTTTAGCACAGACACAAGTAATCTTCTGTTATTACAGGTGAAAGGAGGTTGGAAGCTACTGATTTTGGAGTAGACAACAATGGTCTTGCTCCAACAAACCTTCTGGGGAAATCCACAGGACACTTCAACTCCTATCTTGCCCCACAATCTTTTCAAGACAGATAAAGAAAGAGGCATGAGTCAAGGTCCCTGCAAAAACTGTAATTTCATCACCAGTATGGGTTTAAACTTTAACAGCTTTGGTATCCATCTGTAAAATGTCATTTGTTGGTTCCATCCTAGTAGCTCAAACAAAAGAAAAAACACACATCTACTTCCTTCGATAAAATGTAAAAGTCTACAGTTTCTCTATATTTGTGCACTCAAGCCATTCTAATTTATTCTACAATTACTTTTATTTTTTAGCATTTTTATGTGGCTGTTATACTACATAATTAATGGTGTTTACATGGAAAGGTTGTTTATGTAAATGACCTAAGTGGATTACTGAGCAAGCTTTAAAACAAATAAACATTTTTCTCCTTTTAAAATTTACTTCACTCTCCTCTGAATGTCTGGCAGAAGAGCAGAGTTTTTAAAATGTCAATGGGGACATAGGAATCAGGCTTTTGAGATTCATTCTCCCCTGGTGAGTCGGGCTTATAATTCTGTTTCCTGTAATGGTTGGCCTTGGGGGAGTCAACAGTGACCCCACTGACCCAGCACATCCCAGACTCAGAAGCCTGTCTTTTCTTTGGGAGGTTGCCACTGTTTTTCTCCATGACCTTAAACATAACACAATATCTGGCCCTTAGAGTTCATTTCCTGCAGAGTTTGCAGACCTGAGGATGGGAGACTCATGAGATAAATATGCTCAATATAAAGTCCAGAAATACACCAGGAAAGAAAACCTACCAAGTTTCTGAATACCTCCACCAAAACAATCGCATCACCTAATTGTGGCAATTACTGAGACTGTCCCTCCTAGTCAAAGTTCAAATTGCACGTTCTTTGAGTGGCAACACACAGCCAAATTACCGTAAAACAGAGCTGGCATGACAGTCACTACTTGCCAAGACATACATTATTTTTCTAAGGCATTCTGAAGGGAACATATTGACATCAAAGCCCACTTCTTTATTCCTGCCAGAGGCAAAGCTAAGAGGACAGGAGTGAAGATGCCTCCCTCCACACCCACACAGGCCACCTTTCAGAGGCCTTAAGAGGGAAGCCTGGCTCCAGGTCATCTCTGGAAGAATAGGTCATGTGTCCTCTAAAGTACCTTTGGAGTTATGTCAGGAGTTACAGATCAGACTGTAACAGCAGGCTTTCTCTACACCAGGCTTCTGCCTCAGAGATGACCATTGAAAAACTCAACCCAGGTGAGTTCTGAACATTCTAGCACACAGATATCCCTGCACCAGTCCTATCCAGATTGGTAGCGCATAGCCTAGAATTGCAGTCCAGACCTAGAGGAGGACATGCAAGTCAAATGCCTAATGACAAGCATGTTTTTTTGTTTGTTTGTTCATTTTTTTGTTTTGTTTTGTTTTGGAGCCGTAGTTTCGCTCTTGTTGCCCAGGATGGAGTCTCAGCTCACTGCAACCTCCGCTTCCCAGGTTCAAGCAATTCTCCAGCCTCAACCTCCTGAATAGCTGGGACTGCAGGTGCCCACTACCACGCCCAGCTAATTTTTGTATTTTTAGTAGAGAAAGGGTTTCACCACATTGGCCAGGATGGTCTCGAACTCCTGACCTCCGGTAATCCACCCACCTCGGCCTCCCAAATGGTGGGATTACAGGTGTGAGCCATCATGCCCGGCGACAAGCATGTTTTGAATGAACAAAATTGTACAAGATCCAGAACTGTCTTAAGGCCTTCATATTCTTAAAACACTCTTTCACATCATTTGAAACATATTAAAAGGTATATACATTTCACACTTAATAATTTTTCTATAAAAGGATTTTTTAAATTTTGCTTGTGAAATTATGTGGCTAAAAGTTAAAATATAATTTCTCTACACTCATCACATATACTTAGGAACTCTCACTTGGTGAGAGCATCTCATCTAAAAATTGTTGTCCAATGTAATGAAGTTGTTATGAATGCTAAACCCATCCATTAATGAAGCTGACACAGTGTTCAATTTTGTGATCATTTAATAAATGTTCATTAATTTTGCTATGAGTGTCCTTTTTTTTCTTTTTTGGTTTTGTAGACATTTTTCCTGGCCAGACTCCAGACATTTTCCCAAGCAGAGCTCCTTTCCCCAGCACTGTAGGCCCTGGACCTAGAGGCTAAACTGGTCCTGTGAGCTCATGGCAGTCAGCCAGGCACTCCCAAAGAGGGTATCAACCATAGTGAGTTCTCAGGGATTCCCAGACATTCGACAGGACTCCCTCTAACCAAAACAATAATGTGGAGGCTCCAGGTCTTCTGCTATCACTTACAAACCCAAGAAATTCTTACTGATTAAACTCAAATTCTGAAAATTTATGAACTTTTGGCTCCTTAGAGAAATTTACTCATAACCAGTGCTAAAAGCCTTCATCGTTGGCCTTGGTTGAATCCATTCTTTTCCTTCAGTGGGTGAAATCAGGTTTCATAAGTCCAAGTGATTTTATAAACCTTTGTTTTCCAACAATAAATAAGATTTGGAAGCTGATCTGGAGTTACATTTCTAGTAAGCTTTTCTGTCACTCCACAATATCTAAGATACTCATGCCCCACCAAGGTGTTTATAACCCACCGAGGTGTTTATAACTAGATCCCAGATTCCTTCTTTAAAGGTATCCTATCAGCAACTGTTAGGTGGACTGTGCTTTAGAAAATTGACTTTTTTTTTCCAGAAAAACTAAGTCTTATCAGAGTGCATCAACTCAAAAATAACTATAGGTAGTCTGTTGACAGTCACAAAATTCCCTCTTTAGCCTATCAGAAAATGCTGAAGTGACAAAGAACTTGTAAATTCTACTATCTTAATGTGGCCTCTAGCAACATCACATAATCAGTGTGGTTTGTTTAAAGAATTCATTCCTGACCTTGGTTTGCTTTGTATCTTTTTTAAAACCACTGAGTACACATTGAATTTATAGTGGTAAGCTTAAGGCGTCAGACAGCATGAGATGGAATTCCAAATCTACCATTTTGTAGCTGTGAGAACTTGAGCAAGTCATTAAACCTCCATTACTTCATCTGTAAAATGGTACTAGTAATACTTAATTGCATTGTTCTCAGGATTAAACAGACTAATGAGTATAAAGCTTTTTGTGAGCAATCAATAAATGTTAGCTTTGAGTATTACTATAATTATTATCCATCATTTTCTCATTATTTACTGTACCACCATTCAAGCCACCACACCTAGAACCTGGAATGTTCAGTAGCTTCCTCACCTCCCTGCTTGTTCTACTCTTGCCTATCCTAAACCCTTCTCATCTACTTCCCAAAGCTAAGGGGTCCTTTCAGAAGGGAAAAGCAATCAGTTCAATCCCCTTCCCACATAAAACAGAAATGCCCCCCAGCTACCCTTAGCACAAACCTGAAAGGCCCTGCATGGCCAGACTCTCGCTTACCCTCCCTAGCCTGTTTCCACCTCTCTTCCCCATTCCCTCTAAGTCTCAGCCATACTCGTCAGTCTTCCGCGTACAACCCATACTGCACATCCTCCACCAGACCCTTCCCCCAGCCTGCAGAGCTCTGTCCCCAACCCACGCCCTTCAGATCCCAGCCCCAAAGCTACCTCTTCAACGAGATCCCACTCAGGTCTTTTCTCATATTCCTTCCCTGCAAAGCACTTAGCTGAATAAACGCATGGCCTATTTAATAAGGGATAATTTCCTAATATCTGCTTTCTCACACGATTTGCAGTTTGCGGGAGGGTACGGCTGCCAGTTTTGCTCATCGCATTCCCCATAACCTAGTTCAGCCAAGACCTAGTGGAGGAGGCAGTAAATATTAAATTAACGAAAGAATGGACGCATGCAGAGCGGTTAAAATGGCTCGGACTCCGCAGCCTCAAAAAGTTGGCTCCCGCACCTGAGGCTCCTTATTAAATGGTTCCCAAACATGCGGGGTCACTTTTCCGTGTTTTGTTTTTTAGTTTGGCCTTGGTTTGTGTGTCACTCTTCACGAGTAAAGGTTCAGGCGCGGCCACCCTTGAGAGCGTAGACGGGACACCACCTGAGATAGAACGCCCAGCAGCAGTGCTGCCGGCGTGGGGCGGAAGTGCGGGGCGCGGGGCCGGCGCCTGGTGGGTGCGGGCGGAAGTGCCCGACGCAGGGCGGAAGCAGAGGCGTTGGCGGCGTGAGGCTCAGGTGGGTGCCCTTAGTCCCGCGCCGAGGGTGAGCGCTCGCGGCTCTCCGGCTCTGAGCTGACGCGCAGGATGGCGGGGGTTCGCTGTGCCGCGTGCTGCCAATTTGGATAGTCGTTATACGGAATTTAATTAAACCGGGAGCCATAAATCCATGAACCACTGGGGGGAGATTATAAACGCGTGTGTGTGTGTCTGTGATAGCGCTCTGGGAAGTAAATAAATGACGGGCGGGAAAAGGAAGCCTTTTTTTTTTTTTTTAAGAGAAAGCAGAAAACATCTCAACTTCATACTCCTCCAGTGATTCACCGATGCCCCGTCCCGGGTTTAATTGAATTCTATGAAGTGGTAGTGTAATCACACTTGGGAGCCCGCTGAGCTGACTGCCTTTTTAAATAAATATTTTTGAGCAGCCATGTTGACCTTTAATTGGGGTGAAAAGGTTGAAAGGTGCAGCAGGGAACATTGTGAGTGCCGGGGCTCTCTGGATCAGCTGTCTGGATCTCCTCTCAGCCTTATTGGGCAAAAGCAGCCCTCTGGGTACTGAACAATGAGAGAATAAATCAGAGACTGTACATTCTCAGCAGATATTCACTTCTGACAAATAGCAGCTCATACAGTTTTTTAATAAGTCCAAGGGTAGAAAAGTCCCCACTAAAATGTCATTGTGAGTTAGGCTTGTGACTGTTTCTAAGGCTGTCTTTCACAGGGAATGTTTTGCTTGGGTGATCTTTATTCTTGTTTATTAATAAATAGTGTATATGTGGTACTTTATATTTTAGTGCCCTTAAAAAAAAAATCCATAGTATGGCCTTAGCTTGACCCCAAGATTCTCAATTCCTCAAGGACAGAGATGGTGTCTAAGATCTGTTATATCCCAATACTTTCTAGCGCATTTCCCAGAATTAGTATACATTGCCTTGTTTAAGCAGCCACTAGAGCTATGCGTTGGTGCACAATGCTGAACAAGTTGAGGTGCCTATTAGAGGTCGCAGTCTTCTCATTTGGTCATATTCTGAGGACTAGCTTATAAAAATGCATGTGAAGCTCTCTACCAATATTTGGAGCTGTATACATTGGGGTGCATTATAGGTAATTAGAAAGATTTAAAACACGGGGAAAAAAGATACACCCTGGAAATATTGGATAATTATGATAATACTGGGGCAAAGCAGAACTAATCATGGTTCTGTGTAAAATATCGTAGCCCCATAACCTGCGTCCTGCTCTGCTGAGGAATTGCCTGGAACCAGAAAGACCCTGTTGTGAAAATTAAGATTGGTGGGGCTGGTGCTTTAAACAGGCAGGATCCTCAGATTGTCTTTCTTCCCTGCTGCTCTGGCAGCAGTAGCCACATGCCAAGGAAGGATCAATATTTTTTTGTCTCCTTCATCAGAGGAATATGTGGCTGTGTGGTTTTATTTAGATGGACTGTTGGCAGGTAAGTAATAGAAATGAGGATTTTTCCAACTTGGGAATTGATTGGACTGTGTTTCTATTTTGTTCCAGATGCCTGGCTCTAAAGTACTCAGAGGCACTATGAGAAATCCCTTTAAAATAGGTTATTTTTTATTATTAAAGTTTTTTTATTTCATAACTTGTATATACTCTAGCTGGCTGATGTATTCAGTTACTCTAATGCTAGGGCTTGGGGTTTCAAACATAGCAGGACCTTGAGGTGATCTGGTACAAGTAGCGAGGTGTTTTTATGTTCCTTATTTAAATCTAATTTTTGCTACTGCTTTATTCAAGGACTATACATCAGAGGAAGCCAAAAGCCAGCTGGAATACTTCCTGAATACAGTTTTAATCTTGTTTGCAATTATTTCGAAGGGGAGAAATCATCTGGATCAGGTATGTGTAGCTACACAGCAGGGACTAGGTGAGCTTCCTCTATCCTTCCCCTAGTATTGCATAACAAATTCTAGGGACAAAATCATTTGGGGAAGAATATGCAAATGAAAAGTTTTGGCTAAGTTTATCATAGACATGATTCCACATCCCTAACTTCCCATCCCAGTACAGCCACGGAGAACAGGAAACATGAAAATGTTACTCTCTTTTTATTCCAATCCTTACCAAAGTTAAAGTTCCTAGATATGGAGGCAAACTGAAAGTACCTACCTACTATTTTTAGAAAGTATCCATCTCCAAGGATTTCAGACCATTTCACCAGTAATATCTAGTAACAGCCTTTTTACTGTTGTAGCCTTCATCACTGTGGTATTGTGTTATTTGTTTGTGAGTCTTTCTCCTGCTCAAGGTGTGAGTTTCTTAAGGGCAGTGACAATATCTTAATCACTTTTATATTTCTAATACATGGCACAGCACCTGGCACATTGCAAATGCTCAGTACAAGCTATAGAAATGAAAAGATAGTGTCCCTGAAGGGAGGTTGGATCTATAAAAAGTATAAAACATTGAGAATGTAACAAGATACTGAAAAGAATATAAAGCAGTCACCTCCTTTCAGGTTGTTACTAGAGACAGAAGTAATGCTTTAATAAACAGCTTGGAGCAGGGAAGAGTGTATTTGGGAATCCATTAGATGCTCCTCAAACTGCCTTCCAAGGAGATCTGGCCTGGTCAGTTGTGGGTCCTTTGTTGTTTAGAATATGCAAGCTAAAAGCTTCCACCAGTCCTGTCTCCACACTTTCTCCAGGCCTGCCATGCAACGCCTCACCCAAACACCTGTTTAGCAAATATTTGAAGAGTATCTGTTTGAAAGTGTGCCAAATTATTAGCTTATGTAGGGCACCAGTATCTTGGTTTGGTCTTGCCTTAAGGATAGAGGACCTCTGTAGAGTCACTATCTTAAGTCTGGTCACTATTTTAAGTCTAGGTTGCCCAAATAATATTGAAGGAAATCCACACTTGTCTTTTCTACTTTACTAACAACATTTCAAAGGAGTTCAAAGTTGACAGCTTTTTGTGTTGTAATAGGACAGTGGTGGTATATGCTGCTGCCTTCTGTTGCCAATGGGATTGCAGCAGAAATCGCATTGTTACAACTGGAAACAAATGAATTTCCTCTCATTGTTCCAGTGCTTTTTCATGTTAATCATGAAATAATGGGGAAATGATTTTTAGTCAGGAGGGAAGGACATGACGTTGAATTATTTGATTTTTTAAAAACTCTTTGTTTCTTAAAACACATAGTCCTTCCATCCAGTGAAGAAAAATGATTCTATTATTTAATAGAAAACTCAGTAAATTCAGCCATTTCTCCAGGTTCAAAAATGAAATGAATGTGAATCTTAGATTTAGAGAACAGAGCCTAATTCTTATGGTAAAAGAATTCTACTGTCTGAAACTGAGACTTTCCTCATTCTCTCCATCCTTAAATTAAGCCTTATACAAAATGAAGTGTCTGTTAATTGGTATACTCTGAGGATTACTATGAAAAGTGTTTTGCAACTTTTTGGGAAGAAAGAGGATTGAACTTGGAGATGCCTTCTAGTTCTGAAATTCTGTGTTGATCTCATTATATATAAAAATATGCCATTGTTCCAGGAGAAAATACAGAGAAATGAACTAAAAAATATAGTATGAAAGACTTTAAGCATTAGTTTCCTTATACATAAAGCAAGGGGAATCTCCAAAGTCACTTCCAGTTCCAAAACATTAAAAAAATTCTATCAATGATAGCTATTAAAAAACAGAATAGGACTCAAAAGATTGTAGAATCCCACATAACTGAGGGATGCCACAGCCTAATGTCAAGCAAGAGTGGATGGCTCCCAACATTCAGATTGAAGACTGTATTTCTACAGGCCTGGGTCTTACTGTTATCACAAGTCCAGGGAAATGCTGGATTTAGCAACTCAATGTCCAAAGTCACTTGCTACAAAATGGCAAGCAATGAATGAAACATCTTTTAGGTTTTGTGGGGGCACAAAGATAACTTTATCTCTTTGACAAGATAAATTGAAAGTGGGTGGAATTTTAGGGACAAAGAGAAGACATTGCCTGGGTGGATGGTTTTTGAATTGCAAACAGTTGTTTTTGGAAATGGGATTATGTGCTTTTTAAATAGCAGGGAAACTTGCATTACTAGCTGGGTACAATAAGACTAAGATGTTTAATGAAATTGCCTTCTTTCTAGGTCAGTATTAAGTATAAGAGATATCGTCAAAGGGAATGGGTCATGTTGGTTAAGAAGGATAATGTGGAAAGGAGCCTGCCTAATTCCTTATATACTTTGTTCCCATCCCTTGAACTAGAATGATTTTGCCCTCATCTTAATGCTATCTTTATGGAATGAAGGAATTTTCAAATTGGTTTTTAAACTCTATTAAGGCCTCATGTATGATATAACCCAACCACATTATTCAGGTTTTCTTGGCTTTCAGGAACAGCTTTGCAGCCATTATGTCATAATTGAACCAAGCATTGTTGTACACTCTGAATTTGGAATATGCTGCTCTGGCTCCAGGCCAGTTGCTGAGTCAGTATCTTTGGAGTTGAGGATGGAGGGGAGGGGTGTAGTGTGTGCAAACCCCACTGTGTTAACAGGAATTAGTCCAGAATTCCCTTTGGACTCTTGGGAACTAGAGGGGGTATATGGTGAGCGTACATTACTGTTCTTGATTGGCATCATTATTTTATTTTCTTAGCTGAGTGTTTGGAAACTCTTCCCTGACATTGTCATGTGCACCAACCCCATTACTGAGTAGACTCCTCCAAAGCAATGATCCGGAAAGTGTGACTGCTAAGATCTACATATTCTAAAACAAAATCTTGCTTATACTGAAGACTCCTCTCCCCTTCCACTTTACATTTGTCAGCTTGCCACAGCTGAGGCAAAGACAGCAGTGCTTCTGGATGGGAAAGAGAATGCCAGGATGAAGAGGATCTTTCATTTAAAATCATCTTTAAAATGTGTTTAATAGTAAGAAAGAGAAATTCATTATTTTTTCTTTGTAGGGAGAGTTCCATCTTGGATGCTTAGACAGTTGCAAGATGAGTGCCTTAGTGTCACCTTCCCCATTTTCCAGCTTGGTTCCTTTTGACACCAACACTTCCCAGTTATGATTGAGAGTGAGAAAAGAGAGTATGCAGTGAACAAGTACCTTTACACTTCTGCCTGGATCTATAAGTGAATTCGAGTCCTCTTTAAGGGGCTATTTTAGGCTCCTACAGATAAAAACTACTTTGGATTTTTTATTCAAAGCCTTATTTAGTCATAGACTATTCCCATGGCATTTGTTTAGCATGTGATTTCCCCTTCTCTGATCAGGAGAATGCTTGAGGCCCAAAGCCCCAGGCACAGTTCCTTTGGGTTTCTAAAATGAGAGAATGGGACAAGTGGTAGCATTTCCATTTAATTGTGGATGAAACTGAGGCTTTAGGAGATGAGGATTTGCCTCTCTCTTTGGGTTTTATGTTTATGAAATCCTCACCTAAAAATGCACTCAGGGAAGTCAAACATGCTGAATTTCAACGGAAACTCTATGTGAAGAATAACTTCAAAGCTCAAAATGAAGAACCATACCATTTATGCTTAATTCCTCTGACTGATTAGTTAGTAGGAGCTGTGTTGGTTTAAATTTATTTTGACCTCTCTAGACAATTTACTCAGAACCACTTGGAACAAGTTTTGTCTTTAAAGATTATCAATAAAATCCACCTTTACAATTACCTAGGCGGCTTCTTTTTTGACGTGCATGAATTGAGGATATCCTTGGTAAAATAGTAATGGTACTGAATTTTTCCCTGTTTGAGAAATAAAAACAAATATTGGGAAAAACCAATTGGAAGGGAACTGGCCTTTGCTTAAAACCCATCAAGGGGAAACCTTGATTTCTCAAAATCTAAATTTCAGTACCTTCATAATTTTGTGAAGGCTGAGTAAGTTTAAGCCAATACCTGGTGCCAAGGTATTTGCTAGTCAGTCTTACCTAGGCTTAGTGACATCCTTAGGTGCAGATAAATATGTTGAATATTTAAACAGTCATATCTTAGAAATTCCTGTTTAAATAATATTTGTGAGAAAACTTTCAGTTATTTCTATTTGAAATTTTTTTCAGTTTTGCAATTCCCCATTTCTGAGACTGCTGTTAATAGAGATTTAAATGTTTCATTTGATGCCAGTAAAAGCACATTTCAGTCAATAGAATCATTATTATTAATAGTGATCTCTTACTTTTAGTATTTTTAGTAATCAGTACTTAAGCTTTACTTTTCTATTCTGCTTTATAACTTACACAGAGATTTTTACCTTCATCATCTCTTTTTAAGATACCCAGTCAACTTTTGCCTTCACTCTTCCCACCCTTCCCACTGCATCTTCACCAGAAAGATCTCCTTTTCGTTAAGATGTTAAATTGGGTAAGAACCACTTAAGGTAGTTCATTTTAGGAGTAGGCATTGGTTGAAAGATTTCATTCCTTTGAAGCAACATTAGATGCATCTCTTCTGATTTGTGGTAGATTGTCTCACTGTCCCTGTTCTAGTCAAGCCCTCATCAGTCTCCTTGACAATGGACAATTCTGTCATTCTGGAAACACTTTCTCATTGACTTCTGTGATGACACACTTTTCAGGTTTTCCTCCTACCTCACCAGCTGTTCTGTCTGCCTCATTTGCTGGTTCCTCTTGATCCAACCTCTAAATGTTGGATTGCTTCAGAGATCTATCCTGGGCCCTCTTTTTTTTTCTGTACAATTTTAGATGATTTCACCTAGTTTCATAGCTGTAAATATAATCCTTAAACCGATGGAGACTCAAGTCTTTATCTTTAGACCCGGATTTTTTTCCTGAGTATCAAACCTGTGTATGTCACTCTCTGTGTGAGTTCTGACATGTCCCTAACCGAGCTCTTGGTCCGACATATTCTTCAATCTGTTCTTGCCTCAGTTTTCCTTATTTTAGTAACAGGCACTGCCACCCACCTAGAGGCTCAGGACCAAAACTGAGATTGACCTTACTGCCCTCTTTTCTTTTCTTTAATTCCTCATGTCCAATTCATTGGCAAGTCCTGTTGGCTCTGTTTCTGTTCTAGTCCATACCATCCCGTCTCATCCAAACTAATGCAGTAGCCTTCTACCTGCGTCCCTGCTCCACTCTTGCCCCCCAACAATCTGTTCTTCGCACAGCAGCTGAAGTTTCCTTTTAAAAATGTATATGAGATCATGTCATTTCCCTCTTCTAAATCTAATTGTACTTAGAATAAAATCTCAATTCTTTAACATAACCCACAAGGCCTACGTGATCTGATCCCTGCTTACTGTGGGTTAATCTTGTCTCCTGATTGTATCCCCTTTTCCTTGGTGTACTCTGCTTAAGCCATACAATCTTTTCTGTTTCTTTCAATAAATCATTTGTCCTCGCTTACAGGCTTTTGCATTTACTGTTTCCTCTCCAGTGCAAACAACACCTGCTCAGAGAATACCTTAATTAAAGAACCTGCCTCAGTCAGCATCACATCACTCTGCTATTATCTCTCCCCTGTATGTATCACCATCTCAAGTGGCCTGACATTAAAGAGTCTCTTTACTAGCACATGGACCCCATGAAGGCAACGTACCTTACTTTCTTGTTCATCACCATACCCCAGCACCTATAATAGTATCTGATACATGCAAAATATTAGATAATTGTTGAATAAATAATGCATCCCACACCTAGATTTTCATAACTGACTTCTCTTTCCCACCTCCATTCTCCTTTTCTCAACAGTCTTTTCTGCCTGCTGCTGCCAGATTAATCTTTCAAAACACTGATTTTATCACATCACTCATTCAGAACCCTTCAGTGGTTCCCAAGACATATACAACACATCACACATTGCTTAACCACCATTAAAATCCTCCACAGGCTTATCCTAGTCCACCTTCCAAAGCTTATTTTCCACAATTATTCAGCAGAAGTCTCTTTACCCCGTTCAAGGTTTCCCCCATCAGATAGCCATGGCATTCCTACCTCCATTACCTTTGTGTCTAACCCTGAATTTGGAAAGCTTTACCTTTTTTCTACATATCCAAATTCTCAATGAAATGATTTAAGATATTTCTCTTGTGAAGCCACCTCCAATTTTAGCCTATAGTACTCTTCTTTCCCATTCTCTTATAACATTTGAATTATATGGCCCTGTTACAGTATTTCCTGTATTTCTAATTTACCTGCTCATATACATGTCTTAACTTCTGACCAGATTTTTCATGGGTTGGGATCAACCCTTATTCATTTTTAACCCATCTTTCCATCCCCACTGTGGAACTAATGAGTGAATGATATCATTGGTTCACTAATCACTGTGAAGCCTGACATAAAACTTTATTGTTTTAGTTAAGAATTCAACACCTTTCTCCTGAATCTGTATAACTGAAATACATCTTGTTATTCTTGTTACTTGTATCAAACATGTGGAGTTGATTAGTCCATCTGAGAGCTTTATTTAGAGGTGAAAAAATGAGCTAAACAGCAGGCAGGATACAAAAAAAAAATTAATGGCTTAATGTTACTGAGAACTAGAAGGGTAAGGGGATGTGCATCTACTAAGTGAAGGATATGTAAATGCTGTATACCTTCAGTGAAATTGTCATCTTAGGCAAGGCCCACACTTCAAATAGCTAAAGAATGTTTTCAACTGAGCAGTGTGTTGAATACAAATTAATGTAGCACCCATTGAGTCCAAACAGTGGAATAGAGACATCCAGCTACTTAGAAATTATCATGGTAATAATTTGAAGGGAAATAAAGGGTTTTTGTCCCAGGCACTCATGTGACCAATCCTTTCTGGAGACTGATTCTTTGCTGGCTTCTCTCATCCCCTGTGTGGTAAACCTGTTGACACTGAAATCTGGAAGTAGAAGCTGCATAGAGGGAGTGGTATGAGGAGCTGCGTCTCAGTCCCCAGGGCTGGGCCATAATATAGGCCTATTCATAGTTTAATGTGTTGTGTGGAAGCAAATCTGCAGTCCAAACTGTGTAGTCAGAATGAAGCTGAGCATGACACCATGTATAGCCGGGCCCATAGGTGGGTGGTTAGCTCAGGATCTTTGTTGCAACATTTTGTTTGAGTTGGCTCTACCTCCTTAACACTTCCCCCTGGATGCTAAGGCTGAGACACTAGAAAAGCACCTCTGATCTCACCTATGCCAGTGAGTTAGAGCTGCACTCCAGGTTGGGCCTTCTACTCCCCACTCCCTGTTTCTGTTCCAAAGCCTCATTTTCCCTCTGTGTAGCCCCTTGGAATTGACATATCAAAGTATTTACTCAATTTGCAGTTTTGGTTTTGTCCCTATATGGCACCTCTTCTTGTCACTTTTGGCTCCACGAGAGTCATTTTCTCTCTTGCCCTTGAACCCAAGATCCCAGGCTAGGTTCCCACTTGTTTGGGAGAGTGGGAGGTTTGGACACCAATGACTGACCAAAAGCACAGAGGCACACTGGGGAGGCATCAATTGTCCCTGTTTCGCTGGATTGGTAGAGCCCAGTGACCCAGATGTGTCCCCTAAGAGCAACCTCACCTCATTACATAAACTTCCAGTAATCTAAAATAATGGTTTTGTTCCCAGAAGAGGTGTGTGTGTGTGTTTGTGTGTACATGTTTCCAGTCATTTGGGTAAAAATAGGAATGTTACACTTAGATAGTAATAAATGTGAAATAGAGCACTTAACTTCTCACATGGCACAAATGACTGAACAGAAGCCCTGAGTCTTCTTTAGGGAATATAGGTTCAGTGAGAGCTACAGTAATAGTATTTAGTTAATGTCAGCTCAGCATTAAATTTACATTATATTCTTGTGAACAAGCTCCAACATTATCTGTTAAATAACCAAGGCAGTACCTGGGCTGATGTAGACTTTTTGATTTTGCACATGAACTAACACTGCAGCTTGCTGATGAGGGATCACATGAGCTTGAAAATTTGGTGTGCCAAAGGATTCTTTGTATGAATAAAAATTCTGGTCGGTGAAGGTCAGTTTCTCTACTCAAGCGAGAATAATGTTGTTTCCCTTCTAATCAGACACACACAGTGTTTGAAGAATCCAGGAGCTCCATACAAGTGATATGCAGCCATAGCCTGGGCAGCTCCTCATGCAAGAAATGAATAATCTTTAATAAAGGCTCAAACGACCCTGGCTTCTTTCTGTACTATAATCAGTTGCCTTAATGGTGTGCCCTTTAGTCCCTTGCAGGGAAAATACCATAAAGTTATTTTTCTTATGTTGCTTCAAGGAGGGCTGAATTGGTCCAGTCAGTCCTCCTCCCATGTTGTATTTGACTCTGCCATAAAGACCACTGAAATCAGCCTCAGTTTTATTGAAAGGCCAGCATTCCCTTTCTCTTTCAGGGTGATCCATGCCTCCGAGGGGCACTGGACTTGAAACAGCAGGAGTCACCATCTTTATTGTTAGGCTGTGGAATTTGTTTTAAGCACATTCTAAATCCAGTCTTATGTTTTTTGCTTTTTTATTTTAGTCTGTGACAAAGGTGACCCAATTGTTCTTCTTTGATATTGTGAACACAGCTCTTTTTGCTCATATCATAGAGGCATATAACAAAATATGAAGGATAAAATCGTGTCTGTGTGTGTAGTAAGGACACATATTTCATGACTAAATTCAATGACATAATCAAAAAAGTGTTGTCCTCTCACAGTCATGAGCTAACAGGCAGAGACCATGTTTCAGGATATTTTTATAGTGCTGAGATACTGTTCAAAAATAATAGAACTAATGAAAATGTCACATTGACAGAGTAGCCCATATTAAAATTTTACTTCAAGAAGGCATGATTCGGTGAATGTGACATTGACAGCAATGGTGTTAGGGTTTACAGAGTTAGTAAAATGTTCTAAGAAGAATATTATAGAGTTCCCATTGAAGTGTATCATTTTTCATTTTATTTTTTTCTTTCTAGGATTAAGTAAATGTTAGAAATTAAGGAATTTTAGCATACTATCTGCCTAGAAGAGGTATAGGGAGCTTTTTCTATCAGGCTCTAATATAATTTTATAATACAGTGCTTCCAAAGAAATAAGTTAATTTAACAAAATGCATATACCTTAGAGTATTTGAAGAATATGCAGGTAGTAAAATTGCATAATATGGATGCATTTCTCAGTAAATAGATGTGCCATGTTTAAGCAATTTAAAATGTGTAAAAAACTAGAAATGGAGAATAACAGTGGAAAAGAGAACTAGTTACAAACAGAATGGTTGTAGCATCACTGAAGACTTTACTTAGCTCTGTAGATTGGTTGAACAAATCCTCCAGCAAATCTGGAATGAATAGCAATTCTGCTTACTATGACAGGTTTTATTTGTCTTGGGTGCAACCAAGACCACATGCTGTGTTTTGTCATGTTGGAAAAACTGAAGCAGATTTCCGTTGTGAATTTGAAGTTTTTAAAAAAAGCCTTAATACTTCAGTCTCAACTCAGCCAGGTAAAAGCAATGTTTTCCTTTTCTTATCAACCAGACGTCAATAAATCTTAAATCCCTTCACCAGGAGCATGTAGCTGCAGTTCACTGCCCTGGTCGTAGTCAAATCACCACCACAGATGGCCTAATCCTTCTCATTTCCAGGGACCTTTAATAAAACTAATTTTTCTTTAATGAAGTTAATTCTTCTGCCTTTAATAAAGCTAATTTTTAATTTTCTTTCTCTTAGAAGGGTGTGTCACCATTAGCATAGAGACTTTCCACATCCCATGATGTATAAGTTTCTACCTAGAGTAAACATGGCTAACAATTCTGTACCTCCTCCCCATTTTTATAGCCTGTGTAGACAAAGCTGTTTAGAAGGTATGTCTCTAACTACATTTACCTATTGGAAAATTGTTCATTCTGCTGAATCTATAAAAATATGTATGTACCAGTGATTAACACTTCGTTGAGAGTAGCACAGAATGTTATGAAATTGTTTAGATCTACTTTTTACCTTGGAACAACTGGATAGCAGATCCTTGCAAAATTCTCATCATATTCCTTTTTTATGCATTTATCAGGATCATTAGGTGGCACAGAGATCCAAGTAGAAGTGGAAGAGTAAGGGCTGAAGAATAAGGGAATAATCATTGTTTTCATGGATCAGTATCCAGTCTTTTTGTTCTGTGGTCTTTATTCTAGCATGATATGGGTTGGTGGTTTTCTCTAAAGTCGTATCATTCTGTTTGAAATGAGTTTAAGGCTAATCTCACACTGAGGAGCCTGGTCTCTAGTGAAGATTAGCATTTAATTAATATAGTAATGCTCTGTGAAGCAGAGGAGGGCAAGATTTGAGGTGGTGGTGAAGGAGTTAGAACCAGTTGCAGTACCCCAACCCAAAATTTTGTGGGTACCCTGAGGAGCACTGATCTTTAGTTATTATATAGAATAGGCCCAAATAGTGACTGCTGTACATACTGAGTATCTAATCAGGGGTAGAGGTGAGATTAAAGAAGGTGAGAAAAGCTCACTTCAATACTTTTAACATCCAAATAAATATTTGAGTGCCTATTATGTGCCAGGTTAATTGTGGGTACTTGGAGATACAGGGTTGAACAAGTACCTTCTTATAGAACTTGCATTGTAGTGGAGGGGACATAAAAAATTTTAGATAGTAAAGGGCAAAAGAAAACTACAGCAAGATGTGAGGGTGGGGAGTGTTGGGCTGACTAACATTGGTAAGTTAGTCACTAAGACCTCCAAGGAGATTACATGAGGCCCAGGCCAAGTGAGGAGAAGCTACTTCAGAGCTTTTCATGCAGAAGTAAAGCAAGTGCAAAACGAGGAAGAAATGATATTGGGTATACAAGGAACAGAAAGAGAAACTTTGCAGTTGCAACTTGCCAAGGCAAGGGAGGGGAAAGTGATAGATGAAGTTGCAGAGATACAGTAAAGCAAAGTTTAAAAATGATGATCTCAGGAATTAGTTCATCCTAGAAATACTGATAAATGACAAAGCCAATAGTGCACATGTGTTTTTAAAGTGAAATTATAATATTTACAGTTTTCAGGACAAAACTGGAGACTCAGTAGAATAACTAGGAATAAACAGAATGACTGTAGCATCACAGAGGACTTATGTCTTATGTTGAGCAAAGTAGCAGGATGAGGAAGCTTCAAAGCCTAGTGTTTGAGATGCTGCGATCACCAAGCTGTTCTTACTGGAATATGTCCAGTAGAAACACAAGTACATTTGTGTATGAGGTTTCCGAAAGTTATGATAATCTCCTTTTGAAACACTTCTTAAGGAGTTGAGTAGATTTTTTTTTCTGACAAGGTAATTCAGCCTGATTCTCTCTTATAGTTCCTGTAAGTAAGCTTTGTGGTTTTTGTTCTTGTTTTTGTTTTTTTTGAGATGTAGTTTTGCTCTTGTTGCCCAGGTTGGAGTACAGTGGTGCGATCTCGGCTCACTGCAACCTTCACCTCCCAGATTCAAGTAATTCTCCTGCCTCAGCCTCCCGAGTAGCTGGGATTACAGGCTCCTGCCACCATGCCCAGCTAATTTGTATTTTTAGTAGAGACAGGGTTTCTCCATGTTGGTCAGGCTGGTCTCAAACTCCCGACCTCAGGTGATGCCTTGGCCTCCCAAAGTGCTGGGATTACAGGCGTGAGCCACCACGCCTGGCCAGCTTTGTGTTTTCTTATGTCTCACAGTGGAGAAGCATAGGTCTCATAAGGGATAGTCTGAACCTTTACCTGGGGACTTATGCTGCTTAGCTGCTTACCCATTGTTTCTTTTTCTTTTTTTTTTTTTTTGAGATAAGATCTCATGTCCATCCCCCAGACTGGAGTGCAGTGGTGCAATCATGGCTCACTGCAGCCCCAACTTCCCAGGCTCAGGTGATTGTCCAACCTCAGCCTCCTGAGTAGCTGGGACTACAGGTGTACACCACCACACCCAGCTAATTTTTTGTATTTTTAGTAGAGATGGGGTTTTGCCATGTTGCCCAGGCTGGTCTTGAACTCCTGGGCTCAAGTAATCTGCCCATTTTGGCCTCCCAAAGTGCCAGGATTACAGGTGTGAGCCATGGCACCTGGCCCTCATTGTTTCCTTTACCATGGCAGTGGCTAGGTGTTGTTGAATGCTTGTCAGTATAATAAGCTATCCATGAGAATAAAAGCCATCTCAGGAAACCTCCATATTTTAGGGGATCATCAAGATGCCGGCAAAATCTGCAGATGAAATTTTATATTCAAATTAACAAACCCATGCAGTTTACTTTCAGAAACCAAGTGATTAGGCATACAGCTAATTCATAACAAGGGATTTTTTTCTATTCTAAATTCTGTTTTGTTCGGAATACAATGAATGTTGAGGCATCAGAGAGACTTGCCAAATTTCTAGGTCTTTCCAACACTCCTGGACTTGAAGAAACAATTCTGAAGCCCGCAAATTCCATCATAAGCTTGGAAATTACTGTCCATATTGTAAGGAACAAAGTCTAGGGCACATAAGTTTACTGCTTTATTTTTCTTTTGGCAGAATTAAGATGCTCTGGTTTCAAGGAAATAGCATGCAACTTGCCAGATCCTCCTTTGGACTCTTCTTGAGAAATTGCTCTGCCTCTAAGACAACTCTGCCTGTGTTGACCTTATTCACAAAGGTACAAAGTGAAAAAGTAAAATTGTTGGGTGAAGAAAGTTGTACATTTAAGAAAAAGGGACAAAGTTGAAAGGAAAGGCAATGGAATAAACTTTCTTCAGACCTGCTCTTCAATTTTTCTATCAGCACAACAGCAGCAACTCAGTTTTCTCCCCAGATACCTTATTATCTCCCAATTAGCAAAGAGTAAATTGATGTATTTAATGGTCGTCTGGCCCCTACATTGAAAAAAATGAAGTATAGGTTATAATATGGTGTTTAAAAAATGTATCATTTAGAAATACAATCAATTATTTTTATTTGTGGTAATTATGTTCTATAAAGTCACCTTGAACGCTGAATTAATGAATATTGCTCCTAGGGGAAATACACAGTTAGGTTCCTATGAGTCTCTGGTCATAATATTTTAATCAGCCTACCAAATACAGAACCTTATTTTATGTGTGATTCTATTTAAAGATACTTTATTTTTATATTTGCACCATGGAATACTATGCAGCCATAAAATAGATGAAATAATATCTTTGCAGCAACATGGATGCAGTTAGAGGCCATTATCCTGAGCAAATTAACACAGGAACAGAAAATCAAATACTGCATGTTCTCACTTATAAGTGGGAGCTAAACACTGAGTACACATGCACACAAAGAGGGGAATGATAGACACCAGGGCCTAATTGAGGGTGGAGGGTGAGAATCGAAAAACTACCTATCAGGTGTATGCTTACTACCTGGGTGATGAAATCATTTGTACACCAAACCCCAGTGGCATGCAATTTACCCATGTGACAAAGCTGCACATGTACCCCCGAACCTAAAATAAAAGTTGAAAAAAAATTTTTTTAAATAAAGATACCTTATTTAGTATATATTGTTGATTCATTAACACTAAACTCACAGCCAATAGCACTTGTGTATAACTCATGCCTAAATGAAGCTTATCGAACACATGTATTTTCTCCATAAGGCACATCACAGTCTTCTTGTGCTTAGGAACACTAGCCAGCACTTCAGCACTGTGTCTGGGGGCTTATTTAAACAGTGAAATCACCAATAAAAAGCACAAAAATGCAAAAATCCTGGCACTATGCAGACCATGAAAAGGACACTAGCTTACATTTACAGTATGAGAGCTAAAACAAGAAGGCAGAGCATCACCTTGTTTGACCTCAGCTTAGAATGAGTGCTTTGGGTAACTGAAATCTCTCACCACTCTCTATGCATGTGCATGTCTGTGAATACCTGCAGAAGCGCTTCAAGTATTGATTTGGGGGTTGCAAAGAAGTTTTAGCAATTAGGCAAATTCATAAATATGGAATCCATAAATAATGAGGACTGATTATAGTTGTTTTCTTATCCCTAACACTAGTTTTAAGCCATAAAGCTAGTTTAAAATATTTAACAGCTTTATCTCCCTGAAATTATAATACAGATATTACTGATTTCTTTTTTTGCTAATTAACATCACTTTGTGTGATTTAACAAAAAAGAAATAAAGTGCAGGTTAATAGAAGTAACTTTGGTGAATAATACTGCAATTCAAACAAAAAAGATCTCTTTTCAATAGGTTTTTGAGATTTCAGGCATTTTAGCAATTTGGATATATATGACAGTTATTTAATAACAAAGTTTAATGAGTTTTAAAAATGAATTTATTGATGAAAATATTTAATCTAAACTACTTTTTATATCTGTAAGTATATATTGCACTGTTGGAAATTATGGAACCAAAAATATTTCATCATCTGAGAGTCTATGATGGGAAACCCATGTGCAAACCACAGAAGTTAAATAATCCCTTAAGGCTGGTGTTGCTCACTCAGCCTAACAGTTCTGCACTGTTCTTCGGTTTGGGCAGCAGTTTATATAGCCAGAAACATTTGTTAAAAACAAAACGAAAAAACCACACCAATTTTCCATTCAGCTTAATATTTATACTTAATGCTTATTCTGTACCATTAGGCACACAAGAAGATGGTACTCCCACCTTTGGCAGCTTATAATCCAGTGAAGTAAATGCTTAAAAGTACAGTATCAGATTGCTATCAGTTATGAAAAATAGAAAGTACTTCCCAGAGTGAGTTAAACAAAAAGATTTTTGAGTTGCTCTGGTTTCAGGAACAGCTTGATTTAGGAACTAAACATGTTAACAATCTCTTCAGCTTTGCATCCTCAGGGTTAAATCCCCCTCTAGTTCTTCTCATGTGATATGGTTTGGCTCTGTGTCCCCACCCAAATCTCATCTTATAGCTCCCATAATTCCCACATGTTGTGGGAGACACCTGGTGGGAGATGATTGAATTATGGGGGTGAGTCTTTCCTGTGCTGTTCTTGTGATAGTGAATGGGTCTCACAAGATCTGATGGTTTTGAAAACAGGAGTTTCTCAGCACAAGGTCTCTCTTTGCCTGCTGCCATCCATGTAAGATGTGACTTGCTCCTCCTTGCCTTCCACCATCATTATGAGGCCTCCCCAGCCATGTGGAACTGTAAGTCCAATAAACCTCTTTCTTTCATAAATTGCCCAGTCTTGGTATATATTTATCAGCAGCATGAAAACGGACTAATTCATCACGGATGACTGCAGCCATCCCAAGCCTCAGATCTCACATCTCAGTCATCTACAGAAACTCCAGCAAAAGCCTTATAGCTACCCACTGGCTCTGATTGGCCCATTCTTGAGGGATAGGATGCACTGATTGCCTGAGCCTAAGTCAGGTTTCTCACCTTTGTTGTTCTGGGATGGAGTCAGCCACATGCTGAGAGTAGTTCCTGTGAAGCAATATTATAACACGCTTGCTACAAGAAAGGGAAGTGGGTGGTGGACAGCCAACCCAACAAATGCCCACTATGGTTAGGGACAGAGTAAATAACAAGTGCCATGGAAAATCCTAGAGAAGGATATTTGAATGGTCCATTCCACTGGTATCTTTTTTTGGTTCTTTATCGTTTTAAAATTTGATGAGCCTTTCCTCATAAAAATATATACACATATTTTCAGGTATAATTTGCATAGACTTCTGTGGACCCCAGGTCTAAAAAACAAAACAAAACAAAAAACCCAATCTAGATTCTTCTAAAGTTCTTAATATAAAAGCAAAATTTTAGCACAATTGGTACTTCTGTAATTTAGCATGTTCTTGGTTTTTTTTGCTTTTAAGATCCTGTGTTGACTTTTTGAAACTTTCTCTGAAAATTTTAGGATGATTATCTTAAAACATTACAAACTATCCATAATCTATGTATTGCTAATGCTAATAATAACATGATAAGCCAATTCTCTGTTCTAGGAAATTAGGGCCACAAAGACCCTTTAATGGTGTGATTCTTATTTCAAAACAAGCTGTGAGTTAAGCTGGAGGAAAGCCCTCTCTTTTACATAATAGCTTATCTCTTCCTGTCATGTTAAAAAGAAGGTTTTATATAAGCATAAGTAATTTGGGGTCTGTTTTGAGCTCATCCAAGAGAACCTATAGCAGGTCCCTGTTCAGTCAGACCTTTAAAATCTGCCGATGTAGCCTTGTAATATAGTTTGAAGTCAGGTAGTGTGATGTCTCCAGCTTTGTTCTTTTTGCTTAGGATTGTCTTGGCAATGCAGGCTCTTTTTTGGTTCCATATGAACTTTAACGTAGTTTTTTCCAATTCTGTGAAGAAAGTCATTGGTAGCTTGATGGGGATGGCACTGAATCTATAAATTACCTTGGGCAGTATGGCCATTTTCATGATATTGATTCTTCCTCCAAGCCTACAGTAACCAAAACAGCATGGTACTGGTACCAAAACAGAGATATAGACAAATGGAACAGAACAGAGCCCTCAGAAATAATACTACACATCTACAACCATCTGATCTTTGACAAACCTGACAAAAACAAGCAATGGGGAAAGGATTTCCTATTTAATAAATGGTGCTGGGAAAACTGGCTAGCCATATGTAGAAAGCTGAAACTGGATCCCTTCCTTACACCTTATACAAAAATTAATTCAAGATGCATTAAAGACTTAAATGTTAGACTTGAAACCATAAAAACCCTAGAAGAAAACCTAAGCAATACCATTCAGGACATAGGCATGGGCAAGGACTTCATGACTAAAACACCAAAAGCAATGGCAACAAAAGCCAAAATAGGCAAACTGGATCTAATTAAACTAAAGAGCTTCTGCACAGCAAAAGAAACTACCATCAGAGTGAACAGACAACCTACTGAATTGGAGAAAATTTTTACAATCTACCCATCTGACAAAGGGCTAATATCCAGAATCTACAAAGAACTTAAACAAATTTACAAGAAAAAATCAAACAATCCCATCAAAAAGTGGGCAAAGGATATGAACAGACACTTTTCAAAAGACATTTATGCAGCCAACAGACACATGAAAAAATGCTCATCATCACTGGCCATCAGAGAAATGCAAATCAAAACCACAATGAGATACCATCTCACACCAGTTAGAATGGCGATCATTAAAAAGGCAGGAAACAACAGGTGCTGGAGAGGATGTGAAGAAACAGGAACGCTTTTATGCTGTTGGTGGGACTGCAAACTAGTTCAACCATTGTGGAAAACAGTGTGGCGATTCCTCAAGGATCTAGAACTAGAAATACCATTTGACCCAGTGATCCTATTACTGTGTATATATAAAAATATGTACACATATTTTCAGGTATAATTTGCATAGACTTCTGTGGACCCCAGATCTAAAAAACAAAACAAAACAAAAAACCCAATCTAGATTCTTCTAAAATTCTTAATATAAAAGCAAAATTTTAGCACATTTGGTACTTCTGTAATTTAGCATGTTCTTGGGTTTTTTTGCTTTTAAGATCCTGTGTTGACTTTTTGAAACCTTCTCTGAAAATTTTAGGATGATTATCTTAAAACATTACAAACTACCCATAATCTGTGTATTGCTAATGCTAATAATAACATGATAAGCCAATTATAAATCAAAGGATTATAAATCATGCTACTCTAAAGACACATGCACAGGTATGTTTATTGCGACACTGTTCACAATAGCAAAGACTTGGAACCAACCCCAATGTCCATCAATGATAGACTGGATTAAGAAAATATGGCACATATACACTATGGAATACTATGCAGCCATAAAAAAGGATGAGTTCATGTCCTTTGTAGGGACATGGATGAAGCTGGAAACCAAGATTTGGAGCAAACTGTCGCATGGACAGAAAACCAAACACAGCATGTTCTCACTCATAGGTGGGAATTGAACAATGAGAACACTTGGACACAGGGTGTGGAACATCACACACCGGGGCCTGTCGTGGGGTGCGGGGAGCAGGGAGGGATAGCATTAGGAGAAATACCTAATGTAAATGACTAGTTGATGGGTGCAGCAAACCAACATGGCACATGTATACATATGTAACAAAACGGCACGTTGTGCACATGTACCCTAGAACTTAAAGTATAATAAAAAAGTATAATATATATAACATATTAAGTATAATAAAAAAATATAGGAGAAAGTGGGAAAAAAATAAAATAAAATAAATAAAATCCATAGTATTCTCAACAGACTTCTCCGCTAGATGGTTTATGAGTGCAAACAATGGACACTAAAAGTTGTTTGCTCTTCAGGTGGAGAATTTGTCCAGGAAACCTCTTGTTGACACTTGTAATGAGAAAACAGGCGGTGCAATAATCATCTGAAGTGAATAGAGATTTGTTTTACTTTTTAAAGATGAGGCAATTACTATCTAACTCCATCCTAATGGGTTTCTTCCTGTGGACTGATTAGGAAAAACAGGCTGGCAAGCCTCAGTGCTTTTCAGTCAGAGCAGACTTTAAGCCATCCTCGTGGTGTCAGCCAGGCCAACTGTATGAGGCCACAAGGGTGCACCTGACCTAGGAAGGACAAAGCCCTTAGATCAGTGAAAAAGAGAAACGTCTATGTGTATGTATTATATATACACATAGATAGATGGCTTGATTTATGGAGAAAAATCAGAACAAAACAACCAAAAAAATGCACAGAGCCTATGAAATATTAGTTATTTATAAGGTTCTATGGTAGTGTTTTACTTTGGAAAAACAGTGTAACTAACGTGGTAGAAAACTATTCTTTAAAATAAGTATAATCTGCCTCTTATGGGTTTTTTGTTTTGTTTTGTTTTTGTAAGGGCAAATGCCATTCTTTGGGTTTAATCGCTTGGTTTTTTTTTTTTCTTCCTGTAGGACCCATGCCCCCTTTGTGATGAAGCCAAGGAAGTACTCAAGCCTTATGAAAACAGGGTAATATAATACAGTGTGGCTTTTATGTATATGGATTGCATATTAGATATGGTATAAAGTATCTGCCTGGATCCTTCCTTTAGGAAAAGAGATTAAACGATTTTTCTTTTAAATTTTCTTTCTGTTCTTCAGAGAGAGAGTTTAGTGCTTATTACCATAAAACTCATTACACCTAAGTGTTTTCCTCTGAGCAGTACTGGTTTTCTTACTCTGGCTCTTACTGAGTCAAAGTTAACTAGCAGGTGCAGCATTCATGTTTTCTTTAAACTTTTGCCCCATTCCTTTTATCTTGTTTTGCAGTTTGCACCGATGTGTTTTCATGTAACACACCATCACACCTTTCCAGTTCCTGTAACCAAAACGTTTCTGTCCTGATTCTCAGTCAGCTTCCCAACTGGGACATGTTTTATTTCATTGGAACTGAGTACTGTCCTGATGCTGAATGTAACAAGGGTAACAGAAAAGCAGCAAGATCAGGAAGTAGAGAATATAATGAAACCAGTCAAGTTTTGGAAATCAGGGACATTAGATCACTGTGGACCTAAAACAAACAAACAACTATAAGGAAAATGGCATTAGAAATGGTCTGGGGATCAGTTTATCACTGCAGTTGTTACATCACCCCATGGTCTAAAATACAGAGCTTTAGTCTGTCTCTGTTTCAGTTCATTTTACAGGAGGTGAACATCACACTTCCAGAAAACTCTGTCTGGTATGAAAGGTATAAATTTGATATTCCTGTCTTTCACTTGAATGGCCAGTTTCTGATGATGCATCGAGTAAACACCTCAAAACTTGAAAAACAGCTCCTGAAACTTGAGCAGCAAAGTACTGGAGGCTGACTGATGCCCTCATGATTTTCCACCCTCTCTTCCCATAAAGCATCTTCCTAAGGAAATGACCATGGCCTGATACTCATTTTGTCACTTGTACAGAGCCCTAAGGATGTTCTGAATTCAGTGGTGCCAAATAAATGTTGACATTCCCCTTTTGGTTGATGGAAGTATCAGTGTGGGAACTGTTTGCTTAATGGCATTTTATAAAATAAGAAGAGCATATTAGCAGGGAGGGAGATGATGGAGGGAGGGAGAAGTCCATTTGTCTTATTTATCCTTTTTGTATTAATAGAGAAGCACTTCACAGTCACTGGGCAATGCCATTTATAGGAAGAAGGTTCTGCATTCCTGCTGCTGCCCCGGAGGGCTTAACTTTTTAATGAAAGAATAAATGCTCTTCCACTCAGTAGATAAAGTGAAATGTGAATTGTTAATAACTGTGCACGGTCAATAAAGCGATGTTTTAAGGAATACATCTGCATGAAGCCTATTCAGTGGGATTTAATAATACCTGTTTAAAATTAGAGTTCATTTTTGTTGAGTAGAAGAGAATTATTATCCTAGCCAAAGAGGCATCATTTGAGAAAAACAAAAGAAAAACTTAAACTCCTAAAATGTATATAAAAATCTCAACATTCTCTACACAGTCATTGAATTGATTTGTAGTATTTGAGGACTGCCTTTCATAGTTATTCAGTTACCATCAATTGAGTTAATTCAACTTATTTTAAGACAGTAGGTTTTTTTAAGTCAGATTTTAATATCTTGGAAAAAGTCACTCCTAAATATGTCATCTAAAGATAAAATACTCTTTGCCATTCTATGTAAAGTGTTAGAAATGTATTTGCATACCCTTATTTATATTTAGTCAGATTAAGCCAGTGTAGAAATGGATTCACTTGAAAACAAAACTTTGTCTTTCCTCTTAAAATCTTACCACTGCAATTCCATGTATAATGAAATTATTTTTTAAACTATTTGAATGAATTTGGATATTGTGAGTCACTAGATTTAAATTTGATCAGGATGATTCAGTCTTAGTGTAGAATACTAGAGCTAGCTGACCTTAGACATTGTCTAGTCCCACTCCCATTTTATATATGAGGAGAAATCTGAAATTCAGAGAATATCAGGGACGTAACCCAAGGTCACACAGCCAGTCAGTTGGCAGGCCAGGTCCTGCCCCACAGCCCCAGATTTCCAGTACTCTCTGGACTCATTGCAGGGGGCTCCTGTTATCTCACATACAGCATCCCCAACCATTTTGGATCCAACACAAATCTGGAAGCAACTTAAAAAGCCTTTTAAGCTGAGTACAGTGGTACATGCCTATAGTCCCAGCTACTTGAGAGGCTGAGGCAGAAGAGCCCAGAAGTTTGAGTCCAGCCTGAGCAACACAGTGAGACTGTGTCTCTTAAAAAAAAAAAAGAAAGAAAGAAAAAGAAAAGAACAAAATCTTAGCAATTGAATAGCAGTGTTTATCATTTACAAATTTCTGGAACATTTATTTGACATAAATATTGAACCCTGGGGTGGGCAGAATTCTAGGATAACCCCAGTGATCCCCACTCTTGGATAATTCCCTGTCCCTTTGAGTGTGGGTGGAAATATCACTGCTGTGATTATGTTACATTATATGGCAAAAGGGAAATTATCCTGGCTGGGCCTGACATAACTGGGTGAGCCCTTTAAAAGCAGAGAATTCTCTCTGGTTAGTTATAAAGAGGAAAGTAGAGAGACGTGCTCTAGCAAGCCTGGAAGAAAGCAAGCATCATGTGAATTGCCTAGTGGAACCACATGGCAAGAAACTGGGTAACCTCTGGGAACTGAGTAATTCTCAGCCAAAAACTAGCAGGAAGATGGGGACATCAGTCCTATAGCTTCAAGGAAATGAATTCTGCCAATAATCAGTAAGCTTAGAAGAGGATCCCCAACGACAGATGAGAACTGCAGCCTTGACCAACATCTTGATTTCAGCTCAGTGAGACTCTAATCCAAGAATCCAGCCACACCAAGCCTAGACTTCTGGTTTACAGAAACTGAAAGACAATAAATATGTCTTGTTTTAAACTGCTAAATGTATGATAATTTGTTACATAGCAGTAGAGAATGAATACAAGTCCTTACAGCATTGAAGCACCGTAGTAGGTGATGGGAGTACAGAAATGAATAAATCATAGTCCTTGTCTTTGAGATACTCACTATCCATTAAGGAGCAAGGAGAGACAAGTGAATAAAGCACAGCATAGTGCAATGAGGGCTGGAACTGACACATGTCAAATGGTACCAGGTGGGAAAAGTAGCAGGAATGATTCACAGAAAATTAGACTTAAGCTAGGTCTTGATGGCTGAATAGAAGCAATGGATGGGGATTGGGAGTAAGGAGGGTATTCTACAAGGGAACAGTATACGTAAAATATGAGGGTGTGGAAGGACACAGCATATTCAGGAAATGCTAGGTGGCTTTGTGTGGCTGGAGTAAAGGGGAGGAGAGTGAAGGAGATGAGACTGGCAAGGTAGATTGGGATCCATATTGTGAAGGCCTTAGCTAATGTGCTTTTGGCCCAGCATCAGTAGCCTCCCATGCTTCCTGCCTTTATCCATAGTCAGTCCTTCTGACTCCTGACTACTCAGGGGTGTCTGGCCTCCCTACCCCAGCCTGTTGCAGTCCTTCTTCCTGTCCTTAAGCATGCTGAGCTCAACAGTCCCTTCTAGTAGTCCTGAAGGACAATCCCACTCTCAATACAACCAGGGATGCCACAGACAAAGTCCTCCACTTGTGTGTCTGGGTGTCCTGTGTTCATTCCTGCCTTCTCAGGCAGGGTGAGAATTGTGTAGCCCCTAGGACCCAGGTTGCTGATCCTTCTCCTAGACCACCAGTTGGAAAGGTTCCAAGAGTTTCCTTCAGTGTCTGCTCAACTAAGATGGAGAAAATCCATTGGTTCCCTTCAAAAAGCATGGCTGGCCAGAAAGCCTAGAGACGTTTGTTCTGTTGGAGCACTTCTTACCTGAGTATAACCATGTGGTTATAGTGTGCAGGAAGTGCAGAGACTAAAGGTGAAACAGTATTTCAGCAACAAATTTCTGACACTAGAATTTCAAACAAGAATCCCATGATATAGGATGCTCAAACTAAAGTACTGGCTAAGGCACTAAGAAACAATAGATGCTACATTTCAAGGAAATACTAGATCACGTGGCGGATTATTATAGACCTGGGAGAGAGGATCTTTGGAGGAGTTTTTTAAAAATAAGATGTCCTCTCACTGATTTTCTACCAAAGTAGAAAGGTTGGGAGTCACTTCATATCAAGAGGGAGGGGCATAAGTTGGACTCACTGGAAAGCGAATGTATGTCCTTGGGTAAGAAGAACATAGCGGTCTAACTCTCCTGGGAAATCAGGCAAGAGATAGTTTAGCAAGCAGCTTTGGCTGTACAGTGAAGGCAGCTGATGCTGTTTCTCTGAGTTTGTCCCAGGGAAGTAAAGTAAGTTGTGTGTGTGTGTGTGTGTGTGTGTGTGTGTCCTCATGGACCAAATATGAACCAAATGTGAGAGGGGACTGGTATGAGGGCGCCTTCGTTGCAGGCAGGCCTCAGAAGGGGATACCCAGAGGGAAACACTGGGTTCCGAGGGGCTGAGGGGTCTGCTCGAATGGAGAGCCCATTTGCCCAAATCAGGGAACTGCAGGCAAGACATCGCCAGTAATCGGTACAGTCTCCCAATAACCTGCACAGCCTGTACCAAGTGTGGTCTGCTTTAACTGTTTATTGGGTCCAGAAAGTAGGCCAGTATACAACTCCACCACTGAAATAAGAACATTCTCACCCCTCTCCACTTTTTCTTTCTCCCATAGCAACCCTACAAGGATCAGAAACTGCCAGGAACAAGGAGAAGACGCTCCCCTTCCTCACCTTCCCACCCCCACATGGCTTCTCAGTCGGGGAAAAGATACAACTTAACTTTAAACCAAGTCTTAAGTTTTGATTATGACATGGGATTAGATGCACCAAAAACAATTTCAAGTGACTATGGGGCATTCTATTGCCTGAGAATGTTCAAGAGTCCTGACATGACCTGTTGTTTTTATCCTAAACAGCGAAAAATTCATCCACCAAATATATAGGGATAGAGGGAGACAGAAAGATGCTTTCTGAAAGTATCCCATATTTAGAGTATTGGTTACATATACCTAATGTTGGTTTTAACCTATAGCTCTTCAATAAACTTACTCATCAATTCTTATTTCAGAGAGGAATATGGTCATGTGACTAGGAATCCTGCAGATCTTCAGCAAACCCATGGGTCCCAACAGCTGGCAAAATGAAAGGTAGATACCTACAAACATGGCATCTAAAAGGTGGTTTGATTATCCCACTGTCAAGTATCAGTGTTATGTCACCTATTACTGTGATTTTCATGTGATGTTTGTAGCAGCAATTACTTTTCCTTTCTGAAATTATGTTTGCAAAGATCAATTTGTTTTTATATAAAGATTAACTTTGATTTAAGAAGCTCATCATTCACCTCCAAAGGAAAAGGTGATACAACCTTCCTTTTTTTCCCCCTTCAAGCTAATGCCTTATGAAGGAGTGGAATAGTTTGGGACTTCATATTGCTGCTCTAGAATAGTGCCTCTTTCTTCCACATGTCTCTTCATAACATTATGAGCTTACTGGAACACATAGCTCTTTGGCCAGTTTATTGCACGAAACAAGGGTATACTCAGACTGGGGTTTTTTAAATAATGCAGCAATCTCATGGACATCTGACAGTAGGAATCACAATACAGCCAGGCTTCAGAAGTACAATTAAAGAACCACCCAAAACTGAAACATCACCCTTCTCACAGTGCCTTGGCTTATTTTCTTCCTTGTTCTCTCCTGGCTCACAGCTCCCCTGCTTACACACACTATCTGCTTCCTCATAGCTGCAGCCTGCTCATGCCCATCATTACTGCTAACCTTTCTGTTCAGCAATACAGCACCCTGAGCCTCTCAGGCTTCTCTATTCTGAAATCCTAAAAGAGGAATTTTACTCAGCTTATATTTTACAACCAGGCACCCATGACCTAAGTTGGCTGACCAAATCTATAGAAGGAGCCACCTTTAGTACAGAAGCCTATCCCTGGGCCAACTGGCTATGGAAGCGGTATGCAAATCACAGTCACTGCCCACTGGCAGAGGCCAGAAGCAGGACAGGCAATGACCAGCAACTCTGGCACACCTCCAAAAAGCTTAAGAATGTGACATTCTACCATACTCAAGAGAAGTCAGGAGGGACATATTGGTAAGTTCACTTATATCCTACTCCATAGGAGTAATAAGGACATGAACCAAAGCAATGGGAGTCAGACAGAAAGAGATATCAGGAGATATTTAGGAGTGAGGTTGACAAAACTTCATGACTGACTGGATGGGTCGGTAGTGATGTGGAGAGGGGAGTAGAGAGAAAGCATGGATTCTGGGATAACTCCGTTTTCTTGCTTACACTACTGGGTGAATTCTGATACTTTTTATTCCCTGAGGCAGAGAATATAAGAGGAAGGAAAAGTTAGTTTTGGGCTGTGCTTGGTGGATGGGAAAGATAAGACATGGTGAATTCTCCATGCTTGTGGGATATCAAGGTAAAGATAAAAGTTAGAAGTGCAAAACAAAGGTCTGGGGTTAAGGTATACATTTGAGAGCCCACTGAGTATGGTTGGAAATGTGGCCACATGGCATATAAGGAGAAAAGCAAGCTATTCCCAAACCATGGAGAATACTAATCTTAACCCATGAGAATAGAGGAAGTTGCTAGTGAAGGAAAATGAGAGAGTGGTGGTGGAACTAGGAATGGGAGAAGCTCATCCAATTTACATTACATGATGCCTTTTGTGATTTGATAGTGGCAGGTATTATTCCAAGCACTGGGGATAAAACAACAAACAAGATAGCCAGGATTCCTACTCTCAGAGTCTTGCATTTTAAGGGAGAGACAGACAATAAAGATATCGTATCAGAGGAAAATAATCATGAAAGTCAGGGAGGAGCTTTTCCCAGAGTAACTGACAGTATCAAATAGCAAGAGAGTTAGGATGAGGACTGAACAGAAGACATCAGATTTGAAAATTAGAAAATCAGTGCTGCTATAGGAAGAATAGTCCCCAAAGATATCCAGGTCCTAATTCCTGGAACCTGTTACTTATATGCATAAAGGACTTTGCAGATTTAAGTTAAGGATCTTGAGATGGGAAAATTATATTGCATTATCTAAGCAGGTCCTAATGTAATCACAGGTGTCTCTATAAGAGGGAGTCAGAAGGAGATTTGACTAGGGAAAAGAGAGTAGGAGATTCGACAATGGAAGCAAAAGGTTGGAGTGATAGAAGAAAGCGGCCATGAGCCAAGGAATGTGAATGGCCTCCAGAAGCTAAGAAAAGAAAAAGAAAACAGATTATCCCCTATAGCCTCCCGAAGGAGCAAGCCCTGCTGACACGTTTACTTTAGTTCTGTGAAACTGATTTCTGACTTCTGGCCTATAGAACTATGAGAGAATAAATTTGTGTTGTTTTAAGCCAAGTTTGTGATAATTTGGTACAGCAGCAATAGAAAATGAATACAAATGTTTCCTTGACCTTATCAAGAACAACTTTTGTGGAGAGGGAAGAGGTAAACTAAAAGAAAATTGCGGTGGGATGATGACTGAAAGATACAGAAAAGACAGCAAAGTATCCATTTTTTAGGAAGTTTTTATATATGTCATTTGACCCACTAAGAAACGACATCCAGAAAGGAGCTAAAGACCGGAGGTAATTGATTAGCTCAGCACCCAGAAATGGCAGGCAGTGTTGGGGCAGTACTAGAATGAGGTAGCCGGCCGGGCACAGTGGCTCATGCCTGTAATTCCAGCTCTCAGGGAGGCAAGAGACGGGAGTATAGCTTGAGCCCAGGAATTCGAGACCTGCCTGGGCAATATAGCAAGACCCCGTTCTCCAGAAAAAGGAAAAAAAAAAAAAAAAAAAAGCATAGAATGAGGTAGCCATAACATTCTACCTGTCTTTTGGCTGAACTGTGGGGAGGAGAGTTCAGAGGCCTCAAAAGTGACCCTGACACTGGAGAGTAAACCATAGTAACCCATTATAGTCCACAGATATGCGCACCAGACCCATGACTCTTGTTCACCATAGAGACAGGATACTTTGATGCTGTGACCCAAAATCCTGCACCTGGAACAGACCTGGTACCTCTCTATTGACACAGAAATTCGTGTTGAGCATGGAGACATAATCAAGAGAGAATGGCCTCATTCGATCGGTCTTCAGCTTAGGCACTGACATTTTGCATTTTACCTCCTCTCTCAGGTTCAAAGATGACTACCAAAGCTAAACCTCTGAATTCTAAAGTCTACAAGGACATAAAGCTTCAGGGAAAGGGGAAATATTAATATTAATATTAATGTCATACAAAAGAGGAGAAGCAGCACATAGGAGTGCCAGCTAATAGACTAGTAGTAATAAGAAGAATCCAACCATAGGCCTATATTGAGAGTCATGGGCATCCCTTCTTTATGCTAAAATGGTATATTTGAACTGAATTCCTGATGGAAAACTTTCTATCCTTAGAAATACTGTAGGCCAAATATTAATTGGAACTTTTGTTAATGATTTGAGAACACCAAAAAGTTTAGATGATACAAGTTAAAGGCAAATTGAGCCCATGGCCTCATTGTGCTACTTAGAATACACTGTGACCCAGCTCTCCTCAGAAACCCTGATGGCTTTGTTGCAGCATTGCATTGCACAGAAGACCTCAGTGGTGATCCTGAGTCCTCACAACAAGGTCAACCCGTGGCCTGGCCACTAAGGCAACAGAGAGGGAAATAAATTTTAGAAAACGCTTCCCTTAAAAATGAGTTAAAATGTACATTTGCATCATGAGACTAGGTTAACTGTCACCTGAGAAAGTCCTGTATTCAGAAAGACTTAATCCTGGGCCAGGTAAATGAGGCATTTGCTGTATGTTCTTTGTTATGAATTTAATGCTACAAAGAGAAAATGGGCATTGATGCATAATCTGGGTAAAAAAGAGATGTCAGAAGTTGGGAAAGAACTGCCAGAAGAGCTATGTTTTAGGATTTCACTCCACCTTACCCTGTGTTTTCTTGTAAAGATATTCTCAAAATTAGGCCAATTTCACTCTTTTAAGGTCAGAGGAGATTAAGATATTTAGAAATCAGATTGTGGGATTGATTCCCATTGTGATTGCTGACTTCTAGTATCAGCCTTTTGTTCTGCATGGATTCTCTCATCTTGCAAACTAGCAAGACTCCTGAGTTTGGCAATGATCCTGCTCTGTGAAGCATTCTCAAGTTAGGGTTCTTATCAATGTCAGATTTCACTAAACCAGTAATAAAGGAAAGGTTGAGAGAGCAAAGGATGTCACTGAGTTGACACCTAACAGCACAAAACAACCTGTCAGCTGGCAGGACAAGCCAGCACGTTCAGGGTGGTCACAGCCTTTGAGTTGGAAAGATAGTCTTTTAAACATCCTTACCTCACCAAATAACTTTAATAGATAAAATTTAGTTACTCCCTCCCACTTTTGTTCTATTCATTTAAAGCAGTGTTTTTTAAAAATTTATGTGTATGTGACTACATGAAAAATACATTACTGTGTTTCTTGATGTTTTATGACCTGTACACAAAGTGAGACCAGCAGATGCCTTCAAGAGAAATAAAGGACACTGCTGTCATTCTAACTAAATTGTCCAGAGGAGGAAAGAAGAGTACAAAAATGATTATGAATACTTAAGAGGCATGACTTTGTCATTGGTGTGGAGCCTATAATTATGTGCAATTCCCTACTTAAGACTTTTTAGTTATGCTGAACATTGAAAAAAACTAAACAGCGGAGAGGAGAAAAGAAAAAGGGGGAAATTTAAACATTTAACGGAACACATTCATTAAATGGAGACATCGCTTCACCATAAGGGGGCAGTTAAGGGTTTGGTAGTCCTACTCACTTGCTATTGTCAAATCATTTGTTTTATCATGGATTTGAGATCCTTATAAGTCTTCTTTATTATTTTGAATTCAAGAATGATTCCTTCTGCTCACAAAACATGATCACTTTTCATAGATTTTTTTTAATATTCTGACTGGTTTTGCATATCTGGAAAAGATAAATCTTCAAAATTTGGAAATAAATATTTTTCCTCCCTGCCAAATCCATAATATGATCCCTTTCTGTCACTGACAGCACCATCAGATAAGTGGACGTGCCTTGCTTGGTTAGAAGGATGCTGCGATTTTCAGCAGGAACAAGAATGTAGTTATAGACCCAGCCTAAGACATGTTTAGGGCACGTTGTTACAGATTCTTTTTGGTTCTGTTCTAGAGATGTCTTCTTAAGTCCCAATTTGACATTAGAAATTCTCATTCAGGGCCAACGTCCCCAGCAAACCAGGTATCCCACAGGCAGGATTCACCTTCAGGACTTGGGAGGAGGCCCTCAAGACGTGGGCTGCAGCAGGAGACACAAAGACAAGAGACTAAAAAAATACAGGGGCTTGGCCTCTTCAGATTCTTGGGATCTTCCTCTCCTCCTCAAACTGGAGCCTGAGTTTACCCCAGAACTGATGCTGAGAACAAATTGGGGAGGGAGAGGCAAATCTGAAGATGTGCAAACCACAAAAAACTGGAGGCATGAGAAACTGAAATCTAGGATTCTGTAATAGCACCAATATTTGTTGTTGTTCCCTTCCATCATTTATAAGTAAAATGTGAAATAAGACAAAGGGAATCAGTTACACTACCTAAAGCTGTATTTTCTAGTTTTCCCCAGCTTTTATTTTTAAAAATACATATTTTATTTTATTTTATTCTTTCAGCAATCCCATGATATAAATAGGGCAGGTATTACTATCCTTATTTTTGAGATGAGAACAGTGAGGCCCAGAAAGAGGAAATGACTTTATAAGGTTATGCAGTGAGTCAGACAGCCCAAGGAATAATAAATACCCAGTTCTGCTCTTATTTAATCCAGAACATTTCCCTTCCTGGCTTTAAGCATCCCTTTCCTCCTTCTCCCTTTGGTGGTTCTCCTTTGAACATGATCTCTCACCAACTGTGGATGAGTCCATGTTCAGAGTTGCAGAGAACTGTTGTTTATAGATCCCCCAAGGGGCTATTTTCGTTGCTTACCTGCGAAGCCCCTGTGATGGAAGTCCCTTAGAGGCAGCTGCTGGGATTCTTCTCACCTGAGACTGCTGTAATTAGCTCTGCTAACAACTGTGATCTGCGATTGAACATTGTTCACTGACAGGCACAGATAAGAGCTGCATCTCGGTGAGTGGTGTTCTAAATGGTGTTCTCCACTTGATAAACTCCTGTAAGGCACTTGTCAGGGTCACTGTTCTCAAACTCAGCTAGCAGCAGGCAGTTTCACTGTAACACCTTCCAAAACACACAAAAGAGGTTTTAACAGATCCCCAGGGAGTGCACCGCCATGCACTGGGAGAGACTGTTTCTATTTTGACCTTGCCCAGGATTTGCCTGCCCCTCCTTCTAATGGAAAACATAGGTGTGGCCTTGCATGAGAAAAGGCAGTCTTTGTCTTCCTGATCCTTGAGACGCCAAGGTTTCAGATCTCCCCATAAGAACACTTGTAAGTGAAAGTATAATGGGTGATACGTTCAGACGATGCTTTTCAAAGCCTACACTCTTAATAGAAGCAAAACAAAATACTGCTTATGAACACCTGCTGGTGAGGACCCAGCCAAGAGGCAGTGTGGGCGTTGGATGGGAGGTGTTGCCCTGGCAGTAAATCCAAGTTGCTCACACCAAAGGAAGTGTTTCTAGGGAAGCTATCTGAGCAAGAGGTAAATACTTAGTCATTCGGAATAGTCCATAAATGACGACTGCTTCATCTTCAACAAGGGGAGGTCTGATTGGAAAGTGCTCACAGAATGATTGGATTGCATTTCTGTCTTCAATCCACCTTTGATTCACAATATACATTCCTTTGTTAAAAAATTTAAGAATGTCTGTAATCAAACCCTTGTTAACAGATGTAAAGAGCTACAATTTGCTTGCTGGACATTATTTCAACAAAAGTTTTTTCGTTCAAAATAATTTGTCAAAAAAGGACCCATGCCCTTACGTGGTTTCAGATAGTGTGCTGTCCAATTTCTATGCTTTTCCACCTACTCCCCCAGGGCCATCAGGGAGTACGTGAGTTTAATGATTCTACTTCTTAACCATTTCTTAAATCTGTCTCCTTGGTCGGGCGCAGTGGCTCACACCTGTAATCCTAACACTTTGGGAGGCGGGAGGATTGCTTTGAGGTGGGAGGATTGAGGTGGGAGGATTGCTTGAGCCCAGGAGTTCAAGACCACCCTGGGCAACATAGTGCCCTGACTCTATTAAAAAAAAAAAAAATCTGTCTCCTTGTTTCAGTCCTCACGGCTGTTGCAGTAGTCGAAGGCTTCTTCATCTCTCACCTACACATTGCAATGCCTTTGCCTCCTAAATGGCCTCCCTTACTCACTGCTCTCCTATGCCATCTTCTATCTACCTCATCACCACTTCTAATTATCCTTCCAAATCACAGGTCTGATCATCCACTCACAGACCTATCGTGGCTTTCCATTGCCTACAAAAATGAAAACCAAACCACAGAACTTAGCATGACAGTAAAAGCCCTGCATCTAGCCTCCATCTACTGTATCCTTCATGCATCTTAAACTCTTGTCTATTCCAGATAACTTGCCCTTGCATGAAAGCACCCTCACTTTGAGTGTCTCTTTGAGCATACCTTCCCTCCTTTCATCCACACCATCTTACAAAAATCATCCTTTTTGAGTCAGCTCAAATATCATTTCCTCCAGGAAATTTCCCACAACTTTCTTCCAATCCAAATTAATTAATCTCTCTTTCCTCCAAGTTCATACAGCTCTATCTATCTATCTATCATCCATTGTCTTTATTAGAGATACAATTTGCATATCATACAATTCACCCATTTAAAGCATACAATTGAATGGTTTTTAGTATAGTCAACAAAGTTGTGCAGCTGTCACCACAATCAATTTTAGGACATTTCATCACTCCAAAAAGAAACCCTGTACCCACTAGCAGTCACCCATTTCCTCCATCCTTCCCCATCCCCAGCCCTAGGCAACCATCTATTTTCTGTCTCTACAGATTTGCCTATTCAAGACATTTCATATAAATGGAATCATACAATATGTGGTCCTTTGTGACTGCTGTCTCTCACTTAACATAGCGTTTTTAAGATCCATCCATGTTGTAGCATGTATCAGTACTACATTCCACTTCATTGTTTAATAATAATAACAATAACAATAATAATAATAGTTCATTGTATGGGAATACCACGTTTGTGACTGGCTTCTCTCACTTAGCATAGTGTTTTTAAGATCCATCCATATTGTAGCATTATCAGTATACATTCCACTTCATTGTTTGAATAATAATAATACTTCATTGTGTGGGTATACCACATTTATCCATTTATCAGTTGATGGATATTTGAGCTGTTTCCACTTTTTAGCAATTATGAATAATGCCTCATCTAACACTTTGATTATACTTTTTATTATCATATGTGTGGCTTCAGGGTTTTGTTTGTTTCGTTGGTTTTGCCTGTGTCTGTTTTTATCACTTGATTATAAACTTCTGGAAAAAGATCATTATTTTCACTCTGAAATTTCCATACAGCAAGTATTCAATAAGTGTTTGGCAGATGGATGAATGGGCAGATATTATAGGTTCTTACCATGTTGATTATGAAGAAGTACAAAGTATTCAGAATAAAAACATTAAGCACAGTAATAAACCAAGGGTGTGCCAGTAAATTTACCCAGTAAATTATAACTTTCAAAAACTGACGGTTCTTAAATAAACTTTAATCTCTGCACTATTTCCGGGAATTTCACACGTGGTTATTACAGTTGATTATTTCAGGGAGGCAGTTCCTCTGCTAATAATAGTTGTGAACTGGCTGGACAGAGGCCTGGAAGACACCAGACTTTCTCTTCTGAATTAACTCCACAGTGTTTTGTTGTTGCTCTTGGCCTGACCGATGTTACTCTTCTAGCCTAGAGTAGTGGTTCTCAGCTCTGACTGAGCATCCAAATCCCCCGTGGAGATTTTTCAAGGCATAATTATCTAAATCCCACTGCCCAGATTATGATTCTGTCGGCTGAGTAGGGGTCTATGTGCTCACATGTTCTAAAAACTCTAGAGACATTTCTGATGCATAGCCAGGTTCAAGAATAACTATTTCAAAAGTCACCCACAGGTTAAAAAAAAAAAAAAAAAAGAGAGAGAATTAATATTATATACCATGTATGAGCACTTTACTCCTGAAGAGTATTTTACTCACTCTGGGATCATACCCATTAATACTACCTAACATTTATAAGGTACTTTTTATTTGGAAAGAGCTTTGTAGTCATATTTTATTAGCTAGGCTTGCATGCTGGGTGACCTTGTACAAATCACATAATCCCTTTGTATCTTAAATTTCCTCATATTGTAAACTGTAATACTGACCTACCCTCAAGGGGTATTGTGGGGACTAATGGAGGACTATGAAGCACTCAGCAAATATAAAAATGTTACATGCATGCTTATTAGACAGGTATGAAGTCCTAGTCACAGCCTTTAAAAATGAAACAAATACCAAAATAAAACGTTTCAACAGTCCTTCCTGCAACCTTTATTATCATCTGTAAGATCCTGTCCTAACACAAAAGTACTGTACAGCAATTCCCCCTTACCACCAAGACTAATAAACAACACAGTCTGCAGTCACAAAGGAAGACAGGGCCAGTGATGGCAGCAGATAAGTACAGCAAACAGCCCTGAAATATAGTTTGCTAACTGTCTCTTATTTATCATTTATAATGCAATTAGAGATTATACCTATAATTACACTCTTCTGAAAAATATTCTTAGAAAACATTTGTGCACATTCACAGTCTTTAAACTGATGCTAACTACCCCCTGTTGATAGTAAGCCTGAAGTTGTTTTCCAGTTTAGTGATGAGTTTTGCTGGTCTTGCAGAGCTACATTTAACCCCTTCTCATGTTCCGCATGTGACTGAAAGAATATGTGATCAAAATGGGACCTGGAGACCTATTTCAAGTTGGGTGTGGGTGAGAATGAAAAGGCAGAGGAGAAATCTCTAACCTGAGAACGAGGGGCAGGTGTTGTAAGGATGTTGACCCACGACCAAGAGTTCATTTACACTATATTTTCAGCTTCTTGATAAAGGGAGGCAGAAAACAAATGTGGTTTTTCCTTGTTGTCATTTTGCTTCGAAAGAGTCACATAATTTAAAGGACCATGTTCATTTTCTGTATTCTTGAAATGAAGGAAAATGTCATGGTGTTTTTAAGACAGGGCAGAAATAAGGTACAATATCCTGGTATAGTGCTTGTTTTCCACATCTTTTAGGTGGGAGCTTTAAAATCTTAGGTGAAACTTAATCATCTTGGCATATTTTTCTTTCTTTCAAACTTCCTAAAAAACAAAAGAAAAAAACAAGCAAATAAACAAACATGGAGAAACATTCAACCTTTTATTCACAAATCTCCATGACTTCAGTCGTAAAGGACAGTCTGTTGTGTAGTAGATTTGGGATTTTAAAATGTTCCATTTTGGCCAGGCACGGTGGCTCACGCCTGCAATCCCAGCACTTTGGGAGGCTGAGGCAGGTGGATCACTTGAGGTCAGGAGTTTGAGACCAGCCTGGCCAACATGGTGAAACCCTGTCTCTACAAAAAATACAAAAAAACTAGCCATGCGTGGTGGTGGGCGCCTGTAATCCCAACTACTTGGGAGGCTGAGACAAGAGAATTTCTTGAACCAGGGAAGCAGAGGTTGCAGTGAGCCGAGATCGCACCACTGCACTCCAGCCTGGGCAACAAGAGCAAAACTCCATCTCAAATAAATAAATAAATATAAATAAAAATACAAAAATTAGGTGTGGTGGCATACGCCTGTAATCCTAGCTACTTGGGCGGCTGAGGCAGGAGAATTGCTTGAACCAGCGAGCCAAGATCATGCCACTGCACTCCAGCCTGGGCAACAGAGCGAGACCCTGTCTCAAAAGAAAAAAAAAAAAGATTTCACTCCTATGTAGTTTTTTTTTCTGGAACAACACTGAGCTAAGGTGAGGGGCATGTTATTGATGGGCATCCTGAGTACACTCTCCAGAATCTACACGTTCTTTCCATTTGTCGCCATGTAGAAGTCAGGGATCCTACTTTCAAATCTCACATATGTCAGTTATTAGCTACATGATCGTAGGCAAGTCTCAACCTCTAAGTGCATCAATTTTTTAATCCATTAAAGGAGGAATAATATGTATCTCATTAGAGTGACGCGAAGGTTAGAAAAGCTGATGTGTGGAAAAATACCTGTAGACTAAGCACATATTAGCACTAGGTACAGCACATGTTAGAATAATGAGTGAATAGGAGAAGTCAGAGATAAGTCCAACCCCCATTGCCCTTGGGCTGAAATCCATGTATTCATGGATTCATCCATGTATTTTGGCTGGGCATTCAGCATCCTGGGAAACCCACTCCTTTCTACTCTCCTGCCCTTTCCCCACAACGGCCCTGCTGTAGTCAGATATTCTCCAAAACATCTTAAATTTGCCCACCTTCATGTCTGTCATTCCCACTAGCCACACTTCCATTTGCCAAAATTCTACCCATCCCTCATGGGCCCTGAATCCAACTCTCTCCAGGAATCCTAGGGAACTCTCACCCTCTCCTCCTCTGAACCCTGGTCCTTGCTGTCTGAGCACTCTAGGAGGCATAATTCATGAACCGCTTATTGTCTCAGAGACTGCAGGCGCTTGCAAGGTAGAGGCCACATAGACAATATCCATCTCTGTGCACCACCACCACACAGACTTTGGTGCCTTGCCAAGAATAGATGCATGATTGAATGAATGAACAATTTCTCACCCTGCCCCTGGCTTTGCTCTTGGACAAACCACTTTGCCTGTTTCAGTCTCAGTTGCCTCAGCTGTGAACAGAGGATAAATGCACAGATGTACTTCCCAGGTGTGCTGTGAAGAATAAACCAATGACTGAAAAGCAATTTGAAAATGTAAAATCAAATGCTATATATAAATGTTACATAATCAAAATCATTTCCCTCTGTATTATGTTTTATTTGGCTTTATATCTTCAAATCCTTCAAGGGTTTCAGAATTTCACAGGTGTAGTACCATCCGTATTAGCACCTAGATTCTCTTGGGTAATAAACAATTTTGTATATTATAGCTCATGGCTACTTTTCCCTGGCATTCTTACATGTGAATCTGTCATAATTTGGGGTATTCATAATCAGTAATGATACAATTCATTTCTAAGGGATAATCCAGCTTTTTCACTCATTGGCTGGCCAGTTATTGTTCCCATACTGCTGTGTCAAGGGAACTAACTCCCATTAAGTCTAAAATCTAAGTGCCTATCATTAGTTATTGCTGTCATCTCTGTGAAATTGGTCATAAGTACCACTGCAGTTTCCCAGATAGGAAACTAAGATATGGAAGGTTGATGACGTGCCCAAGGTATCAGAATGAATACATTGCAAAGCTAGTATTAGAATCTGCAGCTTCTGGGCCAGGCACAGTGGCTCACACCTGTAATCCCAGCATTTTGGGAGGCCAAGGTAGGTGGATCACTTGAGGTCAGGAGCTCAAGACCAGCCTGGCCAACATGGCGAAACCCTGTCTCTACTGAAAATACAAAAATTAGCTGGGCCTGGCGGCACGTGCCTGTTGTCCCAGCTACTTAGGAGGCTGAGACAGGAGAATCGCTTGAACCAGGGAGACAGAGGTTGTAGTGAGCTAAGATCGCACCACTGCACTCCAGCCTTAGTGACAGAGCAAGACTCTGTCTCAAAAAAAAAAAAAAAAAAAAAAAAGAATCTCCAGCTTTGATTGCATTGATTGCATTTCTTTGCTAAGATCTTTAGCTCAACCTCTTTAAATTGTGAACAACTTTCTCAGTAAATATATGTTGAGAGAGGTGGTAGGAGCCAGGGAGAGGAAAAAAATACTATCCATGTAAGTAAAATTTTCCTCAACTCTAGGTCTGCTTCTACAATTCTTCCTGTTCTGGTAACTCATTCCTATTACACCTTCAAAAACTTTAGGTAACCAAAATTTTAGAAGCTGTATTCCTCCTTAAAGAATAAAGATGGTTTCCTCTCATTTCCACTTAAATACTGAAAGGACAATAATCTAATGACATTAAAATAAATGGGCTGGGCGTGATGGCTCACACCTATAATCCCAGCACTTTGGGAGGTTGAGGTGGGCAGATGACTTGAGGCCAGGAGTTGGAAACCAGCCTGACCAACATGGCAAAACCCCGTCTCTACTATAAATACAAAAATGAGCCAGGCGTGGTGGCCCACGCCTGTACTCCCAGGTACTCGGGTGGCTGAGGCAAAGGAATCACCTGAACTTGGGAGGTGGAGGTTGTAGTGAGCCAAGATTGCACCACTGCACTCCAGCCTGGGTGACAGAGTGTGAGTCTGAGAATGAAAGAGAGAAAGAGGGAAAGAGAGAGAGAGAGACAGGAAGGGAGGGAGGAAAGAAAGGGAAGGAAGGAGGAAATTGCACATGTAAATGGAAAGAAAAATGTAAATTGCACATGTAAATAGGAATTGTTCATACCACACTATTTTCCCATCTCAACATCATTTTCATCTCCTTTTTAGCAGGCAGTACTACTGTAAATGCAATGCATTTGCAGTGCTTCATAACCATTGTCATGATGTCCCCTTTATGCAGCTACACATAGTGGGCCAATTCTGCCACTACTGTTTTATGGCCAAAGAAGCAAGAGATAACAAAGGATGAGTGACTGCCAGGAGCACCCACCACAGCAGCTGTTAAGATTAGAACCCATGGCTCCTACCAATCACATCCTATTGAAATTTAGGGGATTCTAAAATACTGTTTTAGTGTCATAAAGGAGTGACAGTGCCTGAAGACAATCTTACCATCCACAAAAGAACAAGCTTTGCTTCCATGGTCCCACCTGAATCTTCTCATTCCCAAGCCATTCCGTAAATTTCTTCATCTCTTTGAGTAAAAGAAATTTCCTTTCACAAAATAGATTGGGACTAAATAAGTGACTTCTGCGTTCAGATTTTCATGGTTCTCTGTTTGTTCCATACAGATAGTGTAAGCATGGGTTATTGGAGTAGTAAGAGATCTCATTTTCCCTTGTAGAATATGGGGATGGCCCAAACTCAAGAGATTGTTAGGGGCTCTTGTTGAAAATCAATTACAACAAAAGATGGTATGGAAATACGAATATAGTCCGAATATGCTGTCTTTTCCATGTCTTCTGGTCTACAAGGGAAAATGAGACCTATTACTTGTCCAAGAACCCATGGATGATCTTGTCTGTCTGAAACAAACAGAAAACCTTGGAAATCAGGACATGAAAGTCACCTAATTTTAACTTGTTTCATGACAGGACATTTCCTTTATTTCCATTTTTCATCACGTAATGTAAATACTAAAGTAAGTACAGTCATGACCTAGTGTTTGGCTCCTATTCCCGAAATGATTTTAAAAATAATCAGAATCTATGAAAACCTTCACAGGGTACTAATATGATAAGCACTGTTGGCAAATGTTTTCTCTAGTTATATCCTGAAGTGTGGTAGGAAAAAAAATCCAAGGAAGTATATTTCTTCCATGATCATTTCCTGATAATTCTAGTCAAAGATGATGTTTCATGGCAGCCTCCGTGAAAGCAAACAGAAGAGCACAATTTTAAAAACACATCAAAGTGGAGTTCTGCTGGAATCAGGTTGGGAGTCAAGTCTTCTCTCTCTTTGGCCTTCTCTCCTGTAAGGCACCTCCAGCCATGTCCTTACCCAATCCAGACCTGGGCAGAAACCTGGTGAATATTCCATTCATGTGGTCTACATCTAATACTTTATGGGCAAAGGCCATTCTCCTAGGCCAGTCAGCAGCATGCTAAGGAACCTCTGGAATTGAGTCAGATGGTCTTCCTTGCCTGTAGCAGTCCTTTGGTCCACAAGATAGAAAATAAAGAACTTAAGGCTGGGCGCGGTGGCTCACGCCTGTAATCCCAGCACTTTGGGAGGCCGAGGCGGGCGGATCACAAGGTCAGGAGATCGAGACCATCCTGATTAACACGATGAAACCCCGTCTCTACTAAAAATACGAAAAATTAGCCGGGCGTAGTGGCGGGCGCCTGTAGTCCCAGCTACTTGGGAGGCTGAGGCAGGAGAATGGCGTGAACCCAGGAGGCGGAGCTTGCAGTGAGCCAAGCCATTGCACTCCAGCCTGGGCGACAGAGTGAGACTCTGCCTCAAAAAAAAAAAAGAAAGAAAAGAAAAGAAAGAACTTAAATATGGACAATGTTTACATTACTGAGCAATTTTTCAGGGTCTGCAAAGGGCTATCCCTGCCCTAGTCTCCTGCCCTTCTGACAACCTTCCTATGGACCTTTTCCCATTGAGAAATGGAGCTGAGGAGACAGAATTGAAACTCAAACCAGGCCAGAGCTCACCTAAGAGGGGCCATTTCACTCCTTTTCAGCCACCAGCCCTTTACATTCCTTCTCCCTGGTGACCTCATCAGAACCTTCTCATGAGAGGTCAGCTATGATGCAAGACCTTATAGAGGCCAGATGGCATTGAAATAACACCTGCAGCTCCCTTACATGTGAATAATTGCCCATACTGAGAGACTAAAACCCATAGGACTTCTGGGACCTGAATGAGGCAATGGTCTGAAGTGGGCTTGCGCTGGAAGCAAGACGTAAGTGGTGAAGGTGAGTATCAGGGCAGCAGGTTGACCCCTTTCTTGTTATGAGCATGCATTCCTTCATTCTTACTAATACGGGTTAGGTGCCTACCCATGGCAAGAGCAGTTCTAGGCAGGGAGAGGCCCCTACCCACCCACAGCTGACGGTCTAGGGCTTGTTTACATTCTAGGTTTCAGCGGGAAAGCAAGAACACCCAACTCCCTGCTTTTGATTCTATGTTAGTAGCTCAGCGCGCCTGTGCGAGCACGTGCTGCAGCCAGGGTAGGGGCTCAGAAACTGGTTGACAAGATGAGCAGTGGGGTCCTAGGGGGTTGGGCGGGAAGGGCCCACAAGGCCATATTCCAGGTTGTTCGGCCGCGAGTGACCCCTGAGAGGTCGGGATCTCCGAGCTCGTCCGATGTCTCCATCCCAGCCAGGAGCTTGCGAAGGGGAAGGAGGGCGGAAGCAGAGTGGGACAGATGTGGTTCGTTCTGGGACTTCCTGTCCACGAAGATGGATAATTCTAGCGACCCGCCTGGGATTTTGGAATCCTGGCGGACCCAAAAGACAGCAGAAGTCACCGCAGAGGATGCCACCCTGCACGGCAGCCCGCCCAGAGCGACGGTCTCACAGGTTCTGGCGCCGTCGAGCGCCCAAGCCTCCTGTTGGCCGCCAGCTGTGTCCGCGACGCGCTGGGTCGGGAGGAGGAGACCCGAGGCGCCGGTAAGTCCCCCGCTGCCGGTGGCCCGGAGGGCAGGGGTGAGGACGGGGACGTGTACTGAACTTTGGGAGGTTTGCGGGGCTGGAGTTTTGTTTCAGAGATAGCCAGATCGAGATCAGAACGTTTTCCAGAGAGCCCAGGTTTCCACTTGTGGCTGGGCGACCCGGTCCGGAATTCATCCTTTCTGGGCCCTCAGCTTCCTCCGGGCGGGGTTCCGATGGGGCAGCTAAGTTCCGCGCCTCCTGCCGGTGCCAGATACTGGCGTGTCGACCCGCGCTGCGGTTGGCTTCTTGCTCCACAGCGCTATGCGCGCGGCGGCTCCGAGGGCTCCTGGTCTCTCTCAGCCAACGGCCTTCTGGGGCCGCCGCCTCCCTCCAGAGCTGCTCGGGTCCCATTGCAGAGAGTCCCGCAGCGCCCGCCGGCAGCCACGGCACTTCGCAATAACCAACTTCCCCGCCGCCGGCGCGTCTCGCCAGCCTGCCCTCGGCCGCAGGCGACTGGACGGCGGTTACGGGGCGGTCCCAGCGCCACCACGACTGGCTGTCGGCTCCGCCAGTCATGGGCTGATGACGCCCCGGGGCTGGCTCCGCCCCTAGCGGCGGCCCCGCCTCCCCTCCAGAGCCTGGTTTGCTTAGCCCTGCTTTCCGCCTCACTCGTTGAGCAGGTCCGTGAATTGTCAGCGCGCTGTGGGCGACTGTGTAGCCGCGGCGGCCGCCAGGCTTGCCGCACTCCCCCTGAGGTGCCCGCCGGAACCAATGTGCCCTGGTCCACTGGGCCGTGAGCAGCCACCGACTGGGGGCAACTTGGCACTTAGAACCGCAGCAGGGACGTCGGTTTGCTATCGGGACTCGGCGAGGACGGTGAGTGGCCGCGCGCCGGGCTAGCGGCTCCTCTCGGCGCGGTTCGGCGGCGGCGAGAGGGGACGGGACGCGTCCTGGCGCTCGGCGGTCCGTTCGTCCGAGCGTGACCGCTGTGGGGAGGTCAAGGCTGGGCGGGGTTTACTCCGTGCCAATATCCCCACTCCCGAACTTCTTGTTGTCAAAGCATCCCAACTCCGCCCGGGACGCGGTTCCAGTCCGCACCAACTTGGCGTAATTGACATGGGTAGGTGGGGCCGGGACGCGTCCCCTGCCCCTCTGCGGCAACGACATGGAGCGCTGGGGCGGCCTCCGCGCCCGCGGCGTGCGGACCACGGTTCCTGAAAAATTACCCGCGCTGTGCGGTACGGTAAGACCCGGCGTCCGCGTCTGGATCTCCAGGCTGAGCGAGCGCTCATCGGGCTCAAGGTGGGTCTCAGCGCCAGAGAACTGGAGTACCAGCCGGGTTCTGTAGCGGGGGCTTCAGTGCTCTGCAGCTACTGAGAGGAATTGAGAGCACTGCTGGGCTTTGAACTTTCTAAAGTAATTGCTTTCTATTAGCACTTGAATCCATGACCCTCCTGAGGTGCTCGGACCTCCACATCCACCCGCAAGGGGTGTCCGAAGGACTTCGTTAGGACCAGGCGGGAGCTGCTGTCGGTTCTGGTGCCCAGAGCCTTGGAGAATCCTAGAGGCTGCGAAAGGGATTGCCAGCCTGGTCGGTTGGTGTTTGTTTGAGCACCTGCGTGTTTAAGTGATGAAGTTGAGTCAGGAATTGACAGCAGAGAACTCAAGGTTAAACCTGACACTCCGTTTGTGACTCGGTCTGGGTTAGATTGTTTTTCCCCCTTAATGGTAAGGGGGTAAAAGCAGCTTGTTTTTCTGAGACCAACTACATGCATGTAGTTTATATTATGTGCGGACTAAATAGAATTCAATACGATATTTTCTTATAATTCTTATTTGACATGAATAAGAGCTTTTGAAAATACTAGACAGAAACAGGTCCAGAATTTGGGGATGTTTAGACCTTTGAAAATACATGAAAATGTTGAGATATATAGTTCTGTATGTGTATATGAAGATGTAGATGCGCATATACACACATATATACGTGTGTATGTGTGAGTGTGTGTATATATAAAATTAAAAGGTGAATGAGGTAAATATATGAAGGGGAAATTCAGCCTTGAACTTCCCTTGGGTCACAGAGATGGATCCTCTGAGCTGTGGGGTGTTAGTGAGTGTGTATGCGTAAGCATGTCTGCATCTGCCTGGTCTGTCTGGGTCAGAGTATGTCCATGAACTTTACGAGCGTTCAGTTCAATACCACTCAGTGCAGATTCCGCGTTCCTGTTTTACAGCCCAGCAGCCGCCAGCCGGCCCATCTGTTAAAACATAACATGTACGCTTCAGTCCGACCACTGGGGTGGAGCCTGGGTAGGGGGCAACTCTTAGCAGAAACAACATGCTACAAACAAAGCCTGCCTCTCAAGTTCTATTTTCATTCAATATTTGGCCTGAACTTGCAGTTTTGGTGAGGGAGAAGGAAGTGTTTGTCTCTAGAAATGGCAAACTGCATTTTGTGAAATAATTATAGCCACGGCTTGGGGAGGGGGAGCTTGTAGGAGAGAAAAAAAAATCCCTCCAGAAATGTGGTGCTTGTCACATCACCATGCAACACGGGTTTACAGCTTTGCAGTATGGCATGTATATCAGAAACTGTTTGCTTTTGCTTGTTAAAATAATGCATTAAAACTGAATCATTTTGCACCAAAAAAAAAAAATAACCTACCTTAATAGAAGTAAACAGAGCTTTATTGCAGAGGCTATAGTTAAGACTGCCTTGGTATTTCTAATGAAACATACTTTTAGGAATTTATAACCTGGACATATATTCATAGTCAGTCTAATCACTAGTTGCAATGATTCACAATTTATAGTTTTAAAATAATAAAAAGGCTTTATCACAAAAATTCTGATGACTAAAAGGGTATGGGAGGAGTATAATAGCTTAATAAGTTCTTGCAGCCAAGTGACTGATACTTTAAAAAACAATAAATTCCTTTAATAGCACAATTACTTTAGTGACAAAATAAAGGCAGTATTTTTGAGAAGCATAGTTCATATTTTTCCCAATAATTTAATGCTCATAATTACATTTCAATAATGGTGTTCATTATATATGGGCGGAATAAACTGAATGGTTTTTAAGGGCTCATCACAAGAAGTATTGTTTTCAATTTTATGGTATATAAACATTTTGGGGAAAACATGCAAAACACTAATCTGTGAGTGTCTTTAAATTTCTAATGGACAATATAGACATAATAATTTTCCCACCTTGATATGAATCATCCAAATTAACTAGGCTGTTTCTTAGAAATTCAGTTCTTGGGCAGGACTTCAGTCCCAGGGTTTCAATTTAGGAGTCTGGGATGGAGCTTAGTAATCTGCATTTTCACAGGCACCCGCAAGTGATTCTGATGCCAGGGATCCCTTCACTGTACTTTGAGAAACACTGGAATGGTGTTAATGACATAAAAGAACAGTTATAGTCTGTGAGTTGATTTAACAAATAATTGTTGAGAAATGTCCAGGTGGCATTTACTGGCCATGTGAAATTTATAGGTAATGCATTAACTCTCTGTCTTCAGCAATGGACCCCTTTTGTCTTACATCTGAAAGTGTTTTGGAATCCTCAGCTATCCCTATTCCAGGTTGGCCCTGATTCTAAGGAAGTCTGCCTGATGAAACAAGACCTGATGAATTTAAGACCCACCCCTCAAACCCCAGTCTTAGTTCCTTCACCCCCCACTCTGAGTTCGGTGGGGTCCTGGGATGCTCTGGGGTGACTTTGCCAGTCCTAATTCACATGGTTGAGCATTTCCTCCTGCAAGGTAGAATCCTTATCTTCATGAGGCACCCTTTTTCTCTTTAAAAGCTGTTGTAGAACAAAGCCCAGCACCTCAGCTGGGCTACTACAGACTATATGAGGTCAATGATCGCCTTGGGAAGCTGTGACTATTTTGCTTGTGGCCAGGAAGAGTGTCCCAGGCCACCCACCCAGAGGCCCAGAGATTCTTACTTTCTGAAAGTCACCTTAGGAGTATTTTGAGCTGCCCAATTAATTGGGTAAATAGATTTTCTCATTGTCACGGAGATGTGGGTTGAGAATTGTTTGCTACCTTCCCTTTCACTGAGAGCACTGTGAATTTTTATTAGTTATTGCCAATTAGTTTTTTATTTATCATTTGATACTGACATTTGGATTCTGTTCTCCCATTTCAGACTGGCATAATTCTCCATTTAAGACTACTAAATAAGGTTTGAAAGAGAAAGGATCTATCAGAAGTTACCCTTCCCTCTTTCTACCATCCAAGTAGCTAAAAAACAAACGACTTCTTTCAGAGGTGAGAAGTATCCTGATAACAAAAGGATGTGTATAGGCCAGGGTATTAAACTTGGATTGTTCCAGACCACTGGATCGTCACTGGGACTTTTACAGAGTAATTTCTGTTTAAAGAAGCACTTGGCAGGCATGTTGATAGGTCACTTATCTTAACAATCCTTTGAGGACAATGATTTTTTTCCACTTTGTTACAGATGAGCAAACTGCAGCTACAAAAGGATAATATTTAGATCTTGTCTTTCACATTCAAAGATGACACCAATAACTGAGAAGTTGGCCTTGCAACTTAAATTGTTTTGATTTAGGATTGTGGTGATATGATAGGGTTATGCTTAGTCGTTCATATCATCTACAATTTTTTAACCTTTTTCTTCAAATTGTTTCTTATATTGAATGTGACCTTGTAGTAGTTTTCTTTATAAAGTTAACTACCATATATAATAATTAGTTCAATGACCCTGACCTTAACCAGACAGTCTTGACCCAGAGAGGCAAATAATTTGCTAAAAGTCCCAGATTACAAAAGCGGCAAAGCCTACGTGTGGAATCCTTTAGACGTGTTTTAGCCCTGTGCTGTTTTGTCTATTGTCATGTTAAGCTGCTAATGTTTTTACTCTGGCAAAATAGGGTTGCTTTTGTTTTATTTGCCTAGCTTCTGTGTGATTGGATAGACTTAGAAAAATGGAAAAGCCTAAAATATGCTATCCACAGCCCCTGATCATACAATGGGACTGATTTCTGCCCAGTTACAAAAACTATAGTAGAATGCTGCTTTTCTTGAAACTGGGCCATAGGTCATTGCAAGCTTCTAAGCAACAATTCTATTATAACTTTTTTTTTTTTTTTTAGCTGTGGCATTCTTCTGGCATCTAACTTTCCTTTGACAAATTCTTTTCAAGTTTTTTATGCTTCTTTTCTTACCCTTATCCCCATAGCAAAATCTCCTTGTAAAAAATTCACTTTTTAAATCAGTCTGCCCTCTTAACATCTCCCAGTTCTTCCATTTTAGCCATTTTACCATTTCTCCTCCGAAATGCCCCCTTAAGTTCCCAACCTTCACTTTAGCTTTTTGGGTCTAGTAATATCCTCTAATATACGACAGTCATTGAGCTACAGAAGTTTCACAACAGCTTAAGCTTGTGGATTTAATGATAGCAGTAGTAAGAAAAAAGAAAAAGATGAAGGATAATACTGAAGTCATGTTGATATGTGTGTCATATTAGATATTCCCAGCTTACAGTGTCAGCGGGGAAATTTAAGATTCAGATGAATGAAGTGACAGATGCACTCATCTGTGGCCTCACAGACACTCTCCTGATACAAGCTGAAAAATATAACTGAAGACAGCATCCTGGGTTACAGAAGGAAAACAAATGTTAAGCTCTGAGAAAAGAACTGGGCAAAAAGTGAAGGGTCAGGGGTGGGGTGGGTAGGATGGTGGAAAAGAAATACCTCCAGTAAAATGCCAGACAGGGTGGTAAGAAATTTATAGAGGTGCAGACGGTTTGGGGTTTCTTGGGGGCATTGATTCTGTTTTATATTGTCCTCACAACCTGCTCACCCTGCTTGCTTTAAATAATTTATTATAGCAGCAGGCCTTCCCCTGGTTAGTTTCTTTTTTTTTTTTTTTTAATAACTTTTTCCTTCTCATCTCTGGGTCTAATCAGAGGCATATATAATAGTGTGGCTGCCCTGGAGTACTTAGGAAAATCTGTGATCAATATCACTATATTATAAACCTATGGCTGTTTTGTTCTATTTTGCAATGTTTTCTTCCCTGTTATATTAACTCAGTATCTGTGTTTTAAACAATATTTTATTAATCTCTGCACAATGTTACTTCTTGGCTTATTCCTTTTGGCTGGAACTATCTTTTGAGTAATCCGTCATTGGACCACCATTGATCTAATGATGTATTTATTGCTCACTATTGCAGTACTGGCAAGAAACCTAGTGTGGTTCTAAAAATTTGATTAAAAAGAAATCAAGTTTTTGCAATGCGTAGCCATCCAATTATGTTAGGAGCTGCCAAGTATATTTTATGCTAAAATATAAACATATTTCAAATGAGCAAAATGTGTTGTTTTTGAAGTCTTTTAAAACTTTTTGCTGTGAAATCATAGAATAACAAGAGAACTCATAACTGGGAAAATTATGAATACACTCCCCCACCCCTGCCAAAGGTAAGATGTGGTACTTTTTCAGATTATACCCTTGAACACTAAAATAGATAGACTTATCTTTTTAATTGACAATAATGAAAACAGTGGTGATAAGAACTAGCTCCCAGTCCTTCAGTGATATTTCAGGTAATCTTTACGAATGAAAGTGAGCTGAAATTAATTAACAAATACTAATTGAGTACCTATCATGGGTAGTACTTCTCTACTTAGCCAATTCAGGATTCAGTTCAAATATTAATGCCTTTGGGAAGCTTTTCCCTGTCCCCGTTTGACCTGATGTCTTCTTCAGGCAGAACCCTCATCTGCTGTATTCTCCCTCTTGGAGCCCCTTGAGGCAAGGGACCACACTTTTCATCTTGTAGCTTCTCAAGCAAGGTTACTCAAGAGAGAGTTGCTGGGTGTGCTAGAGGCTACAAAGAATTACAAGTGATCATTTACAAGGCCTTAAAAGGATATGCATAAAGATAGTTCACCAAAAGTTTGAATGGTAGCAATAAGTGAATCCTAGTGTTCAACTGTCAACTTTAGCAGTGATCTCAGCACTTCACAGAATTATTATATCATCCATTCCTGCTCCATCCATCTCCAAAGTCCCTCCGTTTCATTTCTACCTTGCCTCCTCCTCTCACTACCTTCCTATGTGTCTTCTTTAAGGATGTCTTCAACTCCCACCCTAGGCTAGGTCATCTCCCCTGATTTCTCTTTTGTTCCCATACCCCTTGTCATGTCTTGAAAAGGCAGCTGATTCATGAGTCCTACTTTGAAACTTGGGACAGCTTCACTGTAATGTCATTTGAAGTTGAAAATGGCTTGGTTCCTTTTGTCATCCAATGCAGGTGACTAAGCTTTGGCTGTGGGAGGTTTAGGGGCCTTTGAAGAGCAAAATGGTGCTTGACCTGGAGGCTGCTAATGTCTGAAGTTCAGCACGAAGGGGAAGCTTGACATTTGTTGAGGGAACCTTTTTTTATTTTTTATTTTTATTTATTTATTTATTTATTTTTTGAGATAGAATCTCGCTATGTCACCCAGGCTAGAGTGCAGTGGCGCAATCTCAGCTCACTGCAACCTCCGCCTCCTGGTTCAAGTGATTCTCCTGCCTCGGCCTTCCAAGTAGCTGGGATTACACGCACGCACCACCACACCTGGCTAATTTTTGTATTTTTTAGTAGAAATCGGGTTTCGCCATGTTGGCCAGGCTAGTCTTGAACTCCTGACCTCAAGTGATCTGCCCACCTCAGCTTCCCAAAGTGCTGGGGTTACAGGTGTGAGCCACCACGCCCAGCCTGAGGGAAACTTTTAAAAAAAAAAATTCCAGCAATTTTTTATTTTATAAACTAATTTTAATAATACAGTTGACCCTTGAACAACTGTACAGGTTTGAACTGTACAGGTCCACTTATATAAGCAGATCAAAAATACAGTATTGGCAGGGTTTGAAAGCCACATATAGGGAGGACAGAGTTTTTATATGTACATGGATTCCTCAGGACCAAATAGGGGACTTATATTGGTGGATTTCATTATATGTGGATGTCCCGGAACCAGTCCCTCGTGTATACTGAGGGAAGACTATAGTTTTCATTTATAAATCTCCTTTTCTTTAGAAAGCACCCTCTACATAGTCATGTTTAACACATGGTCTGATGGCTTAGGTAAACACTAGTCCTGGACAATGGGTTACTGAGGTCGTGTACAGACCATGTGTCCATGTGTACAGACCAAGGATCAGCTGAATTAAGCCTAACTACCTGAAGAGGCCATTAGGATAGCCTTTTTCTATTGGATCTTATGGGGCTTTAAATGATTGCAAGAGATCAAGGTCCCCTATTTTCTGTCTCATCTGGGAGATTGAGCCTCACTTAATGCAGGTGCTTTCTTCTCATATCTGCCTGCCAAGAAGAAAATAGAGAATTGAATGGTTAAGCCTAGGAGGTACTTAAATGTTTAAGGCCACATAGAAGATGAGCAACCCCAGATTAGGTCATGAACTCAAATGCTGGTTTCTCTTGGGTCTTGCAAATCAGGAGTACCTGTTTCTGCATATCCTGGGGCTTCTGCTTTTGCCTTTGGATCCGGGGGTTGGGAGGACTCAAGGGACGTTCCAGATGAGAGTGTAGAACCAATTACGTGCAGACCCTTTCTTGCAACTAGTAGATGTTCTCCCCGTGGAAATTTGCTTTGGCATTTTCCCATATCTTCTTTTCAGTGTCCTAACTATTAAATCTTATTCCTCTTACACTTTGCACATACTGAGGTTCTCAGTCAGAAAGTTCTTACCTTTTGTTTCCCTAATTTCAACTTACTCCTTAATTCAGCCTCCAACTTCCAATACTGTTTTCCTTCCTTTGATATTCTCTTTCCCCATCTTTTCAGGTAAGAACTCCACTTTATAAAAGCTCTGTTACCATCAGTGTCACCATTAATCTTTTCCCTTCGATAGTAATGCATTTTTGACCATTCTCAAAGGACTTGCTTAGAGCATTCCAATGTGATTTTCCGATGGGATATTACATGCTCTGACAGCCTACACAGTAAAAAAGTGATTAGCCTCACAAAACCTTAGTTCTCACCAACATTGCCCATCCTTGCCAGTGATACCTCCCGCTTATTTGTCTAATTACTCTTACCACCTTCCCGCTCACTTATCTATCATTGAGAAACAAGATCATATGGCTCAAATAGCAACACACATATTTATTACAACAAGATGAGGTTTTCTATAAAACAAAAACAAGTATACACAGAATATGGAGAAGGGCAGGCCTACCCTGATTTCTTTAAAAACAGGACATGTGGACTGATGTGTCTTTTGTTGATAGATTCTTAATTTGTTGTTTTCACTAGCTATGGTCTGTTTGTCTTTTGAGGCTAAGTTATTACTTTTATAGCTAATGTCAACATTTGTCACTTTTTTCATTCCCTTCAGAATTATTGCCAGTGAGTTTCGGGTTTTTCTTCATTTATTTTACTCTATTTTTTGTGTTTTGGGTGATCTACCTAATTAAGTTGTGCTGTTTCTAACCTCTTCATTTATTTTTCTACCACTTTCCTGCCCCTGGCAACATCTCACAGTTAGATACCATCCTTACATTGAATGAATTTCCACTTTCACTGTAAATTAGCAATGAAGACATTAAATGGAATCCCGATAGTGACCGTTTCAAGAGCTAAGGCACCATTTACTATTCTGTTTTAATTATGGTCTCTTAGCAAATTTTCACCAGTTATAATGTTCACCCCATTTTCCAAGTAATGCTTCTCAAATACTGTATGAAATTATGAAATCTGTGTGTATTATATTTTCTGCTCTCTGTTACATGCAAAATTTATAATTCTATAATTTTCTTGTAGGAAAAATTCTTATTAGACTAGAATGGTTAATTTGGTTTCATGCCATCCAGCTTTTTGCATGTTGTGAACCACTAGACATTGATGTAATCTTTTATTTGACTTCATTTCTAACCCCCACCATCAGTTCCCCAAGCAATAATCCTACTCCATCCCTTCCCTCCATAGTGTGTGTGTTGGTGGGGGGTGGGTATTAAATAGATATTTTTTCTGGTCCCTAATATTTTCACTTTTTAAAACTCTACATGGCTGAAAAAAAAAGCCAGTGTCAGTTGATGATATCTTAGTCTGTTTGGGTTGCTGTAACAAATAGATCAAGTAACTTATAAATAGCAGAAATTTGTTACTCACAGTTTTGGATGCTGGGAAGTTCAAGATCAAGGTGCCAGCAGATTTGGTGTCTGGGGAGGGCCTTCTTCCCCACAGATGGTGCCTTTTCACCATAACTTCACGTGGCAGAAAGAGCTAGCTAGCTCTCCAGGGTCTCTTTTTATTTTTATTTTATTTTATTATTTTTATTTATTTATTTATTTTTTTGAGACAAGTTCTCGCTGTGTTGCCCAGGCTGGAGTAGAGTGGCACAGTCTCGGCTCTGCAGTCTTAACCTCCCGAGCTCAAGCAGTTCTCCCACCATAGCTTCCCGAGTAGCTGTGATCACAAATGCGCGCTACCATGCCCAGCTAATTTCTCCATTTTTTGTAGAGACATGGTTTCACCATGTTGCTCAGTCTGATCATGAACTCCTGAGCTCAAGGGATCTGCCCAACTTGGCCTCCCAAAGTGCTGGGATTACAGGTATGAGCCACCACAACCAGCGTAGGGTCTCTTTTTATAAGGGCACTAATCCCATTCAGGAGGGCTCATAATCAATTCTCAAAGGTCCCACCTTCTAATACTATCACATTGGGGATTAGGATTCAATGTCTTTTTGGGGAGATATAAATATTTAGACCATAACGGATGGTCAAGATTTTTTTCCTCTTTTCTGTTCAGGTAAGTCTACCTCCTTACAACATTGCACTCTTCTCTGGAGTGCTTCTCCACTTTAATCCTCTTGTCCCTAAACAGTGTGAAGCTGTTTTTGCTTCCTTAACATCTGGCCTGTGCCTGGGATCTGTGATACTCCTATGTGATCTCTACTGAAACTCCTGTAATTGGATAAGAGCTGAGTTGGCTGCTTTATAGCAACAGAAGACCAATGAAAAGTATGCTTTGTTTAGGGAGAAGAACAGATGTCTCAGACAGGTGGGAGGTGAAAGTCAAAGTTATTAAGCACGTAGGGAAAGCCACAGACAGAGATTATTTGGTACTGGCTACTCATGCTAAAGTACCATCTTTCTATTGTGATTTCTAGGGTGTTTCCCCTTGGGCTTTTCTGGGTGACCGTGCCAGTGTTGTAAATTAAAAAGCTGTCTCATCTCCTATCCCAGGATTCTTGAGATCACTGGGCTAGAATCAGAGTCCTAGTTCCTGTCTAAGAGACAAAGAAATTAGTGATACTTCCAAATGGAAATGTCCACATGGAAGTAATGTGGTACACTTGATAGTATATCTCCTGCATACAAAACAAAAGACTCCAACTCAAATTGACATAAACAGTAAGGAAGTGTATTATCTCATGTGAAAAGTAAGGCAGGTGGCAGGATTGGTTGATTCAGTGGCACAGTGATGTCATCAAGGAAACAGGGTCCTTTCATCTCTCTGCCTCTGTTGTCCTCAGGGACCATTCCAGTCTAAGACTGGTTATTTTCTTATTTGCAAGATGGCTTCAGCAGTTTAGATGTTACTTGGAGACAAGACAATATCTACAGCACATAGCTGCCCCCGTTCCAAGATCTCCTTTTGAAGAATATGAAATTATTGCTAAGAAGAATCCCAGAGGACTTCTCAACTCACTGATCAGAACTGCTTTGCATGTCCGTCTGTCAGTGTCACTAACAAAGGACCACCATCATTGCCTAAGGGAGGGAGGAGATGTACTTGAACAAAGTTAGGATTCTGTTAGCAACAAAGAAGTATGTATAGGTATGTTGGGGGATGGGGTAGGGGGGTAGATGTTGGCAGGCAGTGTGTCTACTACTTGTCGTGACTTGGAAAATAACTATGAAATTCTCCTCGTGACTATCTGGATACAAAATGGCAAGGCCTAGGCAAGAGAAAAGGCACAATGCAGACTAATTAAGGACAGAGGAATGTGCCAAAATCAATAATTATTCTGAGTAGAACCACAATAAACCCTAATGAACTTGAATGTACTAATTTATATCTATTTGTACTAAATAAGTGTATGATCTTTTCTGAATGAAAAAGATTAAAATAATTTGCTTATTTCTTAATAATTCTATATTTCTGGCATATTATTTTGCAGTATAGGCTATTTGAATATAAAATTTTTTATTAACTTTATATTTCATAGCATTAACAATACTGATAATTACTGATGAATGTAAATGGCCATTATTTATTGAGTACCCTTTTGTAAATTAGGATTTTAGCATCCAAGAGGAGCTAGTAATTTGCTTAGGTCACATAGCTACAAAGTGGCTAAGCTAGGATTAGACTCAGGTTCATCTTGCTCTCCATGGTTTCCCTTTGCTTGGAAGACAATCCCAAGACTACCATGGCTTACAGGGCATTGGGTGATTGGGCCTGCTTATCTTTGTGACCTCATTACTTACCCTTTGGCCCTCACTCAATTTTCCAGCCATACTGGCTTCCATGTTGTTAGTCTAATGAGCCAGTCCCGTTCCCACCTCTGGTCCTTTGCATTTGCTGTTCCCTCCACTTGGATCACACATCTTCAGTTTGTATGGTGACATCCTTTCCATTCAGGCCTTTGAATGTCTCCTCTTCATAGGTGCCTCCCAGGACTACCCCATCTCATCTGTTAGGATCCCCTGCACTACCACCAATTTTCTGTTTCTGCCCCATTTTTGTTTCCTTCGTGGTACTTGCCATAATCTTTTTTTTATTTTTATTTTATTTTATTTATTTATTTATTTATTTATTTATTTATTTATTTATTTATTTTTTGAGATGAAGTCTCGCTCTGTCACCCAGGCTGGAGTGCACTGTCACGATCTTGGCTCACTGCAACCTCCACTTCCTGGGTTCAAGCGATTCTCCTGCCTCAGCCTCTCTAGCAGCTAGGATTACAGGCACCCACCACCATACCTGGCTAATTTTTGTATTTTTAGTAGAGATGGGGTTTCACCATGTTGGCCAGGCTGGTCTTATACTCCTGACCTCAGGTGATCTGCCCGCCTTGGTCTCCCAAAGTGCTGGGATTGCAGGCATGAGCTGCCGCACGTGGCTTCACAATCTTATGTAATTTGCTCATTTGTCTACTTGTTTTTATCTGCCTCCCCTACTAGAATATAAACTTCATGAAGGTAGAGACCCTGTTTTGTAAAGCAAATGAACAAACGAGTGAATAAGTTAATGAAGGAATGAATATTTAGAAGTTTTGGCCTTGAATAATCCAGTCTTTATATTCTACACTAGGAATAAAGTAGGATGCTGGTTGTCATTTGAGCTGAATATATCCCTCTCAGATTTTTTTCCTATAAAATTTAAAAACTAAAAAAAAGTTATTCATTTTGTTTGAGGATGAAAAAAGATACAGATATCAAAGTTCTTTGATATAAGCTTATTATGTCAAGTTTCAAGAGAGCTTAGTGTAGATAGTCCTCGACTTAATGATGGTTTGACTTTTTTCAACTTTATGATGGTACCCATACAACCATTCTGATTTTCACTTTCAGCATAGTATGCAATAAGTTACATGAGATATTCAACACTTTATTATAAAATAGGCTTTGTATTAGATGAGATTGCCCCATGGTAAGCTAATATAAGTGTTCTGAGCATGTTTGAGATAGGCTAAGCTAAACTATGATGTTCTAGGTGTATTAAAGCATTTTGGTATACAATATTTTCAACTTATGTTCGGTTCATAAAGACATATAAACCCCTTGTAAGTTGAGAAGCATCTGTACAAGAGGGAAATTTGAGTAATACTCAACTTTAGTTTTTTTAATTGATTGCAGTTTTAAGGACACCATTTTTAATTTGACATATCTTCTAAAAATGAAGATACTTATAAGACTAAATTGCAAACTGGGATAATTCATTTTTTTTATCATACTTTAAGTTCTAGGGTACATGTGCACAACGTGCAGGTTTGTTACATAGATGTACAAGTGCCATGTTGGTTTACTGCACCCATCAACTCATCATTTACATTAGGTATTTCTCCTAATGCTATCCCTCCCCAGCACCCCACCACCTGACAGGCCCCAGTGCGTGATGTTCCCCTCCCTGCGTCCAAGTGTTCTCATTGTTCAATTCACACCTAAGAGTGAGAACATGCGGTGTTTGGTTTTCTGTCCTTGTGATAGTTTGCTGAGAATGGTGGTTTCCAGCTTCACCCATGTCCCTGCAAAGGACATGAACTCATCCTTTTTTATGGCTGCATAGTATTCCATGGTGTATATGTGCCACATTTTCTTAATCCAGTCTATCATTGATGGACATTTGGGTTGGTGAATAGTGCCTTTCTATTTGCTATTGTGAATAGTGCCGCAATACACATAGGTGTTCATGTGTCTTAGTAGCATGATTTATAATCCTTTGGGTATATACCCAATAATGGGATCACTGGGTCAAATGGTATTTCTAGTTCTAGATCCTTGAGAAATCGCCACACTGTCTTCCACAGTGGTTGAATTAATTTACACTCCCACCAACAGTGTAAAAGCATTCCTATTTCTCCACATCCTCTCCAGCATCTGTTGTTTCCTGCCTTTTTAATGATCTCCATTCTAACTGGCATGAGATGGTATCTCATTGTGGTTTTGATTGCATTTCTCTGATGACCAATGATGATGAACATTTTTTCATGTGTCTGTTGGCTACATAAATGTCTTCTTTTGGGAAGTATCTGTTCATATCCTTTGCCCACTTTTTGATGAGGTTGTTTTTTTCTTGTAAATTTGTTTAAGTTCTTTGTAGATTCTGGATATTAGTCCTTTGTCAGATGGGTAGATTGCAAAAATTTTCTCCCATTCTGTAGATTGTGCAGTACAAATTCATTTAAAAAATAAAATTTTTTTGTGTACAATACACATAATTTTTCATTTGAACTCATAACAGTAGTTCACCCTTGTCTGCAGGGAATGTGTTCTAAGTCCCACAGTGGATACCTGAAGCTATGGTTAGTAATAAAACCTATATGTACTATGTTTTTTTCCTACATGTATATACTTATGGTAAAGTTTAATTTATAAATTAGGCACAGTAGAGATTAACAACAATAACTAATAATAAAAGTAGAACAATTATAACAATATGCCAGCGTCACTACTCTTAGGGCCATTATTAAGTAAAGTAAGGGTTCCTTCGATTCTGGCAACAGTTGATCTGATAATGCAGAGGGCTACTAGGTGACCGACAGGCAGGGAATGTAGACAGCATAGACGTGCTGCACAAGCAGAGGATGCATGTCCAAGTAGGATGGAGTGGGACAGCATGAGATTTCATCATCAGAACGGTGCACAGTTTAAAACTTATGAATTCTTTGTTTCTGGAATTTTCCATTTTATATTTTCGGGCCATGGTTGACCAAGGGTAACTGTAACTGCAGAAAGTGAACCCACAAATAAGCGGGGGGATGTACTGCTGTATCCACTAAAATGATTTATTCTTAGAACTATGTTCTTAGTGATTCTAGGTAATCATGAAGGTACAAGTTGAAAAATAGCTTTACCTCAGATTTTAGTTTGGAAGGGGTTGACAGAAATGAAGCAGAATGCTTTCCTCCAAAGTCCTTTTCTATGGCTTTCAGCTTGGGACCTTCTCCACTAAAGTGTGTGCTTTTGTATTTTTTTCTTTCCCTGTCATTCTGTGGGTGGTGTCATTTGCCAACTAAATTGTGAGGCATTATTTTCTGGGGCTTGCAGTGTGACTTTCCCATTCAACTGAATAAATAATCATTTAACGTTGGCAAGAACTTCACTTTCCTCTCCTCCCTGCTCATCTTCCCTCGACCTTTCCCCAGGTGATCTCAAAAGCTCTGTTGTCTCTTCACATGGTGTCAGCCTAAACCTACTTGACATTGTTTTCTAGTCCTCTGGTGTTCCCTCTACAGAAAAACTTGTTAGAGTAACTTACTATGAAATATACTTCTGAGCTAAACTTCCCATGTCATATTTTCAAAAGCATATCTGAATTTTATGGTGAGTAAAATACATCTGTATTTGAAAGTAATTTCTCAAATTTATTTATTTTTAACTGACATATAATAATTGTACATATTTATGGGGTACGTAGTGATGTTTCAGTACATACAATGTGTAGTGATCAGATCAGGGTAATTGTCATATCTATCATCTCAAACATTTATCATTTCTTTGTGTTGGGAACATTTAATATATCTTTTGTAGCTATCTGAAACTATATAATATATCATTGTTAACTATAGTCATTCTGCAGTGCTATAAAACACTACAGTGCTATAAAACTAGAACTTGTTCCACCTACATAGCTGGAATTTTATATCCTTTAACCAATTTCTCCCTATCCCCAACTTCCTCCTACCCTTTCTAACCTCTAGCAATCGCTGTTCTGCTTTTTACTTCTGTGAGATCAAATGTTTTAGCTTCTGTTATGAGTGAGAACATATGGTGTTTAGCTTTCTGTTCCTGGCTTATTTTACTTAACATAATGTCCTCCATTTCCATCCATGTTGCTGTAAAATTACAGAATTTCATTCTTTTTTAAGGCTGGATAGTATTCCATTGTGTATATATACCACATTTTTTAATCCATTCATCCATTGATGGACACTTAGGTTGATTCCATATTTTGGCTATTGTGAATAGTGCTGTAATAAACATGGGGCTGCAGATATCTCTTCAGTATATTAACTTCCTTTCCTTTGGATAAATTCCCAGTTGTGGGATTGCTGGATCGTACGGTAGTTCTGTTTTTAGTTTTTTGAGGAATCTCTATACTGCTCTCAATAATGGCTGTACTAGTTTACATTACCACCAGCAGTGTATAAGATTGTCTTTTTGATAGTAGCCATCGTATCTGGGGTGAGTTATCTCATTGTGGTTTTTATTTGCATTTCTCTATCAGCGATGCTGAGCATTTTTCCATATACCTGTTGGCTCATTTTTAAATTGGATTATTTGATTTTTTGCTATTGAGTTGTTTGAGTTCTCTGTATATTCTGGATGTTAATCCCTTATCAGATGAATGCTTTGCAAATATTCTATTCTTCAGGTTATTGGTTCACTTGGTTAATTTTTTTCTTTGCTGTGCAGAAGAATTTTAGTTTTATGTAATCCCATTTACTTATTTTTGCATTAGTTGCCTGTATTTTTGAGTTCTTAATCATAAAATCTTTTCTCAGACCAATGTCCTGAAGCATTTCCTCTATGTTTTCTTCCAGTTGTTTTATAGCTTCAGGTCTTACAATTAGGCCTTTAATCCATTTTGAGTAGATTTTTATATAGGGGGAGAGGTAGGATCTAGTTTCATTCTTCTGCATATGGATATCTATTGCTTTTAGCACCATTTATTGAAGAAACTGTTTTTTCCCCAATGGATGTTCTTGGCACCTTTGTCAAAAATCAGTTGGCCTTATATAGATGGATTCATTAATTTCTGGGTTTTCTGTTTTGTTACATTGGTCTCTATGTGAGAGTAATTTTTAATCTAATTCATCCAGATTGTGTTTATGTTATGCATCAGAGACAAGTCAGAAAAAGAAAGGAAGAGGATGTTATGATGTTGTCTGCATCGTACTTCCCTCTTACGGATCCTGGCAGGGATCCCTTTCCTCCTCACTTAATAACTTGGGTAGATTTGGGTGTATAATTGTGAGAACTCATCAGGATCCAGGTGAAAATGAGACCAGTAATTAAAGGGCTGGGTCAATGTATCATTATTATTTAAGTTAAATGGGTACATGATCTATGTAAGCTCTTGTCAACTGCCTTTGACAGCAGTTTTCATATACAGTAGATTTAGCCCTGTCTTAACAGAAGCTTTTCTTTTCCTTTCCTTTTAATTTTATTGTTGTTGTTGTTGTTGCTTTCTAAGCTATGTGGGTGAAAAACAGCATGAAGTTATAACAAAATGTATAGCAAAAGCAGTAGCAATGAGAAAGAGTCCATGATGGATACACACACATTGCTGGAATATTTCTCAAGTATTTTGGGGAGTGGCTGTGAGGCTTCTTTGGCAGAGGAAAAGTGGAACATGTGCTTTTCCATGTGTGAACACTGTGATTTGAAAGGTCCATTATGATTCACTTCCACTAGAAAGCAACTGCTTTCTAGCTGGTGTAGCCACAGAGTTTTGAAAATTCACTTAAATAGGTGTATTGCAGACTCCTGACATCTGTTTTGGAGATTCAGTTGAGTGTTGGGAATTTTCTTGTTCACAAGTGACATGGAATGAGTTATTCTTATGAGAGTGTTGAACTCTATTCATTTCTTTAAGGTTGTGGATTAAGTCTAACAAGAAAAGACTTAAAATTTTGAACAGTCATTTGCTGTGTTACACACACACATAAATTTGCACTGATTGCATTCTTCTTAATTTCAAAAACTATGAATGACAATTTTACTTTGCCTAGTAAACCAACTTTACTGAGGTACCCTCAGGCATATTTTGTTGTATTGTAAGGCTTTCTTGCTAGGTATTTGCAATCTTATTGTGTACTGTTTTTCAGTGAGCTTTTAGTTTTTGCCCATAGTTTTACCTAACATATCCTGTGTCTCTGTCTTTTTGTGCGCTTCTGTTCCATCTCTGAGTATTAGTTTTTGTCTACTCTTTTTATCATTATTAATAAGTTATTTTCACTTCTCTAATGATTTCAAACCTCAGTGATACTGGAAGTATTGTTTCCTATCACTTTCAACAAAGGTCATTTGTAGCCAGTTCTTCAAACAAAATAAGTAACTAGGACATGAGTCTTTCACTTTTTGCTAGTTAGTTTTCAGTTTACTAGGTACTGACATAATGTGGCATTTTCACAGGTTGCTTTTTTAAAAAGGTGAAAGCTTTGTTTTAATGGTTCATAACTATTATAATGTTTCTAAATGACAGAGCAAAAAAAGAATTACCACAAAATAAGATTAGTGTGGATATCCTGAACTGGAAATCATTTGAAACATTTCATGGCTACATTTTGTGCTAAATATAAAAATAATTGTGTTTCCCATGTGTGAGCATCAAAAGCCCCAGTTGGAAAATCACATGGTATAGCAAGTAGGTCACTATTGATGGTAGAACATGAGACAGGAAATGTCACAGCTAAGATTAGAGGCCCAAGCACTATGTCTCACCACGCTTGCTGCATTGGTCGTCCAAAGAAGTGGAAGGACTCAACAGGGCTGAACTAACTGTAGACCAACTGGAAAATATTAGCCAAGACAACCTTTTAATCGGCCATTCCATTTGTTTCTAGATAACTCACTCTCCCAGTTAGGCAAAATAATTGAGCTGCTTGGGTTTGCACATTGGCAGACCTCTGAATGCCAATTAAAATGGCAGCTTTTACATTCTAAAAGTATCCATGGGAAGCAATAATCAACTATATACAGTCATAGCTGTAGATTCACCTGGTGTTTGAAATTGTTAACAAGGAATAACCAACCAGTTAAAAATGAATTCTCTTAAAATCTTATTTATCTTCATATTTGAAGGTGTGATAATATAGGGATGTGGGGGAAAACTACACTTTTAGGGAATCAGTTTCCTTTTCCTTTTCTTTCCAGGCAACATGAGGAAGATTTGTTATTTATATGTAGGAATTTTTACCACAGAAGATACCTAATTTTTGCAAACATACTTGCATAGTCTAATCTTTAAGCAAAAGACTAGGAAAAAAAGCAGTGCTCTGCTGCATACCCAAATGAGAGACAATACCTCATTTTTTGGGCTCAGACCAAGATAGAGCCTTGGATTGTGAGCATAGCCATCCCCTCATGCTAGATTGAGCAGTTGAACACATGCCCAAAGAGCTTGAGGTTATTTGGATGAGTAGGTAGAGGCATGCCGCGATGACTGCATTTGGATCAGTCATCGGAGCCTTATTCATTCACTCCCAGCATATAGTCCTTCACAGAAGTACCCTGGCTGATGGATTCAGTGTACCGAGTGGATAGTTTTATTGCTTAAATCTCAGAGATCTTCCTAGGCTCACATTTTCAAAAGTCTTTAATGCAGATTAAAACATTCTATTTTGAACTAGGATTATTTCATGCAGGGTATCACTTTTAAGAGAGGAAGTTAGTAGTATGAAGGCTCCATGGAAAAAGTATTTTTTATTATTTATATTATTTTTGTGTAGTAAAATGTGCATAACATAAAATTTAACATCTTAAATCATTTTTAAATGTACAGTTCAGTGGTAGTAAATACATTCATAATATTGTGCAACCATCACCACCATCCATCTACAGAACTCTTTTCATCTTACAGAACTCCCAAGCTCCTAGCAACCGCCATTCTCCTTGTTGTCTCTGTGATTTTGACTACTCTACCTCATTTTGGTGGAATCATACAGTATTTGTCTTTTGTAGCCGACATTACAGTTGGTATAATGTCCTGAAGGTTTACTCATGTTTTAGTATATGTCAGAATTTCCTCCCTTTTTAAGGCTGAATAATATTCCTCAGTGGAAAAAGTATTTTGACAGTATTTTTAGTCTTTATTTCATCTCCAGCTTAAATACAGAGCATAGATTTTCATGCTTGATCCAGGGATAGTGTGTTGGGAAAGGGATTGGAAGCTCGGCTCTCACAGACATTCCTTCAGAATGAACATTCTGGCAGTAAGAGGCCTGTTGGCTTCCAATTGGAGAAAATGCAAGAGATGTGACAGTTGGGCCTGGATGTGCCACTGTGGCCTGGTTCTCGACCCTCACAAAAGTGAGCTGGTTGTGGGCCATGTAGGGTTAGCTCATTTTCTAGGCTTCTGTCAGGGAATGTGAGTTGACAGAGGTTGGTGGAAACTTGCTGGAAAATATCCAGGAGTGTATAAAATACTTTTTTGCTTTGAAATGAAACATGTTGATTTTGGTTGTCCTTTCTAATTTCCTAAATGTTTGAATAACTAATAAATATCTAAACCTTTATGTGCCTTGTGTAACCCCTTACCACCTTATGAAATTGGTTACCTAATTGTAGTTACTGAAAAGTTCTTTGACCTTCAAAGATTTCTCTATGAAGTCAGTGTAAATGACCAAGTGGCCAAGTCTTCCATTCTGCTTCAACCCCACTCAGAACCCTGAGTGGTCTAGGCACTGTCTCTGACTGGAGATGGATGTAGAAAGTCACCAGGAGTCACCAGGTTCCTCTTCTGAGAAAGGAACAGAAAACTGGATCATTTGTACGGACTTGTTCCAATGTTAACACAATATAATTCTATTCATCTTTCCAGTCTGTTTATTATTCCTTCTTGTAGGCAGGGAAATGTAAAGTTGGCATCCAGTTGGTAACTTTTCATTGTAAGGATAATACTCACCAGGCTACTAGTTGGCTGCCTAAGTTGCAATTTTGGCTGTCTCCTTTAGCTGTGTTGCATGGAAGAGCCCAACTAAATGTGTCTGATCACACACTCTAAGCAAAAGTCACCAATAGGTTTCATACTTTAATACAAGAAGAAACAAGATTTTGTGGGGGCAGAGTGTTGGCTGGTTGGGGTTGGTAGAATGTGGAGAATCTAGTTTCATGGTAAAATAAAGAGGGGAAATCCCATATGCAAACATGTAACAGGAATCCAGTTGGGATTCACACAGTTAACTCTGTCCCTTTATATAAGAAATACAATACAGGTGCTTATAAACCTGTATGTAAAGAAGTAGCACAAATAAAAATGTCATTTATAAGAGCCGTTTCTCATTTTTGAAAAGGCCAAGTGGAAAGGGTACTATAAATGAGACACAAATAATCCTTTATTATCTTAAGTTCTCTCTGATAATAGAGAATATGGGTGGAATCTCTAACATACAGAAAAACAACCTAGATTGGATATTTTTTCTTGTTTTTGTTAACAAAACTTTTTTCTGAAGAAATAAATACTGAATGACATCAATATTCTGTACACCTACATTTTCTCAAACATAGACATAAGCAATCAATTTAATTTCCCAAGAGCTAATTATCCTTGGTTTTGGGAAGGATTCTGGTTACGAGAATGCTTAACCCCTGAAAGGAATTGGGCTTTGGAATCTCAGGGAATTCCTTATAAGAACAGGAGAGAAGCAGTTTTTGTGGAGGAAATTTGGACAGATTCTGGAGATCATCTTTTGGTCCTGTCTTCCTTTATTTGAAAACCTACCTATGTTATTGTAACTTAGTACCTTAAAAAGATTTTGCTTATAGGTAACCAGATCCTGCTGCTATAAAAATAACGCCTCCTCTCTCATCCTTTGAGCTGAAGCTGCAAGGTTAAAAATAAATAAATAAATAAATAAATAAATAAATAAATAAAATAAATAAATTTTTTAAAGAGATAACGTCTCCTGAATGTTTATGACTGTCCTTTCAGACTCTTAAAATAGGGTTCGGTCACTGGACCAGGTTGTCTGGCCCGTTGCCTGCCATATGACTTGGTTACCACTGATTGCAGTGGTATACACTGGACTTCCTGAGCTCCTGCCCCTCAGGGTAGAAATACGGAAAACCATGTTCAAAGCAAATAACAGGTGATAAAGACTCTAAATTTAGAAAACTTCTACCTTCCACATAATAGAACACAGTTTATTTCTTCTTCCCACACAAAACAGAGCTGTCCAGAACAACAACTATGAAAACACATGACCCCATCGTATCCCTCCCACTTGCAGCTGTTAAGGCTTCCAAATGCAATTTGTGTGTGCTGAATAATTTTGCTGTGAGACAGACTTATTGACGTTACCCAGTTCTCCCAATTCTGAGTGGATTCACCCAGACTCTCTTCTAAGTGACTGCAGAAGAAAACTCACCCCAGTAACCTCACTTGATTCGTCTCTCAGTGAACTTTTGGTTGGAGGGTTTCTCTGGAGCCACTAGGAAAGAAACAAGAATTTGGGGATTATCCAGGAGTTCTTCGAGCAATCAAACAATGAGGGCCAGTGTCCTTCCAGCATAACATTCATTAATTTTTCATTTTCAGTTGGAAACGTCACTAGAGATTATCTAGACCAAGGTTTCCAGAGTGGAGTTTGCAAGATAAACCACTGGGGTATGGGAAGAAAATACTACAACTTCAATGCATTTTTTTTTATACCCAAAGAATAAGAAAAATTTTTACTAATATTAAATACATGGATTGACATTTGCACCTCCTCTGTTCTTTAGACTAGAAGGCCATGTGTTAAGTAAGATACATGATGTGTTCTGAAGGAGGACTAGGTTTTCCTCAGCATGCCGAGCTCAACTGTGGTTCCCTCATGTCTGTAGCATGTTGCATGTATTTATGTGTGTCCATATATGTATTTGTATAATATATTGCCCATATATTTATATGTATTAACGTTGATTTGCAGAATATTAATTAGTTTTAAATATACTAGCCCTCAGCAACAAAAAGGTCAAGTAGCTTAAAAAGAATTCTGACAAAAGTAGAATAAAAACAAAAACAAAATGTGATTGAAGATGTCATCACTATTTGTGCAAGCTAGCACAAATGAACAATATGAAAATGGAGTTGCTACTTTATCATAAAATAAGCTCTTTGTTAGCCAAATTAGGAATTAAAAACAATAACAATCCAATCAGATCTTATAAGTTAGCCCCCAAATCTCAAAATTGTAGAGATAACTAATTGAAATATAGATTTATACCTACTATCCTTAAGAATGAATATATTGGAATGAAGTGTATACTTGGCCTTGAGAAATTTCCTAATGATAATATGAAGATACCACGATTAGAAAAACATGAAGAATAACTTCTATAATTTTTCATCAATGTTTAAATTTATGTAAGAATCTTTATAAAACTTTACTAAATTAAATATGTGTTTTGAAACCTCTTTTAAGGTTTTTTTTTTTTTACTTGTATGCAAGTTTAAAAAAATCCATGTATCTTTAGGAAACATTTGTTCTTCCTCCTAAAGCAAGACAAGATAATATGTTGAAAATAACATCTATGTAAAATGAATTTCTTTGTCAGAAAAATGCTGTGGAAGGAATTATAGAAACTGTTGCCAAAATCTTGTTGAAGAAACAAGTATTGTATTAGATCAAATCATGGAGACAAAAGGCTTGTTTTATATTTGGAAGATGTTAGATCTATCTTGCTTGTTACTTTGTTTCGCTGATGGAATATACTAAGAACTTTTTGGCGAGCCACCACCAGAGATCTCTTCACAGACTTTATGAAAATGTTTTATGAAAAATTAAAAAAAAAAGAAGTAGTTTTCTCTTAAGAAGCAGCTGTTTCCTTGAGACGGATTCCAGGGTAATGTTACAAGACATAAATTCATTCACTGCATCATTCATAAGCAAGCTAGTGCAACCAGGATGTTAAAACCAGAGGTACACAAAAGGCTGCGGGACGTTACTAATGTTAATTTTATAAAAACAAACCCTTAATATCTTGTACAGTAGAAGCCATATAATACTATGTAGTAAATTGTGAAAGGACCATGAAAATCTTTTGTACCTCACAGAAGTTTGTTCGGTATCTTGTTGAAAAATACTTAATGAAGAATTGTCAAGCTTACAGATAGTTATATTCATCTTTCTCTTTATGAAAAGGAAAGTGTTTCATATTTCATTAACTATTTCTGTGATAATACGCAACTTCAGTAGTATGCTACCTAGCAGTCATTTTTTAAAATACTAAACGTAATGAATTTGTTCTTTCAAGATAAAGGTGTCATCTTAAGAATAAGAAAGAAAATAACAACTATTTTAAAGAGAACATTGTGAAAAAATGTTTGTAAATGTTTACAGTCTGTGTGAATTTATGGCCTAAAACAATGACAGCCCTTAAAACTCAGCTATGTAAAATAAATTGAACTTAGAACTAGACTTCAAAATTAACATATCACAAATAATTAAAGCGAGATTTTTAAACATAATGAAGCACATTCGGTCACACTGTTCTGGATAAAAATAGTGATTATTTGGTAAGACAAAAAGGATTTGTACTATTAGATGTATTTAAAGAAATTTTTTTTCTTTTTTTTTTTTTTTTTGACAGAGCCTCACTGTGTCTACCAGGCTGGAGTCCAGTGGTGCGATCTCGGCTCACTGCAACCTCCGCCTTGCAGGTTCAAGTGATTCTCATACCTCAACATCCCGAGTAGCTGGGATTACAAGTGCATGCCACCATGCCCTGCTAATTTTTGTATTTCTTAGTAGAGATGGGGTTTCACCATGTTGGCCAGGCTGGTCTTGAACTCCTGACCTCAAGTGATCCGCCCGCCTCGGCCTCCCAAAGTGGTGGGATTACAGGCATGAGCCACCACGCCTGGCCAAAAATCTTTTAAAGTATGGTTTATTTTATATTTATTTCATGCTTTTGTAATGTTGATGTTTGTTTTATAATGTACCTAATATAGTACATATGTACATATCTACATGTATGTACATATATGTATGTTAAGTATGCATGAACATGACATGCATACTTAAAAGCTTTTTAGTGTTGGGATTCATGATCTAATAATTTTGAAGATTTCTACTCTAGGCTAAAGATTTTTAAACTTTTTGGGGCAGGGAACAGTCACAGACCCCTTTGAGACAATAAAAGATATATACTCACTTCTCAGAAAAAATGATGCACACATTCTGCTAAATAAAGTTTTGCCCAGAATTTGAGGGCAGTCACATGCCTATTGATGGCTGTTGTTATGGACTCTGATAAAACCCCCTGGATGAGGATGTGAATGCCCTAAGGAGTTGTGGGACTTACCCAGGATCACGTGGTAACATAATCTGATCTTTCAATCAAAACTTCCTGGCTGGGTGTGTTGGCTCACACCTGTAATCCCAGCACTTTCGGAGGTCAAGGCGGGTGGATCACTTGACACCAGGAGTTCAAGACCAGCCTGGCCAACATGGTGAAACCCCATCTCTACTAAAAATATAAAAATTAGCCAGGCGTGGTGGTGGGTGCCTGTAATCCCAGCTACTCGGAGGCTGAGGCAGGAGAATTGCTTGAACCCGGGTGGTGGAGGTTGCAGTGAGCTGAGATCGCGCCACTGTATTCCAGCCTGAGTGACAGAGCAAGACTCCATCTCAAAAAAAAAAAAAAAAAAAAAAAAAAGACTTTCTGGGCATGTATGTCATTCCAGGCTTTGGTCTAGTTACTGAGGATGCAAACATGAGGACGGAACTCTTTTCTGGACTTTCAAGGAGTTTACAAGTCCACTGGGAACTTTAGTATTCAACAAATAATCACAATATGATTTGTGTTTAGGAAAAACTTTTTTTTTTTTTAACTCCAGTATCAGCTGACACCAGCTGTGTGAGGGCATTGTGCTGGACTCCATGGGAAAAACAGAGATGGTAAGGCAACTCGTGTAGTGAATTGGGTCTCAGTTACTTGCTTTCGTGCCCTCTGCTTTTTCTAATATGCCTTTTATATTGCCAAAGAGCACCAATGAAGGCACTCTTCACTGGGGTTTTGCAGCTCTGTTTCTTTCATGTACTAAGTGATGATGTGCATGTAAAGGAATTTGAGAGAGGGGTCATACTCCTTCCTATGTCTGAGCAAAGTTCTCTCTTTGAGTTTATGTGCATTTACATGTACTTCTTTGCCCATGGGATAAAGACCTGAACTCTTAGCTAAATTGGCAAATAGAAGAAAACAGGGAATAATAAAGGAGGTATGGAATTTCATAAGCTTCATGATCTCCTTCCCCAAAGGCCTGAACCTATGTAATGAGGTAGTAGAACAAATTCATGCCAAGTCTGAATTTATTCCTATAAAAAAGAAATGATAGGAATAAAGTAAATTTAAATTCTATTTCTGCCTTCGTCATTAATTGGTAATATTCCTGAAGGTGATACAGAGTTTTTTTCTACAAGTATCAGGCTCTGTGTAAGGGCTAAAAATAAACAGAGCAGCACACGGAAATGGGCAAGCATTATTGATCTGTGTCAGGGCCATTTCCACTTTAATGTTTGCTAAAGGCACAGCCCCGTTTTGCAGCCTATTTATAGGGAGCAGATCATTCATTGCTATATATAGATAATAAAAACAAGGTGGATTGTCAGGTAAATTTTGGTTTCTATTAGGAAATAGGACTAGACGTGCTCTCCTTTGGAATTTGTGAAAGGGCTCATTTGTTCTTGTGGAACAAAGAAAGAGCCATACAGATGGGTGTCTGGAGCTGCCTTGCCCAGGACATGTCCACACCTTGTGTGCCACCTGCAGCTGGTGTCTGCCCTCACTGGCTGCCCCCAGCCTCCCTCAGCCACTCCCCATACTGCAAGCAGGGGCCAAAACCAACAGGGCCCCTCCCAGAACCCTGCACCCTTCATTCTTCTGTCAAGTTCTAGTTCCCCATTAGTACATACCATGTTTGTGTGCACATGTGTGTGCAAATGTGTCCACATTACATTTGTGCACAACTGTGTACGACAAATGTAATGTTTTTGTGGGATCCTCTCATGACACATAATTCACTATCCACTTTTTATAAGTTTTTCTCTTCACTCCTCAGCTACCAAGGTTGTATACTCCTCTAATACCCTAAAAGTCTTATTTTTCTTTTCTCTCTCTCTTTTTTTTTTTTTTTGGTGAGACGGTGTGTCGCTCTGTCGCTCAGGCTGGAGTGCGGTGGCACGATCTCGGCTCACTGCAAGCTCCGCCTCCCGGGTTCACGCCATTCTCTTGCCTCAGCCTCCCGAGTAGCTGGGATTACAGGCGCCTGCAACCGTGCCCGGCTAATTTTTGTATTTTTAGTAGAAACGGGGTTTCACCGTGTTAGACAGGATGGTCTCCATCTCCTGATCTCGTGATCCGCCCGCTTCGGCCTCCCAAAGTGCTGGGATTACAGGCGTGAGCCACCGCGCCGGCCTTTGAGACGGAGTCTCGCTCTGTCGCCCAGGCTGGAGTGCAGTGGCGCGATCTCGGCTCACTGCAAGCTCCGCCTCCCGGGTTCACGCCTTTCTCCTGCCTCAGCCTCTCCGAGTAGCTGGGACTACAGGCGCCCACCACCACGCCCGGCTAATTTTTTGTATTTTTAGTAGAGACGGGTTTTCACTGTGGTCTTGATCTCCTGACCTCGTGTTCCGCCCGCCTCGGCCTCCCAAAGTGCTGGGATTACAAGCGTGAGCCACCGCGCCCGGCCAAAAGCCTTATTTTTCTAGTTTCACACCGCACTTACCAAGCTTCCACCTCTGAGCTTTTTTTTTTTTCTTTTTTCTTTCTTTCAACTGTCAGTTCAACAAGTGTTTTGTGAATGCTGGGCACCTGCTAGGATCTGGGGCTAATGAGATAAATAAGACAGAATCTCTGTCCCCCAGTTGCTTAGTCCACTGGGACTTGTGATTGTTGCTTTCCTGTCCTCTCCACTCTGGTTATCGATTGCTCCCTCCAGGCAGTTTCCTGCCAGCGTACACTATTGTAGTAACAGCTAAGTTTTGGCCCGGTAGAAATTCATTTCGTCTTAACTCCTCAATATTGTCTGATTTATGAAAGGAGCTGTGTTTGTAGAAAGGGGGCTCACCCGCCCTGAAAAATGTTCCAAGAAGGGGTTGGAATCTGGGTACGTTAAACATGTCAAAGGGATGCTAATGGCCATCCACTTTCTGAACGTTCTGCAGTGATATTGTTTCACCAGAGGACAAAGTTGTCCAGGCTCTGGAAAATGGCTTGTTGACAGTTTTTCCTCTGATGTGGTGATCTTAGTGCCAATACAGCACTGGAATGCTAACGTAACTAAGCATTTTTAAATCAATGCAGAAAACAAACCAACCCTAAGTAACCATGGTAACTGTTTACTCCAGTTTGGGGCTGGTGAAATTGCTTTCCATCTCTGTGCCCATCCCTTCCCTGTAGATCTTTTATATGTGTAAGTTTCTCTGCCCATCCAAATACAACAGACATCAGTTTTTTTCAATGAAAGAGTCACCAAGAATAGTGACAGGCTGGTACATCTTTAACAGTCACAAAACTATGCTGGTTATATATAAGCCAGACTTAAGTGGTAGGAAAGGCACTTGAAAACTAACAAATATTTTGTAAAAAACCCTCATCTCTACTGCTTAGTGTTCTGATAATCACCAGACAAATGGTATCAGTGCTGAGATAATATGAGATCTTTTCCCTTCAAGGCCTTGCCGTTTGGCTGGAATTCTTAACTGGTTTCATCACTCGTGATAGGGTTAACGTCTTCCTGGTGGCTGGATATTGTTGGTTTCCCAGCTTCATTCTTTAAATCCTTTTGCGCCATGTCATTCTTCACTAAGTCTACTCAGTTCATCCTTGGTCTTACTCTGTTTCTCATTCCATATCCTCCAGAATGTGTCACTATGTGTACTGTCCATTCTGTGGTGTTCTAGTGGCATGCATCCAAATGATTACAGCTGTCTTCCTTGAGTCTCCTATAAAGTAATTCATGCTTGACTTTTCAGAGTGTAGTGATGCCATGAGATCACTGACATTACAAATCCAAATTATTCCTCATCCTCCTGCATGTTATATCAGTGCCCAGCACTCAAGGACTTACTGGCGGGACCAAATTCACTGTGACTTACTTGCATCATGTGGGCACCCTGATGACTGTCTGCTATGTGGAGAATAGATTGTACAGGGACAAAAGTGGAAGCAAGGAGGTTACCACAGTAATTCAGGGAAGATCTGATGATGGCTTGGGTAGGGTGACAGTGGAGAGGGAAAGAAGTATATGATTTCAAGGTGGCAGTAAAACAGGACTTTATAATAAATTGCATGTGTGGGGTGAGGAATGGGAGGGAAGCAAATATGACTCCTGAGTTTTTGGCCTGAGCAACTAAGTGCACACTGGTACCATGGGGGAGAGGCAGGTTTTGTAGTTTGAATCAAGAATTATGTATTGACCATGTTATGTTCTGTTGTTTTACAGATGACAGTAAAGTTCAGTTCCATATAGAATTTAGATCAGAAGCTTTAGATTAAGATATTTGAACAAAATAAGAACCTTTCTGACCCATTATTGTAAGATGGCAAGAGTAAGACTGAATTACAAAATTCCTACCTTCTTTGTCAAATGGCATTGGAAATCCTGTGTAGTTCTACCAGTAGAACCTTTTTTTTTTTTTTTAGACAAAGTCTCACTCTGTCACCCAGGCTGGAGTGCAGTGGCACAATCTCAGCTCACTGCAACCTCCATCTCCCAGGTTCAAGCAATCCTCCTGCCTCAGCCTCCCGAGTAGCTGGGACTACAGGCGTGCGTCAGCATGCCCGGCTAATTTTTGTATTTTTAATAGAGATGGAGTTTCACCATGTTGATCAGGCTGGTCTCAAACTTCTGACCTCATGATCTGCCCACCTTGGCCTCCCAAAGTGCTGGGGTTACAGGCGTGAGCCACCACACCTGGCCCTAGAATTTTTTAAAAGGCCAAACTCCACTTTGGGAGGCCGAGGCAGATGGATCACGAGGTTAGGAGATCGAGACCATCCTGGCTAACACGGTGAAACCCCGTCTCTACTAAAACTACAAAAAATTAGCTGGGCGTGGTGGCGGGCGCCTGTAGTCCCAGCTACTCGGGAGGTGGAGCTTGCAGTGAGCCGAGATAGCGCCACTGCACTCCAGCCTGGGCAACAGTGCAAGACTCTGTCTCAAAAAATAAATAAATAAATAAAAATAAAAATAAAAGGGCAAACTCAAGAGTCATGAATGATCACCACCTTTGCTCAAAGGCGGTTGCAATTCCTTTCATTCTGCCCTGTTGGTAATGTAAAGCTGGATGGGTTATCAGGTGTTCTTTGCTAGCTTTAGTGAGTCTGTGGAGTGAAGATTGTTTCAGCAGCATCTGGTTCTCCCTGGTCCCACTTGTTACTCCTTCCTTTGGGGTGACTTGGTACTGTTGGGTTTATCTGGGGGTGTAAGGGATCATAGAGGGACCTCGAACCCCCTTGGCTCTGCTGCCATCTAACTCAGTGACCGAATAACTTAGCCACGCTAGGCCCACTGAACTGTCCAACATAGATCTGATCTGTCACATCACTTTGTGCCCTAAACTTCTATTTCTTCTAGCATCAAGAGGCAGAATGTGAGAACAGGCATTTTTTTTTCAAAAAGATCTGAGAAACATGTTTCCAAAAGATTTTTATTGAGGCTACAGGGAGAGGGAAGTTGATTAGGAGGGAGCCATGCTAAAAGGGAGGGGGCTAGAGATAGCAAACAAAGGTTGGTTAAATGATATGAAGGATCTCTTTCAATCTGCTCTTGAGACTCTGACTTAAGATCATTAATATAATATACTTTATAGAATAATATATATTCTATATAATATATATTCTAATATTAATGATCTTATATATTCTAATGTACTTTATAGAATAATATATATTCTACATAATATATATTCTAATATTAATAACCTTAAGTCAGAGTCTCACTAGTAGAAAAGCTACTGGAAAGCTATAAAGTTTAGAATGACTCTTAAGTATTAGTATGATTTTGCTTTGGTTTCATAATATGGATTCAATGGGGTAGCTGATTTCTATCCAGTGTGGTACATTAGTAATGGCTGAGTGCTCTGAGGATGACAGTATCTTATTTGATGTACCTTCAGCACTAACAGTCTTATAATAATTGGTGTTCATTGTTTGTTGAACAAATAAATGATGTGTATTTGATTGGTAGAGGAGTTGACCATCTGGTAACAAATAGCATATTTTGAAAATATATCTCTCTGCCCCCCTAAAGTGGCCAGGTGCCAGAATACCAGCGACCAAGTCAGCTGAGAGACATTACTGCAATGCAACTGGATTGGCTGGTGAAGCTGTAATGGAGGGAAGGTAAATTTATGCCTAGAAATAGAACAATGAGGGTCAAATCTGAAGGTCAGGGAGAGAGTAGCCTGAGAGAACAATGATGAAGTCTAGAGCTTGGAGGAACGGGAGCTGGGTCAAGCCATCCAGGTCTTTGCCCTGTGAACAGAATCCATGTCCCCAAGGGACAGGCTGTGCAGGAAGTTGTGTTGGTCTGGCCAGCTCTAATGGACTCATTGAAAGCTGGTCTGGGCATAATTGCCATACAAATGGGTATTGTGTAAGAAAAAAAAGTCTGCCATCTGGAAAAAGGAAGAAAATGGACACATTTTCTGCATCATCTACATTAGATAAAAACTTCTTATGCAAGTTGGCAATTTTTTATGTGTTTGCCCCGACTGAGCCCTACAGCTCACCACCCTGCCAATATTATAGGATCAGTATAAAAATTCCTGTTGTTTTGCTGACTTAGGTATTCACCAAGGAATTATTTGTGAGGCAGACCTGAAAAGCAATTATGTGTAAAGTACAATAAGTTGGTTCTCCTTGAGAGGGGTTGCTGAAAGGGAACTTTCTGGGAGCCTCTCTGGATTTTTGGCACACATACTTTCCTCCTAATGTCTTGTGGCATGTAGTAATATTTTTTCCAACTCTTAGTCACAGTTTTTTACTTTGGTCCATGACTTCGGGGCTTCTTTAGGTAACATCCACAGACATATTGGAGCTTTTTCTTTTTACCATAGATCTTTACAGCTTCTCAACTTATTGTGGCATGTCCTGGGGATTGACAGGGAGAGAGTGGGACAGGGGAACGAGTGAGATCTCTGTTGTTTAAAAGATGGCTTTTCTCAGGTTGGTAGCCACAGAAACATCTGTGGGCTACCTGGGAAGGATTTTAAAACATTCATGAGGTGGCCTCCTTCTTACCCTGCTCCTGACCTTCCCTTACCCCACCTCCCTGCCTGTTCTCCCCAGCATGAGTGTGAGAAAGTACATTTGCAGCTGTCTCCACCTGATGGCTTCTGTGTGTGGCCTCAGCCGTGAAATGCTGAATGTTTGCATGGGGTTTGCTGAGAGCCAAGTCAAGGAACAAGCATGTTGGTGAAAGGCCAAATGCCCATCTTGTGTAGCTTCTCCAGTTTCACTCTTGATCCAAGCTGGAGCATATTCTCCAACTTGAAGAAAGCCAATGAGTGCTTTGAAAAGGGACCAGGAACTTGGTGTTTTATTCTTAGCTACTAGAGCAGAATTCTGGTCCACCATAAGTCAGCACTTTCTGTTTACTGATCAGCAGATGGGCCTGGCTGATTCCTGGTTGTACAGCTCACCCACTGCCACATGGGCCACTTGGACACTGCCTTTGTATTTTCATAATCCTCTCTTCCCCTTGTACATGGAGTTTTCTAATTTACTTGTGACAAAATAAAAGATAAAAGTTCTCCAAGACCCAAGATTTCCCATGTTGTGAGATACATTATTTCCTGCCATTGAACAGATTGTTTTATGATTCCAGCCAGGAGAGTTTTTAGTGATAGGGTAATATTCTCTTTTTTCTCTTAATATTTCCTCAGTTGTTCTTAGACTGCCTATAGCCTCCAATGGACTTCTGTAATAAAAGTGCTTCAATATTTTCTTTCTAGTGATAAACAATCAATAGGCTTAATATAGTCATTCTCCAAAACAACCGGCTATGTTTCTTTGCTATATTAATACTATAGCACAAATGGTTAATTCCCCAATAGTGGTAGCAAGCAAGCCTAGGTTGACCAGGTGTACCAAATGGGCAATGAGAATTATTGTTTATCTAATGTAATTTTAAGGGGGGAAGAGATTTGCAGAAAAGCATAGCCTTATCAAAAAAATTAAGTATGCAGTCATTTTGAATAAACTGGAATTTAGAAAAATAACTGAATAGATGATTCTACTGTTTCTATTAGAAACAAGATGTGAATCTACAGGACAGACTGGCCTGAGGACCCAGTCCTTTCGACCTTGGGGTATCAGTGATAGGGAGAGATCGAAAGCCTATGGATTAGAGAGGAAGTTCTACCTGGTAAGGGGTCCAGCCTCCCTCAGGCAGCATTCTGCCATCCCTTTTGAGACAAGTCCTCACCAAATTGACTTCCCTTCCATGTCTGTTGAAAAGCCCACCATGTTTTTTCTTGTCTTCTCATTCTGTTGCTCTTTCTGTGTTTCTTCTGCTTCACCCATCCAAACCCTAATCCCTACCTCCACCAAGAAGTCTTCTCAGCTGCTTAAGGATTGGACAGTAACCTACTCAGTAACCACTTACTAAATTAAATGATTTAATAGTTGTTAAATTTAACATCTGGTATCTATTGGTCCTTTACAACAGTAGTTGCTTGTCCTCATACTAAATTTCAGGTCAGCCCTGGGAAGTACTGTAAGTATTCTTTAATACTTACTCATTGTCATCATCATATGAGTTGCTTTTAACTATTTGTTAAGGGTATACATTCAACAGTAAAATTTTTGCTTTCTCTTATCCTCATTTTTCACTCCCCAGATATAACAAATGTTAACAGTTTGTATGCACCCTCCTAGAAGTTTGTATATATATGCGAACATAAATGGGAGCCTATTACATATACTCTTCTGCACTCTGATTTTTAAATAATTTATCCTAGAGATCTTTCTATCTCTTCACGCTTATTTTTTTTCTTACTTGCGTTGTTGTACCCCATTGTATAAATAATCAATTATTGATTTAATCAGTTCCCTGTTGATGAACATTTAGGTGATTTCCAGTTTTCTCGGTAACGATAATATTACACTGACAGTTCTCCTGCATTCCTTATTAGTGCTTTTTGCTAATACCACTCCTCAAAGGGATTAAAGATCCTAGATCCATATCCCCACTGAAGAAGAGCTGCAACCCCTCTTAAAGCCTGCCACCAGTGTGCCCTCTTCTCCCTTTCTTTTTTTTTTTTCCTTCCTTGCAGTCAACTCTTGCTAACCCTATGATTGCCCACAAGCAATACATTTAAACCAGGGACCCAGCTGAAATGCTTTAATGGACAACACAAAGTGGGAGACTAAATATGTGAAGCTATAGCAAGTGCAAGTGACTCACCAACCTATTTGCATCTGGATCTCTTGCCCACTATCTACTAACATTTTTCCTATCAAAGCTGCTTAATGATTCCTTAATTGCCAAATCAGATAACTGGTTTTTTTCTCCATGCATCCTGACTGTGCTGCAACATTTGGAGCACTTTCTCTCCTGCTCTTTCCTCTATAACTTTCCTGCTCTTTCCTCTCCTGCTCTTTCCTCTATAACTTTAGAGGTACAGTGGGACTCATGGAGAAAAGGAGAGACCTGAGGCCTGAAGACATTGAAATTCAAAAATATTTTCAAATACTCGTGGCTTTCAGGCTCCAGGATGCCAGCTGATGTTCACTGATTTTAACAAATCTGCACTCAAAAGTGTGCAAAATTGTCCCTAAGCCTGGAATGTCTGGAGTCTCACTTCTTATTCATCTTTCAAGGACCCAGCTTAAATTCCACCTTCCCAGATTGTTCCAATTTCCTCTCCCTCTTACTGCCTTAGCAGTGTATTTATGCCTGTGTTTATAACACATCACACATTGCCTTCCATTCGAGTTATCTGAGTAGGTCTAGTAGAATGCCAAAAGGCTGGGTTTGAGTTTCTCATTCTTCCTGCCCTTAGCATTCATTTCCATTTAGTGAATTCTTAATAAATGTTTGGCTGATTTGTTTATTGGGAGAAAAACAGGGAAAAATAAAACTTAGTTGCAAGTCACAGACATTCAAAGTGGAGACAGTATATAATGGTCATGACATCAAATGGAAAGTTAAACAAAAATCTTTGAATACCCAGGATGTGACTATTGTTCAGCCAAAAATAAGTCTGTAAAAGGAATCTATGAGAATATCACAGAATTAGGGAAGTCTCTTTTTTCTGTATTATGTTCAGTCAGAATAATAGATTACTTTGCTTCATCATAGAAAACACACATGGCAGGCTTTAATAATCAGTCTGAAATAATTTCTTGACTCCAAGGATTATGAAAGCAGTGGCACCCAGGCAGTTAGAACTCTAGGAAAAGCAAGATAGGAACATGTGCAACAACCTGCAAAGTAAACAGCACCTTAATGTCAGAATGCCAGAAGCTCTCATGAACAGGCTTGAAAACATCCAGTTGCACGCTGGTACATTGGCTCAATTGATTTACATATTAGTGCTTTTTTAAACTGTGTGTCCAAGAATAACAGGGTGCTGTCTCAAGAGTGCTACCAGACCAAGAGTAGTGGTTAATATTGAGTGTCAACTTGATTAGATTGAAGGATGCAAAGTATTGTTCCTGGGTGTGTCTGTGAGGGTGTTACCAAAGGAGATTCACATTTGAGTCAGTGGACTGGGAGAGGCCGACCCACCTTCAATCTGGGTGGGCACCATCTAATCAGCTGCCAGTGCAGCCAGAATAAAGCAGGCAGAAGAAGGTGGAAGGACTTGACTTGCTGAGTCTTCTGGTCTTCATCTTTCTCCCGTGCTGGATGCTTTCTGCCCTCAAACATCAGACTCCAAGTTCTTCAGCTTTTGGACTCTTGGAGTCAAACCAGCAGCTCTTGGGCCTTCGGCCACAGGCTGAAGGCTGCACTGTTGGCTTCCCTACTTTTGAGGTTTTGGGACTCAGACTGGGCCACCACTGGCTTCCTTGCTCCTCACCTTGCAGACAGCCTATCATGGGACTTCACCTTGTGGTCGTGTGAGTCAATTCTCCTTAATAAACTCCCTTTCATATATACATATATCCTGTTAGTTCTGTACCTCTAGAGAACCCTGATTAAATACACCAAGCTTGGGAGAAAGCCTGCAGATCTTGTTGATGTAAGTGGGAGGTTAATCAGTTGTTTTGAAGTCTGCCTTTCTTACATTGAACATTTTACACTGAGATTATGTTTTTCATTGCATTTATTGAGGTAGAACTGACATGCCGTAAAATTCATTCTTTTTTAGCATACACTACTATACATTTTGACAAATGCATACAGTTATGTTAACTACTACCACAATCAAGATATAGAACAGTGCCATCATCCCCCTACCCCCTAGGTGCTCTCATCCCCTTTTAAGGTCAACCCTTTCACCACTTCCAGCCTCTGGCCACTACTTACCTGTTTTCTCACTCTATAGTTTTGCCTTTTCCAGGATGTCATATAAATGGAATCATATGTAGCCTTTTGAGTCTAGCTCCTATGACACAGCATAATGAATTTGAGGTCTGTCCACATTGTTGTATCAGTAGTTAGTTCCTTTTTACTGCTGAGTAGTCTTCTACTATGTGGCTGTGCAGTTTACCCATTCGCCAGCTGAAGGACATTTGGGTTGTTTCCAGATATTGGTCATTATAAATAAAGTCACTATAAGCATGCATATACCATTTTTTGTATGTATATATGTTTTCATTTCTCTTACCTAAATATCTAGGTGTGAGATTACTAGGTAGAATGACAGGTGTATGTTCAACTCTCTAAGATGCTGCTGAACCATTTTCCAAAGTAGTTGAACTGTTTTGCATTCCTATAGTATTCACAAGAACTTAAAGGTCTAAGACTAAGGTTAAATCTATACCATTGTGTATTATTTCAATAGGATTACTTGTTTCAAGTAGATTGAAAGTCACTTAAAGGTATTGATTGGGTTGTTCTGGCTCAGCTGCAGGTGTATTGAGAAGAAAGGAGAGAAGTGGAATGGAGATGTAGACACCATCTCAAAGGGTTAAATTTTTTATTTATATACAGAACACTTTTTTTTTCCCTGCCTGAAAATGATTAAAGTGAATGTTTGGCTGCTTGGCAAGAGTCTGCCCTGATATTCAGGGGAGATTAGAGCAGCTTTGTAGATAAGCTCAGAAAATCTACTGAGCCACATAGTGATTTCCGAGGTCCTCCAGGAAGTCACCAGTGTTGGGGTATTGATGGCATCTGATAATGTTGTCTATCTGGAACCTGAAGATGGGTACATCTTTTAGAGGATGATATTTCCATAAATTGTAACACATGTAGAAGAAAGGAGTAGTATCAACATGTATATATATTCTCAATTGCCTAATAACTGATTACTTTTAGCTCCTCATCTGAATGTTTTCAGATTCTGACCTCTGGAGATACTTTGCTTGTAAGGCTTGTTATCATCTACATTTCATATGGTTGAAATAGGAGACGATGGAGTTGGCCTCTACACCTCGCCTTGGAACTTTAGCCCTAACTCAGGACGGATGTATCTGTGTGCTGTCTGCCTGTTGCTGTAGTCAGCACCTTTTATACTCAACGGAAAAATCAGTGCAAGGACTATTTGAGTTGGAGGCCTCGTCTTTCTGTAGCCTATTGTGGATCATGATGGTCTGCTTTAAAATAACGGGGATGTCGGCCAGGCGCAGTGGCTCACGCCTGTAATCCCAGCAATTTGGGAGGCCGAGGCAGACGGATCACGAGGTCAGGAGATCGAGACCATCCTGGCTAACACGGGGAAACCCCGTCTCTACTAAAAATACAAAAAAATTAGCCAGGCATGGTGGCTGGCGCCTGTAGTCCCAGCTACTCGGGAGGGTGAGGCAGGAGAATGGCGTGAACCCGGGAGGCAGAGGTTGCAGTGAACCGAGATCGTGCCACTGCACTCCAGCCTGGGCAATAGAGCCAGACTCCGTCTCAAAAAAAAAAAAAAAAAAAAAAAATCACGTGGATGTCAAAAAGAGGAAGAAAAAAAATCAGTGACTTGTAGACTTCTGATGTCCCTTTGTAATCGTCAGAGTTCTATGGTAACCGTATCAGCACCCTGACCTAAAACTCAAGCCAATAACCTCCAGGAACCCGTAATGTGTAGTACGTAACCTCTACGTACTACGTAATTTCTACGTAGTAGAAATTAACTAGAAGATCCTGGCTAAGGGAGATATTCAGCCACGGGCACAAAACTCAACGGAGTTTTTGTATTTTACTCACTTTAACAAAATAGAAAGGAGATGAGAAAGCAAACGGAAAATGATTATTTTCTGTCTGATTTTGCTTCAGGGTAATGTCCGTTCAGATGCCTGCCTATAAGTCACAGAGCTACAAATTCTCTTGCCCTGAGCCTGTCTCCTCTGAGGTGCCATGGAAGGAGCTTGCAGCATCATTAGGGAGGTGCTTGTGTTTCAGGCTGATTTGACATTATTCTTATGAATGTCAGTTTGGACAGAGTGATAAAGACTAATAAATATGGTATCCTGTGGTATGGAGAAGAAGTTTGTTTTGTTTCGAGCTACAGATTTGTCTGCAGGTAACTTTTTAGAGCTAAGCTAACAGAATGTGAGCGCAAAGAGAAGCTGGGGGTGGGAAACAATCACAGGTTTTGATTGTACTGAATATCCTGGGGCGACTGTTCACTCAGTATTAACTAAGCCCACAGGATGCCGTTCTCTTTTATCATCAGGTAAATTGTTTTCCCAGAGCTGCTAGTGTTTGTGGTCCAAGTGAATTGTTCAGCTTTGTATATTTCACATGGCCTGAAGAAGACCCAGTTGACAAACCCTGTTGATCAATTAGGAAAGGCAGAAAGTCAATGGAAATATCTTTGAGACTCTAACCTGCTAGGCATATGGAGAGTTGACAAAACGAGATGTTTTATCAGGTCGAGGCTTACATTTTCCAAGGAAAAGAATACAGTGAGAATGGAAGTAGGGGGAAGAAAATGCAGTAATGGAAGAAGCTGTCATGCCACTAGGTTTCTTTTTTTTTTTTTTTTGAGATGGAATCTTGCTCTGTCGTCCAGGCTGGAGTGCAGTGGTGCGTTCTCAGCTCACTGCAACCTCTGCCTCCTGGGTTCAAGCGATTCTCCTGCCTCAGCCTCTCTGAGTAGCTGGGACTACAGGCATGTACCACCATGCCCAGCTAATTTTTGTATTATTTTATTTTATTATTATACTTTAAGTTCTAGGGTACATGTGCACAACGTGCAGGTTTGTTACATAGGTATACATGTGCCATGTTGGTTTGCTGTACCCATCAACTCATCATTTACATTAGGTATTTCTCCTAATGCTATCCCTCCCCTAGACCCCCACCCCCTAACAGGCCCCGGTGTGTGATGTTCCCCTCCCTGTGTCCAAGTGATCTCATTGTTCAGTTCCCACCTAAGAGTGAGAACATGCGGTATTTGGTTTTCTGTCCTTGTGATAGTTTGCTGAGAATGATGGTTTCCAGCTTCATCCATGTCCCTGCAAAGGACATGAACTCATCTTTTGTTATGGCTGCATAGTATTCCATGGTGTATATGTGCCACATTTTCTTAATCCAGTCTATCATTGATGGACATTTGGGTTGGTTCCAAGTCTTTGCTATTGTGAATAGTGCCACAATAAACATACATGTACATGTGTCTTCATAGTAGCATGATTTATAATCCTTTGGGTATATACCTGGTAATGGGATGGCTGGGTCGAATGGTATTTCTAGTTCTAGATCCTTGAGAAATCGCCACACTGTCTTCCACAGTGGTTGAACTAATTTACACTCCCACTAACAGTGTAAAAGTGTTCCTATTTCTCCACATCCTCTCCAGCATCTGTTGCTTTCTGCCTTTTTAATCATCACCATTCTAATTGGTGTGAGATGGTATCTCATTGTGGTTTTGATTTGCAGTTCTCTGATGACCAGTGATGATGAGCATTTTTTCATGTGTCTGTTGGCTGCATAGATGTCTTCTTTTGAAAAGTGTCTGTTCATATCCTTTGCCCACTTTTTGATGGGGTTGTTTGTTTTTTTCTTGTAAATTTGTCTAAGTTCTTTGTAGATTCTGGATATTAGCCCTTTGTCAGATGGATAGATTGCAGAAATTTTCTCCCATTCTGTAGGTTGCCTGTTCACTCTGATGGTAGTTTCTTTTGCCATGCAGAAAGTCTTTAGTTTAATTAGATCCAGTTTGCCTATTTTGGCTTTTGTTGCCATTGCTTTTGGTGTTTTAGTCATGAAGTCCTTGCCCATGCCCATATCCTGAATGGTATTGCCTAGGTTTTCTTCTAGGGCTTTTATGGTTTTAGGTCTAACATTTTAGTCTTTAATCCATCTTGAATTATTTTTTGTACAAGGCATAAGGAAGGGATCCAGTTTCAGCTTTCTACATATGGCTAGCCAGTTTTCCCAGCACCATTTATTACATAGGGAATCCTTTCCCCATTTCTTGTTTTTGTCAGGTTTGTCAAAGATCAAATGGTTGTAGATGTGTGGTGTTATTTCTGAGGCCTCTGTTCTGTTCCATTGGTCTATATATCTGTTTTGGTACCAGTACCATGCTGTTTTGGTTACTGTAGCCTTGTAGTACAGTTTGAAGTCAGGTAGCGTGATGCTTCCAGCTTTGTTCTTTTTGCTTAGGATTGTCTTGGCCATGCGGGCTCTTTTTTGGTTCCATATGAACTTTAAAGTAGTTTTTTCTAATTCTGTGAAGAAAGTCTTTGGTAGCTTGATGGGGATGGCATTGAATTTATAAATTAATTTTTGTATTTTTAGTAGAGATGAGGTTTTGCCATATTGGCCAGGCTGGTCTCAAACTCCTGACTTCAGGTGATCTGCCCACCTTGGCCTCCCAAAGTGCTGGGATTACAGGCGTGAGCCACTGCACCCAGCCAGATTTCATTTTCAATAAAAGCAACTTGATATTGCTGCAAGAGACACTGAGGATCAGAGTGTAATATAATAGGAAACTGTTCATAATTATAATTGATGTGCTGTAAGTATTGTGATTAATGTATACATGTTGATACTACTCCTTTCTTCTACATGTGTTACAATTTATGGTTCATCAGATCACGGTAGTGCTGAACACTCTACAAATCTCACTCCCCAGCTGAGGGAAGGTGTTAAGATGAATCTGTGTCCCTGCCTGTGGAGCTATTATCCATTTTTCCACTTAGATTTACATTGCACCAGCACTTAGACACGAACAAGATTCATGGCATCTGGGGAGGGGGAGGGGAAACTAAATTGTTGCTTAATTTTCTTCTTTAAAAAAACTTCCTTTGCTTTCTAACAAAGTGGTTAGTGTAGAAATTTCCAAATTGTCTTACTGCTTTAGCCTCTAAACCTACATTTGAAATGGTTCTCTTTAGTCCTAATATTATTATTAGTAGTGGTAGTAGTAGTAGTAGTAGTAGTATTCTAGAGACAGGGTCTCTCTCTGTCACCCAGGCTGAAGTGCAGTGGTGCGATCATAGCCGACTGCAGGCTTAAACACCTAGGCTCAAGCAATCCTCCCACCTCAGCTTCCTGAGTAGCTGGAAGTACAGGTGTGCACCACGATACTCTGCTAATTTTTTAATTTTTGTAGAGATGGGGTCTCACTATGTTGCTCAGGCTGGTCTCAAACTCCTGGCTTCAAGTGATCCTCCCACCTCAGCCTAGTCCTATTGTAGACATTTTTTCTTCAATGAAGTGTGTTGTTGATGCCAGTGGGAGTTAACTACATTAAAAAATCTCCTCTTTCATCCATGAGAGGATATTTTTGAAGAAACATCTTTTTTTTATTCCCTTTTAAAGTTTTTGTGAAAATAGTATATATATAGGTTAAGAAATAAAATAGCACAGAAATGCTTATAATGAAAAGCCATGGTTCCCTTCCAAGGACAACATGTCTCTGTGGTAATAGATGCTCACTGATGTAATAGTAGTTTACTTGCCTGATGTAATAGTAGTAATAGTAATAATAAGCTTATACTCTTGCCTTTTTGCTATTTGTTCATAATCCTTCTCCCTTCCTCAATTGATGGTTATTATTTTAACTTTTCTAGTGATAATCTTTGTACCTTAAAATAATAGTTTTAAACCTCAATTTCTTGTCCCAATTTATGTAGTTAAATCTTGACTCTCCTGTCTGTTAGATCAAGATGTTAATAATCCCTGTGAAAACAGAGCATGAGTTCTCTTTTAAACTTCTCTTATGTGGTCTGAATTGTCTGTGTCTTCAGGAGTCAGGGGCCATGTTTAATTACTTGGCTTTTCTCTTTGGTGTTTCTGTTTTGTTTTTAGATATGAGTGGTGAACTTTGGTTATCCATCTGTATTTAAGAGCAAGGGGCTGAGTTTTATTTTTCTTCACAGATGGTGTGGGTTTCCCCTGCTCTTATATATGTAGATCCGGTTTCCTGTTATTGCTGCCTATGAATAGGAAATCTGCATGGAACCTTGATGTTGGGTGGGGGGCTTGTCTCCTGGAAGTTTCACTTTCAGATCAAGACTGAGAATGGGCTGGATTTTAGTCAGGAGTTTATGTGTGTGTGGTAAGGGGATTCAAAGGATTTAAATACCTGGGGATTTGACGAGGGCGGGGTGTGCTTTACTCTAGAGTGTTTGCATATAATCTGGCCCTCCTAGTTCTTTCTAGACAGTTTTTTTAAACTTTTTATTTTGAACTAATTTTAGACTTAGAGACAAGTTACTAAAATAATACAGAGTTTCTGTATGTCCCTCATGTGGCTTCCCGTAATGTTAATGTTATCTACTATATACGTTCCAGGCAGTTTCTCAATTTCTTTATAGATCAAGAGTCCTCTGATATTTGGCCCCCAAGTAAAATCATGGGTTTCTAGTGCAGTGCATGGACCTAAGGCAGGGAGTAGGGGAGGAGAGTGAGGGGTACCCACAGTGTCCCTTAGGCAGACTTCAGTTCACTTCTCTCTTCTCCACCCGGACTTGAAATCCCAGTCTCTGTTGCAGCTTCCCGGTGGGCCTGGGTTTTGTTGGCATGTTGCTGGACAGCTCACTCCCACCCTCTGACTTTCCTGAAGTTTTCTCCTGTATATTCTAGACTCTTCCATACTTGCTTTGTATCAGGTAGGGTTCTCCATTGTGGGGGTTGGGGGATGGGGAAGTGGCGGAGGGGTGAAAGAAAGACAGAGAAATATTTGTTTTAAGGAATTGGTTCACCCAGTCATGGGGGCTGGGGAGTCCAAAACCCATGGGGCAGGCAGACATGCCAGAAATTCAGTTAAGAGTTGATGTTGCAGTCTTGAGTCCCAAATTCATAGCACAGGCCAGCAGACTGGAAACTCAGGCAGGAATTCTATGTTACAGTCTTTTTTATTTCCTTTCTTTTTTTTGTGGTAAGAACAAAACATGAGATTTACCCTCGTATCAAATGTTTAAGTACACCCTATGTTATTCTTGATAATGTCAAGACAAGAATGACAGTGGATTTCTAGGGCATATTCATCTTGTTTGACTGAAACTTTATATCCGCTAATGAATAACTCCTCATTTTCTGTGTTACAATCTTGAGGCAGAATTCCTTCTTCTCCAAGAAAGCTCAGTTTTTGCCCTTATGGCCTTCAACTGATTAGATGAGGCCTACCCATATGATGGAGGGTAATCTGATTGACTTAAATTCAGATGATTGTAACTGTTCATCACATCCACAAATACCCTCACGGCAACATATAGACTAGTGTTTGACCAAACAACTGGCCACCATAGCCTAGCCAAGTTGACACATAAAACTGTCATACATTCTATTCTATTTGCCATCTTCTTCCTGGCCTCCAGAAATTTGTTGAAATTTTCTTTTCATGATGTTCATCTCCCAATTGCATCACTCTCATGTCTTTTTCCTTTTAGTATTATTCTCTTAGAGTCCAGAGAACCAAAGTTTATTTGTTAAAGAGAACCCAGTTTTTCATACAGGTGCCTCTCCCAAACATTGGCATGTCAACCAAGGTCAGCAGTCTTCTTGAGGTTAAAAAAGAAAAAAGGCATCATATGATTTAGCTCAAATTTATTTGCCTTACATATTACTCTAGACAGTTTCATCAGTGTTCATTTTTGGGTATCTATCTCATTGTACTTATTTAGAATTTTTTATATATTCATGTTATTTACTCTGACCTATTTAAATGAAACTGTTTGTTTTCCTATTTATTTGGAAGTAAGTTCATCCAATGTGAAATATTTTTTAAAATCTTCATACTGTGAGTTTAATTTTAAAATAATAAACTATAATTTTTAAAGGGTTTATTCACATTACCTTGAGCAATACTTTGTCTAAATTAGATGCTCAAAAAATTGCTTACATTTTCAAAAAATTATTTAGCTTTGTATAATAAAGGCATAAGTTAATATGATACTTAGAGATTTTGAATGCTTTAATTGTGGGTATTTAACTCACTGCCCACTTTTGATGCTACTTGTAGGGAGGTGGCAGGCATTTTTAGTTTCTTGGGTAGCACACTTGGGCCCTGTCTGAAATGTTTAATAATTTGCCTGAGGTCATTTTCCTTACAGTTTCAAGACTGCTACAAACTCCAGGTCTTTTGACTCCTACTTCTGTGCTCTTTATTTTGCATATGTTACACTATGCTGTACATATCCTTGGGGAATATTTGACAATGAACATATTTCCATAAATCCCAGTACTGTTAGATGTGCTTGCAATGGATTCACATGCAGAGCATGTTCTGCTAATGATTTAAACTCTTTTGTAAGAAGGTGAGTTTCCTTGGATGATCAACCACCCCACTGTGTTCCTTGTATGTTCTATATCCAGGGACCAAATAGAGTCATGCATGAAAAATACTCTCAAGGTCAGGTTCTCTCCCTGCAAATGTGTATTTAAGAATCAAAAACAACTGTGTGTTTTCAGAACCCAAGTATCCCCACCACCTCTAAAAATTCATCCAGGTAGGCCGGGCGCAGTGGCTCACGCCTGTAATCCCAGCACTTTGGGAGGCCGAGGCAGGTGGATCACGAGGTCAGGAGATCGAGACCATCCTGGCCAACATGGTGAAACCCCGTCTCTACTAAAAAATACCAAAAAAAAAAAAAAAATTAGCCAGGCGTGTTGGCGGGCGCCTGTAGTCCCAGCTATTCGGGAGGCGAGGCAGGGGAATTGCTTGAACCCAAGAGGGGGAGGTTGCAGTGAGCCAAGATCATGCCACTGCATCCAGCCTGGGCGACAGAGTGAGACTCTGTCTCAAAAAAAAAAAAAAAAAAAAAAAAAAAAAAAAAAAAAAAAAGTTCATCCAGATTAAAAAAAGTATTTTTTATCTAGTATTTACACAAACACATCAAATTAAACCCATCATATGATTCACTAAGAGCACACAGAACTGTAACCCTGTCCCTCCCATTCTTCCCAAAATGCATCTTTTCAAAAGTCAGATTGTGGTTTAATTAAATGACCAGATGAAAAGTAATAATGCCTCTGTTTTAGAAAAAGAAAAAGAGCAGCATTTCAATGTAAATCCTGGCTCACTGTCACAAATAAATATTTTTTCCTTTTTTTGTAGGCATACCGTATGCCTTAATTTAGTATGAAACGCATGTTACAAAAGCCAAGTGTAGTCCCCCCAAAGGAAATCCCCATCCTCCAGGTCCATTCACCATTGTTCTGAATTAACTTTCTCCCACCATGACCTGGGGGAGAGTAGGGAGAGTTTCCTCACCACTCACACCCACCTTTGACTTCTCGATTTTTCGTTATTCCTCTTTTTTCCAGGGCTGCCTCTGAGGCCTCCCACCCAGCCTCCCAGCTCCCACCTTTCCACTAGAGTCATGCACTCACTGACAGCTTAAGTGCCTAACTAATCTTTGCTGCAAATTATGTATTATTCAGACCAGTTTCAGGCCAGACCTCATATTATTCCACTTAGTTTTCCAGAGGTTTAAAGGATTAAATAATCCTCCAAGTATTTCCTGTTATCACTCCTCTTTCTTCAGTGCATAGGAGTATCCTCTGGACCTGGGGTTCATAATCTCCAGTCTGTGGCTTGGCTTTCAGGGACCTGTGAATCCCCAGAAGTGAAAAGCAGAATTATGTGAGCATCAGTGCATTTTCTTGGTGGGGTGACTCTATAGTTTTTCTTGTATCCTAGAAGAGACCCATGACCCAAGAATGTTTAAAGAGAGTGGCTGGCTCTCAGGGGCCCGCCCTGGAAGCCCAGCTCTCGCCACCTCCTTCTGTTTTAACTTGAGGCCTAGGTTGGATTCTGTGCTGATCCTGTTTCCTACTGGTTCCCCTATGGACCTCAACCTGTGGGACGTGACCTCCTGTACTTTTTCTCCAGTATACTACCCACTTGGCTGGACCTAACCTGCTTGGCTTTCCTTACTCCCTTCCACATCCCCCTGTCCTGCTGTAGAAGGGGTGCCTGTCCTGCTTATTTCCTAAGTACCTTTATGCTGGTTTGGTTTATTCTAGAGTTTCTCTGAATATAGAGTATCTCCAGAAGTTTTCCTCAACCCCCTTCCTCCTCATCAGTGCACGTGGCCTGTCCTAGAACCACTGTCCTCTTAAAGGATGGCACGTTGCCTTCTCAGGGAATGGCATGGCTCAAAAGACAGTAGCACCCCCATGCCCTTGGAAATCCAGGTATTGTCTTTTCCCACAACCCCCTAAAATTGCGAGATCCCACATTAGCATTGCATAATATCCCCCCACCCCAGTCCTATCCAGTTAGCTGTAGATCACAAGCAGGTTTTAATCTTTTGCTACAACCTGGCTTAATAACTTCTCTCTCTTAGTTGTATGATAGTGGCTTCTGTATTTTCCAGTTAATTTCTCAATGTTGGAGTTGGGAAAAAATAGCCAACACTAAACATGAAAAAGATGAAGGAAGCTGGAGATAAGAAAAAGATAAAGGAACACAGACTTCCCATGCTCTCCTTTGGTTGCATCTTTGCTTTGGTATAGGCCTCTTCTGAGAGAACCCTTTGCATCCTGCGCTCCTTCTGATTTGCCTCCCGTTAAGTGTCAGGGATGCGGGAAGGGACAAGTTGGAAAGCGAGGGACCTGGCTCCTCAGCCGTCTGAGCCCCAGTGGACTGACCTCAGCATCATAAATCATAAATTGGTAGCAAGGTTGGATTTGAGGCCCCGAGTAAATTGCTGTTCTAGTCCAAAGTTAGCTCTTCATGAGGTCTGCATTCTGAGCCTGCTGACAGTTCCGAGAGCCTTTGCTGATATCCAAAAGAGAGAATTCGAGTCCTGCCATATTTAGATCCCTGCCCTAAGTCAAAGTTCTGAGCTGCTCTGTCCCTGTTTCTGATACATGATCTTGTGCTGAGGAAGTGACCAGTCTGTGGCCTCACAGACTCAGGAAAGCCTGGTCATGGGCAGAGGGCTAGTTCCTGTCCCCTGATAGGGACGGAGGCACCAAGGCCCACCAGATCACCTGCCCACCCCTTCCCTGCCCTCCTGGAGCCAATTTTTAAGAAGGATCATCTGTCCCTTCATTAACTGAAAAACAGGCAGCATTCTTGTGAAGCCAAAGCCAACTCCCTTCTGGGACCTGTGGGGGCTGCTGGAGCAGTGTCCGGTGGCATCCAGCGATGTGATTCCTCTGCATGGTTAAGCCAGCTCTTCTCTTGCAGAGGGAAGATAGAAGCACAACAGAGGAGTGGACAGCTAACCCCATACTCCCTACTCCCTCCATGTGCCACTGCTTCTCCTATCTTTTAAGAAATGAAAACAACATAAAATGCTGGGGCCCAGCTGTGCACCTATGTCAGGATTAGCTGTAAGGTCCCCAGTATGCTCAGTCAGCTCAGCTATTTTGCCTTTTATCAAAGGAGTCACCCTAACCTGGACCTTGTGGGAGACAACCATATTAGCGGTATAACAAAAACAATTCAGAACAAGGCATATATACCCCAATTCAACTCCCATCTCTGAGTTTTGTACTCTACTTTGTACTTCACATTTGATCTAATTAGTGCTCAGAGTATTTCTGTGAAGTTGCATTTATCCCATTTTACAAATGTGAAAATCTAGAGTAGAGAGTTGATGTGCCCCAGATGTTACAGCTAGCCATTAGTAGACCAAGGTTCAAACCCAGGTCTTCTGATGTGAAAGCCCTTGCTTGTCCTACTACCCCTTGCTACTGTGGCCATCTAGTAGATCCTAGGACTGTGCATTAGGTCATCTGGGACTCTGAAAATAATTAAGTCAGACTCTCTGCAGATGGGGCCCAGACTGCCTTGGGAAGAGCTGCAAAGCAGGTCAGCTTCCTCTCCAGTAGTGTTGGGACAGCCTCCCTCACTGTCAGTCATCCCGGGGCCCACTGTGGGTCTAAGCAGAATCACCAGCTCCCTTGCTGTTCCTTCCCCATCCCTGCCATCAAGACAGAGCCATGTGCTGCTGTCCATCCATGTTATGGCTCAAGGGCTCAGACATGGTATAGGGAAGATGGGAGCAGGGAAAGACATGAACTGCTGTGCTGTGTGACAAGGCTGGGGGTGTCACTGAGGATGCAACAGGAAGCAGGCAGGCAGGTGAGAGAAGCTGGGGAGGCAGGAGATAGAGAGTTATTCTAGCACAGCAGTGAATGAATTCAGTTTGAATGAAGCACAGATGTAAATGTTTGGACAGCGGAACCAGGTTTCATGATCTTTGAGTTGTCCTCATAACATGTTGGAACTAGGCATTGAAAAGTCTGAGGTAATCTGAAGCTTAGAAAGGCACAATCTATCAAGTTAACTTAAAGGAAAGGAAGGTGTTAACAAAATTAGAAAGTGCTGTTTTAGAAACAGCCCTAGATATTTTCCAAAAAAGCCTTGGGAATATTCCAGTATAGGAATTCTAAATACCACAGTAGTCAAGTAATGTGTTCTTCTGGTAAAATTAAAAAGAGCATGCCTGGCAGCATATGAAGAACTAAATTTCACCCTGAACATAATATTTGATATTATCGTACTTCGGTACTCTGTTACTGTTGGCTTAGGTATTTGATGTAATATTTTCCTTTGTTGTTTAAGAAAAAAGGTTGGACAATTCTCAATTTGCTGGTGTAGTGAGAGGGAAATTTTGTGCATGCACAAGCATAAATCTCTCTTCAAACTAAACATGTATGTAACACCTTCACTTTGAAGAGAACACTGTGTTTAGTATTTCCCAAAGCCTTGCAAAGTACATTAATATCCTACAACCATTTCTCTAATGTATTTAAAGAAAGTAAGACTCAAGGAAGTTATCTCCAAACACACTTACATCTGGAGTAGGAACAAATTCTTAAAGGTCTCAGAAGTCTCGTCTTACTAAGTTAGGCTTTTCATGGCTTCCTCCATCAAAGCCTCTGAGGTTGTGTGGTCCAAAAAGCAGGCCAAGAGCCCAAGATGCTCATGGATTGGATTAGTTGATCCCTGAATGGATGCAAGTTTACTCGATGTTTTGCACAGCCTTGCTTGAGTAAAAGGGGAGGTAGAGTCCCCCTACTAGGAGAGGTTCCATTATTCTGAGAAGCTTTTCTTCCTCACTGGACAGTGACTATCCAGAGATGCCTAGGAAGCAGTCATTCACTGTTTATTGCTGGAGGCCAATTTGCTGCCCATCAGAAGTATATGTAATGTAAGAGGGAAAAGCCAGGCTGTATATTTTTCTGCAAGTTCAACAGAGTGCTGCACACTAACAATCAGTTTGAAGAAAGCTGAAGTCGTGTGTCAGTGCTCACCAGGCTGATTCTTTGTGCACCACAAAGATTGAATGGTGGCTTAAGGAAGGTAGCCACATACAACTGCTCTTGACTTTCAGTCTGGGGCCATGGATGGAATATTTGAAATCCACAGATAGTCTAAAAACAATTTTAACATCTCTGTCCACCACTTCCCTCACTAAACCTTGTTGTAGAGATGCTAACAAACAAAAACTTAAAATACTAATCTTACCTCTCCTTCATGCCTATAATATGCCACACTGGGCAGAAGATGGTTCTGGATGTTCCCCAGATGAAACTAAGTTTGCAAACTGGTGGCTCACAGGCCCACCTAACCATAGATGTGTTTTATTTGGCCTGCGCTGGGGTTTTAAAAAATATTTGAGGCCAGGCGTGGTGGCTCACGCCTGTAATCCCAGCACTTTGGGAGGCTGAGGCGGGCAGATCATGAGGTCAGGAGATTGAGACGATCCTGGCCAATATGGTGAAACCCTGTCTCTACTAAAATACAAAAAATTAGCCGAGCCTGGTGGTGCGCACCTGTAGTCCCAGCTATTCAGGAGGCTGAGGCAGGGGAATCACTTGAACCCGGGAGGCAGAGATTGCAGTGAGCCAAGATTGCGCCACTGCACTCCAGCCTGGCAACAGAGTGAGACTCCGTCTCAAAAAAAAAAAAAGGAATGAATCATCAACATCTAAAACTCAAGAGATTCTACATAAAATCTGTGTTTCTGGCTTCTCTTAAAATTCTAAAGATCTAGTCACCCTGGGCCAAGGTGTGGCTATTCCCTTCGTAATGGATTAGGGCTCCCACATGGCTGCCCCAGTTCACACCCAGCCCACTTGTCACTTCCAGTATCTACTAGTCTCTGCAGGCATTTGAGTTTGGCATCCCCAACAGAGAAGGTGCGCAGAAAAGGAAAGATTTTGCTTTCCTTATAGATGTTCGTGGTGACATCTCTGTGTCAGTAAGAAATTTGATCCACTAATGAGCAAGATTATTATACACAAGAGTTCTGGAATCAGAGACAGGTGAAATAGGCTCAATTAGTATACAGGATTTCACTCATTTCTTTTTTTTTTTTTTTTTTTTTTTGAGATGGAGTTTGGCTCTTGTTGCCCAGGCTGGAGTGCAATGGTGCAATCTCGGCTCATCTCAACCTCCACCTCCCGGGTTCAAGTGGTTCTCCTGCCTCAGCCTCCCGAGTAGCTGGGATTACAGGCATGCACCACCAAACCTGACTAATTTTGTATTTTTAGTAGAGACAGGGTTTCTCCATGTTGGTCAGGCTGGTCTCAAACTCCTGATCTCAGGTGATCTGCCCGCCTCAGCCTCTCAGAGTGCTGGGATTACAGGTGTGAGCCACTGCGCCTGGCCTCACTTTGATTTCTAATAAGGAATAAAGACCATTTCAAAATTAGAAAACTCTAAGGAAAAACACACTTAAATGGAGGACAGGTAACCTGAGTTCCTGATGCAGCTGCCCTGCCCCCATGCTGATACCTAGTGTCTTTACCTACATAACGGAAAGTATTAACCATCATTCAGCATTCATTCCCTTAACAAGATTTATAGAGTGGTTGACATCGAGGGTTTACAGTCTTCCCAAAATGGATCTGCATTTAAGACATCATTTTCCTCACCTATCAAATAAGGAATGAAATCACAAACACCTCAGTGTGTGACATACTCTGAATACCCAGTTATTGTGAGCTCTTATTATTTGTTAAGTACCAGATGTTTGCCAAGCTTTGTGCTAGGCCTTAGAAATACAAAAACACAGAAACATGTGGTCCATGTCCTAAAGAGCTGCAGTCTGGTTGAGGAAGTAAATTCTGGGCTAACAAGTAGAGTCAGTAACCTAAACAAAAGCCCCTCAGAATGACTGTACTGTTGAAACATAAATAGGGCTGATAAAGCCCCAGGTTGTTACAACATCATATTAAATTAAGGAAAGTCCGTGTGCAACACCTACCTTGAGAAATAAACATGTATATACATATCTAAATATGACAGAGGTAACAAAAGTTTTCAATAATAGGATTTTTCTTAGGGGAGTTCCACATCAGACTTCTAAATCCAAGGTTCTTGACATCTGGAGTGGAGTCTTCCCATTGATAGTTCAGCCAGAGCCCTTGCTCCAGAAAATGTATGTACACAATAGTTTGCATAACATTCCAGGGATCTGAGCGCCCCAGAAGCCCATCCATGAGGCCTGCTCCATGTAGTTCCTCACTGGGCTGGTCACACAGTACATAAAAGCAGTGGCTCCAAAAGAGATGCTCAGTTACAGGAGAGAGAGAGCCACTCATAGAAACAGTCAGGGCAGTTCTGTGTGAGAGCAAAAAGCTGAGTTGCATAGAGGTCCAGTGGGCAGTGAGGGAAATGTTGAATGAAGAAAACGTCTTTTTTCTTTTCTTAGATAATGCTGATATGCCTGTAACAACTAATGTAGTCAGAACGAGTACTTCATATATCTGTCACATGTTTAATTGTGGACACTCTGACATCTTATCTTCTCTCCTGTGATCCTTTCACCTTTTTCATAAATCTCTGTTATCTAGGTATGAAAAGAAACCTTAATATCTACTAAGCCAAAACATCCTTTCACATAGGGTTGATCTGGCTTTTTGTTCTTTTCCCCCCACTCTTCCCCTACTCTTCAACATTCCATTCCCAATATGTCCAGAACTAATTCTGCATGGGACCTAATTATCAGTTGGTGACCCGAATGGGCCTGGTCACTCTGGGCAGTCTCTCTGTCCTTGGCCCTTTCTGGCCTTTAGGTCACATGTAGTACTTTATCAGTTCCCTCCAAAACAAATCCAGCTGCAAAAGTATTGGAAAATAAGGTAGGTTTTACTGAGGGTTTTGGGGGTAGAGTGAAAAGAAAACTCGCCACATGAAGACAAAACATCACAAGATTCCCAATATACAATACTCAACTGCCAAAGCCTTTCTCTTGGGGGCCAGCCCCTCATCTTTCCTCGGCTCTACCTGCCTTCCCCACACTCTTGCTCTGTACTTGTGCTAATTCAGAGAATATAGCTCCCTCAGCTTCTCCAATTTTGCTTTCTCATATCTGTTAGTTACTTAATACTGCCTTGAATTATGAGAAAGCCTCTATGCTAAGGATGACAATTTTTGTTTGTACCCCTAATCACAAATGTCTTTGTGTTTTACTTATTACATTGAAGGCATCCTTGATGTTAGGACGTGTATATTAATCTCGCATTTCGGAATGGCCGAATAGTGTTGCCTTGTATACATGCAACATGCTGTGTTTAGCCATTCCTGTACACTTACCTTATTTCTTTTTCTTTTTTCTATTATAAACAAGCTGCAATCAAACATATATTGCACACTTATATGAGTATGACTGTAGGATAAATTTCTGGAATTGATATTTCTGTGTCATGAATATATGCATTGTAATATTTAGTAGTTATTGCTCTCTAGAAATTTATCTTCCAAGCAACGGTGTGAAAGAGATCCTGTTTCAGTTTTCCATAAAACCCCATTTTTATGTTTGTTTACCTTATTTTATGTTTGCCGATTCCTTGATTTAGGAAGGGCTTAAGGTGGCTGGCAAGGAAATATACATTAGAGGTAGATGGGTTGGGGGTAGAAGTGAAAAATGAAAGGTAAGAATATAAAATGGACCAGTGATTAAGATTATTATAAAAATTCATTCAGATTTATTCTATGCCCTAGGTGACCTTCAGGTTTGGTGCTAAGCTTTCCAGCAGCCAAGGCAAAGAGGGGAGTCAATTATATAAGCCACTACTAAAACAAAGCTGTGCCTTGGGGTCCTTATAAAAAGGAAAAAAGGACTTTGTACAGGGCAACAGTAACTTCAGCAGCATGACTTCATGTGATCCCCTCAGCACCTCTGTATCTGCTATTTACCTCGGACCCAAAACATGTTGCCCTAGAGCAGAGCTCTGCCTTCAGTCATGTACGTGCTGATTATGTTGGGTGGACAGCAGTCTGGCCAAAACTGATAAAACCTGTGCCTCCAAATGTGGCCTGATAGCAGGGCATTAAGAGCAGGCATCACCTTTCATATACATAGACCTTCCTTTCTCTTCAAAGCTCCTAGGAATTGTCTTGGAGGATGGGACCAAGAAGCAAACCCAGGATCAGTGGATGTAAACCAGATCAGGAAAGCACCACTGTGGGGGCATTTCCAGGCAGGATGTGTGGGCTGCCTGCCAGGTGAGCAGGTGGAGGGCCCAATGGGGCTCTCCCTGCTGCCAGGATCGGGGCGAGGATTCCCAGAGGGAGAGAGAGCCAGGTGCCATGTGTGCAACTGCAGATGCCAGAGTGGGCTCCTGAAGGAGATTGGGTCATTTCAGCTCCTGACCTCAGAGACAGGAGATAGGAGAAAGCCATGGTGACCTCAGCTGGGTGGGGAGACAACTAATCAGCCACCCCAGGTCTGAGGTGGCCCCAAGGTCAAGGATGTGAAGAGGTCTAGATAGATAGAAAGGAAATACAGAGGCTCAGCTTTGTGGAAACCACACAGGGGCTGAGTGCCCCAGTAGAGGGTCAGATAGTTCTGCAAGGAAGCCAGGGTAGCCCAAAGCAGAGGCAATGAACCTGGAGACCAAGTAGCAGAGGAGCTGAAAGAGAGTTTGACTTGTACCTAGATTTGAAACCAGAGTAAGCTAACAAGAAGACAGAATGATTCCCAGGTTCAGGGCTGGCAAAATGCAAAGTGAAATTGATCGAGTCATGTAAGATTTTGTGTCCAAACTCCACTGGGCTGTGGATAATTTTACCCTCAAGGTCCTCCACACTGTAGTATGGACACCCAGGTGTGTCCCGTAGAGGACATAACAAAAATGTATCTTAACTGGGAAAAAAAGATTAACAAAAAGAATGAAGATGTGCCTCAGCTGCATGAATATAGGAGGAGAAAGATCCCTCTATGTCATTGCCTGGGTGATAGCAGGAGAACATTATCCTAAGTAGGAAAAAAAGACAGTGGAAACCTGGTTGAAGGAGCTTTTTTGCACATCACCCTGGGGAGCCACAAAAGAGAGACAGGAACAAAAGAACAGCTGCAAAGGGAGTGAAAGAAACCCAAAGAGGCATTGGCACAGGCCTACTGGGAATATGATATGGCAAAGGGAGAAAATGAGGTCTGTTTTCTAGTTAGAGAAGATTGATCTATTCAAAGGACTTTAAATTTTGTTGATTCACTTTGGGTGCATCCATGTGAAGGTTTGAGTTTTGAATCATCATGATTTTTAGCCAGTAAAAGTGTTCTGGGTTTTAGCTTCACCCACATGGACCTCAACTCGCTATTTAGAAGTCTACTGCCCTTCATGTGGGTTGCCAACAGACTCTGCCTTTGCTGTACCTGGGAGAATGGCTTCCTCATCACCACATTCTGCATCCTTCCAGGATGGCAGTGAAGAGCTTCCCAGGGCATCTGGCATTAGCAGAATGTGGCTGATGAGGAAATATGACCCCAGTTTAGGCCGTTTTACCAAAATATTACACAAATTACAAAATAATTTGATAGCTAGAAGAGAGGATTTTGAATGTTTTTACTACAAAGAAATGATTAATGTTTGAGGTGGTGGATTTGTTAATTACTCTGATTTGATCCTTGTACAATGTATACATGTATCAAAACATCTCATTGTACACCAGAAATATGTATAATTTTGTGTCAATTAAAAACAGAAGAAAACTTAATAAAAATTTTTTTTTCAACTATATATGTGAACACATGAAAATGTAATAGTAAATTTTCATTGTTACAATATTATATCCCACTTCAGCCAGGCCCATGGCTCACACCTGTAATCCCAGCACTTTGGGAGGCCAAGGCAGGCAGATCACAAGGTCAAGAGATTGAGACCATCCTGGCCAACATGGTGAAACCCTGTCTCTACTAAAAATACAAAAATTAGCTGGGCATGGTGGCATGCACCTATAGTCCCAGCTACTCGGGAGGCTGAGGCAGGAGAATCACTTGAACCTGGGAGGCGGAGGTTGCAGTGAGCTGAGATTGCACCACTGCACTCCAGCGTGGTGACAGAGCGAGACTCCATCTCAATAAATAAATAAATTTTGAAAAAAAGAATGTTATATCCCACTTTAAGTATAGATTTCAGAATGAATGGTAGCCAGATTACTTCAGCTGTCACATGTAACTTACATAGCTTCTCATTAAGACTTTTAAGTCACAGATAAAATTAATTTATTGGAATAAAGTAATGCTCAAAGCATGACTGAACATGTAAAAACTTAATAAGAAGCAGAGTTTAGGTTACAGAAAGAGATGTACTTTCTTATTGTCTGAGTAACCACAGTCTCCGTAACTTGTGTGTGGTGATCTGAAATCTTGGTCAAGATTCCCTGAAATCCGCTTTTAAATGAGTTCATCTGACAAACAGTGCTAGAAAGGCCCTACCTTTGATCAACACAATGATTTTGATTTCAGAACCTCCAACTGAGGTTCCTAATCATTCCTTTGGTAACAGAGAGTTTTGAACAAAATACAAGGGCAAGAGTATCAGGAAAGGTTCCTTTTTTTTCCCTCTGCCTCTGATTACCCAGAGAGCAACAGTGAAAAATATGGAGGAGAAGAGCAGAGGGCTCTTTTGGTCCAATAACAGAATTCAGAAGTAGGACACACTGGGGAGGCTTCTGCCTCCTGCAGTGGTTTTCTCCAGGATTTTTTACCCTCACTTAGGTGTAGCCTTGACAGGAAAGGATGGGGGCCAGGAGCCTGGACCATCATTCCCAGCAATCTGACCTGCTTGAGGGAGGGAAGGGTCCCCATCCATCTTTTCTTCATTCTGGGCACCTCACTTTAAAAAATAGATTTTGCTTAATATTCTGGATAGAAAGTATTCCTCTTACAGATCCTTCAGTCTCCAACTTATATTTATGCCTGAAAATAATGTTCTTTATGGCCATCACCTTAGGCAATTTGGATGGTGATGAACTACAAAAACGTATATATGTTCTTACTAATACGGATAACTTACTGCTTTATCATTGCACAGAAGCAGTAATCCACATCTCTTTCCTAGCACTACTGAACTAGGTAGAGTCATTACAATGCATTTTAGTCAAAAGGAATGTGAGAGTTGAGGATCATTGCCCCCAAATTCTCTCTGCCACCCTCTGCACTTCTGCAATTGTCTGCTTTAGCACCTAGCTAGGTGAGCTCAGATGTGGTCTGAATTAAGAGCAGTGTGACCTCAGAGCTGCCAGGTTTGCAGGCGCCTCCCCTACAGGTGGAAGCTATACTTCTGGATTGCTCCACCTGGCAGGAACCCCAGAGAGGTGGAATTCCATGCGTTGTGCTTGGACTTCCACAAACTGCAGGCTGATACACAATGTGTTTACTGGGTTAGTGCAACCTAGCATGCAAACGTGGACACAGGATAGTCACAACTCCCACAGCAGCCTAAAGGAACTATGCAGGTCAGGTTGTGAAATGGCACCCAGAGTTATTTAGAAGGGCGTTTGGAATTCATAACGAGGTTGGTCTTGTTTTAAACCCTACTGTTGCCCTGGTAGGAAACAATGAGTGTTGATTACATTTTATTCTACTTAACATCAGTGCTTCTCAAGGGAGATATTGGTGACATGGAATTAGGTCTTATATTCAGGCATATAGCAAAAATAACTAAAGAACCTGGGGAGAAGATATTAAAATTTTAAGTAAAAGTGGAAATGAGACTATGAACAAAGGCAAAGAGAAAGAATATTTTAAACTGATATATCATGTGATATAGAGACATTAGCATACACTTTTGTTGGGTATGGGGAGAAATGTGGTATATAAATTATGCCAAAATCAAATTTTTCTCCATTGCTGGAGTGTATTTGGGATGGGTTTCAAAACTCTCTCAAATATACAGGGTTTTTTTGGTGGTTTTTTTACATCCTGTTTCAACATCCAGGGTCTAGACATTGGACTTCCTTCAAACAAGAGGCCAGTGAGAATAAATTTGAGCATGCAGTTGTTAAAACCACTCTCTTCCTCCACGTAGCTCTTGACAGCAGCTGCAGAAAATGAAACCTGTCGGGGGTGGAAGTGGATGGAGGTAAGGCAGTCTCAGATGGGAGGAATATGCTGATAGAGGAATCTGACCCTCAATTAATGAATGGCATCAACACCTTTCATGTTGAATGGCACACCCGAGGCCTGGGTGAGACAAGCAGGGAGAGAAAAGAAAGATCATATCTTGTTAATTGACCTCATCTCACCTCCTCCCCCATAAGAGCACATGACTTGTAACACAGAACTTCCTTTAATTTCATCAGACTGCCTTGCCCAGAAACGAAGCACAGTAGTGATTATGAATGAACAGATAAGTTGCCCCTACCTCTTGCTATTATCTCTTCCATAAACTTACTTAAGGAAAGCTAACATGAATCTCACTTCCTGGTTTTTAGGGGGTGATTTGAGGTTCTGGGAATTTGTTTTTGTTTTTTTTTTTTTTTTTAGTTCTTTAATTTTAAGCAGTCAAACACTCTGTTCCAAACAGAATGCAAATCCCACTCGTTGTACTCCTAACTTTGTATTATAAATGTTGGACTCTGTGAAAGCAGCAAGAGTAATGGTATAACTGGTGTGGATAATGACAGCTTTTGGTCTTGGAAAAGAAAAAAATGAAAAGACTTGTTCAGAATTGCAGAGCCAGGGAGTCTGGCAGTTTTTTCTCATATTTCTAGGTGATAGACAAATTGTTAGTTACCACATGTATAATTTATTAGTAATTGCTCTAATTTGCTTCCTAAGTTTCTAAGTTGCCGGTTCACTGAGATCAACTATTTTGTACCCATAAAATAAGAATCATATGGTAATTTAATGAAGTAGCTAGCCAGTTAGCATGGTTTCTGTGCAAATGCAGTATTACCCTTGCAATTTAGAAAAGGGGGAGAGGAATAACAGTGTCAAACTTCTTAGAAGCCTAGTGACTAATTATCACTTACTGGGATTAAAATGCTACACCCACATTTTCCTCTTGTGGACATATGGACACTAAGATAACTGTCTTTCCTTTGGGTTGTGTTGCAGTCTCTTTAAAACAAAATGCTTCCTTCCTCCTGAGAGCAGTGTAAGAGCTGCTGAGTGAAGGAAGCTGGATCCCTCCCATGGGTGATCTCGGGGAGAGAGGCCTAGAGCCTGCCAATGAAGTTAGAGCACAGCTTAAGGTACAAAAGACCTGCTGCAAGGATGTTGGGGATACGGTCAACATAGAACATTTGTTTTTTCTTTTCTTTTTTTTTTTTTTTGAGACAGAGTCTCGCTCTGTCACCCAGGCTGGAGTGCAGTGGCGCGACCTCGGCTCACTGCAACCTCCGCCTCCCGGGTTCACACCATTTTCCTGCCTCAGCCTCCCGAGCAGCTGGGACCACAGGTGCCCACCACCACGCCCGGCTAATTTTTTGTATTTTTAGTAGAGACAGGGTTTCACCGTGCTAGCCAGGATGGTCTTGATCTCCTGACCTCATGATCTGCCCGCCTCGGCCTCCCAAAGTGCTGGGATTACAGGTGTGTGCCACCGCGCCCTAGCCTGTTTTTTCTTCTTAAAGCAAGCATTCTACTTCTCTCCAAACGTAATTAGTTGACTTCAGGTATGGCTATAAGAACATAAATGCAAAAATTTCTTCTTATGGCCAGACTGTCAGATTTCTCTCTGTTCTTGAATTTTCTCAACCTACCAACAATAAATTGTCTACTTATCTTTTAAACTCAGGAGCCAAACAAGCAGAGTCCTCATTCTGCTTCATGTGACATCAGCAAGACTGAACTCTCCTCTGCTTGCTGTGCTCTGTTCTTGCTGGTTTGTAAGAGGCAGCAATCATAAGAGGCAGGAACACAGCTTCCCATTTGTTTTTCAGGTTTAAGCTGTGGTTTTGGAAATGACAGGAAGTAGGAAAATGAAGCTTTTGGCTGGCCTTTGAAGAAACTGGAAGTAGAGGAGACAGAATACATGCGGATTGCTCTGGACCTTTTTGGAAAATCACTCTTTTGCCCAACGCAGTTGGCAACCATCCTGGGACTGATAAAATTCCTTTGCACTTCATCAGAATTTAACTTTGGCTCAATCTGTCAAAGTCACAACCACATCTCTCAAGAGTACCATTTGGCCACAAGTCAAATACATTATCACAAACACATTAGATGTTCCTGAATAGCATTCCTAACCCATAGCTGATGTCCACATTCATCGAGCAAGATCAAATACCAAAAAAAAAAAAAAAGAAAAAGAAAAAAAGTAATTTAATCCATGCTAATTTTATTGAAATCAAGACACTTTCCTAAGTGGACAAATTTTTAGAAAAAGAGCATAAGCCAGCTGGGCGCAGTGGCTCACACCTGTAATCCCAGCACGTTGGGAGGCCGAGGTGGGTGTATCATCTGAGGTCAGGAGTTCGAGACCAGCCTGGCTAACGTGGCGAAACTCTGTCTCTACTAAAAATACAAAAGTTAGCCAGGTGTGGTGGCATGTGCCTGTAATCCCAGCTATCTGGGAGGCTGAGGCAGGATAATCATTTGAACCCGGGAGGCAGAGGAAGCAGTGAGCTGATATTGCCCCACTGCACTCCAGCCTAGGTGACAGAGCAAAACTGTCTCAAAAATAAAAAATAAAAAAAAAAAGAAGAAGAAAAAGAGCATAAGCCTGGAACCTGAAATGACATCACCAATGGTTAGAAATTTTAATGAAATTGGGATACTTACAGCCTCTTGAATTTCTCAGTAGATTGTTTTCATATTCATCCCCAAGGAGAGTCACCTAGCTTAATGTTTGCTTGGTCAATATTTGGTAAGCACCAGGGCAAGATGGTTGGCCCATGTATCTAAAGTAGTGCTACTCAGAGTGTGGTCTTAGGGCCAGCAGCATCTGGAAGCCTATTAGAAATGCAAATTAATGGCCCCACCCCAGCCTCCTGTAGCAGAATCTCTGCAGATGGGGGTCAGGAATCTGGGTTTTTATAAACTCTCCAGGTGATTGTAATGCTCGCTCAAGTTTAAGAACCACTGGCCTCACATCTCCAGAACAAACTGTCAACCAGCAGCTGATGGTTTGTGGTTATGTCTGCAAATGAAAGAAGTGCAGCCATCCATGCCATCCTCCCTTGGTTGGAAACTAAGTCCCAGCTGCTGATTTTTGCTTCCTTTTCTCTACATTTCCAAATACCTGTGTTAGAACTGTGGGGCTCTATACATAGAAAATGTCTTAAAATAACAGTCTGTGTTTTTAAACTTGGGACTGTAAGGGGCTCCTCCTAAACATGTTTGGAGTATTTTATTTTGCTGATACTAGAAGCTGACCATTTACCTAAATAGTAATATACACCTTTCCAGAATCAGCTCTCTGGACAACCCAGCTGTCTGCTGCAAAAGAGCAAAAAACTCTAAAGTAGACCAAAAAAAGTTCCAATCATCCAACATATATATGTTGGGTAAAATTGTGCATCAAAGCTCATACCTTTTTCTAAACTCTTGGAGGCCATCAAAATCTACTCACTCTTACTTTCTAAAATTAGTTGTACCTTAGAAGTACATAAGTTTTTTAAAAATTCAGATGCATAAGAACTAATTGTAAGAGCTAAAATATAAAACTTATAAGAAAACACATGTAAATCTTCATGATCTTGGATTAGGCAATGGTTTCTTAGATACGCCACCTAAAGCACAAGCAATGAAAGAAAAAATAATTAAAATTTGAAACTTTGTGCTTTAAAGGACTATTTCAAGATAGAAAGTGAAAACACAGCCCATAGGATGGAAGGAAATATTTGCATATCACTTATCTGAAAAGAGTCTAGTATCCAGAACATATAAAGAATTCTTACAACTTAATAGTTGAAAAAAATAGGCTAGGCACGGTAGCTCACACCAGTAATCCCAGCACTTTGGGAGGCCCTGGGTGGAGTTCAAGACCAGCCAGGCCAACATGGCGAAACCCTGTATCTACTTAAAATACAAAAATTAGCTGGGCTTGCTGGGGTACACCTGTAATCCCAGCTACTCTGGAGGCTACACACGAGAATCACTTGAACCCAGGAGGTGGAGGTTGCAGTGAGCCAAGAACCCACCACTGCACTCCAGCATGGGCAACAGAGCGAGACTCTGCCTCAAAAATAATAATAACCCAATTGAAAACTGGACAAAAGATTTGAATAGGCATTTCTCCAAAGAAGGTATACATATGGCCAATAAGCACATGAAAAGATGCTCAACATCTTTAGTCATTAGGGAAATGCAAATAAACACAATGAGATGCCATTTCACATCCACTAAGATGGATAGAATCAAAAAGATAAACAATAACAAATATTGACAAGAATTTGGAGAAACCGGAACCCTTATACATTGCTGGTGGAAATGTAAAGTGGTGTGGCCACTTTGGGAAATAGTTTGGCAGTTCCTCAAAAAGCTAAACAATAGTCACCATATGACCTAGCAATTCCACTCCTAGGTGCATACCCATTAGAATTGAAAATGTATGTGGAAACAGCCCAACTGTCCAACTGATGAATGGACAAACAAAATGTGAAATGGTCAACCATGAAAAGGAACAAAGTACTGGTGCATTCTACAACATAGATGAACCTTGAAGACATTAAGCTAAGTGAAAGAAGCCAGACACCAAAAGCTACATATTGTATAATTCCATTTACATGAAATATCCAGAGTAGATAAAGCCAGAGAGACAAAGTTGATTAGTGGTTGCCAGGGGCTGGTGGAAGGGGAGAATGAGTGACTGCTAATGGGTGTGGGGTTTCTTCTGGGGCGATGATAATGCCCTGGAATTAGATAATGGTGATGGTTGCACAATGTTGTAAAATGCTAAAAACCACTGAATTGTATATTTTAAGAGAGTGAGTTTTATGATGTGTTATATTAATTATATCTTAATTTTTAAAACACAGGCAGCAGGTTGGATGTGGTCTGTGGGGTTACAGTTTGCCAATCCCAGCTCTAGTGCAAAAAAAGAGGAGGGGGCAGATAGATGAAAAAGGCTGACAAAATGTTTGAGACAGAGTCTTGCTCTTGTCACCCAGGCTGGAGTGCAATGGCAGGATCTCGGCTCGCTGCAACCTCCGCCTCCTGGGTTCAAGCAATTCTCCTGCCTCAGCCTCCCAAGTAGCTGGGATTACAGGTGCCGGCCACCACGCCTGGCTAGTTTTTGTGTTTTTAGTAGAGATGGGGTTTCGCCATGTTGGCCAGGCTTGTCTCAAACTCTTGACCTCAGGTGATCCGCCTGCCTCGGCCTCCCAAAGTGCTGGGATTACAGGCGTGAGCCACCGCACCAGGCCTAAATGTTCAGTATTTTTGAAGCAGGGTGATGAATATGTAGTGGTTCATTACACTATTTTCTCTACTTTTACATTTGTTCAGACACGCACATATTTTTACAAGAATCGCATATCGTGTATGCCAAATTAGGTAATAGAATCACCAAGGATGGGGTCTGGGCATCTGTAAGTTTTAACAATTTTCCAGTTGATTCTTTTGAAACCAATCAATTGCTGGATTGAAAATCAATAGCTGGGGATCACTGTTCTATATATAGTTCTGTTAACTTGATTATCTTAGCAGATTAAAAGAGAGGAAAACAACTCCAATAGAAAAACAAATAGGAGTGTATACTCCTAGGGTGATGGGTGCGCCAAAATCTCACAAATCACCACTGAAGAACTTAGTCATGTAACCAAATCACCTGTTCCCCAAAAACATATGAAAATAAAAAATTCTTTAAAAAAAGAAAAATAGGTAATAGCAAAAAAAAAAAAAAAAAAAAAAAGGCTCTCACAGCCCAACAAGAGAGAAACAGAAAAGAAGCAAATACAAGAATTTAAAGAGCTCAGTATTGTAAGGCCACTGTTAGCATAAAAGCAAACAGCCTCTGTGCTGTAATAAACTTTGAAATCCTCACTGTATTACAGAATAGCACAACTTTTGATATTCCTAATGATGACCTGGAGGCATTCAGAGAGGATTAAATATGTTCAGTAAATGGTATTTAAGGTATATGGAAGTAAATATTTATTTTAGAAAATAGCATTTTAAGAATGCTCCTTTCTTAAAACCTCAAATATCTAGGAAATCTGATTCACCCAAAAGATGGTTTAAAAATCCTTAATAGCTTTATTTTAAAGTCTTCTAATTTTTCCACTTGACATTTATAAACAAAATTCTACCTTGCAACTAAGGAAAAATAACAGGATATAAACATCCTTTCTGAAACAAGCATTGGATACAGAAAACTCTTGGGGGATGGTGGGAACTGAGATGGATGATATTGTTTTTGTTTCTTAATGTATACTGCCTTCTAATCTTATATTTTTTAAAAAATCAACTTTATTGAGATATAATTTACATATTATAAAAATTTTTAAGGCTATAAGTTGAATGCTTTTGACAAATGTATACACCTGCGTAACCATCATCCCAATAAATATATAAAACACTTCCACCTCCCCAGAATTCTGTGCCCCTTTGCAGTCAGTCCCCCACCCAACACCCACTTTGCCTCCAGGAAACCACTGATGTGATTTCTGTCACTATTGATTAATTTTGCCTCTAGACTTTCATATAAGCAGACTCATGCTGTAAACATTCTTGTGTCCAGCTTCTTTATGTCAGCATGATATCTATGAGATGCATCCATGTTGGTGCATGTTGTTAGTAGTTCATTCCATTTTATTACTGAGTAGTAATTCATTACATCAATATACCACAAATTATTTATCCATTCACCTGTTGTTTCTGTTTGCATGAATAAAAATGCAAAAGTCTTTCTTATGCACATAAGTTTTTATTTCCCTTCAGCAAATACCAGTATTGGGTCATATGTTAAATATATGTTTAACTTTTTAAGAGACTGCCAAACTCCTTTCCCAGACAGTTGCACCATTTTATACTTCCATTAGCAATGCACAACAGTACCACTTAAAATCCATGACCTTGACTTACAAATTGGTAGAGAGAAAATCCTCTCTTTCTCTCTCTCAGTGGTTTCTGTCTCTCACTGACTCACTATTTTGTGTGCTGCTTTAGGCACTTCACCTTGTACTTATGTAAACCTTCTCCCATATGTTTCCAAACTCATTTTAAGGTTCAATCAGCATTAATATTAATATGCTATTAATAGAGCAACTAAAGTTTTAAGCCTAAAAAATTTTTCCCCAAATACTAATAGCTAAAAACTGTCTCTAAAGCAGCATTTATTTATGTTTCTAATGAGTAGGCAATGAATGTGATTGAGTCCTTGACCATTCAACATCTTGGCAGTTTTTGTGGTTTACTCTTTTGAATGTCAACTTTCTGTGGAAGTCAGTGCCACTGTTCATGAAAGAGGAACAATACAGTTCAGTGATGAAGAGCTCTAGCTTAAAGAAGTGGTCAGACCAGTGTGAGAACATTGGCTTCTTTCCATGGGCCCATTCTTTACTTTAATAGAGCATTGGTTTCTTCATCTGTAATCTGGGGAGTAGGGGTCATTATTATCCATGTCTCATATGATTGTTATGAAGACGATGATCTCATTTATGTAAAGCATTTGGCAATGTTCCTGGTCCATATTTATTGCTCAAGAAATGGCAGCCTTAAGAGAGGAGTCATCATTAGAAACACATTCTAGAACACAAGTGTTCTAGGATGTAAATTCCCTCTTTTTTTTTTTTTTGTTTTTACTAAGAACATGTTTCTTCTCTCCTTTCAGAAGTCAAGAAGGCTCCCATTTCATTAGCTTCTAATAAGCCCTATCTTTCTCAAAGTTATTCCCTCCTCCCTACCTACAGGGCTGGCTATTAGGAGGGAGGAATGTGATTCTTCTCTCACCAGGGTCTAGTCTTGCTCACTTGCCCAGATGCCTGTTCCCAAAACTGGCTCACCTTGTTGTTGTCTGCTTCAGCTGGTTCAGCTGGTCTCACACTGAAACATCCTACTTCTTTCCAGAACTTGGCGTTGACCTCCCATATGCTCAGAAGACTTACCAGACCTCTGGGTTGAGAGATTAAGATGTATCTGCAGTGTGGACCCCAGCCTAGGCTGTGAAATTTCCCTGACCTCTTTTCTCTTGAAAAACAACCATAGTAGGACAACAAGAAAAAAACTCACTGGACTCATATCTTAAAATTTCAGAATATCATTTTTAATTTTCCAAAGGCATGTACCATAAGAAAGGGAAATTGCCGAGGCTTAGGCCTTCCATTTAAAGACCGTTTTGTAAATTTGCACTTGCTCTTAGGGCCTTTATGGAGTTGCTGGTATTATATCTTCCCAAGTACTGAATCTGGAGAAATTGAAGTCTGTCAGGAGGTGAAAGAATCATACCAATAAATAAGCTAATTAAGAAATGTAATGTGTTTATGTATATCCAGCAAATAGAGCAACCAGGGAAACTCAGGATGAACCAGCCTTGTGACATCAGACTACTCATTTGAACATCCTATTGAGGCAAATTTTGTTATCCTCACCTTTGTGTGTGCTGTGTTTTTTGATCTGTGGATTTAGTTCCACCTTCAGGCCAAGGATAGATGAGGCATAGCCAGGAGGGGGAAGAGAAAAAGAATGCAGAGGTTATGGTCTGGCAGTGTTGGGGTGAAGTAAAGCTAACCTTAGCTCAAGATCTTTCTGACTTTGTCAAATACCCTACAAAGTATCAACTGAAGATAGGCTGTCACCTCTGACCACATAATCCAAGCAAGCGGCTAGCTCACTCAGTCCCCTTAGCCAGAACTAGTGAATGTATGAGACAAATACGGCCCATGGTAGGAGCGCTTATGACTCTCTCAGCCCCTGATGCTTCCCCTTAGGTGGGTTCTCTGTTACATGGAGACTAAGAAAGAATGACAGAGATTTCAGTGAATTATGTGAATAGACTTTAAGAGTTTAACGTCAGTACTCTTGATATTGTGACATCCTAATCTTTTTGTTTGTTTTCCTGACAGAAGAGTGTATACCAATTAAAGAAGAGTCAAAATCCTCTACTTGCTCTTTTTCAGCTGCTTAAAAACTCACCAGATTTTTTCTTAATTTACCAATTATAAAGCTAAATTTAAATTTTTGTCAGCTTCTATTTCTAAAAAATGCTTAGTATCTTAGATCCAATTAATCTTGTCTTAGCTCAAAGTATAAATAAATCTCTGTAGCAAATATCTCTTACGTCATGCAGAAGATGTGAGTGCTTGGTTTTTTGTTTTTTAAATTTTCTTCTTAAATGTAGCACTTTTTTAATAGCACTAAAGTTTTAATGATTTTTTTCTCCTTGAAAATGTTGACTGTTTAAGATTGGTCAAATCTTCTATTTTGGTTTATATGGGTATTATCATTAATATTGTCTGAATTTTTCCTACAAAAATAACAAACATGATGTATAATTACTCTAGTTTATCTTTTAAAGAAGAATCGTATTATTTTAGGGTCCGTTCTTATAATTCATCAAAAATATTTTTGTAACAATTCATAAAAATGGCTTATCTTCCAAGGAGACAAACTATAAGACTGGTCATTCTTTGCTCACTTGTTTCATAAGCTAAATAAAGAGGGTTAGAAAATAATAGAAAAACTCTATTGAGTGGCTACTCAGTGCTGCATACTAGGCTAAACATTACATACATTATCTGGTAAGGCTTACAACACGCTATAAGCAGTGATAGGTGTTGTTATCATCTTAATTTTGTATATAAGGAAAATAAAGCTTAGAGAACGTCAAGTTGCCCACAGTTACATAGGCAGAAAGAAAACACTTTCTCATGAAAAAATCATTATAAAATGGAGTCAATAACAGGTTACAGCATCACAAGTGCATATTTGTTTTATTATTGTTGCTACTATTGAAAACATATAGTTATACACACACACACACACACACACACACACACACACACACACAGGTTGAGTATTCCATATTCAAAATGCTGGGACCAGAAGTGTTTTGGATTTCAGATTTTTTTCAGTTTCTGGGATATTTGCATATACATAATGAGATATCTTGGGGATGAGACCTAAGTCTAAACATGAAATTCATTCATGTTTCATATATACTTTATACATATAGCCTGACATTAACTTCATATAATATTTTAAATAATTTTGCACATGAAACAAAGTTGTGTATATTGAACTATCAGAATGCAGAGTGTCAGGTATGAAATTTTCCACTTGTGGCATCATGTCAGCAATGAAAAAGTTTCCTATTTTGGAACATTTTGTATTTTGCATTTTCAGATTAGGGATGCTCAACCCGTATATAAATAAATATATGTAAACACACACACATACACACACACACATATATGATTATTGTTAATAGAACATTAGACTGGAAGGGAATGACCACACATTAATCCCCTCATTTTCCAAATGAAGAAATTAAGGGCCACAGAAGTGAAATGACTAGCCCACAGGGACACAGCCAGTTAATTGAATTTCAAAATCAATCTGCAGAGATATATATATATAGAGAGAGAGAGATAGATATAGATATAGATATAGATATAGATATAGATACAGATATAGAGGGTGTGTGTGTGCCTCCCGAGTTCCATGAATGTTTACCAAAAAATTTCTTTCCTAAGTTCTCACATTGTAAAACTATCATGTTAATGTCATAGACCCATATACTTGTTTCTTCACACGATGCTTCCTCCCTAACTCTGTAGGACAAAGAAATACACTGCATATTTATGTTAAGTTTTGCAGGTGCCTGTTTGTTTACACTGTGAATGGGTAACCATGGTTGCTTCAGCATTGTCACTCTGAAGCTTGTCCATATAATTGTATAGTGGTATCACTGGGGTTGTGAAACAACCAGTAATATTCTTCTTTGTGTTTATATTTAGTAGTGACTGTTAATGGTGTGATTATAGGATGTAAACAAGCTCCACCTAGAGTGAGCTCAAATGACTCAGTGACTGCCTGGGGGCCGGTTGCCCCATGCATATTGCACTCAGAAATGAAAATATCCAGCGTAGACAAGTTTATTATGACTATAAATTTGACTTCATACTATTACTACTTCAAGCCAAATTATATATGTTTGATGAGGCATAATTTCTTATTAGATCCAAAGAATACCAGGGCAGACTACATTGCGATGGAATTATAATTTGAATTTTAATCATTTTGTTCTTTTCCAAATTCTGACTAATGAAATAAATTCAGTACTGTAGTTACACAAATGAATAGGGGACAGCATAGGACAAAAAAGGAACAAATTGTATTGCTTATCATTAATATTTTTTATAAGCATAAGCGTAACTGTTGGCATTTATTCCTGCCCTTTTCATCAGCCTTATGGTGGTTGCTTCTGAAAGACAGATGTCTGAGTTTGGACATCTCTGATTGGGGATTGAACACCCCAAATTCTGCCCTCTCACGATTCTCTAAAATTTTATTTTGATAACCTCTATGCAAATCCTTCGTGTAGATCAATGTTCCTCATTTTTGACAAAGAGAATGTGTTGAAACCTTTTCAACAAAATATCTTTTGTGAAGAGGGGAGGGAATTGTAGGAAGGACCTGTGTTTGTGCTTGCTATATTTCTCCCTTTTCTTCAGTACTTCTGGGATTCGGACATATGAAATAAATGTTTACAATAAAAGATGCCATTGAATACATGAAGTCATAGCTGGAATTGCCTCTAACACCTCATCTTATTATCTGTACTAAGTACACCATCAGCTGCATTTGTATAATATAAATAATAGGAACATGGAGTTACCTGAATAATGAGCAATTTCTCCTTAATTCTAACTACTTTTAATTCATTCTAGTGAGTACTTAGCTTCTAATCAGAATATTTATTGTCTGATCATTTTTCTAAATCACAATTACATATTTGTGTGTATGAACAATCAGAGTTTCATAAGGGTTAAGGAGTCAGGTGAAATAAGCCAGTGGAAACAAGATGATATATAATTTTGAATATTAAAAGTATGGTATTTGCCACACTGCCAGACAGTTCTCTCTTTTTTAATGCATAAAAATGGCAAAATATCATTGCTGTGAATGTCTTCAGAGTCTGGTATCTGGCTATATACTGCTTTTCTAAAGTATTTAAGTCATCAAAACAGTAGCAGGAGGTCATTGTCTAATGTTACTTTACAGCTGGAGGCAGGCAGATCAGGAAGATCTTAGATTCATTTTACAAAAAATGTTCACATGGGAAAATATTAATAAGTGTTAATAAAAAATTAAAAAGAAAAGTTTTAGGGTTTGCATTAAACAGGAATAAGATTTATACTCTGCTTCTGTAAGGGTATTGAATATCATTTCAATTTGCAAATATTGATACAACTGTCATTATTTTCAAATTGCGACAATTTTGAGTTTTCTTCACTTGAAACATTGTCCCAAGGGGCATTATGACTATTAAACTAATCTTTCTTCATGATTTATACAGCCTGAACTCAAATCTCCGGAACAAAATTAATAAATCATGTGTCAACTGAGAGAATAGCAGAAACCGTAAACAATTTGATGAACAATTTCTAGGTGAATGGCACCACTTATGCCAACTTTTAGTTTATGGAAATTTTCTATGTAAGATATAAAAACTCTTAGGACCTCCTGGAAACAGTAGAAATTCATGTTCTTGCTGGATTTACTCCAAGATGGGTTGAAACCAGGCTGGATCAAACCATTGTATGGACCCTTGGAAAGATAATTAGCAGGGAATATCACACAGCTTGACTTCATAGCATTCTAAAACTCTAACTCAAACCCCTCCTGCTGCAATTTATGCCCATTTCTTCTTGTGGTTTTCTCAGAGGAGCTCTTAGAGCATAACTGAGTGCCTTCGGTGGAACTATAACTAACTAATAACCTAGGAGACAAAGGTACATTGGTAATTAGTAGAGGAAGTGCTGCTGGTCGGAATACCAAGCAATGCTTACTGTCTATTAGTTACTGAGTTGTTTTCCATGGAGGTATAGTAATTACGGCTTTAAGAACATTCAAAAATTATTGGCCATGATCCTTTAAGGTGTGATTATTTTCTAAATAAACTCTTTTTTAGAACAGTTTTGTAGTGACAGGAAAAAATTGCTAAGATATTACAGGGATTTTCCCTATTCCTTGCACCTTCTTTCCCCTATTATTAATGTCTTACATTAGTGTGGTATATTTGTCAGAACAAAGGACCAAGATTGATGCATTATTATGATTTTAGCTAAAGTCCATACACATTCATATTTACTTAGATTTTACCTAACATTCTTTTTGTGTTTCAGGATCCCATCCAGGAGCCTATGCTATGATACATTTAGTTTTCATTGCCTCCTTGGACTCCTCTTGGCTGGGATAGTTTCTCAGACTTTCTTTGTTTTTGATGACCTAGATAGTTTTGAGAAATGCTGGTCAGCTATTTTGTAAAAAGTCCCTTTTTTGGGACTGTTTGGGATTTGTTTGCTGTTTTTCACATAAATAGACTGGGATTATGGATTTAGGGGAGGCAGCCCATAGAAGTAAAGGGCTATTTTTCATCACATCATATCAAGGAAACATACTACCAACATGCCCTATCACTGTTGATGTTGACCTTGATCACCTGGCTGAGGTAGTGTTTGTCAGGTTTCTTCATAGTAAAATTATTCCTTCCCCCTTTCCATACTATAGCCTTTGGAAGAGATGGCCTATACTCAAGGAATAGGGAGTTACGCTCCACTTCCTTATGGTCAGTGTTGGTCAGTGTCCACATAAATTATTTGGATGTCATCTGCACAAGAGATTTGTCTTTCCTCCCCCTTCCCCTTTATTTATTCAGTCATTTATTTAAAGCAGTGTGGACTAATGGATATTCATTTTATACTTTGGCAATAATATAATACTTCACTTATTTCGTTACTTAGATTGTTCCACTGTTGGTCATTAGCGGTAGCTCAATCACTTGGATCCTATGTTGCTTTAAAATAGCCCCATCATTGTGGAGTTAGATTTGTTTTAATTGTACATTACACTTAAAAATCAGTCAAATGGCCGTTGTCAACTTGTCTCCTCTGTGTGCCAGGAATCAATCAATTTCTATTCAAGTAAACAAGTGGCATCTTTTAAAAAACAAAAGAGTCACATTTGATTATTAACTAGAAGAATATTCAGTACCCTTGATCTGTCTTCTATATACTTCCCAGTCCTGACACCCTTTTTGGATTCAAAGATTAATTAATTTAAAGGCAGTGATGAGCAGATTAGATCAGAAGTAACTAGGGACCTAGAATGGAATATGAAGAATTAGATCATGAAAAAGAAAAAATACAGAATACAAAAGCAGTGGGCTTTTAGAAATTTAAGAAAATTGAACTCTGTAAAGAAAAAGCTTTAATTCAAGAAAAAGTAAGCAAGCTAGACCATTTATTAAACTAATATACATCTTAATATAATCACTTGTCTTGGCCAGAGAAACAACATAGAGGACGGTTAATGGTAAACTGGAAGCACCTTATTAAAATCAAGTAACCTTATTAAAATGTAAAACAAGACAAAGATATTCCCTGTCATCATGATGATTCAGTATTATTCTGGAAGCTACTGCCCATCTAAGAAACAGAAAGCAGAGAAAAGGAGGAGAAAGATAGCCATGATTTGTATGTTATATTTCTGTTTACCTAGAAACTTAAAAGAATCAACACAAAGTAATAAATAAAAATTTGATAATAAAAATCTGTATACAAAATAAAACTAAAATCAATAGCTTTCCCGTGTATGGGCAATAAGTAGTTATAACATGTAATGGGAAATGTCCCATTTACAAGAGTATAAAATATTCAGTAATAAATATATATTTGGAAAACTAAAATACTGAGCAAAATAAAAGAAAATTTGAATAAATACTATGTTCCTAGATGAGAAAACTAAATATTTGCAAGACACAATTCTTTCTATATTATTGTTCAGCTTAAATACATTTTTAACAAGGTAACAATTTTAGATGATGATTTTAAAAATATCAGGAAGGATAAACAACAGAAATGATCAGTAAAATCTGAGCACAGTAATGTTGGGAATCTTCCTCTACCAGTTATTAAAAATGAATTATAAGTCTATAATAATTTTTAAATGTGATGTTTTACAAAAATTAATGAAGCAGAATCTAGGAACAGATTCAAGTATGTATAAGAATTTACTACAGATAAAGATGACATATAAATAAAGAAGTTATCAAAAATAAGATTGATCCAATTGAGAAACCATTGGGAGAAAATGAAAGTTACCTTTTAACATCATGCAATACACCAAAATAAATTACAAATGGATTGAAGGGTTTACGAAATCATAAAGCTATAGAAAAATCTAGGATGAGTATTTATCTGCACTTGGAAGTACAGGAATGATGGAAGAGACTGCAAAAAAAATGATTGATAGGTTTAACTTCTAAAACTTGTGTGTCAAATAGCCTGTAAACAAAATTAGAAGACAAATAACTGAATGTTTTTAAAGTTAAACGTATGTGACAAAAGGTTACTATCTTTAATATATACATGGAATTCTTAAGCACCACTAATAAAAAGGCAAAAAATATAACCCAATAGGAAAGTAAGGAAAAGACATGAATAGACAAATAAAAAAGACTAAATACTATGGCCAAGAAACGTGATAAAGTTTTAAAGGAATATTTATTACTTAATGTATATTTACTAAAATGTTTATGTCAAAAAAAACTCTAATAAGAGAATACCATTCTTAGCCGGGCACGGTGGCACCATGGCATGTGCCCATAGTCCCAGCTACTCAGGAGGCTGAGGTGGGAGGATCACCTGAACCCAGCAGGTCCAGGCCAACCTGGGCAACATAGTGAGACCCCATATTTTAAAAAGAAAAAACACCGTTCTTAACCTGCCAATTCAAAGAGATGTTTTAAATGATAAAACCTAGTCATGACAAAGATTTGGTGAAATGGGCAATTTCGTTCAACTACTGATGAAAGTAAAATGTTCACAGAAAATGGAAACTTTTAGTGAGGAAGGCATTAGTGGAAAGTGGATTGGGATGCAGGTTAAGATCTGAGTTCAAGCTTTCTGGGGTTGTTTCTGTTATTGTTTGTTTTTTTGTTTTTGTTGTTATTTTTATTTGGGTTTTTGTTTTGTTTTGTTTTGTTTGTTTTTGGAGACAGAGCCTCACTCTGTTGCCCAGGCTGGAGTACAGTGGCGCAATCTTGGCTCACTGCAACTTCCACCTCCCAGGTTCAAGTGATTCCCCTGCCTCAGCCTCCCAAGTAGCTGGGATTACAGGTGCCCACCACCACACCTGGCTAATTTTGTTTTTTTGTATTTTTAGTAGAGACAGAGTTTCACTGTATTTTCAGGCTGGTCTCGAACTCCTGGGCTCAAGCTATTTGCATTCCTTGGCCTGCCAAAGTGCTGAGATTACAGGCGTGAGCCACCATGCCTGGACCTAGTTCAAGCTTTCTAATTGTCTTGCTGTGTAAACCCGAATGGGAAATATAAGATCTCTGCATCTTTGTTTCTTCATGTATAAACAAAGAGGCTTGGTTTAAAAATATCTTCAGGGTAATTGAAGACAAAAGAAATCGTTAGGTTGCGGTACAGATGGACAATTTGAGGACTAGAAGAAAACTGTTTAAAAACAGGTTCTGACAAAAATCTGAGACCTATTCATTGTAACAGTGTAGAAACTCCGAAAACAATCTCCAAAATATATGTGGGAATTTGGCATAGAGTAGACAAGGCATTAAAAATAAGTGGGAAAAGAAAGGATTATTTAATAAGTGATTTAGTTCTCTTCATGAAAAAGAAAGGTAGATTAATGTCTCATCCCATACAAATGGATAATTTTAAATGTATTAAGGGCCTGAGTGAAAAATAAAACTTTAAAATTATTAGAAAGAAATGCAGGCAAATATCTTTATGACTGTGGGGAAGAGATTATTTCTCAGTCAGTACACAAAAAAGGACAATTCATAAAGGAAAGATTACGCTAAGAAGTAAAACTATTTTATGCAAAAGCCTCTATGAGTAAAGCTAAAAGACAAACTCTGAACTGGAAAAATATTTTTTCAACACATAAAGCAGAAAAAAACGTTTCAGACTATATAGTCGGAGAATCCTTACAAATCAGTATAAAAAAGACGGACAACTTACTACAGAAATGGGTTGCAAAGGATACCCTCAGGCAATACACAGAGGAGCGGATTTAAAGAACCAATAAACATAAGAGATGCTGACCTTACTAACAATTAGGAGAAATGCTGGCTGAAACAAAAACCACCCTTTCTCGCCCTTCATAATGGCAAAAATAAAGAAACATGACTGTCCAAATATTGGGCCGGATGAACGAAACTGGGCATGTAGTGTGGTACACCACTTTGGAAAGCAAGTTGGCAATACCTGGTAAAATTTGAAATGTGGTCCATAACCACGCAGTTTTACCGCAACAAATATTTCCCAAAGAAGCACTTGCAACAGAAGCCCTGTACAAGGATGTTCACCGAAGCATTTTTTTTGTCATGATGAGACCTAATGTCTCTTAATGGAGAGATGAAAATAAATTAGAGTATGTTCATATTTTGTTTCCTTCATTGCTGTGCTCCCAGCCACCGGAACATTTCTTGGAACATTGCTGATGCACATAAATATTTGTTGAATGAATGAATGAATATGGTGGAACCCACATAGCAGTTGAAAATGAATAAATTAGATCCATATGTATCAACATGGATAGATTTCAGAAACAGCGTTGGGCGAACAAAGTGACTTTAGAGTATGGATGTTATGGTACAATTTTAATATGCATAAAATGATACTATATGCTGTTTATAGATGCCTATGTGTAGTAAAAATATTAAAATGTACTGAAAAATACAAAAATTATAATGCCAGTTGCCTCTGGGAAGGGAAAGGAAGGAAGGATTTCTCTAGGAAAGAGAAAGAGGGAAGGAGAAGAAGGAGGGTAGGCATTGGGAAACAGGAGACTTAAGTTTACCTCTGTGGCCTTATTTCTTTTAATAAGAAAATTCATCTGAAGTACAAATGACAAAATGTAAACTTTTTTTAAAATTCTGAGTTGTAAATGCATGAGTGCGCTCTATTTATTAAACTTAAAAAAAAAAAAAAAAAGAAAGAAACTGGGGCCAGGCATGGTGGGTCACGCCTGTAATCCCAGCAATTCAGGAGGCTGAAGTGGGAGAATCACTTGAGTGCAGAAGTTTGAGACCAGCCTGGGCAACATCGGGAGACCCCTCTCTACAAAAAAATTTAAAAATTAGCTGGGCATGGTGGCACATACCTGCAGTCCTACCTATCCAGGAAGCTGAGGCAGAGGGATTGCTTGAATGCAGGAGTTGGAGGCTGCAGTGACCCATGGCCATGCCGCTGCACTCCAGTCTCAAAGACAGAACGAGACCCTGTCTCAAAAAAAAAAAAAAAAAATTGTATCCATAAAATTAGAAGAGGTTAGGCCGGGCACGGTGGCTCACGCCTGTAATCTCAGCACTTTGGGAGGCCGAGGCGGGCGGATCACGAGGTCAGGAGATCAAGACCATCCTGGCTAACACGGTGAAACCTCGTCTCTACTAAAAATACGAAAAAAAAAAAAAAAAAAAGCCGGGCGTGTTGGCAGGCGCCTGTAGTCCCAGCTACTCGGGAGGCTGAGGCAGGAGAATGGCGTGAAGCCGGGAGGCGGAGCTTGCAGTGAGCGGAGTTTGCGCCTGGGCGACAGGGTGAGACTCCGTCTCAAAAAAATAAAAATAAAAATAAAAATTAGAAGAGGTTACTACATAAATGGGAGTAAGTAATAAAAGAGTGGAAATTAAAAATATGATGGATTATATTAAAAATTCATTTACTAGGTTTAAAATAAAGTCAAGTAAATCTCCTAGACCATTGAACGAAAAGATAAAAAGGTAGAATATACAAGAGAAGATTTAATGGGCGTAGACACCCAATCCTAGAAGTCCAACATCTGATTAATGAGAGCGTCCGAAAGAGCAGACAAAGCGGGAGGAACAAGCAATTAAAGAGATAATAGAACATTTCCCAGAGTGGAGGAAAGGCAAGAGCCTTCAGATTAAAAGGCAACTCCTTATGAAATTTTGAACACAAAAGATAAAGATGTGATGCTAATAGTATTCAGAGGGAGAAAAAGTTACTTACAAGGAAGTAAGAATCAGAGTGGCATTTTACTTCCATATTGTATAGCAATATGACATTAAAAGAATTACTTCAAATTTCTGAGGGAAATTTTTTGAACCTAGAACTTACATACCATTGAGCCATTCATCAATATAAAAGCAGAATAAAGATTTTTGGAAATCCTTTGGAATCAAAGATTGTGATTTTTTTTCTGGAGAATGTTCTCTAACAAAGAAAACAGGGAACCCAAAAGAGAGAATGTTATTCAAGCAAATATTCATCCTAATCTCACAGAATACAATTTTTAAAAATCCTAGGGTAGTGGCAGGTTTAGAAAACAGTATGTGTGAATTACAACATGAAGTTTGAAAGCAATAGGAAGCATGTCTTCAAGAAGAACATGGATTTTCTGTCATGATTTGATTAAACAGTTCAATGAAATTAAAGTGAAATAATATGCTGTTTTTGTCAACAAGAAAAAAAGGCAATTAGAACTGCCTGGAAAAAACAAAAACCTTCATAAGAAATCTGTAGTGCAACTATAAAACAAATGAAAATGTTTTGATTTTGAGCAGCTTGTGGAATATACTAAAATAAAAACAGACTTGACCTTGAGGTTTGGAACATTTTCCCTCAAGCAACACCATTAAGAGACTTAGCATCTCCTTCTCTCAGGGTGCAATTACACTACTTGGTTCTGAAGCAAATAATATCTATAGAATCATAATATTGAAATGTTCTTTGTTTTCATTTTCTGGAATTTATTTCTAGAGAATCTGTGGAAGACAATTAAGATTATAGGCAATTCACGTTATAAACCTTAAGAATGCAAAATTAATTATATGGCTAAGAGGATTTGGGTAATGGAAGAAGGAGGAACAATGGAGGGAAGTGAAATAGGGCCAGTTTCCCCAACTGAAGTAATTGGGGGTGGTTAAGATACTGTCCCAAGTTGATGGATTAAGAAATAAATGTTTAGGCATATTATTTAAAGTTATAAAGATAGCAAAGGCCTTAAAAGTAAAAAAATAAAAATAAAAATAACAAAACGTGGGGAAAGGAGGGAACAATGGTAAAAAGCTAAGTTTCTATTAATTTTAAATTTCATAAGGGACAGGAAGTTAATAGATACTACTTAAAATTGATAAATCAAGAGGAGATAAAAGCACCACCAGAAGAACTAAAATCAAGAATTGTTACAAGAGGTTACCGGGACTAGGTATAGTGTATGAAATGGAAATGTTAAGCCTCCATTTATACCATCCTTTAATGAGTGAATTTGCATTATTATGAGAATATACTACCTTTATAAATTTTGAAAGAGAGATTTTTAAAATGTGAGGTTTCCTCTGTCTTGCTCATTCTCCCTCCCCTCCCCCTAATAAAAAGAGTCTAGCTAGAAAAAATGCAAGTTTGCTGTCGAAGCTGGTTGTTTTGTAACTTGTGTATCCTTCTTACGGGGTAGTGGGCCTAGATTACAGTTGTACCAAAACTCAAAAACCTACTGAAGGCTGGGCACGATGGCTCACGTCTGTAGTCCCTGCACTTTGGGAGGCCAAGGTGGTCAGATCACCTGAGGTCAGGAGTTCGAGACCAGCCTGATCAACATGGTGAAACCCTGTCTCTACTAAAAGTACAAAAATTAGCTGGGCGTGGTGGCGGGCGCCTGTAATCCCAAGCACTTGGGAGGCTGAGGCAGGATAATCGCTTGAACCCGGGAGGCAGAGGTTGCAGTGAGCCGAGATAGCGCCATTGCACTCCAGCCTGGGCAGCAAAAGTGAAACTCCGTCTCAAAAAAAAAAAAAAACACCTACAGAGGAAGCACTGAACAATGGAGAAAAATGTCCAAAGAATTAAAGGTCAATGCCTTACAGAGCTGTTGTGTACATCTAATCTACTCTTGGCTGGATGCATGAAACATCACCCAAAAGCAACAGGGAAAAGATGGGTCCCATGAACTTAGCCAGCAGAGAAATAAATGGGCTCAAAATGATTTGAGGGTGGGTACAGAGGTATAATAACAAAGATGAGACTGTACACTCAAGTTCATTGCTCACTCCAGGAACTTACCATAGTCAACATATGACTCAAAATATTTCATGAAAAAAATTCTGCAAGTAGTACAATATATATTCCACCATCTTGAACTCCATAATTATTGTAAAGGAATAATAATAATAATAATAATTAACACTTTATTGAGTGCCTACTATATGCCAAATATTGTGTTGAGTGTTTTGTGTGTATTGTTTCATTTAATCTCTAAAAGAGTCCAATGAAGTTAATATTATTATTAATGTTATGCCAATTTAAAGATGAAGAAACTGAGTCACCAGAGGTTGAATAACTTGCTCATACTTGCATAGCCATAAGAAATGGAGCATAGATTATATCTCAAATTTGCCTAATTCCAGCCCATGAGTTTAGAATACATGAACACATATTTAAGAAATAAATTAATAACTAACTGCAATCTGAACATCCAGAGATTTTTATGTATTTTGATATATCTCATACTCCCAATGTATTTCCTATGTGTAATACATTTTCTATTTATTACCAATTTAGGGATTATACTATGTTACTATATGTTGTTTGGTAATCAACTTTTAAAATTTAAGAATAAATGAATATTATTTCATGTGATTCAATATTCTTCTGCAATATCAATTTTAATATCTGTTTGGTATTAATTCATTCAACTAATATTTATTAATGCATAAGGCATTATTCTAGATACCTGTATAAGTGACCAAGTAGACAAAAAATCCTTGAATTGATAGAGCTTCTATTTCAGTGGGGAGAAATAACAATAAAAATAATAAGCAAGGTATATATTATGTTGGAAACTGATATATACGACATGGATTTAAAAATGCAGCAAGATAAGAAGAATCAGGAGAGTTAGAGGGGATGGTAAGGTGATTGCAGTTTTTATTGAGAAAATGACATTTGAGCAAAGCCTTGAGAGACGTAAAGGAGTAATCCAAGCAGATATCTAGGAAGAAACTCTTATAAAATTGAGATATAATTCACATATCACAAAATTCATTCTCTTATAGTGTACAATTTAGTGGTTTTTAGTATATTTACATACTATCTAATTCCAAAACATTATCCCCCTCCCCAAAAAACAAACCCCTGTACCCATTACCAATCACACCCTATTCCCCCTTTCCCTCCAGTACCTGGAGACCATCAATCAACTTTCTGTTTCTATAGCTTTGCCTGTTCTAGACATTTCATGGAAATGGAATCATACAACGTATGGCCTTTTTTGTCTACTTTCTTTCACTTAATGCCTTCAAAGCTCATCTATGCTGTAGCATGTGTCAGTACTTCACTCGTTTATGGCTAAATAATAGTCCATTGTGTGGATACACTACATTTTATTTATCCACTCATCAGTTGATGGGTCTTTGGGTTGTTTACACTTTGTGGCTATTATGAACAATGTTGCTATGAACATTCATATACAAGTTTTATATATATTTTCCACTTATCTTGGGTATATACCTAGGAGTAGAATTACTAGATCATGTGGTAACTCCATAATCAGCTTGTTAAGGAAATGTCAGATTGTTTTCCAAAGTGGCTACACCAGGGAGAAAGCATTTGACTCAGGAGGAACAGCCAGAGCAATGGCATATCAAAGACGAAGCAGGGTGGCCAGTGTGGGTGGAGTCGAGCAAGTGAGTCAGAGATGGGTTCAGAGAGATAATTGGGGAAGGGCTAGAATATTTAGGGCCCTTTAGGCCATTGTAAGGACCTCGGCTTTTATGCCAACGGGGAACCATTGGATGGTTTTGAGCAGAGGGATGATGTGACCTGACTTCATGTGCAAAAGAATCAATATTGCTGCCATGTGGAGAACAGACTATAGAAGAAAGGTGGGAAAGAAGACCATTGTGATCCAAGCAAGAGAGGACAATGAGCCCTTAGTGCTGCCCAGCAACTATTCCTCACTTCATTCATTTATACATTTTCACTCTTCTCTAAAACAATTTCACATTGACATTTCTCCCCTCAAATTTCCAACACCTTCTTCCCTATCCTTGCACTCCAGGGTGGAAGCAATAGAGGTAGTAAAAGTGGTTAGATTCTGGGTATGTTTTGAAAGAAGAGCTAACTAGATTTCTTTTGAATTTGGTGGCAGTGGTGAGAGAAAGAAAAGAATCAAGAATAATTTCAGGTCTTTGGCAGCCTGAGCTTTTGGAAGGATGGAGATGCCACCGACTGAGATGAAGATGACTGCAGATAGAACAGTTTTGTTGGGGGTGGTGGATTCAGGTGTTCAGCTTTTAACATGTTAAATTTGAGAAGTCTCCACTCGGCTACATGGAGATGTTAAATAGACAGTTGGACATACAAGTATGGAGCAGAGAAGTCTGGGATGGAGATATAGATTTGGGACTAGCCATGTCACTAATTATGGATCATGAAGGGAGTGAGTCTAGATTGAGAGGAAAAGAAGACTATGGACTGAACCCTGGGGCCCTGTAGCATAAGATGATAGTGAGAATGGGAGGAACTAGTAAAGAGCATCAGTGAGGTAGAAGGAAAATTAATCAAGTGTGATGTTCTGGAAGCCAAGTGAAGAAAGTGTATCGCAATAGAAAAAGAAAACAATGAGGTCATATGCTGTGGTGAGGTCAAGTAAGATGAGGACCGTTGGATTTAGCAACATGGAATAACTAGCGAACTTAACAAAAACAGTTTTGTTGAAGTGGTGGTGGCAGAAGCCTTATTGGAATGGGAGTAAGAAAGAAGGGAAAGGTATAGAAGGAAACTGGAGGGAGATGGATAAGTTCATTGTCTTGATTGTGGTAGTGGTCTGATGGTGTTTACATATGTCAAAACTGATCAAATTTTACACTTTATATTTGTGCAATTTAGGATATTTTAGTTATACCTCAATAAAGCTGAAAAAGGTAATAGGAGACAAAAATGGAAAAGCCTTCTATTTCAGGGAGATTTGCTGTAAAGGGAGAAGAAAAATGAGGTGATAGTTATAGAAAATCCGGAGTAAAAGAGGGGCTTTTTTGAGGTGGAAGAAATAACCAGATATTTGTATGCTGTTGAGAATGGTCTAATAAGGAGAAATTGATGATGTTGAAGAGAGGCAGAGTTACCAGAGTTAATCCTTAGAGTGGATAAGTGTGTAGAGGGATGGGATCTAGTGCACAAATGGGAAAAGAAGAACCCAGTGGTTCCTTTGTGACAGCAGCTGGAGAGGCAGAGTCAATAGAGACAGACACCAGTAGATGAGGAGGTGGGATGGCGAGAGTCTGTGGAGGTTCTCTGTGGATTCTTCCACTTTTCTCCATGAAGTGGAAAGCAAGCTTATCATCTGAGAGTGTGAGGATAGGGAAGAAAGTGTTGGAGATTTGAGGGGAGAAATGTCAACATGAAATTGTTGTCGAGAAGAGTGAAATATGAATGAAGTGAAGAATGATTGCTGGGCAGCATTAAGGGCTCACTGAGTCTGTGGTCATGAATTTAAAGTAAGGCCATTCAGTACAGTCGTATGTGTTTCTTCAGCCATGATCAGCAGCAGGAGTGCAGGCATCGAGTTGACAGAGTTGGATCCTGGTTTTGCCAGGAAACTAGACAAGAAGCTGTGGGTGCACACAAGAGGTTGATTATAATGATGGGCCACTTGTTTAAACTGGGTCAGGAGGACATCAAGGGGCTGAGGAAAAGCAAAAAATGGGTAGGATCAATATTGGAGGTCCTGGGGGAGCCAAAAGATTATTGGAGTTGGGGTACTGGAGGGAGTGAGCTGGAAAGGTAAGTAGTAGACAGAAAGTGGGACACATGATGTAGTATACCATTATACGGTTATACAGATTTTGTCTAACAGCTAGGACCCCTTTGGAAGATAAGCTGATAGGATCACAGAAGCTATCTCTTTTACTTCTGCCACTCATTTTTTGGTCATTGATGTTTTTCCCTGAGTGCCCAGGAATTCCTGCACGGTTCAATTCCTTCTTTCTCAGATCACCTAATCCCAGCCTACCTTTGTGAGAACATTTGCCTCTCTGATCCCAACTCCCTAGCAACATCTGCTTTTGAATTATGCTGGGAATTCTGCAATTCCTTTGACAACCAGGAAGGAAGTAAGGGGAAACCAGTTCACTGGCCACATGTCTGTCTCTCCAGGGCCTCCTAAGATGTATTCCACTTTGTCAAGGGCTGGGTCTCAGATGAAGGGTTGCTGGAAGGGAGAGAGATGGAGTATTTTCCTTTTACAGTGAGGGTTCTAGCTCCCTGGTCCAGGAATGCAAAGATAAAAGGTTTAGGTTTTTCAGGATGTATTAATAGCTCGACATTTTGAGGCCTCTTGCTGTATGGAATGTGATCTGTCACTTTGCCCTAGAAGATATTCCACATTTTCTGTTTCATCAGAACCACTAGAAATGTTATTTGTAGATATACGAGCCATTTGGTGTCCTCATATTTTTCTTGGTTTAAATAATCTGTGTGTTATGATCTTTAATGGGATATCAGTTTAACAGGATAATTAAATCCATTAAGGAGGATTAATTTGAGATTTCATATCATTTATTAGCCTGCTAGTACCTTGTTTTCTTTAGCATATGTTCATGTAGGAGTTGGCATTTAGACTTGAATGCATTTATAACTGTGTTTGCCTCCTAAACAATGTCTTTTAAGGTATTTCCTCCATTGGGATTTCCTTTTAATGAAGTTAAAATTCTACTCAAAAGAATGTTTATGCATATATCATAAGCTTTGTTGATTACTAAGGAAGTTTTTTTTCATGATGGTAAATATCCTCCCTCCTCTCCACATGCCCAAATTGTTCACCCTCCCACCTCCACCACTGCAGGCTGACAAAGGCACACTCACAAAGACACAGGGGACAAATGCTACCTATCCAAGGAGCCTGCTTTCACCTTCCTCAGCTCGCGCCTGCCAGATGTGGATATTGAAGTCATCCTTTCCAGCATCACGGTAGCACCATCATATGGGGGTTTCATCCACAGTTACTAGTTCCCTGTTTTTCTTGTATCCTCTTCGTACACCAGAATCTTTCTATAACTATCACCAAGTTCCCTGCCTCTGATCTGTGTCACAGGTGACACAGATGTGATGAAATCCCCAAGCACTTAAGAAATAGGCCCCTAAGACATAGCCCAAGGATCACTATACAGAACTTCATGTCACAGACCCCAGTGCTCTGACTTCACGCTGCTTTCAGCTTTTGGTTCTCCCGTTCATTCTTTTATTCAGCATATTGCTTCTCCGTGGAGTATGGAAGTTATCAGCACTAAAGTTTTCCCTGTACCTTTGTGTGTTTCTGAACAAATCCTAGTGTGGGGCACACAGTAGATGTTCAGTAGAAATTACAGTTGACCCTTGAATAACACGAGTTTGAACTGGGAGGGCTACGTATTTGCAGATTTTTTCAACCAACTGCGAATTGAAGATAAAGTATTGGCGGGATGCGAAACCTATACAAGGAGGACCAACTGCAGGACTTGAGTATGCAGATTTTGGTACACTCGGGGTTTCTGGAACCAATCTCCGTGGGTACTGATGGATGACATTCTTAGCAGACTGATTAAGAAAACTGGGCAGGCACATTGAAGATACTCAACAGAGGCTGGCACTGGCCCACCCAGGTTTGTCATGGGAGAGGCTCCCAGTAATGTCTGGGAAATGGAAGTAGGCATTTCCTGGCTCCTGCTTGATTAATGTAGGAAGTGTATATTGCCTTTTCCTTCCAACAAAAGATGATTTTGATGAGTTGAGAGGCATGGTAAGAAAAGGCACAGGAGTTGAGTACCTGCAGATCATTAATGAGAATGTCCTCTTTGACCAAGTACAGTTGTCATGGTTAGGACAACAGTTCTCACACTGCTGCACCCCCACCCCTCCCAAACCCACGTGGGAGGCAGTCTCATAATAGTTGCAGTTTCAGTGACTGCCTGGACTGATCATATGGCATCCTGCACCAAGAAAAAGATTGGCCAGGGTGAGGTAGGAAGGGGAGGAGATATTTTTCTATGAATATATATTCAATTTGTTTGAGTTCATTTTTTTAAAGACTTGTTTTTTAGAGCAGTTTTAGGTTCACAGCAAAATTGAGAGGAAGGTAAAGAGACTTCCCCTCTTCCCCATGCCCCTGTGCACACGTACGGCCTTTGCCATTATCACCATCCCCCACCAGAGGGTACATCTGTTGCAATTCATGAACCTCTAAGTTCACATAAGGGTTCACTCTTGGTGTTCTATAATCTAAGGTTTTGGACAAATGTATAATGACACATATCCACTACATAGTATCATCCAGAGCATTTTCACTGCCCTAAAAACCCTCTGTGCTCCTCTTGTTCATCCTCCTCCCTTCAAGATGTTCTTTTGTTCTTTTGCTCTTGCACCTTCCTCAGTGGAATCAAGGGTTTAAGAGGTTATTTTTAGCCACTTTTATCAGGAGGAAGGGGGGAAAGTGAAGGAGCCCTGATGTCCGTCACAGCTTGCTGTAAAGAATGGGCTTTAAAAAACATCATTGGTGAAGATTAATTCCTTTGTCAATAAATGTCGGCAGCTAATCTAGTGCCAGTTGCATATGCAGGGGAATGAGCCCTTTGGAAACTCTAGGAAACTAAATCATCATGGGGTGCTTGTTTTTTCTGCCAAACACTGACCAGGACTCTGTCATTACTTTCCATTTTTTAAATTGAAAAGGAAAAAGAAATGCCAAATGGTGTTTGCAACTCCAAAGGGCAAATTGGATATGTTTTGACATATGTTGAAAAGAAATTATTCTAAAATCTATTCACATACAGAATTATCTTTCTGGGATACACCAAACTAAAAGTCAGTTTCACATACTCAGTTCCTTCATGTGCCAATTGGTTGGGCAGCAACTTGCCTTAGATGGTTCCAATTACTGAGTTAATAAAAACAGCGGTGTTGGAGGTCCTCAGTGCCCCCTCCCCTCCACCATACACACACAGACACACACACATACAGACACACACACACCCCTACTTACACGAGTCCTCTCCCTCTCTGACCTCTGGGACCACTTCTGTGGGTTGTTCTCTTTCCTGGTTTTGGGAGGGCAGATAAGCCTATAGTCCTACCTGGCCCAAGGAGCATCCATTTTTACTGGAAACCCAAAGGACTAACTGCCTGAGACATTCCCAGTTCCTGGTGGGGTAGGACCCCCTTCTCCCAGCCCCCAGGACTCGCCCACAATGTCATGTTAAAGCAAGGGCTTTCATGCTTCTTAAATGTTTTACATGGTGACTTCATAAAACCCCGTTGTGTTCATACAAACGCAAAACTTAACTTTGCAACATGTGATGGACTCTGGCATTTTTTTTTAATTTAATTCTATTCCTTTTTTTTTTTTTTTTTTTTTTGACAGAATCTCGTTCTATGGCCCAGGCTGGAGTACAGTGACACGATCACGGCTCACTGCAGTCTCTGCCTCCCGGGTTCAAGCAATTCTCCTGCCTCAGCCTCCTGAGTAGCTGGGGTGACAAGCATTTGCCACCACACCTGGCTAATTTTTGTATTTTCAGTAGAGATGGGGGTTTCACCATGTTGATCAGGCTGGTCTCAAACTCCTGGCCTCAAGTGATCCACCCACCTCAGCCTCCCAAAGTGCTGGGATTGCAGGTGTGAGCCACCACGCTCGGCCCCTGTTCTATTTTTTTAAGTGCCACTCAAGACTCACTAAATTGATTTCACCACTCATGAATGGGTCACTACCCAGAGTGACCTAGACTACCAGAAGACTAATGTTTAAGGCAGGAAAGGGCTGCAAACACCACCCCTCCACTACAGAATGTGTACATCTGCTTGGTGGTTAGCTGGTCTGTGCTTGGACATCTCTGAAGCAACTCTGATGAGCCGAACATTGTGCTAAGCACTTCAGTTATAGCTTCACAGCCATCCCAGGAGATGTGAATACCATAATTGTTCCCATTTTACAGATGAGGTTCAGCTGAGGTAAGAAGTGCACCTGCTGTCACCCAGCTGAAAGAGCCAGAATTCAAACACCATCTCTCTGACTCTGAACTCAGACCCCATACTTACAACTTTTACCATGCCTGCACAAAGCCCCCTGGTAGCACCCATTGTGCTCAGAGTCAAGTTGAATCCCTTACCTCTCTAGCTTCATTCTCCTCTTCTCCCTCCCACCTGGCCCACAGAATTAAGGAATTGCCTTCAGTTGCTGTAACACTGGGGAGTTTGCAAATGTTTTTCCCTCTACTTGGAACTCTTTTCTCTCTCCCGTTTGCCTGGCTGGCTCCTTCCATTATTTAGTCTCAGCTTAACCTCATTTCCTCCAGGACACCTCTGAATGCCTCTGCCCACCCTCCATAACTGTGGCAAGTGCCTCCCTGTATGCACCCAGGTTCCTCTGTGCTATCATTCCTAGCACCTGTGACAAATTGTATTTTGCTTCTCTATCCAGAGGAGTTCTGGTAAATGTTCAACAGCCAGCTCTCTGGGGGAAAGGAGGAGGGTGATTTGTAGCATTTGCCAATCCCATGGTGTAAATACTCCCACTATTGCCAATTTCAAGCCATCAATATGGCTTCATTGAATGTGAAGCTGAGAAGAGATCAGTGAGACAGTACAAGCTGGCTGTGGCACACCACTGTATGCCTCTCTCGTCATCTCTGATGACAGGGGTTAGAGGGGATCATCTTTGTCTTATTGACCATTGTGTATCTCCTCAGCAAATAAAAAGAAGGGATGGATGAGGGAGGAAGGGGCAGGCAAAAAAAGTGACTGGTATTCTGCAAAATACTAAGATTGTAAATGTATTGCTTCTTAAGAATGACTAAGGAAGGAATGGGAGAGGCAAGGATAAGGGCTATATGTAAGAAAAATAATACCAACAATTACTTATTCCTCACAAGATATAAAATACCTCCTCATACATTGTGTCATTTGATCATGTCAGCAGAAAGATTACAAGGACAGGTGTTATTTTGTAGATTAAGAAACTGGATGTCCTAGAGGTGAAGTGATTTACAGAGTCATACAATTTATACCTGACCTAGAACCAAGGTCTTCTGAGTTCTAGTCCCACATCCCTTTACTCTTCAAGGTGGCTTCCCATGTCAACATACCTCTTCAGGGTGTGAAAGCGGGTGATGATGATGATCGTGATTATTATTATTATTACTATTATTTGAGACAGGGTCTCGCTCTTTTGCCCAGGCTGGAGTGCAATGGCATATCAGGGCTTACTGCAGCCTTAACTTCCTGGGCTCAAGCAGTTCCCCTGCCTCAGCCCCCTGGGCATGTACAACCATGCCTGGATAATTTTTGTATTTTTTTGTAGAGATGGGTTTTTGCCATGTTGCTCAGGCTGATCTTGAACTCCTGAGCTCAAGCCATCCACCCACTTCACCCTCCCAAAGTACTGGAATTACAGGCGTGAGCCACCGTGCCCAGATGAAAGCCGGCATTGAGACACATGCAGAGATTAGAGGAGGGAGTGCAGTTCTCTGAACCACTGTTCAGAGAAGTGTGAATACTGTACAGATATGATGTTGTATGCACCCCTGACAGTATCTTGGGAAAGGAATGCCTAGTGAGTGACAGAGCTGTTACATTAGTGAGATCCCTTAGTGTTGAGAGGTGGGATTATGAGTGGCTAAGATTAGGGGTTCATGGCCGGGCGCGGTGGCTCACGCTTGTAATCCCAGCACTTTGGGAGGCCAAGGTGGGTGGATCACGAGGTCAGGAGTTCAAGACAGCCTGGCCAAGATGGTGAAACCCTGTCTCTATTAAAAATACAAAAAAATTAGCTGGGCGTGATGGCGGCCGCCTATAATCCCAGCTACTTGGGAGGCTGAGGCAGAGAATTGCTTGAACCCAGGAAGCAGAGGTTGCAGTGAGCCAAGATCGCACCACTGGCACTCCAGCCTGAGCGACAGAGCGAGACTCCGTATCCAAAAAAAAAGAGTAAGGGTTCATGAATCTGATGCCAGGGTTCAAATAATTCTGGTTCTGCCATTTTGCTTTGCTCCTTTTACTAGTAGCTCTACTTGCCCAAGTGACATAGTTTTCTACTAATAACAATTTTTAAAAATAGTCCTTACTTGAGAGGATCATTATAAGGATTCAGTAAGATAATACAGGCTAAGTGCTTAGAGAAGTGCTTGTCATATAGTGAATATTTAATATTTTGAGGTTTTTTTTTTTTTTTTTTTTTTTTTGGAGATGAGATCTTTTTCTGTCACCCAGGATGGAGTGCAGTGGCGCAATCACAGCACACTGCAGCCTGGACCTCCTGGGCTCAAGTGATCCTCCCACCTCAGCCTCCCAAGTAGCTGGGACCACAGGCCTGTGCCACCACACTCAGCTAATATTTGTTTTAATTATTTTGTATAGACGGGATCTCCGTATGTTTCCCAAGCTGGTCTCAATCTCCTGGGCTCAAACAATCCTCCCACCTTGGCCTCCCAAGGTGCTGGGATTACAAGTGTGAGCCATCATGCACAGCTCAATATTATTATTGAGCTCTGTTGCCCAGGCTGGAGTGCAGTGGCACAATCTCGGCTCACTGCAACCTCTACCTCCTGGGTTCAAGTGATTCTCCTGACTCAGCCTTCCGAATAGCTGGGATTACAGGCGCCTGCCACCAGGCCAGGCTAATTTTTGTATTTTTACTCAACACAGTGAGACAGGGTTTCACTGTGTTGGCCAGAATGGTCTCGAACTCCTGACCTCAACTGATCCATCCGCCTTGGCCTCCCAGAGTGCCAGGATTACAGGCATGAGCCACTGCACCTGGCCTTAATATTATTTTTATATCCTTTATTACTTTCTCTTTTTTTCAGTGTTTGACACTGAGGAATTTTAGCATCCTTTATTGGTGTAAATCATAGAAAAAGAAAACCTTGCCAACAGTGTAGTGCTGTTAATACAGTAGTGATACAGGGCTATCTAGCATTTGAGTTGGGGAATGTTTTAGTAAGTGGCATTTCGGAGAAAGTTTCAAAACACATGTCAGAGAACTGTCCCAAGATAGTCATAGAGTTAGAATAAAAGCCAATAACCACTTGGATTTTTCTGCTGGAAAGCTCTGATGATTTCCCTTCTTCATGTAAATTAACTAGTGGCTTTAAATGACCTAAGATAGTCATCAGTAAAACTTATAGAGATGTCAAACATCTAATATGAATGGCTTATCCTAAACTGTTATCTTATTGTGTCTGGTGTATAGTTATTTCTCTGTATTTTATTTATATGTCTGTATCAATATTTATTGTTTTAGATGGTCAACTCCTGTAGGGCAGGGATTATATCTGCTTTTTCAAACTAGAAGAGTGGTTTTTGCATTCTTAATTTTTTTTTACAAAACTAAAACAAAGAATTACATGAAATTTGAATTTTAATATCCAAAATTTAAGTTTTATTAAAATATAGCCATACTTGTTTAATGTTTGCAGCTATTTTCATGCTACCATGGCAGAGTTGAGTAGTTGTGACAGACTGTTTGGTCTGCCAAGCCTAAAATATTTACTATCTGGCCCTTTACAGAAAAGGTTTGCTGACTCCTGACCTAGAATAACTAATAGATTCTCTAAAAAGTTAAGATTTAATCAGTAAGTGCTATGATGGCCATAGTGGAGCTTTCAATGTTTTTATTGCTTCTTAAGCCACATGAGAAACAGTGTTGTGATGCCATTTTTTTAAAAAGTTACAATGTGATTAAATAGCTCAAAGTGCTCAAGAAGGCTTCTTTTCAGTCTCTTAAGATAGCTGTGATGGGGTTGTGAAGTTAATTTTAGGTAAGATGCACTGAGCAGGAAGATTGCAACCTTGAGTCTCAGCACCATGATTCTGTAAACCAGGAATGAGCATACTGCCCAGCGCTGCTTAGATTAACTGAGAGGAACCATTCGTTCCTCTTAGATATGAGATACCCTCATTGTATGCTTACACCTTACAGGACCTGACTCTTGTTTCCTTCCAAGGCCTCTTCCACATGCCAAGTGTTTGGATGGAAACAACAGTGGCAATGGGGTCAGGGTACCTGCTGGCAGCTCCACCAGCAGAAGGCCTCCAGATGCTTTCATGGTGCTCTCACCAGTGAACCAAGAAATGAATGAATATGCTTTCCTGGGGTCAGACCCAAATGTAACTGCTTCCTCTGCTAGAATCTTACTTTAATGCAGTCCTAGACCTAGATGCAAGTCAGTTCTGCTTTATTCAGATTCTACTCCACAAGGCACTATTAACGCATATAACACATACTTTGACTTCAGTTTTGAAAACCCAAGCATAATTCTGAAAACTGTTTTTAACAAGTGTAAATTTTTCCACCTGTTTTTTTTTTCTATTTATCACACCTCATTGTTGGATGGATGGTGTCAAGATTTTCCTCCACAGTTTTAGAGAATACAATAACTTTTAAAAAATAAGCTTGAACTTCTAATCCTACCTGCAGGGTTAGAAAGCCCCTAAAATGCAGCTCAGCACAAAAGTGTTTAAGAGGACAGAGGCCTCGCTTTTTATGTGTTCAGTTCAGCAGCTCTCCTTTTCTAGAATATGTATAATTGTCATTCTTCTACCAAATTCTAAACATACCTTCTTTGAACCAGAATAAATTGTAATGCATTATAAAAAATAACTCTTGTACCTGTTCAAATGATAACTCAGGCTCAACACTTGCCCTATTTCTTTCTAAAACAGGTAAATGGAGAAAATTTTGTAAACTTGTGGTTTTATATTTTCTACCATCCATGTCACATTCATTAATTTTTGAAAATTAAAGTTTCTGACTTCCATTTACTTAAAAAACAAAAAGCATTAAATAATATACAGTTGCAAAAGTATAAGTGGGTTGTTTATAACACAAAAGATAAATGCTTGAGGGGATGGATACCCCATTGTCCATGATGTGGTTATTTCACATTGCATGCTTGTTTCAAAACATTTCATATACTCCACAAATATATACATAGCTGTATATTTATATACAGCTGTATATAGCTGTATATATTTGTGGAGTACAGTAATTTTAACAAAAATTTAAAATTAAAAAAAAAAGTTAGGCCGGGCACAGTGGCTCACACCTGTAATCCCAGCACTTTGGGAGGCCGAGGTGGGTGGATCGCTTGAGGTCAGGAGTTTGAGACCAACCTGGCCAACATGGCGAAACCCCATCTCTACTAAAATACAAAAATTAGCTGGGTGTGGTGGCGGGTGCCTATAATCCCAGCAACTTGGAGGCTGAGGCAGGAGAATTGCTTGAATCTGTGAGACGGAGGTTGCAGTGAGCTGGGATCACACCACTACACCCCAGCCCGGGCACCAGAGCAAAACTCTGTCTCAAAAAACAAACAGAAAAAAAATTAAAAACATATATACAGTTGCACCGCAACTGTAATGGCCATCTAGCATAAAAATATTTCTCATTGTTTAGCATGAAAGATTAATTGAGGCTATTAGGAGTAAAGGAGATAAATAAGCATGATCTGCTCTTGGATAAGAGGTAGAATTTATAATCAATCCTCATTATTCATGGATTCCATATTTGTGAGTTCACCTACTCACTAAAGTTTATTTGTAACCCCAAAATCAATACTTGAAGCAGTTTCACAGTCATTCACGGACACACAGCCCTGTGGTGAAAAATTCGAGTCACCCTACATGCAGCTGAGGTCAAACAAGGCAATGATCTGCTTTCTTGTTTTAACTCTCACACATTAAAAAGTGCCCTTTCTGTAGTCCACTTAGTGCCACATTTTCCACATTTTTTTGCATTTTCTTGGTGATCTCACTGTTTAGACCCTAAGGGCAGTGCTGAAGTGCTGGCTAGTGTTCCTAAGCACAAGAAACTTGTGATACCTTGTAGAGAAAATACGTGTGTTAGGTAAGCTTCGTTCATGCACGAGTTACAGTGCTGTTGGTCATGAGTTCAATGTTAATGAATCAACAATATATATTAAATAAGGTGTCTTCAAGCAGAGACCCGCATAAACAAGGTTATGTATTGATTGGTAGATGAAAATGTGGCCAGTAGTCCGCAGGAACCTAATCCTGCATTTTCTCTAAGAGCAATGGTTCAGTATTCACTAATTCAGTAATCAGCAATGTATAGAACATAACTACTGTAAATAACAAGAATTGACTCTGTTTAAATTTCCTTTCTATTCAAGTCTTAGATTCAGGGTTTAAGTACCTTTATTCCTGATGAATCTCTGGTGTTAAGATTACAACTAAACATTTACAAAGTTCTGGTAATAATTTCTTTCAGTCCTTCTCAGATACTATGGTTCTGTGTTTTATGTACTAATACTGTGTTCCAAAAGGAATCATAGTGAAGGATGATCACCCAGAACAGCCCACATAAGAAGGTGTAAGGGATAAGAAAGAAATGAAGAACGGGTAGTAGCCACGGTGTTAGTAAGTGTTCTCCCAGCCCAGCCGCTCCTGGACCTTTTGTCAACCCTCGCCAAACAACTTATAACACTTTAGGGAACCTTTCCTTTCAAATGAAAGGGCATGAAGAGGGGGATTATGTAGGTGAGATGTTGAGCCTAACCTTTTCATATCTAGGGAAGGTATACTCAAGGGGGTGGGGTTGTCAATGAATAAATAATACTAGCATTTAAGTTGAGTTCACCTGTTATAATCAACCCTAGCATAAGGTTATGTTTGTTGCAGAATCAATGCTAACAGGAATCTGTACATGTGCTGTTATTACACAATATCCAAGAAGGGAGAAACCTCTGGCAATCTTTCTAAGATTTTCTAAGGAAAAGAGCCATTTGCAACTTTAGTGACCAATGTATCCACAGAATTCATTTTCATTTAGTGATGGGACAAGCTTAGACCTCTTCCTCCACTCCCCAAATACCTGATTTTAATAGCAAAAGGAAATCACTATATGGTTTTTCTTGTTATGTATATAAGAAATAAGGAAAATTATTTATTTTGGCTTCTGCGAAACTGAGGAAACATTACATTTTCTTCATTGTAATGCACATGTGAAGTGATTTTCCTCAAACCAGATTCTAATTTTCTGTAATTCAGCAGCACAGCTCCCAGAAGTTTCCTGCCTACAAATGCTATGGGGGAAAAATTAAATCATTGCACAAGTTAGGAAGTGAATGAGTTGTGATACCTAGAAAAATGCATGATGACTCACAAATATGAAGAGAAATTGTATCCACAGTGTGAGACTTGGGAAATACTAAGGATTTGGCTCTAAGGGTTTTTCTGTAATTTTTTTTTTTTTTTTTTTTTTTTTGCTTTTTTTGCCCTACATGTTAACTCCTAGCTTTTAAAAACAACAACAACAAAGTTCTCTAGAATCAGATCAACAGGCCAGGCACAGTGGCTCACACTTGTAATCCCAGCACTTGGGGAGGCCGAGGTGGGCAGATCACATGAGGCCAGGAATTTGAGACGAGCTTGGCCAACATGGTGAAACTCCGTCTCTACTGAAATTACAAAAATTAGCCAGGTGTGGTGGCACACATCTGTAATCCCAGCTACTCGGGAGGCTGAGGCATCAGAATCACTTGAACCTGGGAGGCAGAGATTGCAATGAGCCAAGATTGAGCCTCTGTACCCCAGCCTGGGCGGCAGAGCAAGACTCTGTCTCAAAAAAAAAAAAAAAAAAAAAAGAATCAGATCAACAGAGCTGAGAATTATGTTCAATTCTCCCCCAAGTTAATAAAATGTGGATTGCAAAAATCCAAGGTGCTCATCAATGTCAGTGATAGCTGCTGCAACTATGTATTGTAAAATTTAGTCATGAAATTCTGCAGCTACTACACATGGTCTTGCCCAAGCATTAAATACCAGGATTCTCCTTGTTTCAAAATTTGAGTCTTATCAAAAGAGCAGATACTTTCCCTTATGCCTTCACTCCTACTCAGTGTTATTAGGAAACTCAGGAGTTTTTTTGTGGAATATGCTTGTCATAACTGCAGAAATCACCTTCTTTGTTAACTCTAATCTTAGGGGAAGAAAGCTTTTCGATTCTGTAAAAGAATTAAAAAGAATTTCCCTACTCTTTCTTCTCACCCCACTCTCACCCCAAAAACAACAACCAAGGTCACCTTGCATAGTATATCCATTTAGTCAGTATTAAATAATAATAGTGGTAGCAATTCATAGAAATTTGGGTCAGAAATCGAGTTAATCAGGTTCTTCCACTAACTTATGGTGCTAAGAAAATCATAAAATCCCTTTGTTTTAGTTTCCTCATTTATAAAACAGGTGACTACACTCACCAATTCTCATAAGGCCCCATGGTCTAAATATACAATTGCTGTCTGGACAATTTGGATATATAAATTCCAAAGAGGAATGATAAATGATGCTTTATAAAATTTGGCAGATTATTGCTGCTGGCTCCTGTTTATAATTTGTCTTCTCTAGCAAGAATATGACTTCTGTAAAGTATATGGATTTTTAATTTAAATTGGCATCTTTCTTGTTAAAAAGAAAAAAAAAGGTAACCAGATGTTAATTTAGACACATTGTAGATGTATGAGGAAAAAAGAGTATATCCTGTCTGGGTCATTGTCTGTCTACTGTTGACATCTGTGACTGCCCCCAAGTGGGGCAAAGGACCACTGAAGGGTTCAGGCATGAACTTGGTGGTGGTGACCACTGATGACGGTTACATTGCTGCAGTGCTCTGTAGCTGGGTACATTTGTGAATTTGTCACTTCATTTTATTCTGACAAAGCCTGGTGTAGCTCACAGAAGCTGATTTAGTTCTTATATATTACTGTTGAGAGACCCAAAGCTGAGGGAAAGCAAATGACACACTAGTGGCCTCAATGCCAGTCTGCAGCATGGCAAAGAGCCTGGGGCCTCTGGGGCCTGACCCAGGAGTCTTCCTACTAAACCAGCTGTTTCTAGGAGCAGGCTGCTGGGGAGAAACATTGTTGAATTTCTTTCCCTGGAGATCTGTAATGTCCTTTCTGCACCTACGGAATAAAGGAAATTCTGTGGTTGCCTTTGGATTATTTATAGCGAGGGCGTGTCCTTTTTTGAGTTTTGGTTGCTTGCTCTAGTTTGGCTTGTGTTTATTGTTTGTTTTCTCAGGAGGCAGTTTAATATGCATTCCCTCCTGAGGGTTATAAAATGCTATTTGTTCAACTGTTTTTTCTAAATATAATAAAAATTTATTTTAGAAAATTTCAAAAATACAAAAAGCAGAAACAATGAAAGTAAATTAAGAATCACTTGTTACCCAGAACCACTATTAACATATTGATATACCATCTTTCTCTCTTTGAATTATACTTGAAATTACAAACATAAATATTTATCCAATTTTTTTCACCAAGCCTTATATTGTGTTTTCCAGTGCTATTAAACATTTGTTATAAACTCATGTTAGTGCCCTCACTAGTAGTCTAGGATATGGATACACTATGTATTTATTTAACCTTTCCCTGGCTGTTGGATGATTATCTCACGTTGTGCTACTAGAAAGGAGTGTAGAAGAGTATTAAAAAGTACTGCAGATCGTGCATAAGTCCTTGTTTGCATTTCTGATTATGTCCCTAAGATAAATTCCTTTTTAAAAAAGGCTCAAACATTATGTCCTAAAAATCAGTTTCTAAAAGGAAAAGCACAACCATCTTAAGGTTATTGATACATACTGCCAAACTGTTCTTCCGGAGGTGTGAAGGCTCATCACCCACGCTCAAAAAAGCCCATGTCATCTCTGCCCAGCACACCCCAGCAAACACTCTTTTGGTGTGTAGCAGGGATTATAGATTACTTTCTGTGTAGCCTGAGCATCACCAAGAAGGTAACTGAGAATCTGCTTAAATTTTACTTTATGACTCTTAAAGACATATGTGCATGTGTAAATATATATACACACCTGTATATACATATATTAAAGCCATATAGGCCAGGTGTGGTGGCTCATGCCTGTAATCCCAGCACTTTGGGAGGCCGAGGTGGGTGGATCACCTGAGGTCAGGAATTCGAGACCAGCCTGCCCAACATGGTGAAACCCTGTCTCTACTAAAAATACAAAAATTAGCCAGGCATGGTGGCAGGCGCCTGTAATCCCAGCAACTTGGGAGGCTGAGGCAGGAGAATCGCTTGAACCCAGGAGAAGGAGATTACAGTGAGCCGAGATCACGCCATTGCACTCCAGCCTGGGCAACAAGAGCAAAACTCCATCTCAAAAAAAAAAAAAAAAAAAAAAGCCATATATACATTCGTACTTTTTAGATTGGCTCTTTGGTGTTTTCTGCTCTGTTAGTGTTCTCCACAGAAACAGAACCAATAGGAACATATACATCTATTTCTCTAGCAAGCTAGAGACCCAAGAGAGCCACTGATGTGGTTCTAGTTCAAATACTGGCAGGCTCAAGACCCAAGAAGAGCCCATGTTTCAGTTTGAGTTCAAAGGTAGGAAAAACTGATGTCCCAGCTGAAAGGCAGTCAGGCAGGAGGAATTCCTTCTTATTTGGGGGAGGGTCAGCATTTTTGTTCTATTTGGACCTTCACATGATTGAAGGAGGCCTACCCACATGAGGGAGGGCAAACTGTTTGCTCAGCCTATCGATTTGAATGTTAAATGCTAAACTCATCCAGAAACACCCTCACAGAAACTCCCAGAATAATATTTGACCAAATATCTGGACATCTTATGGCCCAGTCAAGATGACACATAAAATTAGCCATCACACCTATACCACTGTGCCACTTTTGCCTGCCTATCTATCCCAACCAACAGCTACACGTGACTATTTGAACCAGCTCATAAAAGCTCAATCACCTAATAATATTTCTGAATATGGAAGTAATGATACCATTCCAACTATAACCAGCCATTTTATTCCCAGTGGGAAAATGTATACATGAGTTTCAAATCGGTGGGGGCAGAAACACAGCTCCCACCATGCTCACACTCTGCCTCACACAGCAAATCGGGACCTGGGCCTGGTAGACAGGATGAGAAGATTTTTAAGCCTGAGATCCTCCTTTTCTACACTTTCAACGTGTCCTGAATTGATAGAAACATGGGATTATTTTGGCTCTGTATCCACACGTTTCGTCATTTATTTTTTCTTTTTCTTCCCCATCTTCCTTCCTTTCTTCCTTCATTCTTTCTTCCTTTCAATCTTCTTTTTCAACAATATTCTCCATACCAACTTAAAGAGATTTATGTGCAAGTAGGGAAGGGAATTAGGGATGCTTTGTTTTAGAGATGCTTGCAAGCCATTACTAAGTTAAGAGTTCAGATTCATGGCCTGCCTCTTAATTTTCCTAAGTAACCCCTAGATCAGAGTGCCTGATTTCAAGTTTGGTAATGAACATAAGGATTATCCAAAATTCATGCAAAAAAAAAAAAAATAGAGGCTACCATCAAATAGCAGAGTTAATACTGGACTGCTTAGAAGTTAAGTCAGATAGAAAATATTGTATTTCTAAATAGGAGGTCTGTGTTAGCCCTGTGATTGTGTCACCTAACCTGCATATAAATTTTGATATCCAGCTAGTGTATTTATTCATTTAGTGAGTCAGCAAATATGCTTAAGTGCCCATTATATGCCAAGCACTTGTGAAAAAGCAATGGGTCCTAATAATATTATAAAAAAAATAAATAAATAAATAAGAAGAAAGTAGAGAGGTTCTATCAGGTGGAGGGAAGTTCTGTAAGCTATTCCTGTGAATGCAGTCTTCCCAATGACTGCATTGCCATTAAAGAAGATTGCTCATGTAAAGAAATCGCATATGTTTTTGTAGTTTAAAAAATAATGCAGTTTACTGAAGCAGATTGGAGCTTCATTCCTTGAAGCTAATAAAAGAGGCTTATGGGAGTTGGAAAGAAATAAAGAGAATGACTTTACAATCATTTGTAGATACACAAGTATCTTTAGATGGCCTTTTTACTCTTTTTAATGAAAATATCCAAAAACCTCCACAGTAACGGGTAATTCACCTAGGAACTCATCTTCATTATCTGTGTAATTTTTAATTCTCCCAGCTTTTAGTTTTATGTAAATCAAAAGCATTTAAGGGCTTTAAAAAGATACCGAAGAGAGGCTGGGCGCAGTGGCTCATGCCTGTACTCCCAGCACTTTGGGAGGCCAAGGCAGGCAAATCACGAGGTCAGGAGATCAAGACCATCCTGGCTAACACGGTGAAACCCCATCTCTACTAAAAATACAAAAAATTAGCCGAGCGTGGTGGTGGGCGCCTGTAGTCCCAGCTACTCGGGAGGCTTATGCAGGAGAATGGCTTGAACCCGGGAGGCGGAGCTTGCAGTGAGCCGAGATGGCACCACTGCATTCCAGCCTGGGCGACACAGCGAGACTCTGTCTCAAAAAAAAAAAAAGATAACCAAAGAGAATGACAGGCATACAGCGGAAAATTCTGTTATTGAATTTGCCGTAGTGGTTATCGTTATAAATCTAAGAAATGAGTCCATTTTATGAACAGACCAGGCTAGAGACATCAGCATGCTTTGTTTGTGTATATATGCACTATCATCATGGATTAGCTTTGGTTGTATTTTCTCCGCTACTGAACAGGATGCATATTTTATGTCACCTTGAAAGTAGAACTTAATAAAAATCATGATACAGTGTATTCTGGCCTCTTTCAAATGTCCAGATCCTTATGACCCAGATACCCAAAAGTAGTAAATTTCCACTTTAGTATGTCCCTGTTTTGTTTTATTTTATTTTTTTAGAAACCATACATTTCCCACTATGTGCCCAGTAAACATCTAAGTGGGTCCTGTGCTGAGCTCTGCGTAAACAAGATGAAGAGAGTCCCTGGTTTCTAGAAGTGTTGGGATCAGCAGATGAAAATGGAAGTACAAATTTAGTTTGATTCTTCCCTTTGTTGTTAGGAAAGGGGAGAAAAGATATCTCCTCCCCAGAAAAAAATAGGACCATTCATTCCTCTGTATCTGTACAAAATGCTTCAGAGTAGCTACCTCATTCTAGAGCCAAAATGGTACCTGGCTCTTGGGAAAACCCAGGGAGGATAAATGGAAAGCTCCTAGAGCTATAGTGGCCCACCTTGCTCCCCAGAGCCCCGTATTTTACCCCTTGAAGCCAAAAACAAAGGGAGACAATTTTGTACTCCATATTATACTGATGCTGTATTTTAAGATAATATTCTCTGCATACTTCACCTTCCAGTAACACCTACTTTCCTTAGGTTCCCACTGTGCCTTGGTGTGTGTCCTCAGTCTTACTTACCCCAGTGTTCCAATGACAAGCTCTGGCCCATCCTCCCCAGCCCAGGATCATGCCATCCAGTGGCAAGATTCAAGAGGCCCACCTCTGTCCCTTTCCTGAGCCTTCTATAATACTCTAATAATGATGAGAGCTACCACTCAGCGAGCACCCACTGGGTAAGACACTTTAAAGACTCTGTGGGCTTTAAAACCACAATTTAAAGTCTTATAATGACTGCGAGGAAGTCACCTCCTTTTTCACAGGTGGGCAAATTGACATACAGAAAAGTTAAATAACTTATCCAAGGTTGTATCTTTAGTAACTGGTGGCAAAAGCCAGTACTCACAGCCATGTGTCTGATTCCTGAGCTTTGTTTCTGCTTCTCCACTCTGCCTCTCATGTTAATGTCAGTATAGTGATAAATGTTTGTTGGCTTGAACAGAAATAGCAAAAGCAACAGGGCACCCTGGAAACATTTGAGGCTGCTGTGGCCCTAACACAATCCTTGCAGCCAGTAGTGTTTGCTGTGTGCTAAGCTTTGTGCTAGGCACTTTATATACGTTATTTCATTTAATCCTCAAATGTTCGGAGATGGGCACTATTTTATCCCTGGCTTAAGGAGGCATAACTGGTAGATGGAAAATCGAAGGGATTCAAACCCAAGGTATCTAACTCCAATGCTCACATGCTGAATTATTATTATTATTATTATCACCAAATAGCCTTCCCCCGCTTTGCTTTTTAAAAAGAAAATTGTTAACAGTTTTTACTGGTGAGGCTAGTGATTTCTGGCTTCTACTCTAGTCCAGTTGACTATTCCCACCGAATATAATGGCAGCTATTTTCCTTCTGTTATTCTCATGTTACAACTTTGCGGTAGAGATTATACTTTAGTAGTCACTGGGCTCTGTGGTCAAGTCTAGGATGATAAGATTTTACAACGAATTGCTAGCATAAAGATGACCGTCTATAGAGCCTGTGTGTCTGTGTGTGTGTGTGTGTATTCATGTATGTATTGGAGGATATGCTTTTATTTACACTAGCCAAGAAGTCAGGACCTAAATATATGACTAGAGATCTAAGTATCTGAGTAATAATATTACTTTCTAGCACAGAACCATTTACTAGAAAGATCTTTGGGAACCAAATTGCTTGTATTCGTTTATTTATAGTGTGCACTTCCCTTTCACCTTGGCTTTATAAGAAAGTATTTGCTCTTTTTCAAAATGTGTGAAAGTCCTCCACTTACAGAGTCATGGAAGCTGTTTCCTGCCGGTTCATTGGTTCAGCAGCTCTCAATGCGTTCTAGGGAAACCAAAAACCAAACAACAACAACAACTACAACAAAAACCACTTTCATCCTGGCCAGCCTCCTTGGCATGCATTTCCTAACCCATTCCCCTCCTTCTTAGAGCAACAAGCCCCACACTGGTGTCTGCAGAACCATTTCGGAATCTCCTCAGAGTACACCCCTACATTATTTGTTCTTTCACTGCTTTGCTATTCTACACTCAATTTCAAACTAAATAGAAATGCAGATGGGCACATGAGCATCTCGATTTCCCAAAATACACATTTTTCATGAATGCTTCCCTCTCAAAGTATGTGGACAGAGCCAGCATATTATCTTCCCATTATTACTCTGTTTTAATATCTAACTGACAGATGCATGTCACTAAAACAAGGCAATCATGGGCAGAAAATGCCCCTGCTCTTAGAGAACAAAAAAGAAAGACCCTGGATTGCTGTCAGTCTCAGAGACACTTGTCAGCCACTGTTAAAGAAGGCTTATAAATGCCTCTGTGGGGAATACCTATGAACTGCTTAAATGTTTTCACCCTTATTAGTGAGAAGAAGGAAGGGGAAATGTTTCTCGTGCATACACAGGTCCTTCCCACAGTGGAAGCTTGCCCCGAGTGTTAATGTGTCACCAGCATGGTGCTGGAGCAGGGTGTGGTTCTGCCACATGGCACCTGCAGGCTTTTCTGGGTGGGAATGGCTTCCTGTTGGATCACAAAGCCCGAGCTATACAGGCATGATGACCTTGAGTAGTCAGTCTACAGAGGCATTAGTTCTCCTGACCCCCTTCCACAGCCTTGGGCCACCTTCAGATGTATTCCATAAATAAGATACAGTGGAGGTCTGCAGGGGCAAGTGGCACCAAGTGATCTGTGCAGCAATAAGCAAAAGAAGATAATGGTTTAGAATTGTTCTCATTTTTCCTGAGGGACGGGTAAATATAGAAAGTTGTTGAGGAGTGTTGGATCTAAGGAAAGATTATATCTACCATAAGGACAAAAGTCTTAGGTACCAACACAGGCAAGGAAAACAGTATCTGGCCTTCCTTCCAAGAGCACTGCAAAATGGCAGGGATGATGCCCTTGACTTGCTTTGTGTCCCTTTAAATCACAAATCCAGATCTTCTGTATACTTAAGAAGTGTTTCTTATGTAGTAGTGATCTGACTTTTTTTTTTAATTTCAATAACAACAGGTGGATCTTTAAGAATAGTGTATTAGTCTGTTCTCATGCTGCTAATAAAGACATACCTGAGGCTGGGTAATTTATAAAGGAAAGAGCTTTAATGGACTCATAGTTCCACATGGCTGGGGAGGCTTCACAATCATGGCAGAAGGCAAAGGAGGAGCACAGTCACGTCTTGCAAGGCAGCAAACAAAAAAGAGCATGTGCAGGGGAACTCTCCTTTATAAAACCATCAGATCTTGTGAGACTTATTCACTATCACAAGAACAGCATGGGAAAGACCTGCCCACATGATTCAATTATCTCCCACCAGGTCCCTCCCACAATACGTGGGAATTATGGGAACTACAATTCAAGATGAGATTTGGGTGAGGACACAGCCAAACCATATCAAATAGTATAAACAACAACAAATACAACTCAGTTATTATAGAACATAACTAAGGTACCAATTCCATACTCTGAAGACTGGCTATCATAGGAAAGAATTAAGCAGTGCTCATGACTTTTTTGTGTAAATCATATTTAACCAGATTGCACTGATTCTTTGTTCCAAAAGAATTCCAGCTACTAAATATAGAAGGGAAGTTAGAATTGGAAAAGCATAATTGGATAGCTCCCAAATGAAATAATCGATTCAGGCAACTGTCATCAGTGGATGCAATCATTAGACCCTTAGAAATGTCTACCTGGGGACTTCCCTGAGCCCACTAAAAGTGGGACCGCCATACATTACTTGCCATCTGATGTGATGCACCAAGAGTAGACAGTACTATCTATGAGCTAGTATTGCCTGAGAGTTGAACCTGAAATGAATCAAGCCAATCCTGGGGTTCCAGAAAATACAGGAAAGAGAGGAACAAGTGAAATGGTAATACAAGAAGACAGAAAAATTTTAAAAATGGAGATTAGGACAGGGCTCTAGAGGACCTCTACGTGAATTTCTTCAACAGACAATGGCTTGGGAAGAAAGGGAGAGGCCGTGTGTGACTGAGAGGGACATACGATGAGTAACATCCAAATATGATGTGTACAACTTGTTTGGGCCATTTAAACAAACCAACCAAAAGATTTTTTGAGACAATTGGGGAAATTTAAATATAGTCTGGGTAGTAGATGATATCAAGGAAATATTAAGTTTGTTAGGTAAAATAATGGCTGTGTGGTTATATGAGAAATGTTCATATTTTTAGAAATTCATACTGAAGTATATAGGGGTGAAATGACTAATTTCTGGGATTTACTTTAAAATCATAAAAAGGAAGGAAGAAAGGATAGGTGAAACAAATGTGATAAAATCTTGATTAATTTTTAGACTGGCATATATACATTCTCCTGTAATAGTGTAAATAATTTTTATGAACAAAGGGAAGGAAATGCAAAAAGTAAAATAAAAATATTGGCATAAAAAATTTTAGATTGGGATAAGATATATGTGGATTTACTGTCATGTTCTATTTGTTTGACAGTTTTCATAATAAAAACATTAAGAAAAAAATAACAAATCTCTCTCAGGGATAATAGTTGGGGGGTCCATGGCCTAGAAGCAAGATAGGACCTCTGACTAGAAAAAGGTCATTATCTGAGAATTGAACATTTTAAAAAAATTTTTTTGGACAATCTCCTTTACTTAAATTTAAAAAAACCTATTTCTTTTGGATTTTTGGTTGGTCACTAGAAACCAGGTTCCTTGCCTTATAACAGGCAATTGGAGGAGAATTTGGGAAACAAACAGTCTCTGGTGTTGAAGTTAATGCTGATCTTAGCTGGAATAACTTGCTTTCTTCAGCATCTGCAGTGGCTGGTCTCCTGGGACTTATCTGGCTACATGTATTTTTCACATTTATTAGTGAAATTGGAGATTCAAAAATAAAACACCGTCCTCAGGAACATTGTGTTAATTTGTGACACGCTAGAGATTTTTTTAGCCCATAAAACAAATGAATGAGCTCCGTGGGGGCATAAGTGTTATTTTCACCCTAGAAGGCCATAAAGGCCTACTGTATTTATTAAGTACTTAGAAGATGGAAAATGAATAGTGCTATGAAAATAGAAAAATACACTCACACTGTTGCTATCAATAGTGTAATTTTTTTGTCTGTCCTGAAGGAAAAGTACCATCAGATGAAAACGTGTAAGGGTAGACCTCTGTATATTATTTAGTTATTTTGCCTTGGATAATTTAATTCAGTCTCAATATAAAGTTGTTTTTGTTTCTATCAAACAGGCTGAATCCGGGTAAGAAACCTCACCCATTATTTTTGGCAGGGCTGGGCCTACAAAAAAAAACAAACAAACAGAACAACACAGATATTTGATTCAGGACCTTCCTTCTGAGTGGCTAAGTGACTTAAGGGGATGTTCTGTGTAAGCTGACACACTGTGGGCATTTCTAACAGGACTTACACACTTGGCTTCCCAGGAGGATTGTGGAGACAGCATGCCGGTCCTCCCACTGAAAAAGTCCAGATGGAGCCAGCACTCCAACAGGTGTGGGTGTGGAAAAGAGGCCACTCTGTACCAAGATGCAGGGGACCGATGCAGCCACCCAGGCCATGATGCATGCTGTGCCCATACAGGCAGGAAGGTCCCAGCCAGGGAGCAAGTGCAGGGAGGGGGCATGTGTTCCAGTTAGAAAAAAATAGCACCTCAGAGGTTCCCTAAAGAGGCTCATAAGTGCTTTGCATTGAGGTACATAGAAAATAAGTATCATCACCAAGAGAGAGACCCTATTCTCCATCCATTTCATGGTCCACAAGAATCCAGGATACAGGCTATGCAGACAGCAAGTGATAAAGTGATCTCGGGTAACTCGGTCCTTAGCTATGTGTTACTTTGTTCTTGTGCTTGTTCGGTATCTTGACTGTTTAAAAGACTGGACCCATTTTAGGGAGCCAATCAAAAAGAATCTGTATTTTTTATGTGTATATGTGAGTATGTGTGTTGGGGTTTAGAGGAGGGAAGCCATGTCTAAGGCCAAGGAAAGTAATTCCAGGGGGAGTTTCTGTTATTTTTTTTACCTGTTTATACAAGACTGTCAAAGCAGATGTCAGTAGTTGTGTCTTCATGAGCTATTGGCTTGGGAAGATGGGGGCAGGGGTAATGAGAACTGTAGAGGAGGGTGGGCTGAGTGAGGAGCCTAGAGGTGGGATCTGGAAGGTGCCCCTTGTACCCCTACCCTGGCCCCATTGTTCTGAGCTCATCCTGTTGCTCTACAGACTTAAGTACTTCCCATTATCAAGAGTCCTCTACCCGCCAAGCCCACACCTACCTCACCTCCTCAGTCTCGGGGGGAAACTGAGGTTCAGTGTCAAGTAACTCTGCCGTTGATAAGCAGCTGGGTGGTGGTTCAAAGCCAGGACTCCCTGACCCAAAACCAGAGCTCAGTCTCCTCAACCCCAAGGTTCCCAGACAGCTCCTTACTCAAAAGCTAAATGTGTGAAAAGGCCATGAAGGAACACTCAAGACAGGTTTGTTTCTGTAGAGCATACATGAAAGAACAATTGGTGTTTTGAGGACGTTTGGTATTATGTAGCATATGATAGAGAGTTCATCTGTCATGCCTAGGAGGGGGTTGAAATGCAAAGTCCAAGGAGGTTTAGCCTTCATATTCCTTGGCAAGCTGAGTGACCTTGCTTATCTTGTGTGTAAATGCAAAGTAATGCAGCCAAATGTGTTGTGGGTCCTTGTGGGCCTGAAAGTGCTCCAGGGAACACACAGGGAGGCCCAGCCTACCTGAGCCTGATGGAATGCAGAGTTTAGACTGACCTGCCAATGGACAAGACTGCAGCCTCCCTGTAGTCTGGGTGAAACGAGGAAGAGGAAAGTTCCAAGGAACCCTGATTTAAAATAAGCTCACAACTGGCTTTATTCTAGGCTTCTGGAGGCTTCGGTTAAGAATTAGCATATCTGTCTAGCTAATACTGGGTTGCTTATGCAGAGGAAAGTGAGGTACAACTTGGAAATGAATCCCAAATCACTTCCTTCATGATAGGCTTTCACTTGGATGCTGATTTTTAAAAAAATGTGTGTGAGCCCAAAAACAAATTGGGAGTCTTCAGTCCTTAGAACACATTTAGCTTTCATTGTGACTGAGATGTTTTTCTCTTGTATTATCAGACATCCTGACCAGCATGCTGTACCCTTCTTGCCTTTCCTTATGCATGCTGGACAGGTAGCTATTTGCTGCTGGTCACACGGAATATCATTTGAAGAGTACATTTTAATTTTTCATCCCTGAGTAATGTCCCATGAACGTCTCATTATGTTTTGCCTTCTCCTCTCAATTTTTGAACTTGATGTTTAAACTTTTCTGATGTGCCCTCATTGTTCCCAAGTGCCCAGAACTCATCTGTGCAACCCCCCTCCCTCAGCTCAGTGGGGCTCCGTGTGTAGGAGCCAGTTGTTATTTACAAGTGCAATTCAGCTGTCGATGTGTCTTTGAACACATAGCATTGTTGTGGGATTTTTAATTGCCATTTTCATCTATATAATTAAAATTAAATGAAAAATGGATAGCCTCCAAAATCTGAATTAATTTCATAAGTACTTCTTGAGGGAAAAATATGTCTAAATATGATAATTGTTACTTGATTTGCCTTCAGCAGAACTAGAGGATTTTACCTGGCTGAAGAGAAAATACAGTAATTTTAAATAAAAAAAAAGATCTGTCTGATATTTTGGATACTTCTTGTGGCTGAGAATCAGAATTAATCATGTGGATGAGAAATGATAAGTAACTCTGAATATAACTTTAAGGTAGTACACTAGGAACATATTATGGTAACTCTCCCCGGATCCAACTTGCTTTATGCTGGTCAGGTTTTTTTTCTCCCTCTAACTCATCACTGGGGCTTATACATTTCTCAAGAATATGCCATTACCCCCAAATCAAAACCTCCCTCATGCTCAGAAACAGGCATTTCACCTGCTTACTGCTTAACTGTGCCCTGTAAGCGTGACAATGAGCACCTAGCAGAAAATAATGAGACAACAAAAAGAGAAGTATTTTTTAAAATTCATTGGGCTGGCCAGTGTTTCATTCTGCAGACTCATCAAGTGCCTGATGGACATGTTTGTAAAGACTTGGATGGTCACTTTATTTGGAATGACAAATTCTGCGCTCCACATAATGAGGTCAGTGAAGCATCCAGAAAAGAAATGTATAATTTGGTAGTGCAGTCTGTAAGCACAGCCCTGCCACGGCTATTTAAGTTTAATGAAGCAACTACTTTGCCGCTACACATTCTTAGTGAATAGCCTCCTTGGCGTGTTTTTGAAAACTTAAATGTTGCTGGTAATCATGTCACAGCAATCTCCTTGGAGAGCCTTTGTGTCCTGTTCTCAGAAGAAATATGCCGTTTTTCCATGTTAATGGTTTTGAAATTAGTCATTTGCTCTATTTTCATTGGAAAGGAAGGTCACTGTGTGATTTCCTACCTTCCCTCATTTTCTCTGAACATTCAGGATACTCTTAAGTCAGTTCATCAGCCATGCAGTGCACTGTCTGGTTATAACATGCCTGAAAAGCCAGAGGAATGTTCTATCAAAGAGCGGCATCCCTATTCTCAGAGACTGTTCTTAGAATTCAAAGTGTAAAGATCTAACTCGGAGAGGAAAGTTCCTGGACAGACCATTATTGCCATTTTTTTTCCCATTTCAGTTACTGACCGCCTTGTATTGTCCATTCATTGGTCTCATTAGAGAAGGCTGTGCTCCCCACGTATTAAGCCTCTCACAGAGGACATTTAAAAATCCTTTCTGAAGCAGATTCACTCATGTAAAACTAAGGTCAGACTTATGGATCCTGGACCAGCATTAATGACGCAGAACTCTGTGGGAGCAGAAAGACATCTAGCCATGCTCAGTTCTTCAGTGTGGGTCCCCAAACTTAGGGCCTCGGGTGGTTTCCCCTGAATGAGCAAGCGCATGATTGATTGTGGAAAAGTGCTAGGTCCTCATGGCTCTGCCACCCCAGTGAGGGTCTGGGGAATTCTCCAGACTATTTGGTGGCCTCCACATTTCCTTGGGAAATGTAAAGTAGGATTTGAGATGGCTGGACCCTGCACCACCAGAAACTTCCTAGGAATACCTAATAAGTACTCAAAAAAAAAAAAAATAGTGAATGGATGGAAGGATGAATAAATGAATTTGCTTCTTTGATTTGCTTTGTCAACCAACTCTGGTTGTAGAGGTAACACAGGATCCTTCTAGGACATATTGAGACCTGAGGAGCCTACCTCTTCTTCTTCTTTTTAAAAATTGTATTTTATTGCAGTAAGAACACTTAACATGAGATGTACCCTCTTAACAAAATTTTAAGTAAGTGTCCAGTACGTCATTTCTGACTATAGGTATAGCAGATCTCTAGAGATTATTCATCTTGCTGGACTGAAACTTTATTCCTGTTACTAAACTCATTACTTTGGGGGATCATTTCTATAGTTTGTTATCACTTCTTGAAATCTCTGGAATTGGGTATGAAGGTTGAATATGGAGGTCCAGACTTGCTCCAGACTGCCTCCAAGTTAGGGCCTGCTTAGACCGCTGTCCAGGCAGCTCACATGACCATGTCAGTGCCAGCCAGCACTCACATTCTCCTGCTCTCATTTTCACCTTTAAACCTTTTGAGTCATTTTTCTACCCAAATAGAGGTGCCAGTATAACAAATTTCTCCCACTTCTTGACCTCCATCTAAGAGACTAATGTTGACTTGGCGCTGAAAATGTCGTTCTGATACAAGTAGGCCTGAAAAGGGCCTTGGGATTGGCCTGTGTTTTATTTTCTAGTGTATTTATCACATGCTGGATTAGTTAAGATAATAACTGCTGCTCTGACAAATAGACCCACGTATCTCCAACATCATAGCAGCTTTTCCTCATATATCTTTGTTTTTCTTTTTTCAACTTTTATTTTAAGTTCGGGGGTACATGTGCAGGATGTACATGTTTGTTACATAGGTAAATGTGTGCCATGGTGGTTTGCTGCACATATATCTTTATTAAGCATTTCCATGGAAGAATGACACCTATCTTCCAGATCTGAAGGCCGTGGGGTCAGGGAAAATGAGAAGTGGACATGCAAGGATGAGGCTCCCTCTGTTCTCCCTAGCCAAGAGAGATGGCATGGGCAATGTCAGAGTTCAAGTGTGATGCAAAAGGTACATCGTGGTAGAGGTTGACCAGACATGAGGAAAGACAGTTTTAAAAGACAGAAATGAGGCTGGGCGCAGTGGCTCACGCCTGTAATCCCAGCACTTTGGGAGGCCGAGGTGGGCGGATCATGAGATCAGGAGATCGAGACCATCCTGGCTAACATGGCGAAACCCCGTCTCTACTAAAAATATAAAAAATTAGCTAGGCATGGTGGCATGCGCCTGTAGTCCCAGCTATTCGGGAGGCTAAGGCAGGAGAATGGCATGAACCCAGGAGGCAGAGCTTGCAGTGAGCGGAGATCACACCACTGCACTCCAGCCTGGGCGACAGAGTGAGACTCCAACTCAAAAATAAATAATGAATGAATAAATAAATAAATAAAAGACAGAAATGAGATGTAGCCCAGGCTAGAAAAAGAGCAGAAATGAAGGTTAACATAATAATAAAGTTCAAACTTCTCTGTACATGGCATGTTCCTGCTTACAAAGTGAATTCATATGTATTATCTTGTTTTAGACCTCACAAACAACCAGGTGAGGTGGCTCAGGATGTGTTAGTATCCTAATTTCAAACATTCAGGAAATCTCAGGAAAAGTCTGAGAGGCTGAGTGATTTACCTTGGTGAGTAGAAAGCCAGAGTGTAGGCTTTGGTGTTGTGCCTCCAACAACAGAGCTTTTTCCCTAACTCATGATTCTCCTGGAGGTTTGGGGGCTGCTGAGGCAGAGGGGCTGCAGAGGTGAGCAGAGCCTGCTTCCCTTCCCTTCCCCCACGACCTGTGGCCACATCCTTGTGATGCCAGCCATGTTCCCGTGGAAATCACTTACCAGTGGCAACCTATTCAGAAACGCAGCAATGAATTGCTGCTGCCTGGTTAGGTGTCCTGCTTTTGTGAAACCTGTACCCTGTCCTTTTCAGGGGTCACAGTTTAACAGACAAGCCTTTTTATTTTAACAATTCCCTAATCAGGCTTTCATTTATTTGCCCACCCCCTCTGTTTTCACTGTCTCCCTCTTATCCACCTACTCCCGCTCCTCCCACTGTGTGCAGCTGAGTTTGGCCAGTGCCAAATCATGTTTTATTCTCAGCCTGAGAAAGAAATTATGCAAGGTGTCAAGCCTGGCCAGCAAAGGACCCATCCCACCAGTGCCGTTTGATGTTTTAAGTTTGCACATACACCGCTCCCTCCCTGAGAGAATTCTTGGGTAGACTGGGAAGTACTTTACCACAAGAGCAGTGCACTGGCATTGATAAGAAAGCAGTCAGATAGTGCTTGAAATTTTGCAGAAAGCTCAACAGAAGACCCATGCTCGACTGCAAACCAACAGCTCAGCTCTTTCTAGCATCCTCGGCAACAGCCTGCTGTTTTCCCAGGTGGCTTTGAACTAGACAGGAAAATGCAGTGGGCCATTTGTCACTGCCCCAGGTGCAACATATGCATGCCAATTGGTGCATGCAGCTTGTGAGGTCCGCTCCTGCCTGCCCCATGCCTGCATCTAGGCCTCTGGGCTTCCCTTTCACTGAGATCAGGGCAGAGTGTGCTTCCTTTCCTCCTCCGCCACCTGAGTAGGTGGTTAGATCCACTCTTCTGAGATTAGAACCAACTCACCCATCCCCACCATGTTCAAGAGTGCTAATGCTTTGTGTAATCCCTCTTAGCCCATTAATTCAAGTCCACGGTCTTTCAGGGCTGTTGGGACTCATTGCTGGCATGCCAGTCTTAGAATCTTAAGGTTATTCTGATGTGTGGTATACGTAAGACATGCTGGTATGTTTTTCAGGGAATGCTGGACCGGACTATCATTTTAGTTAGGTCCTAAATTGAGCTAGGGCTTAGAGGATCTTGGATGCAGGGTTCTGCAGATATGGCCCAAGAGAAAGAGCCAGGGCTTGCTTGTAGGAGAAGGCAAGGTGTGGTTTCTTTTGTTCTTTTATGCTAAACTCAGTGCCCAGCACCCACTACGAATGGAATAAACTGATCAGGTGGCAAATAATATCCCTTTTACCTGTGAAAGAAGAAATGAAATCATGCAGAAGTGAAATTACATATATAAAATGAATTTAAGGGAAGCTCTGCTTCTAGAATATTTTTAAGGACATTTTATTGCGGATTTAGGTCACACATTTAGAACTACTTCCTTTGATGAGGACTTAATCTAGGTTACAAGTGTGTGAACTTGGGGCTATTATATGCCTGGGTGACAGGCAATTCACTGAGGGTAGCCTAACTACTGGCAGCCCTGGGTCCCATTATTTACTCTGCGCACCCCCTCCTTACCGTCTTCCAGTTCCATCAAGTAGAGGGAGGGAGCGTTTGGCCCTCTGAGCTGGAGTTATGCAAAACCCGAAAATAGACTCTCAGAGTGCATCTAGACATAATGATTCCATGCGGCAAGAAGGTCACTGTGTCTGCTTTTCCTGCCAATACACCCCTGGCTCTTAATCTATGGCTGCCTTGTGAAGCAAGAGAGCTGTGCCAGGAAGTTACACTTTGTGACTGTGAAGCATTATGAGAATTTAAAATCATGTCAATGGAGTTTTGTAAGGGCAGGCCAGAGGAGAGTAGTTATGCACAGTTTTAGAAGAGGACGGTCTTTTAACATCTCTTTGTTTTTCGGTCTGAAAGCTACCATAACTCAGTTTTTAAAAACAAAACAAAACAACTGTCTGGCCCCAGTCACAAATCAACTGCACCCTGCCAACCCTTTCAAAAAAATAAAAAGAAGATATCCACCCAGAAAATTTACTGGGGTTATCCGAATGGTGGGATTATGAGTGAGTTTTATTGTGTTCTTTGTGCTCTTCCATAGTTTTTATAACATACCGTATACTAATTGCTTTGTAATTTTTTAAAAAAAGCAAAAAATCCTATTTAACCTAGTCAGTTAGTTGACCTATACCAACTAACTGACTGTGCTGAATGTTCAGTATTGCTGGTCTTGAAAATGGCATGAGTGGGGCAGCCTCTGCCTGTGCCCCCACATCAGGTCTCAGACAAGGACTGGAGTCCACAGCCGTCTCTCCACCGTGGGTTCAGAAGGGCTGCTGGGCAAAGGCAGACGCAGACCCTGAGAGGACTCCAGGCAGCCAATGAGGGTGGGAAAGGGAGGCTGCTGGTGCAAAGCCAGCCAGACACCTCAGCAGCAAGGAAGGGATGACAATCACGTCCGATTGTTTTGGACAGTCAAGCCTGCTTGACATGTGCGTGTCGGGAGTGAAACTGTCAGTTTCATCAGGAAACACTGCATTCTTGCCCTGAGAACATCCAGTTGATGCACATTGTTCTGGAAGTTGGGAAGATCCTGTTTTCCAGAACCATGGGGATCAAGGAAAATGTAAGAAGTAGAGACAAATATCTGGGAGAAAACAACCCCTTGCGGAATTCCAGGAATCCTCTTGGGGTTTTGGGTTGTGCAAATGACAAGATATTTCATTTATTTAAGTCTGAGCCTTGACCACCTAAATGGGTTATTGATGTGAGCTCAGTCTGTCAACTAATCCTGCTGCTGTCTACTGAGCCCAGGCCATTTCGAGCTCGGGAGCTTGAGGTGAGCAGGCTAGCGCTCCTAGCCATGAAACTGTGTCATCTCACCTTTGGACAGAATTCTTCCTTCAAGTTTCTGTAAAAACCTCTATTTCTTATGTGTCACATGCTGACCTATTATTGAATCCAGTGGAGTTCCTCACTCCAGTGGGTCTGAGTGCTTTGAACTTGAGGTCATGACCCAAGCCTGCACCACACAGATTGGCAGCAGAATTCCTCACGGTTTATATGATAAACCATGTGCCTAGGAGGTGAGGCCCTTATTTGTAATGGATTATGTTTAATTGGTGATAGAGATCTCATTCATTATTTTCTCACGTTCTCCTATGTGTTTCCCTATGATGATGCATATACATCTGCATTTTAGGCAGTACACAAACAAGACATCATGCTAACGTATTTATTGTCACGTTCATTAGAAAATAAAAGCTCATTAAACTCATTTCATGAATAACTTGAAGACAAAACTAAAATAGGTTCCATTTTTAAAGGAAGTTAATTTCAAGATGTATTGAGTAGAAAATTTTATTATGCAACAGATATGGCAAAAGTCGAAAGGTGGTACAGTCATTGAGTGATTCATGTTTGGCAAATATTGTCCTAGAACATACTATTAATACTTGGCCAAATTCATTTTTATTTTCCTTCCTTCTTTCTCTCTCCTTTTAATCTTAGTATCTCAGAATGAAGCTGCATGGAGAATAAATTGCTTACCAGAAAAAATAGTTCTGAATGTTTTTAATAATGATTTTAGTAACTTTTAGAGAGTGTCAACAAAGACTTATTGTTTCTCTGGCACAGAGCAGGGAACTGCTTATCTTCTCTTCAGATCTGGGCCTCAGAGTCATCATTCTGTCCCCTCGTGGAAAGCAGGGCTGCTAAATGTTTATATACACGGACATGCTTGCTGTCTTGTTCATACCATATCTGCTGTTTCTTGTGGGCTCTGTGTGTGTGTGTGTGTGTGTGTGTGTGTGCACTTGTATTAAACAGTAACAAGATAATGTGCCACATCTAGGCTACCCCTGTTATTTGTATTAAATAATGACATGATGATGATGATGTTGGTGGCCCATAATTCTCCATTTTCTATTAGCCACCCTGCCCAAGTAAACTGTTTTCTGATCTCTCTTAGATGGAAATCCTGTATGAATGTGGAAGCCATTAGCAGAGTAATTGCTGTCTGTTACCATGACAACCAGCCGCTGCAGTCACCTGCCCGAAGTCCTGCCAGACTGCACCAACTCAGCTGCACCCGTGGTGAAGACGGTGGAGGATTGTGGCAGCCTAGTGAATGGGCAGCCGCAGTATGTCATGCAAGTTTCAGCCAAGGACGGGCAGCTGCTGTCAACAGTAGTGCGGACTCTTGCCACCCAGAGGTAGTACCACAATTAAAATAAATGAATCTGTAATTGATCCAGAGAACTCTTTGTCAGATGGAAAATGCTAATGGGAATGTAATTAGTGCTCAGGTCTTTGTGTCAGGTGAGAGGAGGTGCTGGAAAAAAAAAAAAAGACTACACGAGTTCTGTTATTGCCGTTTCTATAGCAATAGGATATAAAGCTAAAATTCACCTTATCAAGATTTCCCCTCAAAATCATACTTACAAAGAGCCAGGAGGGGAAGGAACCCACAAGATACGGGGTTGTTATTTTGACATTGTTATGCTCTCTTGTTGTCTCCAGTAGGTAACAAAGGTAGTCCTATTGGAACAGGATTAAGAAGGTATCTGATTTCAGGCGACCGAGTCAAAGTGATTGGATTTGTGGGCAAAACTTTTGAAGTGACATTCTTGGTGTGCATGTGGACTGGCATTGCCTGATGGAAGCGCTGTCCGGGGCTACTTTCTGGGTGGGTGTCTTCTTATCACTTGGAGGTCTCTTCTGCTGTCCTCTCCTTCAGCCTCAATGGTCCCCCATCCCTGACCCTTCACGCACACTCTACCCTATGACGTGCTATTGTGAAAACCTCCTGAGCCTTCCCAAGTGGTGAACTAAAGCCCAAGTGCAGGCTCTGAGCAGCTTGGAGACCACTTATCCTGACCAGCACTTTGTCTCCTCTTGTGCTCTTGTTGGATAGGGAGCTATGGGCTGCCAGGCTAATAGGAACTCCTCGGCTTCTCCAGCTTTTTCTCAGAATGGTTAAGTGGGACTTCTATGCATTTAAAAGGTGGATCAACATTGGATTTGCCCCCTAGTGTCAGTGCTGACACTTCTGACCTCTAACATAGGACCAGTCATTCACACCTTATTCTCTTACCTCTGTCTGAGTGATCAGTCAACCCCTCTGGTGCAGTGGCATCCCACCCTGGGCATGGTGGCCCTCAGACACTGAATCACACTCCCATGCATGTTGTAAACATTGCTCATATGCCCTCCATTTAAAATCTGTGCTGCTAGTGCAAAGGAAAAAATAGAAGAACCTTTAATATGTAATTTCTGACTCTTGGAGAACTTTTAACAATTGGTTAGGACTCAGAACAGGATGAGGCAGTGACTATCTTCGGTCCTCTGCGAACTGAGACTGGGTGACTGATGTGCCCCACTCACCCTTGCAAGCATCAAACAGCTCACTTGACCAGGAAGAGCAGGCTATGGTTGATGTGGTTGAGACCTGTGAGCCTCCGTGTGTGTGTGTCTGTCTGTCTGTCTGTCTGTCTGTCAGGTATTTTTACCTGCTCTCCCACCATGCGGTACTGTAAACCAGGTTTCAGAGTTTTACAGGCTCAGTGTAAATGAAGGAGGCCCAGAATCATGAGTTAAAAAAAAAACCTGTCAACTTTCTTTTCCCACTCGTGGGCACAAGTAGGCCTTTCAGGCTAGTGGGAGGGAGATCCTTTCCTTTTTTGATCTCCTTTTGGCCTTCACTCATTCCCAGGATCATTCTCAGAAAGGCCTTGGGAAACAGCAGTCTTCCATGGCTATTTCCATTTGGACCAAAGATAGTGTTCAGGAGGATGAATGGGCATGTGCCTGGGTCACTGTCATCTTTGGGAGGCATACAGAGAGGCAAGGGAGGGCAGGTAAAGAGGCTGGTCCTAGGATTGTCACATATCATGAGGACACATTTTAAAATCTGTTGCCCAGTGAAGAATAGCACAAGCAACATAAGACATCCATCAGAGAGGCATGGTCCTCTCCCAGGGCAGGGTACCTCCCAAGCAGTGAGGCCATCCTCGTTTGATCTTTCCATTGGCCACTGACTTACATGATGAGGGCCAAGTTATTTGATTGTCTCTGGCCTGAGATTTTCCTTGAGAGATAGTAGCTAGCATTAACTAGGCATTTGCTGTATGCTGGTCCCTATTCTAAGCTTCTAATCTGGGCTATCTTTTCACATGCTCACTGTCATCATATGAAGAAGGCACCATTTTTGTGCCCATTTTAGAGATAAGGAGACTAAAGCATGGGGAGATGAAGTTACTTGCCCAGAGTTATACAGGTAATAGACAGCAGAGTTAAGGTCTGAGCCCAGCCAGCCAGATTCTGGAGCCTGCACTATGAACCCCTAACTACACTAAGCTGCCTTTATGAAATGTGTAGGAGTGGTTTTTCCAAATTAAAGGCAGAACTCTAGACTGAGGCTACCTCAGTGGGACATACTCATTACTCGCTTTCAGTTTGGTATCTTTGGCATCCCATAGAGCATCCTGTGAAAGCTCAAAGGACAATCCACCACTCAGCTTTGTGCTGTGGCTCAGACTGCAGTTCTGTGTAGTGGCTGCAGGGTTGGTTGCTGGCTAACTTCCCTCCTCTCATTCTCCCACCCTATTGAAAAGAGAAATGAAAAGAACCTCTGGATATGCAAACATGTCCTGGTTTGGTCCAAAAGATTCAATTTGTCATTTCAAACAATTTCTCTTCTTAATGATGAAGGATGGTTATGATTTTTGGATTAGTAGTTGACCTGAACTACATCTGTATTCAAGGCAAAAATATCCACTGCTTGTTTTCACTCACTTTTGATCCTGGGCCACACCCAGCTACTTTGATATTGGCAATCCCCTATTTCTTTGTGTTGTCACAAGTAGGTGACCCAAGTGCTCTAGAGTGCCCAGAATCATTTGCCCCATTGCCAAGGTCAAGTGTAGATCTAAGAGGTCTTAAAGCAGCTGCCTCTGGGGAGGGCCCAAAGGACAAGAGCTAGAGGGCCATCCACTTGGTGGAGGTTTCCAGCCCAGTGACCAGCAGGTGCCCCTCCTTCTCTTGCAGCCCCTTCAATGACCGGCCGATGTGCAGGATCTGCCATGAGGGCAGCAGCCAAGAGGACTTGCTCTCTCCATGTGAATGTACAGGGACCTTGGGGACAATTCATCGGAGCTGCCTGGAGCACTGGCTGTCATCCTCAAACACCAGCTACTGTGAACTCTGCCACTTCAGGTTTGCAGTCGAGCGCAAACCCAGGCCGTTAGTGGAGGTCAGTAAGTGGGGCACGTCCTGAAAACTTAGCTCTAATGAGCAAATGATGTCTGTTTTTATGCCTGGATCACAAGCCCTGTACAGCTTTACTGAAGCACGGTAACAGCTATGTGAGTGTGTGTGTGTGTGTGTTTGAGAAAGAGAGATGTAGACAGACAGACACGGAGAAGGGAGAGCTTGCTAGCTCACTTGGGATCCAGCAGTAGAAGGAAAGCAGAATAAATTAGTATAAGGAGAAAGGGCCAGTTTAGAGACTTGATCTCCATTTTTCAATCCCTGTGAAATGGAACCAACAGATCAAACATCTTCCTCCTTGTGCACCATCTGCCCAACTTGAAGCAGGAGATAAATGGGCATTTGGGTTGCATATCCTGAGAAGTCTTCATGAAAAAGTATAGCTCCATAGTTTAATGGATATAGACCCAGATGTCCTGGGTTCTGTGACCTCGGGTTTGTTACTTTACCTTTTGGAATTACTATAAGGATTAAAGAAATTAATATTATAAAACACTTAAAAGAATGCAGGGCACATATGCAACGGTTTGAATAAAAATATTTTACTTGGGAAATTACACACAAACTTTTTTCAGCCAATAACCTAATGTTATTGAACTCTTGGCTGGGCGCGGTGGCTCATGTCTGTAATCCCAGCACTTTGGGAGGCCGAGGTAGGCGGATCACAAGGTCAGGAGATCAAGACCATCCTGGCTAACACTGTGAAACCCCGTCTCTACTAAAAATACAAAAAATTAGACGGGCATGGTGGCGGGTGCCTGTAGTCCCAGCTACTCAGGAGGCTGAGGCAGGAGAATGGCAAGAACCTGGATGGCGGAGCTTGCAGTGAGCCCAGATCGCACCACTGCACTCCAGCCTGGGTGACAGAGCAAGACTCTGTCTCAAAAAAAAAAAAAAAAAAAAAAAAGTTGGATATTGGCAACAGTAAATATTTTAATATATTATGAGCCAGAACTAGCTGAAGGGAGCCAAAACATTGTATCTATGATTCAGACCTGCTCCTAACCTCCTTATTTCAGCAGCTAACTCAGTGAAGCCCTGGAATGAAAACTAGTGCTGGAAATCAAGAAGCGCTTCTTGTAGACTATTTAATAAGTGTGTTAGCACCCAGGCTTAAGATGCTAGAGAGCTTTGTAGCTCTGTGTATACATTCTCTTGGGTTTGACCTTGAAAATTAAATCAAGACCTATAACCGGGGCCTGTTTTAGCTGTTATGACTTACTTGCCAAATGGCACAAAACTTACTTGACTTGCCCCAATACACTCCATGCTTTGCTTAAGAGTCGAGATCTAATGACCTCTTAATTTAGCCATCTTGCCACTTGACATCCACTTTCAGAAATTCATATTCAGAAAGGGCCTGTGGGGAATTTGGCCTTGTGCCAGATTCATTGGGATTTAACATTTTAGAACTTAACTGCAGAGGGGGAAATATAATTAAATAATAAACAAAGGAGTTGAAGATTTCTCAAGCCTAATGGCAAAGTAAAAAGGAGCTTATTTCTCCTTTCCAGAAACTTTGTGGAACCTCCCCAGTTTGATATTGCAGCCTCTCCAGGGAAGCTGGCTTCCCACAGTGAGGAAGCCCTGCTTTGAAATAGACTCTATCCAGCGATCTTTTTAACTAGCGTTTCCCCAGTAAAAATCCCAGTGTATGTGCACGTAATATATAACAAAGGAGGGTGTGTGTGCATCTGTATGTGCACACATGCATGTACATACCCTAATTTTTCTCAGATGAAATCCATGTGGCAAATCACCCAGTGATCTCTCTCAGTCTCAGAGAGGGTAACATGTACCCACACACACAGGGGTCTTCAGAGTTGCTGAGGTCAGGTCACAGACTCATTCCTGGATCTTAGGCAACTGTCATTAAACAAGGAAACAAGGCAAATGACCTTGAGAATCTGTGAGGTGCTCTACAAGATTTAGGGCCTCACCTACAAAAACTTCACCCAAACGGTCACCAGTGATGAAATTTTCATTGCACAAATGGAATGTGACAATTTTCAGAGTTAATGATGATTGAACAAGTTGAAAGTGAAAGGCAAACCTTCCCAAGCTGGGGGAGGCTGGCCGTTTGATCATCCCATGGCGAAATGAACTTGCTGTTTGACCACAAGCAATAAAAAGAAGTTGTCTTTGGTTTCTCAGCTGGAGGACAAATGAGAACCAGGTGCGGGCAGAGTTTTAAACAAATGACATTACTAATTGACTTTTCCCCTCTTATCAGAGGGCAGTTTATTCCTAGTGAGCATCTCTTCTCAATACTTTCACCTCAAGATAAACATGCATCTTTTTTTTAAGCAAATCAGCAAAACCTGCCTATTTGGGTTAAGGATTAGGAGTAGTGTTACTTTATTTCTCAGTTTTACTCTTTTAATTGCTTAATCATTACTTTGTTTACCAGTTGGATCTGCCTTCTCTTTAAAGCAAGGAAATTCCATAACATTTAATTTCAAAATCGATGTGACAATAACAGCTCTTGTTGCTCGAGGAAGCAGTTTAAAAAGTCATTTATAAATTTTATTTGTCAGCATCTAAACGCTAACATTGGTTGGAATTACTTTTAACACCTCAGACTTCCAGTTGTCAATAAACCTTCTCAGTCCTTCGTTCTGCATAACTGTTCATCCCCCTTCATGCCACCATTCCTAAGACACTTCTTCACTTCCTTTTCTTATCTCTGCAGCCCGCAGTTGGATGTTCATTTTTAACTGGGCAGGAACCCAGGGCTGTTGTATGTACACTGGATGCTATGTGAAGTCTTTTTTTCTGCCCATAAGGGTGAGTTTCTACTCATAATGGCAAATCAATGGGCTGATTTTCATTAGAACCTGCAAACTGGGCATGCCCTCCTCACTTAGCCACTGGCCATCTGTGTGGGTTGGTTCGACTTCTCTAAGCTTCCCTGTGGAAGAGGGTGAGCAAAGAGCTCTCCATGACATCTTTTGGTCTCTATAAAGCTAAAAGTTATTGTTCAAAAAATGTGTATTCTACACTTAAAATGGATATACTGTATGGCATACAATTAGACCTCAGTGAGTTGATTATGTGTGTCTACTTACCTCTCTACCTACTTTACCTACCTTGCCTACCTACCTACATGGCCAGTCTAAATCTTTTAGTCTCTTTTACCCTAAATATTGGTGAATCCTTTTATGGTTAGTAGATATCTATTTACTACATTCTACTGGATCATTATTCATATTTTCTTGGTGCAAGGTAAGCCAGTATAACAAGAGCTAGTTTCAACCCAAGAGCACTACATTGCAATCATCTATGTTAGTTAGATGTGGATGAATTTCTGATGAAGTCCAACTAATGCAAATCTCATAAGGTCTGTGTCCAATCACACAAAGCTTGAAAGAAAAGCATTCAAAATGTAGATTATCGGGGGAACCTGCCCCCGATAGTCATGTAGGTTCTTTTCTATTTTCCCTAAGTGTTGACCAGTCTGAGAAATAAAGGGACAGAGTACAAAAGAGAGAAATTTTAAAGCTAGGTGTCTGGGGGGACATACATGTCAGCAGGTTCTGTGATGCCCCCTGAGCCGTAAAACCAGCAAGTTTTTATTAGTGATTTTCAAAAGGGGAGGGAGTCTACGAAAAGGGTGTGGGTCACAGAGATCACATGCTTCACAAGGTAATAGAATATCACAAGGCAAATGGAGGCAGGGCGAGATCACAGGACCCGGGCAAAATTAAAAATTGCTAATGAAGTTTCAGGCATGCATTGTCATTGATAACATCTTATCAGGAGACAGGGTTTGAGATTAGACAACTGGTCTGACCAAAATTTATTAGGCAGGAATTTCCTCGTCCTAATAAGCCTGGGAGTGCTACGGGAGACTGGGGCTTATTTCATCCCTACAGCTTCGACCATAAAAGACGGCTGCCCCCGAAGCAGCCATTTTAGAGGCCTACCCTCAGGGACACATTCTATTTCTCAGGGATGTTCCTTGCTGAGAAAAAGAATTCAGCGATATTTCTCCCATTTGCTTTTGAAAGAAGAGAAATATGGCTCTGTTCTGCCCAGCTCACCAGCAGTCAGAGTTTAAGGTTATCTCTCTTGTTCCCTGAACATTGCTGTTATCCTGTTCTTTTTTCAAGGTGCCCAGATATCATATTGTTCAAAAACACATGCTCTACAAACAATTTTGCAGTTAATGCAATCATCACAGGATCCTGAGGCAACATACATCCTCCTCAGCTTACAAAGATGATGGGATTAAGAGATTAAAGTAAAGACAGGCATAGGAAACCACAAGGGTATTGATTGGGGAAGTGATAAGTCTCCATGAAATCTTCACAATTTATGTTCAGAGACTGCAGTAAAGACAGGCGTAAGAAATTATAAAAGTGTTAATTTGGGGAACTAATAAATGTCCATGAAATCTTCACAATCCAAGTTCTTCTGCCATGGCTTCAGCCGGTCCCTCCATTCAGGGTCCCTGACTTCTCACAATAGTAGATAGCAAAAAGATAGCAAAAAGGAGGAGCAGATGTAACACACATAAAAATACCATGACTTGTTCCCCTAAAATTTGTGCCTTGGCTCCAGCCTTTTGCCATTAATGCATTTCTGGTTGACCAGTTTGCCAAGGAAGCCCATCTTACGACAAGCAAATAGCATGCTTGTAACGTCAGTTTCTAGTGATGGAATATTTGCCACTAGGCTTTGAGACTCTCCTAAGACATGTATTCATAACATCCACCCTTGCCCAGAAAACTCGTGAAGTTATAGATCAGCTCAACAATGTTGTGATTTAAATGAAACAGCCAGGAAATAGTGGGAATCTGGGGGAAAGGCCTTCTAGGATCTGATTTTCCTCTGATCAGGGAGCCACAGTGATTTTTCACAGTAGAAGTGATTAACTTTCCGTATTCCTATTTCCTCTACACACAACCAGCTGATTGATAAGAATTGTATGAACAATTTAAAAGCTGTTCCCTGTGAGTCAGAGGTTTAGCTAAATTGAAACTAGCATGTTTTCACACATAGCAGTTACCCAGAATAATAGGATATAAAGCTAGGGAGATGAGGATTAAGGATTTTTTTTCAAACTTTTTTATTTATTAACCTTTTTTATGAAGTCACTGGAGGACAATGGTTTCAAAGTGTGCCCAGAGAATAGGAACAGCTCTGGTCTACAGCTCCCAGCGTGAGCAATGCAGAAGACGGGCGATTTCTGCATTTCCATCTGAGGTACCGGGTTCATCTCACTAGGGAGTGCCAGACAGTGGGCCCAGGTCAGTGGGTGCGCGCACCGTGTGCGAGCCAAAGCAGGGTGAGGCATTGCCTCCCTCGGGAAGCGCAAGGGGTCAGGGAGTTCCCTTTCCTAGTCAAAGAAAGTGGTGACAGACGGCACCTGGAAAATCGAGTCACTCCCACTCGAATACTGCACTTTTCCAATGGGCTTAAAAAACAGCGCACCAGGAGATTATATCCCACACGTGGCTCGGAGGGTCCTACACCCACGGAGTCTCCCTGATTGCTAGCACAGCAGTCAGAGATCAAACTACAAGGCAGCAGCAAGGCTGGGGGAGGGGCGCCCACCATTGCCCAGGCTTGCTTAGGTAAACAAAGCAGCCAGGAAGCTTGAACTGGGTGGAGCCCACCACAGCTCAAGGAGGCCTGCCTGCCTCTATAGGCTCCACTTCTGCGTGCACGGCACAAACAAAAAGACAGCAGTAACCTCTGCAGACTTAAATGTCCCTGTCTGACAGCTTTGAAAAGAGCAGTGGTTCTCCCAGCACGCAGCTGGAGATCTGAGAACGGGCAGACTGCCTCCTCAAGTGGATCCCTGACCGCTGAACCCCAAGCAGCCTAACTGGGAGGCACCCCCCAGCAGGGGCACACTGACACCTCACACTGCAGGGTACTCCAACAGACCTGCAGCTGAGGGTCCTGTCTGTCAGAAGGAAAACTAACAAACAGAAAGGACATCCACACCAAAAACCCATCTGTACATCACCATCATCAAAGACCAAAAGTAGATAAAACCACAAACATGGGGAAGAAACAGAGCAGAAAAACTGGAAACTCTAAAAAGCAGAGCGCCTCTCCTCCTCCAAAGGAACGCAGTTCCTCACCAGCAACGGAACAAAGCTGGATGGAGAATGACTTTGAGGAGCTGAGAGAAGAAGGCTTCAGACGATCAAATTACTCTGAGCTACGGGAGGACATTCAAACCAAAGGCAAAGAAGTTGAAAACTTTGAAAAAACTTTAGAAGAATGTATAACTAGAATAACCAATATAGACAAGTGCTTAAAGGAGCTGATGGAGCTGAAAACCAAGGCTCGAGAACTACATGAAAAATGCAGAAGCCTCAGGAGCCGATGCGATCAACTGGAAGAAAGGGTACCAGCGATGGAAGATGAAATGAATGAAATGAAGCAAGAAGGGAAGTTTAGAGAAAAAAGAATAAAAAGAAACGAGCAAAGCCTCCAAGAAATATGGGACTATGTGAAAAGACCAAATCTATGTCTGATTGGTGTACCTGAAAGTGACAGGGAGAATGGAACCAAGTTGGAAAACACTCTGCAGGATATTATCCAGGAGAACTTCCCCAATCTAGCAAGGCAGGCCAACATTCAGATTCAGGAAATACAGAGAATGCCACAAAGATACTCCTCGAGAAGAGCAACTCCAAGACACATAATTGCCAGATTCACCAAAGTTGCAATGAAGGAAAAAATGTTAAGGGCAGCCAGAGAGAAAGGTCGGGTTACCCTCAAAGGGAAGCCCATCAGACTAACAGCAGATCTGTAGGCAGAAACTCTACAAGCCAGAAGAGGGTGGGGGCCAATATTCAACATTCTTAAAGAAAAGAATTTTCAACCCAGAATTTCATATCCAGCCAAACTAAGCTTCATAAGTGAAGGAGAAATAAAATACTTTGCAGACAAGCAAATGCTGAGAGATTTTGTCACCACCAGGCCTGCCCTAAAAGAGATCCTGAAGGAAGCACTAAACATGGAAAGGAACAACCGGTACCAGCCGCTGCAAAATCATGCCAAAATGTAAAGACCATCGAGACTAGGAAGAAACTGCATCAACTAACGAGCAAAATAACCAGCTAACATCATAATGACAGGATCAAATTCACACATAACAATATTAACTTTAAATGTAAATGGACTAAATGCTCCAATTAAAAGACACAGACTGGCAAATTGGATAAAGAGTCAAGGCCCATCAGTGTGCTGTATTCAGGAAACCCATCTCACGTGCAGAGACACACATAGGCTCAAAATAAAATGTAAATGGACTAAATGCTCCAATTAAAAGACACAGACTGGCAAATTGGATAAAGAGTCAAGACCCATCAGTGTGCTGTATTCAGGAAACCCATCTCACGTGCAGAGACACACATAGGCTCAAAATAAAAGGATGGAGGAAGATCTACCAAGCAAATGGAAAACAAAAAAAGGCAGGGGTTGCAATCCTAGTCTCTGATAAAACAGACTTTAAACCAACAAAGATCAAAAGAGACAAAGAAGGCCATTACTTAATGGTAAAGGGATCAATTCAACAAGAAGAGCTAACTATCCTAAATATATATGCACCCAATACAGGAGCACCCAGATTCATAAAGCAAGTCCTGAGTGACCTACAAAGAGACTTCCCACACATTAATAGTGGGAGACTTTAACACCCCACTGTCAACATTAGACAGATCAACGAGACAGAAAGTCAACAAGGATACCCAGGAATTGAACTCAGCTCTGCACCAAGCGGACCTAATAGACATCTACAGAACTCTCCACCCCAAATCAACAGAATATACATTTTTTTCAGCACCACCCACACCTATTCCAAAATTGACCACATACTTGGAAGTAAAGCTCTCCTCAGCAAATGTAAAAGAACAGAAATTATAACAAACTATCTCTCAGACCACAGTGCAATCAAACTAGAACTCAGGATTAAGAATCTCACTCAAAACTGCTCAACTACATGGAAACTGAACAACCTGCTCCTGAATGACTACTGGGTACATAACAAAATGAAGGCAGAAATAAAGATGTTCTTTGAAACCAATGACAACAAAGACACAACGTACCAGAATCTCTGGGACACATTCAAAGCAGTGTGTAGAGGGAAATTTATAGCACTAAATGCCCACAAGAGAAAGCAGGAAAGATACAAAATTGACATCCTAACATCACAATTAAAAGAACTAGAAAAGCAAGAGCAAACACATTCAAAAGCTAGCAGAAGGCTAGAAATAACTAAAATCCGAGCAGAACTGAAGGAAATAGAGACACAAAAAACACTTCAAAAAATTAATGAATCCAGGAGCTGGTGTTTTGAAAGGATCAACAAAATTGATAGACTGCTAGCAAGACTAATAAAGAAAAAAAGAGAGAAGAATCAAATAGACACAATAAAAAATGATAAAGGGGATATCACCACCAATCCCACAGAAATACAAACTACCATCAGAGAATACTACAAACACCTCTACGCAAATAAACTAGAAAATCTAGAAGAAATGGATAAATTCCTCGACACATACACTCTCCCAAGACTAAACCAGGAAGAAGTTGAATCTCTGCATAGACCAATGACAGGAGCTGAAATTGTGGCAATAATCAATAGCTTACCAATGAAAAAGAGTCTAGGACCAGGTGGATTCACAGCCAAATTCTACCAGAGGTACAAGGAGGAACTGGGTACCATTCCTTCTGAAACTATTCCAATCAATAGACAAAGAGGGAATCCTCCCTAACTCATTTTATGAGGTCAGCATCATCCTGATACCAAAGCCTGACAGAGACACAACCAAAAAAGAGAATTTTAGACCAATATCTTTGATGAACATTGATGCAAAAATCCTCAATAAAATACTGGCAAACCGAATCCAGAAGCACATCAAAAAGCTTATCCACCATGATCAAGTGGGCTTCATCCCTGGGATGCAAGGCTGGTTCAATATATGCAAATCAATAAATGTAATCCAGCATATAAACAGAACCAAAGACAAAAACCACATGATTATCTCAATAGATGCAGAAAAGGCCTTTGACAAAATTCAACAACTCTTCATGCTAAAAACTCTCAATAAATTAGGTATTGATGAGACGTATCTCAAAATAATAAGAGCTATCTATGACAAACCCACAGCCAATATCATACTGAATGGGCAAAAACTGGAAGCATTCCCTTTGAAAACTGGCACAAGACAGGGATGCCCTCTCTCACCACTTCTATTCAACACAGTGTTGAAAGTTCTGGCCAGGGCAGTTAGGCAGGAGAAGGAAATAAAGGGTATTCAATTAGGAAAAGAGGAAGTCAAATTGTCCCTGTTTGCAGACGACGTGATTGTATTTCTAGAAAACCCCACTGTCTCCGCCCAAAATCTCCTTAAGCTGATAAGCAACTTCAGCAAAGTCTCAGGATACAAAATCAATGTACAAAAATCACAAGCATTCTTATACACTAACAACAGACAAACAGAGAGCCAAATCATGAGTGAACTCCCATTCACAATTGCTTCAAAGAGAATAAAATACCTAGGAATCCAACTTATAAGGGATGTGAAGGACCTCTTCTAGGAGAACTACAAACCACTGCTCAAGGAAATAAAAGAGGATACAAAGAAATGGAAGAACATTCCATGCTCATGGGTAGGAAGAATCAATATCGTGAAAATGGCCATACTGCCCAAGGTAATTTACAGAGTCAATGCCATCCCCATCAAGCTACCAATGACTTTCTTCACAGAATTGGAAAAAACTACTTTAAAGTTCATATGGAACCAAAAAAGAGCCCGCATCGCCAAGTCAATCCTAAGCCAAAAGAACAAAGCTGGAGGCATCACGCTACCTGACTTCAAACTATACTACAAGGCTACAGTAACCAAAACAGCATGGTACTGGTACCAAAACAGAGATATAGATCAATGGAACAGAACAGAGCCCTCAGAAATAACGCCGCATATCTACAACTATCTGATCTTTGACAAACCTGAGAAAAACAAGTAATGGGGAAAGGATTCCCTATTTAATAAATGGTGCTGGGAAAACTGGCTAGCCATATGTAGAAAGCTGAAACTGCGTCCCTTCCTTACACCTTATACAAAAATCAATTCAAGATGGATTAAAGACTTAAACGTTAGACCTAAAACCATAAAAACCCTAGAAAAAAACCTAGGCATTACCATTCAGGATATAGGCATGGGCAAGGACTTCATGTCTAAAACACCAAAAGCAATGGCAACAAAAGCCAAAATTGACAAATGGGATCTAATTAAACTAAAGAGCTTCTGCACAGCAAAAGAAACTACCATCAGAGTGAACAGGCAACCTACAGAATGGGAGAAAATTTTCGCAACCTACTCATCTGACAAAGGGCTAATATCCAGAATCTACAATGAACTCAAACAAATTTACAAGAAAAAAACAAACAACCCCATCAAAAAATGGGCAAAGGACATGAACAGACACTTCTCAAAAGAAGACATTTATGCAGCCAAAAAACACATGAAAAAATGCTCACCATCACTGGCCATCAGAGAAATGCAAATCAAAACCACAATGAGATACCATCTCACACCAGTTAGAATGGCAATCATTAAAAAGTCAGGAAACAACAGGTGCTAGAGAGGATGTGGAGAAATAGGAACACTTTTACACTGTTGGTGGGACTGTAAACTAGTTCAACCATTGTGGAAGTCAGTGTGGCGATTCCTCAGGGATCTAGAACTAGAAATACCATTTGACCCAGCCATCCCATTACTGGGTATATACCCAAAGGACTATAAGTCATGCTGCTATAAAGACACATGCCCACATATGTTTATTGCGGCATTATTCACAATAGCAAAGACTTGGAACCAAGCCAAATGTCCAACAATGATAGACTGGATTAAGAAAATGTGGCACATATACACCATGGAATACTATGCAGCCATAAAAAATGATGAGTTCATGTCCTTTGTAGGGACATGGATGAAATTGGAAATCATCATTCTCAGTAAACTATCGCAAGAACAAAAAACCAAACACTGCATATTCTCACTCATAGGCGGGAATTGAACAATGTGAACACATGGACACGGGAAGGGGAACATCACACTCTGGGGACTGTTGTGGGGTTGGGGGAGAGGGGAGGGATAGCATTGGGAGATATACCTAATGCTAGATGACGAGTTAGTAGGTGCAGCGCACCAGCATGGCACATGTATACATATGTAACTAACCTGCCCATTGTGCACATGTACCCTGAAACTTAAAAGTATAATAATAAATAAATAAATAAAATAAAGTGTGCCCAGGATTCAGTGTAATCTCCAGGTGTACCATAGGGAGCAGAGTTGAACTGCTATGAACTTTGTACCTTGGCACTTGCTATTTAATAGATTCAAGAATTCACTTAGCTGCTAATATATACAGATAGATTATATAGAGATTTTATATATATACACACACACACATATGTATACACACATGAGACTTAGGTGGAGACTTTGCTGGACTGTTATTATAATGGATTTGGTTTGGTTTTGATTTTTAATATTCATTGAAGTAAAACTACGAGTTTTGGTTTCAGAGCATTCACTTTGATCAGCAATATAAAGTGATTCAAGAAGATTTATAGGCATGAGGACCACCACTCCATTCTTTATATGAAGGCAGACAAGCCCCTTTGTTCATTCTAACCCATGAATGCAGCCTAGTGAGTAAGGTAGTTGGACTACTATCATAGCATTTCATAAGTGCATTGTATTGGATCAATACTTTTATTGAGGAATTTGAATGCCTTTGGGTGGGACATGCTCTCTCTATTTCCCCAGGCCTTGCCTTTTGCTTGTACACACCTAGCCCTCCACCATCTTGCATTCCTTCCTGCATTTACAGTTGAGGTTCCAGGACTGGGTGACTTCTCTCACCTTTAAAAGAGTTCTCTAATACACTGTGCATTTCTTTCTACCAACACCTCATCTTCCTTTCAGAGTATTATAGACCGAACCTACTGATCTCCTTCCTATTGTGCCCACATTATAAGTGAGCTGAAATGACTGATTCAGAATCACAAGGGAAATGAACCTCTAAAAGACAGTGTACCAGCATGGACGGTGGTGAGAATACAATTATAACATCTTGCGCCTGAGTATGCTGTAGTGTCAGCCAAGCACTTTCTTGACCTCTGACAAGGTCGCTGAGCAGACCATCCCTCAGGCCACCTGCCTCCACGTGGACTCGTGGAACCATACTTTGTGCCAGCAGTGGAGATGACATTGTCTGATGACCACACCCCAACAGTCCTTGATCCTGCAGTCGTCCAGTCTTGAATTTGTCTCTTGTTTTGGTGGCTAATTTGGCAGTTGCTTTGTTACTTAAAGCTTAAATACAAAGAAGCTGTTGAAGGTATCTATTAAATTCACTGCTTGCTTCATTAAAAATCACTTCATTAAAAAAGCAAACCACCAACCGAAGTGTTCACATGACCGTGCCAGATGGAAGTGAGCTAACTGCTCAGTGTCTGTGTTTTTAGCCCATCCACTGCTGGTAAAGGATTAATTTGGAGGGAAAATCCAGTTCTGTGTATAAAAAGAATTACATGACCAGATTCTGTTATTTTCAATTGTTCTGATCCTTGCTGTGAACTTGGGTTGGATACAAATGAGAACCCACATTCTCAAGAGGACCTCTGTCCACCTTGATAGCAGCCCTCTTCATCTTTCCAAGGACTTCTGTGAGCAGAAACACAAAGATGCAAAACACCAAGAACTGCTTCATATAACATGTTCATTTTAATCTATGTTTTTAAAAATACAGAAGAGGACAAAGAATACTGTAACAAACAGGTGTGTATTCACTACCCAGAATTAACAAACGCCTTCAAAGGAATAGCCTGTTGGGGCCAGGGAGAAAACCGTTGTCTTCACTGATTCATCCCTAGGTGTTCTCAAATAGGGAGGAAATCCAGCCAGGTTTTCCTTAAGCACATGTGGACCAAGAATAAGAGGAAGTTAACAGAAGAGACAGATCATCTTGAAAGATTCCGGACCCTTTCAGCTAACTCCGAATGTACAAACAATTAGTACAGCAAATGTTGACAGCTATGGAGTTCACTTCTTTGAAAGGCAGACAATTAGAAGTTATTCCATGGGTGTTGGGGTGGTGGAAGTCAAGGTGTCTTGGGCTGCTGGCAGAAAAGCTTTGTAAAGGGGAGTCTGAGAGAGGAGAATTGAAATGTCACTGAATAACTACAGCTGGTAATCACCTTCATCCTAAGTCCTGCTGAAATAACAAGGCACAATTAACTCTCAGGAATTGCCCTGTGTTGGGTACAAGGCACCTGGTTGAGCTGAAGGGAGACATAAATTGCAGAAGCCCTGGTGCAGATTTCAGAAGCAGAGTTATAGAATATGCATAACGCTCCCTGCTGAGGGCTCCTGCCAGCCCTCCACAAGCATCTTCAGTTTTAAGTGTCAACAACTGACTTTTAACTCCAAAGAAAGAATACATAGTTTTAAATGACTAATGTGTGAAATATTGAGAACAATACATGATTATAGCTAATCCCTCACACTGCCTAACAATCAGTTGTAAACGAGTGAGCAGAGAGAAGTATCTTCAGTTAGGCACAGGGAGATCGGTGGTTGTTTATTCACTGAATGAGACCTGCTATGCCTGTTTGTGCAAAGAATTTTACTTTCCAGAATAGGCACAGATCTTGATTCCAGTCCAGTGGCATTAATTAATGTGAGTCCATCTATGTTTATCAAGATGTTCACACCCCAGAGTTTTTTCTTCTTAAATTTTGTTTACCCATTTCTGAGGCAAAGGAAAAATATTACATGCAATATTCTTTGCAATCTAGTTTTACAGAGTTAAGGGGTTAGATTTGCACTGTGATGGATATGTGAGAAGAAAGTTATGTTGTGCTTGTATACACTTTATATAATCATCTTATTTCAATGTCTCAGGTATCCTTCTCATAGCAGATATTATCGTATTCTGTAGATAAGGAAGCTGCAACTCAGACCTAAGTCACTCTTCATTGATCTTAAATACTTTCAGCCTCAGGGCTAGTAAGTGGAGAAGGCAAAAGAATAATGCAGGTGGTCCAGGCACGGTGGCTCATGCCTGTTATCCCAGCACTTTGGAAGCCTGAGGCGGGTGGATCACGTGACTAAGATCAGAAGTTCGAGACCAGCCTGACCAACATGGTGAAACCCTGTCTCTACTGAAAACACAAAAATTAGCTGGGCGTGGTGGCAGGCTCCTGTAATCCCAGCTATTTGAGAGGCTAAGCCAGGAGAATCACTTGAACACAGGAAGCAGAGGTTGCAGTGAGTTGAGATCATGCCACTGCAGTCCAGCCTGGGCAACAGAGTGAGACTCCATCTCAAAAAAAAAAAAAAAAAAAAAATTAAAGAAGAATCCAGGTCTATCTCCAAAGCCCACGTTCTTTCCACCACACCTAGTGGCCCAGTCCATTCTGGCTACTATAATGAAATACTGTAAACGGAATGGCTTATAAACAACAGAAATGTATTTCTCACAGTCCTGGAGGCTGGGAAGTCCAAGGTCAGGGTGCCGACATAGTTGGGTTCTAGTGAGGGTCCTCTTCCTGGTTGCAGACTGCCAACTTCTGTCTATGTCCTCACATGGTAGATGGGAAGAGCTAGTTCTCTGGAGTCTCTTTTGTAAGGGCACAAATCTCAGTCATGGGTGCTCCATCCTCCTGACCTAATCACCTCCCAAAGGCCCCACTTCCTAATACCATCACCTTGAGGGTTAGGATTTCAAAATATGAATTTTGGGGGACACAAACATTCAGACCATTGCACCTGGCTTCCTTCCTGGCTCTAAAGTACTTTCTTTCATTTGCTCATTGGTATGAACCTATGCACACATAGAGCTGAGGGTTTCTTTGCCAATAAGCCTTTCCAAGAAACTAGATGTGCTTCAGAAGGGGGAAGATGGAAAAAAAAATTATGAGTAAAGCCCTTGTTTCCTCTTGACACCAGATTTGTCTATTAAATCAGAGAGTTAGCAAGGAGGGAAGGATGAAAAGGTGGAGCACAGAGGATTTTTAGGGCAGTGAAACTAGTCTGCACTATAATGGTGGATTCATGTCATTATATCAAAACCCATAGAACGTTCAACACAAGAGTTAACTCTAATGTAAGGTATGAGCTTTGGTGATGATGTGTCAAGGTAGGTTCATCACTAGTGACACATGTACCACTGTGGTGTGGGCTGTTGACAGTAGAGGGGACTGTAGGGGACAGGGGGAGACAGGGATATATGAGAACCCTCTGTGCTTTCCATTCAATTTTGCTGTGAACCAAAAACTGCTCTAAAAAATAAAGTCTGTTTTAAAAAACACCCTGAGCTGTGCCAGATCAAGTGCTGGAAGAGTAGAGTGGCACTTCTTTCCTGTGTCTCTTTGTACTCTAGTTGGAAAGCAAAGCTTTTGGCTACAGCACCCTATCAGAAGCCAGAAAAATCATTCTTCATTTCCAAGTGACTTTACATAGCCTTTCTTTTTTCTTCTCATTTAGTTACTCTTCCTCTGCATTTGAGTCTTCAGTTTACTGAGTCATTATGTTACCAATTCCTTAGGAGGAATCTTTTAACCCAAAATTGTCAGAAACCTTTCCCTCCTTTCACGAATGGTTGTGAAGGTTAATCAGTCCTCATGTGGCTGTACACACTTGTGAGACAAATTTCTTTAAAACTACCATCAAGATAATTCAGATTGGTAAACCTTATTTTGCAACCCATAAAGGAAAACACTGATTTTTCTCTTCAATTATTTGTGGCTCTCCCTCAATTCTTTGCCTCACTTTTTTTGACAGGTGCAGCAGATTTGGGGGAAGATAAGAAAACACCCCTGTCAGGTCTTCAGGCTTTGCCTTCCTCCTCATTCTTCATGGAATGTATGTTTCTGTGGCGTGCCTCACCACTGCCCGCCTCCTTTCTTGAAGAGATAGGAACTCTGTGAGATTGTTTGGGATAAAGCGGTTTCTTTGCAATCTATCATTACAGAGTTAGAGGGATAGATTTACACTGTGATGGGTATGTGAGAAGAAGGTTATGTTGGTGCTTGTATAACACGAAAGAGAAATAATATGCTTTTGAAGCTTTTAGTTTGGATACTAACATAAAAAAGTTTAATTCTTAGATGTGCAACTTATGAAAATGTATAAAGATCTGTTTGTGAAGATTGAAGTCAGATTACAAGAAGAAAATGAAATGTTTTCTCCTCATTATTTCATCATTGCTTCACCTCTAGCGATGCTATTATAAATAGAAAGTTGGAATAAGTAGTGAGGTTCAAAGTCTTTTAGGGCTCCGAGGGAAAATGGCTAATATAGCTTATATGAAATGCTGGCACGTAGGAGCAGCAGGAAAGTTGTAAAATAGAATTTATAGGCATTTAAGGACTTACATCTGGGAAGAGTCAGTAAAGCAGAAATTGGGAGACAAAGGGAAAATATGCACCATCCTAGAAAATAAGGCGGCCCTTCCTCACAATTCACCGCTTCCAAAGGCTTGCTCTTTGCATTATGTAGCTGGTAGGTGATGGGAGAATAGGCATGAGAGATGGAGGTAATAAATGGCTCCAATATTTTTCTAAACACTGGTTTATCTGCTAAAAATCTATGACTTCAATGTTGAATTCATTTATCAAAATATACCTACGTCAGCTGTTTTTAAGACATGCCTTATATGTATCTGAAAAATCACTCCGTTAGACGAAGATGTGGCAAGGCAAAGGAAATACCTACATAATGGAATTTATGCAAGATGGAGGGTTTCCTTAGAGAAATCTATAGGATACTTCAGATTTTTCTTAACTAAAGGGTCTTCCAGTCTCAGATTTTTTGAACAGCTTTATCAAGATATAAAAATTCACATACCATACCATACAATTCACCATTTAAAGTGTACAATTTCATGGTATTTTGTATTTTCACGGTTGTATAGTCATCACCACAGTTGATTTTAGAACATTTTCATCACCCGAAAAGAAACCTCATACACTGCAGCCTTCACTCTCCAGCCGTCCCTTCTCTGTCCCCGACCCCCAGCCTAGGCAGCCACTAATCTATCTTCAGCCTCTATGGATTTGCCTGTTCTGGACATTTCCTATGAATGGAATCCTACAGTATGTGGACCTTTGTGATTGGCTTCCTTCACTTAGCATAATGTTTGCAAGCTCTAGTCTCAGATTTTATAGAAAATGTATCTTAACCTTCCTTGCTAAATTTTTTATTTCTGATTTTTTTTCCTCAACATCCTGGTTACCTTAATATACTCCTCCTGCTTCTACTACTAGTAATTATTTCCTGAGGCCTTACCCTGTGCACTGTTCTGGGTGCTCTAATGGTCTCCTATTTGTGGATATAAATGAGGAAACTGGCCCAGAGGCGTCAATGGTTTCTTCCCCTCTTAAACTTTGGCTTTCTCCCTGTCACTGTTCATCTTTTACTTTCTTCTTTTATGGATATCATTTGCATATTGAACTTTTTATATTATCTGAATTTTTGCCATTCTTGCTCAATAAGAGCCCTCTCCTTCCTTTAAGCCCATTAATTTAATTTGGATGCTTTCTTGATTCTGCTGTCCTATGTTATCTAAAACTATACAGTTAATTTTTTTAATCTCATATTTTGCAACCTAGGTTGATTTTTTAATTTTTATTTGAGGAGTAAGGAGAAGGTCAGGGTCTAAGGATAAATGACAATTCTCAGAAGGCATCCAAATCCGCATTCTTAAATTTCTTGGCCGGGGGTGGTGGCTCATGCCTGTAATCCCAGCACTTTGGGAGGCCGAGGCAGGCGGATCACCTGAGGTCGGGAGTTCAAGACCAGCCTGACCAACAAGGAGAAACTCCGTCTCTACTAAAAATATAAAATTAGCCGGGCATGGTGGCACATGCCTGTAATCCCAGCTACTCGGGAGGCTGAGACAGGAGAATCGCTTGAACCCGGGAGACAGAGGTTGCAGTGAGCCGAGATTGCGCCATTGCACTCCAGTCCAGGCAACAAAAGTGAAACTCCATCTCAAAAAAAAAAAAAATTCTAAAACTTCAGAAAGTTGGATTGAACCAAGGATTGTCTCAAGGCAGTTTAGGGAAATGGTCCAGAACAGTGCCTCTTACCCTTTCCTGTATCTCAGATATGTGTGAGAATCTGATAAAAGCTTGAACTGTCTCCCCCAAAATAGACACACATCCATTGTCCAAATACAGGTTCAAAGGGGTCACAGATTTTCTGAAGCCCTATAACCTAAGTCAAATACTCCTAACCTAGAAAGGTAATTATGTAAACTATAAAACAGAGATTTTTCTAAAAGTGTCTCTTGCACCCTTAAAATGCCTTAAGTATGAAAAGTGAGAGAAGGTCTCAACACTTCACTGCATATTCCCTCTTCCATGAGAAGGCCATAGTATGCTTCTGTGGGTTCCACGACAGTAGATATGATTTGTTAGTCTTAAAGGGAGAGCTGGTGCTTCAGTTATACATATATACAGAGACTGGGCTTGTTATTAACTTGGGTTCTTTAATGGTTGGCTTGGTTCTGCCACAGGGACACCTAGGGGTTGCATGTCTCAGGATCACTCAAGCTAAAAATGTATATGTGTTTCCCAGTTGGAGCAGAGCTTTCCCGCAGACCCCAAATCTATTCATCCAGCTGGTTTCCTGCCTGCCCTTCTATAAATGCCAGTCCCTGATGTCATGAACCATGTCATTTGAGCTGTTACCCCTTACCCCTTAAGAATGTCTTTTCTGGGAGGAGCCAAGATGGCCGAATAGGAACAGCTCCTGTCTACAGCTCCCAGCCTGAGCGACGCAGAAGACGGTGATTTCTGCATTTCCATCTGACGTACCGGGTTCATCTCACTAGGGAGTGCCAGACAGTGGGCGCAGGTCAGTGGGTGGGCGCAGGTCAGTGGGTGCGCGCACCGTGCGCCAGCCGAAGCAGGGCGAGGCATTGCCTCACTTGGGAAGTGCAAGGGGTCAGGGAGTTCCCTTTCTGAGTCAAAGAAAGGGGTGACGGACAGCACCTGGAAAATCGGGTCACTCCCACCTGAATACTGTGCTTTTCCGACGGGCTTAAAAAACGGTGCACCACGAGATTATATCTCGCACCTGGCTTGGAGGGTCCTACACCCACAGAGTCTCGCTGATTGCTAGCACAGCAGTCTGAGATCAAACTGCAAGGCGACAGCAAGGCTGGGGGAGGGGCGTCCACCATAGCCCAGGCTTGCTTAGGTAAACAAAGCAGCCTGGAAGCTCCAACTGGGCGGAGCCCACCACAGCTCAAGGAGGCCTGCCTGCCTCTGTAGGCTCCACCTCTGGGGGCAGGGCACAGACAAACAAAAAGACAGCAGTAACCTCTGCAGACTTAAATGTGCCTGTCTGACAGCTTTGAAGAGAGCAATGGTTCTCCCAGCACACAGCTGGAGATGTGAGAACGGGCAGACTGCCTCCTCAAGTGGGTCCCTGACCCCTGACCCCCGAGCAGCCTAACTGGGAGGCACCCCCCAGCAGGGGCACACTGACACCTCACACTGCAGGGTATTCCAACAGACCTGCAGCTGAGGGTCCTGTCTGTTAGAAGGAAAACTAACCAACAGAAAGGACATCCACACCAAAAACCCATCTGTACATCACCATCATCAAAGACCAAAAGTAGATAAAACCACAAAGATGGGGAAAAAACAGAACAGAAAAACTGGAAACTCTAAAAAGCAGAGCGCCTCTCCTCCTCCAAAGGAACGCAGTTCCTCACCAGCAACGGAACAAAGCTGGATGGAGAATGACTTTGAGGAGCTGAGAGAAGAAGGCTTCAGACGATCAAATTACTCTGAGCTACGGGAGGACATTCAAACCAAAGGCAAAGAAGTTGAAAACTTTGAAAAAACTTTAGAAGAATGTATAACTAGAATAACCAATACAGAGAAGTGCTTAAAGGAGCTGATGGAGCTGAAAACCAAGGCTCGAGAACTACGTGAAGAATGCAGAAGCCTCAGGAGCCGATGCCATCAACTGGAAGAAAGGGTATCAGCAAGGGAGGATGAAATGAATGAAATGAAGTGAGAAGGGAAGTTTAGAGAAAAAAGAATAAAAAGAAATGAGCAAAGCCTCCAAGAAATATGGGACTGTGTGAAAAGACCAAATCTACCTCTGATTGGTGTACCTGAAAGTGATGGGGAGAATGGAACCAAGTTGGAAAACACTCTGCAGGATACTATCCAGGAGAACTTCCCCAATCTAGCAAGGCAGGCCAACGTTCAGATTCAGGAAATACAGAGAACGCCACAAAGATACTCCTCGAGAAGAGCAACTCCAAGACACATAATTGTCAGATTCACCACACATAATTGTCAGATTCACCAAAGTTGCAATGAAGGAAAAAATGTTAAGGGCAGCCAGAGAGAAAGGTCGGGTTACCCTCAAAGGGAAGCCCATCAGACTAACAGCGGATCTCTCAGCAGAAACCCTACAAGCCAGAAGAGGGTGGGGGCCAATATTCAACATTCTTAAAGAAAAGAATTTTCAACCCAGAATTTCATATCCAGCCAAACTAAGCTTCATAAGCGAAGGAGAAATAAAATACTTTACAGACAAGCAAATGCTGAGAGATTTTGTCACCACCAGGCCTGCCCTAAAAGAGCTCCTGAAGGAAGCACTAAATATGGAAAGGAACAACCGGTACCAGCTGCTGCAAAATCATGCCAAAATGTAAAGACCATCGAGACTAGGAAGAAACTGCATCAACTAACGAGCAAAATAACCAGCTAACATCATAATGACAGGATCAAATTCACACATAACAATATTAACTTTAAATGTAAATGGACTAAATGCTCCAATTAAGACACAGACTGGCAAATTGGATAAAGAGTCAAGACCCATCAGTGTGCTGTATTCAGGAAACCCATCTCACATGCAGAGACACACATAGGCTCAAAATAAAAGGATGGAGGAAGATCTACCAAGCAAATGGAAAACAAAAAAAGGCAGGGGTTGCAATCCTAGTCTCTGATAAAACAGACTTTAAACCAACAAAGATCAAAAGAGACAAAGAAGGCCATTACATAATGGTAAAGGGATCAATTCAACAAGAAGAGCTAACTATCCTAAATATATATGCACCCAATACAGGAGCACCCAGATTCATAAAGCAAGTCCTGAGTGACCTACAAAGAGACGTAGACTCCCACACATTAATAATGGGAGACTTTAACACCCCACTGTCAACATTAGACAGATCAACGAGACAGAAAGTCAACAAGGATACCCAGGAATTGAACTCAGCTCTGCACCAAGCGGACCTAATAGACATCTACAGAACTCTCCACCCCAAATCAACAGAATATACATTTTTTTCAGCACCACACCACACCTATTCCAAAATTGACCACATACTTGGAAGTAAAGCTCTCCTCAGCAAATGTAAAAGAACAGAAATTATAACAAACTATCTCTCAGACCACAGTGCAATCAAACCAGAACTCAGGATTAAGAATCTCACTCAAAACTGCTCAACTACATGGAAACTGAACAACCTGCTCCTGAATGACTACTGGGTACATAACGAAATGAAGGCAGACGTAAAGATGTTCTTTGAAACCAACGACAACAAAGACACAACATACCCGAATCTCTGGGACGCATTCAAAGCAGTGTGTAGAGGGAAATTTATAGCACTAAATGCCCACAAGAGAAAGCAGGAAAGATACAAAATTGACACCCTAACATCACAATTAAAAGAACTAGAAATGCAAGAGCAAACACATTCAAAAGCTAGCAGAAGGCAAGAAATAACTAAAACCAGAGCAGAACTGAAGGAAATAGAGACACAAAAAACACTTCAAAAAATTAATGAATCCAGGAGCTGGTTTTTTGAAATGATCAACAAGATTGATAGACCGCTAGCAAGACTAATAAAGAAAAAAAGAGAGAAGAATTGAATAGACACAATAAAAAATGATAAAGGGGATATCACCACCTATCCCACAGAAATACAAACTACCATCAGAGAATACTACAAACACCTCTACGCAAATAAACTAGAAAATCTAGAAGAAATGGATAAATTCCTCAACACATACACTCTCCCAAGACTAAACCAGGAAGAAGTTGAATCTCTGAATAGACCAATAACAGGAGCTGAAATTGTGGCAATAATCAATAGCTTACCAACCAAAAAGAGTCCAGGACCAGGTGGATTCACAGCTGAATTCTACCAGAGGTACAAGGAGGAACTGGTACCATTCCTTCTGAAACTATTCCAATCAATAGACAAAGAGGGAATCCTCCCTCATTTTATGAGGTCAGCATCATCCTGATATCAAAGCCTGACAGAGACACAACCAAAAAAGAGAATTTTAGACCAATATCCTTGATGAACATTGATGCAAAAATCCTCAATAAAATACTGGCAAACTGAATCCAGCAGCACATCAAAAAGCTTATCCACCATGATCAAGTGGGCTTCATCCCTGGGATGCAAGGCTGGTTCAATATACGCAAATCAATAAATGTAATCCAGCATATAAACAGAGCCAAAGACAAAAACCACATGATTATCCCAATAGATGCAGAAAAGGCCTTTGACAAAATTCAACAACCCTTCATGCTAAAAACTCTCAATAAATTAGGTATTGATGGGACATATCTCAAAATAATAAGAGCTATCTATGACAAACCCACAGCCAATATCATACTGAATGGGCAGAAACTGGAAGCATTCCCTTTGAAAACTGGCACAAGACAGGGATGCCCTCTCTCACCACTCCTATTCAACATAGTGTTGGAAGTTCTGGCCAGGGCAATTAGGCAGGAGAAGGAAATAAAGGGTATTCAATTAGGAAAAGAGGAAGTCAAATTGTCCCTGTTTGCAGACGACATGATTGTATATCTAGAAAACCCCATTGTCTCAGCCCAAAATCTCCTTAAGCTGATAAGCAACTTCAGCAAAGTCTCAGGATACAAAATCAATGTACAAAAATCACAAGCATTCTTATACACCAGCAACAGACAAACAGAGAGCCAAATCATGAGTGAACTCCCATTCACAATTGCTTCAAAGAGAATAAAATACCTAGGAATCCAACTTACAAGGGATGTGAAGGACCTCTTCAAGGAGAACTACAAACCACTGCTCAATGAAATAAAAGAGGATACAAAGAAATGGAAGAACATTCCATGCTCATGGGTAGGAAGAATCAATATCGTGAAAATGGCCATACTGCCCAAGGTAATTTACAGAGTCAATGCCATCCCCATCAAGCTACCAATGCTTGATGTGAAGAAATTTCCAATTTCTTCACAGAATTGGAAAAAACTACTTTAAAGTTCATATGGAACCAAAAAAGAGCCCGCATCGCCAAGTCAATCCTAAGCCAAAAGAACAAAGCTGGAGGCATCACGCTACCTGACTTCAAACTATACTACAAGGCTACAGTAACCAAAACAGCATGGTACTGGTACCAAAACAGAGATGTAGATCAATGGAACAGAACAGAGCCCTCAGAAATAACGCCGCATATCGACAACTATCTGATCTTTGACAAACCTGAGAAAAACAAGCAATGGGGAACGGATTCCCTATTTAATAAATGGTGCTGGGAAAACTGGCTAGCCATATGTAGAAAGCTGAAACTGGATCCCTTCCTTACACCTTATACAAAAATCAATTCAAGATGGATTAAAGACTTAAACGTTACATCTAAAACCATAAAAACCCTAGAAGAAAACCTAGGCATTACCATTCAGGACATAGGCATGGGCAAGGACTTCATGTCTAAAACACCAAAAGCAATGGCAACAAAAGCCAAAATTGACAAATGGGATCTAATTAAACTAAAGAGCTTCTGCACAGCAAAAGAAACTACCATCAGAGTGAACAGGCAACCTACAAAATGGGAGAAAATTTTTGCAACCTACTCATCTGACAAAGGGCTAATATCCAGAATCTACAATGAACTCAAACAAATTTACAAGAAAAAAAAAACCCCATCAAAAATTGGGCGAAGGACATGAACAGACACTTCTCAAAAGAAGACATTTATGCAGCCAAAAAACACATGAAAAAATGCTCATCATCACTGGCCATCAGAGAAATGCAAATCAAAACCACAATGAGATACCATCTCACACCAGTTAGAATGGCAATCATTAAAAAGTCAGGAAACAACAGGTGCTGGAGAGGATGTGGAGAAATAGGAACACTTTTACACTGTTGGTGGGACTGTAAACTAGTTCAACCATTGTGGAAGTCAGTGTGGCGATTCCTCAGGGATCTAGAACTAGAAATACCATTTGACCCAGCCATCCCATTACTGGGTATATACCCAAAGGACTATAAGTCATGCTGCTATAAAGACACATGCCCACGTGTGTTTATTGCGGCATTATTCACAATAGCAAAGACTTGGAACCAAGCCAAATGTCCAACAATGATAGACTGGATTAAGAAAATGTGGCACATATACACCATGGAATACTATGCAGCCATAAAAAATGATGAGTTCATGTCCTTTGTAGGGACATGGATGAAATTGGAAAACATCATTCTCAGTAAACTATCGCAAGAACAAAAAACCAAACACCGCATATTCTCACTCATAGGTGGGGATTGAACAATGAGATCACATGGACACAGGAAGGGGAATATCACACTCTGGGGACTGTTGTGGGGTAGGGGGAGGGGGGAAGGATAGCATTGGGAGATATACCTAATGCTAGATGACGAGTTAGTGGGTGCAGTGCACCAGCATGGCACATGTATACATATGTAACTAACCTGCACAATGTGCACATGTACCCTAAAACTTAAAGTATAATAAAAAAAAAAACAAAAACAAAAAAAAAATACCATTACCTCAAAAAAAAAAAAAAAAGAATGTCTTTTCTGAAGACAAGTCTGTGAGTTTTATAGCAAAGTGATCTACAAACATTAAACATAATCAAAGGAAGTAGGGCCAGCAAAATAGAGAACATTGCCCTCTGCTTAGATAACACAGCGAGGTGTCTTCACCTGGTAATCTGATATTCTGGGCCCCATACCCAGTGAAAGATATCCAAAAAGTCCACGGGAGTGGTTAACACAGATGGCTGCACAGAAAGTGAGAGATATGAGGATGCTACTAATCTAGATGTGAGGATGCTACTGAGGGACATGTCTGAAATCTTGAAAATCATGAACAGCTTAGACAATGTTAACAGGGAGTGCCTCACACATTCCAAATTACTTAAATGGTGGTGGGCTCCCTTTGAAATTCAAAGACAGAGTTTAGAACAAAAATAAGGAGATACCACCTCCATCGTGGTGCATGAACTTAAGCCGCTGCCTCAAGTGGAGCCTTGAGTGATTCCTAATCCATTAGGTGCTAGGATGTATCTAATGTCAGCCAAGTCAGCCAGGCCCTCGTAAATATGTGGGGCCCTTTTAGGCAGCAAAACATTGGACTATAGGGACTGCAAATCCAAGAGTTCCTCTGTTTTCATGGTCCTTCTATTTAGAAGAAATTTCCCCTTTTTCAAAGTGTTCCCATTCTTGCTTACTTTGGGAGCATGTGGTGACATTGTCTGCTCTGTCGTCTGTTTTCCGTGTGCATTGTATTTCCTTGAAATCCCTCCACCATACTCTGCTTGGATAGTTTTCTTACTCACATTCTCACTGCACCTGAGGGACACAGATATGTAAGTGTAGTACCATTTTGAAAACCTGGTTTTGAATGTTATTTTTTCCTCTCTATTCCTTCAAACATCCCTGTTATCAAAATAGGAATTTATTGTTCATATTCATGTTATTTATCGTATTCTCATCTTTTGTCTGGTGCTCCAGTGAGGGCTCTTATTTGGTACACTGTCCTGGTACAGTGTATCCCATGATCATGTACTTCTGCTGGAAGTAATTATTCAAATGTTCATAAACCCAGACTCCAACAGCAGTCCAACAGAGTGGTCATTAGACACCAGTAACCTTCCAGTCTGGGGGCCAGTAAGAATTAAAATGAAGCAAGATCAGGGGAATGAGAGCTATTTGTGTTTAAAAAGACCATACAGGGCCAGCCACAGTGGCTCACACCTGTAATCCCAGCACTTTGGGAGGCCAAGGCGGGTGGATCACTTGAAGTCAGGAGTTCAGGAACAGCCTGGCCAACATGGCAAAACCCCATCTCTACTAAAAGTACAAAAATTACCCGGGCGTGGTGGTGCATGTGTGTAATCTCAGATACTCAGGAGGCTGAGGCATGAGAATAGCTGGAACCTTGGAGGTGGAGGTTGCAGTGAGCCAAGATTGTGCCACTGCACTCCAGCCTGGGTGACAGAGCGAGACTCCATCTCAAAAAAAGAAAAACCACACAGTATGAATTTATTGTTCCCAAAATAAATAATATCTACTTTTGGTACTATGCATTTTATCAATTTCTTCTAAAAACTTCTGTTTCCTTGCTCTCCATTCTATCTTGGTTATCTCATGTTTCTTGCTTTACATTGATCAGATATGCCACATAATTCTGAAGTATCTTCTCATATTTCAGATAAGCAATCTCCATTTGGCTGTGATCACTCCTATGCTGTAATGATCTAAAATAATTAGAGATTATTTTTATTTTGTGTATGTCTGAAGTTACAAGTGAATATATAAAATGATTTGCCATCTAATCCTGTTGTGCCACTGATCTAATCCTTGGAAAAATAAACCATTGGTGTGAGTGTGTGTAGCATTTGTTTAAATAATGTCAGAGCCAAATTACAATGTCCCAGGCATAAGCACAGTATTTATGGAGCATTATAGCCCATTAATTGGCTTATTGGCCTAAGTCCTCCAGGGAGCATCACAAATCTCCAGGGTGTCCTTGAATATGACTTTATGCTTCAGCCAGATCACAGCTGTGAGTGCCAGAGTAACTGCTGTGCACATGTGTGTGGCAAAAATTACTGTATTTAATGGGAAGAGTCCAAGCAAATGGTCTTATATATGCATTTCAGTTATATTCATTTGATGTCTACCCAAAGTGATCCTCTCTGGCTTAGAAGGATTTATTTCTTCAGCTAATATTTATCAAGCACAAATTAGATATTTACGAAACAGGAACGTAGCTGTGGACAGGCCAGAAGAATCTCATGTACTAACAGAGCTTCCCTGCTGGGGAGAAAGGAACAGAATGAACAAGTAAATAAATAAACAAGATTGTCTCTGGTAATGGTGGCAAAAGCTATGAAGGAATAATGGAGGCTTTGTGGCAAAGAAGAACTGGGGTGAGGGTTTGTGTGTGCTGGTTTGTGAAGGCCCATCTGAAGAAGTGTCATTCAAGCAAAGGTACAGCTGATGAGAAGGAACCTGCCATGGGTAGAGGAGTTCCAGGCAGAGGAACGGCCACTGTAAGGCTCTGAGGTAGGAGCTAGTCTGGTATTTCTGAGGCAGGAAGAAACACTGCAGGAGAGCGTTGCATGAGAGCTCAAAGGAGCTGGGTACCAGGTGCTTAAACTTTTCTGGACCCTTTGGCAATGTGTTGAAGCACATGGATCCCTTCTCAGAATCATGTTCTTAATTGCATAAAATACACAGGAATGCAAAGGAAGCCATTTACACTAAAATACAGGTATCAAAATATTTAAAAGACACACTTGTAATATAAAATGTAAATGATTCTTTAGCACGTTTTGTAGCAGATCTAATAACTAACATTAAAATAATGATATTTCAAGATATCTGCAACAATTGTAATGGGATACGAAATATCTGTATTTCTGTTTGTACTGGTGACAAAGTCGCAGGTACTGCTGATGCCACCTAGATTTTCTGCATCGCTCAATGGAATGTTCTATTTCAATTAGAGTTTATGAAAATAAAGATGTGATTTTTTTTTCCCATTCAAAATCATAGATCCTGTGAATCCTATCTGTGGACTCCAGGGTACAAACACCTGGGCTAAACTATGCAGGGCTTTGTAGGCCATGGTAAGGTGTTAGGCTAAGGGTGATGGGGAGCCATTGGGAAATTTTAAACTAGACAAGTGTCATGATTTGCTGCTTTATAGAAACTGGATTCTAGGATAACAGGAGTGGAAGGGTGAGAAAGTAAGGAGACTATTACATGGTACCATCTTTTAGGTAAAAAATGAAGAGGGTTTGGAAGGGAATAGTGGTGACCAGGGAGAGCAGTGCAAACATACTCAAGATGTATTCTGGAAGAATTGACAGCATTTGCTGATAGACTGGATATAGGGGGAAGGGGAATGAAGAAAGGGAGAAATAAGGATGAGACTGAGGTTGTTTATGAGAGCCACCAGGTGTTGGTGTTCCCACATGCTGGTATGGGCCACCCTGAGAGAGGAATCTATTTGTGGGGGAGTTGGAATGGTGGATGGTGAATCTCGTGTTCTGCAGTGGATCTTGTAAAGCTTGTCATGTTTGCTGCACAAATGGAGACATATCAAGTAAGCAGCTGGGCACACAAGCCTGAAGCCCAGAAAAGGGTTGTCCTGAAATCCTTTAGTCAAGCCTGATGTTTTGAACTAAAATGAGAACTTATGAGTTCTATAGCATTACTCTGACAGTAAGAGAGGCTGCTTCACCACTCCATCAAAGCCACAGCATCCTTATTCTGTTGAGGTAGACTCCCATTTTTGACTCCACAACAGAGCTAAAGAACTTCATAAAGTCACACAGCATTTGGGGGAACCACAATGTGGGGCAACTGGAAGTGGTGTCCTGTCCCCTGCCTCCGAGCCCATATCTTATCCCCAGCAAGGTGCTGCTTCTCCAACTTTATCCGTTGCAGGAGGGAACAAAAACTGGGATCAAGATTTTATGTAGTGTGAAAGTAAGTGAAAAGAAAGAATTGAAAGAGCATTAGGCTGGAGGTTTCAAATACTGGCTCCTCACCATGTAACCTTAAACAAGGAACTTAACCTCACTGAGTCTTCATATCCTAATCCAAAATGGGAATAATAACAACACCTGGTGTTCCAAATTCAGTACAAATATCTGGTAGATCGTAGGCACTCAGTACATATTTTTGGTTGAATTGGAGTTGTATAACTTTTAAGAGGATATGTGGTATGTACCCTTCTCAATTATTTCAAGGTAGGTTTCTTCTAGAAAAAAAAAATTACATATATATACATAGTAATTGTGACTAAAACAGCACAAGGGATCTTGAATAATTTACTAGGTTTCTCATACGACTTCATGACCTATGGAAAAATAGATGTTCCATGGTTACTTACATCTTAGGAAAAAAAGTTTGAATCGAAACTACAGGTTTTTCATCTTGTAACAACAAAACAATGTGTAGATATTTATCTTGGAAACCTAAGAAGAGCAATATGTAAGAAATGCTATCTCTAGTCTAGAAGGCTAAAAGCAATTAACTTGACAATTTGATGTTTATATGCCAACAAAGTTTCTCCTTTCCAATCAGTTTAACTAGTCTAACTAATACTGTAAGATCATTTCTGGTCAGACCTAGTGGCATCTCAGATGTTTATTCATTCATTTTCCTTTTTTTTTTTTTAATCAAGATATATTTTTTAAATCAAGATTTTTTTTTAATCAACACTCTTGTTGCCCAGGCTGGAATGCAATGGCACAATCTCAGCTCACTGCAACCTCCGCCTCCTGGGTTCAAGCGATTCTCCTGCCTCAGCCTCCCAAGTAGCTGGGATTACAGGCATGCACCACCACGCCTGGATCATTTTGTATTTTTAGTGGAGATGGGGTTTTACCATGTTGGTTAGGCTGGTCTCAAACTCCTGCCCTCAGACGATCCACCTGCCTCGGCTTCCCAAAGTGCTGAGATTACAGGCGTAAACCACCACACCCAGCCTATTCATTCATTTTTGTTAAACATCTACTATGTTCCAGTGCTGTTCTTAGATCAAGGCATATGAAATAAACAAAAATAAACAAAGTTGAAGTGGGTAGCAATACATGGGCAACTAAACAGACAACTAAAGAAATAGCATCGTTTCAGAGAGTGTTGTGTGCTCTCGAAAATACAGCTGAGTAACATTCACAGGTGCTGGGAGTGTTTTCCATGAGAAGGTGCCGTTTGAGCTGAGACCTAAATAATGAGAAGCTGAAAAAGAATATGCGCAAAGGCTGAAAATGAAGCAAGAGGTAGCAGGAGACATGGGAACTCGTAGGAAGGGATGAAGTCAGGGCTTATAGTACCAGGTAGACAGTTTGGACTTTATTATGACCACTGGAGAGTTTTGAGCAAAGAAGCAACCCAATTTGATTTATATTTCTAGAAGCTCACCCTGACTATTGTTTTGGGACTGGACAGCAGGGTGGCCAGAGTGGAAGCAGGAAGGCTATTGCCTCCCAAGTAGGAGATGATGGCGACCTAGCCTGAGATGTCAGTAGTGGGGCAGAGAGAAGCAGCCAGATTCCAGGTGTATGTTGCAGGCAGTGCCAATAGGACTTACCATGTCCTGGGCAAGTCCCTTAGCCCAGGAGGAAAGACACAGAATGGAACAGGATGACTAAGTGACAGGGGTGGATGGTCATTTACTGATATGGAGGACACTCAGCGGAAAGGAGTTATGAGGTACGTGCTAATCAGGAGTTCTGTTTTGGACAGATTAAGTTTGAGTTGTCTGTTAGTCATCTAAGCAGAGATGTTGACTGGGTCGTTGAATGTGCACGTCTAGAGGTTTGGAGAGAGGCCAAAGCATGAGCAAATACTCTGTAAAGTTCTCCTTTGAGATGCTTTGTTACAAGCCTGGTTTGATGGATATCTGAAGCATGCATCTCCTAAGGTCCCCTGGAGTCAGAATTTCCTTCTGTGCATCTTCAGCTGTCCTGGAAACTCATTGACAGACTGTGGAGTTCAGGGATTTAAAACACTAGTAGGAGTTTGTTTTTGTTCTCTGCTTTGTTTCAAGTTAACTGAAAAGCATGATTTTCAACTTTCATCTTCAATTTTAAATCATGCAAGAAACCTATCACTTACCTTCTGATCATTACACTGCCCCCCTCACATTCCAGCTCCCCAGATAAGCGAGAATTTAGTGTAGAATGTGCTGGGCTTACAGAATAAGACCCATCTCAAGAAAGGCAAGGTTAATAACTCTGCCAAGTGTCAGCCTAACAGGAGACTCAGGCAGATAAGCCCAAGTGAGTAAACACTGTGAGACTATGCCTTCTCTTTTTTTCCTTCTAGCTCCATAAATTTATTATGGTTTTCTATCAGTTTCTTTCATTCTTGTGATGGTTTCTCATTAAGGAGATTCATGGGGAGGGTTGTTATCGATCAGAGCTATTAGCCACCAGAGTGTAATCTGGTTTTAGTACAAACTGACCTGCACAGTGTCCTGTCTACCTTGGGGATTTAAGCTGATTAACTCAGAGCCTGGGAGGCAGAGTTTAAAGTTCTGTAACACAGCACCTCTGGCACCCCCTCTTCCCCACCAACCAGTAGGGGATTTAACATATTGACACTGTAATTAAATCCAAATCCACACTTAACCCACCTTGAAGGTAGCCACTGGTACCTGGCTTACCTTAGATGTACATTCACAGCCAGTGAATGATGCTGTGGCAAGGTAGTAGAGTGCTGCTTTAATCCCCTCTTCTGTCTCAGGCCCTTCAGTGCTGATTACGGTGGGGTTTCTAGTTTGTTTATTTATTGTACTTATTTCCAAGGATTGATCAACGTCATGGTTCAGAAATAAGTGATTAGAATGAGATTTCTACAGAAAAATAGGCAGCTCACTGCTGGGGCTTTCAACAGCATGATCTCTGTACTGCATGTTTTGATGGAACCAGAGAACAAGATGCCAGAAGGGTGCCCTTGGTTGCCCACGGAATCCCTGGCAGCCATATGAGTGGATCCACCAGGAGACAAATGCCACAAAATTTACTAGTCTCAATCATTGACCTTGGCTTTTAAAATATAGCTAACCACCAAGTATACGCTGAAGACTAAGGTCAAACTTAAGACCCTTCAAGAATGGCATTTGAGCTGCAAAAGCTGTCCACAAGTGGGCAGGATAAATTAATTGGTATCTCACACCAGAGGAACTTCAATAAGTAAATATTCCTTCTTGTACTGATAAGTACAATTAAGATGTAACCATTTTCCTCCCCTTCCATCCAGCTACTTCCTGACCCCATGCTTTACTAAGAATTATGATATAGTAGAATGGTTAGGGGCACAGTCTTTGGAGCTAGACTTCATGAACTAAAGCCACAACCAATCTTGTGTAAGTTATTTAAATTCTCTGTGTCTCATTTTCCCTATCTATAAAATGGCAGTGATAATAATGATTCTAAGATTATTGAGGAGTAAATGAATTATTAGATGTAGCATATAAGATAGTGCTTGGCATATAGTAGGGGCTGAAGAGACATAAGCTATTCTCATTCATTTAGCATGAGGTGCCTGATATGAGGCAGGCCACGTGCTAGACATCAGTGATGTAAAGTAAGTTTGAATGGGAAGACAGACACACAAACAAGCCTGCCTTCTGCCTCTTCCTGTTCTTTATTAATGCTTAGGAGACGAGGATACTACTACAGAACAGGTATAATAGTCAATGTATATACCCCATAACTGATAAGAAAGGTAGAAGACATAAGAGCCAAAAATGTAATAGAACAGTAATCAAGGAGGTCAACCCCTTGTCTATTATGAATTAGGTCACAATGCATGATAATGTAGCTGAGATTAAACACCCAGAAATTAGACCTCATCGTGGTTTGGCAAAAGAACTGACACAGACCAGAATAAGAGCCTAAGAAAATTTTCTGAAACTAGCGTGATCAAATCCTGGCCAGCCAACTAAACATTCAGTTACCAGATGTACCCAATAAAACGGCAGGACTTAAATGTGTCCCACCTAGCTGAAAAGTTAAAAAACCTTGCACACGCAAGCATACACACACAAATGCCATTTGGTACAAAAAGAAAATGTTAGCAGGAAAACAAGGAAAAGAACATGTGAGGCTGGTTTAAATCTCACCTCTGATACCCACTTGCTATCTCTCCTTAGGTGAGTTATTAAACTTTCTGCTACCTGGTGTTTGTATCTATGGAATGGGGATACTGTTATCACCTACTACATAGGACTGTTGTGAGGACTTAGTGAGATATTGCATAATAAACTCCAAGCTGTAGCACTGAGCCTGCCCCAGCCATCTCTCAGTAATAGCTGTTTTGCTGTTTTAGTTTGCTGTGTGCTAGCTAGACATCTGCCTCCCCTGACAGCCTTGTCTGTCCCTCTCTCTCACTCTGTGTGTCTGTCTCTCTCCCTTTCTATCTGTTTTGTACACAAGTGATATATATACATATATTTATACAAGGAATCCATGTTCATTTTATAAAGAAAATAATGTACAAAAAAAGTTTTAAACCACTCACAATGCCACCACCAAGAATAGCTATTATTTTGCTAGGTGGCCCCCTGTCTCTGTGTAAATATGTCTTACATATATAGGATCATACTATACATTCTGTCCACTAGAATTTTTTTCTGCTCAGCAGTATGTCATGCCAGTAAATATAAAATGTACATTAGCATTTGAAATTGCTATTAATGTATGGTATTCTATGTTAAGTAAATTCCATAATTTATTTAGACAATTCCATATTGCTAGGAATATAAGCTGTAATCAAATTTTCTCTGTTATAAACTTTGCTTGTATTAATATTGTGTGTCGATATATGGATATATCTGGATACTTAGTAGCTCTTACCATGGCCAAGGGTACTTTTTTCTTTTCCTCAATGAGGATGGATGATTGCTACTGATCTTGCTCACAAACCTGCGTTTGTGTAATTGATAAGTAACATTTGGAGCTCTGCAGAAGATACACAATTTAACATAATAGTACCATGTAAAGTACTCCATACCTAAGTACAACCAGCAGCAAACAACACAAAGAGTAAGCCGAACCCCCCAAAACTAGAGTTAACAAGATGCAGAATTCATCTTATTGGGTGATCATGGGCACATAAATACGGAAGATCAAAGAACAATTAGAAAACAGGAAACTGGAAACAAGCAATCATAATCTCTAGTTTGTCTTTGCACATTTATTTTGCATCTGGCAGAGATAAACATTGATTCGTAATTACCTCCTCCCCTCCTTCCATATCTAAGTCATTTCATAGGGTAATGTCAAGGGCCACATAAATAAGTAAAGTACTAAGTTAGTTTTAATAAAATGCATCCAGAATTCCCAAGCAAAAGAAAGGAAGGGAAGTCTTAGCTAATGAGGTCAGTGTTTCTGTGGACATCGGTAGCATATGTGTTCAGGGCCTACTGTTCCAAAATGGAAGTACAGAGAAGAGTACACCAGATGTCTATCTGCTTCCAGGGAAAACCCGAACCATGAGGAGAATTGGGTTGGTTTGCTATAATTTGGTCACCATTGTTTAATAATCTGGATGTCTAAATGTCTTGCGATTTTAATTTTTGAACATTCACTAACATCTAAATAAGAGTAGAGATCTCGATCCTCTTCTCAGTTCAGCTTCTGAATCACCTGGCACCATCATTTAACTTTACTGAGCCTCTATAAAATTAAGATACAATAACGCCCTATTTCTACTCTCCACTTGATAGTGATATTCCCAGTGCTCAGGCAAGAACATGTTAATTAATAAGAGCTCTTTGAATTTCTTTGAAGCTGCTGAGATGTCTGAGGTGGCATGACAACACATGGCAGGATTAATATCATTTGCACTTATTTTGGTATTTATATTAAATATAATGCAGTATTTAAATTCACAGACAAGTCAGCTCCCCATTATCTATGTTTTAATATTTATTTGTGTCCACTTTCGAGGTGAAACTGACTGTATTCAGCATTTCAGCCCGTGTTTAAGGTGGCTTGTCCCTGAAAGGCGGAGTGTTGGGGATTCATGCAAACATTTGAGGAAGGGCACCTCCCAGAAAACTTTCTTTGGTGCCTTTTACCTCCTGCTTCTTTTACTCACTCATTGGGGTTTTGCCAGGCCTTACACTGCTCTTTCCTCAACTTCTTTCCCTCTTTGCCGCTTTTCTATTTTGTCGTTCCATGCTTGAGCATGGCCTTCCCCTCCCTCTCCTGTCAGCCCCACCCACTCTTGTCTCACCCATCATGGCCCTTCTCTTCCTCCCAGTGGTTTTGTAGGATTTGCTGCCCTGGCCACTTGGGCTGCAAGTAGCCAGTGCTCCTGTTTGGCAAGCCAGCTGTGTGGCACTGCTGGGCACGCATCAGCAGACAGTCAATGCTAGGTCCCTGTTTGTTGGTAGGGACAAGATGGAAGGCAAAGAGTACCAGTGTCTCTCCTCACCCCAACCCCATCATCTGTGTTTGACCCCACTCCTTCTCTGGACTCCTTGGCCTCTGTTTACTACATGGAACAGTGAGATGGGAATGTCAAATTATCTGTAGAGTGTTTCAATGCTAATCTGAAGAAGAGCTATCAGGCCTCATTACTCATGTGAATTGACACCAGTATGTAAGCACTGAATTAAATCTATTGTCGAATGGATTTTGGAAAGCATTATAGCAAGCATTAAGCAGGTACCCAAATGGGAGGACAGCCATCCTATTTTCCTAACTGTAGAAATTCTATTTAGTCTTTCAACAAGCATGAGGTTTTCCCCATCCTTTTGGGGATTAGTTCAGTCAAGATGGCAGCATAATCAAGATGTCAGAGGTGGTCCTAAGTGAGGAGGTTCAGGATCCAAAAGCCAAGAGTGGGCATTAATGAGTTCATGGGGTCAGGTGAGTATTATTCCGTGTTGGGTATCCCCAAGACCATCCTCAGGCTCAATTATTCACTAAAAGTACTCACGGGACTCAGAAAAAACTGTTATACTTATGGTTATGGTTTATTACAGCAAAGGGATACAGATTAAAAGCAGAAAAGGGTGAAGGTGCATGGGGTGAAGTCCAGGAGAAACAAGACACAGGCTTCCATGTGTCCTTTCCTAGTGGAGTCAAACAAATATGCTTAATTCTTCCAGCAATGATTTGTGACAACATGGGCGAAGTATTTGCCAATCTGGGAAGCTCACCTGAGCTTTAGTATTCAGGATTTTGACTGGGATCAGTCACACAGACATGCAATATCTGCATGACTGACCTCAGCTACTCAAACTCCAGGCTCCCAGGGCAAAAATAGGTGTTCACCATAAATCACATTGTTGGCATAAAGTGTCTCATCATACTAGTATTGTGGCCCAAGGCCTCTGGCATGCAAAATACTCTTATCAGGTAAAATGTTACTAGGACTCAGAGCTCATCTCTCAGAAGCTGGTCAAGAGCCAGTCCTAAAAACAGGCCTGTCTTGGGAATGTGCGGGGCTTGAGCAACCCAACCCTTTCCAGCACATATTCCCAGGGTCAAGACACTGGAAGGCTTTGGACACATGACTGAACTTCTCCTACCTCAGCTGTCACCTTCCAAGCGTAACATTCTCTCTTCCTTCCACATGGGATCATTGTGATTCTGAATAGTAACGACTATTTTCACAAAAAGTAGGTCATCTACAGCAAGGACACTATAAATTATTATTGTTATTTGTATCATATCATTATTATTCAGGGGGTGGAGCATGGGAATGAGCCCTGAACACTTCCTTGTTATCTCATAACAAGTCAGAAATGCCTTTTCCCAAGGTTCTGAAGGCAAAGATAACTTCAGAACAGCGTGTCTCCACTCCACACTGGCATTTAACCTTCTCCCTTGCTCTTCTCTGTCTCCCTTTACCTGGCAGTGGCTGAGAAACCCTGGCCCCCAGCATGAGAAGCGGACTCTGTTTGGTGACATGGTGTGCTTCTTGTTTATAACTCCCCTGGCCACCATCTCGGGCTGGCTGTGCCTGCGGGGCGCCGTGGACCACCTGCACTTTAGTAGTCGGCTGGAAGCCGTCGGACTGATTGCACTCACTGTCGCACTCTTCACTATTTACCTCTTTTGGACACTAGTAAGTATGGGCCGTGGCTGGGGTTCAGGCCATTTGGAGCTGGCAGCCTCACAGCTGGCACAAGCCTTTCCTCTTGTCTGTAACACATCTCACCTGCCCGGTAGAAAACAGACCTTCGATTGCTGGCGGGAGCATGAGATTTGGTTTATGACTATGTGTGTGTGTGTGTTTGTCTGTGTGTGTGTCTGTGCTGCTAAGGCGGATCACATAAAGAAAAAGTTCGGCTTCTGGGTGTCCATCAGTCAAAGACACAGACACACCATGGACGTTTCTCTCCTCTAGTAGTCTAGGACTCCATCTGTTATGAGTCTTGGCATTTTCTTTCCCTTGTTTATGTTTCTCATTTTTGCCAGGATTGTAGTATATTATGAATGATGCATTTGGCTGCTATTGCTGTCACTGCCTGCACAGATCGTGAATCCTCCCTGCTGGTTATTTCCTTCTTACGTCCTGACACAGCCTAAAGTCTTTGTTGGACGTAGGCTGTGGAGCCGCACTTTGCCTGGTGATTATTCTGTGTGTTGGGATATTGACTCTGCTGCCCATAAAAGCACTAATTTATCTAGCTGAGAAGCTGCCACCAAAGAAAGGCCATTTCCCAATAAGTGTTCTCGCTGTGTGTGAGGAAGAATTTTTACATATCACTTTTTTCATTCTTTTAACTTTTAACTTCATGCAGTAAGTTGATCGCTTGAGTACCAGTTGACAGCACCCACAAAATGCAACATTTGATCTCTCTCCTTATGCTTTCCTCTGGGAGCTACAGGGAAGGACATCACTGTCTTCTAGAATATTTTCAGAAGCTGGGCCCCCTGCTTCCTGGCATTACTCTCCTGTGCCTGCTCGTTTCTAATCTGAGCACGTTCCACTGTTATTCAATATGTATTTCCTGTCTAAAGTATACCATTCCCATATCCCATAGCACAGTGTCAGCATGTGGAAGCTGCTTCTAGCACATACTTCCTCCCTTTCTGTGTCTCCCAGACCCTGTTCCTCCAGCTGCCACTCCCACGACCCTGTTCATTTCCCTCTTCTTCATCATATGGCTCTTCCAGCTCTGTGCCTCCCCTCCAGTGAGAGTGTTCAAACAGTAAGGAGATACATTTCAGTTTCAGTAAAGAGGGAGTGTTCTAATGCTAAGAACTTATCTGAGTCTTATGGTTAATTTAGACATTCTGTTCCCAGGCTAGTGAAGCCCCAAGCAAAACTATTATTGCTTCCTTTAGAAGTCTACGCTTCCAGCTGGGCGCGGTGTCTCATGCCTGTAATCCCAGCACTTTGGGAGGCTGAGGCGGGCGGATCACTTGAGGTCAGAAGTTCGAGACCAGCCTGGCCAACATGGCGAAACCCTGTCTCTACTAAAAATACAAAAATTAGCTGGGCATCGTGGTGCATGTCTGTAATCCTAGCTATTTGGGAGGCCAAGGCAGGAGAATTGCTTGAACCTAGAAGGCAGAGGTTGCACTGAGCCAAGATCGTGCCACTGTACTCCAGCCTTGGCGACAGAGTGAGACTCCATCTCAAAAAAAAAAAAAGTCTACGCTTCCAAAGTTCATCCTGGTTCATTTTGAATCAGGCAACGAAGCTGTTCCAGTAGCTTCCATTGTGATGGGAGGAGGGTTAGAAATAAGAAATGAAGGAGTCTAAGCAGCACTATGTAACTCCTGGTCAACAGCACCACCCTGGGAAAGTCATTTGGCTTCTGTGAGGCTCAGTGTCCTCATCTGTCAAGTGGAAATAGTGGTAATGCCCATCCTGCCAAATTCCCCTGGTGTTATGAGATTTAAGTCAAAGTGTTTATGGGAAAGTACTTTGGAGAATAATATAAGTTCTTGCCATGTTTGGAGGTTTTCTAGTCTATAATGTTTTTTAGAAGAGTGCCTATGATGAAGGATGGATGAAGTGAGCTTAAATGCTGGGCTTTCAAAACCAATGTAAGGCCTTTCTGAAATCCTGCTTTGTAAAACATACACTTATCTAACAAGAAAGAAACAGGGTGATAGGTGGCTGGAAAAGAAGGAAGAAAGGAAGAATAGAAAGGTTATCTCAAGAAAAAATGGATGTGACCTCGTTTCATCTCCCATCTCAGGTGAAAGGAAGGTTTGGGTAGAAAAGGTACCTAGACTAGGCTCTTTCAGGAAAATGGTAACATACTTCATTCCAGAAATGTTTCTCACAGGCAGTGCTATGCATGCGTTTAGAATCCAAGGGCCCTGTGTTTAAACCCAAGATTTATCACCCTAATAACAGTGTAAATTCAAATAGGATACTTAACCTCTCTGTTCATCCTTCCTCTTGTACAAAAAAATACAGGAAATAATTGATAACCGCTAGGTCAATCGGTTATTGCAAAGAGTAAGTGAGATAACGTCTGAGAACATACATGCAAGCACCTAGCAGAGTGTTGGCCCCAGGCTCCTTCCTGGCTTCCCTGCTCCCCCAGCTTCCACCCTCCTCCTGCCCTTTATAGAATGCAAAGTAGCAGGAGGGAAAGAAGGCATCTCTCCCCCTTTGACTGGTGTGAAAAACGTGCTGTGGAGTCAGCTCAGCAATAGGTTACTGAATATAGAATAACTCCGTCCCAGATAAATGCTGTGCTGAGCGGCCCTGGCAAGAGCCGTAATTCAGAAGCTGACAGCACTTGGAAACTGCCCTGCGGCAGAAACCCATTGTAAACAAGCTGTCAAGCTTAAGGAGAATATGCTGTGAAAATGTCTTAGATAAACAAACACGGTGTCAGTCCAAGCCTGGCTCCTCAGAGGAGCCGTTCCTGGAAGGGCCTCCCTGGTACTGTGAAGAAGGACAAGCGCTCACGCTGCACGCCTCAGAGTGCCTTGGAGTTTCTCGCAGGCACACGTGGCCATGCAGGTCCAGCCTTGACACACCCTCATGGAGTCCCACCTTCTGGAACCTGCTGTGTTCCAGAAGCACACCTGGGCCCCAGGAGGCCAGGGCCTTGGTCAGCTCCACCCTAAGAGCTCAGGGAGAGGTGTCCTAGAAACATCACTGTCCATGTCACAGGTGATTTGAAACCCGTAGACAGACACAAAGAGAGCTGGCTGAGAACTGAGTCCACATTAAACATGAAGAAATTGTCGGTAATGGACTTGGTATCAGCCCCAGTTTGGAGTTTGGAGGAGAATTGAGGCACCATGTACAGGAAGTCTTTCCACTCACTGCATCACTGATGCAACCAGTGTCCAGCACAGAAGGGAATGAATGAGCGACCCGGTTCCTCAAAGTCTGACTCCCAGTCCCATGGTTTGATTGTTTAAATTCTTCTTATAAAGGGGGAACTGCCAATGGAATGCTGTCCCAACAAGGCTCACTGTGGGGCTGCTTTAGACACATCCCCCACATGGCCTACAAGCATCCTGAGGGTATTCAGCGGTATTTCCCCATGACCAATTCACTCCTATACTCCTTTTCCCCAGTGCAGTCAGAGATAGATAGGTGAGCTGGGCACATTGCTGAGGAGGCCGTTTGCCAAGGCCTAGTCCCATCGATATCCCTAAGTCACACCACTTCCAGAGAGAAAGGGCAAAATCAAAATATGTAATCAGATATCCCAAAGCCTTCTGTGACTTTTTTTTTTTTTTTTGAGAGGGAGTTTCGCTCTTGTTGCCCAGGCTACAGTGCAGTGGTGTGAGCCGAGATCACCACAACCTCCGCCTCCCAGGTTCAAGCGATTCTCCTGCTTCAGCCTCCCAAGTAGCTGGGATTACAAGCATGTGCCACCACGCCCAGCTAATTTTGTATTTTTAGTAGAGACGGGGTTTCTCCATGTTGGTCAGGCGGTCTCAAACTCCCAACCTCAGGTGATCTGCCTGCCTCGGCCTCCCAAAGTGCTGGGATTACAGGCATGAGCCACTGCACCAGGCCGCCTGCTGTGACTTTATAGCACACCTTTGCCCCAGCCGCAGTCACCTCCCTAATGGGAAGAGTGCATGCTAACATTTTCTAACCCTTCTCATAATATTCATGCGATCACAACTCTTTGTACAGCAGACTTGCCCATGATAGGAGGTTAGTTAGATGAATAAACTAGAAACTTCAGGAAGCCCATCCCATAAGGAGTAGTATTTTTATAATAGTGGCCCTATACTCTCTTCCTCCTCTCTCCTAAACTCAAAAATTTAAGAAATATCTAAGTGAAATTCCTAACATTATTGTTGGAGCATCTTTTTATGTTTTCTTTTTCCTTGCTGCCTTATTCTTCTTCTAAATTAGACCTCCTTTCTTTCCAATTATATTGCATTGCAGGGATGCAGTGTCTTGGAGCATCTAGAGAAGTAGCATTAACCCAGGGCAATGCAAACCTGTGGTCTCCTTGGCGTTGTGCTCAACTGCCTTTATTTTCCCTGACAAAGAAGCATCTTCTTATGTTGCTTTCTTCTTATTGATTGAATTTGCCTGCAGACTGTAGTGATTAACCACAATTAAAATAGATTAATGTATAATAAGATCTCATCTGTTTGTCTACACAAGTGGGCTGAATTTTTTAATTTCCTGGCCAAGGAACCAGGAGACCTGCTAAGTCGTTGACTCCCTGTGTTCCTTGAAGCAGTGCGTCTCAGGCTTGAATGCACATGCGGATCACCTGGGGATCTTGTTAAAATGCACTCTCTAATTCCTTAGGTCTGGGTGGGGCCCAAAATTCTGATATTCTAACAAGCTCCCAGGTGATGCAGCCTGCTGCTGGTCCAGGACCACGCTGAGAGCAGAGCCTTAAAGGAAATAGCCCAATCTGTCTCTGTCTCTCTTTTTTTGTTTTTTCTTTTTCTGTTACCCTGTATCTAAAGGGTGTCACAAAATTCTTTCTTATATTTAAGACACACAAAATACCAGCCCAAGAACACTAAAATGTATGCTCTGTGCCCTGTGCTAGGTGTTTTATATGCATTACATCAAATATCATTATTCACATCTTACAAACAAGGAAACTGAAGCTTGTTGACAGCAAATAACCTCCCCAAGTCACGTAACCACTAAGTAGAGGATGCAGATTGCAGGCCCGTGTGCCTGGCTCCGGAGCCTGCGGCCTGCACTCATAACTACTTCTCCAATTACTAATGCCAGTGTGCACCGCTCTCAGCATCATGGAAAAGGGGACTCTTGATTTGAAATCCAGCTTTCCCGTAATGTTCCCAGATTCCAGACTTCTTATATTGCCAAAGTTCCTTATTAGTATAATACTTGTCTGCATTCCACCTCTTTCCCGCTGTTGGCCCTGAACAGCTGGCTTCCCAGCCTGCCTCTCCTACATTCGTGAGTGGCACCAAGCAGCAGCAGGACAGAATAGATACAAGAGAATCACGCTTGAAAAAAAAACCAAACTGATCCACTTTAGCACGTTCAGGGACTTTTGGAGAAAAGCACATCTGTGTGAATTTAAAAGCGTATATTTTCATACTCAACCCTCTCTGGCACTCGGCCCGTGGCATCTGCTTTCTAGCCTCAGAAATTTGAATAAGTGGCCTTGAATTTCATGATTTCATGATCCTGCCATGAAGACTAAAAAGCCCATTCTGATCAAGGGCCTGCCTTTCATCTACTTCCAGAAACTCGAGACCAAGTCATCAGGCCAGCCTACTTTCTGACCACCATAGACCTTTAGTGGGATCAACACAACACACCTACTCCCAGATAATTAAACAGCCCAGACCTGATTTGTCACTCCAAGCTCATGGGCTCCTTCCTTTCCAGCACTTACCTACACATCAGACTCTGAATTTCTTGGACAGTCCATCAATGTTTTATGCCAGCCTTCTCCAAAACAGACTACAGGTTTAAGCATCTCATTCCAATATATGTACATAAAAAGCAAGCACCTTGGCCGGGCACCATGGTTCACGCCTGTAATCCCAGCACTTTGGGAGGCAGAGGTGGGTGGATCACCTAAGGTCGGGAGTTCGAGACCAGCCTGACCAACATGGAGAAACCCTGTCTCTACTAAAAATACAAAATCAGCCAGGCATGGTGGCTACTCGGGAGGCTGAGGCAGGTGAATCGCTTGAACCTGGGAGACAGAGGTTGCGGTGAGCCGAGATCGCGCCATTGCACTTCAGCCTGGGCAACAAGAGCAAAACTCTGTCTCAAAAAAAAAAAAAAAAAAAGACAAGGATCTCTCAGGCATGATTATGTCACTGCTTCTACCATCATGTATTATATGAGAGGTTTGGCAGGACACAGTGGCTCACGCCTGTAATCCCAGCCCTTTGGGAGGCTGAGGCAGGCAGAACACTTGAGATCAGGAGTTCGAGACCAGCCTGGCCAACATGGTGAAACCCTGTCTCCACTAAAAACACAAAAATTTGCCAGGCATGGTGGCGTATGCCTGTAATCCTGGCTTCTCAGGAGGCTGAGGCACAAGAATCGCTTGAACCCGTGAGGCAGAGGTCACAGTGAGCTGAGATCATGTCACCGCACTTGAGCTGGGTGACAGAGCAAGACTCCATCCAAAAAAAAAAGAGAGAGAGAGGCTTAAGTTTGAAGCAGTGTTGCAATCAGAAAATATAGGATGCTTATTCACTCATTCATTTACTCAGCAAACTCTCTTGAGCAATTTCCTAAGTGCAAGACATTGTAACAGGTGCTGGGCATGCAAAGATGAACACAACACAACGCCTGCTCTCAAGATGCTTCTAGTGCAGGGGGAGAGAAAAACATGCACAGTGCTGTTCAGGACACTCAGTGCCATGTGGGTAAGCTTGAGGCACAGTGGGCACCCAAGGGAGTCGTGCCCCACCTAGCCTGAGGCTCGAGAAGATTTATCAGGGGAGTTAGTGGCCACACTGTGATTTCCTTACTGGAAGCTATAGAATGCTGGAGCTGGATGCAATTAGGAATCACCCACTGGGGCCACCAGGCTGTTGGGCAGGTTGTCCACAGGACAGTACAAAGGGTGTGCTTCGTATCATAGTATGAATGGGATCCTTTGAGTTGTGCAGGGTCTAACTTGCAGGAAGGTTCATGAAGCCCTAGCATCCCACTCATCTAACAGAGAAGAACCTAGGCACCTGATAGGCACATTGCTGAGGTCACACAGCTGGGCGAGGGCTGGCATTGTATCCACCACTAGTCCGAAAATAAATCCAAACTCAGAAATAACCTCATTTTCCCATTTATATCCTGAATTTACCCGGTATGAGGAGGAACAAAGGAAGCCACCATGCAAGCCCTGCCCATGTGTCCACACATAGGGTGCTCTTTGGCTGTGCCCAATCTCTCAACACTCACTGCGTGCCAGAGCCATTTTCCCAGGGTTCTTGCCCTGCCATAGTGCTTCCAGCTCTTTGAAGCTCTTTCAAATGACATATTTGTTTCTTGTATTGATTATCCACTTCTGCTGACCTGAATTCTTTTCTCTTACTTTTCCTCTCCCATCCCCAGGTGTCATTTAGGTACCACTGTCGATTGTACAACGAGTGGCGTCGGACCAATCAGAGGGTGATTCTCCTCATTCCAAAGTCTGTCAATGTACCTTCTAACCAGCCGTCCTTGCTGGGCCTCCATTCGGTCAAGAGGAACTCAAAGGAGACAGTTGTTTGATGTTTGTATGGTTGGTTGGTTGATTCATTGTTTGGGGTTTGGAAGTGCCTGCACTGGGGTCATGCACTGAGCGACCCCCAAGCCCTTCCTTAAGCCTGTGGGTCTAAGAACATCCAGAGCATATTAGCACATCACTCCAAGCAACGACCTCCGCCAGAAGAAAGCAAATGCTGTTTTACTTCAAATGATGGATGCTGCAATCATATGATATTTGCTAAGCTGCCAAACATGTTTATTTAGCAGATACTGTATGGAATTTTCTGAACACCTCTTTAACGTATGAGGAAGGTTGTCCTGCTACGGATGCAATTCAATTCTTCCTTTTTTATTACTATTTCAAACACACACACATATATATATATATTAAACTTAGATGATAATCAAAATCAAAAAGCCAACGTAAAAACTGGTTTCTTGGTTTGGTTGGGTCTTATTTGAGTTAGTTTGTTTCTCAGTTTCTCGTATGAATTCTTTGGGGTACTTTGGTAGCCTGAGTGGTCTTTTTCATCTCTTTCGCGTCCATTACTCAAGGAGACAGCATAACAGATGCAGAACAAGTCATATTTGAAGAATGTTTTGTACTAAACTTCATTATTCAGTTTTTAAAGGGAAAAAGGGCGTGGCAACTCTCCACACAGTGAGCTGTTTATTTAAATATCATTAAGGAGGAAAAAAAATATGGTGAGAAGCTCGCTCCTTTCAACTTGTTTGGTACTGACAGCTGATAGAAGCTATTTTCTAATAATAAACATCCAGTGTGTGAAAGACAAAACCCACTGATTGCAGTACTCTTTTTTTAATGATAAAACCTGTGAAGTTTCCCAAAGCAGGTTTTAAAAGGAAAAAAAGGAAAAGCAAAAAGGTTGCTGTTCTCACTCCCATCTCATTTAGTGCATGTCTTAATTCGGCATTCGTAATGAATTGGAGGATCATTAGACATTTCTAGGAACCCTAGACCTGTTTTGCATATCAATTAGCATTCCCATTGCTCTATTGAATTTCTAGCTTGACAGGTAGATGTGGCAAAAAAAAAAAAAAAAAAAAAAAAAGCCTGTCCTAGCAGCCCTGCACTTATTCTAAGACCCCTTTGTCTGATTCTTTAAAAAGGAGCCCCACACAGTGCCTTCCCCCAACCATGAGCCAATTCTGTCACAGTCCGAAATAGACTTTTTCTAAGGGTTTCGTGTCCCTCTTTTATCCGTCGCAGTGTAAAGGGTCTGATCCGCAGCCTGCTTTGTGCGCGCACCGAGGCAGGAGCGGATGTCTTCTGAGGAGAGCGCTGGCTGGGGTTGACTCTCAGGCTCCCGGCTGTCCGCCCGCCCACACGCAGCGAGGAGGGGCGGAGCCCTGCTTCCGGAATGCTTAAAATATGGAATTCTAGAACATGACCCACATTCTGAGTATCACTCCAGCATCTGCCTTGTGTTCCAAGTGGGAGAACGAGAAGTGCAAAGGAACAGGCAGCGAGGAGGGTAGCGATTTTTGTCTGCAAATTGATGGAGCTGATGCAGGTGTCCCCTTTGTAGGCGAGCCCACCATTCACTGGCTGCCCCCAGCGCTGCCTGGGGAGGGAAACAGCTGTACTGCTCTCCGCTGCAAAACTCAGATGTGCTTTATGGCTTGTGACAATAGATTTCCTCCCCACCACGCTTCACTTGGACACTTCAATTCCAGTAATATATGTCTCAGCCCTTCTGTTTACTCCGCCCTGCTCACCCCCCTAGGCTGTCATTAGCTGCACCACCATCAACCGTTTCTTAATTGACCTTTTTAAAATGCTGGACACCACCGGCTGCACGCAGCTGCCACACATTAAATTTCCAAAGCAAAGAGTCCAACTTGGTAGCTGGTGAATTGCAGCCCTGTAATATACTTAATAAATGACGTCCACCCAGCCTTAGTCCCTGAGCTGTCAGGTGAACCCGTGACACGTCTCAACTGAATGGCACAACATTCATGAGAGGACCATACCCCTTCTCCCTGTTTCTTCCATGAATTAAGGAAGCAGCGGATTTCCAGGATGATTTCCTGTCAAGGTTGGCTGCAGAGAATTCCTGCCATCTTGGTTCATGAGATGAGATATGGCATCATCAAAGGCAGCCAGGTCCCAGGCCGTTCAATGGGGATCCTGCATTAGGAAGGGTTTGCACATTAAAACTGTGCCTGTGCCACACCTCTTTCCTTCGTGTTTGCATCCCTGCCCTGTGAAGTAAAACAGAGTCCAAGATGCAAGGAGTAGATTGTGTGTGGGGTGGTGAAAGGACACCCCTGGCAGCCAGGCAGAGCATCAGTGCCTCCCTTCCCAGGTCACCAGCTTGGGACCTCCTTGTGAGAGGCTCTGATCTCCATCGGCATCAGGGCCCATAGGGGATTCTGAACTCTTGGAGGATATTTCATCCCCTCCAAGCCTTGCCCCATGGAAAGGGCTACACCTCCTGCAGGAAGGGGTGCCTTTTGTTAACAGGTATTAATGGGTACAGAGGCACCATGCAGCCTACCAGCACCCTTGCTAGCCTAGTCCTCTTCCTGTGCTTCTTTTTGAAAGATCAAGAATGAAGAGGAAGAGATGAGGAGTGGGGGTCCTTTACCTAAAGGACCCTCGTGGTTCATTGCTTCTCTTTAACTGACGTTTTAAAAAAACTCCCTCTTCCACACTCCTTGCTGTGATTCTGTCCTAATCATTTTTCTTGAGAATGTCATGTAGAGATAAATGTGTGTCACAGTGAAGCCAGAAGGTGAATTAACAACTAAGACAAATCCAGCATGCTCTTGCCTGCCCTGCATGTGTGCTCATTTGGGGAAGGACGGAGGACACAGGGCATCGACACAAATTCTACAGCTCCTCAGAGAACACAGCAGAGACTCAGATGAGCTGTAAAATCCATTAAGGAAAAATAAATGGCATGATTTGGAAGTTACTTTGATTTGTCTTTCATTGTCCTAGTCTCCCCTGCCCCTAGTGCCTGGGCCCTGCCGTGGATTGTCACTTTCAGTGGGGCTGTAGCCATAGGCATTTCATTTTCAGTGAAAATAATTCATCTGCGGCATGGAGGAGCCAAAGGAGAAAATGGAGGTGAAATCGCAGCCCAAGTGACCCCACAGTTGGGCAAGCAGCCAGCTTCCGGTTCCACTTCCTCCTAGATCCTTATTGTTCCCAATGGGACACTGACCCTGGCTGGGCTCTGGGTCTGCGCCTGCACCGTGCATCTTTCTCCCATATTGGAATCCGCTCAGCCTTGCCTGACACTCCACACAGCTTATGGAGCTGTCCACACTAGGAAATGACCCATGGCCCAAAGAACCTGAGTAGGAAAGACAGCTAGAAAATGAAATCAGGAAATGCTTCCTTTCCACTTCAATCCAGAGTGTTCCTAGAAGCTGCCTGAAGATCTGCCACACAACTTGTAGTCCCTAGTGCTAGATGAGAAATGTAGAGTTGTGATTCTGATGCCTGAAGTAGAATGGGAGTTGAGCCAGTGCATGGGGACAAGGTTCAGGCTTATTTTAGGACAAGAAGTTAGGGACCATGATGGACCTGGCTTGACATCATTCTTCCCAGCCAAGCATATGAGGACCTGCTTTCTGGCAGACGGACCACATGAAGCCTGGTGCTGCTGAGGCTGGAGTCATGAGAAGTTGGCACTATGGCTTGTGATATCTGGGCAACTTCTAACTCTCTCAAAATGTGTCAGTTCTGCAGAAATACATGGGCTATGATCCACCAATTTTCTTTTTTTTTTTTTTTTTTTTTTTTTTTTTTTTTTTTTTTTGAGATGAAGTCTTGCTCTGTCGCCCAGGCTGGAGTGCAATGGCACGATCTCGGCTCACTGCAACCTCCGGCTCCTGGGTTCAAGCAATTCTCCTGCCCCAGCCTCCCAAGTAGCTGGAATTACAGGTGCGCACCACCACGCCCAGCTAATTTTTGTATTTTTTAGTAGAGACGGGGTTTCACCATGTTGGTCAGGCTGATCTTGAACTCTTGACCTTGTGATCCACCTGCCTTGGCCTCCCAAAGGGCTGTGATTACAGGCGTGAGCCACTGCACCCGGCCTCTTTTCTTTTTTTATTGATGCCTTCAGATGATACGCTCCTTTTTTTTGGCTTCACAAAAGTCTCAGTGTCTAGGAATTGGCTTTAGGACATTTTGCCTTCCCCTTGCTATTTAAGTCATTCTGGGGTGATCCTGTCTCCTCTTCCCAACGTGATAGAGTAAAAGAGAACCAGCTAGGGAGTAAGGCTACATGAAAGCTTTTTGTGCGGCTTTTTCGAGACAGGGTCTCCCTCTGTCACCCAGGCTGAAGTGCAGTGGCACAATCTCGGCTCACCGCAACCTCCGCCTCCCAGGTTCAAGAGATTCTCCCACCTCCGCCTCCCAAGTAGCTGGGATTACAAGTGCCCACCAACACACCTGGCTAATTTTTGTATTTTTAGTAGAGACAGGGTATCACCATGTTGGCCAAGCTGGTCTCAAACTCCTGACCTCAAGCAATCCATCTTCCTCAGCTTCCCAAAGTGCTGGGATTACAGGCATGAGCCACCATGCACAGCCAAGACGTGAGTTTGAATCCTGGCTCCATAATGCCCCAGCTGCAGATTGCAGAAAAGTGACGCCATCTACCTAAGCCTCAGTTTTTGCTTCTGTAAAATGGAGATAGTATCTACCTCATATAGTTCTTGTAAGATTCACAAGGCTTAGCTCCCGCTTCACAGATGAACAGCGGTGCCACTCCCTTTCTATCCTTTCACTCACTGTTGCTACCATCTAGGTTATTTTGCCCTAGCCAGGGTTTCAAAGAACAATTTTAATAATCAATTTGAAAGACCATAAACAAATTGTTTTAACTCTTATTCAAAAGGAAGAGGGATTAATTTTAAATAATCAACAGATATTTATTGTGCACTGTGCTTGGGAATAAAAAGAACTATTAAGATAACTTTCTGGAGGTTGAAATTACTGATTTGATTGAGATCTTTGAATTATGGGTAGATTTTTGTTTTCCCTGTATTTCCTGATACCAAGACCTAGGGTTAATTGAGAATTCATTACAGATAAAAATTTGCTAGTTCTGGGTCTAGTGCTACAGAGGAAAACGAATATAGCACATCAGTTGTCTGTGTTCCCAGAAATGAGACATTCGTGAGTCACTGAGCTCATACATCCAGTGCTTTCTTGAGGCTCTAAATTCTGTGCACAAAGACAACAGAAGGAGAGTTGGCTCAGGGAGCCCTGCTTCGTTATGAGACACTCTCTTTTTTGGAATACAGTTTTCATCTATCAATCAGGGCCATAGTTTTCCCATCAAGGAAATGAATATATGAGTCTTTATCAGAGGTTTTAGCTTATCTGTGAACATCATGTGCAAACAATTAAGTTAATCTTACATTTTTGGTCATGACACTATTTCTGTGGCCATTAGGTCCTTGTTTTTTATTCCACAAATATGTATATAGTGCCAGGCCCTTCTCATGAGCCATGCACTATCCAGCACTTTGATTTTTTTTTTTTTTTAGACAAAATCCTACTCTGTCGTACAGAGCTGGAGTGCAGTGGGGGAATTTCGGCTCGCTGCAACCTCCACCTCCAGGGTTCAGTCCGTGGCATCTGTTTCTAGGGCCTCTTGAAACGGCTATGGAGGCCCAAGTCTCCTTCCTTAGCCTCCCGAGTAGCTGGGATTACAGGCGCGTGACCACCATACCCAGCTAATTTATTTTATTTTATTATTATTTTTTTTTTTAGTAGAGGTGGGGTTTCACCATGTTGGGCAGGCTGGTCTCGAACTTCTGACCTCGTCATCCGCCCGCCTTGGCCTCCCAAAGTGCTGGGATTACAGGCGTGAGCCAATGAGCCCGGCCCTATCCAACACTTTAAAACTTACCTCCTGGCCAGGCGCGGTGACTCACGCCTGCAATCCCAGCACTTTGGAAGCCTGAGGCAGGCAGATGGCTTGAGTCCGGCAGATGGCTTGAGCCCAGGAGTTCGAGACCAGCCTGGGCAACACGGTGAGACGCCCCCCAGCTCTCCACAAAATACAAAATATTAGACAGGTGTGTCGGTATGCACCTGTGGACCCAGCTACTCAACAGGCTGATGTGGGAGGATCACTTCAGCCCCGGAGGTCGAGGCTGTAGTAAGCCGAGATGGCGCCACTGCACTTCCTGCCTGGTCGACAGAGCGACACCCTGTGTCAAAAGAGAAAAAAATAAAATTACCTTATTTAATCCTCATAACCTTATCTAGTGCCACGTAACAGAACTTAGTGGTCCAAAACAACTACGTTATTGTATCTCATTATTCCACGGGTTGATCTGGCCACAGCTGGGCAGTGCCTCTGCCAGGTGTCTTACACAGTCCTATGGCACAGTGCTGCTCCACGTGGCCCGCCTCTCCACGTGGCAGCTGTTTGTAGGACCCCTTGAAATGGCAGTGGCAGCGGCCCAAGGCTCCTGCTTAAACACGGGGCTAGGCAGTCCCAGGGCAGTGCTTACTCTGTATCCTATTGGTCAAAGCAGTCACAGGCCCGCCTCTTGTGGGAGGAGCTACACGCAGACAGGGCAGGACAGAATTTTTTGGAGCCCGTCTTCGCCTATCGTCCCCAGCCCATTTTAGGGATGGGGACACTTAACTAAAGAGGTTGTTAATTGCCCAAGGTAACAGAGCTAGTTAGAGGCACAGCTGGGATTCAGAACCATGCAATCAGAGCATGGACTCAGCCACTAGTTTTAAATATTTTCCCTTTCACTTCTAATCTCCACTCCTATCTCCTTCCTTCCTCCATTAGGCACCCACTCTCTAATATGTTTGATATTATAAATTGAATATGTATGCTTCTTTGCAAAACATATTGTTTTGTAAGTATGTCTTAATTTACATCAACGATATTACAACTGTCCTTTTTCACTGAACACTGTTTCTAAGATGCCTCCATGTTGCTGCGTGTGCTACCTCATTGCTAATGGCTGCTTGGGATTCCATTTTACTTTTCCATTCCCTTAATGTTACCTCCAGCTCCCTGACCCAGCCAACAGTGCTGTGATGGACATCCTCGTGCTCATCCACATATGAGCCTGTCAGAAAGTTTCAGTGCATCAGTGTCCATCAGTGGGAGTGCTGGGTTATTGGACGAAGACATATTTAACTTCATTATTTTGGTCTTGTTCTCCAGGAGTATTTCACTTTAGACACCCCTCCCTGTAGTAATACTTGAGTTTTCCCATTTCTCCATATTCTTTGCAACACAAGCTATTATTTATTTGTTCATTGTCGCCAATCTGATAGTATAAATCTGTGTTTTATTGTTATATTGCTTATTTGTTCAAATTTACATTTCTGGTTTTTTTCCTGTTGGGTTCCCTATCTTTTCCTTTTTAGTCTCCTTAGTCAGTTTGATGTCAGACAAAGTCGTCTCTCATTTGTTTACCCCTCTCTTAATTTTGTTTATGGTATTCTTCATTGAACAGAAATCCTTAATTTTGACATAGTCAATTGTGAGTTTTGCTATGTAGTTTGTACTATGGGTAGTCTTATTTAAATTTAAGAAGTTCTTTCTCATTCCTGAAGCACAAAGTTATTCTCTCATTAGCTTTAGTCTTATCTTTCACCCTTAGGCCTCTAATCTGTCTGGAGCTCACCTTTGTATATGGTATAAGATAGGGATCCATTGTTATCTTCTAAAGCAGGCAGTTTTTTCATCATCATCCACTAAACAATCTACCCTTTGCTCATTCATTTATAGTGTCACCTGTATCATATATCCAGTTCCATATAAACATGGGTCTGTTTCTGAGCACTGAATTTATGGTTTCAGTCTTTTTGTCTGTTCCCACATTATCTCACCATTTATCTTACTGTGGCTTTTTTTTTTTTCCTAAGACAGAGTCTCGCTCTGTCTTGCCCAGGCTGGAGTGCAGTGGTGTGATCTTGGCTCACTGCAGCCTCCACCTCCCGCATTCAAGCGATTCTCCTGCCTCAGCCTCCCGAGTAGCTGGTACTACAAGCATCTGCCACCACACCCAGCTAATTTTTGTATTTTTAGTAGAGGAGGGGGTTTCCCTATGTTGGCAAGACTGGTCTCGAACTCCCAACCTCAGGTGATCCACCTGCCTCGGCCTCCCAAGGTGCTGGGATTACAGGCATGAGCCACCGCACCTGGTCTTTACTGTGGCTTTACAGCATGCCTCAGTACCTAGTGGAATGACCAACTCCTCCCCAACCCCTTAACAACTTTACTCTTCTTTTCAGAATTGGCTTAGTTATTTGTGATCAAGCTTTTTATTCTTGTGTATAAATTTTAGAATTGTTAAGTAGTTGAAAAGGTCTTAATGGAATTTTTACTGGCATTGTAGTGAATTTATAATTCATTTCATTAAAATTGACATCTTTACAATTTTTAGTAACCCCATATAATGATCATAGCATATCACGACATATTCAGCTGCTTTCTGTGTCCTGTAATGGCGTTTTAATCTTTTCCAATAAAATTCTTCCATGTTCTTTGTTAACTTTATTCCCAAATTTTATAGTTGGTACTGCTATTATAAATGATATTGGCTGGGCGCCGTGGCTCACGCCTGTAATCCCAGCACTTTGTGAGGCCGAGGCGGGCGGACCACGAGGTCAGAAGTTCCAGACCAGCGTGGCCAATATGATGAAAACTCGTCTCTAAAAATACAAAAATCAGCCGGGTGTTTTGGCACACACCTGTAGTCCCAGCTACTCGGGAGGCTGAGGCAGAAGAATTGCTTGAACCGGGAGGTGGAGGTTGCAGTGAGCCGAGATCGCACCACTGCACCCCAGCCTGGCAACAGAGTGAGACTCCGTCTGTAAATAAATAAATAAATAATATCTATCTTCCATTACATTTTCTAGTTGGTTAGTGCCAGTGTAGATGTACACTAGTTATGCTGTATCTTTGTTGAACTCTGTAGGAGTCTCATAGTTTGTTGATCATGACAGTTTGTTTATACCTGGCTAGGTCTGCTCTCTCCTGTGTTAATGTAGTGGCCAGGCGCTCCACAACTCTCCCACTGCTGTCTAGTTAGCAGTTATATTTGCTGGTTTTCCAGTCTTCAAGGGTGTGTTCTGTTTCTCTGCCAGTGTGATTTTTTTTTACATTTTTCCTATATTCTATTTCCTTTCTATTCTAATACTCTGTGTTTTAAAAATTCTTTTCAAGAACATTCAATAATAATTATGTATAATCGATAGCTGCTAATAAAACTGTATAATTATAATTAATTATGTATAATTCACAAAACATTGAGAAAGTTGTGTGACTCTCTACTTTTCATTTGCCAGTGTAGTATGATACATTAATGTTGCACCATCCTTTCATTCCTGGATAAATCTTACTTAATAAAATTTTCTACATCTATCTATATTCATATATGGAAAACCAGGAGTTCACAGTGACACCATCAATTGCAATTCAATACCACAGAGGTGAATTTTGTTTCTATTTCCATATTCTATTCCCCTTTCCTAACAGTGAGAAAACTTGACTTTCATTGTCTTTGATTTACTTGCCTATTTAATCAATTCCTCTGCGTGGAAGCCATCTCCCGGCTTCGTAGCCATCCCCTCCCCAGCACAGAAGGCCTCCTCACCGCTCTCGAGCTCTGACACCCAGACCAGGCTACCCCCAACCCACTATGAGGACACCCTCCTCATCCCGGTACAACTCTGGTGCACCCAATGGGTGTTCCTCACCTTCATTCAGCCTGCAGTTATCCTCTTCTTCATTTGATGTTTTATTTCCGTCCTCTCTTTTACTTTTTGTCTAGGAGGAGTGGATTAACGGTGTATTCACTAATCTTTTTGAAGAGTAAATTTAGAACTTTCTTAATCTTCTCTTTCTCTCACCCTCCTTTGTCCTCTATCTCATTGATTTTAGCTTTATCTTTATTTTTTCCTCCTTTCTTCTTTTAATTTACTCTTGTTTCAGTCTTTTTTTTTTTAACCTTTGGATGAGTGATTTAAAGCTATAAATTTTCTTCTAAGTACTACTTTATCTCACACAATTTTTTAAAGTTTTCATTGTTTAAATTTTCGTTCTAAGTATGTTTTTTAAGTTTCTCTTGCTTCCTTCTTTAACCCAAGAATGCTTTAGTAGTGAGTTTTTTTTAGCTTCCAGCAAATGAACAGAAGGGAGGATGTTATTCTTTTGTGCTTTAATTATTTTAATTATTACATTATGATCAAAGAACTATGATCTCTATGATGTATTCTTTGAAAGTATGGCATTTTTGTGGCTTAATACAGGATTGTTGCAAATATATATGTATATATGCTACATATATATGCATATATTCTATACATGCTATATATATGTGTCTATAAATAAACTACAGTTTATTGGGTAGTTTACATCTTCACTTTTTTCATGCTTTATCAAACTCTGAGAGGAGCATATAGCATTTTCTGATTACAACTGCTGATTTATTTATTTCTCCCTTCAGTCCTGTTAGTAGCTACTTTATGTATTTGAAGCTATGTTGATATGTTTATTATTATATCTTCTTGACATATTGTTCCTCTTACCAAAATATAATATCCCAATATTCTGCTTGTCCACTTTGATGTTTTAAACTTCTCTTTTGTCTGATATTAATACTAAATATTTCTACAACCTTTCTAACTCAGGAATAGAAAACCAAACATCGTATGTTCTCACTGATATGTGAGAGCTAAGCTATGAAGACTCAAAGGTGTAAGAATGATACAACAGACTTGGGGATTTGGGTGGAAGTGTGGGGGATGAGGAATAAAAGACTACAAATATGGGGCAGTGGACACTGCTCGGGTGATGGATGCACCAAAATCGCACAAATCACCACTAAAGAACTTACTCATGTAACTAAATACCACCTGTACCCTAAGAACCTATGGAAAAATAAAAAAAGATAAAGGAATACTAGGAAAAAAAAAATTTTTTTTTGAGACGGAGTCTCGCTCTGTCGCCCAGGCTGGAGTACAGTGGCGCGATCTCGGCTCACTGCAAGCTCCGCCTCCCAGGTTCACGCCATTCTTCTGCCTTAGCCTCCCCAGTAGCTGGGACTACAGGCACCCACCACCACGCCCCGCTAATTTTTTTGTATTTTTAGTAGAGAAGGGGTTTCACCATGTTAGCCAGGATGGTCTTGATCTCCTGACCTCATGATCCACCTGCCTCGGCCTCCCAAAGTGCTGGGATTACAGGCATCAGCCACCATGCCTGGCCATGGAAAAAAATTAATAAACTTTCTATAACCTCTTACATCTATAGACAACATACTGTTAAATATTATTTTTAAAATTTAATTGGCAAATATTTGTCTTGGGATTGATGAGTTTAATCTACTTACTTTTATTTTACTATCATGTTGGTGTTAATTCTACCACCTTTTTTCTTTCTTTCTTTCTTTTTTATGAGATGGAGTCTCACTCTGTTTCCCAGGCTGGAGTGCAATGGTACAATCAGCTCACCGCAACCTCCGCCTCCTGGGTTCCAGCAATTCTCCTGCCTCAGCCTCCCGAGTAGCTGGGATTACAGGCAGCCACCACCACACCCTGCTAATTTTTGTATTTTTAGTAGAGACAGGGTTTCACCACGGTAGCCAGGCTGGTCTCGAACTCCTGACTTCAAGTGATCCTCCCGCCTCGGCCTCCCAAAGTGCTGGGATTACAAGCATGAGCCACCATGCCTAGCCCACTACCACCTTTTTTCATGTCTCATTATATTTTCCCTGTGATCTCATATTCTCCTGGGGATCTTGACTACCTTGGCTAGTGGTGAGTATTCAGGGTGAGAAGAGCTGAATTCCTGGTGGGTCAGCAGGGAGGGCGGGGCACACACTGAGGGTGGGAGATCCTCTGGTGTTGCCGTTTGGACTCGGCCACTCCCCATTTGCCACAGTTAGCATGTGACTGTGCCCTCAGGGAACCGCCACATACCTCCATCCTGGCGGAAGTTCCATCTCCCTGAATTGCAGTCAGCTCGCCTTTGAAGAGGAGAAGGCGGGGGAAGAGGAAATTCCATGCGGTTGGCAGATCTGCCTGCACATATTTTGTATGCACCTGCCCCAGTGTGCGTAGAATGCAGCCCTAATCTTACCCTGCTGCCCGGGAGCCACCTATTGCTATTCGTTGTTTTCTGGGGTGTGATGCTTCCACGGAGAAGCATTTCACAGGAGGGAGACAAGGATGCTACTCTCCGCCCATACCTGTCCCCTAGGTGTAGTGTCCTGTTCTCTCCCCGCACCTTCTGTAGCCCCCGTGTTCCCTGTTTTGTTTGGTTTGGTTTTTTTCTCAGACTCACCAACCATTATCTCACTTATTTGGCGCTTGCACGGGTGATTGGGGAAGGGGGCCAAAAGTCAGGGTAAGTTTGCCATACTATATGCCATCAGCACTTCTCCAAAAGTCCTTCTTGGAATCCTGCAGTTGCCATGGGGACAGGCCATGGGAAAGAGACCAATAACCTTGGCTCTGGTGCCTTGGCCCCATTCAGCCAGTTTCTCCTGCTTTATAGAGTGGGGATCTGGGCTAGATTTCACTGGAAAGAAAAGGATTGCGCTCTTAAAAATGATAATGTTGAAATTTGTTAAGTCCTGTTTTATTCTAAAATTCTAGGTAGCCTCATCTGGTTCCCTGGTTCATGGGGACTCTGTGTTTACCAAAAGCAATGAAGTGCTTGCTAGGAAAAAGCCTGCACCGCACAGGTCTGTCTTACATAAAAATGACACCCACACAGCATTCCTGGCTCTCATCCCTTCCCCAGTGCCAGAAAGGAGGCAGCCATAACTTTCACCCAGCTGCAAATAAGTAATGCTCAGTAGACATATGAACTGTGTTTTACTCTCAGGGCTTAAAGACTGCTGACGTTAGGAATTTTTTTTAAGTCAGTCTTGAGATTTGTGAGAGAGAATGTCTGGAAGCCACCATGAGGGCAGATCTGCAGAACACCGGTCCCAGTGCAGCCAATGACAGGGAGGCCAGGCAGGCGGCAAGAAGGCCTGCGGTGGGGATGTCACCAGCAAAGGGTCAGCTGCATTACTTTTACAACGTAAGAACTGGAACCGTGTTTTCCTGGCCTTTAAACAGTACACTCAGACAGGCTTTTGGGCACTTGGCAATTAACTTTGCTAACGTATAAAATGTCACTGGGTTTTCTCCATCATTGACCTTCCTTGTCACTCCCCCTGCCTCGTAACTGCAGGGCTGAAACTTTGTTAGATGCCTCTGGTTTGGCAGCTGAGGGTGCCCACGGCTCAGCCATGTCCATAAGACACCACATGATAGGTGCCCTGCTCACTCAAGGCTTGCCTCTATAAGGGCCTCTCAGCCACTAGGAGCCCAGAGAGACCAGGCTGAGCTGGCCCAGACGTGGAGGTGAGATAAGGAGAGTCTAGGGAAGCCATCTAAGACTCTATCATCTGGGTATTGGTGGCTCTATCCTAGAGTCTGTGTGAGGGCCCAGGACTCAGTCCTCATGGGCAACATCTTACAGCAAAATTAGCAGTCCTGAGTTAGGAGGTCTGCTATGTGAGGAGAGATTCCCCAGAAGCATGTACCATTCTGGACAGTACGCCAGGGTCGTGGGGCAGCTCTGGCCGGGTCAACCTTTGCAGCTCCACAGAATCTTTGCATTGTGGGAGCTCTTAGGAGGAAGAGGATAACATTTGTTAGTAAATCTGCTTCATCCCAGATGAGAAGAGCTAAGAATCAGTCTCGGCCATGGTCTGCAAAAGTCAAGGGACTTCAGTTTTCTTGTTTTGGGGTGGTTTTTTTTTTTTTTTTTTTGTTTTGTTTTTTGTTTTTAAGACAGGGTCTTGCTCTGTTGCCCAGGCTGGAGTGCAGTGGTGAGATCACAGCTCACTGCAGCCTCAACCTCCTGGGCTCAGGTGATCTGCCTACCTCAGCCTCCCAAGTAGCTAGGACTACGGGTGTGCAACACCAAGCCTGACTAATTTTGTGTGTGTATTTGTGTAGAGACTGGGTTTTGCCATGTTGCCCAGGTTGGTCTCAAAGTGGAGATCTCACCACTGCACACCAGCAATAGAGCAAGACTCTGTCTCAAACATAAAATAAAATACAAAATAAAATAAAATAGGCTGGGCGTGGTGGCTCACGCCTGTAATCCCAGCACTTTGCGAGGCCGAGGTGGGCGGATCACGAGGTCAGGAGATCAAGACCATCTTGGCTAACACAGTGAAACCCGGTCTCTACTAAAAATACAAAAAATTAGCCAGGCGTGGTGGCGGGCGCCTGTAGTCCCAGCTACTCCGGGGGCTGAGGCAGGAGAATGGTGTGAACCCGGGAGGCGGAGCTTGCAGTGAGCCGAGATAGCGCTACTGCAGTCCGGCCTGGGCGAAAGAGTGAGACTCTGTCTCAAAAATAAAAAATAAAAAAATAAAAAATAAAATAAAATATGTACTGTGTACTTGAAAGTTGCTAAAAAAAAAGTAGATCTTAAATGTTTTCACAAGAAAGATAGCTTGATGTAATCATTTCACAATGTATACATATGTCAAAACATCACATTTTACATCATAAATAAATAAAATTTTTGTCAGTTATACCTCAATAAAGTGAACGGGAGAAAATAGAATATTATGTGACATACAGCGCATATGTAAATATTATCTTTAGTATATTCTGAAGAGTAAAATTGTATTACAAACTAAAAAAAAAAAAAGTCATGCTATTAATGCTATATCTGGGATTCACTTTAAAATAATCCAATAGATGACAGAGTAGAAGGTGGAAGTATGGATGAAATAAGATTGGCCATATGTAGGTAATTGTTGAATTCAGGTGATGCGTATATGGTATTCATTATACTACTCTCCAGTTTTATATAGGTTTAAGTTTTCCATTTGTGAAATTACTTGTATTAAAAAAAAAAAGACTTGGGCACTGCTGCCTGATATATGCTCTCTCTAAAAGAATTCACTGCTCTGCAGGGACAGGGAGCTGAGCAGAACGGAGCCTGTAGCTCATAGGCTGTAGGCTCAAGGTTGGTCATTTTACATAGAGATGTTAAGTATATGAAATCAAACATGATCAGAGTAGTACAGTAAGGCAATGGGCTGACTGTGCAGTAATTGTAGATAGGGGAAGGGAAGCAGAGGTCAGAGAAGAGGCCTCAGGCTCAGTGCCAAGAATGATGCTTTTGGTCACGGACAAAAGGGCTTCAGAGCATCCCGTTAAAAAAGAAAACCCACATCCTGCTGAGATTGGAGGCGGCCTATAAGGCTGTTGCCCATCTGACAGTGCTACAGTGATGGAGGCATCCCACCACACTCTAGAAACAAAAAGAAGACAAACGTCAACAAGATCCTCTGATGCCTCGATTCTGCTATCATCAAGTGTGCATGTGCACATGGCTTGGTTTCAGGCAGGGGATGCGGGTTCCATGATGAGAGGGGATGATTCTCATTAGCTTGTTCTAGATGCTGTGTTTGTGTGCCACAAGGTTAATACAGGAAATATGAAAGGCGCTCAGACTGCCAGGAGCAGCTGCTCGTGGGTAGGTCAGCCCTGAGCAAACCTTCATCAGGTCCAGACCATGACTGTCCTGCCAATTGTTCATAGTGAGAGGTGACAGCGTACTGGCAGCCCTCACTCGCTCTTGGCGCCTCCTCGACCTCCGTGCCCACTCTGGCCGCGCTTGAGGAGCCCTTCAGCCTGCCGCTGCACTGTGGGAGCTCCTCTCTGGGCTGGCCGAGGCTGGAGCTGGCTCCCTCTGCTTGTGGGGAGGTGTGGAGGGAGAGGCGCTGGTGGGAACCAGGGCTGGGCGCACACTTGCAGGCCAGCGTGAGTTCCGGGTGGGCGTGGGCTCGGCAGGCCCCCGCACTCCGAGCAGCCGGCCTGCGCCCCCAGCCCGGGGGCAGTGAGGGGCTTAGCACCTGGGCCAGCAGCTGCAGAGGGGGCGCCAGGTCCCCCAGCACAGCCGGCCTGCCCGCGCCACGCTCAAATTCTTGACGGGCCTCCACTGCCACCCAGCCGGGCAGGGCTGGGGACCTATAACCAGCCATGCCCTAGCCCCCCCCCCGCCCCCCTGCAGTGGGCTCCCGCTCAGCCTGAGCCTCCCGGACGGGTGCCGCCCCCTGGTAGGAGGTGCCAGGTCCCATCAACCACCCAAGGCCTGAGGAGTGCAGGCACATGGTGTGGTACTGGCGGGCAGCTCCCCCAGCGGCCCTGGCACAGCAACCACTAGGCAAAGCCAGCTGGGCTCCTGAGTCAGGTGGGGACTTGGAGATCTTTTATGTCTAGCTAGAGGATTGTAAATGCACCAATCAGCACTCTGTGTCTCACTAAAGGTTTGTAAATGCACCAATCAGTGCTCTGTGTCTAGCTAATCTAGTGGGGACTTGGAGAACTTTTGTGTCTGGCTCAGGGATTGTAAGCGCACCAATCAGCACCCCGTCAAAACGGACCAATCAGCTCTCTGTAAAACAGACCAAACAGCTCTCTGTAAAATGGACCAATCAGCAGGATGTGGGTGGGGCCATATAAGGGAATAAAAGCAGGCTGCCCGAACCAGTAGTGGCAATCAGGTGAGGTCCTCTTTCCTGCCGCGGAAGTTCTTTTTCTTTTGCTCTTTGTAATAAATCTCGCTGCTGCTCGCTCTTTGGGTCTGTACTGCCTTTATGAGCTGTAACACCCAACACGAAGATCTGCAGCTTCACTTCTGAGGCCAGCCAGACCACCAACCCACCGGCAGGAATGAACAACTCCAAACGCGCAGCCTTAAGAGCTGTAACCATTTGCCGCGAAAGTCTGCAGCTTCAGTCTGGAAGCCAGCGAGACCATGAACCCACCAGAAAGAAGAAACTCCGAACACATCCGAACATCAGAAGGAACAAACTCCAGACACACCATCTTTAAGAACTGTAACACTCACCGCGAGGGTCCGTGGCTTCATTCTTGAAGGCAGTGAGACCAAGAACCCACCAATTTCCGACACAATAGCACCCAAGCATCAACTTCACTCTGGTGGCTGGCGGGATCCACTAGGAGGGCACATCCTCTGTAATCCATCCCAACGTGGGACTTGCAGGGTGGGCTCTGTGTCACAGGGCGGAGCAAAGATCTCTGCCACCTGAACGACGAAACAGGAGAAAAGCTTGTGAAACAAAGCCCTCCATGGCCCAGGTGAAGAAAAACATCTAGACAGATGAGCAAAATGGGTTTCCTCTCCTAGCGGAAAACTTACCATTTTAAAAGGTTATTCTGACCCAGAAAATAACGCTCTTGCCCTCCCCCCACCCCCAACACCCCACACACATACATCATGCATGAATACACACTGAAAAACTATGGCACAGACACACAGTCACACGCAGCATTAGAAGAATCCTGGGCCGGGTCAACTCTGTTGTCAGTATCAGCAAGTCTCAAAGTGAGCCCTCTGAAACCCCTGTGATCCCCTCTCTTCCCTCTCCCACACTCGTGATGACAGCTCCTTGTGGCTAAGTTCAGCACCAAGTAAGGAAGAAGTGCCTGCAACAAGCTTGCTTGAGGAGGAAAAACAGTGAGGAGGAAAAACAGTAAGGCGGCAGGTGTCGGAAGCAAGTCACCCCCGGGAAAAGTCAGGGAGAAGTGGCCACATGCCCCTCTGGGGTCAGGATTAGAGCTGAGAAAATGACTCATTTGTCTCTACAACCCCGCAGTAGCGCTTCCGAACATGAGAGGGGGGTCACAAGCCCAGACAGGGTGAATTTGTTATGAAACAAATCAATGGAGGGCAGGCAGCACATATGTTCACGTTTCCTGCCTCTCCCATCTCTTTTTGGAACTGAATGAGCCCCTTCAAACAGCAGCCTTTTGGAATCCTGTCAGTTTCCTCGTTTACCCCAGAGACAATATCTGCGCACTAACTAGTTTCCCAACTATAACCCTCCAAAATCAGGCTGGGCGCGGTGGCTCACGCCTGTCATCCCAGCACTTTGGGAGGCGGAAGCAGGCGGATCACTTCAGGTCAGAAGTTCAAGGCCAGCCTGGCCAACATGGTGAAACCCCGTCTCTACTGAAAATACAAAAACTAGCCAGGTGTGGTGGCACACACCTGTAATCCCGGGATTACAGGAGGCTGAGGCAGGAGAATCTCTTGAGCCTAGGAGGTGAAGATTGCAGTGAGCTGAGATCGTGCCACAGCACTACAGCCTGGGCAAGAGTGAGACTCTGTCTCAAACAAAACAAAACAAAAAAGTCATTTGCATCAAGTCAGCCACTTCCTGCAGAGTCTGTTGAAGAGCACACACAGAAAAACAAATTGCCTAAGAGCAAGGTGCCCTGGAGTACTCCGTTAAGGGGCTGATCTCATTACGGTAGTTTAGGATTCAGGTGCCAAGGATGACAAAATGAACTGCCTTGCTTTATTTCATAATTCAGTGTTTCCCAGCCTTCCACTATTCATTTTGGGAAAGAGTTGTCAAAAACCCATAGTTATTTCTCCCAGCAACCTGGGTGGGGAAGGAAGGAAAGTCACTCAGGCTCAGTCACATGTCTTTCTGGCGTGCCAGACGCTTTGTCCATTGGGGATACTTCAATCCTCTTTCCCAGCTGAGGCCTTAAACTATTTGTTTAAATGAAAATCTGAAATAAAACTACAGCTATTATCAAGAACAGGCAGGAGATCCTGTCATCTTGGTTCCATGGATCAAGCAGAGGGCCAGTGTTCAGTGTTTGTGCAGAGCACCGGCGTGATTTTCCAGCAGCGGAGGACAGCCCCAATGCAGCGTGCAGCCCTGTGAGCTGGGGAAGGCAGACAGAGGTTGGCCAACTGGCAGGAGCCAGAAGATTTTCTTCATGTTCGGGTCTCAATGGAAAACTCAGAAGTGACTGCCAAACACGTTCCGGGAATCTTCTCCATTTCCCATTTGAGCGCTGAGCACACGGGGCACCTCCACAGTCACAGTCTTCTTCGGTTTTAAACAACAGGGGCAAAGGTTCCAATGTGACCGACCTGTCACAAGTACCGACAGTATTCACAAATGCCTCCTTCCTGCCAGAAATGCAGAGAGACCCAACCAGGCACCCGGCACCTCCACACAGTGGAGACAAGCCACGTGACTGAGTGTTTAAAGCAAAGAGAAGGGAAATCACAGCATTGAAAAATGATTTGGAACAAACAAGCACGATGGAGGCCACTTCGGGGGAAAGCTGACATTTGTCTAAAATGGAAAAATCCAAATGCACTTTCCAAAGCATCAAGCTGGGAATAGTCATTGTCCCTCATATAATATTCAATTTGCAACAGGAAAAAAGCAGATTTTGCCACTTATTTAACTTAAGTGTTGCTTTTACTTGTCCAAACCAGGTAGGTATAGGGTGGAAGAGGATGTGAGTTATGATTCTCTCAGGTGGGGATCTCTCTTTGAAAGCACTAGGCCCTCAAACTCCAAATTAACCAGGCACTCCCACTTTCTATCCCAAATCCCATCAGAGCAGGGAGAACCAAGTCTCAGGGAACCTCAGGGGAACTCTGAATTCCACGCAATTGGCTGAGTGACATTCTCGGCACACATAGCCTGCCGTTTCCATGAAAGCACTCTGGACTGACCTGGACCCTTGAGTTCGGGTGCCTGTGAGCACCCAGGACCACTCAGGGACACCAGGGAAACAGACTGAGGCTGCAGGACTGTGGCCCCTCTTTCTCCACTGTTCTGTCTGCAATCAAGTTCTGGCTGGAGTCTAGACGGATTCTTCCAAGGTTAGAGCAAAATGCCCTATCAAGATCACCAGCTGTATCCCTTAGCTAATGCTCTGAGAGATCATAGCCAGTTTTTAATAAGCTCAAATCGTCTTAACGATAAGTCAAAGAATTTGAACCTCCCCCTTAACGTCCCCAACCTTGGAGCTGTTGTCATGACTGCGGAGGCGAGAACTTCACCTTTGAAACTCAGCCTCTTACCAGACAATTCTTTCCTAATGACCATTTCCCATAAGAGACCAGTGCTCCTGAAGCCTGCCGTGTGGTGCCTGCCTTTTATAACAGCACTTGACCACAGTTGTTCTACACATCGGTGTGAATATTTGATTGATGCCCCCCACCCCCACCCCAACCAGGGTCAGGCAGAGATTTCTTTTCGCTCACCATTGTATTGCCAGTGCACAGCATGCAACTTAGTAAGTGATTAATCAATGTTTGTTGTAGGCCAGGCACAGTGGCTCATGCCTGTAGTCCCAGCACTTTGGGAGGCCAAGGTGGGCAGATCACTTGAAGTCAGGAGTTAGAGACCAGCCTGGCCAATATGGTGAAACCCCATCTCTACTAGAAATACAAAAATTAGCTGGGAATGGTGGCGCATACCTGTAATCCCAGCTACTTGGGAGGCTGAGACAGGAGAATTGCTTGAACCTGGAAGGCAGAGGCTGTATTGCACTCTAGCCTGGGCAACAGTGAGACTCTGTCTCTCAAAAAAAAAAAAAAAAAGTTTGTTTAATTAATATTAATATTTATTAATAAAATGAGTAAAATGTGGTGTTTCCAGTGTTCTCAATGGCCTCCCTTGTTTAACCACTCAGTTGACTAAACCCAGGAGAAATGTTAATTCTGACTGGCACTATTTTTGCTGATAGACTTACTTAAGCCAGCAATAATTAACAGCCCTGCCATTTTATAACAGGACAGCCTCACCTTACTTCCCATCTTAATTCCCGTGATCAAAAAATTTTAAGTTAATTAGTTTTAAATTCCTATTTCTTTACAACCTACTATATTGGTATGACCATCTTACATGGCCTCATTTATTCCACTATCAACTCTTCGTAACAGGATCTTTAGTTCCAATTTACAGATAAGGAAACTGAGATGCAGGAATGTTAGCTTTTTTAGACTTACATCACTAAGTGACAGCAACTTAGTGTCATTAACTACTTCTCTTATCAAGGGTTTTCCATTCACAGACCTAGTTCAAAGGCAAAAACAATGTGCTCTTTATTCTTTCTACGTGAAGTCTATCTATGGAGAAGACCCATCTATGTGGGAAAGTATAAATTTGGGATATAACCCATGACTATAACTGAATTCTCTATCATTAAAAAATCATTTATTTCCTTTCCAATCAAAGCTGAATCACCAGTTCCAATAATTCCTGTTATTCACGGCATCCCCACCCTACCCCCATCAGGATAACTTGGATGTACTTGCATACCCTCTGGGTCGTTTTCAACACTTCCTAGATACAGTAACACATTGCATCACTGGGGTCCAAACTGCTTTCACCTACTTGCTGGCTGGTGTGTTAGCTTACCTAATGGTGACTAACCCCCCAAAGGAGAGTTTTAAATCAGAACACTTAACTACCTCCCTGATGTCAGGGAAAGTGCATCCTGAAACAGCCAGTTTAGGAAAGGTCATTCTACCAGGGCTGTGGCTTTCTGCCTTATCTGAGAGCTTACGATGCAATAGTGGGAGGAAGGCAGATTGAGCAAGAGCTGGAGCTGTGCCTGCTCCTAAGTCCATCTTCATACGCTGAGAGGTGCAAATCAGCTAATATACAAGAAAGCATTTTCTAAACCTCACCATGAAAACAATATTTATTACATTTGCCATTAATTTGAAGAACATTAGAAACAACAGAGATTTTAAATAGGGATTTGGGGATTATCCGACAGTTGGAATTGTTCCCATTCATTTCAACAATTAATAGCACCGTTTTCATTAGTAAACTGGCTATGTTAATTATTTTTTGACAGCTGCCTGGGATAGCAGAATAGGCATAGTCATCAAGGATAATAGAACTGTGATCACACTGAGTTCCTCAAGAAAAGAACTGGCCGTCTCATCTTGGTATTCTTGATGCCTTGCTCAGCAGCGCCTGGCAAAACTAAATCTCCCAGTGAATGGTTGGTGAAGGAATGAACAAGTGAATAAATGACAACCTGTGGGCCTGTTATCCCATCTACAAAACAAGGACAATACTAATAATGCAGTATTGTGAGCTGTAAGGTAATGTTTGATGTGACAACTCAAGCAGAGTGAACATTCAGTAAATGTTTGCCCCCTTTCCTTTCACCCTGCTTCCTCTTGATGGGTCTTATGCTGCTTTTCTGCCCTCCTATGTGAGAGTGAAAATGTCCCGTGTGTCAGAGACCAACACGTGCTGGTGTGTACTCCCCACATGTCAGAGCAGCACTGCGTTTCCAGACCCTGCCCCTGTCGGTTTCTCCCAGTGGGGTCCCCAGTGTTCCCCAGCTGTAAGGTCCGGTAAGGGCCCAGCTTCAGATCCCCTCTGGGATTTCTGGTATAAGGTCTGCCTGAGTGACCCAAAGCATTCACCTCTAGCACCCACGCCCTTCTTTCTCCAGGGAAGGACCCCTCCCAGAAGGATTGTAATAATACACATTACTTTTCCTGGTAATGAAATGCAACATGTCTCGGGATAGAACCCAGGCTCACTATTTCTTTTATGACATAATATGAATGTTTGCAGATCTTGATTTTTTTTTTCCGAGTTCAAATTTCATAACAATTTTCCTCTTAGCAAGACAAAAATTTTTTAAAGAGAAATGATCTGATTCAGTAGCTGGGAAAACAGTTCATAGGAAAATTCTGTGAAAACCCTATGATCCAGAAAGAGCTTGGGTTGAGTCCCTTCCTGGCATCTGCTGGTTGGAAGAGGCATCGTAACAAGGGAGTGAAAGCTGGCAGTGAAGAGGAAGGCTGGGTCATGACCCCAGTCCTAGGAAGAGAATGAACTAACTGCCAGGGTCACAGTCACGCTGCTCGCTAAAGCGCAGTGTGAGAGGGAGGCTCCTTGGCCTAAATGTGGACAATGCAGAGAAAATCAGAAGAGAAAAACAAGTGATCTGGGACTGTTTGTGAAACTAGATAAAAAAACAGATCATCTGAAGATCACTCTCAACCACTGCATTAGGAAGCCAGAGAAACACATTCAGCACAGTCAGACATTTGTGTCCCTCTGGTCACAGTGGACACTTTTAACTAGTACTTGTGGCTAAACTTAAGTCATGGGACTCAGGACTAGAAGGGGCTGTGGAAACATCCACGTGTATTCAACAGACGAAACCAGACAATTTGAGAATCATTATCCAGACTGAGTCAGAAAACACTGAAGAAAACCTCGCACTACCAAAGGGACCTCCACCCTATCACAATTACACAGTGAGGTCTGCCCCCAAAGACAGATCCATGCAGAAAAGCAGCAGATGCTACAGTGGGAGGATTAGGGCCACCAGCTGTAAGCCAAGTGGGTCACAAGATAAGTCTTAAAAGGCAAGTAGGAATTTATTTTTCATCAAAAAAAAAAAAAACAACACTAGTATTTAAGAAAATGACATATAAATGCAGAGAAATCTTCCGGTTTCACAGACTGCAGCTCATTTGGAGTAATACACAGCCAAAGTAAGTATTTAAAAACCCAAAATGGAACAGAAGCGGCATTTCTCTAAAAGCAAACTTGGCTGGCATTTAAACTGAGAATTCCAATTCAGATTGGTGGAGGAAGCACTCACATCATAAATCTGGGTGAATATGTGTTTTATTGTTATAAAGTAATTAAGCTACTGAGGCAGGCTGTCTCCCTAAATTGAGAGGTGTATTTTGTCTCTGGAGAAATGTCAGGAGGACAGGATTTACCATGCTGTTAAAAGTGAAAGAAAATGCATTATTGTGGAAGTGAGGGGTAGGAGGACGTAGGCAGTGAGGGATTTTACACTCTGGGTCCCATGCATGGCTCCAGGGCAAACTGGTTACTGATCTGCCTCTAAGATTGTTCTCTGTCCTCTCTGACCCTCCAGGACAGCAAAGCAGCATCCATTTACAGTACTGTTCCCTGTTAATTCCTCTTCCCACTCAATACTGCTAATGTGACGCCTCTCCCTGAGAACTTGAAATATAACTTCTGTGAGTTTTGCATGTATTTTGCCACGTATTTGCCTCATTTTCATCAATCTGGCTCTGAATGTCCCCTTCAGTAAGGCAGCCAAATAGAAGAAACACAAAATTCTAAAAACTACTTCCTTCAGTACCTTTTTTTTCATGGAATTTTTCCCCCCTAATTTGGTAGACAAGGAAGGACAGTCAGTCCCAACTTCAGAATTCTGGGTTTTCCTGTGTAAACACCACAGATACTAGAGCCTTGCTTCAGGGACTCAAAGGCTTGAACCCTAAAAAACATTCCCCTCTGGCGGCACCTCCTAAAATTCCATGTTGTTACTTCAAGCAATGGAATTAAAAAGAAAAAATCTGCATTTTGTTTAGAAGCCAATGATCCAGAGGGTATGGATTATTTAAAGATTCTTTTCAATTTTTCTCATTTTATCATGTGTTTTGGCAAGAAAAGAAGGGGCATCCAAATAAATTTCTTTGTAATTTAAGATATGATGAAAAGGATGATGGGTAAGATATTGAAACCCAAGAGAAACATGACTTAAAATCATCTCTCTTAAAAATATACACAGACGCATTCATGTATGATAGCAGATTAAAATGACATGGACAACCCCTCCTTCCACTACAAGATTGAGAAAATAGAACGAAATTTGTTTTAAAAGAGCCAAGCTGTAAATAAAGAACAAGAAATGTCCAGGTGCCACAAAGAATTCAAAATCTGGATATAAGCCTTAAGGGCTGGTAGTTGGGGACAGGAAACAGCTTTAGGTCTTTGCAAGGGAGTGAACCTAGAAACCTAGAAGATTGTTGAACAAAGCACAGAACCTTCCATTGCTCCCTGCAGCCTCACACTACCAGAATACTGCCTGTCTGCCCAGAGCAAAAACAAACTACCGGCAGGGCGGGGCGGGGCGGCGGGAGAGGCGGTGCTTTTCGGCAGGATGAGGAAGCTACTTGAGAAAAACAGAACAACCATGCATGTAAAAGTGTCACAGTAGATTTGTATTACCACGAGGTGAGAAAGTGACCCAAAAACGGTCCTGGGACTCTGGCACAGGAAACTCCCAAATTCCTCTGTAGCAATACCATCAAAACCCTGGGACACGGATTGTCAGGCCTCTGAGCCCAAGCCAAGCCATCGCATCCCCTGTGACTTGCACGTATAAGCCCAGATGGCCTGAAGTAACTGAAGAATCACAAAAGAAGTGAATATGCCCTGCCCCACCTTAACTGATGACATTCCACCACAAAAGAAGTGTAAATGGCCGGTCCTTGCCTTAACTGATGACATTACCTTGTCAAAGTCCTTTTCCTAGCTCATCCTGGCTCAAAAAGCACCCCCACTGAGCACCTTGTGACCCCCACTCCTGCCCGCCAGAGAACAAACCCCCTTTGACTGTAATTTTCCTTTACCTACCCGAATCCTATAAAACGGCCCCACCCTTATCTCCCTTCGCTGACTCTCTTTTTGGACTCAGCCCGCCTGCACCCAGGTGAAATAAACAGCCGTGTTGCTCACACAAATCCTGTTTGGTGGTCTCTTCACACGGACGCGCATGAAATTTGGTGCCGTGACTCGGATTGGGGGACCTCCCTTGGGAGATCAATCCCCTGTACTCCTGTTCTTTGCTCCGTGAGAAAGATCCACCTATGACCTCATGTCTTCAGACCAACCAGCCCAAGGAACATCTCACCAATTTTAAATCAGGTAAGCGGCCTCTTCTTACTCTCTTCTCCAACCTCTGTCACTGTCCCTCAACCACTTTCTCCTTTCCACTCTTCAATCTCTCCCTTCTCTTAATTTCAATTCCTTTCATTTTCTGGGAGAGACAAAGGAGACACGTTTTATCCGTGGACCCAGAACTCCGGCGCCAGTCACGGACTGGGAAGGCAGCCTTCCCTTGGTGTTTAATCATTGCAGGGACACCTCTCTGATTATACACCCACGTTTCAAGGGTGTCAGACCACGCAGGGACGCCTGCCTTGGTCCTTCACCCTTAGCGGCAAGTCCCGCTTTTCTGGGGAAGGGGCAAGTACCCCAACCCCTTCTCTCCTTGTCTCTACCCCTTCTCTGCTTTTCTGGGAGAGAGGCAAGTACCACTCAACCCCTTCTCCTTCACCCTTAGTGGCAAGTCCCGCTTTTCTACGGGGCAAGAACCCCTAATCCCTTATTTCCACACCCCAACCTCTTATCTCTGCGCCCCAATCCCTTATTTCCATGCCCCAACCTCTTATCTCTGTGCCTCAATCCCTTATTTCCGCACCCCAACCTCTTATCTCTGCGCCCCAATCCCTTATTTCCGTGCCCCGACCTCTTATCTCTGTGCCCCAATCCCTTATTTCCGCACCCCGACCTCTTATCTCTGCGCCCCAATCCCTTATTTCCGCTCCCCGACCTCTTATCTCTGCGTCCCAATCCCTTATTTCCGCACCCCGACCTCTTATCTCTGCGTCCCAATCCCTTATTTCCGCACCCCGACCTCTTATCTCTGCGCCCCAATCCCTTATTTCCGCACCCCGACCTCTTATCTCTGCGCCCCAATCCCTTATTTCCGCACCCCGACCTCTTATCTCTGCGTCCCAATCCCTTATTTCCGCACCCCGACCTCTTATCTCTGTGCCCCAATCCCTTATTTCCGCACCCCGACCTCTTATCTCTGCGCCCCAACCCCTTTTCCCACTTTTCTGGAAGGTAAGAACCCCCGAACCCCTTCCCTCCGTTTCTCTACTCTCTTTTCTCTAGGCTTGCTTCCTTCACTATGGGCAACCTTCCACCCTCCATTCCTCCTTCTACTCCCTTGGCCTGTGTTCTCAAAAACTTAAAACCTCTTCAACTCATACCTGACCTAAAACCTAAATGCCTTATTTTCTTCTGCAATGCCGCTTGACCCCAATACAAACTCGACAGTAATTCCAAATAGCCAGAAAATGGCACTTTGAATTTTTCCATCCTGCAAAATCTAGATAATTCTTGTTGTAAAATAGGCAAATGGTCTGAGGTGCCTGACGTCCAGGCATTCTTTTACACATCAGTCCCTTCCTAGTCTCTGTGCCCAGTGCAACTCGTCCCAAATCTTCCTTCTTTCCCTCCCGCCTGTCCCCTCAGTACCAACCCCAAGTGTCACTGAGTCTTTCTAATCTTCCTTTTCTACAGACCCATCTGACCTCTCCCTTCCTCCCCAGGCTGCTTACTCCTCGCCAGGCCGAGCTAGGTCCCAATTCTTCCTCAGCCTCTGCTCCTCCACCCTATAATCTTTTTATCACCTCCCCTCCTCACACCTGGTCCGGCTTACAGTTTCGTTCCGTGACTAGCCCTCCCGCTCCTGCCCAGCAATTTACTCTTAAAAAGGTGGCTGGAGTTAAAGGTATAGTCAAGGTTAATGCTCCTTTTTCTTTATCCCAAATCAGATAGCGTTTAGGTTCTTTTTCATCAAATATAAAAATCCAGCCCAGTTCATGACTTGTTTGGCAGCAACCCTGAGACACATTACAGCCCTAGACCCTAAAAGGTCAAAAGGCCGTCTTATTCTCAATATACATTTTATTACCCAATCTGCTCCCGACATTAAATAAAACTGCAAAAATTAAATTCCGTCCCTCAAACCCCACAACAGGATTTAATTAACCTCGCCTTCAAGGTGTACAATAATAGAAAAAAGTTGCAATTCCTTGCCTCCACTGTGAGACAAACCCCAGCCACATCTCCAGCACACAAGAACTTCCAAATGCCTGAGCTGCAGCGGCCAGGCGTTCCTCCAGAACCTCCTCCCCCAGGAGCTTGCTACACTTGCTGGAAATCTGGCCACTGGGCCAAGGAATGCCCGCAGCCCGGGATTCCTCCTAAGCCGCGTCCCGTCTGTGTGGGACCCCACTGAAAATCGGACTGTTCAACTCACCTGGCAGCCACTCCCAGAGCCCCTGGAACTCTGGCCCAAGGCTCTCTGACCGACTCCTTCCCAGATCTTCTCGGCTTAGCGGCTGAAGACTCACACTGCCTGATTGCCTCGGAAGCCTCCTAGACCATCACGGATGCCGAGCTTCGGGTAACTCTCACAGTGGAAGGTAAGCCCGTCCCCTTCTTAATCAATACGGAGGCTACCCACTCCACATTACCTTCTTTTCAAGGGCCTGTTTCCCTTGCCTCCGTAACTGTTGTGGGTATTGACGGCCAGGCTTCTAAACCTCTTAAAACTCCCCAACTCTGGTGCCAACTTAGACAATACTCTTTTAAGCACTCCTTTTTAGTTATCCCCACCTGCCCAGTTCCCTTATTAGGCTGAGACACTTTAACTAAATTATCTGCTTCCCTGACTATTCCTGGACTACAGCCACATCTCATTGCCGTCCTTCTTCCCAATCCAAAGCCTCCTTTGCGTCCTCCTCTTGTATCCCCCCCACCTTAACCCACAAGTATAAGATACCTCTACTCCCTCCTTGGCGACCGATCATGCACCCCTCACCATCTCATTAAAACCTAATCACCCTTACCCCACTCAACACCAATATCCCATCCCGCAGCATGCTTTAAAAAGATTACAGCCTGTTATCACTTGCCTGCTACAGCATGGCCTTTTAAAGCCTATAAACTCTCCTTACAATTCCCCCATTTTACCTGTCCTAAAATCAGACAAGCCTTACAAGTTAGTTCAGGATCTGCGCCTTATCAACCAAATTGTTTGGCCTATCCACCCCGTGGTGCCAAACCCATATACTCTCCTATCCTCAATACCTGCCTCTACAACCCATTATTCTGTTCTAGATCTCAAACCTGCTTTCTTTACTATTCCTTTGCACCCTTAATCCCAGCCTCTCTTTGCTTTCACTTGGACTGACCCTGACACCCATCAAGCTCCGCAAATTACCTAGGCTGTACTGCAGCAAAGCTTCACAGACAGCCCCCATTACTTCAATCAAGCCCAAATTTCTTCCTCATCTGTTACCTATCTCGGCATAATTATCATAAAAACACACGTGCTCTCCCTGCCAATCGTGTCCGACTGATCTCTCAAACCCCAACCCCTTCTACAAAACAACTCCTTTCCTTTCTGGGCATGGTTGGATACTTTTGCCTTTGGATACCTGGTTTTGCCATCCTAACAAAACCATTATATAAACTCACAAAAGGAAACCTAGCTGACCCCATAGATCCTAAATCCTTTCCCCACTCTTCTTTCCATTCCTTGAAGACAGCTTTAGAAACTGCCCCCACTCTAGCTCTCCCTGACTCATCCCAACCCTTTTCATTACACACAGCCGAAGTGCAGGGCTGTGCAGTCGGAATTCTTACATAAGGACCAGGATCGCATCCTGTAGGCTTTTTTCCAAACAACTTGACCTTACTGTTTTAGGCTGGCCATCATGTCTCCGTGCAGCCGCTGCTGCTGCCCTAATACTTTTAGAGGCCCTCAAAATCACAAACTATGCTCAACTCACTCTCTACAGTTCTCATAACCTCTAAAATCTATTTTCTTCCTCATACCTGACGCATATACTTTCTGCTTCCCGGCTCCTTCAGCTATACTCACTCTTTGTTGAGTCTCCCACAATTACCGTTGTTCCTGGCCCAGACTTCAATCCAGCCTCCCACATTATTCCTGATACCACACCTGACCCCCATGACTGTATCTCTCTGATCTACCTGACATTCACCCCATTTCCCCAAATTTCCTTCTTTCCTGTTCCTCACCCTGATCACGCTTGATTTATTGATGGTGGGTCCACCAGGCCTAATCGCCACACACCAGCAAAGGCAGGATATGCTATAGTATAAGCCACTAGCCCGCCTCTTAGAACCTCTCATTTCCTTTCCATTGTGGAAATCTATCCTCAAGGAAATAACTTCTCAGTGTTCCATCTGCTATTCTACTACTCCTCAGGGATTATTCAGGCCCCCTCCCTTCCCTACACATCAAGCTCGAGGATTTGCCCCACCCAGGAGTGGCAAATTAGCTTTACTCAACATGCCCTGAGTCAGATAACTAAAATACCTCTTAGTCTAGGTAGATACTTTCATTGGATAGGTAGAGGCCTTTCCTACAGGGTCTGAGAAGGCCACTGCAGGCATTTCTTCCCTTCTGTCAGACATAATTCCTCAGTTTAGCCTCCCACCTCAATACAGTCTGATAACAGACGAGCCTTTATTAGTCAAATCAGCCAAGCAGTTTTTCAGGCTCTTAGTATTCAGTGAAACCTTTATATCCCTTACGGTCCTCCGTCTTCAAGAAAAGTAGGACTAAAGGTCTTTTAAAAAAACACACCTCACAAAGCTCAGCCACCAACTTAAAAAGGACCGGACAATACTTTTACCACTTTCCCTTCTCAGAATTCAGGCCTGTCCTCGGACTGCTACAAGGTACAGCCCATTTAAGCTCCTGTATAGACGCTCCTTTTTATTAGGCCCCAGTCTCATTCCAGACACCAGACCAACTTAGACTGTGCCCCCAAAAAACTTGTCATCCCTACTCTCTTGTCTAGTCATACTCCTATTCACCGTTCTCAACTACTCATACATGCCCTGCTCTTGTTTACACTGCCGGTTTACACTGTTTTTCCAAGCCATCACAGCTGATATCTCCTGGTGCTATCCCCAAACTGCCACTCTTAACTCTTGAAGTAAATAAATAATCTTTGCTGGCAGGACTATGCTGAATCTCCTTAGGCACTCTCTAATCAGATATCCTGAGTCATCCCAATTCTTAGACCTTTTATACCTGTTTTTCTCCTTCTGTTATTCCATTTGGTTTCTCAATTCACCCAAAACCGTATCCAGGCCATCACCAATCATTCTATACGACAAATGTTTCTTCTAACATCCCCACAATATTACCCCTTACCACAAAACCTCCCTTCAGCTTAATCTCTCCCACTCTAGGTTCCCACGCCACCCCTAATCCCGCTTGAAGCAGCCCTGAGGAACATCGCCCATTCTCTCTCCATACCACCCCCAAAAATTTTCGCCGCCCCAACACTTCAACACTATTTTTATTTTTCTTATTAATATAAGAAGGCAGGAATGTCAGGCCTCTGAGCCCAAGCCAAGCCATCGCATCCCCTGTGACTTGCACGTATAAGCCCAGATGGCCTGAAGTAACTGAAGAATCACAAAAGAAGTGAATATGCCCTGCCCCACCTTAACTGATGACATTCCACCACAAAAGAAGTGTAAATGGCCGGTCCTTGCCTTAACTGATGACATTACCTTGTCAAAGTCCTTTTCCTAGCTCATCCTGGCTCAAAAAGCACCCCCACTGAGCACCTTGTGACCCCCACTCCTGCCCGCCAGAGAACAAACCCCCTTTGACTGTAATTTTCCTTTACCTACCCAAATCCTATAAAATGGCCCCACCCTTATCTCCCTTCGCTGACTCTCTTTTCGGACTCAGCCCGCCTGCACCCAGGTGAAATAAACAGCCGTGTTGCTCACACAAATCCTGTTTGGTGGTCTCTTCACACAGACACGCATGAAATGGATCACTCACAAAATAGCCCTTGCTGGAGATGTGTTCACAATCCTAAAAACTCCATGAGAAAGCCAACTACCATTAGGAGAGTCAACAGACACAGCTAACGAAAAATTAGCATTCTCCAAAACTCAAAAAAATAGAATTGAGACTATAAAATAAATATGGTTAAAATGATTCATAAAAAGAATAAAAACTATAATAAAAAATTATGAAAAAGATACATTTGAGACAGAATCAAAGACAACTTCAGAAACAAAAAAATGAAGCCTAAAAAGTTCAATGGCTGGAATAAACCGATAAGACAGGGCTGAGAACAGAATCAGTGAGATAAATACGAAGGAGTTAACAGAGAATATAGTGTGGAGAAACCTAAAATATATGAAACAGGACAGGTTCAACATAGGTAAAAAAGAAACCCCAGAAGGAAAGAACAGACAGTGGGGATGAGATAATACTCAACAAAATAAGAACATCCAAATTTTCTTAATGAAGAACACAGAGATAAGACCTGAACAAGAGGAATAAAAATAAATCCATATCTAGGCGTGGTGGTGCGCGCCTGTAATCCCAACTACTCAGGAGGCTGAGGCAGGAGAATCGCTTGAACCTGGGAGACAGAGGTTGCAGTGAGCGGAGATTGCACCACTGCACTCCAGCCTGGGCAACAACAGTGAGACTCTGTCTCAAAAAAATAAATAAAATAAAATAAAATAATAAAATAAATCCATACCTAAACAGAGGTGAAAACAAACACTGAAGACAAAACAAGGGGAAAATGTGAATCATGCTTGTTATCAAATAAATAATCCAAAAATGTATATATATGCTGTATGCCTAACATCAATTTCATGCGGAGATGCTGATTTTAATACACAGGATGGCAGCGTGCCCTCTAGCTCGCTCACATTCTGCGGGAATGGGCTTAGGTGCAGCTCAATTTCAGAAAACCTCAATTTAGTCCAAAGTTTGTCAGTCTAAACAGACTCAGGAATCTACTACTGCCACACATCCAGGGGCAACAAACTATTTATGTTGAGCCCTGCATTTGTACTCTGAATTTCCCCAGCATACACACTATTCTACTATGTTACAACTGCCAATTTTTCTTAATGCCCAAATTAATTAGAGTGTTGGCTTTTATAACCTAATTTATCCAGCAATAAAAGCACCTAGAATGTATTTTGATGACAAGAACCCCATCTTGTGGCAAAATGTTTCACAGCTGAGTTTGGCTGTGTACTGTAATGCCATTCCCACTCTGAAGATAAATCTGCGTTGAGAAGTTATCATTTTATCTGCTTTACCAGACAGAATTTCTAACCCAGCATTTATCTTGTGTCTGTGACGGCACCAAAGTATGCAGTAAATCTGTGGAGCACAGTAATTCTGGGGCTTTGTGAGTTATTTTCAAGTGAAAGCTGGTAGTCTTTGTGCAGCTTACTGCAGGAATATTTTAAGAGAAAAACAAACACTGACTAGGGTTAGCTTCTGAAATATTATCTGTCCATTCTAGGAAGAGTTCAGATATTGCACTTCCTATAAGATGAACTCACTTAACTAAAGCAATCAAGACAAAACCTCCCCAAATCCACACGAATTGACACCATAATTAGCACCATACATAATAAAGCTACCCCACACACAGCACACTTGTATTTCATAGCATTCATGTTATTCCTCTAAAAGGTGGCTTTTAATCAATTTCTCTGCCCTTCCTATTTTAAAAGACAGTAGAATTACATTCTAAAATATTCTTCCCATTTTTTCTTTTACTAGGAATGTCCAGCATGGGAAACATGACAAAATGCTCTCTACGAATACAAAAACATTAGCTGGACATGGTGGTGTGTGCCTGTAGTCCCAGCTACTTGGGAGGCAGAGCCCAGGAGAGTTCAAGGCTGCAGTGAGCTAAGACCGTGCCATTGCACTACAGCCTGGGCAACAGAGTGAGATTCTGTCTTTTTAAAAAAAAAAAAAAAAAACCAAAGGAATGTCTTCCTCAATGTTTTCTACTGTCCCTATTTGGTTTTCCTGAAGAAATTTTAAAAGGCCTTATTGTTAATAAGCTAAAAAATGTAATAAAGCATTGAGCATGATATCTGGCTCAAAAACATTAGTTATTATTATTGCTTTTATTATTGTTGTTGTTATTAATGACAATTAAATACTGAAAGACCCCCAAAATAGCTTATCTTCCACAACTGGCAAAGCCTTAAAGAAAAATCCAGTTCAAACAAGTCAAATTATATTTTTATCAAAAGCAAAATTGAAACAATACTTTTCTCCCCTCAAAATCTGTTTCTAAAGCGTTAAAAAGGACAGTAGATCAATATTAAAAGAGCTTTTTTTATTTGTTAATGTCACATAAGAAATTTAAGCAAGTTACACTATCTTAAAAAACACAACGAATGCATTTTAATGGAGAAACCCTTCCCTCCCCCACTCCCCTCCCCCACCCCCCTCATGAATTAAGAATCTAAGAGAAGAAGTAACCATAAAACCAAGTTTTGTGGAATCCATCATCCAGAGTGCTTACATGGTGATTAGGTTAATATTGCCTTCTTACAAAATTTCTATTTAAAAAAAAATTATAACCTTGATTGCTTATTACAAAAAAATTCAGTACAAAAGTTCAATATATTGAAAAATGCTTTTCCCCTCCCTCACAGCACCGTTTTATATATAGCAGAGAATAATGAAGAGATTGCTAGTCTAGATGGGGCAATCTTCAAATTACACCAAGACGCACAGTGGTTTATTTACCCTCCCCTCCTCATAAGAACTTAAAAAAAAAGAAAAAACACACATACAAAAAAAGTCAAAAAATTTGAGGAACCCCTTCCGAACAGTACACAGTTATTAAGTTCAGTGTCAATAATTCACATCTTGCAACAAAGTGTATGGACATGATTTCTTTTATAAAACTTTCAGTGTCAAAAAGGAAATTAAGGCCATCAGATTTGCAGCTTAAAAATTCACATAAAGGAAATATAAAAATATTCTGTGCTTCTGAGAAGGCTCTGCACTGTATACAGGTAAGGATTACCATACTTCTTTATTTTGAGGAAGACAGTTGAAAATTTTACATAATTGCACAGCTTCTATTGGATGCTCTTGGGGTTCCCTGATGAGGAAAACAGAAGGAAAAATTAATACTAAAGAAATAGACCACAGTATTCTAAAATAAGACAAAAACTTTTAACTACAGGGATACCAAACCATATTACTTAACCTCAAATGGACCCTTTATCATCTCTCATCTTTTCTAACCTTTTCTTTTTTTCTTTTTCTTTGTTTGTTTGAGATAGAGTCTCATTCTGTTGCCCAGGCTGGAGTGCAGTGGTGCAATCTTGGCTCACTGCAACCTCTACCTCCTGGGTTCAAGCGATTCTCATGCCTCAGCCTCCCGAGCAGCTGCGACTACAGGTGTGCATCACCACCACATTAGCCAGGCTGGTCTTGAACTCCTGGCCTCAAGTGATCCACCTGCCCTTGGCCTCCCAAAGTGCTGGGATTACAGGCGTGAGCCACCGTATCTGGCCTCTAACCTTCTTTTATGGACTTCTTTCTAGAATACCCCCCAACAAATTCCAGAACAGTAATTGTCAACTCTGGCTATACATTCAGATCCTGAGGAGTTTAAAAAAAATTCTGATCTAGGTCCCTTGATCAATCAAATAAGAATTTCTCATTTTACTGGGAAAGGGTAGCTATCTATATATAATTTTAAAGTAATTCTAATATGCAGCTCAATTTGAAAACCATTGTTCAATAACCTCTTTTGATAACTTAGGAAACAGATCAGTGGATCAGATTTTAACAACCACATCGGAGACTACAGCTTGCTAGATCCTGAACTTACACATCCCAAGCCATCTGCAGTGGATTTGTCCTCCAAGGTGAAGTCAACATGGCTCCTCTACCCATTTCTTTATCACTCATTAATTTCATATAACCTCACAATATGACTTGTGACTCACCACTGATTGAACTAAAACTGGTTTTTTGAAGGTCACCAAAATACTTCTAATCAATTCAAAAGGCGATTGGATTCATCCTCAAATATGAAGTTCAAACGCCTGTTCTGCCCTTCCATCTTCCCTCTTATGAACCTTGGTATCATTATTTTCTGTGATCACAAAAGCTAAAAACCTCATACATCTTTATTTTTTTTCTTCTCTCACCCTCAAGTTTAGTCACTAAGCCTTAATAAATTTCCATTATATATTCCCTCACTGCCTCTGGAATCTCCTCTCTAGAGTTAGTCCCTCTGATTCAGCTTGGCCAGTGATATTTTAAAATGCAGTCTTAACTTCTCCTTTGTTCCAAATTGTACAGAAGCTACATCCCTAAGCATTCCAGACTATGTCAGTTTAATTCCAATCTTTCAACTTCATTTAACTCTCACATGAACCCTACAAAATAACTGGATGAGTGGATATACTTGGTGCATTAAGTCTTTTTTTATGAGACAGAGTCTCACTCTGTTACCCAAGCTGGAGTGCAGTGGCGCGATCTCAGCTCACTGCAAGCTCCGCCTCCCGCGTTCACGCCATTCTCCTGCCTCAGCCTCCCGAGTAGCTGGGACTACAGGCTCCTGCCACCATGCCCGGCTAATTTTTTGTATTTTTAGTAGAGACGGGGTTTCATCGTGTTAGCCAGGATGGTCTCGATCTCCTGACCTTGTGATCCGCCCGCCTCCCAAACTGCTGGGATTACAGGCGTTAAGCCACCGCACCCGGCCACATTCTTTACATATCCTCTGTAGTGAGTTAAAGATCACCATGAATTCTTTGCCATTCCTCCCACCAACAGGTGGAGACTATTTACCCCCACTTTGAATCTGGACTGGCCTCATGACTTTGACTAAGAGAATGTTACAAAGGGCCCTTTAAGAAACCTGGTACTCTCTTGAGATTGAGACTGTCGTGGCCAACATGGTGAAACTCCATCTCTACTACAATATAAAAAATTAGCCAGGCGTGGTGGCGCGTGCCTGTAATCCCAGCTACTTGGGAGACTGAGGCAGGGGTATCTCTTGAACCTGGGAGGTGGAGGTTGCGGTGAGCTGAGATTGCGCCACTGCACTCCAGCCTGGCGACACAGCAAGACTCCATCTCAAAAAAAGAAAAAAGAAAGAAAGAAACCTGGTACCCTCCACTTACTCTGTTAGACAATTGCCATGCTATAAAGAAGCTTTGACTAAACTCTTAAATCGTAGAAATCCACACAGAAAGAGACCTAAAAGATATTCCAGCCGAGGCCAACCTCTGAACTGAACACAGCCTGCTTGATTGAGTTCAGTCTGCAGCATGTGGAACAGAAACACTGCCCAGCTGAGCCCAGTCAAACCACAGAATTATGGGAAGTAAGAAATCACTGTTTTAAGCCACTAAGCTTTAGGGTGGTCTGTTAGTGAAGCAATGGTGAATTCCAACATCCTCAGAGCACCATCATCTGCCTTCTCTCCAATAACCAAATAATCACCCATCCTTCAAATCAGTGGACAAGCATCACCTCACAGAGTTCTTCTCAACTACTCTGCTGGCCTGGAGTACCTCCTCTAGCATCTGACATGCTATATAACTCATGCTGAGCCTCTTGTCTGGTGCCTTGAGTTATCTCTTACATAATTATTTTACTTCTAGTAATTACGATGGTTCCCATTGAAGCACAGAAAATGGAACTTGTGCTTGTTTCTTGTAAGTTAAGTGTAACATATGTGTTTTAAAATATTCCTCCAAAATGTATGAGAAGGCATCCAGGTAAAAAATTCATGCTACTTCATGCAACCCACCTCCAGTGGTTCTCAACCCTGGGGGTTAAATACATGAGACAGTGTTTATTTAGACCAGGACTAGGGCTAATGAAGCAAAGCAGACTTAAGACTAAAAATCTGGAGCCATGGAAACAAAGTCTTATCAGGATAAGGGTAGACACTTTGATTAATGATCGGACTCAAACAGCTTGAGAATATAAACTGAAGGCTCATTAGTTATTAATAATTCCAATTTAATTATAATTAAAACCAAATTTGGAGTTTCTTTATTTCAAGGGCTCTCAAAAGCCCAACCATCAGCCAAAATCTATCTTCAATTAGATAATGATTAGGAACTTAATACAGCAAGAATTTTGTTTCACACTGAAGTTGAATATTACTTTGTTTTTTTAAAGTTTATATGCAGATTCTTGCTCTAAATTAGTGATCTAAACCTTTTAATCATAGGACCCTACAGAGTAAACAAGTTTGAAGTAAACATCCAATCCATAGACATGTTTTACTGTAACACATAATGCACATTAGAAAACAAAGGACAAAACTGAAATTTGGTAAAATGAGAAAAAATAAAAATAAAAGTGCCAACATATTCTTCCAGTACCCTAAAGTATCACCTTGAATATCCCTTTGGGGAGTACAAACCCCACTTGGTAGATAACTGCGCTGGTTCATCAACTGATAGGGGAAAAACCCAACCACACTCTTGGTCTTCATGTAATTCTGTGAATAAAATTTGAAATAAATATATTAAATAAATAAAGTAATACCTGCTGGTGGAAAAGTTCTTCCTCAACAACCACTCCAGCTGCTTCTTCCTCCTCCTCCTCTTCTTCAGGTATGGTTGTTTTAAAGACTGTACTTCTTTGAGCAACCTCCTAAAAACAATAGTAGTTTAAGTTAAAAAACACACTTAAAATCACCAAATGCGGGGGAGAGGGACCTTTTCTTTGCTTAAGAGACAGAATTTCTTGCCAGGCGCAGTGGCTCACACCTGTAATCCCAGCACTTTGGGAGGCCAAGGCAGGCAGATCACCTGAGGTCAGGGGTTAGGGACCAGCCTGACCAACATGGTGAAACCCCGTCTCTACTAAAAATACAAAAATTAGCTGGGCATGATGGCACGTGCCTGTAATCCCAGCTACTCAGGAGGCTGAGGCAGAAGAATGGCTTGCATTGAGGTTGCAGTGAGCCGAGATCACGCCACTGCACTCCAGTGTCACAGCAAGACTGTCTCAAAAAAAGAAAAAAAAAAAAGAGACAGCATTTCTGTTTATTATTATTACTATTATTCATCCCTTTTTTTGGAGACAGAGTCTCACTCTGTCGCCCAGGCTGGTGTGCAGTGGCATGACCTCGGTTCACTGAAACCTTCACTTCCCAGGTTCAAGCGATTCTCATGCCTCAGCCACCCCAGTAGCTGGGATTACAGGCATGCACCACCACGTGCGGCTAATTTTTATACATTTTTAGTAGAGATGGGGTTTTGCCACGTTGGCCAGGCTGGTCTTGAACTCCTGGTTTCAAGTGATCCACCCACCTCAGCCTCCCAAAGTGCTGGGATTACAGGCATGAGCCTCCACACTTGGCCCCTGTTTATTATTTTTAAAGGGGTGGGGCGGGGGGAGCTGTATATCAGTAACTTTCTGGTTACTAAACTGAAATTTCCGAATAATTAGTAGCAGTTCTTATACCTTCCATATTTCTTGCAGGGGAGGAAGTACTATCCAATTCGAAATATCTGCTGAGAAGTTTCCACTGCTTTTTATCCTATTCTGTTACTAAGAATTCTACAAATTATTTGACATACTAAATTCTTTATAAAACTCAACATGAATTCAGCTTAAAGATCTTAGCTCCTGGCAAAGATAAGGTGCTAAATAAATGCTGAATAAAATGAAGCTGGAAGCCAACTGTGATCTCAGGGACTACCAGCAACAGGACCAGCTGATAAGTGAGAAGAAAGGACAAGCTCCTTTCATTCCTTTCAGCAACTGATACCTCTTGAATGAAACAAAATCAAGACAGATGAACACTGTACACTATTTACCAATAACGTACTAGTGAGGTTCCAATGTATTCTGTACAGAAATAGGTCTCCTATCATTCACTAAAGGTATGACAGAAAGCAACTATTTCCATTTTCTACTAAAAAGGTCAAATACAGATTACTTTCCTGTGGAAAATGCTGACTTGGCACAAATGCAGCAGTGTTTTTGCTTAAGCACAAGGCTAACCTGATGATCTGGCAGCAAGTAAATGAGTGTGTCCTCAAGAGTGCTGCAGAGCATATAATTTTATTCTGTACCCTGTCCTAAGGTCACTCAAGAAAGAGAATGCTACAGGGGAAGACACAATATTACTTCAGTAAAAGCTTATCTAACACAGACCAGCTAGTTTACAATGGCAGAGAAAGAAAATCAAAACCCAGTGTCACAGAAATGAGACTTCGATTTGAAATATGCCCAATAATGTGTTTTGTAAATAAAGTAAGGTGGTAGAACAGTATTTTGTGGGGATGTTTTATTACCCTTGCAGGACCAAGGAAGATGGACCATTCTGAGCCTCTCAATTAGCCAGTAACTTCAATTCTGTGAAATTGGTCTATCTTTACAAACAGAAATAGCCATTTCACAAATATCAGTGTTTTAACCAAATTAGTAATAAAAAAAATGTGATTCTTTAGATCAACCACCGTTCAAGCTATCGACTAGGAGATAGCAGCATATAAAGCAGAAAAATAAATTCTTAAAAAACTTTGAGAGTACCCAGCTTTTCTCAACTCATCTTAAAATGAGGAACGAGTCAAATAAAATCTTCTATAACAAAATTACCACATTCCAGCTTCTAGAAGCTCGTGGTATACATCCCATATGCAAACATTGGCTCTTAAGGCTCATGATGTAGCTTAAGACTATTAGCCTCAATGAGAACCTCAGAAAACAGCAACTTGCCCGTCTTCATTATTATGAATTACCTTAACATAACTACTTTAAGTGTGACCCTGCTGTTAAGCACTTTTCATTTGAAAACATGCAAAAACCAATTAATCTAATACAGAAAGCCATATAAAAAATGGGTGAGCTAATGTCTAAAAATCTAGGTAGAAAAATAATAAATAATAATTTAGAACCAAAAAGCTGTTGGGAGGTTTAGATCAAGGAAATTGTTATTAGTCAAGATGCTACTAAATAAATGTGTTTACCCCAAGTGTCCTGAAAGGTTCACATAAATAGTCTTACATGACAGGCTTTACTCTGTCTATAAAATGCAGCATTGGTCCGCCCCTGCTCAGAGCCTTGGGCATATGAAGGTACACTGATCTGTGCAGTGGTGCCCGGAGCTGGCTGCACCTGCTGATGCTGCTCATCACTGCACAGCTCTGTGCTCAGTCACATAATGCTGGAAGCCTGGCATCAGCCACGGTAGAAGTATTTACACCACAGAAATCAGCAAATGCTACAAATCAGGGCGATCTTATGTGGACGAAAGATGATTGTTTATATTTTATATATTGCATCTCTACATATATAAGTAATTATTTGCATATACAAAAGTTTCCATTATATCTATATTCTGGAAAGTTTGGAAGGACTGCTTTATTTTTTACTTCCCTCATAAAAAACATCTTGTTTTTGCCATGGTGACAATTGCTGTTTTTAACCACCCAGTGCCCCTTCCCTCCTGAGTAAGAGCCCCTAGGTTTACCTGGGTACACACCCCCCATGGAGCACACGTGTGTCACAAGGAGCCCAGTGCAATGTGGCTGTAGAGGGGAGGAAGAAGGCTTGAGCTCTAATTCCGCCCTCCCAACTCCAGGAACTGGTTTAGAGGTGGGCACGTGACCCACCCTAGTCCAGTGTGAGTGAAGCCCAGGATGGGTGCCTCACAGGGGATGAAGTTTAGCTTCCCTCCATAATTCAAACACTCAATATCAGATTATTTGGTGGGCTGGATTGTCCATTCTTTTAACAAACTTCTACTGCCTTCTGCTTGCTAGGCTGTTCTGAGAGAGTTCTGTCAGGAACGAGGAGAGAAAGTGGTATGAATACAGGTCTTATTTCATTAGACAGTTACTTTTGGTATGTATTCATTTAATTGGGTAAGACCATGTTTATCTGTCAGTAGTACCGGACCACGTTAGCAACAATCTATAAACTCCACCATAAAGAGCACTTTTTTGAAAGATCACCTTCCCACAAAAAGCAAATAGAAAAGACGTACCTCTGGGAGCAGCCAGCAGCTATCCTGCGTCCCCAAGGGAGGCAACCAGAAGAGAAACAACAGACAGATCCCCGGGGACATGCTGTGAGCCACTGGATTAGGTCCACTATTTAAATTTTTTATTATGTGAGCCCAAAAAATTTCCATTATTTCTAAGCCAGTTTAATTGGGTTTTCTGACATTTCCAATGCCCCAGCAAGAAGAAAAAAAAAAAACGTAAGAAACAAAACTGACTAAGCCTTACCAACAATCTTACTGCAAACTGGTCTTTATGGCGGGGATTGTTTATAGATTGTTCCTTAATGTGGTCTGGTCCCTACTGACAAACATGGTCTTATCGAATTAAATGAATAAATGCCAAAAGTAACTGTCTAATGAAATAAGACCTGTATTCATAATACTTTCTCTCCTCATTTCTGACAGAACTCACTTAAAACAGAGCCTCGCAAGCTGAAGGTATTAGAAGTTTGTAAAAAGAATGGACCAACCTTGGCCAGGCATGGTGGCTCACACCTGTAATCCCAGCACTTTGGGAGGCCGAGGTGGGCGGATCACAAGGTCAAGAGATTGAGACCATCCTGGCCAATATGGTAAAACCCCATCTCTACTAAAAATATAAAAATCAGCCAGGTGTGTTGGCATGCACCTGTAGTTCCAGCTACTCAGGAGGCTGAGGCAGGAGGCGGAGGTTGCAGTGAGCCGAGATAGTGCTACGCCACCACACTCCAGCCTGGGCAACAGAGTGAAACTCCTTCACCAAAAAAAAAAAAAAAAAGAATGGACCAACCAACCAATCAATCAATCAAATAATCTACTATTCAATGTTTGAGTTATGAAATGGAGCTAAGCTTCAGTTAGCTTTACTAATATGTCATCAGTAATACTAGTAATACTGTCTGAAGATGCATCCCATGTCATAATATCTACTACTTTGTTCATGTCACTGTATCTATTTTTTGGGGCATTTAAACCTACTGCTCCATTCCAAATATCCTCCTATAACATTGTTTCTAACTTGGAACACACTTTCACAGAGAAAAAAAAAATGACATAAATAATGACTAGATTCCATGGCTCACGAAAGTCCATTTAATCTGCCATGTACCCCTTATAACAGTGCTTTTCAGTCTTATCTGAGCAAATCACCACTCTTAACAATGTTTCACAAGAGACATGGTTACAGTGAGGGATAGACAGGAAGATGGCCATGAACAGAACTTTTTATCCAGGCACCTCAGACTCCTATAATGAATGCTGCTATTGCTTTATTTCTCTGAACGTAAGTCAAGGTCCATGTCTTTTTTTTTTAAAAATGCATCCAGTAAATGCTTCCTGAATTCCTGTTATGTGCCAAGCGTGATGCCAGGATCTACCAGAACAGGCCCTTGCCCTCAGTGTGCTTCCTCTAGTGAGTGAGAACAATGTGATGAGCACCACGCAGATTAGAGGCCTGCCCGTGGCACTATGGGAGCAGACAAAAAACCCCTAAGGGGACGGTGTGATTTGACCCGCTGACCACTCCTTTCACAGATACTTTCCTCCCTTGGCTTTCCTGACATCACACACCATTTTCCTCTGACTTCACTGGCTGTATCTTCTACTTCCTTTGCTCTTATTCCTAATGTCAATATTTTCTAGGGCTCAATTCTGGACCCTCTCCTGACAAACTTTATTCAGCGAGTCCTGTAACTTTATTTATTTATTTGAGACACAGTCTTGCTCTGTCGCCCAGGCTGGAGTGCAATGGCGCAATCTCAGCTCATCCCGAGTTCAAGCAATTCTCCTGCCTCAGCCTCCTGAGTAGCCTGGACTACAGGCACGTGCCACCATGCCCAGCTAATTCTTGTGTTTTCAGTAGAGACGGGGTTTCACCATGTTGGCCACGCTGGTCTCTAACTCCTGACCTCAGGTGATCCACCCACCTTCGGCCTCCCAAACTGCTGGGATTACAGGCATGAGCCACTGCGCTGGGCCTGATACCACAGTTTATCTTTATTACATTTATCAGAAAATCACTTTATCTTATTCCCTGGCTCCCTTACTCTCTTTACAATGTGGGCTCCATGATGCCAGAAACCATGTATGGCTTTTTTCCTGCTTATTCCTAACACAAAGTGGCTGGCATACAGCAGATACTCAGGATTTTCCAAATAAATGAATAGCCCTGCACTTGTAAATATGGTTAGCTTCCCTACCAGGTTTGCCAGCCTAACATTCCCCCTATATATCTCCTTTCAGCACCACTCAGACTGAAATGCATACCCAGTCAGGTTGTAAGGTACAAACAGCAGAGCCTGCCAGCCTGGAAACTGGGTGAAAAGGTCAGAACCAGTAAGCATGTCAGAACAAGGTTATGACCAATGGCTTCCTTGCAAGCCAACTTACAGCTCTCCTGGTAGGCAAAGGATGAAAAAGCAGTATTACCACTAAAAGGAAAATGAGAAGAACAAACCGTCCTGAACTCACAACACAAGCTCCATTAATATGCTTATGGCAATAGCAACAAAGGAGGGACTCAAATTCTAAACAGAGGCTCAGTGATGCGTTGTACAGCACCTGGATAAGGTGATTCGCTAGGGAAAGACAAGGAGGAAGCCATGTTTTACTAGCTTCAAAGCACACTTTAGCTGCTTTATTAGGAAGTAGTATTTCTAAGACTAGTATTGGTAGGGGTATATGCAGTGTCTTTACGTGGCAATGGGGAAGGTAAGGTACTTTGACAAGGATTCTAAGACTGACGCACTGAAAACATACACTCCAAGAAGATGTACACTCCACAATCTTCAAACTCACAGTTTCATGAACATTCTGAGAGCTAGTAACAAGGTTAATAATTTAAGCATTTACTAGATAAAGGTACTATGCCAGATACTATTCCAAGCATTTCCCAAGTACTGTCTCATTCTTATTATTAGCTCATGGATATTGTGTCATTAATATCCATTTTTAAATGACAAATCTAAGAGAGGTGAAGTAACTTGCCCAAAGTCACAAAGCTAATGTGCAGTGAAAACAGAAACAGGACACAGACAATCTGTTCTGGAGCCTGTGCTAATAATCAGTACTCTATAATACACTCCTATTTATTCCTAAAACTTAAAGACAGCTTCAGTTCAATTTACTTAGCAGCTTTGGTCTGTTTATGCAATCGGTTATTGCACGTTTCAATCTGATCTTGATTATACTTGCACAGTGAACTTTAAGTGAAATTAACATTGTGGTGGTCCTGATAAACTGGCCATACCTCTCCCTGAGAATTTTTCAATATAACCTTCACATCTTCGCCAGTGCCCCACGAGTTCTGGTTCTTCCAGATGAGGTCAGTTGGGGGGCTGGCTGTGACACCAGCGTTTGCAGCCCAAATCTGTAAAAAACCAAAGCATGTCAGTACACCCAGAACCCAGTTCTCCCACACGCCAATGACAGCAATGCGATGAGACTCAAACACTTGATTCTAGAAGTCTGAGAACTATGCCCCAGCTACAGAGTGCTATACACAGCTATGTGGCCAGGAGAACTCACAGAGCTTCTCAAGGCCTCAGCTTCCCCATCTAATAAGTGAAGATGATAATATATAAGGCCCTGAAGTAAAACTGCCTACACTCACATCCTAGTTCCTTTACACACCAGCTGACCCTGAGCAAGTTACCTTACTTTAGTCATCCATAAAACAGGGTAGAAATGGCACCTGTAACAGGTGCGATTATTGAAAAGAGCAAGTGATAACCCACATTCAGTGGCTGGCTAACTCAGTGAATGGTAGCCTCAGCATTCTATTACTCTGTGGGTTTTATAGGCCATCCTTCCATGTTAGAGCCTTCTGTGACTCCCTCTAATAATGTTCTCTGGCTGCCTACAGCAAGAATTAAAGAGACCTTCTGCAGCAGACAGCCTATCTAGAATAATCTTACGGAAACTGGTACGTCTCCAAACAGACAATGTCACAATACCCTAGAGTATCTGAGACTGCGCTCCAAAAAGAATGCTGGAAATGTATAAATCACTCGCTGTTCAAGGGAAAATATAATTGCTATTGAAATAGGTCAAAGAAATAATTATATTTCCCTTCTCATGAGCATGAAATTCTTTTTATATATCTACTGGCAAAAGAGAATGGATAGAGTGAAGAACACCTGGCAGTCAGAAAGCCTAGGTTTGAATTCTGGACAAATCACTACACCTCTAGGAAACTCAATGCCTTTAGCTACAGGGATACTACTAGCCCTGATCTCTTAGAAAGATCATTTAAAAACAAATAGAAACAAAAAAGTTTGTAATCCATACATTGTTATAGAATATAAAAGACTTTATGACTGCAAAAGGAAAGCTGAAGATGGCAAAGACAAGCATATTTCAAAATGGGGGCCGGGTGTAGTGGCTCCAGCCTGTAATCCCAGCACTTTGGGAGGCCGAGGCGGGCAGATCACTTGAGCTAAGGAGTTTAAAACCAGCCTGGGCAACATGGTGAAATCCTGTCTCTATCAAAAAAAAGAAAGGGTGGGGGGTGGGGTGGAAACAGGAAAAAAAAAATCTATGAATTACTGATTAGGAGAGAGCCCTTACTTTTGAGATGTTCCCCTGAAGCATCCAGATCTTTCATCAGCATTACAAATGGAAAGGGGCACAAGATATTAACTGGGATTAAACTGAAAAAAAGAACTGAATCTGGTCCAACATTCAGACTATGTGGAACGTTAGTGTTTTCCTAATTGTAAGCAATATTTCTCACTAGCCTATATGTAATCACATAGTTGGTTTATGTTAGTAATCATCATCATAAAATGTCAGTATACTTGCTGGCTAACTTAACCTAAAACTAATATGTCCTATAGCCATGTCATTCAATACCGCAGCAAAATGTGGCTTGTTAGCACTTAAAATATGGCTAGTCTGAAATGAATGTGCTGTAAGGGTAAAATACACACTAGATTTTGAAGACTTAGCTAAACATAAAAAAAAAGAATGTAAAAATATCTGACTTTTTAGACTGATTACATGTTAAAGCAATATTTTGGATATATTGGGTTTCATAAAATATAGTTCTAAAATTCATGTCTTTCTTTTTTACTTTAATGCGGCTATAAGAAAATTTAAAATTACACATGTGGTTCTCATATTTCTATTCTAGAGTTTTAAACTGATCTTTGCTTTTGCCTCTGCAATTTTACAGAAAGATCACTTATTACTACCATGTTCCAAATAGCTGCTTATCACATTTAATGCCAGTTACTGAAGGGAAAAAAGTATCACATTATTTTATATGATAATTGAGTTCTCCACTAGATCTCTAGAATCCATGTATTTAGTCCCTGAGGTAGTATACCCAGTAGAAAAAGCACATGATTGGCATAAGGCTTCCATATTACTTCTGAGATAGAGAGCACACTCAATTCTGAATCCTCTGAACTAAAATGTCAGATTCTTTTTACCACATTATACAGCTTCCATAAGACATATAATAGCAATTGCTATAGTGAGCAATTTTTTCTCACTATAGTAATTACTAATGAGAAGAAAGGATATTGTAGTTAGGATAGTTGATCCCATTTTTACCCATTATTACCAAATTAGCATTTGATATTTTCACAAAGTGGCATCATGCTCTCTGAATACACCTTTTTAAAGAGAAGTCTGAGCCTTTGATCTTCAACAGTAAGGTTTGTATCAACATAAAATTATAAACACATTTAAAACATGCGTTTAATATTTTTTAAAGAATATATAAAAGGAAAGAGACAGTCACCTCTACATTCTTTTAGGATGAAAAGAGTGACTTCTTTGAAATCTGTATCAAAGTTAACATATTTTATTGTTAGCTAAATCTACCTACTAAGTAAAAGCAAAAGAATCTTTGATTACTCAATGAAACATACTTCTCTAAAAAGTAAGCTAATAATATTTCAGTAACTATTAAAGATGTAGTATTTCAGAACATACCAATAGAGAGCCATTTAGAAATCAAGACACAGAATGCCAATTAGTGAAAATTTACAAGGGTGCCTATAATCTAAGGACTTTTATTCAAAACCTAGGCTCCTACCCCAACCCCAAAGATAGCAAAGGGTGAAGTAGGGCCTGAACACCAAAATACTACCCAAATGATTCTGAAGCTCACCCAAGGCTAGAGATTGCTGTTTTAGGCATATGTTAATGCTAAATTCTTAACAGTTCTTTATGCCAAGCAGTGTCTCCTGAATGACACTGGGCTATAAGTATCAGTCTAGAGATAGCTTTTATATCTACTGGAATAGACAAGATAAAAATAATTCAAAGGTCCATTCTTCACTACTCTCAATAAGACAGAATTTTAAAAATCTTTTATAGCACTTGTAATGCCCTAATAATATAAAAAGTACTTTAACGGCCATTTCTAAAATGCTTCTCTTTTAGCCAAAAAACTTTTTGAGTTACTTTGTTAGTTAACACAATGAAGTTAAATTAAATGATGACTAGATTCACTTACTGTAACAGTCTGGCCTGCCTTCAGCACATATCTTGAGGTATATTTATAACTGACTGATGTGTCTCCAATTTTTCTGATCATCTCCCAGCCTCCCATTGGTTGATCCTACACACAGAAAGGAGGGTGAGGGGTGTTACTTCAAAGATAAAGAAAGTTGTGGAATAATCAAATAAATTAATCCATAAAGGCAGTTAAACTAAGACCGCTTTATGGTCATCTTCCCACATTTCAGGTTTTCCTACTATAAAAAGAAAACACGATTCTGTCATTTTGTCAAACAGTAACTTCAACAATGAGTTAATTAGTAAGGTACTTGACTTTAAAGAGGACAGAACTGGAAGAACAGGGTATGAACCAAATTAAATGGTCAAATTCAATGCTAGATAAGGTGGGTCTTTCAAATTTACAACACTATCTAGCTGTCATAATCACAATTTTTAAACATCAAGTATTGGATTACTTCAAGCTTTTAAAATAGACACATAAGCTTAGCAACAGAAGAAAATCTGTCATTTTCCTCCTGCATCTGTCCCACTTCTGCCCACATTCAGCTCTCGTACATGAAAGCAAAAGGGGCTCAAAAAAAGGGTCAGTGGGGCTGGGCATGGTGGCCCATGCCTGTAATCCCAGCACTTTAGGAGGCCAAGGCGGGTGGATCACCTGAGGTCAGGAGTTGGAGACCAGCCTGGCCAACATGGTGAAGCCCTGTGTAAAAATACAAAAATCAGCAGGCGTGCTTGCGTGCACCTGTAATCCCAGCTACTCAGGAGGCTGAGGCAGGAGAATCTCTTGAACCCAAGAGGTGGAGGAGCCAAGATCATGCCACTGCACTCCGACCTGGGCAACAGAGCAAGACTCAAAAAAAAAAAAAAAAAAAAAAAAAAAAAAAATGCTACAAGGAGACCTTAGAGCCTATTCTCTTTAGCATTAAAACTGTTGGTGCTCATTAGTGCTCCTTCACTCATCCAAATTATGTATTCATCCACATGCAAGATAGTTTTAATAACTGTGGTAAGACTAATTTTCAAAACTATTTTTAGCAGCCCCTGAACATATGTTTCAAGAAGTGACATCCATCCCACTGCCGCCTGCATGCTCCCAGACCATGCCTTCCTCTAGTATCATCTCACAACCCATCATGGCCTCCAGCTCCTTGATGCAGAGCTAGGGAAGGCCCACACTACAGAGCTCCCGAAAGCCCCAGCCCTAAATTTCAGAAATCTCTGCTATGAATACTTCATGTTTACTTTTAAACATATTTCAAAATAAGGCTTCATGCTATTTTTCATGTAAAGTATTAGCATTTGTTCATTCATTTATTTGCAGGGAAAAATATTCCCTTAATATCTGAGTCCAGGCTCTTATCTCCTTCTTTCAGTAAGCTTTTTATTAAGTTAATGACCGAAAGAATATCCACCATTTTCATCCAATTGCTCCAACTTCTTCACAAATTTGGCTAGGGCAGAGAATAATAATAACTCATCCTCAGAACCACTGTGATAAAAGGAACATGCTTTTCAAAAAAGCCCTGGCCCTCTAAAGAAGGGTTAATGAAGCAAATCTTTAAACTACTAAGGGTACCTAACTCTTCCTCCTCCTATTTTAATTTTTATTTTATTTTATGAATTTAAGTAAAAAGGACATAAACCCTTATTCCATGAAGACTTAATGAATCCAAACAAAAACTAAGGAGCTATGACAATTGCAAGAGAATCTAGCAATCCACAAAGCCTTGCTAGAAAAAAAAGGGTCTATTTTATTACCTGTTCAGAAGTGTTCTTCAAGCGGATAAATTTCCCATCAACATCAATTTCTTCGATGCAAACATTTCCAGTGGCTGAGGCGGAATGAGAGATGCTAACACTACTACTCGCCTCTGATTCTTCCACATCAACCCTCTTCCGCTTTCCTCTAGTTGTACGTACACTACGACTTGAGGATGCTCGGGATACTGTCACACGGGAAGAAGGGCTTGGAGACAGCTTCAACCTATATGGGAAAAATAAAACAATTCATTTTTAAAACACATATGCCCTTCTCGCCTTAAATAAAAAACAAAACAAGGGCTGGGCACAGAGGCTCATGCCTGTAACCCAACAGCACTTTGGGAGGCCAAGGCAGGTGGATTGCTTGAGGTCAGGAGTTCAAGATCAGCCTGACCAACATGGTGAAACCTCGTCTCTACTAAAAATACAAAAATTAGCCAGGCGTGGTGGTGGGCGCCTGTAATACTAGCTACTCAGGAGGCTGAGGCAGGAGAATGGCTTGAACTCGGGAGGCAGAGGCTGCAGTGAGCTGAGATCCCACCACTGCACTCTAGCCTGGGTGACAGAGTGAAAACCTGTCTCAAAATAATAATAAGAAGAATATCCCACCCATGCATTTCTAAAGCAAAATATTACTTACAATCTGTTAGTCAAAGCAAAAGTTTACCTTAACTAATGTAAACTTCTTCATAAGGTGCCCATCGTCAATTTTCTTTTTTAAAAAATAACAATCTGAATGTTTTCTCTAGGGATGGAAGTAATATAACCATAATGCAAGAAGTCTGGTAAATGGGTAGAAAGTCATCTGATCTACCACCACCCACCACAGCCACTGTTATAGTTGGTGTACTTTTTTCTCTTTTCGTACCTGTACTTTCTTATGATCACAACAGATATAATATTAAAATTATCTGGCTTTTTATCCTAAATCAGCCACTTTCCTTTTGGAACTTTTCTTTTTCTTTTTTTTGTGAGACAGAGTTTCACTCTTGTCACCCAGGCTGGAGTGCAATGGCACAATCTTGGCTCACTGCAAACTCCACCTCCCAGGTTCAAGCAATTCTGTCTCAGCCTCCCAAGTAGCTGGGATTACAGGCGCCTGCCACCATGCCCAGCTAATTTTTGTATTTTTATTAGAGACGGAGTTTCACCATGTTGACCAGGCTGGTCTTGAACTACTGACCTCATGTGATCCGCCTGCCTTGGCCTCCCAAAGTGCTGGGATTACAGGCATGAGGCACTGCACCTGGCCCTTTTGCAACTCTTTTCTGAGAACAGGTGTCAAAAATATTTATACATTGACCAGATTTAAAATATATATAAAGCCAGCCGGGTGTGGTGGCTCACACCTGTAATCCTAGCACTTTGGGAGGCCGAGGCGGGTGGGTCACTTGCAGTCAGGAGTTTGAGACCAGCCTGGCCAACATGGTGAAACCTCGTCTCTACTAAAAACAAAATTAGCCGGGTGTGGTGACACATGCCTGTAATCCCAGTTACTCAGGAGGCTGAGGTAGGCAAATCGCTTGAAACCAGGAGGTGAAGGTTGCAGTGAGCCGAGAATCACACCACTGCACTCTAGCCTGGGCAACAGGCTGAGACTCTGTCTCAAAAATAAATAAATAAATAAATAAATAAATAATATGTAAAGTCTCTTTCAGCCAGTTTGGCATTTTACAATATATTAAATCACCAAAACACTTAAAATCTCAAAGGAACTAATCCATCCTGATGCAGTTCAGCATTTAAAGTAATAATAATAAATAAACTAAGAGTACTTGAGCAACATTTTCTGCGTTGAGGTAGAAATATGATCTATTACTACTTCTATACCTAGGTGTTAAAAGAAATGACCAAGAAAATAAAGTTCTTTTAAAAATGCTATTTATTTTCATTTCAATAAAAAGGGTGAGGGGCAAAAAGTGGACCATAAGGTAGGGTGACCCTTAAGTTCCTTACCTCTCTTCTTCGCCTTCTAAGAGTTTCCTGTAAGCACTGATTTCCATGTCCAGGGCTAACTTTACATCAAGAAGCTGTTCATAGTCATTCAGCTGTTGCTGCATTTGATCCCTTATTTCCGCCATCTCTCTCTCTTTGTCTGTCAGCATGCGACGAGAGTTGTCTTTTTCTTTAGCAAGCAAGTCCTCTAATTCTTGAATCCTTTCCAAACATGCTCTAGACTTAAGATGCAAGGAAACATATTTACTTTCTAGGAACATTCCAACATTAGCACCAGGCAGCTATTTTAAATCATTTCCTAGACTGGAAAACAAGTACAACCCTATGGAATCTCTAACTCACTAGAATTCAAGAGATTTTAAGAAATTAAAACCCCAAATTCCTCAAATACAAAACACAGACCTCAGGATAGTTTTGGCTGATAAAAGAATAAAAGACATATTCCACAAATGTAAGTTCTGTAAATACATATATAATTTTTCTGTACTTAGCCAAAAAAATGTTAAGCTGTGGTTTTGGTAAAAGTCAAGTCTGGCTACCTTACAAAGCCTTTACTTCCAAAAGTATAAATTAAATAAAGAACTTAAAAAGATAAAAACACTGGCTGGGTGTGGTGGCTTACGCCTGTAATCCCAACACTTTGGGAGGCCGGGGCAGGCGGATCACCTGAGGTCAGGAGTTTGAGACCAGCCTGACTAACATGGCGAAACCCCGTCTCTACTAAAAATACAAAAAAAATTAGCAGGGTGTAGTGATGGGCGCCTGTAATCCCAGTTACTTGGGAGGCTGAGGCAGGACAATCGCTTGAACCCCGGAGGCGGAGGTTGCAGTGAGCCAAGATCACGCCATTGCACTCCAACCTGGGCAACAGAGTGAGACTCTGTCTCAAAAAAAAAAAAAAAAAAAAGATATAAACACTGACTGACAAAATAAACCTAAGAGTGGGTAAAAGTACGTTTTAGCAGACTGCTGAGGAATATTCAGAAACCAAGGCAAAGGGACTCTGGTTACTATGTGGAAGGCACTACCTAGTGTCCCTTTAGGATTGCTGGGCTATCTCATGTTCAGTTAGCACACAAAGGACACACAATATAGGGTGATTTGTAAAGTATTACTGTGAATATAGAAGCTGTATATTTGGCATAAAAAAATTAAAAATCACACATCCTACACCAGAAAGTTCATCTTAGAAACCTTGTGGCTCGCTGGGTAATTATTCTTCTGTGTTTCTCCATGACAGAATTCATCTCAGTAGCCTCAGAAAGTGACAACTCAAAAAGACTGATGGATAGCTTAGGCCCTCAGAATCACAAGTACCTGCAACAGAGCAGGAGAGAAAGGGCATCTAATGTGCAAAAACTAAATCTAGAAGGCTAGAGATAAAAAGGAGCTACCAAATACATAAAAACTGTACTCTTGCTGGTAAATTTACTTTTCACAGCAGTACAGGTTCCAAATTTTGAAACTGCTTTAACATATACTGGGGCTGAACAGATAAGTAAATGGATGATAAAAACCAGGTTTCTCACTCTGAGAGAGAAAAGATACAGGTATGTCAGAAAGGAAGCCAAAAATGAATCCTGTCGTACTAGATTCAAGTCAGAGACATCTGTATGAATTCATGTTTATCTTAACACAAATGATTAGACAGAAAAAGTTATAAATATGTGCATACACATGGGTTAGCATACACAAAATGTTACCCACGTTTATCGGTGAGAGGGCCAAGAAGCAGTGACACCCAGTACCAGTGAGCACACTCAGTGCCCAGATCTTAATTTCTATATACCATTCTCCAATAGCAAGAACCAGGGCTCCTTGGAGACTGGATAATTCTAGGACTGGGGCAGGGAAAATGCAAGATGAGCCTAGAGCATGTTATAGTACCAGAAAGCAACAAAGTGCTCAAAAAACAATGGGACATAGTGGCCAAGCTGACAGAACTCCCAATGGCCAAATATGAAACAATCTAAGCCAAAAAAGTAAATACTGCAGTATTAGCTTACAACCCAAAGTATAAAGTAAATGCCCACGGTCCATACCGACACAAATAAACAAACAAACGGGGAATGGATAAATCTTTACAGAAGAATGCCATTTAATAAATGTAGATCTCCCTCCAGAATGTGGCGCTTAAGTCCTGCCCTGTCCTTCACCCTTGAGGGTAGGCTGGAATTAGTGAGCTGTTTTCCATGAATAGTGTATGGGAACGGAAAAATAGTAGCGCTGTTGACAGTGGAGAAACCTGACAAACACTATCTTAAACCAAACACCACCAGTGATGTCATGTGGTTATCACATACGTGCAATCCCTGATACGATGTGACAAAACGGGCACTTAAAACCCAAAACCCCAGTCTAATCACGTGAAAAGCACCGGACAAATCCAAATTGGGGGACAGTCTACAGTATACCTGGACAATCTTACTCAAGACTCAAGCTCATAAAAAACAAGGAAAGCCCAAGAAACTGTCACAGACCAGGGGAGGCATGTGGCACCTGGAACAGAAAGAGGATAACAGAAAAACTGGTGAAATCCAAATAGTCTGGAGACGAGTTCACAGTAATATACCAATGTCAGTTTCTTAGTTTTGACAAATATACTATGGTAACATAAGATGCTAACAACAGGGGAAAATGGGTGAGAGGAAAACAAGAACTGTCTATAGTACTTTGCCAACTTTTCTGTAAATCTAAAATTATGCCAAAATAACAAGGTTATTTAAAAAATAATCAAGAGTCACTGTAAACCTATTTGGAGGCAGAGGGGGTGCCTGGTTCACATGCACACACAAAAATATATTTTTAAAGAAAAAAAATTGACCAATCAATTAATTAAATTCCAGAGTAGTATATGACTTGACATGCTATTTAGACAGGCACTCCTCTTAAGATGGATATGACAAAGGTAGTCCCTGAACCTCAGAGAACTTGCATTTAACTGCGTTTGCAAAAATCATGCTATAAATGGAGAAATCCATTTCCCCGCTACCATGTTCCTTGTATTTTTTCTCCAAAAGAAAAAAAAAAAAAAGTCATGTAAGTTCAAAATGCCTCCCTTTATTTCATATATCAGAGGTAGAAGATATATTTGAATGGGCAAAAAGGCAGAATCTAAAGGAGAGTTGATGAGAGATATAAACTACCCAAGATTCACAGATAACCTGAGCCGAGATTTATAAACCCAATGATGTCTCTGTTTGACTGCCTTTGATGTTGTAGAGCTCTTTAAGAGGGAGAAATCAAAATCTAGGTATAGAAGTTTTAAAGTTACTCTGAATCATTCTGTATTTTAAATAGAAATATTTAAATTCTATTTTCAGTAGCTGCACTTATACCTGTGTAGTGAAATATAAGGAACACAGTATGAGAAGTTAGACCTAGATTCTCCTTTCTAATTCTGCCATTGAAACTACCTATGAGGCTATAAGCAAGCTGTAACTAACCTCACTAAACCAGTTTCCACATAAGGAAAATGAAGAGCTCTAACTATCTAGATGATCTCTCAGATCTTGCCACTAACCCTAAATTTTATGACTTCTGATGATCTTGGGGTTTTTAAATATTTTATAGTATGTAATGTAATTGTACTGGTTTATTAAGGTCTAGCTGCAACCAAAGTCTCCAGAATCTGGGTGTTAGAAAAACAAAAATTAGAGGTGTTTTTAAGTACCATACTGTACTCTTCTCTAAGGCAAGCAGACTCTAACCAACCAATTCATTTGGTCCCAAGTCAAAAATCTAGAGATGCTATAAGCAATGTAAAATTTCTAATTCCAAAACATAACACTGCTACCATCTATATATTATTTAAATATATCTTGTAAAACCAGTATTTTAAAGCCATGTCAATTTTAAGTAAAATTTAAGAAGTACTTCACTAACCTGAGTTATTTAACCAAAAGGAAATTCTTATGGCCTAATAGGCAGCATGATGAAACTGATATGACTCAGCAACAAACACTATTAAGACAAACAATAGGAAAATATTCAAAAAGATAACATTTTTATTTTTGATGATTTTTCTAAGGCTAAAATTTATCAACTAATAAAAATATCCCTCAAAATATACTGTTTACCATAAAGTCTGTTACCAATAATGAACAGAGGAAAGATTCACCCCAGACAGAGAAATTAAAAACTATTTTGGCTAAAGGGATTGCTCGTCTCCTATCTGCTAAGGAGTTAGCTCCTGGAAACCCCCAGTGCACTGCCTAACATTACTTAAAAACCACTAAGCTAAGGTTAACAAAAAAAACTTGCAGCCAGGCACAGTGGCTTACACCTGTAATCCCAGCATTTAAGGCAGCAGCTCACGCCTGTAATCCCTTCCATTTTGGGAGGCCAAGGTAGGCAGAGTACCTGAAGTCAGAAGTTTGAAACCAACCTGGCTAACATAGTGCACCCCATTTCTACTAAAAATACAAAGAATTAGCTGGGTGTGGTAGCGCGTGCCTGTAATCCCAGCTACTCAGGAGGCTGAGGCAGGAGAATCACTTGAACCTGGGAAGCAGAAGTTGCAGTGAGCTGAGATAGTGCCATTGCACTCCAGCTTGGGCAACAAAAGCAAAATTCTGTCTCAAAAAAAAAAAAACAAAAAAAAAAAAAACTTGCAAAAATGGGAATTCAATTAACAGGGAAACAGCCTTGAACCTAGGTTAGAACACATAGCTACTAAGTTTCAGAGCCCACTACTACTTATTAATAACAGTCTCCTCATCCAAAGCACAGTGAAGATCAACCTCAAGAGAAGATCTGTACTAAGTAAATCAAATGGATTAGGCAGCAGCCAAAAAAATAATAATACAGTAGGAAAAAATAAAATTGAGGGATAGACAGTAACTAGTAGACAACTTACTATTAGTAAATGGAAAAGAGTAGTAAATGCCAACTCAGTACAAGAACAGAGAGGCCCATTTTTGGAAAAGTACCTGTTAAGACAGTTGATATAGGCCGGGTGCAGTGGCTCACGCCTATAATCCCAACACTTTGGGAGGCTGAGGCGGGCGGATCACCTAAGGTCAGGAGTTCAAGACCGGCCTGACCAACATGGAGAAACCCTGTCTCTACTAAAAATACAAAATTAGCAGGGTGTGGTGGTGCATGCCAGTAATCCCAGCTACTAGGGAAGCTAAGGCAGGGGAATTGCTTAAACCTGGGAGGCGGAGGTTGCAGTGAGCCAAGATTGCGCCATTGCACTACAGCCTGGGCAACAAGAACGAAATTCTGTCTCAGAAAAAAAAAAAGCAACAAGAAAAACAAAGACAGTAATACAGTCTGTGTGTTTGTGTTCCCACAAATTTCATGTTTAAATCCTAACCCTCAAGGTGATGATATTAAGAGGTAGGGCCTTTGAGTGGTAATTAGATCATGAGAGGAAAGCCCTAGTGACTGGGATTCATGCCCTTATAATATAGGGCCAAGGGTGCTCATTCACCCTTCAACCATGTGAGGACACAGCAAGAAGGCACCATCTATAAATCGGGGAACAGCCCTCACCAGGCAGATATCCAATCTGCCAGTGCCTTGATCTTGGACTTCCCAGCCTCCAAAACTGTGAGAAATAATTTCTGACATATCTGTTGTTTATAAGCTACCAAGTCAATAGTAGTTTGTTATAGCAGCCCAAAAGGACTAAGATAGATGGTGCAATGGAAAAAAAGATTATCTGTTAAATTTCTAAAAGTAAATCTTCTTTGAAGAGAATGAGGTATAAAAGGAAAAACTGGGAAGCAGTAGAGAAATCCATTTATCAGTCTGCAGCCTCTGGACAATGGGCAAATCATTAAACTCACCTAGATCTGTGGTTATATGGAATGAACTCAGAGGTGCTTCCAGCTCTGCTATTAAATGAAAATCTTCAAAACACTCTCAGCACGAAATAGGTTTAAAATAATTTAAAAATTTGTGCCGTAAGTAACAAAGCACATGATAGACAGTGTAAAAGCCTCTGTGTTAACTAAATTATTTTATATCACCCCATTTTATGGGACTCATTTTCTGCTTTATTTCTAAGTTCCTGCAATAGAGGTCATCAGTTTTATAATTAGAAAAATATTTTACTAAAAATGGTAAAAAGAAAAAGGAAGGAAGAAAAGCCTAATCAAGAGTAAAATAGGCTGGGCGCGGTGGCTCTCGCCTGTAATCCCAGCGCTTTGGGAAGCCGAGGCGGGTGGATCATGAGGTCAGGAGATCGAGACCATCCTGGCTAACACGGTGAAACCCCGTCTCTACTAAAAATACAAAAATTAGCCGGGCGTGGTGGCACGCGCTTGTAGTCCCAGCTACTTGGGAGGCTGAGGCAGGAGAATGGCGTGAACCCGGGAGGCGGAGCTCACAGTGAGCCAAGATCGTACCACTGCACTCCAGCCTGGGCGACAGAGTGAGACTCCATCTCAAAAAAAAAAAAAAAAAAAAAAAGAGTAAAATAAAGTTTATTCTCATGTGGAAAATTCAAAACAAGATTTCCTCCCTTGAGGAAAATAGAAGCTGAAGTTATTTCCAAAATAATTAAGGTGACGAGTTAATTGCTGAATCATTCTGAATGCAGTATATGGAGTATATGTACTTTGTGTCCACACTGACATCACCCTAGGCTAAAACTGATCTGAAGTAGTGTCCATGCCTGCTTAAGCAGCACCTGAAGCACACCATCACACCCTGATAGGCAGCCAGTCAACACAGCTGGCAATAATGCCATTTGTCACTTAGGCGTACCAACGAATGAATGAGTCACTAAATTCTTATCGGAATATGCAAATTAAAGCTACTTTCCTGGATCCTAATTGTTATATACTTTAAGCACTAAAGAATTTGTCTAGAAACACAAAGCATTCACCACCCACAAAGAATTTTTGCATGTTTTTCTTCATTTTGGTTTTCAAATGATATAAAAAAGGAATGTGTTGAGAATAACTCTGTAGAGATGAAGCTGTTAGGTCAGAAGATCCGGGTCCTAGGGTAAGTACAGTGAATAAACTAGCAGGCTCCTTCCTCAAGGGCAAGTCTCTTAGCTCTGTGTAATCTACTAATTAGGAACAATAGTATCTGCTCACAGGATGTTTATGCAATGCAAAATGAACGAATCTAGAAAAGTACTGTGAAGACGAAAGCGCAGGATGACACCATCCTCTGTAACAAACAGAGGGAGGAGTGACATCAGCCCAAGCAAAGCAGGTAGGTACCCATGGTGAAGGTAGCCTTCAAGTCTAACTTCTTACAGAAAGATGATTATTTACCTCTTTCTGTAGATTAGAAAGCTGGGATGAAAGGCTCTCAATTCTCATGCGGCTTTCCATCAGTTCTTCCCTGGCACTGTTGACAGTAGAAGTATTCATCTCTGATGACAGTCTGGCATTCTCAAGCTAAAAGAAGAAGCAAAGCATAGTCAGTCTTATCTAGAACTGAAACAAAAAAGGAAGCATGATTCACCTCAAGGCATTTCAAACCTAAGTCCTGCTGGTAACTGGTAGATGAAACACAGGAAAAGCATCATGAAGTTTGCTGATATGGTGTGAATGACGGTAATTCTGTGTGACTTTTAGAGTCACTTCCTAAATAATGAGCTTTAAGAATGCTAATATACCTAGGCCTTTACCCAAAGCTTATTACTTCAATATTTCATCTATTAAACCTTTAATGTCTAAGATAACACTGATAATAAGAAGACTGGGCAATAGCAACTTGACTGTGGTGGTGTCTGTAAGAAAAGAAACATCACATATCCCTAACCCACCAAATCCAATACAGAATGTAAACCAACAAGCAGAAAATACTAGTTTATAGATTCGTTCAAACCAGATAGAAACACTTCCTTTCAGAAGCAAAAAAAAAAAAAAAAAAAAAAAAGCTCCTTGAGTAAAATACAAATCCCTTAACACTACTGTGTATGTGTGTCTCAGGCACATGCTCCTGTGTCTCCTCCCTGGCTCCCTATGAGGCCACAGTCTGTGACTGATCCTTACTTTAGCTCCTTCACTGTCTAGCTCAATGTGTGATATTAGATAAATGTTATACAACTGAAGTTACTGCTTATAATAAGATCTTTCACTTTCACTAACTGCTACTTCATACAATAGATAAAAAGCAACATGAACAGTTTAAGGCCATGCAATGAAAATTTTCAATAACTCTGTGACTCTAATATTCTAAGTCAGCCACAAAAAAGTCTTTTTAATCAAATCATGTAACATTTAAAACACGAGGCAAAATCATTTACCAGGGAAAGCCTGTACTAGTTGGTGATTTTTATGAATTCTTGTAAGGTCAGCTAATATAAGTGGGAAGTTTCTACAATATTTTTTTAAGTGAATAATAGTGACAGAAGAAGAAATAGCAGAGACTTTCCATTTGGCCCTTATGCAAAAAAGCCCGAAGTGTGGTAGTCACAATCTATGCACAATGATGACATGAAAGTGAGATCTAATGCAGTCTGACATTCATTCATTACTAAATGGATGTTTATGTAGGACAGCATGATCAGTACTTGTTATTGGAAGAAAGTTATTTCACATGGTTTGGGTTCAACTACTATGGCATAATACGAATGATCAATGGGACAAAAAGACAAAACCTAACCTCTAATAAAATTGCAACAACCCTACATTCTTCTAGTAATTTTTAATAACATTTAGTTTATAGAAAACTGCACTTTTTTGAAAAAATCAATTTTCTATATATTTCATGGAGACTAGGGGAATCATTTTTAAAAACTATAACAAAATAAACATAAAGCCATGTTCATCATGGGAATTGTGAAGTAATGATTTTAAGTGTTCAAAAGAATCTTCTGAAGAGAGCTCACTTTGGCATGGTAAGTCTGCTCCAGCTCCTCCTTATACAGCCTCACTTGGGCATCATGTTGCTCTCTCATCTCATGAAGGGCTTGTGCCAGCTTGTACTCATACTCAATTTGACGCCCAGAATCCACCTCTACCAAGCGCGTTTCATGCTTCCTTCTGGTCTCGTTAATCTCCTGGGGAAAAAACAAAAAGCATAAAGCCAAGTTACTTACCATGGCTGCACTGGGACACATCTGAGTGACATCACAGCCATCTGAAGTTTTACACACGAACCTCCTCCTGTTTGTCCTCAGGCGGTCATGTGAATAAACACTTTTTTGCCTCTTAGTTTTCAGTTGAGAAGGTTTTTGAAATGGAACTAATGACAGAAGTGGTAGCATCTCAAGCCTTAGGAACTTTCTATTCCTTTTCAGGAGCATAGCTGTTTATTTTTCTGAAGCCAAGAAAAGGCCTGGATGGCCTACTAAAACTACCTGCAATCAAGGATTTATACACAGTATACTATACTAAACACTAAGCAAAAATTATTTTTCTGAATTGTTTCATTGATAATCTTAAGAACACCTCTGAAAAAACAGCACATGGAAAGTTAAACTTAACAGTCATGATAAATTCATGTAAAGATTTATGTGAAATGAAACGATTTCCTTTTCTTTTCTTTTCTGAGATAGAGTATCACTCTGTCGCCCAGGCTGTTGTGCAGTGGTATGATCTCAGCTCACTACAACCTCCGCCTCCCGGGTTCAAGCAATTCTCCTGCATCAGCCTCCCTAGTAACTGGGATTACAGGCACATACCACCATGCCCAGCTAATTTTTGTATTTTTAGTAGAGATGAGATTTCCCCATGTTGGCCAGACTGGTCTCAAACTCCTGACCTCAGGTGATCCATCTGCCTCAGCCTCTCAAGGTGCTGGGATTACAGGTGTGAGCCACCTTGCCCAGCCATAAAACCATTTTCTTAGACATAATAATAGGCAGCACAAGCTAATTTACATGACTTCTTTAAAAGCCGGTATTAAGCTATCATTATCAAGTGACACAGGATCTTATTAACAATATTAGTTGACTAACTCAAATATTTATGAAAAATTTACCATTGAAGAATAGAAGTAGTTGTCATGATCCTTTCCTTTACTCTGTTTTAAGGAAGTGTCTAAATAAAATTAGAATGGAAGGCTGGGCGCGGTGGCTCACGCCTGTAATCCTAGCACTTTGGGAGGCCAAGGCAATCAGATCACCTGAGGTGAGGAGTTCAAGACCAGCCTGGCCAATATGGTAAAACCCTGTCTCTACTAAAATACAAAAATTAGCCAGCCATGATGGAGGGTGCCTGTAATCCCAGCTACTCAGGAGGCTGAGATGGGAGAATCAGTTGAACCCGGGAGACGGTGGTTGCAGTGAGCCAAGATCGCACCACTGCATTCCAGCCTGGGCAGCTGAGCTAGACTCCGTCTCAAAAAAAAAAAAAATAATAATTAGAATGGTAATATCTGAAGAAGCCACAAGAGGGAAGTATAACCCACCAAAGTTGCTGTTTGTGTATATTAGTGCATGTATTTTCCTGTGCATTTCTTCATCTTTCTCTTAACTACTACACAGGAGCATGCACTTGACAAAATCTGAAAAATCAAAAAAATCAGGAGGATTCTGCTATCACCCTCCCAGAGATCACATCTATTTCATGAAGCAAATAATACCTAAATCATGAAAACACTGAAGAGAGCGACTGCTAATGGTTTGCTCTTTGTCTACCTCCTCCTTCCTCTTTCGTCTTTCTCCTTCCTTTTTTCCCCCAACTGTTCATAATAAGGAAGTTAGATATTATTACCGAATATATATCATGAATGTAAAAAAAAAAAGTTAAGGCCAGCGTAGTGGCTCACACCTGTAATCCCAGCACTTTGGGAGGCTGAGGCGAGTGGATCACCTGAGGCCAGGAGTTTTAGACCAGCCTGGCCAACATGGTATTACTTAGTAAAAAGTAAGGGAAAAAAAAAAGTTAGCCAGTTGTGAGGGTGTGAACCTGTAATCCCAGCTACTCGTGAGGCTGAGGCACAAGAATCATTTGAATCCAGGAGGCACAGGTTGCAGTGAGCCAAGACCGTACCACTGCACACCAGCCTGGGCAACAGAGTGAGACTCTGTCTCACAAAAAAAAATTTTTTTAAAGTAAAAAAGGCCAGGTGCGGTGGCTCACAACTATAATCCCAGCACTTTGGGAGGCCGAGGCAGATGGAGCACTTGAGTTCAGGAGTTCGAGACCAGCCTGGCCAACGTGGTGAAACCCTGTCTCTACTAAAAATACAAAACTTAGCCGGGCATGGTGGCACATGCCTGTAGACCCAGTTACTCCAGAGGCTGAAGCAGAAGAATCGCTTGAACCCAGGAGGTGGAGGTTGCAGTGAGCCAAGATCGTACTACTGCACTCCAGCCTGGGCGAGAGAGCAGGACTCTGTCTCCAAAAAGAGTAAAAAAAAAAAAAAAACAAACTGAAGAGGACTATCTTAACATCCATTCTCAAAAAGGCAAAAGCCAAAAATTCAAAGATGCTATGTACTCTAAAAATATTAAATTTCTTTTTACTGATGCTATTTTTTATATAGAACCAGTGACCTTACAAAGAAAAAAAACCCTACTCCTGGTTGTCTACACACAACATCAGAAATAAGTAATGATAAATCACAATTTTTACAAAAAAAAAAAATGTAAGTCAACCTCATATAAAAATATCTGCTTTAACAAAACAACACTTAGTAACAATTATATGACAGCACTCGCTACAGTATCCAAAGAGTTTTCACACACAGTATTCCACTTTGATCCTTACCACTCATTGAAGAAAAAAATAGCAGTATCAGTATTTCATTTTAAATAAGAAACTGACACTAAGAGTTGTCCAAGGTCTGACTGCTTGTCTGGTGCACCTTGCACTAATATCTATTTTGTTTAAAGCCTGTAATTTAAAAAAATAATCAGATTTCTATTATTTTTCCTCCAACTAAAAAACTGGTTTGCTAACTGCTACAATGAATTCCTATTTTATTGTTAGTCACTGTTTTCAAAATTACACTACTTCTAAAAACATTAAGCCTAGCACATTAACAGCATGTTCTCCCCCATGAGTTGATTTCAACCCTCTACAATTTTCATGAAATATACATTCCCCTTTCCTCAATTTTATTACTTCCTTTGTTTGACAACGGTTTTGCCCCTGCCCCTTGACCACAGCAGTTAAGGCTTATAAGTGATATTTTAAGATTTCCACATGAGTGAGCCGGGCACGGTGGCTCACGCCTGTAATCCCAGCACTTTGGGAGGCCAAGGTGGGCGGATCATGAGGTCAGGAGATCAAGACCACCCTGGCCAATATGGTGAAACCCCGTCTCTACTAAGAATACAAAAATTAGCTGGGCGTGGTGGCACACGCCTGTAGTTCCAGCTACTCAGGAGGCTGAGGCAGGAGAACTGCTTGAACCCAGGAGGCAGAGGTTGAAAGGAGCCAAGATCGTGCCACTGTACTCCAACCTGGCGGCAGAGCAAGACTCCGTCTCAAAAAAAAAAAAAAAAGTAAGATGAAGTGAAGTCATATCTGTTTACAGTAACAGCTTGAGTTCTCAAATGCGGTCTTTTAGCAGCAGTAGCTTGAATAATCTACGTGCAAAATTTCTCCCCATGCCCAAACCTTATTATCTCTTTATCTGATATATTTTTGTGGCAAAGAAATCATAAATAAAATATAATTACATGTTTAGGAATGACAAAGTCATTCTAGAACCCCTCCATTCCTTTACAAAGCAACATTATATATAGTTACCTCTTCATACATGTTTTTGCGAAACTCCAAGTCCTCAGTAAGGCTCTGACAACGATTCTCCAAATCTACTTTAAGTAAAGTTTCATCTGCTAACTGTTTTTTGGCTGCAGCTAAGGAGGCTTCCAACTATTACAAGGAAAAAGAATTGTGATAAAAATTACATGGCAATCATTTAATAATGAACTTAAGATATCTATGAATCAAATCAAATCAAGTGTTAAAATTCCTATATATTTATCAATGTATAATTACTTCATCTTAACATTTATCACAGAACTGGGTATTCATTTGCTGGTCCCACCCACAGAGTATCATACCAAACCACCAGTCAAATTGTTAATTGGCAACAGGGAATAGAATAGAGACGTATGACTCACTCACATTTCAAAAATCAAACTAGTTATTTTAGCTAACCACTTTCATTTTTTCCTGTGTGGAGAGCAGCATTTTGGCATCTCTTTTCTTACTTATTTCCTAACTAACAAAATAGGCTTTGAGAGCAGAGACAGAATGAGTGTGTGCACAATAGGGAAGAAGAAGGGAACCACAAGATCTGGACAATCCAGATATAATGCCTGGGAGGTGATAATGTTTTGCACGTTAGCTACCTCAAGACTTTTCTTCAAGTAAACCACAAGAAAACAAATATATAAAATTTCAAAAATAAAATACATTTGAAAATCAATCAATCAATCAAACTATGGCTTAAGGCAGATGAGGCAATTAACCTGTCACATATGGCTCAAGAGTAGACTTGACCTTACCTGGGCAATCTGATCCCTCAGATCCTCCAAATCTCCCTCTAAACTTTTTTTGTCACCAAGTGCAGTAGCAAGAGCTGCATCTTTCGAATTCAGTGCTGCTTCATATTCTCGAAGCTTGATCTGGGCGCCATTAAGATCAGATTCCTTCTTAGCATAGCTGGAACAGATTTAAAAAGCATAAGACATCAAACCACACTGATGACTTGAGGTCTTCTCCCTCTCTGCTGAAGGGACAAACAAAAGTAGTTGTTTAAATAAAGGTTCCCATCACCTATCAAAATTAGAGAAGCAATTCACAAGCATTGGATCTAGAGTTTTTGTTGGCTACCATTCTCTTTCAATGTCACATGATTACTAATGACTATGGGTCAAAGACGTCCATATTAAAGACCAATGTACCAGAATCCTGCTTGTCCCTGAGTGAGACTGCATGTCCCCCTTGTTCTATAAAGAGGCACACTAACACAGGATATTTTTGAAGAAATGAAAATTCATTTTTTAAATATAATGCATATTATAAGCCAAAACATACAGGAACTGTAAGTCAGGATATCATGCTAAGCGCAGTGGCGTACGTCTGTAATCACAACACTTTGAGAGGCTGATGTGGGAGGATCACTTGAGACCAGGAATTCAAGACCAACCTAGGCAACATAGCAAGACCCCAAATTTACAAAAAAAAAAAAAAAAAAAAAAGAGCCCGGCACAGTGGCACACATCTGTAGTCCCAGCTACTTGGGAGGCTTAGGCGGGGACATCGCTTGAGCCCAGGAGGTTGAGGCTGCAGTGAGCCATGACTGCACAACTGTACTGCAGCTGGGCAGTAGACCAAGACCCAGTCTCAAAAAAAAAAAAAAGAAAATCAAATTACACTAAATGAGAAGAAAAGGTTATTTTAAAAAGTAATGTTATAACCCAATGCATGATACTGAAACTCCCCTGATATTAATAAGAACTAATTGACCCCAAGCTTGCAAGTACCTCCCATTTTGTTACATAGAGGTAACAATAAATAACAGCCTCCCTAATATTTTGCATAAAAATTATTTCAGTTTATAAAACTAACTACCAAAAAACTGAGGTTCAGGGCCGGGCACGGTGGCTCATGCCTGTAATCCCAGCACTTTGGAAGGCCAAGGCTGGCGGACCACTTGAGGTCAGGAGTTCGAGACCAGCCTCGCCAACATGGTAAAACCTCGTCTTTACCAAAAAATACAAAAACTTAAGCTGGGCATGGTGGCGCAATGCCTGTAGTCCCACCTACTCGAGAGGCTCAGGCAGGAGAATCACTTGAACTCAGGAGGTGGAGGTTGCAGTGAGCCAAGACCGCACCACTGCACTCCAGCCTGGGTGACAGAGAGAGACCTTGTCTCAAAAAAACAAACAAACAGGCCGGGCGTGGTGGCTCATGCCTGTAATCCCAGCACTTTGGGAGGCTGAGGTGGGCGGATCACCTGAGGCTGGGAGTTCAGGACCTGCCTGACCAACATGGAGAAACCCCGTCTCTACTAAAAATACAAAAAAATTATCCAGGCATGGACGCGCATGCCTGTAATCCCAGCTACTTGGGGGGCTGAGGAAGGAGAATCACTTGAACCCAGGAGGCAGAGGTTGCAGTGAGCCGAGATTGTGCCACTGCACTCCAGCCTGGGCAACAAGAGTGAAACTCCGTCTCAAAAACAACAAAAACAAAAAACAAGCTGAGGTTCAAATTGAAGTTTCCTTTTCTCTAAATATCACTTTTTTTTTTTTTGAGATGGCATCTCACCATCACCTAGGCTGGAGCGCAGTGGGGCGATCTCGGCTCATTGCAACCTCTGCCTCCTGGGTTCAAGAGTTCTCATGCCTCAGCCTCCCAAGTAGCTGGGATTACAGGCATGCAGTACTAGGCCGAGATAATTTTTTGTATTTGTAGTAGAGATAGGGTTTGCCTATTTTGGCCAGGCTGGTCTCGAACACCTGGCCTCAAGTGATCTGCCAGCCTCAGCTTCCCAAGATGCTGGGATTACAGGCATGAGCTGCTGCACCCAGCCTCTAAATAACCACTTTTTTAAAAATGGAGTTCTACATTATAAAATTATAGTTCATTTGGATATATTTTGCCCAATAATTATATTTTAAAGGTCAGTATTTCTCTCATCCAAATAATTATTAACAGTAGTTACACAGAGAAGCCTTAATAATACCAAAATTATTGCCGGGCATGGTGGGCCATGCCTGTAATCCCAGCATTTTGGGAGGCCGAGGCAAGTGGATCACCTGAGGTCAGGAGTTTGAGGCAAGCCTGGCCAAAATGAAGCCCTGTCTCTATAAAAAATACAAAAATTAGCAGGGCATGGTGGGGTGCGCCTGTAATCCCAGCTACCTGGGAGGCTGAGGCAGGAGAATTGCCTGAACCCGGGAGGTAGAGGTTGCAGTGAGCCGAGATCATACCACTGCACTCCAGCCTGGGTGACAGAGTGAGACTCCGTCTCAAAAAATAATAATAACATCAAAATTATTAATACCTGTTCTTAAAACTGCTATTGTATTTTTCTTGGAGAAACAGGATTTTAAAAATAAACTAAAAAACAGCTATTATAGAAGAGTACTGTTACTTACTGATGTTTGAGGACTGGCTAAAGGAGGAATCTTTAATAAAAATTTCAAAATAATATTGTAATATTAAAATAAAGTGAAGAAATAAACTGGCCAAATGTTGATCACATATGAAAAGATTTAATAGTATTCACTTTTTACTCATCATAAAAGCTCAGCAGTCATGCCACATGCTTAAATCTCATGCTTTAAAACACCACAAGATGGCAGGCTTTAACTGAAGACTAGTCCAGAAGAGGAAAAAATTAACTGTTAAAAAAAATCCCATACTGTAATAATTTACAACCAAAATGCCTAGTTCACACAAGTGCTGGGTCTCCACAGGAATGAACTGACACTTGTGAAGGAGCCTCTATTTTGCCCCACTATAAAACTACCAGAAGGGCTAGGATACATGTTATAATACATATGACTGAAAATAAAACCATATTTTAAATGCAGTATTACACAATACTTACAAAAGCTACTGACTCAAAATTAATTACTTAACAATTACAAACAGTAATTTTTAAAGCTCAGGTCATAATGTGGTACTTCTCAATGTGATCCTGCCTCATGGCAGGAGAATGACCTGTGCCTTCCAGGGACCAAAATGGTCCAGCAAGAATGATACTGCATAAAACAGCACGTCAACTTTACAAGTTATTGTATGGAACAACCTGTAAAATCGGCACATTTTATGCAGTATTGTTCTTGTTTATTTGACTTCACAGATTTAATAATACATGCAAATCGCTCAAAACTCAGGATGTCATACTACCAAGTGAAAGATACTGTGTGCAACATCTTGTGGAGTGTAGAAAACACAAGAAGCCAAAAATTAACCCAAGGCAGTACACCCAGATGACTAGAATATGGTGATTTCTTCCATAAAAATAAAAACCAAAGAAGATAAGGAGGACAGGGGATGAAGAGAGTATTTACTTGTGGTACCCTGAGGGCCACCCAGTGATACCAGTGGAAATTTTATAGGAACTTTAATTTCAATCATGACTAATGCTTCTACTGTTCATTTTATGTCAAGTTCTTAGTCACATAAAACACTGTTCTATGAAAATATAAATTGTTCTGTTATAAATTACTTCTTGGCCAAGTGCGGTGGCTCACGTCTATAATCCCAGCACTTTGGAAGGGAGACTAGCCTGGGCAACACGGTGAGACCCCATCTCTACTAAAAATTAAAAAAATTAGCCAGGCGTGGTGGCACATGCCTGTAGTCCCAGCTACTAGAGGGGCTGAGGCGGGAGAATCACTTGATCCCAGGAGGTCGAGGCTGCAGTGAGCCCTGATCGTGCCACTGCACTCCAGCCTTGGTGAGAGAGTGAGACCCTACCACCAAAAAAAAAAAAAATATATATATATATATATATATATATATAGTCTGGCTGCAATGGCTCACACTTGTAATCCCAGCACTTTGGGAGGCCGAGGCAGGCGGATCACCTGAGGTTGGGAGGTCAAGACCAGCCTGACCAACATGGAGAAACCCAGTCTCTACTAAAAATACAAAATTAGGCAGGCGTGATGGCACATGCTTGTAATCCCAGCTACTCAGGAGGCTGAGGCAGGAGAATCGCTTGAACCCAGGAGGCAGAGGTTGTGGTGAGCCAAGATTGTGCCGTTGCACTCCAGCCTGGGCAACAAGAGTGAAACTCCGTCTCAAAAAAAAAAAAAAAAAAAAAAGAAGAAGATACAGTGTAGGGTCCAGTGTCCCATCAAGCCCCATCCCAACAGTCCTAGTTTTCTGCAAAACAGTTTGAAAACTTCTGACCATCAAGAAATATGCAAGCTCCTTGGCATGGCAGTCCCCCTAGAAAGCCCTTCAGGTCTAAGTCCTAAAGACCTTCTGATTCTCGGACTTCACTCTCCCCCACTCCATGCCATCTATTCCCATTCCTAACTCCATCTAATTCCTAACCAACTGCCATTGGAAACTAAGACCAAGGATGGAACAAATGTCATCCTTCCTCTGTAATGCTTCCCTGCTTTACCTCTCCTAGCAGAAAAAAATCATGTACCTTTCTGGGCTCCATAGCACTTGGTGCATCATTCTCATATGGTGCATGGTATATACATCTTTTTAAAATTTAAGATTCCATGTCTGTCTCCTACACTGGAATGTGGGTAAAATGAGATTACCTTCAGATCCTCAGTGCCTGGCAATGTCTGGTATAGGGTGGGGATACTCAATAAAATTTCTGTTAAAAAATGAAAGAAGTAAGCCACAGGAAAGCAGTACTTACAACTTTACTTTAGTATAACAACTCATGAAAAGATAAGTACTCAGCCTCTGTTACAGAGGACCAAGGTTATTCTGAGACCCAAATAGTCAATCTAAATCTGCCCTGCAGTGCCTGTACAAGCCACCACAGCCTTCACAAGCAGGTGGGCAGCAGGCATTGTACCAGGCACTGAAGAGAACTCGAGTCAGCTACCGCCCTTGGTGCAAAGTAATTTATAGTCTCTTCTCATAAGAGGTTATGAACACACTTTTGCTTTTTCTAACCCACACAAATGTACAGTGGCATTTATATGCACTCTTATGCACAGGTACACAGGAGAGTTTCGAGACGGTGGGGAAAGGCTCAGTCCAGGTCCTTAGTTTTGAGACATATTTACCTAATCCAGCAGACATTACTGAGTATCTACTATGTACTACCAGGAAGAGAAAAATAAATAAGACAGGGTCCCAGCTAAGTGCGTTTTTAGTATTCCCTTCCTTCTTCTGGACCCTCAGTACCTTTACTGCTCAGGGTCAGGCACTAGGCCATGTCACCACACTTAGGTGTGTAGCTGTCTGGGTAGCATAAAGGCTTATCTTGCAGATGCTGAAGTAAAATGATGAAAAGGGACTTGTGGGGCTACCTGCACTGGGAGCTCAGGGCAGACAGTTCTTACAGCTGTCCTTACATTGTGAGCCCTTTAACTCCACAAACAAATTGTTCTGTGTTCATATATTTTTCCTCTTCCTCCTTAGGCCACAATATTAACAGTGAAAAAGTCAATGCATCGCGGCCGGGCGCGGTGGCTCACGCCTGTAATCCCAGCACTTTGGGAGGCCGAGGCGGGCGGATCACGAGGTCAGGAGATCGAGACCATCCTGGCTAACACGGTGAAACCCCGTCTCTACTAAAAATACAAAAAATTAGCCGGGCGAGGTGGCGGGCGCCTGTAGTCCCAGCTACTCTGGAGGCTGAGGCAGGAGAATGGCGTGAACCCCAGGGGGCGGGGCCTGCAGTGAGCCGAGATTGCGCCACTGCACTCCAGCCTGGGCGACAGCGAGACTCTGTCTCAAAAAAAAAAAAAAAAAAAAGTCAATGCATCATAAAGTGGCTAATAGAGAGAGAATAACTGACTACTATCTCTTCCTCTTGCATATACAGCACTTACAGTGCATTGATCATACAAATCCCTATATTTGTGGATATGCTTAGCTACCTCAAGAGACTGTAAACCCTTTGAGGGCAAGGCCCATGACTTATTATTCCTACATCTTCTGCACATAAAACTCAGATAATGACTATTTTGCTAAATGTTACAAGCACACGCGCGCACGCGCACACACACACACACACACTTCTTTTTTCATCCTATGTAAAATGTATCATGTGTTTTCCAGGAAGGAAAAAAAATCACACACACAGACACACACAACTTCTCTTTTTTCATCCTATGTAAAATATCATTTTCTTCCAAGAAGAAAAAAATAATAACTGATGCTTCTATAATCTCTAAGACTCACATGCATGGGTATCCTCTCTTTCTTCCTACCAATTTCCCAGGCTGAATGAATCATGAAAAAAAATTCTTAAGGTTACACCCATGTCTCCATCAGACAATAGCAATAAATCAATGAGTTGGAGTTTTTTTGTTTGTTTGTTTGTTTTGAGACGGAGTCTCGCTTTGTCGCCCAGGCTGGAGTGCAGTAGCGCGATCTCGGCTCACTGCAAGCTCCGCCTCCTGGGTTCACGCCATTCACCTGCCTCAGCCTCCCGAGTAGCTGGGACTACAGGCACCCGCCACCATGCCCAGCTAATTTTTTTGTATTTTTAGTAGAGACGGGGTTTCACCGTGTTGGCCAGGATGGTCTCCATCTACTGACCTCGTGATCCAACCGCCTCGGCCTCCCAAAGTGCTGGGATTACAGGCTCGGTGAGCCACCGCGCCCAGCTTGTTTGTTTGTTTGTTTTGAGATGGTCTCGCTCTGTTGCCCAGACTGGAGTGCAGTGGCACAATCACGGCTCACTGCAACCTCTACCTCCTGGGTTCAAGCAATCCTCCACGATCATGGCTCACTGTAACTTACACCTCCTGGGTTCAAACAATCCTCCCATCTCAGTCCCCCAAGAAGCTGGGAGTATACACATGTGCCACTACGCCCGGCTAATTTCTGTATTTTGCGGGGGCAGATGGGAAGACGGGGTTTTCCTATGTTGCCCGGGCTGGTTTCAAACTCCTGGGCTCAAGTGACCTGTCCGCCTCAGCCTCCCGAAGTGCTGGGATTACCAGCATGAGCCACTGCACTCAGCCAAATCAATGAGTCTTCTACGTCACATGAGTTGTCAAGGACACATGGGGAGCCATGCAGTGAGTTAATATTCTGAACATATTCTTGTCATAATTTCCTAACCATATTATTTTTCATTCATCAATATAATGTAGAAAGTCCAAGTGTAATTATCAGCACATAGTCAAAGTGCAGAAACCTGTAGAACTGATATCCTAAAACATATATATATGGATTTGCTGCAGCTATTACCTAAGCACAGAATGACATCTGACAATGCCTCCAAACACAGAGCAATTTAGATAGGAATCCTAAATCACTAGAAGCTATCTAACACTTAAGGTATTAGTATACATTTACTTTGAGTCCATTTCCTGACTGGATTTGTTGTGTTATCCACCTGCCTGATTAAACTATTTATATTCCAGATAAGGAGATCTTCCTATGTTAAATTCAACATGTGAATCTAATACTAGAAATATACACGCTCCTGAAAATAAGTCACAAAACATACCCATTTGCTTTAGATGTTTTACAGAAGAACCAAACTCTAACTGCAACCAGAAAAAAATAAAGTTTTATAAATGTAACTGGCATTCTATGCTAATTAAGAATTTCCTCCCTTAATAAACCAAATTAGCTTTCACTTCAAGTAAGCTTGAATTTTATTCGTCATAACAAGTAACCAGGTGTAATCAAGTATCTGGCCATTAAAAAGAAAATTAGCCAGGCTGGGTGCAGTGGCTCACTCCTGTAATCCCAGCACTTTGGGAGGCTGAGGCAGGTGGATCATATGAGGCCAGGAGTTCAAGACCAGCCTGGCCAACATGGCGAAACCCCGTCTCTACTAAAAATACAAAAATTAGCCGGACATTGTGGTCCATGCCTGTAATCCCAGCTACTCGGGAGGCTGAGGCAGGAGAATCGCTTGAATCTGGGGGGTGGAGGTTGCAGTGAGCTGAGATCGTGCCACTGCACTCCAACTGGGCCAAAGAGCGAAGCTCTATCTCAAAAAAAAAAAAAAGAAAAGAAAAAGAAAAGAAAAGAAAAAGAAAATAAGCTAGAAAGGATGTATTTATATTCCTGCTAACATTCTACAGCAGTGACTTAAGACTAACATACACAGCTTTACTATGGTTGTACTTTCCCAATAAAACCTAGTACCATGTATCTGGGACACATGCCTATCCTCTCCTGAGGCCTATAGAACTAATCTAAATCCAGTTGGTTAACACTTTCTAAATTGCTCCTAGGCACCTTCTACCACCAGCAATACCATATACTCTGCTGCTTTAATCATGCTGGTTGTTCAACATGCCACCAGTTTGACCTTGACTTGTTTTAAGGTCATTTCCAACCCTGGCTTCTGCATTGAACTACTTGGTTCTGGAACTTAGTGTCTGAACTTTGCTTGGCCTCTGCACTAGTCCTTCTGTGAGGATGACTCTCTCTCACTCCCTAGGTGTCCTTCATTTGTCTAGGTGTACCCTACTCCAGACTAGTCCTACCAGTCAGAAAGTAGAGATCAGTCAGCACCATAAGAAGACAGGGCAAGGCAAAAAAAAAAGGAGATTAAAAAATGCATCCAGGGCCGGGCGCGGTGGCTCACGCCTGTAATCCCAGCACTTTGGGAGGCTGAGGCTGGCGGATCACCTGAGGTCAAGAGCTCGAGACCAGCCTCAAGACAGAGAAACCCTGTCTCTACTAAAAATACAAAATTGGCCGGGCGTAGTGGTGCATGCCTGTAATCTCAGCTACTTGGGAGGCTGAGGCAGGAGAATTGCTTGAACCTGGGAGCCGGAGGTTGCGGTGAGCCAAGATCGCGCCGTTGCACTCCCGCCTGGGCAACAAGAGTGAAACTCCGCCTCAAAAAAAAAAAAAAAAAAAAAAAAGCATCCTGGGCCAGGCGCAGTGGCTCATGCCTGTAATCCCAGCACTTTGGGAGGCCAAGGAAGGCGGATCATGAGGTCAAGAGTTTGAGACCAGCCTGATCCAACATGGTGAAGCCCCGTCTTACTAACAAATACAAAAAAATTAGCCAGGTGTGGTGGTGCGTGCCTGTAATCCCAGCTACTTGGGAGGCTGAGGCAGGAGAATCGCTTGAACCCGGGGGGGGCAGAGGTTGCTGTGAGCCAAGATCGCACCATTGCACTCCAGCCTGGGCGACAGAGCAAGGCTCCATCTAAAACAAACAAACAAACAAAAAAACCACATCCAATCACAGAATCACTGGAAAATTAACCCTCAATGGAACTCTTAGAGAAATATATCATTACTAGGTGATAACTTTAGGGTATATTCTTCCAAAAGTCATACCACATACATAACATGCAGAAAGTCATTCCAGGCCTGCAATAACAATAACTACTTGAAAATGAATTAGGGAGCCAGGCCCGGTGGTTCATGCCTGTAATCCTAGCACTTTGGGAGGCCAAAATGGGCAGAATGCTTGAGCCCAGGAGTTTGAGACCACCCTGGACAACATGGTGAAACCCCATTTCTACAAAGAATACAAAAATTAGCTGGGAGTAGTGGCCTGCGCCTGTAGTCCCAGCTACTAGAGAGACTGAGATGGGAGGATTGCTTGGGCCAGGGAGGTTAAGGCTGCAGTGAGCTGTGGTCATGCCACGGCACTCCAGCCACTGTCGCTCTGGGCAACAGAGCAAGATCCTTATTTAAAAAAAAAAAAAAAAAAAAAGGAAAAGGAAAAGGAATTAGTTAGCATATTCCAACCATAAACACTTGAAAAAATAAGATTGTCCACTTAAACAGGGAACAAAGAATTAGTGTGAAACAAATCAATAAGTAAACTTGCAGGGACAAATACAACATAATCTGAAGCTCATTACAGAATAGTTTTAATTAATTTGGTAATGGCAAATTATTGCCCACCTGTTAACATTCTCTTGGTCAGTTTGTGTCAGTACCTATCCCTAACATTTCACCTCAGGCCCATTCTTATTTAGAAAAACAAATATGTTACAGGAGATGAAAGAGAAAAGCCATTTAGTTTTTCACCTGTAATCAGCTAACAGAAATCATTCTATACAAAATTCTTATTTCTAATCAAAGCCATAAAACAAGGATTTTTAAATCCCTTAAAACAGACCCACTGTACATACAGAGCCAGGCCAATTAGGCCTAGCTGGCTAAGCTCTGTTCCTGCTTTCATATACTGTAAGGTTCTTCTGAACAGCTGTCTGGTAGCCCCTGAACACCACTCAACACTAGTGCAGTACTCAAGTGACTATCACACAAATCCGTGTCTGGGGATCTCTTCACACCCAGAGCTCAGCATCAACATGCCATGTCTCTTATATCTAGCCATGCTCCAGACCTTTAGAGAAAAAATAAACCTTATTTTCAATTTAAAGTAAAATATACCCACATAAAAACCTTGTCCTAAAACTAGATAATTTTATTTCATAACAGGCTCAAACTGCCTATCAAGCATGCATTTGCTCCAACAGCCACTCATCAGCTTCAACACTGTCCTCATGTTAACTTCCCTTCCAAAGGGAAAAAGGATGTGATCCACAGTATTTTTCCAAAGGAAAATTAATGAACTTCCCCGAAATTAAAACAAATATAACTTAATACACAAAAACTCGGCCAGGCACAGTGGCTCACTCCTGTAATCCCAGTACTTTAGGGGGCCGAGGCGGGCAGATCACCTGAGGTCAGGAGTTAGAGACCAGACTGGTCAACATGGTGAAATACAAAAATACAAAAATTGGCTGGGCGTGGTGGCTCATGCCTGTAATCCCAGCTACTCAGGAGGCTGAGGCAGGAGAATCGCTTGAACCCGGGAGATGGCGGTAGCAGTGAGTCAAGATCACTCCATTGCACTCCAGCCTGGGCAACAAAGTGAGATTCCATCTCAAAAAAAAAAAAATTACACAAAAACTCTAGAAGGTCTTATGATCACAATTTCTTTCTTTCTTTCTTTCTTTTTGGAGATGGAGTTTCACTCTTGTTGCCCAGGCCAGAGTGCAATGGCGCGATCTCAGCTAATTGCAACCTCCGCCTCCTGGGTTTAAGTGATTCTCCTGTCTCAGCCTCCTGAGTAGCTGGGATTACAGGCGCCCGACACTACACTCGGCTAATTTTTGGTATTTTTAGTAGAGACGGGGTTTCACCATGTTGGCCAGGCTGGTCTCGAACCCCTGACCTCAGGAGATCCACCTGCCTCAGCCTCCCAAAGTGCTGGGATTACAGGCGTGAGCCACCATGCCCGGCCTTGTGATCACAATTTCTATTAACAAGGGTCTCCTCTGGCATATGCAAAAAGACTAAGAAGATGCTTTTGCATAAACTCAAAGTTACAAAGGATAGTTTCCGGTGCCAATAAAATTCTGCTACTCACTGAATAAACTAATCTGTCAATGAATTAGCAACAACCTAATCAGACTCAGGCAAACCCTAGTTGAAACTCAGGTAAAATTAGGAAAAATACTAAATGAGATTGAAACTGGACCACAAAACCACTTCTTTGAAACAAACAAAAAAAATCACTGTAACATAAACAGGCACAGGAGTGTGGAGCAGACTCTTACAGATTAAGTCTTAATTAAAATGACTGATTCATTTAAAAAGAAAAAGAAAAACCAATAACTACTACCTTTGTCACTCATCTACAACGTGCTAGGCACTGACCTGGGTGTAAAATATTTCTGAAACAGTGTTCCAATGTCCATTCTCCAGTTTGCTGGGTGTTATGAGGCAGCTATTCCTAAAGCAATAGCAGTGGCAGCTTCCTAGTCCTGAATAGTAGCTATATACTGTTTTTAAAACAGTTTACTGGTTCCATTGGTGGCCTCACACATAAAAGCTCCCAAAGAAGGTCAGTTCTACAACAATGTTCTAAGCATCATTATTGCTCCTCTAGCCCCTCTAAAAATCATTTCTAAGCACCTACATCTCATATGTTTCCCTTTCTGCTTAAAATCCCTAGTGCTGCCGGGCGCGGTGGCTCATGCCTGTAATCTCAGCACTTTGGGAGGCCGAGGCGGGTGGATCACCTGAGGTCGAGAGTTTGAGACCAGCCTGACCAACATGGAGAAACCCCGTCTCTACTAAAAATACAAAATTAGCCAGGCGTGGTGGCACGTGCCTGTAATCCCAGCTACTAGGGAGGCTGAGGCAGGAGAATCTCTTGAACCTGGGAGGCGGAGGTTGTGGTGAGCTGCGATCGCGCCATTGCACTCCAGCCTGGGCAACAAGAGTGAAACTCTATCTCAAAAAAAAAAAAAAAAAAAAAAAAAAAATCCCTACTGCCTTCTGTTCCCTGCACTGAGTGATGACACAAAGACCTAAACAGAAAAAGAAATTAACTTAGCAAAGAGGGACTATGAAGGACAATGAAGACTTCTGCAAAGATAAGAGAAAGTACCAAACACACCAGGCACAGTGGCTCACGCCTATAATCCCAGCACTCTGGGAGGCAGGCGAATCACCTGAGGTCAGGAGTTTAAGACGAGCCTGGTCAACATGGCAAAATCCCATCTCTACTAAAAATACAAAAGTTAGCCAGGCGTAATGGCACGTGTCTGTAATACCAGTTACTCGGGAGGCTGAGGCAGGAGAATCACTTAAACACAGGAGGCGGAGGTTGCAGTGAGCTGGGATCATGCCGCTATACTCCAGTCTGGGTGACAGAGTAAGACTCCGTCTCATAAAAAAAAAAAAAAAAAAAAATCCATCAAATTTAGACAAAAACAATGCTATAGAGCTATCAAGAAGAGAATAGGCTGGGTGCAGTGGCTCACACCTGTAAACCCAGCACTTTGGAAGGCAGCGATAGGTGGATCACTTGAGGTCAGGAGTTCGAGACCAGCCTGACCAACATGGTGAAACCCCATCTCTACTAAAAATACGAAAATCAGCCCGGTGTCATGGTGGGCACCTGTAATCCCAGCTGCTTGGGAGGCTGGGGCATGAGAATCACTTGAACACGGAGGCAGAGGTTGCAGTGAGCCAAGATCGCACCACTGCACTCCAGCCTGGGCAACAGAGCAAGACCCTGCCTCAAAAACAAAAAAAGAGACATCAAGGGAACAAAAAAGGCTAGGCGTGATGGTTCACACCTGTAATCCCAACACTTTGGGAGGCTGAGACAGAAGGACCACTTGAGCTCAGGAGTTTGAGACCAGCAACATAGTAAGACCTTGTCTCTATGAAAAAAAATCAAGAAATTAGCTAGGTGTAGTGGCACACACCCAACTACTCCAGTAGTCCCAACTACTCCAGAGGCTGAGGTGAGAGGATCACTTGAGCCTAGGAGGTTGAGGCTGTAGTGAGCCAAGATCATGCCACTGCACTCCAGCCTGGGCAAGGGTAAGACCCTATCTTTAAAAAAAAGAGACAGAATAAAAAGAAGCTATTAGAAATTTAAAATACAATAGCACAAATTGGAAAACAAAATTGAGAACATCTCTTAGTAGAGAAAAAATATTTTTTAAAAAAGGGAAGAAAACCAAAGGATCAATGTAAGAGATCCAACATTTGAATAATAGGAGTCTCATATGGTAATAAAAGAGGAGAAAATCTCAAGAAAATTTCCAACAACTGAAGGACATAAATTTCAAGACCAAAAGAATTCAATCAGATGATCAACACAATGGATGAAAAGAGATCTACAACAAGGAACATCCCTGTGAAATTTTAGAACTGGATCAAAAGAAGATCCTACAAGCTTTTAAATTTTTCACTCGTCATTACTTCTGCAGCTAATGAAAGCTAGAAAACTAAAGAACATGTCTTCATTTTATTTATTTGTTAATTTGTTTATTTATTTATTGAGACAGAGTTTCACTCTTGTCGCTCAGGCTGGAGTGCAATGGCGCAACCTGGGCTCATTGCAACCTCCACCTCCCGGGTTCAAGCAATTCCCTTGCCTCGGCCTCCTGAGTAGCTGGGATTACAGGCACCCACCACCACACCGGCTAATTTTTTGTACTTTTAGTAGAGTACAAATGTTGGCCAGGCTGGTTGCGAACTCCTGACCTCAGGTGATCCACCCACCTCGGCCAAAACATGCCTTCAAAAGTCTAAGAAAATAGCATTTACAACCTAGAATTCTATACCCAAACTATCAATGCTTATACAATACAACTAGACTGTAGAAAAACACAAGGTACCCAAAGGTAATTCTTTATTTAACGAGGTAAAATTAATTTAAAAATGATCCTAAATGATTTGATGTTCTAACAACTGGCATAGACTCTATATAATTATACAAAAAAGTAAGTGGGAAAAAGTATTATTTTTATAGGTGATCAAAAGGTGTGATAGGCAAAAAAAACTACTGAGTTCTGCTGGGGACTATGTAAGTATTTCTGCTATAACATATGTTGCTTCTGACAACTCCTGCATTCTGCACAAATTAAAAATAACACAGCAGACCAGATGTGGTGGCTCACATCTGTAATCCTAGCACTTTGGGAGGCCGAGGCAGGCAGATCACCTGAGGTCAGGAGTTCGAGACCAGCCTGGCCAACATGGCAAAACCCCATCTCTACTAAAAATACAAAAATTCACAGGGCTTGGTGGTGCACGCCTGTAATCCCCGCTACTGGAGAGGCTGAAGCACAAGAATCACTTGAACGTGGGAGATGGAGGTTATACTGAGCAGAGATCATACCACTCACTACTCTCCAGTCTGGGCAACAGAGCAAGACTGTCTCAAAAATAAAATAAAATAAGGCCGGGCTCAGTGGCTCATGTCTGTAATCTCAGCACTTTGGGAGGCTGAGGTGGGCGGATCATCTGAGGTCGGGAGTTCAAGACCAACCTAACATGAAGAAACCTCGTCTCTATTAAAAATGTAAAATTAGGCCGGGCATGGTGGCTCACGCCTGTAATCCCAGCACTTTGGGAGGCCGAAGCAGGTGGATCATGAGGTCAGGAGATCGAGACCAACCTGGCCAACACAGTGAAACCCCATCTCTACTAAAAAGACAAAAAATTAGTCGGGCTCATTGGTAGGCGCCTGTAGTCCCAGCTACTTGGGAGGCTGAGGCAGGAGAATGACGTGAACCCGGGAGGCGGAGCTTGCAGTGAGCCAAGATTGTGCCACTGCACTCCAGCCTGGGCGACAGAGCCAGACTCTGTCTCAAGGAAAAAACAAAAACAAAAACAAAAACAAATATATATATATATGTGTGTGTGTGTGTATAAAATTAGCCAGGCGTGGTGCCACATGCCTGTAATCCCAACTACTCAGGAGGCTGAGGCAGGAGAATCGCTTGAACCCAGAAGGTAGAGGGTGCAGTAAACTGAGATTGTGCCATTGCACTACAGCCTGGGCAACGTGAGCGAAACTCCGTCTCAAAAAATAAAATAAAATAAAATAAAAATAACATTGTAAGTAGAAAAAATAACACTGGAATAAATAGACCACTCAAAACCTATCCACTCTGAAACAGAGCACCAGCAATAATATAAAGAATTAGTATCTCGGCTGGGCATGGTGGCTCACACCTGTAATCCCAGCACTTTGGGAGGTCGAGGTGGGTGGATCATCTGAGGTCGGGAGTTCGAGACCAGCCTGACCAACATAGAGAAACCCCGTCTCTATTAAAAAGAATTAGTATCTCATGAGGTAATCTGGACAGCCCAGGCAGTCAGTTTAGTGTGGCTACAGCTGCGTCAAAAGATGTTTTAAAATGCACAAAAAAGGCCGGGCACAGTGCCTCACACCCGTAATCCCAGCACTTTGGGAGGCCGAGGCGGGTGGATCACTTGAGGTCAGGAGTTCGAGACCAGCCTGGCCAACATGGTGAAACCCTGTCTCTACTAAAAATACAAAATTAGCCGGGCATGGTGGCGCATGCCTATAATCCCAGTTACTCAGGAGGCTGAAGCCAGAGAATCGCTTGAACCCAGGAGGTGGAGGTTGCAGTAAGCTGAGATCATGCCACTGCACTCCAGCCTGGGCGACAGAGCAAGACTCCATCTCAAAATTAAAAAAAAAAAAAAAAATGCACAAAAACAACAGAGTAGAAATGCTGGTTTGGAAAAATTTAGGCAATACAAAGAGAAACAGAGCTCTGAACACAAGAATAAGACTGGCTACAAGAGCAAAGCTAGAGGTGCACCTCTCTGGGGGCACTCACTTTTTTTTTTCTTTTTTCTTTTTCTTTTTTTTTGAGACAGAGTCTCACTCTGTTGCCCAAGCTAGAGTGCAGTGGCGCGATCTCGGCTCACTGCTAGCTCCGCCTCCCGGGTTCACACCATTCTCCTGCCTCAGCCTCCCAATCAGCTGGGACTACAGGCGCCCATCACCTCGCCCAGCTAATTTTTTGTATTTTTTAATAGAGACAGGGGTTTCACCGTGTTAGCCAGGATGGTCTTAATCTCCTGACCTCGTGATCCACCTGCCTCGGCCTCCCGAAATGCTGGGATTACAGGCGTGAGCCACCGCGCCCAGCCCAGGGCACTCACTTTTAATTTTCTTAAAATAGAGGTGAAAGCAAAGCTGAGGATCTTCTTTCCTTCTTAAGATTAATACTATACTCTAGCTATTCTGGCTCACCTTTACTAGGATTCACTAGGACGAGGCACATATAATGCAATACAACTTCCAATTATAATAATATCATCTCTCTATTTACCTGCCACATATGAGCTAATTGATGTCACTGAAGTACTTGTGTCAGAACACACTGAATCAATATTTTAGATACCAAAAACTGGTCTAAACTAAAATATAATATATGACTATTGGGAGGATAAGGAGAAGAAAAATGTGTCATGAAGACAATAGAATAAAAGAGCTCAATTCCTTGTTGTCCATAGCACAAAGTCAACACTATCGCACTGTCATCTAGATACGAGAATAAATAGCAAAGAAGCACTGAAAATAGGTGAAAGTAATCCTTCTCATGATAAATCTTGGAGAAATATTTTGAGTCCTTAAATTACATGTACACACACACACACACACACACACACACACACGCACGCACCACACTGCTAGAAAGTTATAGGTTTTGGTTTTTTTCCCAAGGTACATACATATTAGAAAACTCTGAATCAGGGAAGTCAGGGAAGACATCTCTAAAGAAATGAATATTGAGAGGAAACCTGAGGGATAAGTAACCCAATGATGAGAGAAATCCAGACAAAGGAGGCCGGATGCGATGGCTCATACCTGTAATCCCAGCACTTTGGGAGGCCAAGGCAGGTGGATTGCTTGAGGTCAGGAGTTCAAGACCAGCCCGGCCAACATGGTGAAACCCCATCTCTACTAAAAATACAAAAAAAAATTAGCTGGGCACAGTGCAAGTGCCTGTAATCCCAGCTACTCAGGAGGCTGAGGCAGGAGAATCACTTGAAACTGGAAGGCAGAGGTTGCAGTGAGCCAAGGTCACACCACTGCACTCCAGCCAAGAAGACACAGCAAGACTCGTCCTCAAACAAAAAAATTCAAAGGAAACTCCAAATGCAAAGTCCCTATTTTAAGAGGATCACAGTAAAAGGGACTGAATAAAGGATTTCATGGCTAAAGAGGAGTAAACAAGTTCAACTGTGGTATGATATGAAGCTGGAGGGTCAGACTGGGACCAGCCCATGTAGGGAAAGAACTTTTAGGTAGGATAACCTGGGCAAATATGTCCCAGATTGCCAAGGACAAGTTCCATTTATGCGAGCTGTCACTGCATAATTATTAACAGCTTCCTCTTTCATACACAAAAGTATCCCAATTTGGATGCTAAATTATATGGTCACCCTACTATTAGTAGGGTCTTAGTCTTTACCCTAGAAGCTACTAAAATGTTTTATACCAAAAGGGGAGAAATGATCACATTTTAGGACACAACCTTAGAGAGATAAGGGTTCTGGTCCCCTGTCCAATGTTTTGTTACATAAACACTGAGTAAGAATCTAGTTTAAATTGACCCTTAAGAATGCCTCCCTCCCGCCAGACACAGTGGCTCACACCTGTAATCCCAACACTTTGAGAGGCTGAGGCAGGCGGATTGCTTGAGCTCAAAGTTCAAGACCAGCCTGGGAAACATGGCAAAACCCTCTCCCCACAAAAAATTAGCCAGTCGTGGTGGTGTGTGCCTGTAGTCCCAGCTACTCCAGAGGCTGAGGTGGGAGGATCACTTGAGCCTGCGAGGTCCAGGTTATAGTGAACCATGCACCACTGCAATCCAGCACCGGCAAGAGAACAAGACCTTGTCTCAAAAAAAAACAAAACAAAAAACAAAAAAAAAAACTTGTCTCCTTCCCTTCACTGCCAACATTCTTAAACAAGTGTTCTAAACTCATAATCTTTTTCCTCTCATTCTCCCCTTAATTATGGCCAGTGGTTTCCTCTATTAACCAAAGGCTCTCCTCTCAGTCAACAATCACCTAAGGCACCAAAAACACCAATGACAACAGATACTTTTTAGGCTTCATCAAACAAAAAACCCTTGTTCCATGACTCACCTCTCTTTTCTCACCTTTTAGGACGAAGTGTCCCTCTGTCACACAGGCTGGAGTGCAGAGGCGCAATCTCAGCTCACTGCAACCTCAGCCCACTACAACCTCCGCCTCCCAGGTTCAAGTGATTCTCCTGCCTCAGCCTCCACAGTAGTTGAGATTAAAGGCATGTGCAACCACGCCTGGCTAATTTTTGTATTTTTAGTAGAAACGGGGTTTCGCCATGTTGCCCAGGCTGGTCTCAAACTCCTGGCCTCAAGTGATCCACACACTCAGCCTCCCAAAGTGCTGGGATTACAGACATGAGCCACCACGCCCAGCCTCACCTCTCTATTACTTATCATCCCCATTGTGGGTTATCCTTTCTCTACCCAGTCCTCATATGCGCATGCTTTCCATGTCTCTTGAGTACTTCAAATTGCCAACTAACATTGCTACCTAAAGTCCGGCAAACACCACTAATTCACTGACTTAGGGTCCTCCAAACCTGTTCATTCCCCACCAATTTCGGTTAAGAGCAATATTGTCTACTCAGGCACCCAAGCATGGAAGCAGTCACCTAGACTCTTTCTTCTCCCTAGTCCCTTATGTTCAGTATCTCTTAAATCCACCTTCTCTCCTTTCTTCCACCTGCCTCAGTTCAAGGGCTGCCTTGTTACTCCCCAAGTGTTCTTACTAGTGTTTGTACCTCTCCTCTTTTTTTCCCTCCACAGCATAGCCAGAATGATCATGTCACAATTCTGCCTTAAAATCTTGGGTCCACTCATTACTAAAAATACAATCCCCTTCCCCACCCCATGTATTAAATATATATATGGCTCCAGTAGGCCAGGTGCAGTGGCTCACACCTGTAATCCCAGCACTTTGGGAGGCCGAGGTGGGTGGATCACCTGAGGTCAGGAGTTCATGACGAGCCTGGCAAACATACTGAAACCCTGTCTCTACTAAAAATTCAAAAATTAGCCGGGTGTGGTGGCAGGTGGCTGTAATCCCAGCTACTTGGGACGCTGAGGCAGAAGAATCATTTGAACCTGGGAGGTGGAGCTTGCAGTGAGCCGAGACCACACCATTGCACTCCAGCCTGGGCAACAACAGGAGTGAAACTCTATCTCAAAAAAAAAAAAAAAAAAGAAAAAAAAAATATATATATACCCACACACACACGTTATATATAACATATACTTCATATATAAGTAACATATACATAAAGTATATGTTATATATAACATATACATATAAGATGTATATATACACACACATACACATATATATGGCTCCAGTTATATAAATTATTTGACATTCAGGACAACTCACTCTCCATTTTCCATTTAGAAGCAAATCCCTACTTACCTCCCTGCACTTAGCTCAGATTCCCCTGGGATGTCTTTCAAAATTTCACAGGGCTCCTAGCCTGCCTTAGGTAGCGGTCCTTGTTTCTCCACAGCAACACCTGGATACTGGCATCACAGCACTGAATATATTTTATTAGTATACTGCACTTACAGTATCACAATCCTGTAGTGTTGGTTTTCTGTCTTCCCCACTAGACTGTAAGTAACTTGATAATGGGGACTGAGTATCCCATCTCTCTATTCCCAGCATCTGGTTCAAGACCTGGCATATAGTACCTGTTCCACAAAAATGTGTCTTGAATAAAGAATGAAAGAACACCCTGTCATGAGTATTAAAGATTTATTTAGAGGTTTTAATTTCTTTTAAATTATTAAGGCATGGAATAAAGTTGGAAAGTAGCTTTTTAAGAAGAGAAAAAAGATAAAAGCAATCTCTTTCAGTAATTCATCTTCACCTTTCTTTAGCAAATGAAGCCCTCAGTATTTCAAACAGCTGTTTCAACTACTGACCACTACCCTTCTGACAAATCCAAAATTACCTCCCTTGAAGGCTACAAACTATCAACGTGAAAAACATGCAACTAGTAGCATTTCCAAAAGTAGCACCCAAAGGGATCTGAAAATCAACTATCCTATCTGAGACTTCAAGTACCAACCACAGATAATGATGCTCTGTGAGCCTGCTACATGTCGGTAAACCAGAGTAATACCTGTAGAACACTGTTGTACGGATGAAATAAGGTTATGTATGTGAAAACCCTATCACAATGCTAGAAGTCAGGCTACCATCCTTTCTAGCTTTCATTACTTGCTAAGTAATACCAGGCAAAATACTTAAACTCTCTGAGCCTGAAGTTTCCTTACTCGTCAGCAGTTATCATAAGCTTAAAAGATAATGTCTGGCCAGGCACGGTGGCTCACGCCTGTAATCCCAGCACTCTGGGAGGCCAAGGCAGGAGGATCACGAGGTCAGGAGATCGAGACCATCCTGGCTAACAGTGAAACCCCGTCTCTACTAAAAAATACAAAAAATTAGCCGGGCGTAGTGGCAGGCACCTGTAGTCCCAGCTACTTGGGAGGCTGAGGCAGGAGAATGGCGTGAACTCAAGAGATGGAGCCTGCAGTGAACCGAGATCATGCCACTGCACTCCAGGACTCCAGCCTGGGCGACAGAGCCAGACTCTGCATCAAAAAAAAAAAAAAAAAAAAAGATAATGTCTGTAAAGCATCTACTGTAATGCCTGGCAAAAAGAATTGGCACAAAATAAATGTCAGCTTTTTTTTTTCCTGCATCTTTTCCCCCACCCCCCAAAGGGAGTCTTGCTTTGTCACTCAGGCTGGAGTGCAGTGGCACGATCTCGGCTCACTGCAACCTCTGCCTCCCAGGTTCAAGCAGTTCTCCTGCCTCAGCCTCCTAAGTAGCTAGAATTACAGGTGCCCACCACCATGCCCGGCTAATTTTTGTATTTTTAGTAGACACAGGGTTTTGCCATGTTGGCCAGGCTGGTCTCGAACTGCTGACCTCAAGTGATCCGCCCACCTCGGCCTCCCAAAGTGCTGGGATTGCAGGCATGAGCCACTGGGCCCAACCCTTAGGTTGGGCCCACCCTAAGGCCCAACCAAGAATTTTCTTCTTGGTGTTTGTGTTTTCTCCTTTTCTATAATGAATATACATTTGCTGTATAAAAAATTTAATTTTTGGCCTGGCACCGTGGCTCACACCTGTAATCCTAGCACTTTGGGAGGCTGAGGCAGGCAGATATTGCCTGAGCTCAGGAGTTCAAGACAAGCCTGGGCAACCTGGTGAAACCTCGTCTCTACTAAAATACAAAAGAAAAAGAAAAAAAAAATTAGCCGATGTGGTGGCGTGTGCCTGTAGTCCCAGCTAATCAGGAGGCTGAGGCAGGAGAATTGCTTGAACAAGGGAGGCAGAGGCTGTAGTGAGCTGATATCGTGCCACTGCACTCCAGCCTGGCGACAGAGCAAGACTCAGTTATTAAAAAAAAAAAATTAATTTTTAGGCAGGGCACCGTGGCTCACACCTGTAATCCCAGCACTTTGGGAGGCCAAGGCGGGCGGATCACGAGGTCAGGAGATCGAGATGATCCTGGCCGACATGGTGAAACCCCGTTTCTACTAGAAATAAAAAAAAAAAAAAATTAGCCGGGCATGGTGGCGGGTGCCTGTAATCCCAGATATTTGGGAGGCTGAGGCGGCAGAATCACTTGAACCCGGGAGGCAGAGATTGCAGTGAGCCAAGATTGTGCCACTGCACTCCAGCCTGGTGACACAGCAAGATTCCGTCTCAAAAATAATAATAATAAAATTAATTTTTAAAAATTCGGGCGGAGGGCAGTGGCTTACGCCTGTAATCCCAGCACTTTGGGAGGCTGAGGCGGGCGGATCACGAGGTCAGGAGATCGAGACCATCCCGGCTAACACGGTGAAACCCAGCCTCTACTAAAAATATAAAAAAAAATTAGCCCGGCGTGGTGGAGGGCGCCTGTAGTCCCAGTTACTCAGGAGGCTGAGTGAGGCAGGAGAATGGCGTGAACCCGGGAGGTGGAGCTTGCAGTGAGCCGAGATGGCGCCACTGCACTCCAGCCTGGGCGACAGAGCAAAACTCCGTCTCAAAAAAAAAAAAAAAAATTCAAGCCAGGCACGGTGGCTCACGCCTGTAATCCCAGCACTTTGGGAGGCCGAGGCGGGTGGATCACGAGGTCAGGAGCTCAAGACCAGCCTGGGCAAGACGGTGAAACCCCGTCTCTACTAAAAATACAAAAAATTAGCCGGGCGTGGTGGCACGTGCCTGTAATCCCAGCTACTCCGGAGGCTGAGGCAGAGAATTGCTTAAACCTGGAGGGGCGGAGGTTGCAGTGAGCCGAGATCGCACCACTGCACTCCAGCCTGGGCGACACAGCGAGACCCTGCCTCAAAAAAATAAAATAAAATAATAAAAATTCAAATGACAGCCGGCCAGGTGCGGTGGCGTAATCCCCGCACTTTGGGAGGCCAAGGCGGGCGGATCATCCAAGGTTGGGAGTTCCAGACCAGCCTGACCAACATGGAAAAACCCCACGTCTATTAAAAAAAAAAAAATACAAAATCAGCCGGGCGTAGTGGCGCATGCCTGTAATCCCAGCTACTTGGGAGGCTGAGGCAGGAGAATTGCTTGAACCCGGGAGGCGGAGGTTGCAGTGAGCTGAGATCGCACCACTGTACTCCAGCCTGGGCAACGAGAGCAAAACTCTGTCTCAAAAAAAAAAAAAAAAAATCAAATGACAGCCAAAGCACAATCTCCTTATCAAAGAGGTACACTGTAAAAAGGGTTTAAAACTGATTTTAAAAACTTCCCTGATCCTAAAAATAATGGGACCTATACAGGGTCCCATTACTCAACTGATACCTGAGGCTCATTCTCAACATTTGTACATGAAAGAGACTTACACTAATGGCATAAAAAAAAAAGTCTGAAGATTTCTAACTCAGACATATCAGAGGTGACACCATCTATACAAACGAAAGAATAAATATAACCAGCAACTGTGTAAAGACACAAAAAAGAAAAAACCCACCATATTTTAATAGTGCTTTATCTTTCATTCTGCCTGTTTACTTCCTTGAATCTGGGTATGCAAAATATTACCTAGTCTCATCCCCTAAGTTAAATAAACAACTCCAAAAGATCTTGCTTTATCAAACATCTTTTGAAAGCATGGGAAGGAAATGTCATGACAGTTTAATTACTTGGGACCTGCTTCCTAGACTTTTAAATCATTTTTAGGGGTTTGGTCCTTCCAAGTCTTCCCTTGAAAATTAAAGTAACATTTAACATAACTCTGTTATAAAAGAACTATGAAAAGCAGTTTAACTAGTTTTATAACTCTTATAAAGAAAACTAGTTTTATAACTCTTATATTTTAAGAGTTATAAAAATATAAAAGTTTGATAACTCTTATATTAAGGCCAAGGTGTATACTGTCAATCTGCTTCAAACAAGGCAAAATCAGTACATTAAAAAAAGATATAGTAATACACAGGATGATGAAGGTTTGTTTTTTTGTGGTTTTTTTGTTTGTTTGTCTTTGTTTTTGAGACAGAGTCTCGCTCTGTCGCCCAGGCTGGAGTGCAGTGGTACGATCTTGGCTCACTACAACCTCCACCTGCTGGGTTCAAGAGATTCTCCTGCCTCAGCCTCCCAAAGTAGCTGGGATTACAGGCGTGCGCCACCACGCCCGGCTGATTTTTGTATTTTTATGGAGATGGGGTTTCACAGTGTTGGTCAGGCTGGTCTCGAACTCCTGACCTCATGACCCTCCCACCTCAGCCTCCCAAAGTGCTGGGATTACAGGCGTGAGCCACCACGCCCAGCCAAAGGTTTTTGTTTTTCAATTAATCATCCTATGTACAAAGAAAACACTCCTAAAGAAGATTAGCATGTTTTTGACCAGGCACAGTGGCTCACGCCTGTAATCCCAGCACTTTGGGAGGCAGAGGTGGGCGGATCACGAGGTCAAGAGATCAAGACCATCCTGGCCAACATGGTGAAACCTGGTCTCTACTAAAAATATAAAAATTACCTGGGCGTGGTGGTGGGTGCCTGTAATCCCAGCTACTTGGGAGGCTGAGGCAGAAGAATTGCTTGAACCCAGGAGGCAGAGGTTGCAGTGAGCTGAGATTGTGTCACTGCACTCCAGCCTGGGCAAAAGAGCGAGACTCTGTGTCAAAAAATAAATAAATAAAAACAAAAATTCACCATCTTTTATCTATACTTCCAGAGTTTGAAAACCTAACATTTTTATTAACACATTTAGTGACAAAACCTGACCTGAAACCAGGTCTATTTTCAATCTGTCTTTCTCCACTTGCCATGACAATATCTTTCCCTCAGAAATGTTTCATGATAGAGTGCTAACTCTATCTACCCTAACTCTATCTATAAACCCCACTGGGGGTGTCATATCCAGTATGTGCATCATATTACCGTCTTAAATTGGAATTGCTTTAACTTCCAAAGCACATCTGGCCCCCAGGGTTTTACAGAAAAGATACGGGACCTGTATCACTGAAGGAAAATAAATGTCTGAATCCACAAAATCAGTTATTGAAGACTGATGTAAACACTTAACTTTCTGTTATATCTAGTTTTCCCGTATAGTTAACAGTGAAAATCTGAAACAAGTCAATTTCTCTGTACTTTTTGTTTAAAGTGTTGAGTGATGGCATTCATCATCATTTTTGGAAACTGTTCTCCCAAAAAAGCTTTCAGCAAAATATAATCAGTCTTGGACTGAATCAAAGTAACTGTACCTTACATAAGAGATCTGTTTTCTATGGATTCAGACACCACCTGCATGGAAACTGTTGCCAAATTCTCTTTAGACCAAGCATTTCCATGCTCTGCCTCTAAGGTATCTTGTTTGCTGAGGAACCAAAAAGAAACTAAGTAACCTGGAATCTATAATTCTCTCAAAGCTGTTTTCTTAATCTAAATCTACCTAAATGATGATTATACTTAATTACAAACACTCTAGTTCCAAATAAAAAATTAAATATAGGCCAGGCATGGTGGCTCACGCCTATAATCCCAGCACCTTGGGAGGCCGAGGTGGGTGGATCACCTGAGGTCAGGAGTTTGAGACCAGCCTGGCCAACACGGTGAAACCCCGTCTCTACTAAAAATACAAAATTAGCCGGGTGTGGTGGTGCACACCTGTAATCCCAGCTACTTGGGAGGCTGGGTCAAGAGCATCGCTTGAACCTGGGAGGCGGAGGTTGCAGTGAGCCAAGCTCCGTCTCAAAAAAAAAAAAAGAAAGACATTAACAACCCTAGATGCCAGAAGACAATAGGGCAAAATAATACTTTCCAAGTTCTGGAAAAATGTTAACCTAGTATTCTATACCTAGCCCAAAGCTATTTTCAGACGTACAGGACTCAGAAAGTTTACCTCCTGCCATCCTTTCTGAATAAATTGCTTAAGGATGTTCTTCAACAAAATATGAAGAAACCAAGGAAAAGGAAAATACACCCAGGATGGAGTGCGGTGGTGTGATCTCAGCTCACTGCAACCTCCGCCTCCCGGGTTCAAGCAATGCCTCCTGCCTCAGCCTCCACAGTAACTGGGATTGCAGGCGTCCACTACCACACGCGGCTAATTTGTGTATTTTTAGTAGAGACGGGGTCTCGCCATGTTGGACAGGCTAGTCTTGAACTCCTGACTTCAGGTGATCCACCTGCCTAGGCCTCTCAAAGTGCTTTACAGGTGTGAGCCACCGTGCCTGGCCAGGAAGCTGTCTTTAATAAGTTACAGGACATCAGTACACAGCCTACCTTAAGCAAAGAGAACTCTAGGGAAGAAAGCAGATTCATGTGATAGATATTATGATTAAGTATCTTCAAAAAGTCTGCAAACACACTGAGGGCAAATTTTTCTTAACAAGAAAAATGAAAAGCTATTGAGGAATAAATCCATATAAAAAAAGTCCTAATTCAAATAAGGAGCAAACTAAAATGTGGCATGTTTTGAGCAAATGATGGTATGTTGGGGGGAAAAGAAGAGTCATCTAATCCTGGCAATAGGAATATACACACAGTAGCACAGACTTAAGAAAAATATAATCCCAGAACACTACTAACCCTCAGAGAATAGGTACTGTCAACTCCTCAGACAGGCCTTCCTTAATCACACTAACCCTTCACTCCGCTTTATTTTTATTCCCTTAGCATCTGCTATTACCTAAATTGTATCACATGCATTATTTCATTGATTCTAATACACATTATTCTCATTTTTTAACCCCGCTGAAACCAGCATGCATTTTAGAATCGATACATTTACAACTACTGTCAGCCAGGTGGCAGCCTTGTTACTGTGTGAAAAACCTCCTGTGGCTAACTCCTGGAAAGATTACAAAAGCGCCAGCATCAAAATGCTTCACATCAGACAAAAGACAATCTTTCTTTACTTGCTGGGATACAGCTCCCCCACTACACTCTCAGCAACAAAGAACAGTAATTCATTTTTTTAAAAAAATCTTCATATCCTCTAACATAGAACGGTGACTGGTACGCAACAGATATTTGGTCTGTGTTAATTTTTTTTTTTAGACGGAGTCTCACTCTGTCACCCAGCCTGGAGTGCAGTGGACCATCTGGCTCACTGCAGCCTCTGCCTCCTGGATATCAAGCGATTCTCCTGCCTCAGCCTCCCCAGTAGCTGGGATTACAGACGCCCGCCACCACGCCCGGATTTTTTTTCTTTTTTGAGACGGGGTCTCACTCTGTCGCCAGGCTGGGGTGCAATGGCGCAATCTCAGCTCACTGCAATATCCGCCTCCTGGGTTCAAGCGATTCTCCTGCCTCAGCCTCCCAAGTAGCTGAGACTACAGATGCATGCCACCACGTCTGGATAATTTTTTGTATTTTTAGTAGAGACGGGGTTTCACCGTGTTAGCCAGGATGGCCTCGATCTCCTGACCTCGTGATCCGCCCGCCTCGGCCTCCCAAAGTGCTGGGATTACAGGCGTGAGCCCACGCGTCCGGCCAATTTTTGTATTTTTAGTAGAGACGGGTTTTCACCATATTGGTCAGGCTGGTCTCGAACTCCTGACCTCAAGTGATCCGCTCACCTCGCCTCCCAAAGCGCTGGGATTACAGGCGTGAGCCACCACGCCCGGCCCTGTGTGACATTTTAATATCTATGAAACCAGGATCCATCCTGTGATGGGTCCAACAGGATGGATCCTACACAGTTGGTCCTGATGTTTTTATTTTCTTAGTGGTACACATAATAATGGCAAGTCTTACAAGCAACGATATCTAAGATTTGAAGGAATTCAGTGGCAAAAAATTTGGAGGAACATAGCAATAATAGTGTGAGTTAACTGACTGCTCATTTTAAAAGATGAAACCAAGGCTTAGTAAATCCAAGAAAGGGAAATACAAGCTTAGTATTATTTTCGAGTTGTATAACTAAATATCCAAAGAAATAAAAACAAAAAGGGATAAATGTGATTGCCTCCGGAAAGAGGTAGTGCAGTTATCGTTTTTCGCTACAAACCGGTCTATACTATTTTATTCTTACCACGTGCACATGCTTTTTTATGAATCGAAAATATATGATAGGAGGGATAAGTAAAAATACACAAAATCTCATAGAGACTTCGGACAGGGACATTCACGCAGATACAGACAGAAAGACATCCAGGGGCAAAGGGTGTCAAAGTGAGAATAAGGTACCTCCAGAAATTTCAGCTGGCAGTGCTAATGGCGACCATGAATTTCAGACCCAAATTTTGCAAATCTCTAAAGCATGACATCAACACTTGTTGCCTACTGATGACAGGCCATTTTGCTTATCAGAAAGTCAAAATAAGGCCAGCAAAGGTCTGCAAATGTATCCTTGTGCACTGGAATGAAAACTCGCACTCGCTTAGGTGAATTAGAAACTCTCCTTCGCTCAAACACTCAGCATTTACACAGCACCCTGTCACCTGCCCTGGTCTACTATCTGCACAGTGGCCGACTAAGGGGTACTAAGCACAGTCTCTACCCGAAAGCCTGACTATACTACGAGGAGGCAAAAGCTGGGGACAGAGGGCCGCTGCCTGAGGGGTAGGAGAACCGCAACTCTAAGAACAGTAGCCGTGACATGCACAAACCCAGCTTTCCTTCCCTGCGCAGAACCACCCGAGGGACCGCACCATCCCCGCTGGGACAGGACACATTTCCCCAGAGAAAGCTAACCAGCTAGCAAACCTAACTTGCCCGGGGCTGGCTGGAGGCGCACGGATCAAGCTCCGCCTCTCTCTCCCGCCTAAAGCAGGCGTAGAATCTTCGCAAAATGTCACAGGGCCAAGACTGAGCGCGCCAAAGCGGGACCCACCCCCAGGAGACGCGGATACTGCGGGAAGGTCCCTCCCCTTCCTCTCTCTGCCCGCGCGAAGCTCATTCATTCTAGAGGCGGGCTGCCAGTCCTCCCCGGCCGGCCATCCCGGCACTGCAAATCCGCTAGACGCTTTGTCTCGCGCCGGCCGGAAACTGGGGCGCGCACGCGAGCGCGCGCTCGCGCTCCAGCTCCCCGCACCTGGGGCCTGAGGGGCCGCCTCTCCGCGCCGGCTCCCCGGATTCGAGTGCGAAAGCGGGAGCTCCTTCTCGGCAGTCCCAGGCGCGCACTTACCACGTCCCAGCGGGTATCCAAAACCTAGAAATGGGCATCACGGCCCCCCATCGCTACAGCTCGAGCCCCCTCCGCGACCCCTGCTCCGCTATGAACTCTAGATTCTTTCTCCTTTCCGGAGACCGAGACCCTGTTCCTTCAGAAGGACGCGTGCATCCTGGCCTCTGCTCCCTCCCCACGGCAGAACCCGGTGAGCTGGTCGCCGCGGTTGCGCCCCCGCCCCTCCTTGGCGCTAACGCGGCCGCCAGCTAGCACTCACTTGAGGAGCAGCTGGTCGTGTTCCGCCTTGCACTTGCCCAGCTCGATCTGCAGCTTGGCGCGCTCGCGGGCCGTGTCGTCGAGCGCGCGTCGCGCGTCGGCCAGCTCGGTCTCGTAGAGCGCCTTGAGGCCGGTGAGCTCGCGGCCGCGCACCTCCTCGCGCTCCGTCACCTGCAGCTGCAGCGCGCTGTTCTCCGTCTCCAGGCTGCGCACCTTGTCGATGTACACCGCCAGCCGGTCATTGAGCTCGCGCAGCTCCTCCTTCTCCTGGAGCCGCGACAGCCGCGTGGGGCTCAGCGGCGTGGTGGGGCCGCCAGCGCGGCTGCCCATCCGCGGCGGCACGGGGGTCGCAGTCGCCATGGCGGGCGGCGGAGACAGCGGGGCGGCGAGGCCGCGAGCGGGACCGTGACAAGGAGGGGACGGCAGGGGGCGAAGCGGGGACCGAAGGCACAAACCGGCGACCTGCGCTCACGTCCAGACGCTGGCGTTTAGAGGAAAGGAGAAGCACCTGGGATGGCGGGAGCTCGATTACAGCACAAAGGGCAAAGGCGCGCGGGGGGGGAACTACGAATCAATCGATCGATCGCGAAATGCCCTTTGTAAGAAAACACACACCCACTCACACACGCACGCGGGAAAATGCAAGACGAGGGTGACTGGAGGCCCAGCAGGGTTCGCGCCGCCGCCGTCTCCTGCTCGCAGCACTTTGTTTCCTCTCAGGCTGCACGGAGCGGCGGGCGGGGGGAGGAGGGCCGGGAGGGGCGGGCTGGAGGCAAGCCGCGGGGGGCGGAGGTGGCGCGGGCCGCGGCGCCGCACTCCCCAACATGGCCGGCGCGCCCCGGCGCCTCCATGTGACCGCCATGGGCCAATGGGGAGCAGGCAGCGCGCTTCGGCGGTTCGGGGGCCGGGCCTGTAAATTTAAAATCTGGCCCTCGGGCAACCGTCCGCTCGGCCCGCCCGGCTGGGCGGTTCCGGGACCAGGCTCAGGGCTGTAAGGAAGGACGCCTGGGACTGCCCACCCGCGCGGCTCTGGGCCCAGCGCCCTCCGGGCCCTCCCGCCGCCCCGCGGGGACCCCTTGGAGGGGCCGGGCCTGAGAAAGGCGGGAAGGAGCCCGGAGGTTTCCGGGGCGGATCTGCGCCACCGCCCACACTCGGCGGTTCAGGGAAATTCAAATATAAACGTCCCTAAAAGCCACACGCGAAACTCAAAGTGTCCCCGGCCACCGCGGGCGTGGTAACCTTATCCCCCGCTCCGCTGGAGGGCTCGGGAAACGGCCTGGAGGCCGGGACGCTGTGGAATTACGTAATAGGCACTTGAGTCCGAGGTTCCAAATTCCCGGCTTGCAGGTTCCAAGTACCAGCCTTTTATTTTTCTCTCCGGTGGAAAACTGTATCAGGCAACTTCTTTCCATGAAATTGAGATCTGTGCGTCTTGAAGCCGATAGATTATCACAGAAAAACCAGCAACCCTAATTTTAAATCATTTGCCACCAGTGTTAATGGGCGGTTCCTAATCCGTTTCTTAATTTAAGGGTTTGTAAAATCAAAAAACAGCTCAGAAATGATACGATTAACATATGTCGGTGAGTAACTACGAGAGCAAGCTGTTTCATACTCCGTTAAAATCAGATACATAAAAATCTGAACTTGTGAAAATTTAAGATGAAATAATTTTTTGCTTTTAAAAAGAGGCTCCCAAGATGTCACTGGCAGCTACTTCTATTAGAAAGCACATTCATCCCTTTGAAAAGTTCCTAATTTTTAGCTAACATTTATTGGGACTGAGTGCCAGCACCAGGCTTTTCATGGATTACCCATCCACACAATCTCCGTGTGATGTGGGAAACTGGATTGTTTCTATTTGAAAATTCATCCGGGCGGGCGCGGTGGCTCACGCCTATAATCCCAACACTTTGGGAGGCCGAGGGGGGGAGGATCACCTGAGCTCAGGAGTTCCAGACCAGCCTGACCAACATGGTGAAACCCCGTCTCTACAAAAATACAAAAATTAGCCGGGCATGATGGCGGGTGCCTGTAATCTCAGCTACTTGGAAGGCTGAGGTGGGAGAATCCCTTGAACCCGGAAAGGGGAAGTTGCAGTGAGCCGAGATGGCACCATTACACTCCAGCCTGGGTGACAGGGAGACCCCGTCTCAAAAAAGAAAGAAAGAAACCATCCATTTTATAGATTCACTGTCTGAAGGCTGCTCCGCAGGACTGCGTTTGACAGGTCCCAGGATTCTAATTGACTCGAATCTGGCCCTTAGCTATACCCTAGATGACCAACTTACCACCTATTAGGAACGCTTCTGTAATTAATGGTTACTTACTTTTAAAATGGCAGAAATGGAGACCAGGATATTCTTTAACTGTTAATCAAGTCATGTACATAAGAATTAGTGAAGAGCACTGGGAGCTGCATATTCATCCCAGATCAATTTCTGGCACTCTGTGAATGATGACATTCTCCTTATTAATGGTTCTATTTCCTGTCCGGTTTCCTAAAATACTTCCTTGCTTTTTTGGGGGTGGGAGGGTGGGAGGGAGGGTGGCAGGGAGACGGAGTCTTGCTCTGTCGCCCAGGCTGGAGTGCAATGGCACAATCTCAGCTCACTGCAACTTCCACCTCCCGGGTTCAAGCGATTCTCCTGCCTCAGCCTCCTGAGTAGCTGGGACCAACGCCACCATACCCGGCTAATTTTTTGTATTTTAGTAGAGACTGGGCTTCACCGTGTTGCCCAGGCTGGTCTCGAACTCCTGAGCTCAGGCAATCCGCCCGCCTCGGCCTCCCAAAGTGCTAGAATTACACGCGTGAGCCACCGCGCCTGGCCATGAAATACTTCCTTTCTTAACCTCATTGAGAAATAAAGAATCGAAAAGCTTAGACTTTAAGTATTCAAGTAATCTTCAAGGGAACTTTAAAATCTAAATTACTGATGAGAAAACCGGCCGGGTGTGGTGGCTCAGCCTGTAATCCCAGCACTTTGGGAGGCCGAGTTGGGCAGATCACTTGAGGTCAGGAGTTCCAGACCAGCCTGTCAACATAGTGAAACCCCGCCTCTACTGAAAATACAAAAATTAGCGGGGTGTGGTGGCGCGCGCCTGTAGTCCCAGCTACTCCGGAGGCTGAGGCAGGAGGCAGGAGAATCGCTTGAACCTCAGAGGCAGAGGTTGCAGTGAGCTGAGATTGCGACACTGCCTAGGCGTCAAAGCAAGACCCTATCTGCAAAAAAATAAAAAAAAATTTAAAAAGTTAAATAAAATAAATTACCGATGAGGAAATTAGACCAAAAGAAGGTGAGTGCTGGGTCCCAGGCTGTGGAACCAGGATTGGAATGTAAATCTGCTTGTTCTCACTTGGTTGTGAGACCCTTTCCACTACGACAGGTGATATAGTCAATCCATATGGTTTTATGGTTTTCATTCCTTGCTCCCCTTTACCTGTCTTTTAAAAATTCTTGGTTGGGAGGCCGAGGCGGGCGGATCACGAGGTCAAGAGATGGAGACCATCCTGGCCAACATAGTGAAACCCCGTCTCTACTAAAACTACAAAAAAAAAAAAAAAATAGCTGGGCGTGGTGGCACGTGCCTGTAGTTCCAGCTACTCGAGAGGCTGAGGCAGGCAACTCGCTTGAACCCGGGAAGCGGAGTTTGTCGTGAGCCGAGATCGCGCCACTGAACTCCAGCCTGGTGACAGAGCGAGATTCCGTCTCAAAAAAAAAAAAAAAAATTGTCAGTTTTCTTTTAAAATTATTTCCCGTCCATTTTTTAAGTTTTAAGATTATATGTGATTCCAGCAATGATCTCTATTGCTCTCAACCCCATGAAGCTTTTTTTTTTTTTTTTTTGAGACAGAGTTTCGTTCTTCTTGCCCAAGCTGGAGTGCAGTGGCGCGATGTCAGCTCACCACAACCTCCATCTCCTACCTCCTGGAGGGTTCAAGCGATTCTCCTACCTCAGCCTCCCGAGTAGCTGGGATTACAGGCGTGTGCCACCACACCGGGCTAATTTTGTATTTTTAGTAGAGACGAGGTTTCATCATGTTGATCGGGCTGGTCTCCAACTCCTGACCTCGTGATCCACCAGCCTCAGCCTCCCAAAATGCTGGGATCGTAGGCGTGAGCCACCACGCCCGGCCTGAAGCTTTCTATTGATAGAGTTCCTCAATTTTCAGATTATTTGAAGAGGCTCACATTATACATATCCTATTATATAAAACAACTTTCTTGGAGTCAGACAATTGAGGATGTGCTACTGATAGCTGTATAACTTTAAGAAAATTATTCCGTGATTTCCTTCAAGGAAAATGGAAATGGAGCCGGGCACAGTGGCTCACGCCTGTAATCTCAGCACTTTGGGAGGCCGAGGCGGGCAGATGACGAGGTGAAGAGATCGAGACCATCCTGGCCAACACGGCGAAACCCCGTCTCTACTAAACATACAAAAAAGTTAACTGGGCATGGTGGTGCGCGCCTGTAGTCCCAGCTACTCAGGAGGCTGAGGCAGGAGAATCTCTTGAACCTAGGAGACAGAGGTTGCAGTGAGCCGAGATCGCGTCACTGCACTCCAGCCTGGTGACACAGCGAGACTCCGTCTCAAAAAAAACAAAACAAAACAAAACAAAAAAACACATGTCGGGCTCGGTGGCTCATGCCTGTAATCCCAGCACTTTGGGAGGCTAAGGCAGGTGGATCACCTGAGGTCGGGAGTTCGAGACCAGCCTGACCAACGTGGAGAAACCCCGTCTCTACTAAAAATACAAAATTAGCTGGGCGTGGTGGCGCATGCCTGTAATCCCAGCTACTCGGGAGGCTGAGGCAGGAGAATCGCTTGAACCTGGGAGGCAGGGGTTACGGTGAGCTGAGATGGCACCATTGCACTCTAGCCTGGGCAACAAAAGCAAAACTGCGTCTCAAAAAAAGAGAAGAAAGAAAAAGAAAAGAAAATGGGGGCCGGACGCGGTGGCTCACGCCTGTAATCCCAGCACCTTGGGAGGCCGAGGCAGGCAGATCACCTGAGGTCGGGAGTTCGAGACCAGCCTGACCAATATGGAGAAACCCCATCTCTACTAAAAATATAAAATTAGCCGGGCGTGGTGGCACATACCTGTAATCCCAGCTACTCGGGAGGCTGAGGCAGAAGAATCACTTAAACCTGGGAGGTGGAGGTTGCGGTGAGCCAAGATCGTGCCATTGCACTCCAGGCTGGGCAACAAGAGCGAAACTCGTCTCAAAAAAAAAAGAAAAGAAAAAAAAAAGAAAAGAAAATGGGAATGATTTTTTACCTTGCACAGGATTTGTAAAGATTTAATAAACAATATATGCAGTGTGTTAGACATACAACATGTGAAGGCTAAATAGTAACGCTTACTAATAGTAATCATGTGTTTCCAGTGAAAATCAAGGAAAAAGAATGGAAAATCTTGAAGCCTTAGAATTAGGTAATTGTGGCCGGGCATAGTGGCTCACCCTTGTAATCCCAGCATTTTGGGAGGACAAGGTGGGTGGATCACTAGAGGCCAGGAGTTTGAGACCAACCTGGCCAACACAGTGAAACTCCATCTCTACTAAAAATACAAAAAATTAGCCGGGCGTGGTGGTGGGCGCCTGTAATCGCAGCTACTCGGGAGGCTGAGGCAGGAGAATCGTTTGATCCTGGGAGGCAGAGGTTGCAGTGGGCCGAGATAGTGCCATTGTATTCCAGCCTGGGCAACAAGAGTGAAACTCCGTAGCAAAAAAAAAAACAAAAACAACACACACACACACACACACACAAGAATTAGACAATTGTGCACATTTTTGGTCAGCTACTTTACAAAATATACACTTTCCTTATTCTCTAGGTGTTTCCCATACCTAATGCTAAACCTGGATTATGGCCTTCTGTACTCTCATACTAGGTTAGTCAAGCTCCCTTTATTCAAGTAATTCCTGAAATCTTATCCCTCCAAAGTTTTCCCCAGTGAATTAGAAGTAACAAATTTGTAAGTTTGGTGACAACACTTCTGCATTTACTAGGATAGTGGTGATTTCAAATATCCTGCCTTTGTTTTTACTATACACCTCCATTTACTTGTCAGGGCACATGTCCTGATTATTGGTTAGACCATATATATCCCCACCAAGTCTCAAAATGCCATGCCATCATTTTCCCTCGTCCATACTCCTCCTACAGCTACCTCACTACATGTAAAGAACTTAATTGACATTTGTCCTACTTTATGTATGTCATTTGGATCTGGGACAGAAAAATATACGATACATAAGACATCTGGGGAGAAGGGGCCATACTAGGATGGGGTGAGAAGGAACGGGGAGGAGAGACTGAAAGCTTAGCAGTAACCCACTTTTGTCTCGGGAGAGGGGAGTGACAGCTGGCAGATAAATTGAGTATACATTGCAAACAAATAGGATAGCTAGGACTGCGACACAAAATGAAATAAAAAATTGCTAAATGGTATCTCTTCAATATATGTTTGCTGAATGGATGAATGAAGAAATAACTGAATACATGATCTTCTCCTGGAACAGATTGTTTGACTAAATATATTTTACAAACTTGATACTTTTTCCAGTTATTATAAAAGTGTAGACATCATGTTTTAGAAGGTTGAGTGACTATCCAGAATGTCTTCCAAGTCTGATTTTGATTTTTGTGTTAAAAAAAAAAAGCTTAGGAGTTTTAAAGTGTATTTACCACCTTTAAGAGGATTCAGGTAGCACAGCCACCTGAAGTTTTTATACTGCTCAAACTTGTTTTCTTTTTTTTTTTTTTTTCTTTATAGGTAGGGGTTTTAAATTCTGAGAGTAAGAACAAAAATTTTAAAATTAAAAAAAAAATAGGAGTGAATGACCGGGAGCAGTGGCTGACGCCTGTAATCCCAGCACTTTGGGAGGCCAAGGCGGACAGATCACCTGAGGTCAGGAGTTCCAGACCAGCCTGGCCAACATGGCGAATCCCCATCTCTACTAAAAATACAAAAATTAGCTGAGTGTGGTGGCAGGTGCCTGTAATCCCAGACACTGAGGAGGCTGAGGCAGGAGAATCGCTTGAACCCGGGAGGCAGGGGTGGTAGTAAGCCGAGATCACGCCATTGTACTCCAGCCTGGGCAATGAAGCAAGACTCCATCTCAAAGAAAAAAGAAATAGGGGTAAAGGAGAGTCAAGTGACAACAAACCACATGGGATTCCCACAAGAATGAGGAATTCAGCCTAAAAGGGATAAGAAGAGGCTGAACAAACAAAAACAACATACCATATGTATATCTACTTCATGTAGCCTGAGTAAGAGAAACTAGTCTCCTTCAGGCCTAAATGCCCAGAGATTCACAAATTTTAGGAAAACTGGCCGGATGCAGTGACTCACACCTGTAATCCCAGCACTTTGGGAGGCCAAGGTGGGCGGATCTCCTGAGGTCAGGAGCTCGAGACCAGCCTGGCCAACATGGTGAAACCCCGTCTCTACTAAAAATATAAAAATTAGCCGGGCATGCTGGTGAGCACCTATAATCCCAGCTAATTGGGAGGTTGAGGCAGGAGCATCACTTGAACCCAGGAGGCAGAGGCTGCAGCGGGGCCGAGATCATGCCACTGCACTCAACCTGGGCAACAAGAGCAAAACTCTGTCTCAAAAAAAAAAAAGTCATATTTATTTGCTCACTCATTAATCCGTGCATTTATTCAACAAACATTTGTTGAACACTTACTACATGCCAAGCAAGGAATGTCTAAGGTACATGATCCCTGCTTGGAGAAGCTCAACGGTCCAGCTATGGGCAGGCAAACATGTATATCATAAATTATGCCTCAAAATGTCAAGTACTAAACAGGCATGAACAAAGCGGTGTAGGCATGTTAAGGATGGAGCAAGTTTCTGTGTGCAGGAGGAGGGAGCAGACAAGATGATCTCTAAGCTGGGCTTCTGAGAATATCAGCCTCCAGGGACTGGCAAAAGGACTCAAAACCTTGTGGAGGGCTGTAAATGGCAACCCACAGCCCCCAGGGAGAATTAGAGGGAAACCCCAGACAGAATCTCTAATTCCTTATGGTGTGCTTTTTATTTCAAACCACACCAAGCAGGAGGTGGTTTAAACTAGGAATTTGTAAAGTGGTAAGAGAAGTGTATTTTAGTCAATAATCTTAACTTAGGTCTGGCTTACATTAGTCAAGAAAAATGGAAAATTGAGAAAATTACCATATAATTTTTAAAAAGTAAATTACTTAAGCTGTCATAACAGTTATGCCTTGCCTAAAGGCCGGACGTGGTGGCTCTCGCCTGTAATCCCAGCACTTTGGGAGGCCGAGGCGGGTGGATCACGAGGTCAGGAGATTGAGACCATCTTGGCCAACATGGTGAAACCCCATTTTTACTAAAATTACAAAAAACTAGCTGGGTGTGGTGGCGGGTACCTGTAGTCCCAGCTACTCGGGAGGCTGAGGCAGGAGAATGGCGTGAACCTGGGAGGCAGAGCTTGCAGTGAGCCGAGATCGTGCCACTGCACTCCAGCCTGGGCAACAGAGTGAGACTCCGTCTCAAAAAAAAAACAAAAAACAAAAAACAGTTATACCTTGCCTAAAGCAAAACAAAAACAGAAAAACCAATGAAGCAAGAAATGCTAGAGTACCTCCTATGTGCAAGACACTCCACTGGATGATTGAATTTTGTTTTGTTTTGTTTCAAATTTGAAAAGAAATGAGGTCTTGCCATGTTGCCCAGGGTGGTCTCCAACTCCTGGGCTCAGGCAATCCTCCGCCTTGGCCTCCCAAAGTGCTGGGATTACAGACATGAGCCACCATGCCTGGCCTAGGAGTTTTTTGTTTTGTTTGTTTGTTTGTTTTTAAGTATAAGATATAGTTCCTTCCTTCAGTGAAGGCACTGTATTGTTTGTGTGTGTGTGTGTGTGTGTGTAAATAAAATGTTTACATGTGATTAAATAGGGTAAGCAATGATGCCATAAATGATGAAGGCCCAAAGAACTGACATTGATGACAAGTGTCAAATCACTGAAACTGCTAAAATTTTTTTTTTTTTTTTTTTTTTTTTTGGTAATACAGAGTTTGGCTGTGTTGCCCAGGCTGGAGTGCAATGGTGCGATCTCCGCTCACTACAAGCTCCGCCTCCCGGGTTCACGCCATTCTCCTGCCTCAGCCTCCCGAGTAGCTGGGACTACAGGCGCCCGCCACCACACCTGGCTAATTTTTTTGTGCTTTTTAGTAGAGACGGTGTTTCACCGTGTTAGCCAGGATGGTCTCGATCTCCTGACCTTGTGATCCGCCTGCCTCGGCCTCCCAAAGTGCTGGGATTACAGGCGTGAGCCACCGCGCCCGGCTGAAACTGCCGAAATTTAAAGAAGGAATCACTTCACTTCAGGACAACATGATAGAACATCCTGCAAGAGGACCATTTGAACTGGACATGGAAGTAGGGGAAGATGCATTCAGTTAATGATTTGAATTACACAAATTAGCTTTATAAGTTTTTCAGGAATAAAACTATCACATAAAATGAGATGACTATCTTTTGTATGAAATATTGTGTTTGTGTATGTTGAGAATTTATATTGGTAACTGGGCAAGAATTATCCAGGATTTGGTTGCCCACATACTTGGAATTTAATGCTACAAAATACATTCTGTTAAAGTCTCTGAAAAGAGATAACACTGAAAAGTAAATAGGGACCTCTCCGATTCACATACAGAGTACAGGAGCAACTGAAACTTTTATATACTATTGATGGGAGTGTAAAATAGTACAACCACTTCAGAAATTGTTTGACAGTTCTCCAGCCTGACCAACGTGGTGAAACCCCATCTCTACTAAAATTTAACAACAACAACAACAACAACAAATTAGCCAGGCATGGTGGCAGGTGCCTGTAATCTCAGCTACTGGGGTGACTGAGGTAAGAGAATCTCTTTTTTTTTTTTTTTTTTTTTTTGAGACGGAGTCTTGCTCTGTCGCCTAGGCTGGAGTGCAGTGGCGCAATCTCCGCTCACTGCAAGCTCTGCTTCCGGGGTTCACGCCATTCTCCTGCCTCAGCCTCCGAAGTAGCTGGGACTACAGGTGCCCGCCACCACACCCGGCTAATTTTTTTGTATTTTTAGTAGAGATGGGGTTTCACCGTGTTAGCCAGGATGGTCTCGATCTCCTGACCTCGTGATCCACCCACCTCGGCCTCCCAAAGTGCTCGGATTACAGGCGTGAGCCACCGCGCCCGGCAGGAGAATCTCTTGAACCCAGGAGGCAGAGGTTGCAGTGACCCGAGATCATGGTTCTGCACTCCAGCCTGGGCAATACAGCCAGACTCAAAAAAGAAAGAGAAAGAAAGAAAGAAAGACAGAGAGAAGAGAGAGAAAGAGGGAGGGAAGAAGGAAGGAAGGAGAAAGAGAGAGAAAGAAAGTTGTTTAACAGTTCTTTATAAAGGTAAAAATGGATCCTATAGTCCAGCAATTCCACTCCCAAGACAAATGAAAGCATATGTACACTAAAAGACTTGAACAAGAAGTTTATAGTAGCTTTACTCATAGTAGCTGAAGGGGTTCAGAACATGCCACCCCAGAATATGTCGCTTTTGGCATATTGATTATTTTGAGCTGAAGCCAATTGGGAATTACAGCAGATGTAGAAAAGACTCTGCCAGGCACAGTGGCTCACGCCTGTAATCCCAGCACTTTGGGAGGCCAAGGGGGGGTGGATCACCTGAGGTCAGGAGTTCAAGACCAGCCTGGACAACACAGTGAAACCCCATCTCTACTAAAAATACAAAAATTCGCTTGGCATGGTGGCAGGCACCTGTAATCCCAGCTACTCGGGAGGCTAAGGCAGGAGAACAGCTTGAACCCGGGAGATGGAGGTTGCAATGTGAGATCGCACCACTGCACTCCTGCCTGGGCAATGGAGTGTGACTCCACTTCAAAGAAAAAGAAAAGAAAGGACATTTATATAAACTCTCAGTCCTAACCACTTCTTCGGTCTTTGTTTTTTCTTATGAAGCCTCTGGTACAATTAAAAATATTAAGTAAAATTTGTATACTTTTATCCTATTGAAATGTCTCAGGTTGGCCGGACGCGGTGGCTCACGCCTGTAATCCCAGTAATTTGGGAGGCTAAGGCGGGTGGATCACAAGGTCAGGAGTTCAAGACCAGCCTGGCCAACATGGTGAAACCCTGTCTCTACTAAAAATACACAAATTAGCCAGGTGTGGTGATGGGCACCTGTAATCCCAGCTACTGAGGAGGCTGAGGCAGAGAACTGCTTGAACCCGGGAGGCAGAAGTTGCAGTGAGCGAAGATCACGCCACAAAGAAATGTATCAGGTCAGTTTAATTCTCAGGCCCAGCCATAGAAGCTAAGAGTAGGGGAAAGTTTGTCCTCCCTACACAGCCAAAACTGAAAAAGATCCAAATGTTCATCAACAGGAGAATAGAAAAACGGATTGTGGTATAAGTACTATTTAGCAATTTTAAAAAAAGGAATGGCAGGTACACTAACCATGGTTGAATCTCATAAACATTATATTGAGCCATAGAAGCCAGGTAATAAAAAGTACATCTTGTAAGATTTATTTATATAAGTTTAAGAACAAGTAAATCAAATTTATGGTGAAAGAAATCAGAACAGTGATTTCCTACAGGGTTGAGAATTGATTGGAAAGAGTCATTAAGAAACTTTCTGGGCCCAACGTGGTAGCTCACACCTGTAATCCCAGCATTTTGGGAGGCCGAGGTGGGAGGATGGCTTGAGCTCAGGAGTTCAAAATGAGCCTGGGCAAAATGGTGAGACCCCCATCTCTATTAAAAAAAAAAAAAGCCAGGAGTGGTGGCTCCCAGGACTTTGGGAGGCCAAGGTGGGTGGATCACCTGAGGTCAGGAGTTGGAGACCAGCCTGGCCAACATGGTGAAACGCCATCTCTACTAAAAATACAAAAATTAGCCGGGCTTGGTGGTGGGCACCTGTAGCCCCAGCTACTCGGGAGGCTGAGGCTGGAGAATCGCTTGAACCCAGGAGGTGGAGGTTGTAGTGAGCTGAGAACAGGCCATAGCACTCCAGCTTTGCCGACAAGAGCGAAACTCCGTCTTAAAAAAAAAAAAAAAATCCTGGGCGCGGTGGCTCATGCCTATAATCTCAGCACTTTGGGAGGCCGAGGCAGGCTGATCACCTGAGGTCGGGAGTTTAAGACCAGCCTGACCAACATGGAGAAGCCCGGTCTCTGCAAAAGTACAAAATTAGCCAGGCGTGGTGGGGCATGCCTGTAATCCCAGCTGTTTGGGAGGCTGAGGCAGGAGAATAGCTTGAACCTGGGAGGCAGAGGTTGTAGTGGGCCAAGATCATGCCACTGCACTCCAGCCTGGGCAACAAGAAGGAAACTCCGTCTCAAAAATAAAAATAAAAATAAAGGCCGGGTGTGGTGGCTCATGCCTGTAATCACAGCACTTTGGGAGGCCGAGGCAGCCAACATGGTGAAACCCCGTCTCTACTAAAAATACAAAAATTAGCTGGGCGTGGTGGCACGCGCCTGTAGTCCGAGCTACTCAAGAGGCTGAGGCAGGAGAATCGCTTGAACCCAGGAGGCGGAGGTTGCAGTGAGCCAAGATCACGCCATTGCACTCCAGCCTGGGCAACAAGAGCAAGACTCCGTCTTGGAAAAAAATAAATAAATAAAAAATAAAAGAATAAAAATAAATAAAATGGTTGGTGCAGTAGCTCATGCCTATAATCCCAGCACTTTGGGAGGCCAAGGTGGGCATATCATTTGACATCAGGAGTTCCAGACCAGTCTGGCCAACATGGTAAAACCCCATCCCTACTAAAAAAAATTGGCTGGGTTCAGTGGTTCACGCCTGTAATCTCAGCGCTTTGGGAGGCCAAAGTGGGCAGATCACTTGAAATCAGGAGTTCGAGACCAGCCTAACCAACATGGTGAAACTCCGTGTCTACCAAAAATACAAAAATTAGCCGGGTGTGGTGGCGGGCGCCTATAATCCCAGCTACTCCAGAGGCTGAGGCAGAGAATTGCTTGAACCCAGGAGCGGAGGTTGCGGTGAGCCGAGATCACGCCACTGCACTCCAGCCTGGGCAACAAGAGCAAAACTCCATCTCAAAAAAAAAAAAGAAAAGAAAAAAAGAAAAGTTCAGTAGTCACTGTGACATTCATTTGGGAAAATCACCCTGTGGTAACCTGAATCAACTTATTCATAAGGTTTTCAGGAACCTGTTGTCATTTATAAGAAATTGGTTTCATTTCTCCAATCGTAACTTCTTAGTTACTTTCATTTACTATATACTTCCTTTAACAGGTTTAAGTTGGGTTGATCTCAAAGTGAAGGATGGAGAAATGAATTCTCTATTGTCATAAGGAAAAGGGAAGTCATGAAGTTAGAAGGGTGAGTCCATCGTTTTTATTTTTTAAATTACAGTGAATCAAAATATCTTCTTCACTGCAGATGAATTAAGACGCCATTCTTCCTATGAACTACTACAGCAGTCATTTGGAACCCAACATATTGCTTTTTAGTCTACCTTTTCAACTAAATCATGACTCTAAGGCAGCAGAATGTCTCCCCGGGGGACAATGCAATGATGCAATGATGTCATCTTTCTGTCTGCCAGCGCCCATACGCAAGTAGAACCAATATAGGACAATGGAAGATCTAAGTACCCTTATCTTTCACCAGTCTCTTATTCCTCATAATGAATCTACCATATCAAAGAGATACTTGTGCATACTTCCTTTGAGTAAAGCACCCTAATGGACGTGAATCAAGAGATACATACTTTTGAAACTTTTCAAAACAATATTTATTTTATTTTATTTATTTATTTATTTATTTATTTATTTATTTATTTATTTATTTTTTTGAGACAGAGTCTCGCTCTGTCGCCCAGGCTGGAGTGCAGTGGCGCAATCTCCGCTCACTGCAAGCTCCGCCTCCCGGGCTCACACCATTCTCCTGCCTCAGCCTCCAGAGTAGCTGGGACTACAGGCGCCCGCCACCACGCCCGGAGAATTTTTTTTGTATTTTTAGTGGAGACGGGGTTTCACCGTGTTAGCCAGGATGGTCTCGATCTCCTGACCTCATGATCCACCCGCCTCGGCCTCCCAAAGTGCTGGTTACAGGCATGAGCCACTGCACCCGGCCAACAATTCTTTATAATAATTACATGTGGAATGTATCCTATTTCCTATTACTTTTGTCTGAAAATAAGAAATTGATTTGTAATGTTTATTTTAGTGAACATATATCTATTCGTGTTAAGATAGTACCAAATATAGTAAATAACATGTAATGTAAGACTTATGCTCTCTAAATACCACCAGACTATTTCAGTTTCAAGTTTACTGTGTCATGTCAAATGCTTCATCAACTGGTCATGACAACTGATGAAGAAACTGGAGGAAATCAACCACTTAATTAAAATGCATACTTTAAATACTGTGTAGTGTGCTAAGCAATGAGAGAGAGAGAGCCATGGATGTAGCAGCTGCATCAAATAGAATCTAGTTAACATTAGACATCTTACTAGAGCTAAAAGATGTTCAGCTAATAAGATACCTACATCACATATTAATAAGCACAAGATGAATGTGAAGGTTTGGGAATTTGGTAAAAGGAGGTTACAGAATTGCACATTAGGAACAGAATTATTGGGCCGGGCGCGGTGGTTTATGCCTGTAATCCCAGCACTTTGGGAGGCCGAGGTGGGTGGATCATGAGGTCAGGAGATCGAGACCATTCTGGCTAACACGGTGAAACCCCATCTCTACTAAAAATACAAAAAATTAGCTGGGCATGGTGGTGGGCGCCTGTGGTCCCAGCTACTCGGGAGGCTGAGGCAGGAGAATGGCATGAACCCGGGAGGCAGAGCTTGCAGTGAGCCAAGATCGTGCCACTGCACTCCAGCCTGGGCGACAGAGCAGGACCCCGTCTCAAAAAAAAATAAATAAATAAGGAACAGAATTATTGCTCTGTGATAGATCACGGGCAATACACCATTTCACTTCCCTTTGTCTTTTAAAGTCCAAAAATGATCTGAATGTGGGAAAGTTAAGCCATTGAAAATCTGGTTGGGAGGCCAAGGCGGGTGAATCAAGAGGTCAGGAGTTCAAGACCAGCCTGGCCAAGATGGCGAAACACTGTCTGTACTAAAAGTACAAAACTTAGTGGGGCATGGTGGCGGGCACCTGTAATCCCAGCTACTCGGGAGGCTGAGGCAGAGAACTGCTTGAACCTGGGAGGCAGAGGTTGCAGTGAACCAAGATTGCACCACTGCACTCCAGCCTCGGGGACAGAGTGAGACTCTGTCTCAGAAAAAAAAAGAAAGAAAATCTGGGCCGGGAGCAGTGGCTCACGCCTGTAATCCCAGCACTTTGGGAGGCCAAGGGGGGGTGGATCACTTGAGGTCAGGAGTTTGAGACCAGCCTGACCAACGTGGTGAAACCCCGTCTCTAATAAAAATACAAAAATTAGCTGGTCATGGTGGCACATGCCTGTAATCCTAGCTACTCAGGAGGCTGAGGCAGGAGAATTGCTGGAACCCGGGAGGCGGAGGTTGCAGTGAGTTGAGATCGCGCCACTGCACTCCAGCCTGGGGGACAGAGTGAGACTCCGTCTCAGAAAAAAAAAGAAAATCTGGCTACAGATCTTATTCTGGCCTTTGGACTGGGAGCAATAAAAAATGTGGAGAATGCTTTGGAGATAGAGTGGGCTAATTTTACCAATCTCTAGACAGATAAAACTGGGAGCATTTGAGGGAATAATGAGGTTTTGAGGATCAGGTAAATAAAAGTAAGACAGTACAGGACAGCAGGACAGTCAGGCATACCCACGTGAGAATCCTGCTCAGTCACTCCCTTTGTGACCCCAGCAAGTTACTTAACATCTGCAAACCTTCATTTTTTCATCTGTAAAAAGCAGAGAAAGAACTACCTTATAGGGATGTTGAAAGAATTGAATATGTTAGATGTATGCCAAGGGTATCTGACACAAGGGTAGTACTCAGTAAATATTTATTCCTTTGTCTTCCCCTACAAAAATAGATATTAGGATCCTTGCTTCTCAATTTTGAAAGCAACTATTTAATTTAGCCCATAAGGCATTATAATAAAAATCAGTGCTAGTTACACATTGCATTTTCAAAATGTTAACTGTTTTACCTTGCCATACTCACTAATGTTTATATTGGCATGGAGTCAATATTTACACAAATATTGAATAACGTATGTAGTGATTGACTTACTATAACTTGATTCAATTTAACAAACTTTCAGTTACTGTTACTATAGTCAGCTCCAGAGAAATTATGAAATGATCAAGACACAGAAACTAACAGGGTGTGCAAGGAAAGACCTGCGTTGTTAGTAACCCAACCTCTCTCCAAACACAAGATGCTGTGGCTTGAGTTTGGATTTCATAGCCAGTTGTACCGTTTTAGTGATTATTTCTTACATATCCTGGAACAGTTTGATTAATTTGAATTGACTTTCATAATAGAAAGGATAAATCACTTTCAGCTGATGTTGTGAAACTATAAACAGGCGGCCGGGCGTGGTGGCTCACGCCTGTAATCCCAGCACTTTGGGAGGCTGAGGCGGGTGGATCACGAGGTCAGGAGATCGAGACCATCCTGGCTAACACAGTGAAACCCCGTCTCTACTAAAAATACAAAAAATTAGCCAGGCGTGGTGGTGGGCGCCTGTAGTCCCAGCTGATCGGGAGGCTGAGGCAGGAGAATGGTGTGAACCCGGGAGGCGGAGCTTGCAGTGAGCTAAGATCGCGCCACTGCACTGTATCCTGGGCGACAGAGTGAGACTCTGTCTCAAAAAAAAAAAAAGAAAAGAAAAAAAAAAAGAAACTATAAACAGGCACCTAGTTATTGCAAAAAATGGAAGAAGATAAGATCTATTTTTCTTAGATACACATAATATTTTAATCTACATTTTCCCTTTGTATGTCCCTGCACCACATCCACATTCTGAAGACAAAAAAAAAATGCGTGCTTTCTACATGACCACAAGACCAACCACTACTGCCTGCTAGACAGAAAAAGGGTGGCATTAAGTGTGCAGCCATCTGCTTGTCACTGGCTCCTGGTGAGGCAAGAAAAGCTAATTAGCACCCTCACCCCACCCCCACTCTCGCCTCCATGCCCCACCATCTGGCTGGTCACCCCTTGCCGCCAGTGCCAGTTTCTTCCTGCACCCTCTGGCTTGAGGAGGCCAGAGACATTTGCCTTCTTAGGAAGCGGCAAGAACAGGCTTCAGCAGCACCTTAAGTCATGAATTTCTAAAACTCAAACGAGATTACACAAATTACCTCCTCTCTCCATCAGCAATGCTCTCTCCTTCCGTGATCCCTGTTATCTTACCTAAAACATCTTTTCCTCTCTATCCAGGAAAATAGCTCTGGAATCCAGTCCATTTTGTAATTGACAGTTGTCTAATGATCAACAGGTATCTAATTCCTACACTGAGTCTCTCTCATCAATTTTATTTAAGGATTTGGGGGCAGAAATTAGATGCCAAATTATTCAGTAAATGTAGGGTATTTCACCATAAAGCCACAGGAAATGGTGAAAGGGGACATTTAATTGAAACAGTAGTGACAGCTCAAATCCCTCACTCATTAAAGAGATATAGAATAAATAGGGCATCAGCAAAGCAGACTAAGATTTTGAGATTTCACAGAATAAGCAGCGAACTTTCTAATGAGTAAACAAATATAGACTAGCTATCACCAGACAAGAAATATGATTCTCCTATTTGCCTGAGAAATAATGCTATCTGGATAAACTGATGTTTGTTTCACTAAAAAAAAAAAAAAAAATCTCTTGCTAACCTAGGATTCCGTTTTTTTTAAAAAAACACATTGTTTTTTCCCTATACTTCTTTCTTGTTCTGACTTCTTTCTTCTCTTTTTCTAACTTGTAGTAATACAAGCCACACACTTTTAAAAACAGTGCCAGCTTTAGAAAGGAAAGGCAATAGGAAAATAGAAAATAAACTTTGAAAATTTCAAAACTGTAAATATTGGCTTAGAATATGAATCCGATTAGAATCTTAGAGATAAGCTGTAGCTAAGCTTACTATGAAAAGACTTGCTCCATAGTTGTATTCAAAAGCAACAATGTAAACTTGGAAAAGAAGACAAACTATAAAAAACTATGGGGTTTTGATGGCAGAATTTTTACCTCGCTATAATAACTTGGTAGAATAAATTGTCCAAGTGTATCTTTTTATTTTAATAACAGAAGGAAAGGGAAGCAAACCAACTTTAGTTTAGAATAGTTTTCTAAGTTAGACGAAATAATGCTGTGACCCAGATCTGAACAGAACACCAGATGCTTCCTACCTACAGGAGACATTTGCAATTTTTTTGGCTGCTCACCCTCTGAACTGTCTTCCTATGTTTGAGGAATTCCTCACCATTTGAGTCTTAGTAAGAAACAGGGTCCTGCTCCCACTCTAGATGCTAAAAAGCCATCCACCCATGTCAGCCACCTATTTCTCTTGCAGGCCTAGGTTTCGCCAATCAGGTGTACCAGCTCCAGATTTTTTTTTTAGACAGGATCTCGCTCTGTCGCCCAGGCAGGGAAGTGCAGTGGCATGATCTCGGCTCACTGCAACCTCTGCACCACCACATCCAGCTATTTTTTCGTAGAGACAAAAAATGTTGCCCAGGCTGGCCTTAAACTCCTGAGTTCAAGCAATCCAGCTGCCTCGGCCTCCCAGAGTGCTAGGATTACAGGTGTGAGCCACCATGCCTAGCTCCAGAATTTTGACTTTGGAGCCAGTCAGTCAAAGCAATGGAAGAGAGGCGCATCCATTCTTGTAGCCACACCCAGTTTCAAAAGGCAGTCGGGGCCGGACGCTGTGGCTCACGCCTGTAATCCTAAAACTTTGGGAGGCCAAGGTGAGCGAGTCACTTGAGGTCAGGAGTTCGAGACCAGCCCAGCCAATATGGTGAAACCATGTCTCTACTAAAAGTACAAAAATTAGCTAGACATGGTGGTGCATGCCTGTAATCCCAGCTACTTGGGAGGCTAAATCACGAGAATTGCTTGAACCTGTGAGGCCCAAGTTGCAGTGAGTGGAGATCACACCACTGCACTCCAGCCTGGGCGACAGAGCAAGACTCCATTTCTGGAAAAAAAAAAAAAAAAAGGCAGCGGGGACGACAGCACCATCCTACGTGCTGGTGAGTGTGGCAGCTGTAGACTCTCCTCCTTCTTGGCAGCAGCAATGACCTGCTCAGACACATCATGGGACCCTGGTATGTAGCCTCCTTTGACCTTGGACTTCTTGCCCTCCCGTGATTCTGTGAGCTACCCAAAATGTTTTCAGTACTGTCCTTTTCTGCTTATGCCAGAATCAACTTCTGTTACTGATTCTAAAGAACCCTAAGGGACACAGAGCCTCTGGAATAGTGACTTAGAATAAAAAAAGAGAGGCTGGGCACGGTGGCTTATGCCTGTAATCCCAGCACTTTGGGAGGCCGAGACAGGCGGATCACGAGGTCAGCAGATCCAGACCATCCTGGCTAACACGGTGAAACCCCGTCTCCACTAAAAATACAAAAAATTAGCCGGGCATGGTGGCGGATGCCTGTAGTCCCAGCTACTCGGGAGGCTGAGGCAGGAGAATGGCGTGAACCCGGGAGGCCGAGTTTGCAGTGAGCCGAGATGGTGCCACTGCACTCCAGCCTGGGCGACAGAGCAAGACTCCATCTCAAAAAAAAAAAAAAAAAAAGAATTAAAAAGAGAGAGGAACCAGGGCATGAAGTATAGTTTCTTATAAGCTGTATACTACTCACAAAAGACATCTAATTGAAGATAAGATCATTAATTTATGTGTATATTTTTCCTTAATGTAAGCCAGGGAGGTGTGTCCAGGAGGACAAACGGGGGAGAGGGGAGGCTGCAGAGGACAGGTGGGAGGGGCGGCAGGAGAGATAAGGGGGCCCCAGGGGAAGAGGTGGCTTTCACTGGCAGTTGGGAAATAGTGAAGGGAAACCTCATCCCTTTATCGAGGTCTAGGCCCCGAAACTCTTTTGCAAAATGCAGGGCTTGTATCTGAAGGCCTCTGGCCAATGTGCCTGCTGCCATTTCCTCTGTCCCTGAGATCTCCAGAAGAGAAAGGAGCTCCAGCCTTGCATTCTTTGGGTGTGGAGAGGAGCAGAGCAGAATGGAGCCTGCAGGTCATGCCAGGAGTCACGGCAAGGCTGTGGCTGTCAGCTCAGGTACCAAGCTCAGGCACGCGGTTGTAAGACCACCTGTGGTGGAAAGCCATGTGCAGAGGATGATGATATTAAACAACCTCTTTTACAAACAAAACTCTTTTAGTCTAAGCCTAATTATAGTGCTCGCTTTGGCTGTACATACACTAAAATTGGAATGATACAGAGATTAGCATGGTCCCTGTGCAAGTATAATGCAAATTTGTGAAGCTTCCATTAAAAAAAAAAAAGTGGAGGCCGGGCGCAGTGGCTCATGCTTGTAATCCCAGCACTTTGAGAGGCCGAAGTGGGCGGATCATGAGGTCAAGAGATCGAGACCATCCTGGCCAACATTGTGAAGCCCCATCTCTACTAAAAATACAAAAATTAGCTGGGCATGATGGCTCACACCTGTAGTCCCAGCTACTCAGGAGGCTGAGGCAGGAGAATCGCTTGAACCCAGGAGGCGGAGGATGCAGTGAGCCGAGATCGTGCCACTGCATTCCAGCCTGGCTACAGAGCGAGACTCCGTCTCGAAAAAAAAAAAAAAAAGGGGGAAGAAAATACAGCCTGGACATATATCGAGGCCTCTCTCTAGAAAAATAAAAATAAATATAAAAATTAGCCAGGCGTGATGACTTTCACCTGTAGTTCCAGCTGAGGCTGAGGTAGGTTGGAGGATGGCTTGACCCTGGGAGGTTGAGGCTGCAGCGAGCCTTGAAGCCATGATTGCACCATTGCACTCCAGCCTGAGTGACACAGCGAGATCCCATCTCAAAAAAAAAAAAAAAAAAAAAGGCCTAGTTATAATAGAGCAATATTCTAAGTGTTTTGTTTGGTGTGATGAAAAAGTTTGGAAATAGTGCTAATGGTTGCACAACATCATAAATGTAACTAGTAGCACTGAATTGTACACTTAAAAACGGTGAAGATGGCAAGTTTTGTTGCATGTATTTTACCATAATTTTTATTTTTCACAATTTTTAAAAATTAATAATTTTATATACCAAAACCCATTGAACTATACACTTTAAGTAGATAAATTTTATAATATGTGAGTTATGTCTCAACAAAGCTGTTTTCGCTTTTATTTTTTGAGACGGAGTCTGGCTCTGTTGCCCAGGCTGGAGTGCAGTGGAGTGATCTTGGCTCACTGCAACCTCTGCCTCCCAGGTTCAAGAGATTCTCCCGCCTCAGCCTCCCAAGTAGCTGCTATAACAGGCATGCACCATGCCCAGCTAATTTTTGTGTTTTATTTATTTATTTTTTTTTGAGATGGAGTTTTGCTCTTGTTGCCCAGGCTGGAGTGCAATAGTGCAATCTCAGCTCACCGCAACTTCCGCCTCCTGGGTTCAAGCGATTCTCCTGCCTCAGCCTCCCAAGTAGCTGGGATTACAGGCATGTGCCACTGTGCCCGGCTAATTTTGTATTTTTAGTAGAGATGGGGTTTCTCCACGTAAGTCAGGCTGGTCTCCAACTCCCGACCTCAGGTGATCCGCCCACTTCAGCCTCCCACAGCACCCAGCCTTAATTAATTAATTTTTTTTTTTTTTTTTTTTTTGAGACGGAGTCTCTTTCTTGTCGCCCAGGCTGGAGTGCAGTGGCACGATCTCGGCTCACTGCAAGCTCCGCCTCCCGGGTTCACGCCATTCTCCTGCCTCAGCCTCCCGAGTAGCTGGGACTACAGGTGCCCGCCACCACACCTGGCTAATTTTTTTGTATTTTTAGTAGAGACGGGGTTTCGCCATGTTCTCCAGGATGATCTTGATCTCCTGACCTTGTGATCTGCCCTGCCTCAGCCTCCCAAAGTGCTGGGATTACAGGCGTGAGCCACCACGTCCAGCCTAATTTTTTTTTTAAGGCTGAATAATAGAATGTTAGGAAAGAGCATGTCATTTAATGTGATGATCACTCTATATAGAAAATAAGCAAAACTTGCCTTTAGCTGTAATACATGATTATAACATTAAAGTCTATGTGTGGTTGGCAATGCACTGCCCCCAGTGCTCTCTGAGAATCTCCTGATGTGTCCTCAGGAGTGGATGCTTCTCAGCCTTGTTTCTGCTGTGTGGTTCTATCCTATCATATTATCATGGCTCACTGGCCCAGAGGTGACCCCGAGCACAGAAGGAGCAATTAGCTTCTCTTTTCCAGGAAGTAGACATTTTGATGAAGAAGCGCTTGAGGCAGCACTCTAAGGAGAAGGTCTCTGCATGTGTGCATGCTCACAGAGTTCTCCAGATGTGCCCTGGCTTCTGTCCCCTTGAGGCCTGGTCTCCCACTCTTCCCCGGATTCAGGGTTGCTCTGGTATTCTAGTAGTGCCTCTACCCCCTTGTGTTTTTGTTTTTTGCTTAAGCTGTTTTAGTTTTTAGTCCCTTGTGACCAGAGAATATTTAATTTAATATAATACAGCACAAATATTTAATATGATATTATTTCAGTGCTAACACAGAATTTCTGGCTTATGGTAAAATAAAGATCATATGGTCATCTGCCACTTCCCACTGTCCTTTCTGAAGTACAAGGACTCCAAACAGCTACAGCTGATGTGATTTTTTTTTGTTTTTTTTTTTTTTAATTATTACACTTTAAGTTCTAGGGTACATGTGCACAATGTGCAGGTTAGTTACATATGTATACATGTGCCATGCTGGTGTGCTGCACCCATTAACTCGTCATTTAGCGTTAGGTGTATCTCCTAATGCTATCCCTCCCCCCTCCCCCCACCCCACAACAGTCCCCAGAGTGTGATGTTCCCCTTCCTGTGTCCATGTGTTCTCACTGTTCAATTCCCACTTGTGAGTGAGAACATGCGGTGTTTGGTTTTTTGTCCTTGCGATAGTTTACTGAGAATGATGATTTCCAATTTCATCCATGTCCCTACAAAGGACATGAACTCATCATTTTTTATGGCTGTGTAGTATTCCATGGTGTATATGTGCCACATTTTCTTAAAGCTGATGTGTTTTAAATTACTTGAAGGTAAGTTAACACAATGTTTTAGACAATAATTTAAGGACTCTGGGGGAAATATGAGGTCTGTTAACTTAAATGTTTTTTTTTTTTTTTTGTCCTGGGTAGTTTTTGTGGGGTTTTTTTGTTTTTTGTTTTTTGTTTTTAAGTAAAAATACGTTATACTTCCTTTCAGAATTCCATCATCACTTGGGAGATTTCTGCGAATCATCACTAAAGCCATTCACTTTCTCATAACTAAACAAGAATCTTCTTCTGGAGTTAAGTATCAGATATGAATGTTCTCACTGACCTCAGGAAGCAAAAGTCCTAAATCATTATATGGCAGTGAAGGTACAAAAAAAAAAAAAAAAAAAAAAATCAGCAGGAAATAAAGCGGAACTGCTGCCAACACATACAAGCTGCAGTAGCACCCACAAAATGTGTAGTATCCATTCTAACACATTCATTGGACTGATTACATTGGCTCATAGACTTGGTTAACTCTGGAAGAACATAATAGGTGTTTATTGTTTACTATGGGGATGGGAAACATAATTAAGTCTATAGTCTCCAATTCTTCTCAAGTTCAAATGAAACCAACAATTTTGGTTTTGTCTTAACATTCAGGATGTGTTTCTAATTAAACTGAAATCACAGTAAGCACCTCCACTTTCTTTCTTGGGATCTCGGTCATGAAAATTAATTGTATGATTTTGCCCCTCCCACCCAACCCCGCTTCTTCTGGAAAAAACTATACTTACACTTGCTATACCTGAAAATCCCCATTAGGGGCAGAGTAGGCATTATGGCATTTGTCTGATCTCTGGTGTGCCCAAAAAGAAATCGCCTGAAACTGGGGGCATATTAAGAATGCAAATGGTGATTTGGGTTAGAGTTCCAACCTGTAGCTAACTAGAACATCCTTTCATTGACTTCTACTCTCTCAATTAGTGTTTTGTTTTTTTTTTTGGTTTTTTTTTTTGAGACGGAGTCTTGCTCTGCCGGCAGGCTGGAGTGCTGCAGCACGATCTTGGCTCACTGCAACCTCCGACTTCCTGGTTCAAGTGATTCTCCTGCCTCAGCCTCCCAAGTAGCTGGGATTACAGGCACGTGCCACCACGCCCAGATAATTTTTGTATTTTTAGTAGAGACGGGGTTTCACTATGTTGGCCAGGATTGTCTCGTACTCCTGACCTCGTGATCCTCCTGCCTTGAGCCTCTCAAAGTGCTGGGATTATAGGTGTGAGCCACCGCGCCCGGCCTTTTTTTTTTTTTTTTTTGAGATGGAGTCTTGCTCTGTTGCCCAGGCTGGAGTGCAGTGGCTTAATCTCGGCTCATTGCAACCTCCAACTCCCGGGTTCAAGCAATTATCTTGCCTCAACCTCTCGAGTAGCTGGGATTACATGTGCCTGCCACCACGCCCAGCTAATTTTCATATTTTTAGTAGAGACAGGGTTTCACCATGTTGGACCAGGTTGGTCTCGAACTCCTGGCCTCAGATTATCTGCCCGCCTCGGTCTCCCAAAGTGCTGGGATTACAAGCATGAGTCACTGGGCCTGGCCTAGTGTTCTTTATCACTCAAATAATTGTTAGACGATCTTAAGAGAACTCCTAGTCCTAAGTTTTTGTGAGGATGTCTTATAAGATCACACATTTCCTGGTCTAAATGCAAATTTCGAACATCTCTTAGAGGTTTTTTCGTTAAGTTCAGTGAGTGAGTCTTATTGTTACGTACAGGTAGTTGGATAGGCAGGAGCCAGACAGGAGAGGGCTCTCCCCCACCCACTAAGCCTATCAGCAATTACGGCATTGCCTCTCCGAGTGCGATAATTCGGCAGCGCCAGGGAAAAGGCATTTCCTGAGGGTCCACACCTGTTAATATCAAATGTTAATTGAATGCAAGCCTCAGGGAGAAGAAACTTCCTGGGCATGCATATTAAGAGGCAAAAATGGCGAAGTATGATCTTCCAGGTAAACTCCACGGGCAAAAGGAAGAAAGCCTCAGATAGGCATGCTTATGACTCCCTAAACACACTGCGCTGTGCTCAATTCCAAAGGGTAAGGAGGGCACTGTGCAGGCGGGCAGCCCACCCTAAGGGAAGAATCATGGGAAAGAGGTGAGCTTATACAAGTCCTAATATCGCCAGGCGCGGTGGCTCATGCCTGTAATCACACCGCTGCACTCCAGCCTGGTGACAGAGGGAGACTCCGTCTCAAAAAAAAAGTCCTAGTATCACAGTTAAATGGGGCACTTGACTCTCCCTTTTTGTTCTTTGGGTCTCTTCCAAGTGTGCTTTCCTTCTTTCCTATTCTAAAGCCGTTTTAAACAAACTTCTATTCCTGCTCCGAAAATTGTCTCGCTCCTTATGCCCTTCAGTAGAATTCTTTCTTCTGAGAAGGCAAGAACCAAAGTTGCTGCGTACCTATACAGATGTAAGGCTGGATAGGTGGCTGGTAACTCAGGATGACTCTGATCTCTTCCGCTGGTAACATTATTGTCAGCGGAAACTGACAATTCCCGCCACACTGAGTCCTCCAGCACCAGAACCCTGACCAATTCACCTTTGCATCCCTAGTGCCTAGCATCATTCCTGTTATTAGGAAGTTCAATAAATATTTATCAAATAAGCATATCATTTATCTTCCCTACTAGACTTTTCTTCTCAGAGAGATTAAGAGCCACGTGGACTTAAACTTTAGATTGGACACAGATCTGACAAATTTGATGCACAGGGAAAGGACTTAAAACATTTATTTAGGGCTGGGAGCGGTGGCTCACGCCTTTAATCCCAGCACTTTGGGAGGCCGAGGCAGGTGGATCACGAGGTCAGGAGATCGAGACCATCCCGGCCAACACGGTGAAACCCCGTCTCCACTAAAAAAAAATACAAAAAAATTAGCCGGGCGTGGTGGCGGGTGCCTGTAGTCCCAGCTACTTGGGAGGCTGAGGCGTGGTGGCGGGTGCCTGTAGTCCCAGCTACTTGGGAGGCTGAGGCAGGAGAATGGCGTGAACCCGGGAGGCGGAGCTTGCAGTGAGGCGAGATCGCCCCACTGCACTCCAGCCTGGGCGACAAAGCAAGACTCCATCTCAAAACAAAACAAAAAATTTTTTTATTTAACATATATTTGTCAAATTAAATAAAAAGTAGTATGTTAAGAAAAAACAAAGATATTTCAAATACAGAGTCTACAGTGAAGTTGTGGAGACTGAACAAGGAATATATTTTTAAAAACAACCAGGGTGGGCCTGGTGGCTTATGCCTGTAATTCCGACACTTTGAGAGGCTGAGGTGGGTGGATTGCTTGAGCTCAAGAATTTTGCCAATATAGAAAGACCGCGTATCTATAAAAAATCAAAATAAATTTTAAAAAAGAAAAGAGCCAGGCGCGGTGGCTCACGCCTGTAATCCCAACACTTTGGGGGGCCAAAGCGGGCAGATCACGAGGTCAGGAGTTCGAGACCAGCCTGGCCAACATGGTGAAACCCCGTCTCTACTAAAGATACAAAAAATTAGCGGGGCGTGGTGGTGCGCACCTGTAATCCCAGCTACTCGGGAGACTGAGGCAGAATTGCTTGTACCCGATAGGCAGAGGTTGCAGTGAGCCGGGACTACACCATTGCACTCCAGCCTGGGCCACAGGGCGAGACTCCGTCTAAAAAAGGAAGAAAGAAAGAACGAGTGAAAAGAAAGACTGAAAGAGAAAGAAAGAAAGGAGAGAGGGAGGGAAGAAAGAAAAGAAAGAAAGGAAGGAAGGAAGGAAGGAAGGAAGGAAGGAAAGAAAGAAAGAAAAGAAAGAAAGGAAGGAAGGAGAGAGGGAGGGAAGAAAAGAAACGAAGGAAGGAAGGAAAAAGAAAGAAAAAGAAGGGAGGGAGGGAAGAAAGAAAGGGAAGGAAGGAAGAAAGGAAGGAGAGAAAGAAAGAAAGAGAAAGAAAAAGAGAAAGAAAGAGAAAGAAAGAAAGGGAGGGAGGGAGGGAAGAAAGAAAAGGAAGGAAGGAGAGAAAGAAAGAGAGAGAAAGAAAAAGAAAAAGAAAGAAAGAAAGAAAGAAAGAAAGAAAGAAAGAAAGAAAGAAAGAAAGAAAGAAAGAAGAGAGAGAAAGAAAGAAAGAAAAAGAAAAAGAACCACAACCCACTAAAAATCCCTGGGTTTTGTGCTTGGAGCCAAAGAAGTAGCCTTCAAAGCAAGCGCCACTGAAGGGAAATCCTGGTGGGCTGGGGATCTGGGGGCGGGCCTCAAGTGAGAGGTAGAACCTACTCTGACTGTGAAGCCTGAGCAAGAGTCAGACACAACGACAAACCAACCGCTTCCACCTACACAGGGTTCCTAAATAGTCACCACCCCCACTCTTTTCAGTTGGATGATGAGTCAACTAAAACTCTCATCAAAGCTGCCAGGCTTTTTGCCCCCTGCTGTTTTTAGACCCAAGACGAAATCCTCAAGGCACTGAAGGAGATCAGAATCTGCCACCCCCAAATATGCCACTTCCGCATAAAGATGATTTTGAGCTGATGGCAATTAGGAAGCAGCACATGAAGGAAGAACTCCGTGTCCTCCCACTTTCTGCCTAAAAGCAGGGCATAAAATCCTCCTTGTAAAGGTGTTTTCCTTTTCTATATCAGAGAGAGGAAAATGACTCTTATTTGCATAACAAGGCTTACTAAACGACACTTATCTACTATACATTTCCTGGTCACCTTCCTGCCATTTACCACTTTTAGAAGGCCAAACTCTTTTTCCTCTGTCTGGTCACTTCTCCACCAGTTATTGCTTTTCATTAAAATGGTATATAAGCCCTTAGGTCTAACTACCTCTTTGGGTTTCCACTTTATTTCTGTAAAGTCCCCGTGCACATAAAAATGTTAACATTAATAAATGCTATGATTTGAATATTTGTCCCCTCCAAAACTCATATTGAAATTTAATTTTCAGGCCAGGTGTGGTGGCTCACGCCTGTAATCCCAGCACTTTGGGAGGCTGAGGCAGGTGGATCACCTGAGGTCAGGGGTTCAATACCAGCCTGGCCAACATGGTGAAACCCCATCTCTAGTAAAAATACAAAAATTAGCCGGGCATGGTGGTGCACGCCTATAATCCCAGCTACTCTGGAGGCTGAGGCAGGAGAATCGCTTGAACCGAGGAGGCAGAGGTTGCATGAGCCAAGACCACGCCACTGCACTCCAGCCTGGACGACAGAGGGAGACTCCATCTCAAAAAAATTTAAAAAAAGAAAAGAAATTTAATTTTCAATGTGGTAATACTGAGAGGTGGGACCTTTAAGAGGTGAATAATGAATTAGTGGGATAGTGTGGTAATAGGACTGGTAGCTTTATAAGAAGAGGAGGATCTGAGCTAGCATGCCCAGCCCCATCACCATGCAGTGCCCTACACTGCCTTGTCACTCTGTAGAGAGTCTCCACCAGCAAGAAGGCCCTCACCAAGTGCAGCCCTCTGACCTTGGACTTCTCAGCTTCCATAACTGTAAGAAATATTTTTTGTTGGCGGAGCACGGTGGCTTACGGCTGTAATCCCAGCACTTTGGGAGGCTGAGGTGGGTGGATCACGAGGTCAGGAGTTGGAGACCAGCCTGGCCAATATGGTGAAACTCCATCTCTACTAAAATACAAAAATTAGCTGGGCATGGTGGCACGCACCTGTAGTCCCAGGTGCTTGGGAGGCTGAGGCAGGAGAATCGCTTGAACCCAGGAGGTGGAGGTTGCAGTGAGCCAAGATTGCGCCACCACACTGCAGCCTGGGCAACAAGAGTGAAACTCCGTCTCAAAAACAAAAACAAAAAATAAATATTTTTTGTCTATATATTATCCAGTTTCCAGTGTTCTGCTCTAAGCAACAGAAAACAAAGAGAATAAAGTAACGTATGCCTTTGCTACTGTTAATGTCTTTTGTGAGTTTAATTTGCAGGCCCCAGTTACTAAACCTAAGAGGAAAGGTTTTGTTTCATTTTGTTTTGTTTTTCTCCCTTACAGCCTAACAGAAAACAAAACAAAAATAAACTTCTCCAATAAAATAGTATGCTTGAAGAAGGAGTTACTGTTTTTGGCCAGTGTTGACTAAAGGGTTAACACAGCATCTACCCCTTCCAAGGAGTCTGTGTGGGAGGAGAGAGGAGAGGACTGATTACATTCTTTCTCCACACAAGCTTTCACCTATCCTCCTCCTGAAAATAACTCTTTATCTAGAACTTAAGTGGGATAGGGTCTAATGGAATTTCATGTGTGAAATTTTTATTTTTTTAATATGAGAAAAAGAAACAACAAACTAGTGCCGCAAATGCCACTGAATTGTACACTTAAAAAAGGTTAATGGTTTGTTTTATTTCTGTGAATTTTACCTCAATAAAAAAATGAATGAAACTACCTTAATTTGGTATCTCTGAAAATCTTTCCTGGTCATGAAATTTATCCATCCTCTTTTGTGTTTGTAAAGAGCTGGATCAAAACTGAAAAGAATTTAGCCCTGTGAAATGGCTTGGACACAAAGTTTGAGGTGTGGTCCCAGCTCTGCTTCATCTTGGGGATCCTTTACTCTCGATATGCCTCAATTTCTATTATGAAATAGCAGATTTGAATATTGGATCTCTTCCAGTTGTAAATTGTTTGATTTAGAATCAAGAGGTGATTTATATCTTTATTGTTATTTTTCAGTAGGGCTCATTTTACATTGCATTATTCTGTAAGCCTAGAGACTGTGATCTGATATAAGCGTTGAAACCCAAGCAAATCATTTTTACTGGTGTCTCCTTACCTAGGTACTCATTCATCCAGAAAAACCAACCAAACAAACAAAAAACAAAAAGGCCAGGCACTGTGGCTCACACCTATAATCCCAGCCCTTTGGGAAGCGGAAGTGGCTGGACGGATCGCCTGAGCTCCAGACCAACCTGGACAACATGACGAAACCCTGTCTCTATGAAATAAACAAAAATTAGCCAAATGTGGTGGTGCATGCCTGTAGCCCCAGGTACTGGGAGGCTGAGAAGTGAGAATTCCTTGAGCCCAGGAGTCTGAGGCTGCAGTGAGCTATGACTGCACCACCGAATTCCAGCCTGGATGACAGAGTGAGACCCTGTCTCAAAAAACAAACAAACATAACACAAAATGAAAACAGTAACAATTTAACATATTCCAAGACACAAAACCCAATTCTATCCCCAAGAAATTTGCAGTCTACTGATCATTACATAACTGCAGTGGGCCCTCCCTCTCTGTGAGTTCAGCATTTGTGAATTCAACCAACTAGGGATTGACAATATTTGGAAAATGCTTTGGCATGGTGGCTCATAGCTGTAATCTCAGCATTTTGGGAGGCTGAGGTGAGTGGATGACTTGAGCCCAGGAGTTCAAGACCAGCCTGGGCAACATGGCAAAACCCTGTGTCTACAAAATATACAATAATTAGCTAGGAATGGTGGTGCATGTCTGTAGCTCCAGCTGCTCAGCAGGTGAGAATGTGAGCTGGAGTCATAGCCTGAAAAGCCTCATATACACTATTATTCCTACCACGAAGATGAAGAAATCAGGCCTAGCATCTGAAACATGTGGCTCCCTACAATCTTACTTATAAAGAGAAAAATAGAATTATCTTACAGTGGAGAAAACTGGCAAACACATCCTTATCCTGAGATCAAAGTTAAAAATCACCAGATCAGAAGAAATTGACGTCATGTGCTTACTGGATATAATGCACTGAGAATTCTGTGAAGTTTTTGCCAAAAATACCTCCTCTGAATTTAATCATAAGGCTCCAGCCAAACCCAAACTTGAAGGACACTCTAGAAAATAAATGACCAGTATTTTTCAAAAATATTAATGTTGGCCAGGTGTAGTGGCTCATGCCTGTAATCCCAGCACTTTGGGAAGCTAAGGTGGGAGAACTGTTTAAGGCCAGCAGTTGGAGACCAGCCTGAGCAACATAGCAAGACCCCATATCTATTAAAAAAATTAATGTCATGAAAGAAAAAAAAGAAATTGATTGTTTCCAATTAAAGACAACTAAAGAGACATATTCACTGAACACAATACATGATGTAGGATTTCTTTTGCCATAAAGAACATTATTTGGACAACTGGAAAGATCTGAATAAGATCTATTATCAATAATAATATTGTATCAATGATAATTTCCTGACTTTCTGGTTATGTAAGAGAATGTCCTTATCTTTTTTTTTTTTTTTTTTTTTTTTTTTTGAGACGGAATCTCGCTGTTTCACCCAGGCTGGAGTGCAGTGGTGCAATCTCGGCTCACTGCAGGCTCCGCCCCCCGGGGTTCACGCCATTCTCCTGCCTCATCCTCCTGTGTAGCTGGGACTACAGGCGCCTGCCACCTCGCCCGGCTAATTTTTTGTATTTTTAGTAGAGACGGGGTTTCATCGTGTTAGCCAGGATGGTCTCGATCTCCTGACCTCGTGATCCGCCTGCCTCGGCCTTCCAAAGTGCTGGGATTACAAGCGTGAGCCACCGCGCCCGGCTGAGAATGTCTTTATCTTTAGGAAATAGTCACTGAAGTACTAAGGGGTAAAGCCTAAAAAAATTTAAAACGCTGGACATGGTGGCTCACACCTGTATTGGAGTACTTTGGGGGGCCAAGGTGGGAGGATTGCTTGAGGCCAGGAGTTCAAGATTAGCTTAGTCAACATAGCAAGACGCCGACTCTTAAAACAAAAGAAAACAAAACAACTTTTATTTTTTTTTTTTGAGACGGAATCTTGCTCTGTCACCCAGGCTGGAGTGCAGTGGCAGGATCTCAGCTCACTGCAAGTTCCACCTTCCAGGCTCACGCCATTCTCCTGCCTCAGCCTCCCAAGTAGCTGGGACTACAGGCACCCGCCACCACGCCCAGCTAATTTTTTGCATTTTTAGTAGAGACAGGGTTTCACCGTGTTAGCTAAGATGGTCTCGATCTCCTGACCTTGTGATCTGCCCACCTCGGCCTCCCAAAGTGTTGGGATTACAGGCGTGAACCACCACGACCGGCGTTTTTTTTTTGTTTTGTTTTTTGTTTTTTTTGAGACAGTGTCTCACTCTGTCACCAGGCTGGAGTGCAGTGGCGGGATCTCAGCTCACTGCAACCTCCCCCTCCTGGGTTCAAGCGATTCTGTCTCAGCCTCCCGAGTAGCTGGGACTACAGGTGTGTGCCACCATGCCTAGCTAATTTTTGTATTTTTAGTAGAGACAGGGTTTCACCATGTTGGTCAGGCTGGTCTTGAACTCCAGACCTCAAATGATCTGCTCGCCTTGGCCTCTCAAAGTGCTGTGATTACAGGCATGAGCCACTGCACCTGGCCTTTTTTTTTTTTTTTTTTTTTTTTGAGATGGAGTTTCACTCTTGTTGCCCAGGCTGAAGTGCAATGGTGAGATCTCGGCTCACCGCAACCTCTGTCTCCCAGGTTCAAGTGACTCTCCTGCCTCAGCCTCCCTAGTAGCTGGGATTACAGGCATGCACCACCATGCCCGGCTAATTTTGTATTTTTAGTAGAGACGGGGTTTCCCCATGTTGGTTAGGCTGGTCTCAAACTCCTGACCTCAGGTGATCTACCCTCCTCGGCCTCCCAAAGTGCTGGGATTACAGGCATGAGCCACCGCACCCGACCTGACAGACATATTTTATTCAACAGTTTGTTGGCTTAACTTGTAACTTTTAAATATTTTGACATAAGGTATGTGGGATCTCCATTTATCCTTCAGTCCCAAGCCCACTATTGTTATGGGTGGGTGCTTCACAGCCTGTGAAAGAGTGGAATAACAGTTCTCTACTGGAAAGCAACCAATCTTTTTGCTGGCTGAACCTGAAAACACTTGTACCATGTAAAACATTTCTTTTGCCGTTGAGTTGCCTTTAGTACTCACAGGTATGTCATGAGTGGTCACAGTATGCCACGAGAGAGACACTCTCCCTGGTCTCTTTTATTTTCCCAGTTTCTACCCATTTGTTCTCCCTGATAAACTCCAGGCTCCAACCTGTTGACATACACCACACAGTAGGGGTCCTTGACACTGCGGCCACTGGTTCCATCCTGGGAGGACATCAGGCCTTAACATTCAGGTTCATCTGCAGCATCTACAAGCAGAAAATAAACCTTTCTCTTGCTAAAATTGTTTGCCTTTGATGGCATAAGTTCTGGGGCCTTATATTAAAAATTTGGGGGTGGAGGGTGTTACACAGGACAGAAAATCCCTTTCACATTTGGTTATGAAAACTTAAAAACTTTTCATTATCTTTATGCAATTGATGTTTTGTAAGTACCTGGTGTCAAAAGAGTGAACAGACAACCTGCAGATTGGGAGAAAACATTTGCAAGCTGTGAATCCAACAGGGGACTAATATCCAGATTTTACAAAGGACTCAAACAACTCAACAAAAGACGACAAACAATTTATTTTAAAAAGATATAAATAGGCTGGGCATGGTGGCTCATACCTGTAATCCCAGCACTTTGGGAGGCCGAGGCGGGCGGATCACAAGGTCAGGAGTTCGAGACCAGCCTGGCCAATATGGGGAAACCCCCATCTCTACTAAAAACACAAAAATTAGCTGGGCGCTTGTAGTCCCAGTTACTCGGGAGGCTGAAGCAGGAGAATTGCTTGAACCCAGGAGGTAGAGGTTGCATTGAGCTGAGATGGCACCACTGCACTCCAGCCTGGGCAACAGAACAAGACAAGACTCCATCTCTAAATAAATAAATAAGTATCAGCGCCCTTTCTGCTCAGATATCCTTCTCCCTACATATAGAGAGCTGTTTCTCTTTCTCTTCTCTTCTGCCTATTAAACCTCTGCTCCTAAACTCCTTGTGTGTGTCTGTGTCCTAAATTTTCCTGATGGGAGACGATGAACCCCAGGGTATATGCCCCAGACAATGTAGCCACTTCATACTGGGACCCTCATCCGGGATACCAAGGTACAACATTCATTGAAACGCAACATCTGGTGGAGGCAAACCAGGGTTACCACCCATTGGAATGGCTGACAGCAATCTAACTCCAATGGTGCTGTAGACAGAACCACGAATGGACACAATTTTCTTCCGAGGATGCTTAGATCGACCACAGGAGGAGCCCTAGCTGCTGTTCCCCATACAACACCCCTTTTCGGCAGGATTAGCCAGAAATAATCATCGTCCAACACCCCTAACAGCAGTTAGGGTTACCACTCCGGAGAGGGGAATGATACAGGAGGAGTTAAGATGAAATTACTTGGACAGATAATAAAGGTATAGGAGTCCTCAGCAAGGCTTTTTTTTTTTTAGATGGAGTTTCGCTCTTGTTGCCCAGGCTGGAGTGCAATGGTGCGATCTCTGCTCACTGCAACCTCCGCCTCCCAGGTACAAGCGATTCTCCTGTCTCAGCCTCCCAAGTATCTGGGATTACAGGCGCTGCCACGCCCGCTAATTTTTTGTATTTTTAGTAGAGACAGGGTTTTACCACTTTGGCCAGGGTGGTCTCAAACTCCTGACCTCGTAATCCGCCCGCCTCGGCCTCCCAAAATGCTGGGATTACAGGTGTGAGCCACCGTGCCCGCTGGGTTTTTCTCATTCTCTTCTCTTCTACCTATTAAACCTCCACTCCTAAAAATAAAAAATAAAAAGAAATCCCACAGATAATCCCATTAAAAAGTAGGCAAGTGGGCAAGGGACATGAATAGACATTTTTCAAAAGAAGACATACAAATGACCACCAAGCCCATGAAAAAATGCTCAACATCACTAATCATCAGAAAAGTGAAAACTCAGCTAGGCAATGTGGCTCACGCCTGTAATCCTAGCACTTTGCAAGGCCAAGGGGGGTGGATCACCTGAGGTCAGGAGTTTGAGACCAGCCTGGCCAACAGGGGCAAACCCTGTCTCTACTAAAAATATTTTTTAAAAATTCACCAGGAATAGTGGTACACACCTGTAATCCCACCTACTCGGGAGGCTGAGACAGGAGAATCTCTTGATTCCGGGAGGCAGAGGTTGCAGTGAGCTGAGATCGCACCACTGCACTCCAGCCTGGGCGACAGAGCAAGACTCTGTCTCAAAAAACAGAAAACAAAAAGACAAAACAACAACAAAAAGGGAAAATGAAAATTAAAACCTCAGTGATATATCATCTTACACATTAGAATGGCTATTATTAAAAAGACTGGGCAGGCTCAGTGGCTCAAGCCTGTAATCCAGCACATTAGGAGGCTGAGTGGGGAGGAACTCTTGATCCCAATAGTTCCAGACCAGCCTGGGCAACATGGTGAGACCCTGTTTCTACAAAAAAATTGAAAATTAGCTAGGTGTGGTGACATACAAGACCTTGTTTATAAAATAAATAAGTAGATAAATAAATAGACTAAAAATAACTGATGGTGAGAATGCAGAGAACGGAACACTTACACATCCAGGTGGGAATGTAAGTTAGTTCAACCTCTATGGAAAATAGTTTAGAGATTTCTCAAAGAACTAAAAATAGAACTACCATTTGACCCAGTGATCCCACTACTGGCAATCTACCCAAAGGAAAAGAAAAGAAATAGTTGGCTGGGCACAGTGGCTCAAACCTGTAATCTCAGCACTTTAGGAGCGTGAGGTGGGAGGATCCCTTGGCCCAGGAGTACAAGACCAATCTGGGCAACATAGCAAGACTCTATCACTCTCTCTCTCTCTCTCTCTATATATATGCTGGGCATGTATATATATTATATATATATATTATATATTATATAATATATAATGTATATATATAATATATAATATATAATACATAATATAATATATTTTATATATATATATATATAATTATATATATATATATATATATATGCTGGGCATGTTGGCATTTGCCTGTAGTCCCAGCTACTTGGGAAGCTGAGGCAGGAGACCAGGGAACAGGAGTTTGATGTTGCAGTGAGCTATGATGGCACCACTGCACTCCAACCTGGGCAAGAGCATGAGACCCTGTCTAAAAAAAAAAAAAGAAAAAGAAAGAAAGAAAAGAAAATATAAAAGAAATCACCATACCAAAAAGAAGATACCTGCATTCATACGTTTATTGCAGCCTGAGCCTAGGAGTTCAAGACCAGCCTGGCCAACATAGTAGGACTCTGTCTCCATAAAAAAATACGAAAATTGGCCAGGCGCGGTGGCTCACGCCTGTAATCCCAGCACTTTGGGAGGCCAAGGTGGGTGGATCACGAGGTTAGGAGTTCGAGACCAGCCTGGCCAACATGGTGGAACCCCGTCTCTACTAAAAATACAAAATTAGCCGGGTGTGCACGTCTGTAATCCCAGCTACTTGGGCGGCTGAGACAGGAGAATTACTTGAACCTGGGAGGTGGAGGTTGCAGTGAGCCGAGATCGCACTACTGCACTCCAGCCTGGGCAACAAGAGTGAAACTCCGCCTCAAAATAAATAAAATAGAATACAATAAAATAAAAATACAAAAATTAGCCAGGAATGGTGGCACAAGTCTGTGGTCCCAGCTACTCGGGATGCTGAGGCAGGAGGATCACTTGAGCAGGGGAAGCCAGGATTCAAAGAAAGTCAAATACCATGTTCTCACTTATAAGTGGGAGCTAATCTCAGCTACTCTGGAGGCTGAGGCAGGAGAATCGTTTGAACCCGGGAAGCGGAGTTTGCAGTGAGCCGAGATCATGCCACTGCACTCCAGCCTGGGCGACAGAGCAAGACTCCATCTAAAACAAAAACAAAAACAAAAAACAAAAAAACAAAACAAATAAGTGGCAGCTAAATAATGTATATACATGGACATAGAGTGTGGGATACTATACTTTGGAAAGTTGGAAGACTGGGAGGGTGGGAGGGGGAGGAACGATGAGAAGTTACTTAATGGGTACAAGTTACACTATTCGGGTGATGGTTACATTAAAAGCCCAGACAATATATCCATGTAGCAAAACCTCACTTGTATCCCTTGAGTTGGAGGGTTGGAAGACTGGGAGGGTGGGAAGGGGAGGAACGATGAGAAGTCACTTAATGGGTACAAGTTACACTATTCGGGTGATGGTTACATTAAAAGCCCAGACAATATATCCATGTAGCAAAACCTCACTTGTATCCCTTGAGTTGGAGGGTTGGAAGACTGGGAGGGTGGGAAGGGGAGGAACAATGAGAAGTCACTTAATGGGTACAAGTTACACTATTCGGGTGATGGTTACATTAAAAGCCAAGACAATATACCCATGTAGCAAAACCTCACTTGTATCCCTTGAGTTTATATAAAAAAGGGAAAGAGGTCTCTCCTTGCGGCGCTGCACGCAGAGTACGAGGCTGCGGCGGAGGGAGTCACGTCGGGACAAACCTTTAGAAACTTTCTTCCACTCTGACCGAGTATCGGTTGAAAGGAGTACTGCCGAAACTGTAACCAAAGGAGGCATTATGCTTCCAGAAAAATCTCAAGGAAAAGTACTGCAAGCAAGAGTAGTCGCTATTGGATCGGGTTCTAAAGAAAAGGGGAGAGATTCAACCAGTTAGCATGAAAGTTGAAGATAAAGTTCTTCTTCAAGAATATGGAGGCACCAAAGTAGTTGTAGATGACAAGGATTTTTTTTATTTGTTTATTTTTTTTAAGACAGTCTCACTCTGTCGCCCAGGCTGGAGCGCAGTGGAGCGATCTCGACTCACTGCAACCTTCGTCTCCCGGGTTCAAGCGATTCTCCTGCCTCAGCCTCACGAGTAGCTGGGATTACAGGCATCCGCCACCACGCCCAGCTAATTTTTTTTGTATTTTTGGTAGAGACGGGGTTTCACCATGTTTGCTGGCCAGGCTGGTCTTGAACTCCTGACCTCAGGCGATTCGCCTGCCTCAGCCTCCCAAAGTGCTAGGATTACAGGCGTGAGCCACTGTGCCCAGCAGGATTATTTCTTATTTAGAGATGGTGACTTTTTTTTTTTTTTTTTTTTTTTTTGAGACGCACTCTTGCTCTGTCTCCTGGGCTGGAGTGCAGTGGCGTGATCTCAGCTCACTGCAACCTCCGCCTCGGATTCACGCCATTCTCCTGCCTCAGCCTCCCGAGTAGCTGGGACTACAGGCGCCCGCCACCACGCCAGGCTAATTTTTTGTATTTTTACTAGAGACGGGGTTTCACCGTGTTAGCCAGGATGGTCTTGATCTCCTGACCTCGTGATCCGCCCGCCTCAGCCTCCCAAAGTGCTGGGATTGCAGGCGTGAGCCACCGCGCTCGGCCGAGATGGTGACATTCTTGGAAAGCATGTAGACTGAAATAAGTCACTATTGAAATGGCATCAATGTGAAGCTGCCCATTCCACTGAAGTTCTGAAATCTTTCATCATGTAAATACTTTCCATACCTTTTATTGACCGTGCCCGGCCAATAAAAGGTATTTTAAAGAAATCTAGGCGTTGTGGCTCACGCCTGTAATCCCAGCACTTTGGGAGGCCAAGGCGGGCAGATCACGAGATCAAGAGATCCAGACCATCCTGGCCAACATGGTGAAACCCTGTCCCTACTAAAAATACGAAAATTGGCCGGGCGTGATGGTGCTCGCCTGTAGTCCCAGCTACTAGTGAGGCTGAGGTAGGAGAATCGCTTGAACCCGGGAGGCGGAGGTTGCAGTGAGCCAAGATCGCGCCACTGCACTCCAGCCTGGGCGACAGAGCAAGACGCTGTCTTAAAAAAAAAAAAAAAAAAAGATGTTAAATGTGTTAGTTTTGTGATTAACCGTAATTTTGGGGGGGCTTTTTAAAAAGGTAAGGTCTGAGTTAGTCATTCAGGGAGAGCCTGAAAAGGTTAATTAGAAACAGCTGGAGGCAGGTAATGACCTTAAAACCCTAAACAGCACCCAGAGCAGAAGCTAAGCACCCTCTGGATCGCCCCTGGGGATGCAGCAGGGAATGGTCTTCAGTGTCAGCTTGGGAATACAGATTCCTTCACCAGCAACTACTACTGTGTGGATCCACACCACCCAAGACAGCACCATCCCAGAGATGTGTGACCAAAATGGTCAGAGTGAGTAAGTGCCCCAAGGCAGGTATTAGGAGAAAGTGCAGAGGTGAAGGAGTCAGACACCAAGGAAGATAAGAATGAGGAATACACAATTAGGACAGAGGAAAATGGTTTTGGATCAATTTCAGAGGTTTTAATCATTGCCTAAAGGTGAGCTTTACATTCTACTTATAGAATGTTGGTTGGTCAGGCTAGATGCTTTGGAATGTTTCAGAATGGAACACATCAGAAAGGATAAAAAGTTTAAAGGGGATTGATGTCAATGTGGCAAAACAAGACAGAACTGAACAGAGACAGGTGTCTGACCAACCCCCAACTCCCTCAAATAATTTGAGATTCAGTGATTTGAGAGAATAGATTGAGTCAGTAACACCTAATAAGTCTTAAAAATTGGTGTTTATGGCCGGGCGTGGTGGCTCACGCCTGTAATCCCAGCACTTTGAGAAGCCAAGGTGGGCGGATCACCTGAGGTAGGCAGTTTGAGACCAGCCTGACCAACATGGAGAAACCCTGTCTCTACTAAAAATACAAAATTAGCCGAATGTGGTGGCACATGCCTGTAATCCCAGCTACTGGGGAGGTGAGGCAGGAGAATCGCTTGAACTCGGGAGGCGGAGGTTGCAGTTAGCCAAGATCGCGCCATTGCACTCCAGCCTAGGCAACAAGAGCAAAATTCCGTCTTAAACAAAACAAAACAACAATAACAACAAAACAAACAAAAAATTGGTGTTATATAGTTTAAAACTCCTAAACTCAGCTTGGCAGCTGATATGCAAGATCAAAGCAGTGAAGACACTGGATATCTGATTTTTTTTTTTTTTTTTTTTTTTTTTGAGACAGAGTTTTGCTCTGTCACCCAGGCTGGAGTACAGTGGCGCTGATCCTGCAATCTCCCTGAAACCTCCGCCTCCCGGGTTTAAGTGATTCTCATGCCTCAGCCTCCCAAGTAGCTGGAACTACAGGCCTGCCACCACGCCTGGCTAATTTTTGTATTTTTAGTAGAGACGGGGTTTCACCATGTTGGCCAGGCTGGCCTCAAATTTCTAACCTCAGGTGATCCACCTGCCTCATTCTCCCAAAGTGCTGGGATTACAGGCGTGAGCCACTGCGCCCAGCCTGGATATCTGGATTTAAAGGTAACAAATATAATGCTTTTTGGCCTGTAATCCCAGCACGTTGGGAGGCTGACGCTGGAGGATTGCTTGAGCTCAGGAGTCGGAGACCAGCCTGAGCAACATAGCAAGGCCTCATCTCTACTAAAAATAAAAAAATAAATAAATAAAAATAAATTTAGCCGAGCGTGGTGGCGCACACCTGTAGTTCCAGCTACTCAGGACACTGAGGCAGGAGAATCGCTTGAACCCGGGAGGTGGAGGTTGTAGTGAGCGGACATCGTCTCCCAAAGTGCTGGGATTACCTGTAATCCCGGCTACTTTTGAGGCTGAGGCACATGAATCGCTTGAACCGGGAGGCGGAGGTTGCAGCGAGCCGAGATCGTGCCCCTGCACTCCAGCCTGGGCATCGGAGTGAAACGCTGTCTCAATAATAATAATAATAATAATAATAATAATAATAATAATAATCATCATCATCATCATCATCATTGGCTGGGCGCGGGGACTCACGCCTGTAATCCCAACACTTTGAGAAGCCGAGGCGGGCGGATCACCTGAGATCAGCAGTTTGAGACCAGCCTGGCCAACATGGTGAAACCCTGTCTCTACTAAAAATACAAAAATTAGCTGCTCGTGGTGGCAAGCGCCTGTAATTCCAGCTACTCAGAAGGCTGAGGCAGGAGAATCGCTTAAATCCGGGAGGCGGAGTTTGCCGTGAGCCGAGATCGCGCCATTGCACTCTAGCCATTGCACAAGAGCGAAACTCTATCTCAAAATAAATTTAAAAAAAATGAAGAGCTAGTTTATCTTTGGTAATAGTACATATCTATGTAAAATACTCTGTGGGAAGAGGTGTCCTTTTTGTGTCTTAGTTTACATTCCAAAAGCTTTTCACATCCAAATCGATGTGCTACACTATTCAAAAGATACATCTCATTTGGTAAATGCATAGAGAAAGCAAACAGCATATTTAGGGCATGCCAAAACCTCCCGGGTATGTATCAGCTCCATCACTGTCTGCTTTGACACTTTATTTTGTCAAATTGGAACTTGTATATTTTCATAATAAACAATTTAACTGTTTGTTTCTCAACTACTTAAAGCAAGGTGAAATGGTCTCCTCCCAAAGCTCAAAAAGCTAATCTGCAGAAACAAATTTAGAGGATTATCTTTTGTTCTGAAACAAAAGGAAGTAGGACCAACTCTGCAAATAGTGAGGATCTACTATATAAACTATTACAGTTGTGATATCCAGTGAAAATTCTAGAAGAATATTGGATAGATTTCACATTTCTAAACAGTTGGAATCCTTTCAGTTCCTTAAGCAAATCCACTTAGCATCAGATCCTCAGGATATTCAAGGGAATTACCCAAAGGGAACACAACAACAAAAGTAGGCTATTTAAGGTGATACTTAGTGACAGTATCAATTCCTCAAAACTCTTCAAAAATGGATTATTGATTTAAAACATCAAAGACATATTCTTTTCTGTTCTATGAATGTCCAGAAGAGATGAGCAAAGTACAGCTGGAATAGATAAAAGTTGCTTTTGACAGCAGGTGAACTTGTTGAAAAAAAAAAAGATAAAAGTTGCAGTTTTATGAATTTTTTCAAAGGATTTGTGTTTTAAGGTATATACTTTTTAGGTTCTGGTAGCCAAAAGACACTTGTATCTGACAGTTAAATAAATTTGCTTTAGAAAAAAAAGTGATAGATCTTCCAGGAAACCTATTGTTCTTTTCTTTTTTTCCTTATCTTTTTTTTTTTTTTTTGAGACAGAGTCTTGCTCTGTCGCCCAGGCTGGAGTGCAGTGGCACGATCTCACCTCACTGCAAGCTCTGCCTCCCAGGTGCATGCCATTCTCCTGCCTCAGCCTACGGAGTAGCTGGGACTACAGGCGCCCGCCACCACACCTGGCTAAATTTTTTTGTATTTTTAGTAGAGACCAGGTTTCACATGTTAGCCAGGATGGTCTTGATCTCCTGACCTTGTGATCCACCTGCCTCGGCCTCCCAAAGTGCTGGGATTACAGGGGTGAGCCACTGCACCCGGCCTGTTATTTTCTTCACAAGGTCAATTTTCAAAAATGCTGGAAACACAGAGAAAACCCAACAATGTGGAGGGAATCTTTCAGGTACTGCAAGTGGAATGAATGGCTCTCCCAGAGGTTACTTTTCATTGGAATGTATATCCTATTAGGGGTGATACCTCAGCAGAGTAATGTGCTTAGCATCACTCAGGCAGGAATCTCACTGGCCATAAACATTTCAGAAATACACATTTAAGCCAGCCTTGACCAGGAGCCAAGACAATATACTAATCCACTTGGACAGCTGAGAGGGTGAAGTTGGGTCAGAGATAAGCAGCACCAGCTGAATGCTCATAGCTCACCTACAACCTGACAAGCCCAAGCACGGGGGTGTGCAATTGGCACAGGTGTTCTTGTTGAGCTGGCTGAAGGCTTAACAACCCCATGATCCAAACTCTGTTACTGTAACTACACTTATCCCTGACACTTCATATTTGCCAAAAAGAATAAATTTTCTAAATTCATGCATAATGGCAGAAATAAAATCCTCAGTGCTTTAAAATAATGTTGAGTTTTTCTGGGTTTTCTTTTCATTTATTTATTTATTGCCATGATCTTCATGAACATATGGGTTTTCTTTCTTTCTTTCTTTCTCTCTTTTCTTTTTTTTTTTTTTTTTTTTTTTTTTTGTTTTTTTGAGACAGAGTCTCACTCTGTCGCCCAGCCTGGAGTGCAGTGGTGTAATCTTGGCTCACTGCAAACTCTGCCTCCGAGATTCAAGCAATTCTCCTGTCTCTGTCTCCTGAGTTGCTGGAAATACAGACACGCGCCACCACACCTGGCTAATTTTTGTATTTTTGGTAGAGACGGATTTTCACGTGTTGGCCAGGCTGGTCTCGAACTGTTGACCTCAGGTGATCCACCCGCCTCAGCCTCCCAAAGTGCTGGGATTACAGGCATGAGCCACTGCACCTGGCCGACATGGGTTTTCATTTTATTTATTCAATGAGTATTTATTTAGTGCGTCCTATGTGTCAGGGTTTTCCTTATGGTTAAGCCAACCAGGAAAGAGAGCTGCCAATACTGGCCATATTCGATTTCCTTTCAAGTGAACAAATTCCCAAAGGTGTTGGCAGTTTAGAGTTGATTTTTTTTTTTTTTTTTGTGGCAGCTGCCAGCGGCAAGGGAACAAAAGTATTATAGCCCACTGGTGAAAGCTGGAAGTAACGGCTTGGGTTCAGGAAAAAATGTAAGTTTATGGACCAACAACATAAAAAAGCCAAAATTATTTAGCCAGTTATGCTATATTTTAAGGTGTAAAGTAATATGAAAGTATAATTTAGATAGAACACTTTTGTGCTGTCAAAATAGTAATGCAGCTGGGAGTAGTGGCTCATGCCTGTAATCCCAGCACTTTGGGAGGCTGAGGTGAGCAGATCACTTGAGGTCAGGAGTTTGAGACCAGCCTGGCCAACATGGTGAAACCCTGTCTCTACTAAAAATACAAAAAATTAGCTGGGCGTGGTGGTGCATGCCTGTAATCCCAGCTATATGGGAGGCTGAGGCAGGAGAATTGCTTGAACCCAGGAGGCAGAGGTTGCAGTGAGCCAAGATCTTGCCATTGTGCTCCAGCCTGGGCAACAAGAGTGAAACTACATCTTAAAACACACACACACACGTAATGGATTTGAAAATTCAAGTATTATGATTATTAGTTTAATACCTTCTATTTACTCTTTATTTGTGGTGTAGCAGCCAGCATGCTTTCTGTTAGAAATGACAGAAACTCAAAATAGTCTGAGCATAAAAGAGTTTATTGGCTTGTGTAACTGGTAAATTCAGGGTGTGACTGGTTTCAGGATGACAGATACAGGTTCTCAAATGAGCTTCTTAGGTCTTTCAACTTAGTTTTTTTCATTGTTCTGGACTTACTCTCTTCCTGTAGGTGGGCTTTTTCCACCTGGCAGGGGAATTATCAGATAATATTACTCAGTTAACGTCTGTCCCACCTCCATAATGCAAAAAGCAAAGCACTTTCTCCTCCATATCCAAATGTAAATCCTGGGCAAAACTCTAATTGCCCTGACTTGGGATGCATGCCCCTGTCTGGAACACTCGCTAAAGCCAGATAAATAAGACATTAGAATGTCTGGAATATCATGTGCCCGCTACAGAGCAGGGTCCTGATTTAGAAAACCCATCAAAACCACGTGATTGTATTGCTGTGAGACAGAAGCATTTCCTCAAAAAAAGAAGAGCTTTGTGAACAAAGACAAAAGACACTGCCTTTACTTTTTTTTTTTTTTTTTTTTTTTTGAGACAGAGTCTCACTCTGTCACCCAGGCTGGAGTGCAGTGGCATGATCTCAGCTCACTGCAACCTCCAGAGCCTGGGTTCAAGCAATTCTCCTGTCTCAGCCTCCCGAGTATCTGGGACTACAGGTGCATCCCACCATGCCCAGATAATTTTTGTATTTTTAGTAGAGACAGGGTTTCACCATATTGGTCAGACTGGTGATCCCAAACTCCTCACCTCAGGTAATCCACCTGCCTTAGCCTCCTAAAGTGCTCGGATCACAGGTGTGAGCCACCGTGCCCAGTCTGCCCTTAGTTTTTGGTTCAGCCACGTTCCCCTGAGTTTTTTTTTTTTTTTTTTTTTGAGAGGAAGTCTCACTCTGTCACCCAGGCTGGAGGGCAGTGGCGCAATCTCAGCTCACTACAACCTCCGCCTCCTGGGTTTAAGTGATTCTCTTGCCTCAGCCTCCCAAATAGCTGGGATTACAGGTGCCCACCACCAAGCCTGGCTAATAGTTTGTATTTTAGTAGACACGGGGTTTCACTGTGTTGCCCAGGCTGGTCTCGGACTCCTGAGATCATGCAATCCACCCGCCTCAGCCTCCCAAAGTGCTAGGATTACAGGCATGAGCCACCGCACCCAGCCTATTCCCTCAAGTTTTTGAGTAATCCGGTTATATTTCTAGCTCAGTGGTTCTTAAACATAAACACACGGCAGAATCACCTGGGCTGCTCAAATTCCAACTGCTGGGACCCACCACAGAGTTTCTGATTCAGTAGATCTGTTTCCAGGTGGTGCCAAGGCTGCTGGTCTGAGGACTATACCTTGAAAACTACTGTTCTAGGATTTTATTTTTAAAATTATCAAAGAACTTCTTATTCAAATGAACACCAGTCCTGGATAAATTTCACAGGTAAATGCTTTCAAATCTTCAAGGAACATGTCATGTTGATTAACTTTGTGGTCTTGGGCAAGTTACTTAACCACTCTGTCAGTTTTTTTTCTTCTCTTGTGTAGACAGAAATAATGATACTTATATGGTTGTTGCAGAGATTAGATGAATTAATGTATTCAACATACCTAGAAGAGTTCCTGGTACATAGTATTTACAAATATTTGCAAGTATTTATTTATCTTATTTATTTATTTGAGACAGAATCTGGCTCTGTCCCCCAGGCTGGAGTGCAGTGGCACCATCTCAGCTCACTGCAAGCTCTGCCTCCCAGGTTCACGCCATTCTCCTGCCTCAGCCTCCTGAGTAGCTGGGACTACAAGCGCCCGCCACCACGCCCTGCTAATTTTTTTGTATTTTTTAGTAGAGACAGGGTTTCACCATGTTGGCTAGGATGGTCTCGAACTCCTGACCTCGTGATCCACCCAACTCGTCCTCCCAAAGTGCTAGGATTACAGGCTTGAGCCACCGCGCCTGGCCATTTATTTTTTTGAGACAGGGTCTGGCTCTGTTGCCCAGGCTGGAGTGCAGTGGTGCAATCTCAGCTCATTGCAACCTCCACCTCCCTGGCTCAAGCCATCCTCCCACCTCAGCCTCCTGAGTAGCTGGGACTACAGGCACGAACCACCACGCCCAGCTAATTTTTTTGTATTTTTTAAAGAGATGAGGTTTTGCCGTGTTGCACAGACTAGTCTTAAACTCCTGAGTCCGAGCAATCTGCCAGCCTCAGCCTCTCAAAGGGCTGGGATTACGGGCATGAACCACCACGCCCAGCCTCCAAGTATTTAAACTGCTCCAGAGAATAGAGAGGGAAGAAAATCATCCAAACTATTTACAATGGAATCAAAATTTAGATACTAATTCCTGAAACGGATTATACACGCCAGTCTCACTTATGAATTATCCATGAAAAATCCTAAATATTGGCAAATAGAATGCAGCTGTATATTAAAAGAATACAGTAACACCACCAAATGAATTTTATTGCAAGAATGGGAGGATGGCTGAACATTAGGAAATCTATCAATGTAGTTACTTTAGTAATCAATCTGATGCAAAAAATAATATTATCATTTCAAATACTGAAAAGGTAATCAACATTGACTCCCGGTGAAATTTTTAAGGAAAAATAGAATAGATGGAGAGTAGACATTTGTGGTTTCTATTCTTGCCTACTTAGCATCAGCACCCTATTCTGGGGTAGAGAGTTTGTATGAATCTTGGTAGAAAATGTGCTCCCACTGGAAAGCCAGGCACTTACTTTTCCTAACCCTGGGTGCCGTAGTGCTGGTTCTGACCCAAACTTGGCTAACCAGAGACCCTTCCCTGGGACTCTGAGTCAGGAGTAGGTAATGCACAGAAGTAGGGTGAGTTAGAATCCAGTCCGGTGGTGGCAGCAATACCAGTGTTCAGGGTCTGCAGGGGCAGCAAGAGGCATCTCACCCTGACTCCTCCTGAGGCATAGTTTTGGCTGAAGTCTGCTTTTTTTCTTTTGGAAGAGATCGAATTTTATTTTATTTTAAAAGATTAATATGGGCCAGGCATGGTGGCTCATGCCTGTAATCCGATCACTTTGGGAGGCCGAGGCAGGTGGATCACTTGAGGCCAGGAGTTCGAGACCAGCCTGGCCACCATGACGAAACCCCATCTCTACTAAAAACTCAAAAATTAGCCAGGCATGGTAGTGCGGGCCTGTAAACCCAGCTACTCAGGAGGCTGAGGCAGGAGAATTGCTTGAACCCAGGAGATGGAGTTTGGAGGTTGCAGTGGGTTGAGATAGCACCACTGCACCCCAGACTGGGCTATAGAGTGAGACTCTGTCTCAAAAATAATAATAAAAAAAATAAATTAGCATGAATGTATCTTGTAAAGGTGAAAAAAGCATTCCAGGCAGAGGAAATAGAATGCATTAGGTTTATTGTGATCACCCGAGGGATAAAACTAGAAACAGTGTGTAGATGCTATAGGAGGTCAAAGAAAATTGGAAACACCATTACTAGCATTTAGACAGACAGAGGTTGGATGGGTGGCCACTTGGTAGAAATGTTAAAACGCAGACTTGCATATCAGATGGGTACTTGGACAGGATGAATTCATGATATTTGCAAATATCTGAGATGTCTTACTGGATGCTTCCTGGTTCAGGGAACACACAAAACTCCCAAATGCCAACATAGTCTTGATCCGTTGCCCAGGCTGGAGTGCAATGGTGTGAACTCAGCTCACTGCAACCTCTGCCTCCCGGGTTCAAGCCATTCTCCCACCTCAGCCTCCCGAGTAGCTGGGATTACAGGTGCGTACCACCACGCCCGGCTAATTTTTGTATTTTTAGTAAGGTTGGGGTTTCTCCATGTTGGCTTGGATAGTCTCAAACTCCTGGCCTCAGGTGATCCACCCACCTTGGCCTCCCAAAGTGCTGAGATTACAGGTGTCAACCACTGTGCCCAGCTTGAAATCAATAATTTTGATTAGAACAAGATGAATCTCTTCTTGACCTGATTTTATTTTATTATTATTATTTTTTAAGAGATGAGGCTTTACCATGTTGGCTAAGCTGGTCTAGAACTCCTGGCCTCAGGTGATCTACCTGCCTTGGCCTCCCAAAGTGCTGGGATTACAGGCATGAGCCACCACACCCGACTCTGACCTGATTTTAAAAGTGTGTGTCTCAGCCAGGCATGGTGGCTCACACCTGTAATCCCAGCACTTTGGGAGGCCAAGGTGGGTGGATCACCTGAGGTCAGGAGTTTGAGACCAGCCTGACCAACATGCAAAACCTGGTCTCTACTAAAAATTTAAAATTAGCAGGGTGTGGTGGTGCATACCTGTAATCCCAGCCACTTGAGAGGCTGACGCAGGAGAATCACTTGAACCTGGGAGGTGGAGGTTGCAGTGAGCTGAGATGGCACCATTGCACTCCAGCCTGGGCAACAAGAGTAAAACTCTATGTCAAAAACAAAACAAAACAAAAAAACAAAACAAAACAAAAGGTGTGTCTCAGCCAGGTGTGGTGGCTCACACCTATAATCCTAGCACTTTGGGAGGTTGAGGCAGGCAGAGTGCTTGAGCTGAGGAGTTTGAGAGCGGCCTGGGCAACATGGCGAAGCCCCATCTCCACCAGAAAAAAAAAAAAAAATTAGCCAGGCATGGTGGCACATGCCCATAATCCTACCTGTTTGGGAGGCTGAGGCAGGAGGATCGATTGAGCCCAGGAGATCAAGGCTGCAGTGAGCTGTGATCATGCCACTGCACTCCAGCTGGGGTAATAGAACAAGACACTGTCTGGGGAAAAAAAAAAGTGTGTATCTCAAACCAACCAAGGGGCAACATTATATTTAATGGGGAAATGCCAGAAACATTCCCATTATTGCCAGCAAACAAGACAAGGGTGAGCTCCATGATCATCTCCCACAGGAGTCTATAGATTTTTTTTCTTTTTTGTTGGGGTAGAATGTGTCAGGGAACAATTTTTATCTCACTAAAACCTCGTGAATACAAACATGAGCAAAGTAAGTTGAGTGGCCAGTAAAATGCCGGAATCAAATCAAGGAGAATTTACCATAAACTGAGTCAAAGGAGCTGCAGCAGAACTTGATAATATGTCTGAAAGAGTTGAACAAATGTTCGTACCCTTGTCTCAGTGGTTTATTTCTGGGGATCCAGTCTAAGAAAATAATCAGGCTAAGAAAAAAGACTTGTGTGTAACGGGAAGAAAATTTGCACCTGGCCTCAGTAGAGGACAAGCAGTCTCTTAAGTAGGAAGCTGTTTTATTTTTCTTCTTCTCCTACTTCCCTCCTCATTCTCTCCTATTCCCTTCTTTCTTCTTCCTCCTCTTCCTTCTTTTCTTTCTCCTCCTCCTTTCTCTCCCACCCCCCAATACCTGCTTTTAATTTTTTTTTTTTTTTAAGACAGAGTCTCACTCTGTCACCCAGGCTGGTGTACAGGGCACAATCTTGGCTTACTGCAACCTCTGCCTTCCAGGTTCAAACAATTCTCCTGCCTCAGCCTCCCAAGTAGCTGGGATTACAGGTGTGCACCACCATGCCCGGCTAATTTTTGTATTTTTAGTGGAGACAGGTTTCTCCATGTTAGCCAGGCTGCTCTCGAACTACAGACCTCAGGTGATCCACCTGCCTCGACCTCCCAAAGTGCTGGGATTACAGGCATGAACCATTGCACCTGGCCCCCTGCTTTTAATTTTGTCATACCTTAATATACCCTTTGGTTGTAAGAAACAAGGTCCTGGGCCAGTCCTGGGATAGGTTGGAAAAAAGTTAGGTAAGTGCCTCTGAATAACAAATGGGAATTTTCAGATTGGGCTTTGACACATCAAGTGGTAGAGGCCCTTGAACTACGAATCAAGAGAAGATTGGAGAAAACCTCTCAGGATGAGAAGGTGGACCCCAGTATCATGGAAGCAACTGGGAGCTTTGGCAAGGGATAAAAAATAGCAAGTTCCCTGTGGCTGAGAAAGATTCATGAACTGGAGGGCCAGCGATGATTGATCAGCCCTATTTTTTTTTTTTTGCAAGCAATTAAATTTTATTTTCCCCAGAATTTCCATGAAAATCTATAGCACATAAAAGCCTAAAGATGGTGATGTCTGGAGCTCATGCTTATGTTGGAAGTGAAAGGTGGGGGAAATAGGCACACATAAAGACCATCTGGAGAAGACCTGAAAACATGAGCAGAAGGAATTGGTGCTAGGTGACAGAGACCCTCCTGGAGAACTTCTGGATGAGTGCTGGGCTTTCTGCACTTATGTGGGGTCACAACATATGTGTTTTCTTAGGATGGTGAAGAAAAAGGTAATCCAGAAGGCAAGGGAATTTAGGAACATTCCAATTACATTTGTGCGAGGGTGCTTAGGGCTGCATTATTTATATCCAGAATATCTACCCTCAGAGGGACCTGAAACTCTATTACCAATTCAGAATTCTCAAACTCACTGTCTGCCCCAGCTGGGGGAGGCAGACAGAGCTGGTCCATTCCCAGCTCCAGGCCCCTTCTGGCCTAGCCACTTTCCTCTCCAACTCTCAGCTCTTCCCTGACCATGGGACAGACAAGTGTGCATCTGTGGGAACTTCTCATCCGTGTGTCCAAACTCCACCTAAATTCTTGCCCACCCCTTGGACCCAGAAGCAAGCACACCAGTGGTGTGGCCCATTCTCAGGAGAATGGACCAGGGAGGGGGCCCATGAAGGTCCAGAAAGTGAGCTTCTTATGGCAATTTGGCAGAAAATTCCAGGATATCCACAACACCCTTGAAGGGGAAACTGGACTCCAGGGCCTTGAAAATGCTTTGCTCGGCTGGGCGTGGTGTCTCATGCCTGTAATCCCAGCACTTTGGAAGGTTGAGGTGGGCGGATTGCCTGAGCTCAGGAGTTCAAAACCAGCCTGGGCAACACAGCGAAACCCCATCTTTACTAAAAATATACAAAATATTAGCCAGGTGTGGTGGTGCATGCCTGTAATCCCAGCTACTCAGCAGGCTGAGGCACGAGAATTGCTTGAACCCGGGCGGCAGAGGTTGCATTGATTGAGCTGAGATTGCACCACTGCACTCCAGCCTCGGCGACAGAACGAGACTGACACACACACACACACACACACACACACACACACGCACACAGAAAGAAAATGCTTTCCCCTTTGGGACGGGGCACGGACTTTGGGAGGAAGTCTCATTCAAGAAATGGATCAAATCCAAAAGAGCTTTATAAAGATAACCTTAGCCTTGTTTTCTCTGTGATTTCAGAAGTCTTGTTAAGGTACAAGGATATTTGAGGACACATATACTCAAATATACACGTCCTCCCCATATACCTTAGGGACGTATATACTAGAATTTAGCTCGCTGTGTGGGGGACTGGCTGTGTGATTGGGTCTGTGAAAGCAAATAAGGAGGGCATTAACCTAAGCGTATCTGGAACTGGAGCTCTGCAAATGAACTTAACTTGGAAACGTTTCTTGTAGCTAACAAAACAAAATAAAAACAAAAGTGAGACTTAGCCAGTCACAAACAGTTAACCAGCTGATTGGTCATACAACTTGGGACCTCCCATGGGAGCATAACCAAATAAGGCAAATGCTCCATCACACTATGCCCAAATATGGCAAACATCTAGCTGAAATCAATCAGGCAATTTCTTCACTTTGTTTCAGTGTTAGCTGCTCATACTGCTGGAACAGACCTCTTCTGGTTTTGAGTGATGCCCAATTCATAAATCTTTCTTTGATCAAGTAAACTCTATTAAATTTAATTTGTCTAAAGGTTTTCTTTTTTCTTTCTTTCTTTTTTTTTTTGGAGACAGAGTCTTGCTCTGTTGCCCAGGCTGGAGTGTAGTGGCACAATCTTGGACTCACTGCAACTCCTCTGCCTCCTGGGTTCAAGCCATTCTCCTGCCTCAGCCTCCTGAGTAGCTGGGACTATAGGCATGTTCCACCACACTTGGCTAATTTTTTGTACTTTTAGTAGAGACGAGGTTTCACCATGTTGGTCAGGCTGGTCTTCAACTCCTGACCTTGTGATGCGCCCGCCTTGGCCTCCCAAAGTGCTGGGATTACAGGTGTGAGCCACCGCGCCAGGCTGGTTTTCTTTTGACAAATCTAAAAGACTCTCCAATTAGAGGTTCAAGCCCTGTGACTGACCAGACCATAGTGGGCATTGCTCCTCCCTCTGGCTGCAGTGACAGCAGCATGGGGGTTCCTTCTACTTTAGAGCAACCGTCTCTGGTTATGGATGTCCCCAGGGCAAGAGCAAGGGGCATGATGGGAATGAGGTACACAGAGGCTGAGCATCTGAGTTTGGGCTCTGGCAGTGAGACATAAGCAAGCAGGACTCCCCTTGAAATGAAGAAGTGTTTTGGGTGATTCCTAACATATTAGGGGAGATGGCCCAAGGGATATACACTGAACTTGCTGATAATCTCAGGATATTCAAGTGGAAGGCATTGCTTGCACCTCCAAGTATCATATGAGACACCTCCATTATTATTATTATTATTATTATTATTTTATTTTATTATTATTATATATTTTTTAGATGGAGTCTCACTCTGTTGCCCAGGCTAGAGTGCAGTGGCGTGATCTCAGCTCACTACAACCTCCCATCTCCAAGGTTCAAGTGATTCTTGTGTCTCAGCCTCCTGAGTAGCTGGGATTACAGATGTGTGCCACCACACCCAGTTAATTTTTGTATTTTTAGTAGAGATGGGGTTTCACCATGTTGGCCAGGCTGGTCTCAAACTCCCGTCTTTGGGTGATCTGCCCTCCTCAGCCTTCCAAAGTGCTGGGATTACAGGTGTAAACCACCACGCCCAGCCACCTCCATTACATTTTGAGGAGACTAGAACATTTACATTATTGCTCTGAAATCCTAAAATCTTCACATTGGACATTAGGGATGACTTTAAAAATCATCTCATTAAAGTCATACCTTATGTTTAAATTTCCTTGCCTAGAGTCTTCCAGCCTGTTTCAACAGACTTGGAGACTGGGACTCACTATTTTCTGTAGCAACTCATTTTATGTTTGGAAAACATTAATAAAATGATATTTTGAAAATTAAACCTGGCTGGGCACGGTGGCTCATGCCTTAATCCCAGCACTTTCGGAGGCCGAAGAGGGTGGATCACCTGAGATCAGGAGTTTGAGACCAGCCCGGCCAATGTGGCCAAACCTTGTCTCTACTAAAAAATACAAAAATTAGCTAGGGGTGGTGGCACGTGCCTGTAGTCCCAGCTACTTGGGAAGCTGAGGCATGAGAACTGCTTGAACCCAGGAGGCAGAAGTTGCAGTGAGTTGAGATCCCACCACTGCCCTCCAGCCTGAGCAACAGAGCAGACTCCGTCTCCAAGAAAAAAAAAGAAAAAGAAAATTAAACCTAAATTTGTCCCTGTAATGTGCCCCCTTTGGTCTAGGTTCTACATCCTGCGGCAATGCAGGCTAAGTCTAGTCTATTTCCCACAAAATACCCTTCACAAATGGAAAGGCAGCCAGCATAACTGAGATGACTCTTTTCAAAGCTCTTCAGGTTAGTTTTTTCAACTGTTCCTTGCTTGACATGTGTCAAGGCCCTTCAGTCTCCTGATGCATTTTGAAGTTGTGTTTTTTGGGAGGTTTTTTGTTGTTGTTGTTCTTGTTCTTTTTTTGTTTTTTTGTTTTTTTGGTGTTTTTTTTTTTTTTGAGATGGAGTCTCACTCTGTTGCCCAGGCTGGAGTGCAGTGGCATGATCTCGGCTCACTGCAACCTCCGCCTCCTGGGTTCAAGTGATTCTCCAGCCTCAGCCTCCTGAGTAGCTGGGACTACAGGCATGTGCCACCATGCCTGGCTAATTTTTTGTATTTTTAGTAGACACGGGATTTCACCATGTTAGCCAGGATGGTCTCGAAATCCTGACTTCGTGATCTGCTCGCCTCGGCCTCCCAAAGTGCTGGGATTACAGGAGTGAGCCACCGCGCCAGGCCTGGGAGGTGTTTTTTTTTTCCTTTTTTCTTTTTTTTTTTTTTTTTTGAGTCAGGGTCTCACTGTGTCACCCAGGCTAGAGTGCAGTGGCACAATCTCAGCTCGCTGCAACCTCCGCTTCCTGGGCTCAAGCGTTTCTCTGGCCTCAGCCTCCTGAGTAGCTGGGACTAGAAGTGTAAGCCACCAATGCCAGCTAATTTTTTGTATTTTTGTAGACAGGGTTTCGCCATTGTTGCCCAGGCTGGTCTCAAACTCTTGGGCTCAAAGCAATCTACCCATCTCAGCCTCCCAAAGTGCTGGGGTTACAGATATGAGCCACTGTGTCTGGCCTGAAGTTATATCTTTTTAGAAATAGTTATCTGGGCCAGACACGATGGCTCACACCTGTAATCCCAGCACTTTGGGAGGCCAAGATGGGTGGATCACCCGAGGCTGGGAGTTCGAGACCAGCCTGACCAACATGGAGAAAACCTGTCTCTACTGAAAATACAAAAATTAGCCAGGCGTGGTGGCGCATGCCTGTAATCCCAGCTACTTGGGAGGCTGAGGCAGGAGAATCGCTTGAACCCGGGAGGTGGAGGTTGCGGTGATCTAAGATCATGCCCATTGCACTCCAGCCTGGGCAACAAGAGTGAAATCTGTCTCCAAAAAATAAAAAAATAAATAAAATAAAAATAGTTATCTACATCCAGAATTGAATATCATGCTTCTCAGTAGGCAGAGAGTGACTATCATATATTTTTCTGTTAATACTGACCAATATCATATTGGCCTTTTTTTTCTTTCTTTTTTGGTGGAGACCTCAAAATTGGCGTAGACTGATAGAACTGCTGGCTACATTCCCTAAATTATTTTTGCATGAGGTATTGCTAAACCTGGCTTTTGCTTTGCTCAGGGCAGCTGCTATGCTGTAGTGAGACTCAAATGCCCTTAAGGGGCATTTGTCCATTCAATATCATTAAATCCATGTTTCGATTCAAGACAATCTAATGTTTTCAGTCACACGTTGTATCTTTTCATAAAGCAATGATTAAGTATCTTAAAATGTCAGAGGGTGTGCCTGATTCTCTAAAGATTTTCTTTTTTCTTTATTTTTTTTGAGATGGAGTCTTGCTCTTGTCACCCAGGCTGGAGTGTAATGGCGCAATCTCAGCTCACTGCAACCTCTGCCTCCTGGGTTCCAGTGATTCTCCTGACTCAGCCTCTTGAGTAGCTAGGATTTTAGGCATGTGCCACCATGCCCGGCTAATTTTTTATATTTTTAGTAGAGATGGGATTTCACCGTGTTGACCAGGCTGGTCTTGAACTGCTGACTTCAGGTGATTCACCCACCCCGGCCTCCCAAAGTTCTGGGATTACAGACGTGAGCCACCATGCCCGGCTTAAAGTTTTAATAAATATGCTTTGTTCTGCAAATGTGGAAGAAGCATAAAGATTATAGGCATTTTTTATTTTCACTTAAAACTTAGATTCAATTTCCAAGTGTCTTTAATCTTTGAATTCTGAAGACTTAATGGATTCTTAAGAAAATATAGTATTGAGTTTAAAGACTAATTTTTGAAGACTGTCAGGAAAATTACTGTCTTTTTTTTTTTTTTTGAGACGAAGTTTCACTCTTGTTGCCCAGGCTGGAGTGCAATGGCACGATCTCAGCTCACGCCAACCTCCGTCTCCTGGGTTTGAGCTATTCTCCTGCCTCAGCCTCCCAAGTAGCTGGGATCACAGGCATGCGCCACCACACCCAGCTAATTTTTGTAGTTTTAGTAGAGATGGGGTTTCGCCATGTTGACCAGGTTGGTCTCAAACTCCTGACCTCAGGTGATCTACCTGCCTCAGCCTCCCAAAGTGCTGGGATTACAGGCCTGAGCCACCATGCCTGGCCAGGAAATTACTTTTATCATCACAAAGACTAAGCCTTAAAATATAAAATTACAATTCACTTTTTAGTCTTTAAGAGTTCGAAAAAAGATTAACATTAAAGCAAGTGTTAGTGATGTTTAGAAAAATTTATAGAATGTTTCAAAGCACTAAGTTGTTGCCCTGTTGTCTAAGTTTGGCTTAGGTAAGCACTTGCAACCTCAGAAATCAATGCTATGTATGAAAAGCATTAGATCTAAGATGACAGTGCTTGGAATTAACAGTGCTTGGATGTTCTTACAAATAAGAGAGTTTCTGCAGTTTGGTTTTTTTTTTAAAACATATTTGGGTAATTAAAAAAATTTTACCATTAATTCAGCTGAAATTAGTTTGTTAGCCCAAAACAAATTACTTCATACTTCATCATTCTTTGGAACTGAAAATGTTCTAAATCACATTTGGACTCGAGCTGGTTGTAATCTTATCCAACATGTAATGCTAAAAAGGGAAGAATAAGAAATATTTTCAGCCAACTTTGGTGGTTATATACCTGAAATATTTCTTTGTTTTTTTTTAGGTAATGAAATGAGTTTTTAAAAAAACTGAATAATAAGAATAAAACTAATGGTATAAAGTAGTCACCTTGTAAAGACACTGTTTCACTCACCAGCATGCAGATGGACAAGGTGGTATCTAGGACTGGTCCTTCCTATCCTCCTTACCTGGAGGCCAGGGTCCTGGGTGGAATTTCTGAACGTAGAATTTGCAGAGCTTGGCAGTGTTTTGTGAAATGTGAGCTGAGAAGTAAATGTGGCCCTCCTCCATCCTTTCCTGCCCTTATGTTCTGCTTTCTACTGATAGCCCAACCCAGTTGTGATTGCAATGGAAGCTGTCTTCCCCCATAGCCCTGCTCAGTGGGAGACGGCACCCAGCTTCTGTCTGGCCCAGTCTTGTTCTGGTGAGAGCTATCAGGCTAGGGAGGGCCAGGTGAGTACGAAGAGCTGCCGGGTAGGGAGGTCGAAAAAGCTTTGCTGGGAAAGGGGGTTGCCGTTTCTGATAGACAAGCAATGTGTGGTATGCTAACTGCTCTGTGAGTGGGATAGGGGAGAGTCGCCAGACAAGGACAATTAGCAAGGCACCTCAGCGGAGCAGTGAACCGCCCTCTCATATAGGGAGACTGAACAGCCTCTGGGAGCTGACCTCCACTGACAGGAGGCTTCCTTGTTCCTGACCAACACCGATGCTCTTTCTCTGCTCATGTCTTCCTGTGTGGTCTCTCCTCTCTTTTTCTTCTTAGCGCCAGTGGAATGTTAATTTGGTCTGGGAGAGCAGGAAATACTGTAAATGTGTATCTGAATATCCCTGTCTTCATCTAGACCAGTGCCTTTCTAACTCCAACATACCAGTAATGGAATCCTTCCCCTAAGCAAAGGATAACTCATCTCTAGCTTACTTTGAAGCTTTCCACAACCAATTAATTGACTTTAGAGAGAATGGCCGTGAATAACCTGTAATTAATAACAAACCAGGCTGGGCCCGGTGGCTCACGCCTGTAATCCCAACACTTTGGGAGGCTGAGGCAGGCGCATCACCTGAGGTTGGGAGTTCGAGACCAGCCTGCCCATCATAGTGAAACCCTGTCTCTACTAAAAATACAAAATTAGCCAGGCATGGTGGTGGGCACCTGTAATCCCAGCGACTTGGGAGGCTGAGGCAGGAGAATCGCTTGAACCCAAAGAAGCCAAGGTTGCAGTGAGCCAAGATCACGCCACTGCAATCCAGCCTGGGCAACAGAGCTGTCTCAAAAACAAAACAAAACAAACAAAACCCAACAAACTAAAATTATTTACCATGAAAAGGAAATAAGCTGGGCACAGTGGCCCACGCCTGTAATCCCAGAACTTTGGGAGGCTGACGCAGGCAGATCACGAGGTCAGGAGATCAAGACCATCCTGGCCAATATGGTGAAACCCCATCTCTACTAAAAATACAAAAATTGGCCAGGTGCAGTGGCTCATGCCTGTAATCCCAGCACTTTGGGAGGACGAGGTGGGCGGATCACCTGAGGTGAGGAGTTCAAGACCAGTCTGACCAACATGGAGAAACCCCTTCTCTGCTAAAAATACAAAATTAGCCGGGCGTGTTGGCACATGCCTGTAATCCCAGCTACTTGGGAAGCTGAGGCAGGAGAATCGCTTGAACCCGGGAAGCGGAGGTTGTGGTGAGCCGAGATCGTGCCATTGCACTCCAGTCTGGGCAACAAGAGCGAAACTCTGTCTCAAAAATAAATAAATAAATAAGTAAATACATACATACATACATACATACATACAAATACAAATACAAATACAAAAATTAGCTGGGCATGGTGGCGCATGCCTGTAGTCCCAGCTACTCGACAGGCTGAGGCAGGAGAATCGCTTGAACCCAGAAGGCAGAGGTTGCAGTGAGCAGAGATCGTACCATTGCACTCCAGCCTGCCGACAGAGTGAGACTCCGTCTCGAAAAAAAGAAAAAAGAAAGGGAGATAAAAACCAAACCAAAACCAAAACGAAAAACTAAAATTATTTATAAGGGTAGTTCCTTTAGGTTCTATACTTCAGTACGATGAAGGAATACCCATAAAAATGAAAGTAACACATTTATAATTAAGTATGTTATAACATATCTGCAATACTTGGGGAAAATGTTAGTTAAGTGTGGTTAATGTTTATCTCTATCTGTTTTAATTCCTATTAGTGGAATGAAGTTGTTCTTTTCAAGTGTCACCGATGGGCCCATGCTAACAAATGTAATAATGGCTCCTTTCCTGTTTTCTTGGCAGTATTCAACTAGTTGACTATACATTCTCTCTTTTTTTTTCTATAACCTCATATTAGAAGTGATCACTCTCATTTTGTTTCTTTTTTCCAAAAATTATATACACACACAGTGTAGAGTCAAAAAGTCCATAGTTTGTTATAAAGAAAAATCCCAGCTGCTCCTAACCATCCCAACCAGTCACCCCACCCACATCCCACTTCAATTTCCCATTTCCCAGATCAATGCTTTTAACTACTTTTGCTCATTCTTTTGATACTTACCATATCTCTAAATAATATGCTTATAATACCACTTCTTGAATTTCCCCTTTTGGGTGTTATCTAGTGATTTCACAGTATGGGAGATGAAGAATTAATATGGGCTCTTACATGCACACACACACACACAGACACACACACACTGGCCTTGGTATACAAGTCTATTTTTCATTCCCTTTGTCTCAAAATAAAGTCACCTGTAAAAGTAATTACAAAAATATTCGGCAGCCAGCCGCGGTGGCTCACGCCTGTAATCCCAGCACTTTGGGAAGCCAAGGTAGGTGGACTGCTTGAGGTCACAAGTTTGAGACCAGCCTGGCCAACGTGGTAAAACCCCATATCTACCAAAAATGCAAAAATTAGCTGGGCTTGGTGGCGTGTGCCTGTAATCCCAATTACTTGGGAGGCTGAGGCAAGAGAATTGCTTGAACCTGGGAGGCAGAGGTTGCAGTGAGCCAAGATCGTGCCATTGCACTTCAGCCTGGGTTATAGAGCAAGACTCTGTCTCAAAGAAAAAGAAAAAAATTCGGCATTTCAATGTTATGACTATGTAAACATTATCCACTGCTAGGCCAAGTGGTATCCTGTGAATATTCTCCCTCTTCTGTGGAACATTCCTCCCTGCCCCACCTTCACTCCCATACCCCATACTTAACTTTTTCCTCCATTTGCATAATTTTCTCTGAATAGTACTTTTTACCAGCTTAATCCTAAACTTTCTCCTAGTTTTGAAATTCTTGTTTCAGTAAGATCAAATACATTAGGCACTCAGTCAGTTCCTTCTCTGTAAAGAAATCTTTCCTGCAGCTTCCCAATGGGTTCTAGTCAGGATAGGTGACCCTCAGCTGTTCTGAGCAGCTCTTGCCCTGAGAATCTTCCAACATCATCTTTCTGGAGAATCCTTTTGCCTCCCTATTGTGTTGGATCCTTGTTTCCCAGATCCTATATCTTCCTCAGTCTTTATTTAGTCTTTCTTTTTTTTTTTTTTTGAGACAGAGTCTCGCTCTGTCACCCAGGCTGGAGTGCAATGGTGCGATCTCAGCTCACTGCAACCTCCATCTTCTGGGTTCAAGTGATTCTCCTGCCTCAGCCTCCCGAATAACTGAGACTACAGATGTGTACCACCATGCCCGGATAATTTTTGTATTTTTAGTAGAGATGGGGTTTCACCATGTTGGCCAGGCTGGTCTCAAACTCCTGACCTCAAGTGATCTGCCCATCTCATCCTCCCAAAGTGCTGGGATTACAGGCATGAGCCACCAGGCCCAGCCTCTTTTAATTTAGTAAAGCCACATACTCCCATAGACTCCTGAGAATGAGTGGGTCAGTAGTTCCTTCTTTTTACTGCTGTATGTTGCTCCATTGTGTAACTATATCATTTTTTGGTTTTCTTTTATTGTTGATGGGCTTTTGGATTGTTTCCAGTTTGAGGCTATTACAAATAGTGCTACATGGCCAGGCGCGGTGGCTCATGCCTGTAATCCCAGCACTTTGGGAGGCTGAGGTGGGTGGATCACCTGAGGTCCGGAGATCGAGACCATCCTGGCAAACATGGTGAAACCCCATCTCTACTAAAATACAAAAAATTAGCCGGGTGTGGTGGCATGCGCCTGTAGTCGCAGCTACTTGGGAGGCTGAGACAGGGGAATCGCTTGAACCTGGGAGGCGGAGGTTGCAGTGAGCCGAGATTGTCCCAATGCACTCCAGCTTGGTGACAGAGCAAGACTCCGTCTCAAGAAAAAAAAAAGGTAGTGCCACCATGAAAATTTTAGCACGTCTTTTGGTATCTAATTATATAATAATTTTTTTTTTTTTTTTTTGAGACAGAGTTTCACTCTTGTTGCCCAGGCTGCAGTGCAATGGCGCGATCTCGGCTCACCGCAACCTCTGCCTCCTGGGTTCAAGCAGTTCTCCTGCCTCAGCCTCCTGAGTAGCTGGGATTACAGGCACCTGCCACCACGTCCGGCTAATTTTGTCTTTTTAGTAGAGACAGGGTTTCTCTATGTTGGTCAGGCTGGTCTTGAACTCCTGACCTCAGGTGATCCACCCACCTCGGCCTCCCAAAGTGCTGGGATTACAGGCGTGAGCCACCATGCCCAGCCTATAATAATTTTTTGTTGGTGTATACTTAGGTGTGAAATTTCTGGTATAAGATATATATATATATATATTCAGATTTAGTAGATATTGCCAGGAAGTTTTCCTAAGTTGTTGGACTAAGTTATATTCCCACCAGGAATGTATGAGAATCCAAATTCCTCTACAGCTTCACCAACACTTCATATTTTCTGCCTTGCTTCCATGTTTGAAGGTTGTAGAAGTTTATGTTTTTTTATTTTTAAAAAGCATATATTATCTCTTCTTTTTCATTTTTAACATTTTTATTGAGATATAATTTACACATCGTAAAGGTACCCATGTATTTATTTATTTATTTATTTGAGACAGGGTCTGGGTCTCTGCCCAGGCTAGAGTGAAGTGGCGCTATCTCAGCTCACCGCAACCTCTGGCTTCTCCCACATCAGCCTCCCAAGTAGTTGGGACTACAGGCGTGCGCCACCACCCCAGCTAATTTTTGCTTTTTTTTTTTTTTTTTTTTTTTGGTAGAGATGGTGTTTGACCATGTTGCCCAGGTTGGTCTTGAATTCCTAGGTTTAAGTGATCCACCCACCTCAGCCTCCCAAAGTGCTGAGATTATAGGTGTGAGCCACCATGCCCGGTCCAAAGGTAACCGTTTAAAATATATAATACAAATTCAATTTAGTATACTCACAGAGTTGTGCCATCATCACCACAATGTGATTTTAGAACATTTTTGTCACTCCAAAAGACCATACCCATTAGCAGTCACTCTATTTCCCTTCCCTCACAGCTCCTGATAACCACTATTCTGCTCTCTCCATCTATGATTTGGACTATTCTGAGTGTCTCATATAATTGGCCTCACACAATATTTGCCCTTTTCTGTCTGGCTAATTTCAGTTAGCATGTTTTCAAGGTTAATTCATGTTGTAGCATGTATTGGTACTTCATTCTTTTTCATCAGTGAATGATATTTTATTGTATGGATATATCACATTTTGTTTATCGGTTGATGGACATTTGGGTTATTTCTACTTTTTGGCTATTATTAATAGTGCTTCCATGAACATTCATGTACAAGTTTTTGTGTGTACATATGTCTTCCACATATTTCTCTTGGATAGATGCTTGGGAGTAGAGTTGCTGGGTCATATAGGAAGTCTATGTTTAGCATTTTGAGGAACTGAAAAACCATTTTCTAAAGTGGTTGCATCATTGTACAGTCCCACTAGCAATGTCTGAGGATTTCAATTTCTCCACATCTTCAACAACATCTGTTATTATCTATCTTTTTTGTTACAGCTATTCCAGGATGTATTAGTCAGCTTGAGCTGCCATAACAAAATATCATAGATTGGCTGGGCATGGTGACTCACACCAGTAAACCCAGCACTTTGGGAGATCGAGGTGGATGGATCACCTGAGGTCAGGAGTTCGAGACCAGCCTGGCCAAACTGGTGAAACCCTGTCTCTACTAAAAATACAAAAAAAATTAGCCAGGTGTGGTGGCGCACACCTGTAATACCAGCCACTTGGGAAACTGAGGCAGGAGAATTGCTTGAACCCAGGAGATGAGATGGAGGTTGCAGTGAGCCAGATCCCACCACTGAACTCCAGCCTGGGCAACACTGCAAGACTCTATCTTAAAAAAAAAACAAAAAAACAAAAACAAAAACACACCATAAACTGGGTGGCTTAAACAGGAATTTCTCACGTTCTGGAGGTTAGGACGTCCAAGATCAAGGTGTCAGTTTGACTCCAGGTGAGGGCTGTCTTCTTGCAGGACCCTATCCTTATGACCTAATTAACCCTAATTACTTTCATAAAGGCTCTATCTCCAAATACTATCTCATTGGGGGTTAGGGTTTCAACATATGAATTTTGTGGGGCCACAATATGTAAACCATAACATAGAAAGTATAAAGTGGCATCTCATGTTTTTGATTTGTATTCCCCTAAGAGTAATGATGTTGTGTATCTTTTCACGTGTTTATGAGCCATTCATATATCTTCTTTGGAGAAATATCTATTCAAATCCTTCGTTATTGTTACATTTAGTTTTTGTCTTTTTATTATTTGAACAGTAAGTCCTTTGTATATTCTGGATAAATTCCCTTAACAGATACATGATTTGCAAATATATATATATATATATATATTTTTTTTTTTTTTGAGACAAAGTCTCCCTCTGTCACCCAGGCTGGAGTGCAGTGGCGTGATCTCGGCTCAATGCAGCCTCCGCCTCCTGGGTTCACACCATTCTCCTGCCTCATCCTCCCGAGCAGTTGGGATTACAGGCGCTGGCCACCACGCCTGGCTAATTTTTTGTATTTTTAGTAGAGACGGAGTTTCACCGTGTTAGCCATGATGGTCTCGATCTCCTGACTTTGTGATCCACCCACTTCGGCCTCCCAAAGTGCTGGGATTACAGGCTGAGCCACCGCGCCTTGCTAAAACACATATTTTCTAAAGTAATCATTTTTAATTATAAAATGTCACAAAAACACAAACTTCTGCAAATACTGGAATTACCAAAAAAGCAAAGAAAACAAATTACATTGTGAAAGAATTAAATTATGAAAACAGAAAACATAAAAGAAAATCATAGAACCAAGACCAGATATGTCTATTATATCAAACAATCAGGCCAGGTGCAGTGGCTCACACCTGTAATCCCAGCACTTTGGAAGGCCCAGGTGGACAGATCGCTTGAGCCCAGGAGTTTGAGACCAGCCTGGGCAATATAAGGAGATACTGTCTCTGCAAAAAAATGAAAAAAATTAGCTAATCATGGTGGTCTACACCTGTAGTCCCAGCTACTCAGGAGGCTGATGTGGGAGGATCTCTTGAGCCTGGGAGCCAAGATTGCCTTACTGTACTCCAGTCGGGGTGACAGAGTGAGACCGTGTCTCAAAACAAAAAACAAAAACCCTGAACAAAATTTACACAGTAGAAATAATATATGTCACATTTTCTAATTGCAATGTGATAATAGTAGACTTACAGTATCACAAAATAACAAGGTTCTTCTACCCAAATGTGTAAAGAAAACAAATACTCTCTTACATAACTCTTGGTTCAAGAGGGATATTCTATACTAGGTAGCCATAACTTGTAAATGAAAACGATGCACTAAAAATTAAAGCACACCGAAGTTCTTGAATTGTTCAGGAGGTGAACAGAATCATCAGTTTTTGACTTTGTCAAATAACATGTGAGTATCTAAAAATTTGGGGATTGCCAGTGAGAAAAATAAATAGCATGTGTAATTTCTAAACTAGTAGAAGCAAATGGAGCCCTAAAGAAAAATTTAGCAGTATGGCAGAAAGGCAGAAGGCAGAAAAATTTAGCAGAAGGCAGAAAGGAGTGGGGAGAAAAGCAAAGAAAGTACACAGAAATTATAGAAATAAGTCCAAATATATCAAGAATAATGATACATTTGGCCAGGCATGGTAGCTCACGGCTGTAATCCTCAGTGCTTTGGGAGGCCAAGGCAGGCAGATCACTTGAGGTCATGAGTTCGAGACCAGCCTGGCCAACATGATGAAACCCTGTCTCTACTAAAACTACAAAAATTAGCCCAGCATGGTGGTGCATGCCTGTAATCCCAGCTACTAGGGAGGCTGAGGCAGGAAAATCACTTAAACCGAGGAGACGGAGGTTGCAGTGAGCTGAAATTGCACCACTGCACTCCAGCCTGGGCAACAGAATGAGACTCCATCTCAAAAAAAAAAAAAAAGTTACTAAGGTTTAAACTACATTATTAACAAGCTAGATTAAATGGACATGTATAGAACCCTGCACCAACAGTTAGAGAACTCACATTCTTTTCAGGCACATGGAACATTTTCAAAATTGACATAGTAGGCCATGAAGCAAATCAACAAAGTTTGAGGAATCTATTTCAAACAACCAAATAGTTTGAACAAATATAATGAAATTTGAAAATAATAATTAAGTGCCAGCCAATTACCTTATACATTTGGAATATTTAAAATACTTTTTAAAGTAAGCAGTGAGAGGTGGGAGGATCACCTGAGGCTGGGAGTTTGCGACTATCTTGGGCAACATAGCAAGACCCCATCTCTACAAAAATAAAAAATAAACAAGGAATGAAAGAATAAATAGAAATGTAAAAACAAACAAACAAAAAAATAAATAAAGAAGTTTAAGTCAGGCTGTATTTTGAACTTACCAACAATGAGAACACTACACACTAAAACTTGTCAGATGCAGTTGAGAAAGGATTTGGAAAGAACCAATAGTCTTAAGATGCATACATTAGAAAATAGAAAATATTAACAAATAAATAAACTAAATATCCAATGCAAGTTAGAAAAAAAAAATCCAGAGTCATCCCAAGTAAAAGGCTGGAAATAAGATAGCAGTAGAAGTTAATGAAATAGAAAGCAAAGAAGCAAGGCCGGGTGCGGTGGCTCACGCCTGTAATCCCAGAACATTTGTAGGCTGAGACAGGTGCATCACTTGAGGCCAGGAGTTCAAGACCAGCCTGACCAACATGGTGAAACCCCATCTCTACTAAAAATACAAAAATTATCTGGGCATGGCAGCATGCGCCTGTAATCCCAGCTACTGGGGAGTCTGAGGCAGGAGAATCACTTGAGCCTAGGAGGCGGAGGGTGCAGTGAGCCGAGATCGTGCCACTGCACTCTAGCCTAGGCAACAGAGTGAGACTCTGTCTCAAACAAACAAACAAAAAAAGAAAGCAAGGAAGCAATAGGAAGTATAAATAAAATCGAGGCTGAATCTCTACAAAGACCAGTAACGTAGACTATCATCTGGTGAAGCTGGGCACAGTGGCTCACACCTGTAATTCCAGCACTTCGGGAGGCCGAGGCAGGTAAATCAACTGAGGTCAGGAGTTTGAGACCAGCCTGCCCAAAATGGTGAAACCCAGTCTCTACTAAAAACACAAAAGTTAGCTGGGCTTAGTGGTGTGCACCTGTAATCCCAGTTACTTGGGAGGCTGAGGCTGGGGAATCGCTTGAGTCTCAGAGGCAGTGGTTGTAGTGAGCCGAGATTTCACCACTGCCCTCCAGCCTGAGCAACAGGAGACTCTCTCCAGAGGAAAAAAAAAAAAAAAAAAAAACCTCATCTGGTGAAATTTTTCAAGGAAAATGAGAGTTGAGGCAGAAGTAAATAATATTAGGAAGGAAAAACAGGATATAACGTAGAGTTTAAAAAATTCAAAAGATAAAAACTATGGACAACTGATGCCATTACATTCAATTACTTTGGCCAAATGATTAACTTTCTAGAATAATTCAAGTTAATAAACTCACTCAAGCTGATTAACAAACTTGTAATTGTTAAAGTAGCAGGATCAACATTTAAGAATATACTCAGGGAAAGCATCAAGGCCAGAAAATTTTACAGATGAGTTTTGTCAAGCTTCAAAGATCTGATAATTCTTATTATCTACAAATGTTTCCAAATACTAGAGAAACAGAAAACTTACTCATGATGCTTAATGTGTAATTTTGATATCAAAACTTGAGAAGAAAGTCATGAAAAAAGAAGATTATAGCTCATTATTGGTTATACACATAGAAGCAAACATCCTAAATAAAACATCTATAAATAAAATCCAGCAATATGTGACTAAGTAGACATTATCCCAGGGATGTAAAGATGGTTTAAGATGAGAGAATCTATTAATATAATATACCACACTAACAAATTAAAGGACAAAAACTCATTTTAATCAACACAAAAAGGGCACTGACAAATTTTGATACTTCTTCAAGATTAACAACAACAACAAAAAATTAACCAAAAAAAAAAAAAAAAAAACAATTAGCTAAAAATCTGTTTCTTAACCTGATAATAGTAATCTCCAAAAACCTACAGCAACCATCATACTTAATAGTGAAATAGTAGAAATATTCTTATTAATGCCTGGAATGAGAAAAGGATGTTTGCTGTCACTGCTTCTATTCAACATTGAACTGAAGATCCTAGCCTATGCAAGAAGTCAAGAAAAAAAGTGTAAGGATTTAAAAGGTTAAAACAAATTCATCATTATATATAGAAAGTATAACTCTCCACATAGAATATTAAGAATATATATGGGAAAACTATTAAAAATAGTAGGAGAATTTGACAAGGTTGCTGGGTAACAGACCAAAGCAAAAAACAAAACAAGGTGACAGAGGGGAGTTTCTGTATATCATTGTAAACAAAAATAAAATGCAACTTTTGATCACTATCAGCTACAGATTTCTTGGTTCCTTCTCTACTCCCAGGGCTTCACTTGACTAGCCTAAAAACAAAAAAAGAAAAAGAAAAAAGGAAAGATAATTCAACTTTTTTTTTTTTTGGGATGGAGTCTTGCTCCGTTGCCCAGACTGGAGTGCAGTGGCACCATCTCAGCTCCCTACAACCTCCGCCTCCCAGGTTCTAGCGATTCTCCTGCCTTAGTCTCCCAAGTAGCTGGGATTACAGGTGCCCGCCACCATGCCCAGCTACTTATTTTTTTTTAGTAGATACGGGGTTTCGCCATGTTGGCCAGGCTGGTCTCAAATTCCTGACCTCAGTTGATCCGCCTACCTTGGCCTCCCAAAGTGCTGAGATTACAGACATGAGCCGCTGCGCCTGGCCGAAAATGTAACTTTTTTTTTTTTTTTTTTTTTGAGACAGAGTTTTGCTCTTGCTGCCCAGGCTAGAGTGCAATGGCATGATCTCGGCTCACTGCAACCTCTACCTCCCAGGTTCAAGCGATTCTCCCGCCTCAGCCTCCTGAGTAGCTGGGATTACAGACACGTACCACCAGGCCTGGCTAATTTTGCATTTTTAGTAGAGATGGGGTTTCTCCATGTTGGTCAGGCTGGTCTCGAACTCCCGACCTCTGGTGATCTGCCCGCCTCGGCCTCCCAAAGTGCTGGTATTACAGGTGTGAGCCACTGCGCCCAGCCCAAACATAACTTTTTAAATAGTTTGAATAGAATTTTTCCTTTTTTTCCCAATTACTGCAGCTAAGGCCAAAAGTAAAGTAAAAGGCACTAAGTTCCACACATTTTAAAATCGGCAGACTGCAACATGTGGAGATAATTATGTCCCAGAGGGCTTATTGAGATGAGCCAGAATCAGATCTTCCATTACTCACTCTCCAATTAGTCAATAAAAAGTAAGCACTTAGAAGAAAGTTTAGGGGCTGTATTTGTCAGCTTTTGCTGCAGCAACAAACATTCCTTAAATCTCAGTGGCTTACAACATCAGATATTTATTTCTTGTCTGCAGTAGAGAATGACAGTGAGTTGGCTGTAGGTCTGCTGAACTCACTGGATTTTTGTGTTTGCTCATCTTCTCTTTCAAAGACCCAGGCTGAAGAAACAGCCACTGTCTGGAACATGCTGTTTTCATGGAGGAAAGCAAAAATTCAAGAGAAGAAAAACCAGCCCACTCAAGTGTTTTTGCTTGAGACAGAGGCTTATTCTGTCACCCAGGCTGGAGTGCAGTGATGTGATCATGACTCGCTGTAGCCTCGACCTCCTGGGCTCAAGCAATCCTCCCACCTCAGCCTCCCAAATAACTGGGACTACAGGTGCAGGCCACCACCCCTGGCTAATTTATTATTTTTTGTAGAAACAAGATGTCCCTATGTTGCCCAGGCTGGTCTTGTACTCCCGGGCTCAAGCAGTCCTCCTGCCTCAGCCTCCTAAAGTGTTGGGATTATAGGCATGAACCACCCTGCCCAGCTCACTGAAGGGTTTTTTGTTTTGTTTTGTTTTGTTTTTTTTGTTTTAGACGGAGTCTCGCTCTGTAGATGGAGTCTTGCTCTGTTGCTCAGGCTGGAGTGCAGTGGTGTTATCTCGGCTTACTGCAATCTTCGCCTCCCGGGTTCAAGCAATTATCCTGCCTCAGCCTCCCGAGTAGCTGGGATTATAGGCATGCACACCACATCCAGCTAATTTTTGTATTTTTAGTAGAGATGGGGGTTGTCTCACCATGTTGGCCAGGCTGGTCTCGAACTCCTGGCCGGTCTCGAACTCCTGGCCAGTCTCGAACTCCTGGCCTCATGTTGATCTTCCCACCTCGGCCTTCCAAAGTGCTGGGATTATGGTGTGAGCCACTGCGCTTGTGAAGTGTTTTTTTTTTTTTTTAACTTCTGCTTGAATAAAGAGAAAAAAAAAAAAAAGAGAAAAAAACTTCTGCTTGAGGGTGGCATACATTATATCCATTCACATGAACAAAGCAAATCACATGGCCAAACCAAAGTATAAGCTAGGGAGAGTCCAGTCAGCTAGAGAAGAATGGAAAGGACAAGAGGAAAACAAATGATAGTAAACAAATAATATAATCTACCCCATTAGCCTTTGGGGGAGTAAAGGCTCCTGCGGATAAACTATATCCTTTCCACCTGCAGGGAAAAAAGAACGTATTTATCTTCTTCAAAGACAAGAGGAGGCCAGGCATGGTGGCTCACGCTGTAATCCCAGCACTTTAGGAGGCCGAGGTGGGCGGATCACCAGAGATCAGGAGTTCAAGACTAGCCCGGCCAACATGTTGAAACCTCGTCTCTAATAAAAACACAAAAACTAGCTGGGCATTGTGGTGGCTGCCTGTAATCCCAGCTACTCAGGAGGCTGAGGCAGGAGAATCGCTTGAACCTGGGAGGTGGAGGTTGCAGTGAGCCGAGATGGCACCACTGCACTCCAGTCCAGGTGACAGAGTAAGACTCTGTCTTTTTATTATTATTATTTTTTAAAAGAATCTTTAAATACTGAGACTAGTTGCAAAACATTTGCAGACTGGCATTGTAATCAGCTGGATGTGTTTATACAGTGGATGACCTGCTCTTCTTTGCTTCATGAGCAAGGGGAAATAAAATAGGAAAGAGATGGCATGTGGGAGGACTGCCAGAAAGAGAGAAGGCCAGGATTGTGCCCCTGCCTCCACCTCATTCAAGTCTCCAGACAGTCAATACATCCAGGAAATGCCCATTAGCCTGAGAGTTTGTCATGAATTTTGAATAAAATAGAAGACCATCAAGAACCAGATTGCTACAGATTGGGAAGCACAGAGACAAGAACCTCCGAGGGATGTGAATGAGTGCCACTCACTGGGGATCACCCTGAAGATACCACCGAATCAGGTAAAGGGTCACCAATACTTGGTGAACTGAACTGAGGAAGGTGGCATGTTTCCTGTTTTATTGGCACACATAGAAAACGAAATGGAGCTGGGCACAGTGGTTCAGGCTTGTAATCCCAGCACTTTGGGAGGCCGAGGTGGGTGGATCACCTGAGGTCGGGTGTTCAAGACCAGCCAGGTCAATATAGTGAAACCCTATCCCTACTAAAAATACAAACATTAGCTACGTGTGGTGGTGCACATCTGTAATCCCAGCTAGTTGGGAGGCTGAGGCATGAGAATTGCTTGAACCCAGGAAGCGGAGGCTACAGTGAGCTGAGATTGTACCACTGCACTCCAGCCTGGGCAACAGAGTGAGATCCTGTGTCAAAAAAAAAAAAAAAAAAAAAAAAGGCCAGGCATGGTGACTCATGCCTGTAATCCCAGCACTTTGGGAGGCCAAGGTAGGCAGATCACCTGAGGTCAAGAGGTCGAGCCCAGCCTGGCCAACATGGTGAAACCCCATCTCTAATAAAAACAAAGATTAGCCAGCTGTGGTGGTGGGTGCCTGTAATCCTATGTGCTTGGGAGGCTGAGGCAGGAGAATGCTTGAACCTGGGAGGCGGAGGTTGCAGTGAGCCAAGACTGCGCCATTGCACTCCAGCCTGGGCAACAAGAGTGAAACTCTATCTAAAAAATAAAATAAAATAAAATGGAATGGAAAGCCAGGTACAGAGGCACATACCTGTCGTTCCAGTGATTTGGGAGGCTGAGGCAAGAGGATCACTTGAGCCTAGAAGTTCAAGGTCAGCCTAGGAAACAGAGAAACCCTGTCAATTAAAAAGAAAAGAAAAGAAAATGAAATAGAAGAGTAGTTATCATCAGCCAAGGAGAGGATTTCAGCCTCATCCAGTTGAGTAAAGAGAAATTTGCCCATTGTCCTTTCCTTTCTGCCCTGTGTGAAGGATTCAATGTGCTGAGGCAGCAAGAGGGAAAGGTATAAAAGAACAGACGTTGCTGTTTCCGTGCCCTCCTTCTAGCCTCTCCACATACACAGATTTTAAGCTGCAGAGTCAAACAAATCGATACAGGAGAAAAAGGAAGATAGAATTAAATGGAGTTTGAGATTACCATCTTTAAAAAGTGTTAAATATTGGCCGGGCATGGTGGCTCATGCCTGTAATCCCAGCACTTTGAGAGGCCAAGGCGGGCAGATCACCTGAGGTCAGGAGTTCAAGACCAGACTAGTTAACATGGTGAAACCCCATTTGTACTAAAAATACACACACACAAAAATTAGTTGGGTATGGTGGTGCACACCTGTAATCCCAGCTATTTGGGAGGCTGAGGCAGGAGAATCACTTGAACCCAGGAGGCAGAGGTTGCAGTGAGCCAAGATCGCACCATTGCACTCCAGCTTGGGCAACAAGAGCGAAAGTCTGTTTCAAAAAAAACAAAAAAGTGTTAAATATGAAAATGAAACTATTCTGATCATTGAAAGCAACTGAAAACTATGGAATCTGGGCATTATGTTGCTATCTAGCAGAGAAGGAGGACTTTATATACTAGAATGTAGGGACATCCCATGGGAAGGAAATTTTATTATTTTTATTTTTTGAGACTGAGTCTCGCTCTGTCACCTAGGCTGGAGTGCAGTGGCATGATCTCAACTCACTGCAACCTCCACCTCCCAGGTTCAAGCAATTCTCCTGCCTCAGCCTCCTGAGTAGCTGGGATTACAGGTATGTGCCACCATGCCTGGCTAATTTTTGTATTTTTAGTAAGGACGGGGTTTCACCACGTTGGCCAGGCTGATCTTGAACTCCTGACCTCAAGTGATCGGCCTGCCTCGGCCTCCCAAAGTGCTGAGATTACAGGTGTTAGCCACCATGCCCAGCCAGGAAGGAAACTTTTATATTTAGAACCCTGTGAATTACTAACCGGGTAATAAGTTTAAGATATTTTAAAAACTGATACAACATCCTAATCGTAAGGTCCTCTGAGCGGGGTACACCATGGTCGAGCCATTGTGACCTCTGTGACCCACACGTACAGGCCTCCTGGAGTCACAAAGCCTGGAGCAACAGGAGAACCACTAAAGAAGAAGAAATAGCTAGCTCCTGCCTTAACTGATTAACCGACCTTGCAAAATTCCCATTGTGATATGTTCCCGCCCTACCCTAGCTAATCGATCGACCTTGTGATATCGTGCCTTGTGACCTCCCCCAAACCTCGTGACTATGCACCTTTTGACATTCTTCCCCTGCCCCTCCAAAAAACTGCCCCTAACTGTAACTTTCCACTACCTACCACAAACCTATAAAACCAGTTCCACTCCCACCACCCTTCGCTGACTCTCTTTTTGAACACAGCCTGCTCGCACCCAAGTGAACAAACAGCCTTGTTGCTCACACTTAGTCTGTTCAGGGTGTCTCTTCACTTAGATGCGTGCATAACACTAATTAGAGTGTCATTGATGATTACAATAAACTGTATCAGATAATTAAGACAACATTTAAAAAAATAAAGCTTCATATAGATTATAAAATTTTATTGCAGGACATAAAAAAATACTTAAATGGAGAAGTAGACGATGTTCATGGATGAGGAGAATCAATATGATAAATATGAAAATTATCCCCAAATTAATTTATTGAGTTAAAGCAATTATTGCCACAATTGCTGCAGCACTCTTTCCTTTATTTATTTATTTATTTATTTTTTTTTTTTGAGATTGAGTATCACTCTGTCACCCAGGCTGGAGTGCAGTGGTGCAATCTCGGCTCACTGCAACCTCTGCCTCCTGGGTTCAAGCAATTCTCCTGCCTCAGCCTCCCTAGTAGCTAGGATTACAGGCGAGCACCACCATGCCTAGCTAATTTTTTGTGTGTTTTTAGTAGAGATGCAGTTATGCCACGTTGGCCAGGCTGGTCTCGAACTCCTGACTTCAGGTGATCCGCCCATCTCAGCCTCCCAAAGTGCTGAGATTATACGCATGAGCCACCGTGCCTGGCTGCACTTTTTCCATAATTTGGCATGTTGACCTTAAAATTCGTATGGAACACACCTGTAATCTCTGCACTTTGGGAGGCGGAGGAGGGCGGATCACCTGAGGTCAGGAGTTGGAGACCAGCCTGGCCAACATGGTGAAACCCCGTCTCTACTAAAAATACAAAAATTAGCCGGGCATGGTGGTGCATGCCTGTAATCCCAGCTACTTGGGAGGTTGAGGGAGGAAGATCACTTGAACCTAGGAGGTAGAGGTTGCAGTGAGCCAAGATTGTGCCATTGCACTCCAGCCCAGGCAACAAGAGTGAAACTCTGACTCAAAAAAAAAAAAATATATATATATATATATACACATATATTCATATGGTATACATATATATTCATATGGTATATATATATTCATATGGTATATATAGTATATGGTGTGTGTGTGTGTGTGTATATATATATATTCATATGGTAAGGACAAAAGAAAAACCAAAAAGAAGAAAAATTAGAAGAAGGAATTCACCTGAACAGACACAGAATCTTTTATTAAAACTTGGAGTAATTAAAACAGCATGGAATGAAAACAGGGGATTGAAAAAGTTTCGAATATTGTACTTTAAAAAAGCAGTCTGTATTTTTAGTAGAAATGGGGTTTCACCATGTTGGCCAGGATGGTCTCGATCTCTTGACCTCATGATCTGCCCGCATCAGCCTCCCAAAGTGCTAGGATTATAGGCGTGAGTTACTTGGGAGGCTGAGGTAGGAGAATCGCTTGAACCCGGGAGGCAGAAGTTGCAGTGAGCTGAGATTGTGCCACTGCACTCCAGCCTGGCGACAGAGTGAGACTCCGTCTCAAAACAACACCACCACCACCACCACCACCAGCCTGGATGCAGGCCTTACATATGTGGGAACTTAATATATCATAGAAGTGGTCTTACAAACTACTGGTCTATTTAGTATATGTGGTGGACAATGAAAGAAAAATATTCCAGAGGTTGAGATCATGGGCTTTAGAGCAAATCTACCAAAGATTGACAGCTGACTCTGCTGCTTAATAGCTGCATTACTTCAGGCAAGTTATTTAACATATTTGTGCCTCTGGTTTTTTTGTGTATGTGTATTATTGTTTTTCAGACAGGGTCTCTCTCTGTCACTCAGGCCAGAAGGCAGTGGCGCAATCTCGGCTCACTGTAACCTCCGCCTCCCAGGTTCAAGTGATTCTCATGCATCAGCCCCCCCGAGTAGGTGGGATTACAGGCATGTGCCACCATGCCTAGCTAATTTTTGTATTTTTCGTAGAGACAGGGTCTTACCGTGTTGGCCAGGCTGGTCTCGAACTCCTGTCCTCAAGCAGTCGCCCACCTTGGGCTCCCAAAGTGCTGGGAGAACAGGCCTGAGCCATTGCACCTGGCCTGTTTCTCTATTTTTTTTTTTAACCTATAAGCAAGGATAATGTTATTATTTCCTCAGGAAGTTGTGAGAATGTAATGGGTTAAAAAAGGTAAATCATTTTAAACAGTGCACTCATGCAGTACACACAATAAATATTTACTATCTTTATTAGCTCTCTGTATCTCTATGTGAGATCCCTATCTCAAACCCTATATAAAATGTATTTCAGGTAGTTACTAGAGCTAAATAAGCAGTTTATATGTTAAAATTTTTAGAAGAAAATTGGCTGGGCATGGTGGCTCATGCCTGTAATCCCAGCACTTTGGGAGGCCAAGGAGGGCGGATCTCTTGAGGTCTGGAGTTCGAGACCAGCCTAGCCAACATGGTGAAACCCCGTCTCTACTGAAAATACAAAAATTAGCCAGTTATGTTTGCACGCGCCTGTAGTCCCAGCTACCCTACTTGGGAGGCTGAGGCAGGAGGATCACTTGAACCTGGGAGGTGGAGGTTGCAGTGAGCTGAGATTGCGCCATTGCACTCCAGTCTGAACAACAGAGCGAGACATCATCTGAAAGAAAGAAAGAAGAAAGAAAGAAAGAAAGAAAGAAAGAAAGAAAGAAAGAAAGAAAGAGAAAGAAAGAAAGAAGGAAAGAAAAGAAAGAAAAAATATAGAAGCAAATCTGGGGCTGTGCGGGGTGGATCATGCCTGTAATCCCAGCACTTTGGGAGGCAGAGGCAGGTGGATCACCTGAGGTCCAGAGTTTGAGACTAGCCTGGCCAACATGGTGAAACCCCATCTCTACTAAAAATACAAAAATTAGCCAGGCATGGTGGCCGGCACCTGTAAATCCCAGCTACTCAGGAGGCTGAGGCAGAAGAATCACTTGAACCCAGGAGGCGAAGGTTGCAGTGAGCCGAGATTTTGCCATTGCACTCCAGTCTGAACCACAAGAGTGAAACTCCATCTAAAACAAAACAAAACAAAACAAAACAAAACAGCATATCTTTATGACATGTAGGCAGGAAAGGATCTTAAAACCTTAAAGAAGGCACAAAATACAAAGAAAGATAATGAAAAAGTTGAGTTAGTTTTAAAATTCAGCTCAATAGAAAGAATCAAATATAAACTTAAAAGACAAACCATGGACTTGAAGAAAGTGTTGCAATACACTTTTTTTTTTTTTTTTGAGTTTCGCTCTTGTTGCCCAGGCTGGAGTGCAAAGGTGCGATCTCGGCTTACCACAACCTCTGCCTCCTGGGTTCAAGTAATTCTCCTGCCTCAGCCTCCCAAGTAGCTGGGATTACAGGCATGTGCCACTACACCCAGCTAATTTTGTATTTTTAATAGAGATAGGGTTTCTCCATGTTGGTCAGGCTGGTCTCGAACTCCCGACCCCAGGTGACCTGCCCTCCTTGGCCTCCCAAAGTGCTGGGATTACAGCCGTGAGCCACCACGCCCGGCCAATACATCTTATAGATAAAGGATTAATATCCAGAATATTTATATTGATAAACAGTGATAAAAAAGGCAAAAGATGAACAAATAATGAGAACAAGGAATTGTCAGGAGGCAAAACTTGAATGGCCAGTGCAGATATGAAAAATGCTCACCCTCATTAGCATTTGGGGAAGTGTATTTTAAATCCACAAGAATTCTACAACTTACTGACAAACCACTGCTACAGAGTGCAAGTTTGTATGGTCTCTGCAAAAAAACTACTTATTTAAAACAACAACAACAAAACACACATATACATGTATACCATTCCACATCAATGAGATGGGCATGTGTTATATAACACTAAGCATTGGTGGAGATGTGGGACATGGAAATTCTAGACAAAACTTTGCAGAATGCGGGCGAGGCACGGTGGCTCACGCCTGTAATCCTAGCACTTTGGGAGGCCGAGGTGCGGATCATGAGGTCAGGAGTTTGAGACCAGTCTGGCCAACATAGTGAAATCCCATCTCTACTAAAAATACAAAAATTAGCTAGGTGTGGTGGCAAGGGCCTGTAATCCCAGCTACTCAGGAGGCTGAAGCACGAGAATTGCTTGAACCTGGGAGGCGGAAGCTGCAGTGAGCCAAGATCGTGCCACTGTAAAGCCTGGGTGACAGAGCAAGACTTGGTCTGAAAACAAAACAAACTTTCCAGAATGCTTTCCCAGCCAAGCGTGGTAGCTCACACCTGTAATCCCAGCACTTTGGGAGGCTGAAGCAGGAGGATGGCTTGAGCCCAGGAGTTTGAGACCAGCCTGGGCAACATAGTGAGACTCTATCTCTACAAAAACAACCAAACAAAACAAACCTCAAAAACACCCAGAATGCTACCCCATCTATAAATGTCAATTTAAATAATGTCCCTAGTTTAATTTTAAGACTGCATACAGGGAAAATCTCAATTTCTCAAATGGTGCTTTAAAGCTACTAAGCCATTTTCATAATTTCCAACAAAGCCCAATGACCTATCTCATAAATCAGCTGATTTTTCCAAAAGAACCACAATATTATGCTCTCTGGTAGAAAATGACCATTTTATCTTTCATCAGAGAACAGACAGAAACTTTAGAGTCACAATTCAAAGTTGTTTTCCTTATACCAAACAAACCAAAAAATAAAAGAGGTGTCTCGGTATTGCAGAAGAGCACATAATAATAATTAAAACATATTAATTGCTACATGAAATGAATAAAAGAAATTGCTTTTGGATGCCCATCCAAACAACACTTTATCCACAGAGCCCGGGTGGTTGCTATGATTTTAATGTATGTGTCCCTCCAAAATTCATATGTTAGAACCTAATACCCAATGTGATAGAATTATGAGGTGGCACCCTTTTGGGAAGTGATTAAGTCATGAGCTCTCCACCATCATAAATGGGATTAGTGCTGTGATAAAAGAGGTTTAAGGGAGCTCCCTAGTTCCTTCATGTTTTCTTTTTCTTTTTCTTTTTTTTTTTTTGAGATGGGGTCTCTGTCTGTTGCCCAAGCTGGAGCGCACTGGCGTGATCTCAGCTCCCTTCAACCTCCACCTCCCAGGTTGAGGTGATTCTCCTGCCTTAGCCTCCCGAGTAGCTGGGATTACAGGTGCCCAACACCACATCCAGCTAATTTTTGTATTTTTAGTAGAGATGGGGTTTCACCCTGTTGGCCAGGCTGGTCTTGAACTCCTGACCTCAGGTGATCCACCTGCCTCGGCCTCCCAAAGTGCTGGGATTACAGGCATGAGCCACCATGCCCAGCCCCTAGATCCTTTTGCCCTTCTGCCATGTGGACAGAGCAACAAGGTGCCATGTTGGAGGCAGAAACCAAATCCTCACCGGACATCAAATCTGCTAGCACCTTCATCTTAGACCTTCTAGCCCACAGAACTGTGAGCAATAAATTACCCAGTTCCAAATATTTTGTTATGGCAGCACAAATGGACTAAGACAGTGGTCAACAGTACACCTTTAGGAATTGATTCAGAAATGAACACGAAAGTTGTAAATATAACAAAGTAAAAACTACTAAATATATCTAAAAACATGGTTCATAAAGTTGTAAATATAACAAAGTAAAAACTACTAAATATATCTAAAAATATGCTTCAAAAAGAAACAGGCACATCCTGCTCTTCCATGCTGAAACGTGCTGGCTGTTGAGGGAAATGGCATTCATATGCAGTTCTGAAATGAGGAACAAGATAAAACCATTTCTATGACTTCCATGGGTTGGTCAATTAGAGTATCTCAATGATATATTCAACTCATGTATATCCTCAGTTAATCACTTCAAGTTAAAAATGGCAGAATATCTAGTGCTGAGGTGATCACATATCTAACTTATTAAGAAGAAAATCTGTGGGCTGGGCACAGTGGCTCATGCTTGTAACCCCAGCACTTTGGGAGGCCGAGGTGGGTGGATCATCTGAGGTCAGGAGTTCGAGGCCAGCCTGACCAATATGAGGAAACTCTGTCTCTACTAAAAATACAAAAATTAGCCAGGTATGGTGGCATGTGCCTGTAATTCCAGCTACTTGGGAGGCTGAGACAGGAGAATCGCTTGAACCTGGGAGGCGGAGGTTGCAGTGAGCTGAGATCAAGCCATTGCACTCTAGCCTGGGCAACGAGAGTGAAACTCCTTCTCAAAAAAAAAAAAAAAAAAAAGGAAAATCTGTAATGGAAATCATTTGGGCATCAAAATTTATCTCTTTCCCCACACTTAATTTTCTTCACGAGTCAGAGAAAGAAATCAAGGAGGTATTACTCTCTGCATTTTAAGACCACATTCTCATGCTCTAACTGACCATGAAAAATTATTTTTTGCAGCTAATTCTCTCAAGTTGTATATATAGTCTGAAATTCAAAATATGAATCCATGTTTATTTAGCATATCAGCATTGGAGTTGTCTTCCAATGAAAAAAAACTCTATAATTTTGGTGTCCATGCCTTATAGCAGTGTGGTCCCAAAATGTGATCTCTCTAGGGACTTGTGAGAAATGCAGACTCTTGGGCCTCACCCACACCTACTGGATCAGGAACTCTGGGAGTGAATCCCGGCAATCTCTGTTTATGAAACCTTTCAGGTGATTCTGACCATTGGTCTTTGAAAATATCTAGAATTAATATAGCTGTCCACTGCTAGCTTTCTCACAATGAGCTATAAGTGTGCAATACAGATATTTTCTTTAGTAGAAATAGAGTTGTTTTGTTGTTGTTGTTGTTGTTGTTGTTGTTTTTGAGACAAAGTCTCGTTTCTGTCACCCAGGCCTGGAGTGCAATGGCGCAATCTTGGTTCACTGCAACCTCTGCCTCCCGGGTTCAAGCAATTCTCCTGCCTTGGCCTCCCAAGTAGCTGGGATTACAGGTGCCCACCGCCATGCCTGGCTAATTTTTGTATTTTTAGTAGAGATGGGATTTCACCATATTGGCCAGGCTGGTCTTGAACTCCTGACCTCAGGTGATCCACCCACCTCAGCCTCCCAAAATGCTAGGATTACAGGCGTGAGCCACCATGCCCAACCAATTTTTTAATATTTTAATATGTAAATCAGTGGTCATGGCTACATTATAACAGTGCTCCTCCAACTGTAGTTGTGCATATGAATCCCTGGGAATCTTGTCAAAAATGCAGATCCTGATCTAGTATTTCTGGAGAGGGTGGAGATTCTGCAGGTCTAACAAGCTTCCAGGTGGAGCAGATGCTGCTGGCCCTTGGGCCACACTTTGAGTAGCAGTGAGGCACTAAAAGATATAAAGAAGTCAGATCCTTGAAGCTGCTTGTAATCAATAGGATTGGATTTAAGAGAAGAAGATCAGAGGATATTCCATCCAAGAAAAATGAAATAGCAGGGGGACAAATGTGATTTATGTTTGTAGACGGTAAAATAAAAAAAAGTAGGGATAATGTGCTAAGACTGTGTACTGGAGGAAATGAGAAGGTGTGATATGGTTACAAATGAGCAGTGGAATTGTGTTAATCCAGCCCACTAGGGTTGTTAGATTTCCAAAAGGACTTTGCAGAACACTTTCAAACCATTACATAACTTCAACATTATAACAAGTGACACAATGGGATGCCTATGATGTGTCATCAGTGATAAAATGTGTTCAAAGAGGGAAATAATAAATCACTACTAATAGTTCCTTTTCCAGTTTTTAAATTATTTTATTTTATTTTATTTTTTTGAGATGGAGTCTTGCTCTGTTGCCCGGGCTGGAGTGCAGTGGCGTGATCTTTGCTCACTGCAACCTTCACCTCCTGGGTTTCAAGCAATTCTTCTGCCTCAGTCTCCTGAGTAGCTGGGATTACAGGCATGCACCATCATGCCTGGCTAATTTTTGTACTTTTAGTAAAGACAGGGTTTCACCATCTTGGCCAGGCTGGTCTGGAACTCCTGACCTCAAGTGATCTTCCTGCCTCGGCCTCCCAAAGTGCTGGGATTACAGGCATGAACCACTGTGCCCAGCCTCCAGTTTATTTACTATCAATTTTTTAGAACTGTAACCATATTCACATAGGGAGGAAGTTCAGAGTTAGTAAATCAATTATTTAGAGATAAGTCTTCAATTCATTTCCTTATTCATAACCACCTTTTCCTAAATTACAGAGGTTTGGGGAGTAACTTGTGAAAAACAACAACAAAATGCTTTTTATTACTTAAATCTACCAAATTGTCATTGATTTATGTTTGAAGTGGGTTCATTATGGTGGATCACTGGAAAGGCATGCAATATGAGGCTAATTCTTTGTCGTGTGAGACATTTCCACACACGGAGGGAGGTCCAGCATTCCTAGTTCCCATCCATTAAATGCTAGTGTTGCATCCTCTAATCACTGTGAGGGATAAAAAGATCTCTACAAATTTCCAAAACACACTTCAGGATGGGGTAGAACCCTGCTGACCATCACTGTATAAATCATCAACTACACTAGACTAAACTCTAGATTTTAAAGATTTGATGCAATTTCCAAACGTCTGACTTGAAAGCAGACATTTAATATATCAAAGCAATAAATGCTTCACAACTGTCTCCTAATCCAAACTTTCATGCGGAAAGGTCAGGCCCTGGAAAAATTTGACGTATTCACTTGGGGTTTATCACTAAAAACCTCAGGTACATGGGTCACCAATGAACTCTGTAATTTCTTCCCTTACTAACTGGAAATATAGGAACAACAGCCTCTACTCTTCTTGTAACTTGTTTTATCCAAGCATGGGCTTCTCTTACTCTCTTTTCTAAGCACAACCTGAGGACACTTTGTTCAAATCTACTTTGTTTGCAGGATTTGGTAGCATTTCTTATGGAAGATGGAACCATATTTTGTATCATAATTTTCATGCTTAATTAACCTATCCTGAATGAGGTAATTTCAGGGGACCATCTGTTCAGAGAATAACTGGATGAACACTTCAGAGAAAATACACGAAAAGGGTTATTGATGTGGTAATCAAAACAATGAGACGTACAAGAATGTGTTTGGTTAATTTGGAAGTTCTCATTCACACGCTTCTTTTACCATAATATCTGTATAAAATTATGTGATGTGTGTGTATCGGGCCTTGTAATTTGCAAAACTACAGTGTTGCCAACAAATCAATAAAATCTGGCTTATTTGTCCATGACAATAAATTTGACCCTGAAACCAATATCTAGATGGATTAGTAGCATCAATAAATTAACTCTTCATAGTTTTAGTAAATTATGAAAAAGAATTCTGATACTAAGTTTCTAGGGTCACAAGAAGCTCTTTTAATATAAGCTAAAGCCATGTATTTTTGCAATGCCTGTCATGATCATGCTTCAGGTTATTCCAAACATTAAGGCAAAAGGGTCAAATGTTACTTGTTTGCTGAATCTGATTTTAAGACATCTACCTGTGTACTGTGATATGTAGAATACAATTTGGAAAATGACTACAAAATGTTAACAGTGATTGTCTCTGGAAGCTGGTTACATATAATCTTTATTTTGTTCTTTATATTTTTCTGGATTTTTTCTAAAATTTTTTCAATGACAATGTCTTACTTTTATAATCATAATCAGAAAAAAAACAAAGTAACGGGCCAGGCGCAGTGGCTCAGGCCTGCAATTCCAGCACTTTGGAAGGCCGAGGCAGATGGATCACTTCAGGTCAGGAGTTCCAGATCATCCTTGCCAACATGGCACAACCTGTCTCTACTAAAAATACAAAAAATTAGCTGGGCATGGTGATGCCTGCCTGTAATTCCAGCTACTCAGCGGGCGGCTGAGGCACGAGAATTACTTGAACCTGGGAGGCAGAGGTTGCAGTGATTTGAGATTGCCCTACTGCACTCCAGCCTGGGCAACAGAGCAAGACTCTGTCTCCAAAAATATATATACAAAAAAAAAAAAAAAAAAAATTAGCCAGGCACTGTGGCCAACATAGCAAAACCCCATCTCTACTAAAAATACAAAAAATTAGCTGGGCATGGTGGTGCCTGCCTGTAGTCCCAGCTACTTGGGGCTGAGGTGGGAGGATGGCTTGAGCCCAGGAGGCCGCAGTGAGCTGTTACTGCGCCTCTGCGCTCCAGCCAGGGTGACAGAACCAGACCTCGTTTCAAAACAATTTTTTTTTTAAGTAAAAGTTATTTTTTTAAAAAGTAATGCAGCCTGGCAACAGGGCGAAACCCCATCTCTACCAAAAAAATACAAAGATTAGCTGGGCGTGGTGGCAGGCGCCTGTAATCCCAGTTACTCAGGAGGCTGAGGTAGGAGAATTGCTTGAATTGGGAGGCGGAGGTTGCAGCGAGCCGAGGCTGCACTATTGCACTCCAGCCTAGGTGACAGAGCGAGACTCCGTCTCAAGAAAAAAAAAAAAAAAAAAAGAGTAATGCATCACTAGTAGAATGTTGACCAAAGGTTGTTGTTTAAACATATTTTACTGAATGGAAATAAATACCAATCTGTAATAAGAAGTACAGAGAAAATAATGCATTGGAAAAACTAAAACCACAACTATGCCAAGCATTACCTGGGAAAATGGAAATTTCAGATGTTGGGCAAATAAAATATCTTGTAATAAAAACCATACTGGAGTCTTTATTATTTTATTTTATTTTATTTTTTGAGATGGAGTCTCGCTCTGTTGCCCAGGCTGGAGTGCAGTGGCGCAATCTCGGCTCACTGCAAGCTCCGCCTCCCGGCTTCATGCCATTCTCCTGCCTCAGCCTCCCGAGTAGCTGGGACTACAGGCGCCCGCCACTATGCCTGGCTAATTTTTTGTATTTTTAGTAGAGACGAGGTTTCACCGCGTTAGCCAGGATGGTTTCGATCTCCTGACCTCGTGATCCACCCGCCTCGACCTCCCAAAGTGCTGGGATTACAGGCGTGAGCCACCGCGCCGGCCGCATACTGGAGTCTTTAAACAAATATTTTGCTATTAAGAATTAAGTTTAGGTCGGGTGCGGTGGCTCATGCCTGTAATCCCAGCACTTTGTGAGGCCGAGGCAGGCAGATCACGAGGTCAGGAGATCGTCTTGGCCAACACAGTGAAACCCTGTCTCTACCAAAATACAAAAAATTATCTGGGCGTGGTGGCACGTGCCTGTAATCCCAGCTACTTGGGAGGCTGAGGCAGGGGAATCACTTGAACCTGGGAGGCGGAGGTTGCAGTGAGCCAAGATCGCACCACTGCACTCCAGTCTGGTGACAGAGCAAGACTCCGTCTCAAAAAAATAAATAAATAAATAAAAAGAATCAAGTTTAAAATTAATTTCCTTTTTTTTCAAAAGACTTTATGTCATGAAAGCATTTTAAATCTCTGTTTAAAAACCTTATTTAACATTGGTTAGATTATCTTTCAGGTAAGGGTACAATTTTTCTCTTTCGAGCTGTTTCTGAGGAATTCTTTTTGAGGTAGTCGTAAAAATTGTGGGTGAGTGATTGACAATAACCAGGTATCTCCAGGTCTCCATGGGTCTCAGGGGCCAGTAGGTCCACTCTCTGATTTTCACATGTGGATGAACTTTCCTACACACATACATTATATAGCAGCAGTTCTCAAAGTGTGATCCTGCGATGCCTAAGCATTCCTGAGAACTTTTGGGGAGGGTCTATGAGCTCAAAATTATTTGTATAATAATGTTAAGGCATTATTTGCCTTTTTTTAACTGTCATTCTTAGAGTAGTGAACCATGGAGTTTTCTGAAGGCTGCATGGTAGGGGATATTGTAAGAGAGAGAATGCAGAAGCAAGTATGAGACTCCAGCTGCCTTCAATTAAACTAAACATTAAAGAGCTTGTAAATCTGGCCACTTTTCTCATTAAATTGTTTTTTGTTTTGATAAATTTAATATTTTTTCATTTTGGTTTTAATTTCTTTCTCGTTCTCTCTTTCTTTTGAAAGCGTCTAACTCTGTCACCCAGGCTGGAGTGCAGTGGTGCAATCACAGCTCACTGCAACCTCAAATTCCTGGGATCAAGCAATCCTCTTGCCTCAGCCTCCCAAGTAATTGAGACTACAAGCGAGAGCAACTGTGCTCAGCTAATTTTTTTTTTTTTTTTTTTTTTTTGAGTCAGAGTCTAGCTCTGTTGCTCAGGTTGGAGTACAACGGCGCAATCTTGGCTCACTGCAACCTCTGCCTCCCGGGTTCAAGTGATTCTCCCTGCCTCAGCCTTCCGAGTAGCTGGGATTACAGGTGCCCACCACCACGCCCGGCTAATTTTTGTATTTTTAGTAGAGATGGGGTTTTGCCATGTTGGCCAGGCTGATCTCAAACTCCTGACCTCAGGTGATCCACCCACCTCGGCCTCCCAAAGTGCTGGGGTTACAGGTGTGAGCCACTGCACCTGGCCACTCGGCTAATTTTTTTATGGGAGAGACAGGGACTCAATATGTTGCCCAGGTTGGTCTTGAACTCCTAGGCTCAAGTGATCCTAATGCCTTGGCCTATCAAAGTGCTGGGATCACAGGCACGAGCCACCACGCCCAGTTGGTTCTAATTTCTTATGTAGTAGATATCAATAGATACAAGTCACATGAACATAAACTCCTTTGAGGTCCTCAATAAACATTTTTTTTGAGACAGAGTCTTACTCTGTCACCCAGGCTGGAGTGCAGTGGTGCAATCCTGGCTCACTGCAACCTCCACCTCCCAAGTTCAAGCAATTCTCCTGTCTCAACCTCCTGAGTAACTGGGATTACAGGTGCACACCACCACACCCAGCTAATTTTTGTATTTTAAATAGAGACAGGGTTTTGCCATGTTGGCCAGGCTGGTCTCAAACTTCTGACCTCAGGTGATCTGCCCACCTCAGCCTCCCAAAGTGCTGGGATTACAGGCGTGAGCCACCATGCCCTGCCCTCAATAATTTTTAAGAATGTAAATGGTTCCAAGGAGCAAAACATTTTAGAAGCACTGTTTATTAGTATAATCTCTCTGAACTCAGAAAGCACAGAGGGCTTAATATGTGAACGTCATTGTTAGAAATGATTTAGAAATGATCTTCAAGCAGTGTTTTGTTTTGTTCATTGAAGAAACAGACCAGTGTAGAATGGGTACATATTCCTACACCTCTAACCCACCCCAGGTGCACACATGAATGCATAAATTAATTTAGTGGGGGAAATTTACATGCCAGTACATGGGACTCTGCCATGGAAAGAGTGTGTCTTCACTCTCATAAGTGCTGAGAAGCACTAAGCTTTCTTTTGTCATGTTTTTCATGGCTACAGTTATTAGCCTAGACTGTCATAAATGAAATGCTTTGTGCAGGAAATTGCAATGGTAGAAATAGCAAATTTTGAACCAACACAGACACTGATGTGTGAACAAATTGAGGCTTGATGCTCCCACTAATTGTATCAATACAAAAGAGAGTCATGATTTGAACATGTAGTGGTCTTCATTTTTTCTTCAGTGATACAATTCAGGGAGATGACAGAGTAAGTATGTATACTTAGATACATGAATTTCTTACATTTTCATTATGGAAATTTAAAAATATGTATAAAAGTAGAGAGTATAGCACATTAAACTCCATGTGTTTGTTATCAGCTTCAGCAATTACTATTACGTTACCAATATTGTTTCATCTATCCCTCCCATCACCCCTCTTTTTAGATGAAATTTTAAAAACAAATTTCAGACATTGTATTATTTCACTCATAAATGCTTTAACATGGATTGCTAATAGATAAGTACTTCAAAATGATATGTAGTACAATGGACGATAATTTCTTGGTATCATCTAATACCTAGTCCGTGTTTGAATTTCCCTGATTGTCTTAAAAATATTCATTTGCAGTGGGGATTTTTATTATTTATTTATTTATTTTTGTTTTGTTTTTCTGAGAGACAGGGTCTTACTCTATTGCCCAGGCTGGAGTGCAGTGGCACGATCTTGGCTCACTGTAACCTCCACCTCCCAGGTTCAAGCAATTCTCTGCCTCAGCCTCCCAAGTAGCTGGGACCACAGGTGTATTCCATTACGCCTGTAATTTTTAAATTTTTTTTTAGAGATGGGGTCTCCCTCTGTTGCCCAGGCTGGTCTCAAACTCCTGGGCTCAAGTGATCCTCCTGCCTTAGCCTCCCAAAAGGGTTGGGATCACAGGCATAAGCCAGGTCACCTGGCCTGCAGTGGGTTTTTGGTGGGGTTTTTTTTGTTTGTTTGTTTGTTTCTTTTTTTGCCCCAGGATTAAATAAGTTTCACTATTTCCTTTGTCTCTTAAATCTTTTTAAATCTCATTTGTGGCCGGGCATGGTGGCTCATGCCTAATCCCAGCATTTTGGGAGGCCGAGGCAGGTGGATCACAAGGTCAGGAGTTCAAGACCAGCTTGGCCAACATGGTGAAACACCGTCTCAACTAAAAGTAAAAAAATTAGCCGGCATGGTGGCATGCGCCTGTAATCCCAGCTACTTGGGAGCCTGAGGCAGAGAATCATTGGAACTGGGGAGGCGGAGGTTGCAGTAAGCTGAGATTGCGCTACTGCACTCCAGCCTGGGTGACAGAGCGAGACTCCATCTCAAAAAAAAAAAAAAAAAATCTCATTTGTTTGTTGAAGAATCTAGGCAACATGTGAATTATTAAACTTTATGAATAAGGAAGTAAAAGAGCACAAAGAAAAAGATACCAAACTCCTTTTAAAACATAATAAGGCCGGGCGCAGTGGCTCACACCTGCAATCCCAGCACTTTGGGAGGCCAAGGGAGGAGGATCACTTGAGGTCGGGAGTTCGAGACAAGCCTGGCCAACATGGTGAAACCCTGTCTCCACTAAAAATGCAAAAATTAGCTGGGCATGGTGGCGCATGCCTGTAGTCCCAGCTACTTGGGAGGCTGAGGCATGAGAATCGCTTGAACTCAGGAGGCGAAGGTTGCAGTGAGCCAAGACTGCGCCTCTGTACTCCAGTCTGGGCAACAGAGTAAAACTGTGTCTCAAAAAAACAAAACAAAACAAAACAAAAACCAGAAAATACCATAATGGATTCAAGTTAGATAGTTAGATGTAGCTAAGAATCTCTAGCTAAAATTAGACTGGGAGATAAAATATGGCATTTAAAGTAGAGTGGTAAACTGCTTTCTCAAGGCAAGTCACTTTGGTTATTTCTCTTTCCTCTTCTGTCACCTGAGGGAGAATGGGGGCCTTAAAGGAATAGAAAGACCCTCTTGGATGAGACAGGGCTAGGAGGTCGAAGCAATGTCAGAGTAATCTGTTTAAATAAAAGAAGGCTACCGGCCCCCAAAGACAATTTCAAAGGAGGGCTTTCAGTGCCAGCCTTCTATAATTTCAGAGTAGAGTACTGGCTCCTTGCCCACCATACGTAAGCTATTCTATTTTCTTTTTCTTTTTTTATTGAGATAGAGTTTTGCTCTTGTCCCCCAGGCTGGAGTGTAATGGGGCTATCTTGGCTCACTGCAACCTCTGCCTCCTGGTTTCAAGTGATTCTCCTGCCTCAGCCTCCCGTGCAGCTGGGATTGCAGGTACGTGCTGCCATGCCTGGTTAATTTTTGTATTTTTAGTAGAGACGGGGTTTCACCATGTTAGCCAGGCTGATCTCGAACTCCTGACCTCAAGTGATCCACCCACCTCGGCCCTCCAAAATGCTAGGATTGCAGGTGTAAACCACCACGCCCGGCCTCTATTTTATTTTTCAACAAACTTGAAGTTGCTCTGCCCGGATCTTCTTCAGGGCTCAGAAATCCCTATCCCTGCTGTGGGGAATGTCAATGGGTGAACCGCATGGAGCTACCTTTCCCAGGGCCTTCCCAGAGGGCAGCCCTAGGCCAATGATGGGCTGCAGGGGTTGGGGGCACAAACTCCTGTTTTTCTTACCTCAATTTGTTATGATGCTGAAGGACCATCCCAACTCCAGAGCTCATCACAGAACTGTAGAGCAGGCTGAGTTCTCAGCTGCAACTGCACTGTGGGTTTCTAAGGCCTCTGGTCTCAGGCAGGCCTAGGAAGGGAGCCCAGCTGGACAGGCAGCAGCACCCATGGCTCCCAGTGCCCAAGGACCAAGGGCAACAGGTGGACAGCCTTGACCAAGACGTGTCCTGAAAGATGGTCAGGCCAGGGTACTCCAAGGGTACATAGCTCTTCCCTCAATCCACCCCCCAGTAAATAAGCACAAAACCTGGCCACTGCAGTCTTAGCCCCCAGGGATTCCCTGACAGACCATAGAGAACTCCCAGAGCCCTGGGGACAGCTGTACTTGCCCCACATTAAAAAAAAGAAAAAGTGCTGCCTTCCTCACTTCCTGCAGGTGTTATCTCCAGAGAACACTCCCCAACAAATCTTCTGCACTCATTTCTATCTCAGAGTTTGATTCCCACAAACTCAAGCTAAAATACTTGGTTAAAAAAAAAAAAAAAGTCTCCTTCCACTCTTATTCTCCAGCCACCCAGTTTCTTTCCAGAATCAATGATATTTATCAGTTTGCCATATATACTTGCAGAGATATTCCATGCAGTTACAAACATACATGCATGGATTCTGTCTCTCTCATTGTTTTTACACAAATGGTAGTTACTATACAAATCATTCTACACTTTGCCTTTTTCTTTTAATCATGTATCTTGCAAATCTGCCTTATTATTTTTAATGGATGTTTATAATAGATATTCCACAGGTTATTTGGCCATTACTCTATTATTATTGTGTATTAAGTTGCTTCCAATCTTTTGCTATTACACACCATACTACTTACATACTATAATCTTGTGTATGTGTCTTTTCAGAAGTATGTGATCACATCTCTAACATACACAGCTAGAAGTAGAATTGCTTGGTCAAAGAATACGTGTCTTTATTTCATTTTACTTTATTATTTTATTTTATTTTTTCTTCTTCGAGACAGGATCTCACTCTGTTGCTCAGGTTGGAGTGCAGTGGCATGATCTCAGCTCGCTGCAACCTCCACTTCCCAGGTTCAAGAGAGTCTCCTGCCTCAGCCTCCCGAGTAGCTGCGATAACAGGCACACATCACCACACCCAGCTAATCTTTGTATTTTTAATAGAGACAGGGTTTCCCATGTTGGCCAGGCTGTTCTCGAACTCCTGACCTTAACTGATCCTCCTGCCTTGGCCTCCCAAAGTGCTGGGATTACAGGCGTAAGCCACCACACCTGGCCTAGAAAGGACTATTTTAATGAAAATGTTGAATAAGATTAGGACTATTTTTAAGTTATCACTGATAATGTAATAAAAATCTGTCTTCCCTTCACCCCACCTTCCAAAACTTGCTCCTCTTGTAGTCTACCACATTGTGGTGAATGCCGACTTCATCCTTCTAGTTGACAAAGGATAACTAAAATTATCCTTGTCTCTTCCCTTTCTCTCACATCCTGTATTTGACCCATCAGTGGATCTTGTCAGCTCTACCTTTAAAATATCTCTAGAGTCTGACTTCTTTCTGACTTCTTTTCATAACCTTGCCCACCACCCTGGTCTAAGCCACCATCACAGATTATTGTAGAGGCTTCTAAATGATTTTTCCTGTTTCTATCCTGGTCTTTCCACAGTTTACTCTCAGGAAGTCAGAGAGCTCCTTTTTTCTTTTTTTTTTCTGAGAGTCTCACTCTGTCACCCAGGCTGGAGTGCAGTGGCACCATCTTGGCTCACTGTAACCTCCGCCTCCTGGGTTTCACTCGCGTCCGTGTGAAGAGACCACCAAACAGGCTTTGTGTGAGCAATAAAGCTTTTTAATCACCTGGGTGCAGGCGGACTGAGTCCGAAAAGAGAGTCAGTGAACGGAGATAGGGGTGGGGCCGTTTTGTAAGATTTGGGTGGGTAGTGGAAAATTACAGTCAAAAGGGGTTGTTCTCTGGCAGGCAGGGGAGGGGGGTCACAAGGTGCTCAATGGGGGAGCTTTTGAGCCAGGATGAGCCAGGAGAAGGAATTTCACAAGGTAATGTCATCAGTTAAGGCAGGGGCCGGCCATTTTCACTTCTTTTGTGGTGGAATGTCATCAGTTAAGGCAGGAACCGGCCATTTTCACTTCTTTTGGATTCTTCACTTGCTTCGGGCCATCTGGACTTATATGTGCAGGTCACAGGGGATACCATGGCTTAGCTTGGGTTCAGAGGCCTGACACCAGGTTCAAGCGATTCTCCTGCCCCAGCCTCCTGAGTAGCTGGGATTGCACTCATGCGCCATCATGTCTAGCTAATTTTTGTGTTTTTAGTAGAGACGGGGTTTTACCATGTTGGTCAGGCTGGTCTCGAACTCCCGACCTCAGGTGGTCTGCCCGCCTCTGCCTCCCAAAGTGGTGGGATTACAGCCATGAGCCAGCTCTCCTGGCCGAGAGCTCCTTTTAAAATACAATTCAGGCCGGTGCGGTGGCTCACGCCCGTAATCCCAACACTTTGTGAGGCTGAGGTGGGTGGATCACCTGAGATCAGGAGTTCAAGACCAGCCTGGCCAACATGGTGAAACCCTGTCTCTACTAAAAAAATACCAAAAAAATTAGCCAGCGTGGTGGCACCCACCTGTAATCCCAGCTACTAGGGAGGCTGAGGCAGGAGAATAGCTTCAACCTGGGAGGTGGAGGTTGCAGTGAGCTGAGATTGTGCCACTGCACTCCAGCCTGGGCAAGAGAGTGAGACTCCATCTCAAAAAAAAAAAAAAAAAAGAAAAAGAAAAATTAATGCTGGAAAATTAAGCAAGTTAAAGCTTAATTTTAAGATATGCCAGGGTAAGGTTATATTTAATTACGTATGCAGTAGACAACCACTGAGAAGAAATGAGCAGAAATAAATAGGATAGGAAATGGGTTTAAAATGAATAGTCTACTAGCATGTCAAGATGCCTTGGGGCTAGAAAGGCTGTTCAGAGTCTAATGCTATGGTGTCATTGAGAGAGCCTGAAATAAGTGATGGCAATTTTAGAAAGGAATGATATGAAAAACCCTGTGTACATTGACTAGAGATAAGTTGGCAAATGAATGGTTTTAGAAGGTAAAAGAGGAAACACAGAGGCCACAGAGATTTTAAGTCCAGGTGATACTAGAAGCACGTGCTAGATGCTGTTCGTTCCTAATGGAACGGGTCTTAGATCCTCCAACACCTCGTCTTAGTCTATTTACAGTGCTATGAAGAAATACCTGAGACTGGGTAATTTATAAAGAAAGAGGTTATATTTGGCTCATGGCTCTGCAGGCAGTACAAGACGCATGGTACCAGCATTGGCTTCTAATGAGGGCCTCAGGAAGCTTCCACTCACAGCAGAAGGCAGAAGGGATCAGGTATCACATGACAAGAGGAAGGAGGCAAGAGAGAGGGGAAGGTACCAAGCTCTTTTTAAGAACCAATTATTGAGGGAACCTAGTAGAGCAAGAGAGAACTCACTCATTACTACGAGGATGGCACCAAGCCATTCATGAGGGATCTGCCCCCATGACCCAAACACTAGGACCTGCTCCGATATTGGGGATCAAATTTCAACATGAGATTTGGAGAGGGAAAATATCCAAACTATATTAACCTCCTCTAGTGTTTGATGCATTTTTCTGTAAGGAGATGTTGAATAATTCCCCCAGATCCTCAGCAGAGAAAGCCAGCAACACCTTAGGTCTCAGTTCTTAAGGAAATCACTGTTCCAAAAATACTAGTAATAGGAGTACACAGATTAAACACTGAAGAGCCAGGTTTGTGGTAAACTGAATGGAGCAAAATGCTTGACAAAGAGGGGGAAGAGATCATCTGTCTTTTCTGTCCCTCGAAAAGCCTTACAAGATGTCTTTGCTCAAACTGCAGCTGAGCACTAGAATTTGACAAAAACTTGCATGGCTGTTCAGCAAGGCATCATCCAACAGTTGAAACTGAATCTAGTAGCCCAGCCTCTGAGGATTGCTCATTGTCCTCACTTGTGGGAAAGTCAGCCCAATGGAAACGTGCATATTACACAATGGGTGAGAGACATAGGCAGCCCAGAAAAAGTCAGAGACCCAGATGCTTTCCAGTCCCTTCCTTGTCTATACTTGGCCTAGATTTCTTTTCTTTTTCTTTCTTTTTTTTTTTTTTTTTTTTTTGGAGACTGAGTCTCGCTCTGTCACCCAGGCTGGAGTGCAGTGGCGAGATCTCGGCTTACCTCAAGCTCCGCCTCCCGGGTTCACGCCATTCTCCTGCCTCAGCCTCCCGAGTAGCTGGGACTATAGGCACCCACCACCACGCCCGGCTAATTTTTTGTATTTTTAGTAGAGACGAGATTTCACCGTGTTAGCCAGGATGGTCTTGATCTCCTCGCCTCAGCCTCCCAAAGTGCTGGGATTACGGGCATGGGCCACCACCCCCGGCCCATTTGGCCTAGATTTCTTACACAAGCATCAAGTGATCAGTTAATGCCCTGTCCTGTACAAAAAAAACCCCAAAAACCAAAAACCAAACAAACAAAAACTATGTGATTCAGAAAAACAGAATGTCAGAAGACTTTACATTTACCAGGAAAACAGATTTATCTGCGGTAGCTTTTGGAAATCTTTCTTTAATAACTTTGTGCCTTCCAAATGACTTTCTTTAAAAAAATGATTACTGAAACCAGAAAATAGGATTTTATTGGAACACAGCCATACCTATTTGTTTCTAAAGGAATTAAAATTTCAATAGCTTTTAGCTTAACGTTGAATTCATTGTTGGCTTGGGCTATGCGTCACTGATGTGGTGGTGGCCAGGTGCCCTGGAGTGTTTCTTGGTATTGCCAAACACAGCCATTTCCCACTGGACTTCCTTGGCCCCATTTTGCACTCCTCTGAAAGATAAATCACCCCCCAATTACTGCCTTAATTGAATGGAATATTTGAGTCGACGTGATTATATCTAGCGCCAGAAGCAAAGAATCTAGTGTCTTTGACTCATCTCCAATGTGAAACTCCAAAAATAAAAGATACTCAGTGATTAAATAGTTTATTGTAAGTTAAGTTGACTGCAAAATTTAATGCATTGAAGTTCTATGCTCCCACTCCTCTCAGCCTATAAAGAACTGTTGCTGTGTATTTCTTGAAGAAATACACTATAGATAATCATTAAATATCAGAGCTAGAAAGGCTCTTAGAGGTCCCATTGACCTCTCTCACATTTCATCTTACAGTTGATAAAACTCAGGCTTAGAGAGGTAAAGTTACGTTTTACCACCAGGTGCAATGGCTCATGCCTGTAATCCCAGCACTTTGGGAGGCTGAGGTGGCCAGATCACCTGAGGTCAGGAGTTTGAGACTAGCCTGGCCAATATGGTGAAACCTTGTCTCTACTAAAAATACAAAAATTAGCCTGGTATGGTGGCAGGTGCCTGTAATCCTGGCTACTCGGGAGGCTGAGACACGAGAATCGCTTGAACCCAGGAGGCGGAGGTTGCAATGAGCTGAGACCGCACCACTGCACTCCAGCCTGGATGACAGTGCAAGATTCCGTCTCAAAAAAAAAAAAAAAGTTACATTTTTACCAGACCCTATAACACGCTGGTAGAGGAGCCAGAACTGGAATCTAGTTCTCAGCCGTGGGCTTTTGTGCTTTATCATGTTTACAATAGAATAGCTAAGTGACACTGTTAGCAATGTAATCTTTAGGCAGAATAACTAAAACAATTCAGTCATTTTTCAGAGATGTGCCAGAGAATCTGGATGAAAAGAAACCTTTGGAAACATGCAGTTCAACTTTCTAGTACATTGGAAATTCCATTAGAGTTCCTAGGTAGAGGGTATACTAGTTAGATTAATATCCCTTTTGCTGCTGCTTTAAAAAAACAACTCCTGGCCGGGCGCAGTGGCTCACTCCTATAACCCCAGAACTCTGGGAGGCCTAGGTGGGCGGATCACCTGAGGTTGGGGTTCAAGAACAGCCTGACCAACATGGAGAAACCCCGTCTCTACTAAAAATACCAAAAATTAGCCGGGCTTGGTGGCACATGCCTGTAATCCCAGCTACTCGGGAAGCTGAGGTAGAAGAATTGCTTGAACTTGGGAGGCGGAAGTTGCGGTGAGCCGAGATTGCACCATTGCACTCCAGCCTGGGCAACAAGAGTGAAATTATGTCTCAAAAAAAAAAATAAAAAAAATAAAATAAAATAAAACAACTCCTAAACCTTGGTGGCTAAACACGGTAAAAGTTTATTTCTCATTCACTTAACAGTGCAGGTGTTCCTGACTGGTGGCAGCCTTCCATGAGGTGATTCAGGAATCCAAGCTCCTTTAATCTGGGTAGGGTTAACCAGTAGGGTTAACCCAGCTGTAGGGTTTCCATGTCCTCTGCATGCAGGATGAAGGATGGAGAAAGAACAAGCAGAGAAGGCTTCTTAATCTTCTTGGTCTTGAGAGAATACATCTCATTTCCTCTCACATTCCACTGATGAGAACTATCCACATGGCCCTGGCTAGTTGCAAGGAGGCTGAGAAATGCAGTCTATGGCTGGACACTGCCTCCGGGCACTGTGGAAGGGGGACCACAAATGTTTGGTGAACCTTCCGGAAGCAAGGGGCTGGGCCTATCCCCCTGCATCCATCAGTCATTGACCACAGATTATCTGTGGGGTGGGGAGTATGTTAATCTTTCAGTCGTCTGAGGCTTAGGCAGCTCCCTTCAGCCAAATGCAAGTCTCTGGGGAGAAGCACATGTGTAAACCATTAGCAGCCAATGCTGGCACACCAGCCTGTCTAGGGGGATTTATGAGGGCACCAACAGCATCTGCTACAGTCTACCCTTTGTACCATTCAGCTCCAAATGTTTCTCATGTTAATGTCAGTCCATCTGGCTGCAGGTTTTCTGGGATTCTGGCTGGTGCAATTTCTGGGACCTTATAAGAGAAAGGCTAGTGGAACAAACTGAACAACCCTGAGTGCTGCGGCTGGTCCTGAGGCTAAAATAAATACAGCGTTGCCCAGGATGAATTGTTGCTCTTTGCAGAATGAAAGGGGTCTGATATAATCATTTTACCACCAAGTAGCGGTTGGTTTTCTCAAGGTGCTGTACTGCCTGGAGGGCTCAGTTTTGCTCTTCGTTCCTGTGGCTGGACACTCAGTAGCAACAGTAACTGGATCAGCATTGTTGAGAGGGAACCCATGCTGCTGAACTCACGCATAACCCACATTGCTTCTACCACGGCTACTCTGCTCATAAACCACTGTGCAAACGCTAGTGTGGCTGAGGATAGAAGCTAGCTGGCATCCACTAGGTGACTGCTTGTTTAGAGCCTCATCTGCAGTGCCTGCTCTCTAGTGGACATTAGCTGGCATTTCTTGCCCACTCCCGTCAATCTACTCACACGCTTCTTCTCCAAGCATTCTTTTTTTGTTTGTTTTTGAGACGGAGTCTCGCTCTGCTGCCCAGGCTGGAGTGCAGTGGCGCAATCTTGCCTTGCTGCAACCTCTGCCTCCCGGGTTCAAGCAATTTTCCTACCTCAGCTTCCAAGGGGCTGGAATTACAGGCATGTGCCACCATGCCCAGCTAATTTTGTATTTTTAGTAGAGACAGGGTTTCACTATGTTGGCCAGGCTAGTCTCAAATTCCTGACCTCAGGTGATCCACCTGCCTCGGCCTCCCAAAGTGCTGGGATTACAGGCATGAGCCACCATGTCCAGCCTCTCCAGGCATTCTTTGTAATTTTTTTCAGTCTTGTTATTTCCAAGCCGGCAGACCACTTGCCACTGCCCATGAACCATGTATCCCCACCTTTTGCTGGGCAATGTTTCTCTCCACACATAGTAGGCAACCAGGAGTCCCCCATCCCCTGAATTTCTGGCCATTGAGATAATTAGTGTCCACCATTATCTTTCAGCCCAAATGGGCCGTAGAGCAGCAACAGTCTCTTTTCTGCCTATAGCAACATACCAAGGCCAGGATTTTTCTTTCTCTATCGGGTGGTCCTAGTGAAGCCTCATGAAACTATAGGTATGAGCTGAAGGAAAAATGTTTGTGTAAGAATAGTGGGTGATATGTCAGCCTGGACTACTGACATCAGTTTGTACAGATTATTTGTGCCTTCCGGACCTACCTGATCCCAGTTTCAGATGTACTGTTTCCACCTTATGATGGAATGCACTGGCATCTGCGAGTTTATGACTTGGTAGATCATAATAGGCAGCTCACTCTAATTTCATGATCATTGGATGTCTCATAATCAGTCTCTTCCAGGTCCCAATAGTGTGTGAGAAGCTGGGTTTTTTGTTTGTTTTTGAGACAGGGTCTCACTCTGTTGCCTGAGCTGGAGTGCAGTGGCCTGATCTTGGCTCAATGCAACCTCTGCCTCCCGAGGCTCAAGCAGTTCTCATGCCTCAGCCTCCCAAGTAGCTGAGACTATAGGCCCATGCCACCACACCTGGCTAATTTTTTGCATTTTTAGTATAGATGGGATTTACTATGTTGGCTAGGCTGGTCTTGAACTCCTGAGCTCAAGCGATCCACTCACCTTGGCCTCCCAAACTGTTGGGATTACAGGCGTGAGCCACCACGCCAGAGCTGGTTTTTGATGTTGTTGTTGCTTTTTTGTTGTTTGTTTGTTTGTTTGTTTGAGATGGAGCCTCACTGTGTCATACAGGCTGGAGTGCAGTGGCACAATCTTGGCTCACTGCAAGATCCGTCTCCCGGGTTCAAGTGATTCTCCTACCTCAGCCTCCAGAGTAGGTGGGGTTACAGGTGTACACCACTACGCCCAACTAATTTTTGTATTTTTAGTGGAGATGGGGTTTTGCCACATTGGCGAGTCTGGTCTCAAACTCCTGACCACAAGTGATCTGCCTGCCTTGGCCTCTCAAAGTGCTGGGATTACAGGCATGAGCCACCGCGCCTGGCCCAGAAGCTGTTTTTCGAATGGTATATAGTTTTGTTGCCAGTGGCTTGGCCTTGCCCCAGAACCCTTCTCATCTGCCCTGAGATTCTCATATTTGAGCTTTTACACTGCATCTTTATCTACCACAGATACATCTAGTACCTTAGAATCTCCTTGGTCATATGGCCCAAGTGGCAATGTTCCTTGCAGTGCAAACTGGATCTACTATAGAGCCTTTTTCTGCCCTGGGTTTCACTTAAACTGGTAACTTTAAGGCTGGAGGCAGTGGCTTACTCCTGTAATCCCAGCACTTTGGGAGGCCGAGGCAACCAGATCACCTGAGGTTAGGAGTTTGAGACGAACTGGCCAACATGGTAAAACCCCGTCTCTACTAAAAATACAAAAATTAGGTGGGTGTGGTGGTGGGCACCTGTAATCCCAGCTACTCGGGAGGCTGAGGCAGGAGAATTGCTTGAACCCGGGAGGTGGAGGTTGCAGTGAGTCGAGATTACATCATTGTACTCCACCCTAGGCAACAAGAGTGAGACTTTGTCTCAAAATAAAAATAAAAATAAATAAATAAACTGGTAACCTTCATCATCATCTAATAAATGAATCAAAGCAGTGTTCTCCAAGTGTGATACCTAACTCCAATATGCATAGTGGCCTACCATGCTCTGTGCTTTTTTCTTAGTGGTAGGAGTTGGAAGGTACAATAGCTTGTTCTTTACCATAGAGGACATGTGCCGGCATGCCTCAGAGCACTGGACCCCTGTAAACTTCACCAATGCAAATGGCAGACTCCTTTAAGGGCTTATCTTCTACCTTCTGAAGTGCATGTGTCTTATCAGCAACCCAGGGTACTTCTTATGTTCACTTATCATATCAACATAACTGCTGAATGTGAAATTCTGTGGAATGGGCACATGATCTGGGTCCCTTTGGACTGCATTGTGATGGAGAATAGGATCGTTAACATAGTCCTGACACAAAGTCATGAATATATTCAATTGCATTAATTTATATTTATATAGTTGCCAGTCCAATAGCTACATACCACATATCAAAATCTATGTTAATCTGTTCTAGTAAAAATAATACTTCCAGTCCAAGAGCTTTAAATGGGGATACTATTTGTTGAGTTTCTGGTAGTCCATGTCATCTGGCACAATTCATTTGATTTTTGCAGAAACCAAGTTATTGAATTAAATAGGGATATGTGAGAATCATTGTTTCTGCATCCTTTAATCCTTGAGGATGGTACTAATGTTTACTAGTCCACCTAGGATACAATATTGTTTACATGATATTGCTATTTATTTACTTCAGTGGTTTGTTTTGTTTTGTTTTGAGACAGGGTCTCACCCTGTCACCCAGGCAGGAGTGGAGGGGCACAATCATGGCTCACTGCAGCTTTGACCTCCCTGGCTCAAATGATCCTCCCACCTCAGCCTCCTGAGTAGCTGGGACTGTAGGCATGCACCACCACACCCAGCTAATTTTTGTATTTTTTTGTAGAGATGAGGTTTTACCATGTTGCCCAGACTAGTCTCAAACTCCTGGGCTCAAGCAATCCTCCTGCCTTGGCCTCACAGAAGGCTGGGATTACAGGCGTGAACCATCTCTCCCAGCCTATCTTCAGTTTTTAAACTTTTTATTTTGAAAGAATTACAGACTCACAAGAAGTTGAAAAAATAGTACAGTGGCCCTGCGTGCCCAGGTTTCCCCTGCTTTCTCCATACACTCAAATGCCAGAGCCATTCCACAAGCTAACACAACTTCTAACTACACTTCGTCCCCAGTAAACTACAGGTGAACATTTTAGCAATTGCATCATCACAGTAATTCCCACCACCGATGATGGGGTTCTCACTGCCATCTAGTGGACGAGTGATCCAATGTCCAAATCTAGATCTAGTCAGTTTCCTAGGCCAACTTCTGTCACTACCTTTAGATTATGTTCCCCGGTGGGCAGAAACTGAGGCAGGAATTCTTCCTTTGGTGATTTTAAGAAGGAAGCTGGGAGTAAGAAAAGTAGAAGACACTAGGGAAAAAGTTAGGCAAAATGACTTCAGAAGTTTAGCCTCCTGGCCGGGCGCAGTGGCTCACGTCTGTAATTCCAGCACTTTGGAAGGCCAAAGTGGGTGGATCACTTGAGATTAGGAGTCCAAGACCAGCCTGGACAGCATGGTGAAACCCCGTCTCTACTACAAATAAGAAAATTAGCCGGGCACGGTGGTGTGTGCCTGTAATCTCAGCTATTTGGGAGGCTGAGGCAGGAGAATCGCTTGAACCCGGGAGGCAGGCGGAGGTTGCATTGAGCTAATATCATACCACTACACTCCAACCTGGGTAACAGAGTGGTGAGACTCTGCCTCAAAAAAAAAATAACAATAACAATAATAATAAAGGAAATTTAGCCTCCACCTCATCCCCACGGCAAGCTCTCAGCTGTTAATTGTACCACAGTTGTCCCACCCCGAGGCGAGAAGGCTGCTATATCCCTTCATCAGTGAGTCTTTGGCCCTGGCTCCTCCAGGAGGAGGACATAACCTCTCAGCCATCATCTCCAGGACCCACTTCTAGGGGAGGAGGCTCCTCTCAGCCAACAACAATCCTCTGTGAAAGGACAATGGCCTGAGCCATTAGCAGCCAAGGCCTGTAGCAGCTGGAGGATGAATGCACAGCCTGGTGAGGGGGTATGGGCAGGGCACCCAGCAGCATCTGCTCTACCTCCCCTAGGAGATGACATTCAATTTAAAAGCTGAACAATGTGGCTGGGCAAAGTGGCTCACCCCTGTAATCCCAGCACTTTGGGAGGCCGAGGTAGGCGGATCACCTGAGGCCAGGAGTTTGAGACCAGCCTGGCCAACATGGTGAAACCCCGTCTCTACTAAAAATACAAAAATTAGCCAGGCGTGGTGGTGCACACATGGAATCCCAGCTACTCCAGAGGCTGAGGCACAAGGATTGCTTGAATCCGGGAGGCAGAGGTTGCAGTGAGCTGCGACTGCACCACTGCACTCCAGCCTGGGTGACAGACTGAGACTCCACCTCAAAAAAAAAAAGGAAAAAAGAAAAAACTGGGCTTTCTTTTCCGGCTCAGCCCGCCTGCACCCAGGTGATTAAAAAGCTTTATTGCTCACACAAAGCCTGTTTGGCGGTCTCTTCACGTGGATGTGCGTGACATTTGGTGCTGAAAACCTGGGACAGGAGGACTCCTTCGGGAGACCAGCCCCCTGTCCTCGCCCTCACTCCATGAGGAGATCCACCTACAACCTTGGGTCCTCAGACCAGCCAGCCCAAGGAACATCTCACCAATTTCAAATCGGGTAAGCGGTCTTTTCACTAAACTTCTGCCCTCCATTCCCCCTTCTTCTCTCAAGAACTTAAACTTAAATGTCTTATTTTCTTCTACAATACTGCTTGGCCCCAATACAAACTCGACAGTAGTTCCAAGTGGCCAGAGAATGGCACTTTCGATTTGTCTATCCTATACAAGATCCTTATACAAGATCTAGATAATTTTTGTCGAAAAATGGGCAAATGGTCTGAGGTGCCTGACGTCCAGGCATTCTTTTACACATTGGTCCCTTCCTAATCTCTGCTCCCAATGCGACTCTTCCCAAATCTTTCTTCTTTCTCTCCTGTCTGTTCCTTCAGTCTCCACTCCAAGCTCTGAGTCCTTTGAATCCTCCTTTCCTATGGACTCATCTGACCTCTCCCCTCCTCCCCAGGCTGCTCCGCGCCAGGTGTAGCCAGTTCCCAATTCTTCCTCAGCCTCCCCTCCCCCACCCTATAATCATTCTATCACCTCCCCTCCTCACACCTGGTCTGGTTTACAGCTTCGTTCTGGGACTAGCCCTCCCCCACCTGCCCAACAGTTTCCTCTTAGAAAGGTGGCTGGAGCTAAAGGCATAGTCGCGGTTAATGCTCCTTTTTCTTTAACCGACCTCTCCCAAATCAGTTAGCATTTAGGCTCTTTTTTCTTTTTCATCAAATATAAAAACCCAGCCCAGTTCATGGCCCATTTGACAACAACCCTTAAATGCTTTACTGCCCAAGACCCAGAGAGGCCAGAAGGCCGTTTTATTCTCAATATGCATTTTATTACCCGACCCCTCCCGACATTAGAAAAAACTCCAAAAATTGGATTCTGGTCCTCAAACCCCACAACAGGACTTAATTAACCTCACCTTCAAGGTGTACAATAATAGAGAAGAAGCGGCCAAGCGACAATGCATCTCTGAGTTACAGCTACCTGCCTCCACTGTAAGACAACCCAAAACCATGTCTCCAGCATACAAAAACTTCAGAACATCCAAGCCACATCTCCCAGGGGCTCCTTCAAAACCTCCTTGTGGACCTTGCTTCATATGCCAAAAGCCTGGCCACTGGGCCTCAGAATGCCTGCAGCCCGGGATTCCTCCTAAGCTGTGCCCTGTCTGTGCGGGCCCCCACTGGAAGTCGGACTGTCCAACTCACATCGCTGCCACTCCTAAAGCTCCTAGAGCTCAAACCCAACGTTCCTTGGCCGACTCCTTTCCAGATCTCCTTGGCTCAGCAGCTGAAGACTGACGCTGCCCAATCGCTTTGGAAGCTCCTGGACTATCACGGACCCTGAGCTTCGAGTAACTCTTACAGTGGAGGGTAAGTCCATCCCCTGTTTCATGCGTGTCCGTGTGAAGAGACCACCAAACAGGCTTTGTGTGAGCAACAAGGCTGTTTATTTCACCTGGGTGCAGGCGGGCTGAGTCCGAAAAGAGAGTCAGCAAAGGGAGATAGGGGTGGGGCAGTTTTATAGGATTTGGGTAGGTAAAGGAAAAAGGGGGGTTGTTCTGTGGCAGGCAGGAGTGGGGGTCACAAGGTGCTCAGTAGGGGTGCTTTTGAGCCAGGACGAGCCAGGAGAAGGAATTTCACAAGATAATGTCATCAGTTAAGGCAGGAACAGGACATTTCATTTCTTTTGTGGTGGAATGTCATCAGTTAAGGCAGGAACTGGCCATCTGGATGGGTACATGCAGGTCACAGGGGATATGATGGCTTAGCTTGGGCTCAGAGGCCTGACACCCTGTTTAATCAATACGGGAGCTACCCACTCCACATTACCTTCTTTTCAAGGGCCCGTTTCCCTTGCCTCCATCCACTGTTGTGGGTATTGACGGCCAGGCTGCTAGACCCCTTAAAACTCCCCAACTGTGGTGCCAACTTGGACAACATTCTTTTTTTTTTTTTTTTTTTTTTTTTTTTTAGGTGGAGTCTTGCTCTGTTGCCCAGGCTGGAGTACAGTGGCACGATCTCGGCTCACTGCAAGCTCCGCCTCCCAGGTTCATGCCATTCTCCTGCCTCAGCCCCCCAAGTAGCTGGGACTACAGGCGCCCGCCACCATGCTTGGCTAATTTTTTGTATTTTTAGTAGAGACGGGGTTTCACCATGTTAGCCAGGATGGTCTTGATCTCCTGATCTCATGATCCGCCCTCCTCGGCCTCCCAAAGGGCTGGGATTACAGGCGTGAGCCACTGCGCCCAGCTGGACAACATTCTTTAATGCACTCCTTTTTAGTTATCCTCACCTGCCCAGCTCCCTTACTAGGTCGAGGCATTTTAACTAGATTATCTGCTTCCCTGACTATTCCTGGGCTACAGCCACACCTCATTGCCACCTTTTTCCCCAGTTCAAAGCCTCCTTCACATCCTCCCTTTGTATCTCCCCACCTTAATCCACAAGTATAGGACACCTCTACTCCCTCCTTGGTGATGGATGATGCACCCCTTACCATCCCATTAAAATTTAATCACCCTTACCCCACTCAATGCCAATATCCCATCCCACAGAACACTTTAAAGGATTAAAGCCTGTCATCACTTGCCTGTTACAGCATGGCCTTTTAAAGCCTATAAACTCTCCTTACAATTCCCCCATTTTACCTGTCCAAAAACCAGACAAGCCTTACAGGTTAGTTCAGAATCTGCGCCTTATCAACCAAATTGTCTTGCCTATCCAGCCCATGGTGCCAAACCCATATACTCTCCTATCCTCAATATCTCCCTCTACAACCCATTATTCTGTTCTAGATAAACCTAGCTGATCCCATAAATCCTAAATCCTTGCCTCACTCCCCTTTCCATTCCTTAAAAAACAGCCCTAAAATCTGCTCCCACACTAGCTCTCCCTAACTCATCCCAACCTTTTTCATTACACACAGCCAAAGTGCAGGGCTGTGTGGTCAGAATTCTTACCCAAGAGCTGGGACCACGCCCTGTAGCCTTTCTGTCCAAACAACTTGACCTTACTCTTTTAGCCTAGCCCTCAAGTCTGCGTGTGGCAGCTGCTGCTGCTTTAATACTTTTAGAGGCCCTCAAAATCACAAACTATGCTCAACTCACTCTCTACAGTTCTCATAACTTTCAAAGTCTATTTTCTTCCTCACACCTGACACATATACTTTCTGCCCTCCGGCTCCTGTGGCTGTATTCACTGTTTGTTGAGTCTCCCACAATTACCATTGTTCCTAGCCTGGACTTCAATCCGGCCTCCCACATTATTCCTGATACCACACCTGACCCCCATGACTATATCTCTCTGATCCACCTGACATTCACTCTATTTCCCCATATTTCCTTCTTTCCTGTTCCTCACCCTGATCACACTTGGTTTATCGATAGCAGTTCCACCAGGCCTAATTGCCACACACCAGCAAAGGCAGGCTATGCTATAGTATCTTCCACATCTATCATTGAGGCTACCACTCTGCCCCTCCACTACCTCTCAGTAAGCTGAACTCATTGCCTTAACTCAGGCCCTCATTCCTTTTTTTTTTTTTTTTATACTTTTAGGGTACATGTACACAATGTGCAGGTTAGTTACATATGTATACATGTGCCATGCTGGTGTGCTGCACCCATTAACTCATCATTTAGCATTAGGTATATCTCCTAATGCTATCCATCCCCCCTCCCCCCACCCCACAACAGTCCCCAGTGTGTGATGTTCCCCTTCCTGTGTCCACGTGTTCACATTGTTCAATTCCCACCTATGAGTGAGAACATGCGGTGTTTGGTTTTTTGTCCTTGCGATAGTTTACTGAGAATGATGATTTCCAGTTTCATCCATGTCCCTACAAAGGACATGAACTCATCATTTTTTATGGCTGCATAGTATTCCATGGTGTATATGTGCCACATTTTCTTAATCCAGTCTATCATTGTTGGACATTTGGGTTGGTTCCAAGTCTTTGCTATTGTGAATAGTGCCGCAATAAACATATGTGTGCATGTGTCTTTATAGCAGCATGATTTATAGTCCTTTGGGTATATACCCAGTAATGGGATGGCTGGGTCAAATGGTATTTCTAGTTCTAGATCCCTGAGGAATCGCCACACTGACTTCCACAATGGTTGAACTAGTTTACAGTCCCACCAACAGTGTAAAAGTGTTCCTATTTCTCCACATCCTCTCCAGCACATGTTGTTTCCTGACTTTTTAATGATTGCCATTCTAACTGGTGTGAGATGGTATCTCATTGTGGTTTTGATTTGCGTTTCTCTGATGGCCAGTGATGATGAGCATTTTTTCATGTGTCTTTTGGCTGCATAAATGTCTTCTGTTGAGAAGTGTCTGTTCATATCCTTCACCCACTTTTTGATGGGGTTGTTTGTTTTTTTCTTGTAAATTTGTTTGAGTTCATTGTAGATTCTGGATATTAGCCCTTTGTCAGATGAGTAGGTTGTGAAAATTTTCTCCCATTTTGTAGGTTGAACTCAGGCCCTCATTCTTGCAAAGGGACTACGCATCAATATTTATACTGACTCTAAATATGCCTTCCATATCCTGTACCACCATGCTGTTATATGGGCAGAAAGAGGTTTCCTCACTAGGCAAGGGCCCTCCATCATTAATGCCTCTTTAATGAAAACTCTTCTCAAGGCTGCTTTACTTCCAAAGGAAGCTGGAGTCATTCACTGCAAGGGCCACCTTGCAGTGGCCTCATCGCTCAGGACAATGTTTATGCTAATAAGGTAGCTAAAAAGCAGCTAGCGTTCCAACTTCTGTCCCTCACGGCCAGTTTTTCTCCTTCTCATCGGTCACTCCCACCTACTCTCCCACTGCAACTTCCACCTATCAATCTCTTCCCACACAAGGCAAACGGTTCTTGGACCAAGGAGAATATCTCCTTCCAGCCTCACAGGCCCATTCTATTCTGTTGTCCTTTCATAACCTCTTCCATGTAGGTTACAAGCCGTTAGCCCACCTCTTAGAACCTCTCATTTCCTTTCCATCATGGAAATCTATCCTCAAGGAAATCACTTCTCAGTGTTCCATCTGCTATTCTACTACTCCTCAGGGATTGTTCAGGCCCCCCCACCTTCCCTACACATCAAGCTTGGGGATTTGCCCCTGCCCAGGACTGACAAATTGACTTTACTCACATGCCCCGAGTCAGGAAACTAAAATACCTCTTGGTCTGGGTAGACACTTTCACTGGATGGGTAGAGGCCTTTCCCACAGGGTATGAGGCCACCACGGTCATTTCCTCCCTTCTGTCAGACAATTCCTCCGTTTGGCCTTCCCACCTCTATATAGTCCGATAATGGACCGACCTTTATTAGTCAGGTCACTCAGGCAGTCTCCCAGGCCCTGGGCATTCAATGGAAACTTCATGCTCCTTATCGCCCTCAATACTCAGGAGAGGTAGAAAGAACTAATGGTCTTTTAAAGACACACCTCACCAAGCTCAGCCTCCAGCTTAAAAATGACTGGACAGTACTTTTACCACTTGCCCTTCTCAGAATTCGGGCCTGTCCTCGGGATGCTACAGGGTACAGCCCATTTGAGCTCCTGTATGGACGCTCCTTTTGATTAGGCCCCAGTCTCATTCCAGACACCAGCCCTCTAGGTGATTATCTTCCAGTCCTCCAGCAAGCTAGACAGGAAATTTGCTGAGCTGCTAATCTTCTTTTGCCTACCCTAGATTCCCAGCCATATGAAGACACCCTAGCTCATCGATCAGTTCTTGTTAAAAATCTGACCCCTCAAACTCTACAACCTCGGTGGACCGGACCCCACTTAGTCATCTATAGTACCCCAACAGCTGTTCATCTGCAGGACCCTCCTCCCTTTAGGTTCATCATCCCAGAGTAAAGCTGTGCCCATCAGACAGACAGCCTGATTTCTCCTCTTCCGCCTGGAAGTCGCAAGTACTCTCTCCTACTTCCCTTAAACTCACCTGCATTCCTAAAGGATAATAGTAACCCTTATAAGCCTAATATATCCTTTCATTTTTATTAGGTCTCTTCTTCCTTACCCTACTCTTTACAACGCAGAGTACTCTTTACAACGCAGTCACCCCCACTACTTGGACTGCACCCCAAAAACTTGTCATCCCTACCATCTTCTGTCTAGTCATACTCCTATTCACCATTCTTAACTACTCGTATATGCCCTGCCCTTGTTTACACTGCCGGTTTACACTTTTCCTCCAAACCATCGTAGCAGATATCTCCTGGTACTTTCCCCAATCTGCCACTCTTGACTCCCTCTTGGAGGGGATAGATGATCTTTGCTGATAGGGCACACACCAATACTTTCACCCTGATGAAGTCCTATTCTTTACTTTTATATTCACTCTTATTCTATGCCACCCTCTACCTCTCCCCAGCTATCTCCACCACACTGTCAATCTTACTCAGTCTCTCCTAGCCATTTCTAATCCTTCTTTAACAAACAATTGCTGGCTTTGCGTTTCTCTTTCCTCCAAAATTGCTGAGGACCCGACTTAATGCTAAAAAAATAAAAAGGGGACTCTGTATATTTTTAAATGAAGAGTGTTATTTTTACCTAAATCAATCTGGCCTGGTATATGACAACATAAAAAAAACTCAAGGATAAAACCCAAAAACTCGCTAGCCAAGCAAACAATTATGCTGGACCCCCTTGGACACTCTCTAATTGGATGTCCTGGGTACTCCCAATTCTTAGTCCTTTAATACCTATTTTTCTCCTTTTATTTGGACCTCATGTCTTCTGTTTAGTTTCTCAATTCATGCAAAACCACATCTAGGCCATCACCAATCATTCTGTACAGATGCTCCCTCTAACAACCCTACACCACCACCCCTTACCCCCAAATCTTTCTTCAGTTTAATCTCTTCCACTCTAGGTTCCCACGCCGCCCCTAATCCCACTTGAAGCAGCCCTGAGCAACATCGCCCATTATCTCTCCATACCATCGCCAAACATTTTCGCCGCCACAACACTTCATCACCATTTTGTTTTGTTTTTCTTATTAATATAAGAAGACAGGAATAATTAATAATTACTATAAGAAGTCAGGCCTCTCAGCCCAAGCTAAGCCATCATATCCCCTGTGACCTGCATGTATACATCCAGATGGCCTGAAGCAACTGAAGAACTATGAAAGATGACATTCCACCATTGTGATCTGTTCCTGCCCCACCCTAACTGATCAACTGACCTTATAACAATACACCCTCCCCGCCCTTGCGATAACGTACTTTGTGATATTCCCCAGCCCTTAAGAAGGTACTTTGTAATATTCTCCCCCACCCTTAAGAAGGTACTTTGTAATATTCTCCCCCACCCTTAAGAAGGTACTTTGTAATATTCTCCCCCACCCTTAAGAAGGTACTTTGTAATATTCTCCCCCACCCTTAAGAAGGTACTTTGTATATTCTCCCCGACCTTGAGAATGTACTTTGTGAGATCCACCCCCTGACCACAAAGAATTGCTCCTAGCTCCACCACTTATCCCAAACCTATAAGAACTAATGATAATCCCACCACTCTTTGCTGACTCTCTTTTTGGACTCAGCTCACCTGCACCCAGGTGATTAAAAAGCTTTACTGCTCGGATCACGAGGTCAGGAGATCGAGACCATCCTGGCTAACACGGTGAAACCCCGTCTCTACTAAAAATACAAAAAATTAGCCGGGCGTGATGGCAGGCGCCTGTAGTCCCAGCTACTCGGGAGGCTGAGGCAGGAGAATGGCGTGAACCCGGGAGGCGGAGCTTGCAGTGAGCCGAGATCGCGCCACTGCACTCCAGCCTGGGCGACAGAGCGAGACTCCGTCTCAAAAAAAAAAAAAAAAAAAAAGCTTTACTGCTCAAAAAAAAAAAAAAAAAAGGAAAAGAAAAAACTGAATGATGCCAGGCATGGTGGCTTTCACTTGTAATCCCAGAACTTAGGAAGGTTGAGGTGGGAGGATCACTTGAGCCTCGGAGGTCGAGGCTGCAGTGATAGCCTGGGTGACAGAGTGAGACCCTGTCTCAGATAAATAAATAAATAAATAAATAAATAAATGATAAGAAAGAGACAGCCATGTGAAAATCTCAGGAAGAACTTTCCAGGTCATTCTGAGATGGGGACAAACTCACCATATTTGAAGTACAGGAGGAAGGCCAACATCAGTGGAATGTGGTGAAGGAGAAACTAGGCTTGTGAATCTTCTTTTTTTTTTTTTTTTTTTGAGATAGGAGTCTCACTACATTGTCCAAGCTGGTCTCGAACACCTGTTTTCAAGCAATCTTCCCACCTCAGGCTCCCAAGTAGCTGGGATGACAGGTGCATGCCCAGCTGTGAGTTTCTGAATCCAAGAGGGCGGTATAAGATAATTGGCAGTAGCTGGCTTTTATTCTGACTAGGGCTTCCTCAGGGCATTTTATATCTCCAAAGCAGGTTGATGAAGTTATTTATTTTCTAAATAAATAAGTAATACATGTTGGGAATTGCTTTTTTAATAAGATAAATGAGAGTCATAGCGTTAATTTGATTTGCATTAAGACACGAGAAATTTGAGTTAGTGACATGATTTGTTATGTCATTCCTGCTTTGATTAAAAATGCACACCCACACATCCATTCATGGCTTGTTCTCAGTGTATCAATTCTTAAATATTGCCACTCTCATGAGTCTTTAGAAGGTAACAAAGCAAGTCCAATCTTGATCTTGGGTGCATAGTCTATTCCCTCCTAATTAGGCTGTACTTAAGTGAACTATTTCGGAAGGGGAAAACAGATTAGTCATACTAAATGCTTCCTTAAAAAATTTCACCATAAAAGAAAGCTCCCACCAGGAGCAGTGGCTTACACCTGTAATCCAAGCATTTTGGGATAATGGGGCAGGAGGATCACCTGAGGTCGGGAGTTCGAAACCAGCCTGACCAACATGGAGAAACCCCGTCTCTACTAAAAATACAAAAATTAGCCGGGCGTGGTGGTGCATGCCTGTGATCCCGGCTACTAGGGAGGCTGAGGTAGGATAATTGATTGAACCCGGGAGGCAGAGGTTGTGGTGAGCCAAGATTGTACCATTGCACTCCAGCCTGGGCAACAAGAGCGAAACTCAGTCTCAAAAAGAAAAGAAAAGAAAGCTCCGTACATCTTACTACTTCTGACACCACACCTTGATTTCTTTCTTACTTGTTTTTTCTTTCTTTTTTTTTTTTTTGGAGACAGACTTTTGGTCTTGTTGCCCAGGCTGGAGTGCAATGGTGCAAACTTGGCCCACTGCAACCTCTGCCTCCCAGGATCAAGCGATTCTCATACCTCAGCCTCCAGAGTAGCTGGGATTACAGGCACATGCCACCACACCCAGCTACTGTTTTTATTTTTAGTAGAGATGGGGTTTCACTATGTTGGCCAGGCTGGTCTCGAACTCCTGACCTCTGGTAATACACCTGCCTCGGCCTCCCAAAGTGCTGGGATTGCAGGTGTGAGCCACTGTGCCTGGCCGATTTTTTTTTTTTCCTCTCTGTATCACCATCTGTCTTTCTAGAAAAATGTTTTATTCCTTTTTTTTTTTGGAGGTTAAAATAACTCTCTTTAATATTGCCTTCCTGACCTCCTTTATAAAGATCACTCCCAAGTACAATTCACCTCTTCTGCTGTGGGTCAAACCTGTGTCCATGTGCCCAATTCTCCATTGTGTACGTGATTCACTCCAACATAAAATGTCACAAGCAGCCCCTTTTTCTTCATTCACACAGCTTTGCTGTGAATCTGGCACTTGTTACCTGGATATGTTTCCAAACAAGTATCCCTGTCTCTTTGTCTCCAATTCATCCTTTGAAGTATTGCCAGATTAATTTTTGTCAAATCCTGTTCTGATCATGAACATCCCCTCTAATTCACAGTAATCTGTGTCAATCACTTGTTTGGGGATTTAAAGTTTTTTACAGGATGCATCACATTTCTTATCTAACAGTATCTTTTTTTTATTCTCCAACAGAAACCTTCTGTTTTACCCAGGAGGTTTTCACCTTCCCATAAATACAGTGGGTGTTTTTTACTTCCTTATTGCCTCTATTTGTACTTTTTCCTCATGTAGAAAGTCCACTGCAGTTTTAATTTCCTCAAATCCTTTTTTTTTTTTTTAACAGAGATGGGTTTTCACTATGTTGCTCAGATTGACCTTGAACACCTGGACTCAAGCGATCCTCCGGCTTTGGCCTTCTGAGTAGCTGGAACTACAGGCCTATGCCACCATGCCCAGCTCTCATCTCCTCAAATCCTGTGACCTCTTGGAACCCACTCTGACCCTTGGCTCACAAAAACTTCTCTCTCCTCTGACAGGTAGCACCGGTCAAAGACTTCTTGCGTGGTAAACACTTAGGATAAAGTGCACAGACGATTGCTTGAAAAAACTATGACACAAGTATCATCTTTGTCTTCCAATACCAGAATGACAATGAACCTTCCTGTACTTGAAAATAATTAATCAACTCCCCAGAAAGACAAAGGATGAACACCTTTATAATCCTGACCAAAAAGGAAAGGAAGGAAGGAAGGAAGGAAGGAAGGAGAGAGAGAGAGAGAGAGGGAGGGAGAGAGAGAGAGAGAGAAAGAAAGGAAAGAAAGAAAAGAAAGAAAGAAAGAGAAGAAAGAAAAGGAAGAAAGAAAGAATGCCAGGTGCGGTGGCTCACGCCTGTAATCCCAGCACTTTGGGAGGCCGAGGCGGGTGGATTGCCTGAGTTTGGGAGTTCGAGACCAGCCTGGCCAGCATGGTGAAACCTCATCTCTACTAAAAATATACAAAAATTAGCCGGGCGTGGTGGCAGACGCCTGTAATCCCAGCTACTTGGGAAGCTGAGGCTGGAGAATCACTTGAACCTGGGAGGCAGAGGTTGCAGTGAGCCGAGGTCGCACCATTGCACTCCAGCCTGGGCAACAGAGTGAGACTCTGTCTCAAAAAAAAAAAAAAAGAAGAAAGAAAGGAGTTATCATTTTGAAGATATGAGGCCCCAATCTTTAGGAAAATGGCTCATAAATATAGAAAAGAGAAAGTGTATTTAATGAAAACAAACTCACAGAGGTTACAATGTTGCAAAGGGCTGGTCTGGCCGGGCATGGTGGCTCACACTTGTAATCCCAGCACTTTGGAAGGCCGAGGTGGGTGGATTACCTAAGGCCGGGAGTTCGAGACCAGCCTGGCCAACATGGTGAAACCCCATCTCTACTAAAAATACAAAAAAATTAGGGGCATACAGTGACCTCGGGCGGCGGGTCGCGTCAGCGGGGCATGGCGGCATGGAGCCTGGCCGCAGCAGCGCCTCTGCTCCGCGGGATCTGCGGGCTTCCACTTCACCATGGGATGTTTGACACCCAGACTGAGGGGGAGCTCAGAGTGACCCAAATTCTCAAAGAAAAGTTTCCACGAGCTACAGCTATCAAAGTCACTGACATTTCTGGAGTTGTGGGACGATGTATGAAATTAAAATTGAATCAGAAGAATTTAAGGAGAAGAGAACTGTCCAGCAGCACCAGATGGTTTATCAGGCACTAAAAGAATAAATCAAAGAGATGCATGGATTGCGGATATCTACCTCTGTCCCCAAACTCTGACCACATCCTGGCTGCATAGATGCTGCTGCTTAAGACCTTGGATGAACTTGACTGACATCATTCTTCCCTAAGCATTCACCAAAAAATTTATATATTTTGCTCATATACATTTCCATATTATAATTATAGAACATGTATAATCTATTTAGATGTTAATTTAAAGGAAACAAACAACTGAAAAAAAATACAAAAAATTAGCTGAGTGTTGTGGCACATACCTGTAGTCCCCGCTACTTGAAAGGGTGAGGCAAGAGAATTGCCTGAGCCGGGGATGCAGAGGTTGCAGTGAGCTGAGATTGTGCCACTGCACTCCAGCCTGGGCAATGGAGCGAGACTCTGTCTCAAAAAATAAGTAAATTAATTAGTTAAAAGTGCATTATGCTGAGTGAGAAAACCCAGTCTCAAAGGTTATATGCCTTATGATTCCATTAATATTACATTTCTGAAGTGGCAAAATTATAGTAACAAAGAACAGATCAGAAGTGGCCAGAGAGGCCAGGCGTGGTGGCTCATGCCTGTAATCTCAGCACTTTGGGAGGCTGAGGTGGGCAGATCACCTGAGGTCAGGAATTTGAGACCAGCCTGACCAACATGGCAAAACCCCATCTCTACTAATAGTAAAGTACAAAATTAGCTGTGCATGGTGGCACGCACATGTAGTTCCAGCTACTCAGAAGGCTGAAGCAGGAAAATCGCTTGAGCTCAGGAGATGGAGGTTGCAGTGAGCCGAGGTTGCGCCATTGCACTCCAGCCTGGGAAACAGAGGGAGACTCCATCTCAAAAAAAAAGAAAGGCAGGGCGCAGTGGCTCATGCTTGTAATCCCAGCACTTTGGGAGGCCGAGGCGGGTGGATTGCCTGAGGTCGGGACTTCAAGACCACCCTTGCTAACACGGTGAAACCCCATCTCTACTAAAAATACAAAAAATTAGCCAGGTGTGGTGGCACACACCTGTAGTCCCAGCTACTCGGGAGGCTGAGGCAGAAGAATTGCTTGAACCTGGGAGGCGGAGGTTGCAGTGAGCCAAGATCGCACTACTGCACTCCAGCTTGGGCAACAGAGTGAGACTTCGTCTCGAAAAAAAAAAAAAAAAAGAAGTATTAAAGGAAAAAAGTGGTGTGTGTGTGTGTGTGTGTGTGTGTGTGGTTGTCTGAGGGAGAGAGAGTTAAATTCCAAAGACTCCAGACAGAGGACAGTACATTTTTCTCCTGGTGATCTTCAGAAAAAAAAAAAAATTGATTTCAAAGCCTTTGCTAATTCTTCATGCTGCTGATGGTAGAGACTAGGTATAAATAGCTGTTTTGTTTTGCTAAGTAAAGCATCGCAAATAATTTTCTTGTTAGTGCAAAGATCTGGAGAGCCCAAATTATTTTCTTCATTGTGTGCAGAAGTCATCTTTGAAAATTATTTTTGTGTTTGGGAAAATGTGTGTTGTTCTTAGTTTGGATTTGAACTTCATCATCGCTGAGAATTATTGCTCATCTGTGCTTGGGGTGTGTGTGTCTGTGTGTGTGTGTGTGTGTGTGTGTGTGTGTGTGTGATTTGCCCAAGGCCTATCCATAGGAGACAAGAAGTCCCTAGAGAAAATAAAGGGGCATGCTTTTCCCTCACACTGCCAGAGAACAAAGAGGATGCTCTCTTTTGTTAAATGCCTGTTTGTCTGTTTCCCATTTGAAAGATTGGAGCCTGGCCAACGTGGCAAAATCCTGTCTCTATCAAAAAATACAAAAATTAGGCCAGGCGTGGTGGCTCGCGCCTGTAATCCCAGCACTTTGGGAGGCAGAAGCGGGTGGATCACTTGAGATCAGGAGTTTGAGACAAGCCTGGCCAACATGGTGAAACCCTGTTTCTACTAAAACTATGAAGAAAAAAAAAAAAAAAAAAGGCCAGGCATGGTGGTGCACACTTGTAATCCCAGCTACTCTGGAGGCTGAGGCAGGAAAATCACTTGAACCTGAGAGGCAGGGGTTGCAGTGAGCGGAGATCGTGCCGCTGCACACCAGCCTGGGTGACAGAGTGAGACTCCATTTCAAAAACAAAACAAAAGAAAAATTAGCCGAGCGTGGTGGCACATGCCTGTAGTCCCAGCTACTCAGGAGGCTGAAATGGGAGAATTGGTTGAACCTGGGAGGTAGAGGGTGCAGTGAGCCAAGATTGTGCCACTGCACTCCAGCATGGGCAACAGAGTAAGGCCCCATTTCCAAAAAAAAAAAAAAAAATTGGATTGCTTATTTTTTTTCTTATTGATTTAAAGGGGTGTTTTATATATTCTGAATGGAAGACTTTGGATTTATGTATTTCACATGTCTTCTATCAGTCTATGGCCTTCCTTTCACTCCCTTAATGGAATCTTATGATGAAGATAAGTTTTTAATTTTAATGAACGTCAAATTTTCACTCTTTTCTTTATGGTTAGTACTTTTGCATGGAGTCTAAACAATATTTTCGCTAACTTAAAGTATTTATATAACAGTTGCCTCGGCCGGGCATGGTGGCTCACGTCTGTAATCCCAGCACTTTGGGAGGCCAAGGCAGGTGCATCACTTGACGCCAGGAATTCGAGACCAGACTGGCCAACATAGTGAAACCCCATCTCTGCTAAAAATACAAAAATTAGCCGGGTGTGGTGGCGCACGCCTGTAATCCCAGCTACTTGGGGGGCTGAGGCACGAGGATCGCTTGAACCTGGGAGGCGGAGGCTGCAGTGAGCCGAGATCATGCCCCTGCACTCCAGCCTGGGCGACAAAGTGAGACTCTGTTTCAAAAACAAAAACAAAAAACAGTTGCCTTTATAGACTCAGGATATACTCTCTATGACCTACCAGCCTTTGGGTTCAGTGCTGAGGACTCAGCACTCTGTATTTGGTGGTGGAGAATGATTCTTCTCTCTGTTTCTAGATCATTCTGTTTTCAAAAGCTAGGCCTAAAAGCTTTCAGAAAAGAGCAGTAATCAAAATCATTGACACACTATTCAGCAGTAGTATTCATCAATCAGAATGAACATGGTCATAAGCAGCCTGTACTAGTGAAACAGCAACATCATCAACCTTGCTTATAGGAAATGAAAGTCATTTACCCATGATCCAATTTCTTTAAATCTGCCTCAGTTATGTGGGCTGTGGCTGTGACTACTGTAAACAAAAAAGATCTGAGACAGGTTCAATCAATTAAGAAGTTTATTTTGTCAAGTTTAAGGACATGCCTGGAAGAAATAAACAAGAAATCACACAGTCTGTGGTCTGTGCCTTTCTCCAAAGATGATTTTGAGGGCTTCAATATTTAAAGGGGAAAAATGGGCTGGAGGGGAAAGAGGAAGTGTATGGTAGTCCACATGTTGCAGGAGAAAAGGAGCAGGGAGGGTAATAGTCAATTATGTATTCATTTCGCTCTAAGTAAATCATAAGTTAGCACTTTACATAAAAGGTGAACACAGAGTAGCTACCTACAGAGAGATTTAACCTTTTATCGGTAGCTATCTGCTTAGGAACAAAAGGAAATACAATTTCTTTTCTTTTTTTTTTTTTTTGAGACAGGGTCTTGCTCCGTCACCTAGGCTGGAATGCAGTGGTGCGATCTTGGCTCATTGCAACCTCCACCTCCCGGGTTCAAGTGATTCTTCTGCCTCAGCCTCCTGAGTTTCGAGGATTACAGGTGTGTACTACCACATCCACTTAAAGGAAAGGCAACTTCTTTTTTTTTTTTTTCAGACAGGGTCTCACTCCATCACCCAGGCTAGAGTGCAGTGGTATGATCTCGGCTCACTGCAACCTCCGCCTCCTGGGTTCAAGCGATTCTCCTGCCTCAGCCTCCTGAGTAGCTGGAATTACAGGGGCCTGCCATTGTGCCTGGCTAATTTTTTTTTTTTTTTTTTTTTTTTTTTTTTTTTTTGAGACAGAGTTTGGCTTTTGTCGCCCAGGCTGGAGTGCAACGGTGCGGTCTCAGCTCACTGCAACCTCCGCCTCCCAGGTTCAAGGGATTCTCCTGCCTCAGCCTTCCAAGTAGCTGGGATTCCAGGCCCATGCCACCACGCTTGGCTAATTTTTGTATTTTTAGTAGAGATGGGGTTTCACCATGTTGGCCAGGCTGGTCTCGAACTCCTGACCTCAGGAGATCCACCCACCTCAGCCTCCCAAAGTTCTGGGATTACAGGCATGAGTCACCGCGCCTGGCCTAAGAATGCTATTTTTTGAAATAGAAAATGTATATTTATATTAGACCAGGAGCTCAGTCCTCAAGTAGGTTCAAAACTCTTTCTTTGTGTTTTTGTTTTCTTGTTTTTTAAGAGACTTTTCTCCGAAAATAAGAAAAAAGAAAAAAAGTTCAAAAAAAAGAAAAAAAGGTAAAAAAAAAAAAAAAGGAAAAAAAGAGTTAAACTTTTCTCCTAGTAAAAATGGCCAAGTAAAATGGCTAAGCTAGTAAAAATAGCCAAGAAGTCCAGAGTTCATTGTTACAAATCATTTACAATGAAGATTCATCTGTTTTTTGGGAGGAGTTTGGGGGGACAGTGTCTCACTCTGTCACCCAGGCTGGAGTGCAGTGGTGCATTTATGGCTCACTGCAGCCTCCAACTCCTTGGCTCAAGCTGTCTTCCTACCTCAGCCTCCCAAGTAGCTCCGTGCGAAGCACTGTGGTAAAAGTGAGGGGAAATACCAAGAGGATTAAGGCACGGTCTCAGTCCTTAAGAAGATTTATACAGGCAGAATAGTGATAGAAAACACCGAAGCCCAGCAAAAGAGATTATTTCCAACACGACAGATATGAGAGGGAAGACTTCATGGACGAAATGCAGCTGAACTGGGCTTTGAATGGCTGGAAGGTCAGCATATGGTTATATCCAGCAAGTTTGAAAAACAAAAGAGCTAAATCCAAGACAAAGCACAGGCTAGGTATGAGGACTTTGAAGGAAGTTGTTGCCGAGAAAGGAGTGTGAGTGCAAGCCTATGTGGGGGCGCTGGGGGTGGTATGAGCATCATACAGTAAGATGCAGCTGTACTAATGAAGATTGACTGGAGTTGGATGGTGATGGTCCCTATAGAACATTATGTTGTGGATGTTTGAATCATTAATTTTTTTTTGGTAATAAAATATGCATAACATAATATTTATTATTTTAACCATTTTTGAGTATAAGTTCAGTGGCACTAAGTACATTGACATTGTTGTGGAATCACCGTCACCATCCATCCACAGAACATTTCATGAATGGCTTTTTTTTTTTAGACAGTCTTGTTCTGTCACCCAAGCTGGAGTGCAGTGGCGATCTCAGCTCACTGCAACCTCCATCTCTCAAGTTCAAGCAATTCTCATGCCTCAGCCTCCTGAGTAGCTGGGACCACAGGCCCGTGCCACCACGCCCAGCTAATTTTTTAAATTTTTAATAGAGAAGGGGTTTTGCCATGTTGGCCAGGCTGGTCTCAAACTCCTGACCTCAAGTGATCCACTCACCTCGGCCTCCCAAAGTGCTGGGATTATGGGCATGAGCCACCGCACCCGGCCTATGAATGGCTTTTTAACAGAATGATGAAGGGACCACAGGTGACTACATCATTCTAGTAGCAGCATACAGAATTAACTGAATTGTCCCAATTTATTTATGGGAAAGGTGAGAGAGGAGTCAGGGGATGAACTAAGAGGTTATTGTAAGACACTTGGTGCCAGGAGAGTAGTTCCCACAGTGAAAATTAAAGAGGGGACAGCTATGCTAGGTGTGGTGGCGTGTGCCTGTAGTCACGGCTTGGAGGTTGCAGTGAGCTCAGATCGCACCACTGCACTCCAGCCTGGGGGACAGAGTGAGACCCTGTCTCAAATAAACAAACAAAACAAAACAAAAAACCCATCATTACCACCACAAAATAAAAACAATATTGTGAATTAGCTATCAGTATCCCCACTTTCAAGATGAGAAGCTGAGGATGAGGCCTGTGGTGTATGGAGCATGCTTAAAGTTGCACAGTAAGTGATGGAGTCAAAACTCAAATACCGGCCGGTCACGGTGGCTCACGCCTGTAATCCTAACACTTTGGGAGGCCAAGGCAGGCAGATCACCTGAGGCCAGGAGTTTGAGACCAGCCTGGTCAACATGGTGAAACCCTGTCTCTACTGAAAATGCAAAATAAATTAGCCGGGCATCGTGGTGCACACCTGTAAACCCAGCTACTTGGGAGGCTGAGGCAGGAGAATCACTTGAACCCGGGAGGCAGAGGTTGCAGTCAGCTGAGATCGCACCACTGCTGAGATCCAGGCTGGCTGACAGAGCAAGACACCGTCTCAAAAACAAACAAATAAACAAAAACAAAAAACACAAAAAAACCTCAAATCCTAGTTGGTCCAACTCCCAAGTTGATGCTTTGAAGTACTGTACTAATGGTTTTTAGTTTGTCCCTGGAAAAGTTCGGTTTTCCTGTTTAAATGTATTCTCTCTTGTTTTCTCTTTTTCTACTTTCAAAGTTTTACATATCAGATAAAATTCTCTGTGGCTTAGTAAAGTGCTAGGTACTAATGAGAATAATCCAAAGGCTATAAGTTTCCATTTGTTAATAATACTCCACTTGAAAACTTGTTAGTTACAGAGGCACTGATAGATGTTTATGTCTAACTTCTATAATATCATAATATCTCTAGGAAATATAATATCATATTTCTAAAGAAAAAGTTTTCCCTTAGTAAAAAAGAGCAAAACAAAACAAACAAAAACCCCAAAACAATTTATCAGAAAGGCTTTGCTTTTTCTTAAGCGACGCAACACCGACCTCTTCTGGTCAGGAAGCGGAAGTATTAGGCAAATAATGAACTTGGAAAAATCAGGGTGGAAAAGTCAGGTTAAGGAGAAAATAGACTAGGAAACAGGTTTCACAGAAGACTTGACATTTATCTTGGATTTGAAACTCTTAACAGACAGAACAGAGGGAGAGTGCATTCCACACGAGGAGCAGTGTATACAAAGCAAAAATTGTTCCGTCTTTTCTGATAAAATACATCTGCTGTAGATAATTTTTATTTTCTTTCTTCCTTTTCTTTTTTTTTTTTTTTTTTTTGAGACAAGGACTTACTCTGTCACCCAGGCTGGAGTGCAGTGGTGCAATCACGGCTCACTGTAGCCTCGACCTCTCAGGCTCAAGTGGTCCTCCCACCACAGCCTCTGGAGTAGCTGGGACGACAGGAGTGCACCACTACGCCCAACTAATTTTTGTATTTTTGGTAGAGACGGAGTTTTGTTATGTTACCCAGGTTAATCTCGAACTCCTGGGCTCAAGCAATCCCCTTGCTTCAGCCTCCCAAAGTGTTGGAATTACAGGTGTGAGCTATCGCCCAGCCCAGCCATGCTGTTGATAATTTTTAAAGGTATAAGGATATAAATAAGAATCATCCATAACTCCTCCATGCAGAAATAATACTGGAAACATTTGGATGCACTGACTTTGTTTTCTGGTCATATGCGTTATTTTTGTCCACAAAACTAGGTAAATCTCAACTTATTTAGTATTCTATCACACACATATTCCCACATTCTAAAAAGAAGAAAAAGATGTTTTCTGAAAGGCAGGCTTCTATCAGTAAATCACGTTAAAGTCAGAGAAGACGTCTTACTGAGTATTTTTATATTGATCCCCATTTGCCAGGGCCTCACTGAATGCCCTGAGATTCACACAGCTTGGTGAGTGGGGTGCTGGCTAGATTCCAGCCACTGCTCACCTCCTCTCCCATACTCCCCTATATGGGATTCACCTACAGACCTGCTCTTGGTGATGCTCAGCCTGACAAGAAGCTAATGAGTAACTGTGAAATGTAATCACCAGTATTCTCAGCATATGAAAATTATACTCACTGGCATTTTTTGCAATCACTGGGACTAACCCACCCAGCATAATATTCTGCTCTCTTGTGCGGAAGTTTACAATCTCAAACTAACAAATTGTGGAAGAAGAGGGCTCTGAAAGGAGTAGGCCAAAGGTATAAATTAATTAGAGTTTACATTTAAGAGAGTGAAATTTAAGGAATGATAGAATTGCTCATTGGGAAATAACTTGGAGGGGTCACAGAAACTTAGGGAAAATTAAGCAGAAAAGCAGAAAAATGGATATTTTAGGATAATGAGATAGTCTTCGAGTCAGATCTCACATAATGGTGAATGGATTAGCATGGTCAACCTAAGTAACAGAGAGAGGGTCTCTAAGAGAAAATGATATTTGGGAATAAAGCTTTGCAATCATTAACTATATGTGTATTCAGGGAGGTAAAAGAAGACAAAGGATTTTTAAAGGAAATAAGGAGGATTATATAATTGTTTTATAATAATTATCTTTGGCTACGAAGATCAATGACAAAGGTGATACCAGTCCAAAGGTGGACAGGCAGTTGCAGGGCAGATGTCCTTACAGAAGTATTTTTTGTTTAAGGTTTTGGTAGCTTTTGTGTGAGGCTGTGGTTTTTGCAGAGCCTTTTGTGATGTTTTTGTTTTCAGGCATACAAGTGTGAGAACTCTCTCTTTGTAGCCTTTCTGGTTCTATTTGTTAGGGTTTTGTGTGTGTGTTTTTTTTAACAGTAGTGATTTTATTTTCATTCTGACAACTTTCACATTTTCCTCTGTTGATCAAGGTCTTTCTCTGAAAGTATCACTGATTAATCACCCTGTACTTAGGTATTTTGCTTTGTTTGTTTTGTTTTTTGAGACAGAGTCTTGCTCTGTCACCCTGGCTGGAGTGCAGTGGCAAGATTTCAGCTCACTGCAACCTCTGCCTTCCCAGTTCAAGCAATTCTCCTGCCTCAGCCTCCAGAGTAGCTGGGATTACAGGCATGTGCCACTACACTTAACTAATTTTCATGTTTTTTATAGAGATGGGATTTTGCCATATTGGCAAGGCTGGTCTCAAACTCCCAGCCTCAAGTGATCTGCCGCCTCGGCCTCCCAAGGTGCTGGGATGACAGGCATGAACCACCCGCCCAGCCTGTACTTAGGTTTTGATGTCCCTCGGTGCAGGGATGAATTTGTCCCAGTTGCTGGTTTCTTCTCGTGTTAAGGGTAGTGACTAGTGACTAGAAGTCCGTGTCAAAAGACTTTTAGCAATATTTAAGCAACAAGGGAGGTTTGAAGGGAGGGGCTCTCAGGCTAAGTATACCTAAAGTCCATTATTAAAGTTCGGTTTTGTCTGTTCCATAGTCTTTTACCATCATCTCAAAGTGTTGAGCCAGTATTATTTTGTTAAGAGTTGTACTTCTGTAAAAATTTAACAAGTAACAGATACAAAGTTTGAAAAGGAAAAATACAAAGTAAAATTAATAATAGTATGACAATCCCAATTTGCATAATATGTTTTTGAGCCATAAACCTAGGCTTAAAAACAACCAACTGATTAAATCAAATGACCATACGGAATTGCATGTTGTACAAATACCTGTTGTAACCATGTGGCCTGTTTTCTTGTTTTGTGTAAGTGGGCCTGATATGGTTTGGATCTGTGTTGCCACCCAAATCTCACATTAAATTGTAATCACCAATGTTGGAGGTGGGGTCTAGTGGGAGGTGATTAGCTCATGGGGAGGAGTTCTCATGAATGGGTAGGACCATCTTTTCTGTGCAGTTCTCATGATAGTGAGTTATCGTGAGATCTGGTTGTTTAAAAATGTGTAGCACCTCCCTGCTCTCGTTCTTGCTCCTACTCCAGCCATGTGATGTGTCTGCTCCTCCTTCCCCTTCGGACATGATTGTGTGTTTCCTGAGGCCTCTCCAGAAGCAGAAGCTGCTATGCTTCCTGGACAGCCTGCAGAACTGTCAGCCAATTAAACCTCTTTTCTTTCTAAATTACCCAGACTCAGATATTTCTTTTTTTTTTTTAATAATTAAAGAATATATTTTTATTTTCTTTAGAGACAAGGGTCTTGCTATATTGCCCAGGCTGGTCTCCAACTCTTGGGCTCAAGCAAGCCTCCCACCTCAGTCTCCCAAAGTCCTGGGATTACAGGCATGAGCCACTGTGCCCAGCATAGGTATTTCTTCGAGAACAGACTAACACAGGGTCTCAACTTTCCCAAGGAATTTATCCAGTTACAGCAGGTAGTATTAACAATAGCACAGAAATTTTCTTATTTAACCAATGAATACGAAAGGGTTTCTTAGGCTAGAATCTGCTAAATTGACAGCAGAAGCTTCTGATTATGAGATTTCAGTAATATCATTATCCTGCCAAATGAAAAACAGCATTAAAAAGGGTAAGAGGGCCAGACATAGTGGCTCACGTATGTAATCCAAGCACTTTGGGAGGCCAAGGCAAGCAAATCACTTGAGGTCAGGAGTTCAAGACCAGCCTGGCCAACATGGTGAAATCCCGTCTTTACTAAAAATACAAAAACAAACAAACAAACAAACAAAAAACTAGCCAGGCAGGGTGGCATGTGTCTGTAATCCCAGCTACTTGGGAGGCTGAGGCAGGAGCATTGCTTGAACCCAGGAGGTGGAGGTTGCAGTAAGTCGGTATCGCACCGCTGCACTCCAGCCTGTGCGACACAGCGAGACTCTGTCTCAAAAAAAAAAAAAAGCAAACAACAACACAACAAAAAATGGCTGGGTGCAGTGGCTCATGCCTGTAATGCCTCATGAGCAGCTGAGACTATAGGTGCGTGCCACCATAACTGGTTATTTACTGATTTATTTTTTGTAGAGACAAGGTCATGCTTTGTTGCCCAGGCTGTAATTTTTAAAATGTTTATTAATAAATCAAATATATTTAGTCTTTCTATAAAGGTTAAGAAGCCAAGAACAAACTTATATTTTTGTTCAGCAATCAGTTTTATCATTTTTTTCCCAGTTGTTTCTTTTTGGCCTCTGTATGGCAGAAAAAGTAGAATTTTTATGCCAAGCAGAGATTCCTGATATTATTTTTCTAAGCTTTAAAGTATTGACCTGTTTGATATGACAGCCTTTTATAAACACTTACCTAGTTCTTTTTCTTTTAAATTATTAGTTTTTCAATTAAGTGTTCTATCATTGTAATCAATTGTTAGGAAAACTTAAATTTATATTTCCTAAAGCTATCTAAGTTGTTGGTTACCATGAAGCTGTTGTAATTTGTAAAGTCATTAATTTGAAGGCCTTTTGCAAATTAAGAAATTTGAAATTCTGAGACTTTAAAAAAAAAAAATCATGGCTGGAATGCCATAAGCAGTGAGTTTTATCTCAAGACCAGTAGATTTGTCAGCAGATTGAAAGTAAAGTAGGGAGAAAAAAAAAAATAGAAAGATGGAGAACTTAGAAGACTACATGCTGGCTCTATAGTTGTGAAATTTTTTTTTTGATAGTTTGAATAATCACCATTTGAGCTCTGAACCAACCTTCCTTCCTTCCTTCCTTCCTTCCTTCCTTCCTTCCTTCCTTTCCTTTCTTTTTCTTTTTTTTTTGACAGAATCTGGCTCTGTCCCCCAGGATGGAGTGCGGTGGCACGATCTTGGCTCACTGCAGCCTCCACCTCCCAGGTTCAAGGGAGTCTCCTGCCTCAGCCTCCGAGTAGCTGGGACTATAGGCACGTGCCACCACGCCCAGCTAATTCTTTGTATTTTTAGTAGAGATGGGGTTTCCCTATGTTGGCCAGGCTGGTCTCAAACTCCTGACCTTTGGTGATCTGCCTGCCTTGTACTCCCAAAGTGCTGGGATTATAGGCGTGAGCCACCGTGCCTGGCCTGAATCTTTCTTGATGTAATTTTGTTCATCAATTTAAAAATGTGCATCAGTTTAAAAATGGGCTATAATTTGTAGCTCTCTGGAGTCCCAAAAAACCTGGCATGCCTTATTGCTTGAAAATCCTTTTCCATTTCTTATTAATATCTCAAGAGCAAAGAAAATTCTATAAATCCTGTCAGGAAATGGTAGAAGTTTAAACCAGTCTTTTAGATGGTGACGAATGCCCCACTGGCTTTTAATTAGCCATCCTGTGCCCACCATCCAGAACAATTAATTTTGTTCCTGAAAGATTTTTAGCAATAATCAAGGGAAAAGAGTTAAACTAAATAAAAAGAAACCAAGATAAGAACGTTCACAAAAATTTTAACCCAGGAGTGCAGGTTAAATATTTAACTAGGCGTGCAAACCAAACCAAAAATAAATTAACCAGAAAAGACATGCCTCACAGGCAGAATGTCAATTCTGTAGACTCCAGAGTACTCAGTCTAGAAGGATATACATTCTTATACAAGAAATAAGTTACCATAAAAGACAAAAAGTCTTTTATCATCTCAGGAGGGATGGATGGTTTGCCATGAAGATGGGCTTGTTCAAATCAGATCCCAAACAAAGTTAAGAGGTTCTACCAGAAAGAGGGAGGCCTGGCCTGAGAGTAGACTCAGCGCAGAAAAGGCTAGCCATGGAAGCAGAGAGCTCAAAGGGCTCAATTGACTACTGCACTCCAATTCCAAGAATTGCCAATGTCTTCCAATAGTGATCTTTTTCAGGTCCCATTTCTGACACCATGTCAATTTAAATAACACATAGAGAGAGGCTCTCCAAAAGAAAATGATATTTACTTGGGACTAGAGCACTGCAATGAGAATACACATGCCATAGTAGGTATGTATTCAGAGAAGTAAAGGAAGACAAAGGTTTTTTTGTTTTGTTTTGTTTTTAATGAAGAGGATTGCATAACTGTTTTGAAATAATTATTCTTGGCTACAGAGATCAATAACAAGGGTGACATCAGTCTGAAATTGGACAAGGAGTTACTAGGCAGATGGCCTTGCAGAAGTTTTTTTTGTGTAAGTTTTCAATGGGGGTTGGTTTTTGCGGAGCCTTTTGTGATAGTGTTTGTTATCAGGCATATAAACATGAAAATCCTCTCTTCACAGCCTTCCCTGGCTCTATTTATCAGGGTTTTATTTTTAACATTAGGTACTCCATTTTTCTTCCTGATAACTTTCACAGCACGATTAGATGCAAACGATATATTCAGATGTTTTCGTGGGGCCAGAACCAAGCACTGTGCATTGTTCAGTTCAACTCTTGTGTTCACCTTCTTTTTTTTCCCATTTAATTCTGGAAATGTACAAAAATTTTACTCAAATGAGCTCCTGGAGTGCAAGGTATCTGTTCGTAGAGGGTGTAGCCCCTTTAGGATGCCCTGCAACATTCCCATTCCTCATTCCTAGGAAATTTGATCTCAGTAATTACCTTGGATTTTGAATTCTAGTTGAGTGGTATAAACATAAGAAATACCTCAAAATTTTACTCGAAGACCTTGCTGGAAATTATTCTATTACCAGCTAAATTTACCTGTAGCCCTTTCAGTGGAAGGGAAAATAATGGAAATATTCTTTTTTTTTTGAGACGGAATTTTCCTCATTGCCCAGGTTAGAGTGCAATGGTGCGATCTCTGCTCACTGCAACCTCCACCTCCCGGGTTCAATCAATTCTCCTGCCTCAGCCTCCCGAGTAGCTGCGATTACAGGTGTGTGTCACCATGCCTGGCTAATTTTGTATTTTTAGTAGACAGGGTTTCTCTATGTTGGTCAGGCTGTTCTCAAACTCCTGACCTCGGGTGATCCGTCTGCCTCAGCCTCCTAAAGTGCTGGGATTACTGGTGTGAGCCACCGTGCCTGGCCCTGGAAAGATTCTTAATAGACACAGAGTGCCGATACTGCTTCCTCTTAAAGAGAAGTGGCTTAATTGGCTCTGGTCTATTTTAGTGGTAAGGTAGTATTAGGGGATTATAAGAAGTAAAAACCTACTTATCCTAAATAGCTTTTAGAAATTCAGGACTACCAGCTTTTTGTTCCTTAAATGTATAAAATAACTCCTCTGTGAGGTACTCCCAGTTATTTCTCAAGTCTTGGACTGAATTGGGTTACAGAATGGCACAGTTATGTAAATTATAGCTCACTGTTTATCTCTTCTCATATACCTTTACTTAGGTTTCAGTACTTGCCAAATAAGAAGAGAGAATTAGTCTAGTATTTCTTCTAATTCTTTGGTCCGTACTTATGTTTTCTATGTTATGCGAGTCTGTGTGAAGAGAGTCCACCAACAGGCTTTGTGTGAGCAACAAGTCTGTTTATTTCACTTGGGTGTAAGTGGGCAGAGTCCGAAAAGAGAGTCAGTGTAAATATTGACACACAGTCCTTTTGCAAGGGTGAGGGCTTCAGTTAAGGCAATGAGTTTGGCTTGCTGAGAGGTAGTGGAGTGGGGCAGAGTGGTAGCCTCAACGATAGATGTGGAAGATACTATAGCATAGCCTGCTTTTGCTGGTGTGTGGCAATTAGGCCTGGTGGAATTGCCATCAATAAACCAAGTGTGATCAGGGTGAGGAACAGGAAAGAAGGAAATATGGGGAAATGGGGTGAATGCCAGGTGGATCAGAGAGATACAGTCATGGGGGTAAGGTGTGGTATCAGGAATAATGTGGGAGGCTGGATAGAAGTCCGGGCCGGGAACATGGTAATTGTGGGAGACTCAACAAAGAGTGAGTACAGCTGAAGGAGTGGGGTGGTGGGGGAGTGAGGTGGTGGCGCAGAAAGTATATGCGTCAGGTGTGAGGAAGAAAATAGATTTTGAAAGTTATGAGAACTGTAGAGAGTGAGTTGAGCATAGTTTGTGATTTTGAGGGCCTCTAAAAGTATTAGAGCAGTAGCAGCTGCCGCATGCAGACATGAGGGCCGGCCTAAAACAGAAAGGTCAAGTTGTTTGGACTAAAAGGCTACAGGGGGCAGTCCCGGTGCTTCTGTAAGAATTCCGACCACATACTCTAGAGAACATGACTCTCTAGATGAACTTGAACTCGAATACAGGGCTTCTCTTCTCCCATTTCTAGTCAGAGGGCTATCCTCCCAGGAGGGGCAAGATGTCAGTATTTCTCATCCTTCCCCCTACCTGTTTCTCAGGCTAAGCACCAGGCAAGTGTGACCAAGAGGTGGGGACTGTCTTCTACCCTGCTTCAACCCATGGGATAGAAGCTCTCTACATTGCGCACATAGCCACCAAGAATATTGAGGCCCCAATTACACTTGCCCAGGTTGTAAGGTGGTGGTTCCATGCTGGGAGAAGCAAGATAAGAAGACCCAATTACACTGTCCTTCCATTCCAGTGAATGCTCAACTCCTGGAATAGGTGTGTCATGTGGAGAGATTTGTGCCTTTTTTTTTTTTTCTTGGGATGGAGTTTTGCTGTTGTTTTCAGGATGGAGTGCAACTCGCAGGCTCAAGTGATTCTCCTGTCTCAGCCTCCTGAGTAGCTGGGAGTACAGGCTTGCACCACTAAATTTGTATTTGCCCGGCTAAATTTGTATTTTTAGTAGAGATGGGGTTTCTCCATGTTGGTCAGGCTGGTCTCGACCTCCCGACCTCAGGTGATCCACCCAACTCGGCCTCCCAAAGTGCTGGGATTACAGGCATGAGCCACCATGCCTGGCCTATGTGCCTTTTTAAAAATCATCCCAAACTCCACAGCCATGGCTTGGAGATTTTGCCTGAGGGGAGAAGCAGGCCATAACACACCTAGCTCCTACTTTCTTCCCAGGGAACATGACTTTTTTGCAAAAGTGTTTGGAGAAGCTTAAGCCTAAGGGGCTCTCCAACACAAGGGAGGTTGTCATGACAGGCAATCGAAAGGATATTGGTAGACTCACTGGAGATAGAAACTGTAGGCTGGCTAGTTTGACTGAGAGAACCAGGGAAAGAGATAGCTGGAAGGATCCTTCTGGAGTAAGAACAAATCTCACTGACCTTGAGAACTATCCCGTCAAAAGAGCCCAAGGCTGGTTGCGGTGGCTCATGCCTGTAATCCCAGCACTTTGGAAGGCCAAGGTGGGTGGATCACCAGAAGTCAGGAGTTCGAGACCAGCCTGGCCAACATGGCGAAACTATCTCTACTAAAAATACAAAAAGTAGCCGGGTGTGGTGGCATGGAACTGTAATCCCAGCTACTCAGGAGGCTGAGGCACAAGAATAGCTGGAACCCAGGAGGTGGAGGCTGCAGTGAGCTGAGACTGAAAAAAAAGAGCCCAAATGTAATGGGATTAGTCTTTGGAGCAATTCATTCCTTAGGGTGTTGTTGAAAACAATAGAGCAATCAGCCTGCAATTAGTGGAGCTTAACAGCTGGGTGGAGTTAGGGAAATAAATATTGAAGAGAGTCCTGCCAAAACCACTGTCATCAGAGGGTAACTGGGCATAGCCAAGGCTGAGATCCTGAGAAACAGCATCAGAGGTTTAACACTGCAGGTGGATGTGGGGGTGGGAATGGGGGTGGGGAGAGATTAAACTTCACTAAAATTATCCAGCCAGTCACTAAACAAGTAAACAAGCAAATAAGAACAAAATGCACTAGAGTTGGGTGGGACTGGAAGGAGTTAGTACCCAAAGTTGCTACAATATATTTTCTAAAATATCCATTTTCCAACAAAAAATTTTGAGACATGCAAAAAAAAAGAGAGAAGTATAATCCATTCACCAGAAAAAAAAAGCAAGTAACAGAAATGACCAGCTGTCAGTTTCTTTTTTGTTTATTGAGATTGGGGGGGGGGGTCTCACTATGTTGCCCAGGCTGGTCTTGAACTCCTGAGCTCCAGTGATCCTCCCTCAGCCTCCCAAAGTGCTTGGATTACAGGTGTGAGCCATTGTGCCTGGCCAAGCTGTCAGTTTTAACAAAGCCTTCAAAGGAAACATTATAAATATGTTCAAAGAACTAAAGAAAACTATGATTAAAGAAGTAGTTCCACCAGCCTGGGCAACATGGCAAGACCTTGTCTCTACAAATAAATAAATGAAAATTAAAAAAAAATTAGTAGGCCAGGTGTGGTGGCTCACGCCTGTAATCCAAGCACTTTGGGAGGCTGAGGTAGGTGGATCACCTGAGGTCAAGAGTTGTTCATGACCAGCCTTGCCAACATGGTGAAACCCCATCTCAACTAAAAATACAAAAAAATTAGCTGGGCATGTTGGCAGTTGCCTGTAATCCTAGCTACTTTGGGAGGCTGAGGCAGGAGAATCACTTGAATCTGGGAGGTGGAGGTTGCAGTGAGCCAAGATTGCACCACTGCATTCCAGCCTGGGTGACAGAGCGAGACTCTGTCTCAAAAAAAAAAAAAAAAAAAAAAATTAAGTGTGGTGGCATGTGCCTGTAGTCTCAGCTACTCTGGAGGCTGAGGTAGGGGGAGTGCTTGAGCCTGGGAGGTGGAAGCTGCAGTGAGCCATGATCACACTACTGGACTCCAGCTTGGGTGACAGAGCAAGACCCTGTCATTAAAAAAAAAAAAAGAAAGAAAGAAAGAAAAGAGAAAGAAAAAAATAAAATGAATAGTTTCAGGTTGCTGAACACATGCAGGTGCTGAGAGGGTGGTGCACCTGAAGAGAGCATAGGGGCTCCCTGGTCCTTCCTCCATACCTTGCCTTCTGCATGTCTTCCACCTGGCTGTTCTTAAACTGTATCCTTTTATAATAATAATAAAAAAAGAAGTAGTAAAGGAAGATATGAGAAAAATGTTGCATTAAATAGAGAATAACAGTAAAGAGATAGAAACTCTAAAGAGACAAATGGAAATTCTGGAGTTGAAAAGTATAACAACAAATTAAATATTAATTCACTAGGGGTTGGGGGTAGGGAGGAGGGGATTCAATAGTATCTTCAAACTGGCAGAATAAAGTAGTGAATTTGAAGGTAGATTAATAGGGTTTATGTAACATGAAGAACAAAAAGAAAATAGAATGAAGAAAAATTTACAGAGTCTGAGAGAAATTTGGGACACCACTAAATTCATCAACACAGAAGTAATGGAAGCATGAAGAAAGGGGAAAAGGAATGGAACAGAAAAAAAAATTGAAGATACAATGGCTGAAGTCTTGCCAAATTTATTGAATGTTAACTGACACATATAGAGTGCTCAATGAACTCTAAGTAGGATAAACACAAGTAGACCCACAAACAGAAACATCATAGGAAAAATGCGGAGACTCAGCAACAAAGAATAGCCAAAGAAAACAATGAGTCACTTACAAGGGAACCCCAATAACATTAACAGTTGACTTTTCAGCTGAAACAGTGGCAGCCAGAAGGTAGTGGAATAACAAACATATTCAAAGTGCTCTAAAAAAAAAAGAAGCAAAACTAAACCTAACAACCAAGAATCCTATATCCACCAAAGCTTCTTTCAAAAATGATGGTGAAATAAAGATTTCCCAGATTAACAAAAACTAAGACAATTCATTGCTAGTAGACATGCCTTAAAAAAAAAAAAAAAGTAAAGGAAGTTCTTCAGACTAAAAGAAATGAATCTCAGAAGGCAATCTGAATCTACACAAAGAGCAGTAGTGACTTATTTGGCTCTGGCTGCTGTAACAAAATACAGTAGACTGTGTGGCTTAAACAACATTCATTCATGTCTCACAGTTGTGGAATCTGGGAAGTCCAAGGCCAAGGTGCCAGAAGATTGAGTTCCTGGTGAGAGCCTTCTTCCTGGCTTGCAGATGGCCACTTTCTTGCTGTGTTATCACATGGTGGAGAGAGTTAGTGAGCTCTGGTCTCTTTCTCTTCTTTTTTTTTTTTTTTTGAGACAGAGTCTCGCTCTGTTGGCCAGTCTGGAGTGCAGTGGCACAATCTCAGCTAACTGCAACCTCTGCTTCCCAGGCTCAAGCGATTCTCCTGCCTCAGGTTCCTGAGTAGCTGGGATTACAAGCATGTGCCACCATGCCCAGCTAATTTTTGTATTTTTAGTAGAGACGGGGTTTCACCATGTTGGCCAGGCTGATCTTGAACTCCTGACCTCAGGTGATCCACCCACCTCAGCCTCCCAAAGTGCTGGGATTACAGTGTGAGCCACTGCGCCCAGCCCTCTTTCTCTTCTTATAAGGACACTAATCCCATCATGGGGGCTCCACCCTCATGACTCCATCTAAACCTACTCACTTCCCAATACAATCACATTGGGAGTTTAGGTTTCAATCTTTGAATCTGAGGGGACAAAAACATTTGGTCCTTAACAACCAGTAAGTGTAATTATTTAATTATTCAAGATAGTATAAATGCATATTTCTTCTGCTTTATTTTTTTAACTGATTTAAACAGCAATGGTATAAAATAATATGTATACACTGTATTTTGGGACCTATAACATAAACAAATATATTTGCCTGGATGGGCGCTGTGGCTTACGCATGTAACCCCAGCACTTTCGGAGGCTGAAGAGGGTGGATCACCTGAGGTCAGGAGTTCATGACTAGCCTAGGCCAACATAGGAAACCCTGTCTCTACTAAAAATACAAAAATTAGCAGGGTGTGATGGCATGTGCCTGTAATCCAAGCTACTCAGGAGGCTGAGGCATGAGAATCGCTTGAACCTGGGAAGCAGAGATTGCAGTGAGCCAAGATCATACCGCTGCACTCCAGCCTGGGGGACAGAGTGAGACTCTGTCTCAAAAAAAAAAATTAACAATTTAAAAAAACAAGAAATATATTTGCTAATAACAGCCCAAAGGAGATGGGTGGTAGCATAGCTGTATTGGACTAAGGAAATGACTCCAGATGGTAACTCAAATCCACAGGAACAAATGAAGAGAGCCAGAAATGATAAGTGAGAAGGTTGATATAACAAAAGCTATGAATATATACTTGCTATCTTTCCTTCTTTCAGCTTCTTTAAAAGACATAAAATTATATAATGATTATAACAATGTACAGTTGTATTTGTAACATTTAAAAATGTAGTATGTGTAACAGTAATAACACAAAAATGGGGGGCAAGAAATAGAGCTATATCGGAGTAACAGGTGTATATCTCATTGAAATTAAATTAGTTGAAATCTGAAGTTGATAAATTAAGTTGCATATGGTAAGCCTGAGAGCAACCACTAAAGAAATAATTCAAAAAAGTATTAAATAACTATTAAATAAATTAAAATGCTACTTTGAAAATATTCACTTAGGCCGGGCGCAGTGGCTCACACCTGTAATCCCAGCACTTTGGAAGGCCAAGGCAGGTGGATCACCTGAGGTCAGGAGTTCGAGATCAGCCTGGGCAACATGGTGAAACCCCGTCTCTACTAAAAATACAAAATTAGCTGGGCGTGGTGGCACATGCTTGTAATCCCAGCTGCTAGGGAGGCTGCGGCAGGAGAAATCGCTTGAACCTGGAGGCAGAGGATGCGGTGAGCAGAGATCGCGCCTTTGCACTCCAGCCTGGACAACAAGAGTAAATCTCCATCTCACCAAAAAGAAAAAAAAAAAAAAAAAAAAAGAAAATATTCACTTAATTCAAAAGAAAGCAGTAAATGTAAATTGAGGAACAAAAAGGACATGAGGCATATAGAAAACACAGTAAAATGGCAAATATAAATCCAACTATATTCATATTAATTCAGCGTTATTTATTTTTAATATTATCAATGATAGCAAAAACTTGGGCCGGGCGCGGTGGCTCATGCCTGTAATCCCAGAACCTTGGGAGGCCGAGGCGGGCGATCACGAGGTCAGGAGATCAAGACCATCCTGGCTAACACAGTGAAACTCCGTCTCTACTAAAAAAATACAAAAAATTAGCCAGGCCTGGTGGCGGGCGCCTGTAGTCCCAGCTACTCGGGAGGCTGAGGCAGGAGAATGGCGTGAACCCGGGAGGCAGAGCTTGCAGTGAGCTGAGATTGCGCCACTGCACTCCAGCCTGGGAGACAGAGTGAGACTCTGTCTCAAAAAATAACAATAATAATAATAACAAAAACTCACTCAAGGAAAAAAAAGACAATCTGAATAGACTTACTACAAGTAAAAAATTGAATAAGTAACCCAAAACCTAACTGCAAAGAAAAGCCCAGGCTACAGATTGCTTCACTGGTCAATTCTACCAAACATTTAAGGAAGAATTTATACCAATTCTTTTCAAACCCTTTCAAAAAATAGGAAGGATATTTCCCAATTCATTCTATGAAGCCAGTATTAACGTGATAGCAAAGCTGAACAATGATATCACAAGAAAAGTACAGAGCAATATCCCTTTTGAATATGGATGTAAAAGTCCTCAGCAAAATACTGTCAAATCATATCCCGCAGCATATAAAAAGAATCACAAGCAAACCTCATTTTCTTGTGTTTTGCAGACACTGTGTTTCTTACAAATCGAAGATCTGTGGCAGCCCTGTGTTGAGTAAGTCATTGGTGCCATTTTTCTAACACCGTGCACTCGCTTCATGTCTCTGTGTCACTTTTTGGAAATTTTAACAATTTTTCAAGCTTTTTCATTATTATTATATGTGTTGTAGTGATCTGTGATCAGTGATCTTTGATGTTACTATTGGAATTGTTTTGTGGCACCATGAGCTGCACCCATAGAAGACAGCAAACTTAATGGATAAATGTGGTGTGTGTTCTGACTACTCCACTGACTGGCCATTCCCCTATTCCTATCCCTCTCCTTGGACTTCCCTATTCCCTGAGACACAAAAATATTGAAATTAGTCCAATTAATAACCCTATGATGGCTTCTAAGTGTTCAAGAGAAAGGAAGTACACACGTCTCCCACTTTAAATCTGTATTAGTCGGTTCTTGCATTGCTACAAAGGAATACCTGAGACTGGGTAATTTATAAAGAAAAGAGGTTAAATGGGCTAATGGTTGTGCAGGCTGTAGAAGCATGGCACCACCATGGCTTGGCTTCTGGGGAGGCCTCAGGAAGCTTTTACTCATGGTGGAAGGCAAAGTGGGAGCAGGCACATCATAAGGCAAAAGCAGGAGCAAGAGAGAGTCGGGGTAGGGGGAAGTGCTACACGCTAAAAGGACCACATCTCGTGTGAACTCATAGTGAAAGCTCACATATCACCAAGGGGATGGCCCAAGCCATTCATGAGGGATCTGCCCCCACGATCCACACACCTCTCACCAGGTCCCACCTCCTAGGCTGGGGATTACATTTCAACATGAGATTTGGACAGGAAGATACATTCAAACTATATCAAAATTGAAAGCTAGAAATGGTTAAGCTTAGTGAAGAAATGTTGAAAGCCAAGATAGGCCAAAAGAAAGCCTCTTGCACCAAACAGCCAGGTTTTGAATGCAAAGGAAAAGTTCTTGAAGGAAATTAAAAGTGCTACTCCAGGGAATACATGAATGATATTAATAAGTGAAACAGTCATATTGCTGACATGGGGAAAGTTTTAGTGATCCATATAGAGGGTCAAACCAGCCACAAAATTCCCTTAAGACAAAGCCTAATCCAGAGCAAGCTGAGAGGTGAGGAAGCTGCAGAAGAATAGTCTGAAGCTAGCAGAGGTTGGCTCATGAAGCTTAGGAAGCTGAGTCTATAGTACATAGAATTGGTGAGAGCAGCCATCTCTATCTTGTTCCTGATCTTAGGAGGAAGTGATCTAATCTTTCTTCACCATTAGTTATAATATTAGCTGTGGGGTTTTTGTTTTGTTTTGTTTGTTTTTCAATTTTTTGCTGTGGGTTTTTCATGGATGAGCTTTATCAGGTTGAGGAAGTTTCCTTTGATTCCCAGTTTTTATCACGAAGGAGTGTTAGATTTTGTTACACGCTTTTTTAGTGTCTACTGAGATCATCATGTGGCTTTTGTGTTTTATTCTTTTGATATAGAGTGTTACATTAATTGATTCTTGGATATTAATCTAACCCTGCATTCCTAGGTCAAATCACATTTAGTCAGGATGTGACTTATACTTGTACCTTATACATCCTGACTAAATGTGGTTTAATCCAGGAATGCAGGGAGGGAGATACTGCACGTTCAGTTCCAGACCACTGGAAGTGCTCTGAATTAAGCTTTGGCTTAAGGGAATTTTGTGGCTGGCTTGATCGTCTGTGTAGACCACTAAAACTTTCCCCCTATCAGCAATATGGCTGTGTCATTTATCATTCATGTATTCCCTGGAGTAGTACTTTTAATTTCCTTCACTGGAAAAATTGCAATAAAGCAAGTATTGCAATAAAGTGAATCACGCAATTTTTTTTTGGTTTCCAAATGCATATAAAAGTTACATTTACGGCTGGGTGTGATGGCTCACGCCTGTAATCCCAGCACTTTGGGAGGCCGAGGTGGGCGGATCACGAGGTCAGGGGTTCGAGACCAGCCTGACCAACGTTGTGAAACCTCATCTCTACTAAAAATACAAAAATTAGCCAGGCTTGGTGGCACACGCCTGTAATCCCAACTACTCAGGAGGCTGAGGCAGGAGAATCGCTTGAACCTGGGAGGCGGAGGTTGCAGTGAGCCAAGATCGCGACACTGCACTCCAGCCTGGGTGAGAGAGCGAGACTCCATCTCAAAAAAAAAAAAAAAAATTACATTTATGCTATACTGTAGTATACTAAGTGCGCAATAGCATTCTGTCTAAAAAATGTATATACTTAAATTTAAAATATTGTTTTTGTTTGTTTGTTTTGAGATGAGGTCTTGCTCTGTCGCCCAGGCTGGAGTGCAATGGCCCGATCTCGGCTCACTGCAACCTCTGCCTCCTGGGTTCACGCCATTCTCCTGTCTCAGCCTCCTGAGTAGCTGGGACTACAGGCGCATGCTGCCATGCCCGGCTAATTTTTTGTATTTTTAGTAGAGACGGGGTTTCACCGTGTTAGCCAGGATGGTCTCGATCTCCTGACCTCGTGATCCGCCCAGCTCAGCCTCCCAAAGTGCTGGGATTACAGGCCTGAGCCACCGTGCCCGGCAATATTGTTTTTTAGAAAAGCTGCAGTATGCTATGTTTGCACCTGTGAATAGCCACTGCACTCCAGCCAGTGCAACATAGCAATAATTTGTATCTAGGAAAATAAAACAAAAAGGCCGGGCATGGTGGCTCACGCCTGTAATCCCAACACTTTGGGAGGCCAAGGCAGGCGGATCAGCTGAGGTCAGGAGTTCAAGACCAGCCTGACCAACGTGGTGAAACCCCGTCTCTACTAAAAATACAAAAGTTAGCCGGGCATGGTGGCAGGCGCCTGTAGACCCAGCTCAGGAGGCTGAGGCAGGAGCATTGCTTGAACCTGGGTTGCAGTGAGCCGAGATCACGCCACCGTACTCCAGCCTAGGTGACAGAGCAAGACTCCGTCTCAAAATAAATAAATACTTAAACAAATAAGTAAAACAAATAACCTAACATTTTAAAAAAATGTATTACTGGCTGGGCACAGTGGCTCATGCCTGTAATCCCAGCACTTTGGGAGGCCGAGGTGGGTGGATTGCCTCAGCTCAAGAGTTCAAGACCAGTCTGGTCAACATGGTGAAATTCAGTCTCTACTAAAAATACAAAAAAATTAGCTGGGCATGGTGGTGTGCGCCTGTAGTCCCAGCTATATTACTAAATAGCTTTTTTGGTGAGGATATGCCAAGAACCTCAAGTTTGAACCGCTTCTTATCTCAGGCTGCCATCTCAGTTATCTTTGATATGCTACAAAGCGCCTGGCATAAGTTAAACAGAATTTATATGTGCCACGCGATATGAAGACGGCATACTAAGCATTTGTCACGTTAAAAATAGCTGTGCTGGCCGGGCGCGGTGGCTCACGCCTGTTATCCCAGCACTTTGGGAGGCCGAGGCGGGTGGATCACGAGGTCAGGAGATAGAGACCATCCTGGCTAACACGATGAAATCCCTTCTCTACTAAAAATACAAAAAAAAAAATTAGCCGGGCGTGGTGGCAGGCGCCTGTAGTCCCAGCTACGCAGGAGGCTGAGGCAGGAGAATGGCGTGAACCCGGCAGGCGAAGCTTGCGGTGAGCCGAGATCTCGCCACTGCACTCCAGCCTGGGCGGCAGAGCGAGACTCCGTCTCAAAAAAAAAAAAAAAAAAAAAAATAGCTGTGCTTGGCCGGGCCACGGTGGCTCATGCCCGTAATCCCAGCACTTTGGGAGGCCGAGTGCGTCGGATCACGAGGTCAGGAGATCGAGACCATCCTGGCTAACACAGTGAAACCCTGTCTCTACTAAAAACACAAAAAATTAGCCGGGTGTCCTGGCGCGCACCTGTAGTCCCAGCTACTCGGGAGGCTGAGGCAGGAGAATCGCTTGAACCCGGGAGGTGGAGGCTGCAATGAGCTGAGATCATGCCACTGCACTCCAGCTTGGGCGACAGAGCGAGACTCCCTCTCAAAAAACAAACAAAAACAAATAAAATAAAATAAAATAAATAAAAGTTTTGCTATGTTGCTCAGGCTGGTCTCTAACTAATGGGCTCAAGCAATCATCCCACATCAGCATCTACAGTAGCTGGGACTACAAGCCTGCACTACGACACCTGGCTGGCCCTTTTTGAATATCCTATTTAGTGGCATTAAGTACATTCACCTTAGGCAACCATCCATCTCTAGAATTTTTCCATCATGCCGATATGAAATTCTGTACATATTAAATGATAACTTCCCATTCCCTCCTCCCCCACAGACCCTGGTAACCACCTTCCTTCCTTCCTTCCTTCCTTCCTTCCTTCCTTCCTTCCTTCCTTCCTTCTTCCCTCCCTCCCTCCCTCCCTTCCTTCCTTCCTCCCTTCCTCCCTTCCCTTCCTCCCTTCCTTCCTTTTTTGTGTGTGACAGAGTTTTGCTCTTGTTGCCCAGGCTGGAGTGCAATGGCGAGATCTCGGCTCACCACAACCTCCACCTCCTGGGTTCAAGCAATTCTCCTGCCTCAGCCTCCCGAGTAGATGGGATTACAGGCATGAGCCACCACACCTGGCTAATTTTGCATTTTTAGTAGAGACGGGATTTCTCCATGTTGGTCAGGCTGGTCTCGAACTCCCGACCTCAGGTGATCCACCTGCCTCGACCTCCCAAAGTGCTAGGATTACAGGCGTAAGACACTGTGCCCAGCTATTCTTTCTTTCTTTCTTTATGAAGGTGACTATTTTAGGATCTCACATAAGAGGAATCCACACAATATTTATTCTTTTGTGTCTGGGTTGTTCCATTTAGTATGAGGTTTTCAACGTTCCTCCATGTTGTAGCATGTATCAGAACATCACTCCTTTTTGTGAGTAAATAATATTCCATTGTATGTGTATACCACATTTTGTTTATCAATTCATCAGGTGATGAACATTTGGGTTGTTTCCACATTTTTGCTATTGTGAATAATGCTGCTATGAACACTGGTGTACAAATATCTGTTCACGTTCTTGGTGTCAATTCTTTTGAGTATATTCTGAGAAGTGGAATTGCTGAATCATATGGTAATTCTATGTTCAATTTTTTGAGGAAGTGCCAGGCTGTCTTCTACAGTGGCTGTACCACTTTACATATGGTAGTTGTTATGTAGCCAAATTATGTGAATAAATTATTTGCTGTAGGAAATTGGCACTTGTATACTCTAAACCAATACAGAAAGTACATCTCTCTCACTAAAATTGTTTGATGCATCAAAGAGTTGTCTGCTAAACACTTCTAATTACCATGGTGATTAATTACCAGTATCCAGAATCTTAGATATATGTGTGTTGGAGGCGTGGGTCAGAAAAGAGGAGGTTAGGTGGAATCGGCAAGCAGCAAAAATATTTCCAAATCCTGCCAGGCGTGGTGGCTCACACCTGTAATCCCAGCACTTTGGGAGGTTTAGGTGGGTGGATTACTTGAGCTCAGGAGTTTGAGACTGGCCTGGGGAACATGATGAAACCCCATCTCTACAAAAAATAAAAAATTAGCCAGGCATGCTGGCGTGCACCTATAGTCCCAGCTACTTGGGATGCAGAGGTTGCAGTGAGCCACTGGGCAACAGTGCGAGACTCTGTCTCAAAAATAAATTAATTAATTAATTAAACATCCTGCAACTCTATTTCAGTTTGGTTCATCTGACATTGAAGATCAAAGAGGATGAATAATAAAGATATAGTGAGGAGGAGAGAAAGGTAGAGGAATGTGGTAAGGTTAGGCAGTGGAACTGGACTGGTCTGCTGATTCTTATGTAGTTAGTGTGAAATGAGTGTCAGCAAGGCAGTTTTCCTTCTTCCTCCACTTCATCTCAGATTATCTCAGAGTCTGTTTCCTTGCTAAAGGTTGTATAATCTATAAATTATACAACTGACTTAAGACCTTTAAACAAATTGAACTTGCAGGTGAAATACAAATTTACAACGAACTTAAACATTTATCAGAGACAGTAAGAGAGCAGAGATTGAAACACTTTATTATTTTATTCTTCTTTCATCAGACTAGTCGCCTCCTGAAGCCATGGGAAATCACAGTGCTTTGGTATCTGGAGAGAGGCGAATGCAAAGGCATATCTGCAATTTTTATTTCTGGTGGGCCTTTTTGGAAGACAACTTTACGATCTTCCCCATGGCAAAGCCTTTCACTGTGATTCAAAAACAGAGAGTCTTCTAAAGGGCCAGTATGGATCCCACACACTTCTGCTTGCTAAGAGAAAAGAAAATCTTTTGTGTATCACATCAAACATCATTTTCTTGTTAGATTAAGAGGGAAGTTTCATCAGGAGCCATGGCTCATGCCTGTAATCCCAGCAATTTGGGAGGCCAAGACGGGAAGATTGCTTGAGCTCAGGAATTTGAGACCAGCCTAGGCAACAGAGCAAGACCCCATCTACACAAAAAATAAAAAATTAGGTGGGTGTTGTGGCACGTGTCTGTGAGGCTGAGGCAAGAGAATCCCTTGATCCTGGGAAATCAAGGCTGCAGTGAGCTATGATCACACCCCTGCACTTCAGCCTGGGCAACAGAGTGAGACCCCGTCCCCTCTCCAAAAGAGGTGGAAGTTTCCCAATAGTTTTTCTAACTATCTTTGTTGAGAAGGAAGCTCTGCTGAACAGAGGAACATCCCTTTTCTAAAAGCAATGCTTTGTGGGTCAGTGTGATCTGACCTGCATGAAAGAGTCATGCAGACTATAAATGTGATATATTTGGAGGCAGATTGTTGAACTTTAGCTTCACTACTTAACGTGACCTTTTCAAGTCATTTACTCCCAGAAGACTCAGCTTTTTCAAATATAAAATGGGAATATTAAAGGATTCTTTGAGTAGCAAATAAAATATATGTGAATGAAAAAGCTTTGCCAACTACGAAGTATCAAAAAGGTTTAAAGTTTGATGATGCTGTTATGACTGTTGAATAAATAAATAACAACTGTTTGAAGTTATTAACTTAAATACACATCTACTTCTGATTCTTCAGTATTGCCAAATAGCATTCTGGTCAGTTCTTGGGATGCAGCCCCAACTCTGGTATGCTGTGTTTCAAATATATATATATATATTTCACAGACGGGGCCTCAGTCTGTCACCCAGGCTGGAGTGCAGTGGTGCAATCATAGCTCACTGCAGCCTGGAACTCCTAGGCTCAAGCAATCCTCCTGCCTTAGCCTCCCAAGTAGCTGGGACTACAGCACACACCACAATGCCTGGATAATTTTTTTTTTTTTAATAGACAGGATCTCGCTATGTTGCTCTGGCTGGTCTTAAACTCCTGGCCTCAAACTATCCCCCTGTCTCAGCCTCCCAACGTGCTAAGATTAGAGGCACAAGCCACTGCACCTAGTCTGTGTGCTATATTTTTTAATGTTGTTAGATGCAGTTTTTAACTCCTAATGGAAAAATGGTGAGAATAAAAGGAAGGAAAGCATAAGTTAGCATTTACTAGCATTTACTCAGTGTGGGCACATTCACTTTACTTAATTCACTTATTTAAGTTTCATTGGTAGGAACACTGTCAACTAAATTGCAAAAGTAAAATAGCTCTGAAAAATGATGCTGAATTATACTCTAAAAGTAAGGTCAAGAATAAGTGTTTTGATGCAATCAAAACAAAGTTTTTCTTTACTGATTTCAACTTATAAAGTTTACAACCTATAATTCTCATAAATGAAAAAGTCAATACTGTCACCATGCTGAAGCTACTTAGGGCATTGAAAATGACCTTGATATGCCACTAAATTACATGAAATGCAGACTAATATTAAGACTGTAGTAAGTCTGAGTAAACATATTTATTTATTTATTTATTTGTTTGAGATGGAGTCTTGCTCTGTTGCCCAGGCTGGAGTGCAATGGCGTGATCTGGCTTGCTGCAGTCTGTCTCCCGGATTCAAGCGATTCTCCTGCCTCAGCCTCCCAAGTAGCTGGGATTACAGGCATGTGCCATCATGCCTGGCTAATTTTTGTATTTTTAGTAGAGATGGGGTTTCACCATGTTGGCCAGGCTGGTCTTGAACTCCCGAACTCAGGTTATCTGCCCGCCTCCGCCTCCCAAAGTGCTAGGATCACAGGCATGAGCCACCACGCCAGCCAGAAAATGTTTTAAAACAAGCCTGTTGGAATCCCTGCTTTCAATTATTTTGAGCATATACCTAGAAGTGGAATTGCTGAATCATATGGTAATTCTATGTTTAATTTTTTGAAGAATGGTCTCACTATCTTCTACAGTGGCTGCAGCATTTTACCTATAGTAGTTTTCCTGCTGTTATAAAACTACTGACTGGAGCCGGGTACAGTGGTTCATGCCTGTAATCCTAGCACTTTGGGAGGCTGAGGCAGGAGAGTCGCTTGGGCCCAGGAGACCAGCCTGGACCACATAGTAGAGATCCCATCTCTACAAAAAATACCAAAACTCTCCGGGCATGGTGGCATGTGCCTGTAGTCCCAGCTGCTCAGGAGGCTGAGGTGGGAGGATCACCTGAGCCCAAGAGGTTGCTGCAGCTGCAGTGAGCCATGATTGCATCATTGCACTCCTGTCTGGGTGACAGAGTGAGATCCTGTCTCTAAATAAATAAATAAAGTAGGCCCGGTGTGGTGGCTAACTCCTGTAATCCTAGAATTTTGGAAGGCCGAGGCAGTAGGATTGCTTGAGCTCAGGAGTTCAAGACCAAACTGGAAGATATAGTGAGACCCCATCTCTACTAAAAATCAAAAAGCTAGCAAGGTGTGGTGATGTGCACCTGTAATCCCAGCTACTTGGGAGGCTGAGGCAGGAGGATCAATTGAGCTCAGCAGATAAGGCTGCAGTGAGCTGTGATCACGCCACTGCACTCCAGCCTGGACGACAGAGCGAGACCCTGTCTCGAAAAAGAAAAAAAGGAATAAATAAATAAAACTGCTGACTGAACAGGAGCATTGAATGGGTAAATCATGTGTAAACTAGCCAAAATATTCCCATGCCTCTCTATCTGAATATGCAGTATAATCTAAAAAATATACGCTTTGTAGTGTACCTTTAATATTAATGGCATCTTCTGATGATGAGTTTAACAACTGCAAGATAGCATGATGTAGAGTTTCTGAAATTCTTCGGTATATAATTAGGTTATTTAAACAGATATTACTATTTAACATTTGTTTGCAAGTTTGTGACAGTACATCAAAATAGTTTTTGTATAGTTATGCACGTCTATCACAGATATACTAAATTATATATATATATATATAATTTATTTATTTATTTAGAGACAGAGTCTAGCTCTGTTGCCCAGGCTAGATTGCAGTGGCGCAGTTTTGGCTCACTGCAACCTCTGCCTCTCGGGTTCAAGAGATTCTCATGCCTCAGCCTCCCAAGTAGCTGGAATTACAAGTGCCCGCCACCATGCCCAGCTAATTTTCATATTTTTAGTAGAGATGGGGTTTCGCCAGTTGGCTAGGCTGGTCTCGAACTCCTGACCTCAAGTGATCCACCCGCCTCAGTCTCCCAAAGTGCTAGGATTATTGGCACAAGTCACCGCATCTGGCTTAATGTTTTGTTTTTTTTTTTCCTTATGTGTGCTTATGGGGAAATACCTTCAGATTCACATTCCTGAATATCATGTTTTCTTTCCAAGGCATAACATAACGTCTTGGGATCATCCCTTGCTTTAATGAAAATCGTGGCAAATGAATCTCTTCATACCTGATGATTAGGAAAGCAAGAAGAAAAGATATCTTGTGAGCCAAATACAATCATTTTAGCATCATTCCAGGCACTGGAGGCAGTTGTGCATTCATGTTTGGTCCCCTGCTGTTGCAGGACAGACGGCTGTGCCATTGAAACTCAGTTAAAAGATAACCATTTAAGTACCCACGTATCACCAAGATCAAGTCAGGGCCAGGTATCTGTAAGTCTAACTGCATGCTGTCCTTTACAATTTGCCCACAATGTCCATTTTAATCTGACTTTTTTTTTTTTTTTTTAATGAGATGGAGTGCATTATCATGCCCAGCTGGGATTTTGCCATGTTGGTCAGGCTGGTCTCAAATTCCTGACCTCAAGTGAACCACCCACCTTGGCCTCTCAAACTGTTGACATTACAGCCGTGAGCCACTGCACCCTGCCCATTTTAACTTGACTTTAAGGGAAAAGGCAAGGCACCTAGATTTGCCTCAGGCCTACTGACTGCCTAAAGGAAATGTCTGGCCAGCCACAAAAAACAGAAACTATATTGGCTTCTGAATTTATGTATGCTCTACACTCAGGTCAGACTTGCTTTCCCTGCACACATATTTCCCTCTGAAACATAAAGCTTTCTATATAGATGCCAAAGGGTAACACAAAGTTATTGACCGTATCTATGTGGCTCCCAGGTTGCAAAACAAGCAAACAAAAAACCCCAGAACCCCATAAGTCCTTACTTATTAGCAGATTTATAGAGACTCTCATCAGAGCAGTTGTTAGTGAGTTTAGGCAAAGTAGGACAAGTATCTTTCCCTGAAGCCATTCCTGACAGCAATGGATGGAATTCTCATCTAAAACTTCACTAACTCACTAGTCTAATTATGATGACAACGCTGCTCTGATGTAACAATGTTTTGCTAACTTCATAGTAACTCTCAGCAGTTACAGTAGCAGTTAAGAGTGTCCAGCTCACAGGTGTGGTGGTGGGTGCCTGTAATCCCAGCTACTCAGGAGGCCAAGGCAGGAGAATCACTTGAACCCAGGAGGCAGAGGTTGCAGTGAGCCGAGATTGCGCCACTGCACTCCAACCTGGGTGACAGAGTGAGACTCTAAATCAAAAAAAAAAAAAAGTGTCCAGCTCAGAGCTATTTTCAGGGCTTTAAAAAAAATCCCCCTTCTGGCCTGGCACAGTGGCTCGTGCCTGTAATCCTAGCACTTTGGGAGGATGTGGCAGGAGGATCACTTGAGCCTAGGAATTTGAGACCAGCCTGGGCGACATAGTAAATTTCGGTCTCTACAAAGAATAAAAAAATTTGGCCAAGTGTAGTGGCTCATGCCTGTAATCCCAGCACTTTGGGAGTCCGAGGCAGGTGGATCACTTGAGGTCAGGAGTTCAAGACCAGCCTGGCCAACATGGTAAAACACCTTCTCTACTAAAAACACAAAAATTAGCCAGGCATGGTGGTGTGCGCCTGTAATCCCAGCTACTTGGGAGGCTGAGGCAGGAGAATTGCTTGAATCCGGGGGCAGAGGTTGCGGCAAACAGAGATGATGCCACTCCACTCCAGCCTGGGTGACAGAGCAAGACTCCATCTCAAAAAATAAATAAATAAATAAATAAATAAATAAGCTGGGCGTGGTCACATGTACTTGTGGTCCCAGCTATTTGAAAGGCTGAGGCAGGAGGATCACTTGAACCCAGGAGGTCGAAGCTGCAGTGAGCTGTGATTGCACTACGGCTCTCCAGTCAGGGCAACAAAGCAATACCTTGTCTCCAAAAAACAAGACAAAACAAAACAAAATAAAACAAATTCCTTTTTGAGTAGAACATCATTCTTATAATGAGCAATTAAAAATGAAGATGTTTGTGACACAAATTTGACACATACTAGAAAATATGTTGAACTGAACAATTATTCAGTAATTAAAAAATAATCACTTCAAATTAACATTCTGTATTGGTCCATGGCTGGTTTTCCTCTTTATATATTGCGCATGCCACCTACAGTCAACTGATTTTCAACAAAGGTGCCAAGAACACACACGAGGGAAAAGACAGTCTCTTCAATAAACAGTGCTGGGGAAATTGAACATCCCCATGAAGAAGAATGAGACTAGACCCCTACCTCTCACCACACACAAAAATCAACTCAGAATGGATTAGGATTAAATGTAACTTGAAACTACAAAACTACTAGAAAATATACAGAAATACTCTACAACATTGGGCTGGGCAAGGTTTTTTTTTTTTTTTTTTGAGACAGGGAGGTTCTCACTCTGTCACTCAAGGTTGAGTGCAGTGGCACAATCACGGCTCACTGCAGCCTCAACCTCAATCAATCGTGGGCCCAGGTGATCTTCCCACCCCAGCCTCCCAATAGCTGGGACCACAGGTGTGCACTAACATGCCTGCCTAATTTTAAAAATTTTCTTTTTTTTTTTTGAGACAGAGTCTCGCTCTGTTACCAGGCTGGAGTGCAGCGGTGCGATCTCAGCTCACTGCATCTTCTGACTCCCTGGTTCAAGCGATTCTCCTGCCTCAGCCTCCCGAGTAGCTGGGATTACAGGCATGTGCCACAACGCCCAGCTAATTTTTGTATTTTTAGTAGAGACAGCGTTTCACCATGTGGGCCAGGATGGTTTTGATCTCCTGACCTCATGATCTGACCGCCTTGGCCTCCCAAAGTGCTGGAATTACAGGCGTGAGCCACCGCGCCCAGTCTAATTTTTAAATTTTTTATAGAGATGGGGTTTTGCCATGTTGCCCAGGCTAGTCTTGAACTCCTATGCTTATGTGATTCACCCACTCAAGCCTCCCAAAGTGCTGGGATTACAGGTGTGAGCCACTTTGCCTGGCCCAAGGATTTTTAAAATAAGACCTCAGCAAAACAGGCCAACAAAAGCAAAAATAAACACATGGGATTACATCAAACTGACAGGCTTTTGCACAGCAAAGGAAACAAGAGTGAAGAGACAACCTACAGAATGGGACAAAACATCTGCAAAATATATATCTGACAAGGGGTTAAAAACCAGACTACATAAAGAACAGTGAAAAATGACCAATCTGATTTAAAACTGGGTAAAATGACTGGGTGTGGTGGCTCATGGCTATAATACCAGCACTTCGGGAGGCTGAGGCAGGAGGATTGCTTGAGCCCAGGAGTTTGAGACCAGTGTGGTGCTAAGCATGATGGATCCTCAGGCAGGAAGATTGCTTGAGCCTGGAAGGTCGAGGCTGCAGTGAACCATGACTGTGCCACTGCACTCCCAGCCCAGGCAACACAGCGAGACCCTGTCTCAAAAGGTAAAAGATCTTAGTAGACATTTCTCAAAAGAACACATGCAAAGGTCAAGTAATGAAAAAATGCTCAACATCACTATATACTGCACAACTGATACGTGTCCCATTTATGTTTCACCATCTATTACATGCACCTCAAGAGTGTAAATCCAATTTGTTTAAACTCAAACCAATCCAGCCTATTTTATCCCCTAAGATTTGTCATATTGCAGAATATTTTAGGTTATGAAAACTGATTTTAATAAAGAAAGGTTACTAGTGAGGATAAATGTTTAAACTACTATAGCAGAGAGGTGGACGGTTATTAGTGTAAGTCCAACCCACTGGCAAGTAGAAAAAATATTATTAGGCTAAGCAGGAAGAATTACTGCAAGATATGCTGGTTTGATGACAGCATAAACTAAAAGAATACATACCTAAGAACAGTTTGCACATCTTGAATTGGATAGCCAGAAAGGTTCAGAGTCATCTTAGATAATTTTTTATTTTATTTTTGGAGACGGAGTCTAGCTCTGTGCCCAGTCTGGAGTGCAGTGGCATGATCTTCGTTCACTGCAACCTCCGCCTCCCGGGTTCAAGCAATTCTCCTGCCTCAGGCTCTCGAGTAGCTGGGACCACAGGCACACACTGCCATGCCCAGCTGATTTTTTGTATTTTAGTATAGACGGGGTTTCACCGTGTTGCCCAGGCTGGTCTCGAACTCCTGAGCTCAGGCAATCCGCCTGCCTCGGCCTCCCAGTGTTAGAATTACAGGTATGAGCCACCATGCCGGGCCGATAAATTTTTAAAGAACCTTAAAAACTGCCCTTTCCTCAGCTGCTGCCAAGGTGCTTGGTCATTCCAAGGAAGCTAAGGCCACATTGGGGTGAGAGCCTCACTTCATCTGGCGATTAGCACCTCATCCAGCAGCACCAGCCCCACACACACCCGTGCCATGGCCTCCCCTCTCCGAGCTCGCCTACATCTACTCGGCCCTCATTCTGCATAATGATAAAATCAATGCCCTCATTAAAGCAGCTGGTGTAAATGTTGAACCTTTCTGGCCTGGCGTGTTTGCAAAGGCCCTAGCCAATGTCAGCATCGGGAACCCCATCTGCAATGTAAGGGCTGGTGGACTTGCAGCAGCTGGAGATCCTACCCCCTCCACTGCTGCTGCTTCAGTTGAGAAGAAAGTGGAAGCAAAGAAAGAAGAATCCGAGGAATCTGATGAGGACATGGGCTTTGGTCTTTTTGACTAAACCTCTTTTATAGCATATTCAATAAAAACCTAAACTTTGAAAAAAAGAAATAAATAACCTTAAAAATTGAAGCACTGCTTTCTGTATGGCAGTAGGATGCAACACAAGAAATCTGAGTGGTTTCCAAATGTTAAAGAAACAACTATTGGCTGGGCATGGTAGCTCATGCCTGTAATCCCAACACTTTGGGAGGCTGAGGCAGGTGGATCACCTGAGGTCAGGAGTTTGAGACCAGCCTGGCCAACATGGTGAAACCCTGTCTCTACTAAAAATACAAAAAAATTAGCTGGGTGTGGTGGCGTGTGCTTGTAATCCCAGCCACTTGGGAGGCTGAGGCAGGAGAATCGCTTGAACTCGGGAGGCGGAGGTTGCAGTGAGCTGAGATGGTGCCATTGCACTCCAGCCTAGGCAACAAAAGTGAAAACTCCGTCTCAAAAAAAAAAAAAAAAAAAAGAAAAGAAAAAAACCTATTGCTAAAAAACCAGGAAGGTGTGGGGAAGAAACAATCTTGATGAAGATAAAGTAGCTTCAGGCATCAACGCTCTTTAAAAGGCATAACTTTTGCTAGAAAAATTGGCAATATTTACATTAATATGTGGCATTTAAGTATTCAGAATAATTACCTTTCTTAATGTACTATTTCTAAAATCACCTCCCATAAATTGTCTTAGGGTCAATATCCAATTACCTTTTAAAAATATTTTTCTTGGCTATAGCAATTTTATGAAAAAACATTCAAGATTTAAAAATATAATCACTTGAAGCTCATTAAGGACTGCCAAAAATCTAATTTTATTTTTGCATCCTTTATAAATAAAAAGCAACCGATAACCACTTTCCTCTTAGATCCAACTTCAATGACCACATTCTCAGAACTACCAAAAGACTTCAAGTACATTGTCTGTAAGGAACAGTTTATAATTGCTGAATTTTACATTTTTGCTTAATATACAACATTTCTGCTTAATACATCAAGCATATTTTTGCTTAATATATTTTTGTAAACTATAGTTAACTCTTGGAATGTCTAAACTACCTTTATTTTCTTCATTAATAAAAATGAGTGATTTAAAACTTCATGCACATGTAACATTTTATTATTATTATTTTTGAGACAAAGTCTTGCTCTGTCACCCAGGCTGGAGTGCAGTGGCACGATCTCGACTCACTGCAACCTCTGCCTCCTGGGTTCAAGTGATTCTCCTGCCTCGGCCTCCCAAATAGCTGAGATTACAGGCATGCACCACAATGCCCGGCTAATTTTTTGTATTTTTTTTTTTTTTTTGAGAGGGAGTCTCGCTCTGTCGCCAGGCTGGAGTGCAGTGGCGCGATCTTGGCTCACTGCAACCTCCGCCTCCTGGGTTCAAGTGATTCTCCTGCCTCAGCCTCCCTAGTAGCTGGGACTACAGGCATGCGCCACCACGCCCAGCTAATTTTTGTATTTTTAATAGAGACGGGGTTTTCACCATGTTGGCCAGGATGGTCTCGATCTCTTGACCTTGTGATCCACCTGCCTCCACCTCCCAAAGTGCTGGGATTACGGGCGTGAGCCACCGCGCCCGGCTAATTTTTTGTATTTTTAGTTGAGACGGGGTTTCACCATGTAGACCAGGTTGGTTTTGAACTCCTGACCTCAAATGATCTACCTGTCTCAGCCTCCCAGAGTGCTGGGATTACACACATGAGCCACTGTGCCGGCATATGTAACATTTTAAATACCTGACTTCCTTGACATAAGGTAAGACAGTCTTAGGCAGGCTGCCACTGGGAATGTTTTTTTCTTTTTCTTTTTTAAATTAGAGACAGGGTCTCACTACATTGCCTAGATTGGTCTCAAACTCCTGGGCTCAAGCAATCTTCCTCTCTTGGCCTCCCAAAGTGTTGGGATTGCAGGTGTGCGCCACTACGCCTAGCTTGAAAATTTTTTTAATGCATGTGGTAATCCACAGGAGTAGATCACATTTAGTATATGACCAAGTTAATTAAGAAGTCAAAGAACACGTTAAATTTAAGCAGAATAAGGCTGGGTTCGGTGGCTCACGCCTGTGATCCCAGCACTTTGGGAGGCTGAGGTGGGCAGATCATGAGGCCAGGAGTTCGAGACCAGCCTGGACAACATGGCGAAAGTCTTTACTAAAAATACAAAAATCAGCTGGGCGTGGTGGTACACGCCTGTGATCCCAGCTACTCAGGAGGCTTAGGCACATGATCGCTTGAACCTGGGAGATGGAAGCTGCAGTAAGCTGAGATCCTGCCACTGTACTCCAGCCTGGGTGACAGATCAAGACTCTAACTAAAAAAAACCCCCAAAAAACAAATAGTTACTTGGAAAACTTCCGACATTTATTTACTTCTGGACAAACAAATGAGTGGGAAGAATCATCAGTATACACCTCTTAATTGTATTTTTTTTGTTTTTTGAGACAGAGTCTTGCTCTGTCGCCCAGGCTGGAGTACAGTGGTACGATCACAGCTCACTGCAACCTTTGCCTCCCGGGTTCAGGTGATTCTCCTGCCTCAGCCTCCGGAGTAGCTGGGATTACAGGCATGGAGAACCACACCTGGCTAGTTTTTGTATTTTTAGTAGAGACAAAGTTTCACCATGTTGGCCTGGCTGGTCTCAAACTCCTGACCTCAAGTGATCTGCCCGCCTTGGTCTCCCAAAGTGTTGGGATTACAGGCGTGAGCCACCGTGCCTGGCCAATGTTAGTTTTTATCCTTAAAATTGCCTGAGTTCTTAGAACACAGAAAAAACAAATTTGAATGCATTTCTAACAGCTTAATAATTTATATGTCCCATTATAATTTTAGTGGAATGTTTTAAAGCCAAAGCATAATTCACTGCAAAGATAAACTTGAAAAAGCAAACAAACTTACAAATAGTATGTTATGACCTAGACAAAACTGATTATCAACTAGTAATACTCATAATTAGCACATGCAACAGATTGAGAAATTAAATCCTGTGCTATATACTCTTAAGTATTTTGTCAGATATATCTTTAAATGTTCTATCAATTGCATTCCTTTCCGCACATATTTTAAACAAGAAAACAATTGTCTTTCCTCCAGATACTCATGTTTATCAGTGCAAAACGTTGCAATCTCAGTAAAAATGGTTTATTACAATGTTATTTTAGAAAGGCTTAGTCCTCAAACTGTTGAAAATGTACTTAAAAGATGTCCAAATCATGAGAATGATCAACTTCAATGGCTTCCTCTGCCTCCAACTTGGCTTCTGCATGTCCTTCCTGTGACTCATCAAGAGAGGCCAAGGCCTCATTTGTGTCACTTGCAAAAGTTTCTCGTGATGTATCATCATCTTCTTGAAAATTTAGACTTTTAATAGCTTGTTTCATCTTTTTCCCCAACACTTGTGTTCTCCTCTTCCTAGCAGCTTTTTTATTTTCATATTCCTTTTGGTTTTCAATGTAGAAAATGTCCTGTAATAAAGGAACAAAGTTAGTAAACAAGAACTACCACATTATTAAAGGTTTATTCCATGACTGTCCCTTTAAAATCATTATCTCCATTTCTTACAAAAAATACAAATATTATTAGGCTCATTATTAAGATGGAGTTCAAGATATTAAGTAAGTACTCACTGCAAGATTGAAACTGATTTAAACCCAGCCTAGTGTTAGGTTTAGGGCCCATGCTTATTCTACCATACTGTATCATCTCTACAGTTAAAAATTTCCTAAATGAAGGCTGGGCATGGTGACTCATGCCTGTAATCCCAGCACTTTGGGAGGTGGAGGTGGGTGGTTCACTTGAGGTCAGGAGTTGCAGACCAGCCTGGCCAACATGGTGAAACCCTGTCTCTCCTAAAAATACAAAAAGTAGCCGGCCGTGGTGGCACACACCTGTAGTCTCAGCTACTAGGGAGGCTGAGGCAGGAGGATCATTTGAATCCAGGAGACAGAGGTTGCAGTGAGCCGAGACTGCGCCACTGCACTCCTGCCTGGGCAGCAGAGCGAGACTGTGTCTCAAAAAAAAAAAAAAAACCAAAACCAAAGCAAAACAAAAAGTCAAAAAGTTTTGGAGCATTTTGGATTTTCAGATTAGGGATTGTCAACCTGTACTAAAACAGAGACGGTTCAAAGGTTTAAAAAAGGAGCTAGTGTAGGCAGGACACACTTCTGGGACCCTATTATCTCCTGGGCAGGGATTCCAAAAAGCTCAAGCCAAGCCAGTCCCTGTTATATTCTTAAAGAATACAAATCCCAATCCCTTCTTGTTTATAAAAAGCACTATGGAAGATGGTGGGATGAAGGAGACTCTCTCCTAAAATTTATGCTAAATAGTTACAAGCAGCACACAGAATTAACAGAGGAAGGTGTAAAGATCTTTGAAATGAAGAGGTAAGGGAAAACTTCAGAATATGAGTGTTTTGGTGAAGAGAAATAAGAAAACTATTTGCTAAAGAGGAGGAACTGAGGAGGGAGAAGGAGGGTACATACGTGAGAAAAGACAAAGGTAAATTCAGAATATAATGAGGCTTGCTACCAGTTATCAAGTGAGTACTTTTACGTACCAGGCATTTTGCTAAGGACTTTACACACACATTAACTCATTTCGTCCTCACAAAAGCCTTATGAGGTAGTTAACTATCCTTGTTTTCAGATGTGGAAAATGAGGCACAAGATTACAGGGCTACCATGTGAAGGTATGAAGTCTGAACTCACATATGATTTCTCTAATATTCTCCTTTTTAAAAGTTTTTGATAGAGATGGGGCCTCGCTGTCACCCAAGCTGGAGTGCAGTGGTATAATTATACCTCACTGCAGCCTCGAATTCCTGGACTAAAGCAATCCTCCCGCCTCAGCATCCCAAGTAGCTGCTGATTTCTCCTACATTCTTATTTTTTTTCTTCTTCTTTTTTTTTTGAGACAGGGTCTGGCTCTGTCACCCAGGCTGGAGGGTAGTGGTCTGATCTCGGCTCACTGCAATTTCCGCTTCCAGGGTTCAAGCAATTCTCATGCCTTGGCCTCTAGAGTAGCTGGAACTACAGGCGTGAGCTACCACACCTAACTATATTTTGTATTTTTAGTGGAGATGGGGTTTCTCCATGTTGCCCAGGCTGGTCTCCAACTCCTGGCCTCAAGTGACCCACCTGCCTCGGCCTCCCAAAGTGCTGGGATTACAGGGTTAAGCCACCGTGCCCGGCCCAATGTTCTTAAAATCTATTATACTTCCTTCACAAAAGTGTGATGATTTGCAATTTTTTCCAAGAGTTCACTTACCTTTAATTCAAAGAATATGAAGAAGCCACAGTAGAAGCATTTTCATTTTATATGGAAGCATATCCAAGCATCTTGCTAAGAATTCTAAGTAGTATAATGCTTGTTAACACTGAGTAAATTTTACGAAACTGCCCTTTTCTCTCCAAATATGGCAAGCCTTATTAAAAAGAAACTTTGGCCAGGTGTGGTAGCGCATTCTTGTAATCCTAGCATTTCAGGAGGCCGAGGTGGTCAGATCACTTGAGGTCAGGAGTTCGAGACCAGCCTGGCCAATATGGTAAAACTCCATCTCTACTAAAAAAAAAAAAAAAAAAAAAAAAAAAAATTAGGCTGGGTTTGCTGGCTCTCGCCTGTAATCCCAGCACTTTGGGAGGCCGAGGCAGGCGGATCACGAGGTCAGGAGATCGAGACCATCCTGGCCAACATGGTGAAACCCCATCTCTACTAAAATACAAAAAATTAGCTGGGCATGGTGGTGCGAGCCTATAATCCAAGCTACTTGGGAGGCTGAGGCAGGGGAATCACCTGAACCCGGGAGGCAGAGGTTGCAGTGAGCCGAGAGTGCGCCACTGCACTCCAGCCTGGCGATAGAGCAAGACTCCATCTCAAAAAACAAACAAACAAACAGAAACACAAAAATCAGCCAGTCGTGGTGGCGGGCACCTGTAATCCCAGCTACTTGGGAGGGTGAGGCAGGAGAATTGCTTGAACCCGGGATGAGCCAAGATCTCACCACTGCACTCCAGCCTGGGCAACAGAGCTAGGAGACTCCGTCTCAAAAATTAAAAAAAAAACAATAAACAAAATAAAAGCAAACTTCATTCCCATGCGTTATGAATTTAATAGAACAAAGTGGGAAATGGTCCCCAAAATGTTGTTGCAACATGTTGTTAATATCTTTATCACAAATGCAGACAGGTAATTTGAGGGAAAATTTCCCCCCTCCCATCCATATCTATATATACTTAACTCTCCAAGTTAAGGATCTAACTCTAGTGTTTTAGCTGAGCTTTTTTTTTTCCTTTGAACAAAGCAAATAAAGTTTTAACTATTGCTTTTTTCCTTCAGAAAACTTTGTATTTTTCAAAACAAAACTTAATTGTGAGGTCATGTACCCAAATGGAATTTTAAAACAGGAAAACAAACTTAGTCAAGTTCTGGCTTCTAAGTTCTACATATGGTGACTGTTAGCAATATAGCAATTAAAAGAATAATTATAACATCATCATTTAGGTGGCATCTGAAATAAATGATCTATAATAAAATTTTATTGGTCAGGCATGGTGGCTCCCACCTGTAATCCCAGGACTTTGGGAGGCCCAGACAGGAGGATTGCTTAAGGCCAGGAGTTTGAGACTAGACTGGGCAATATAAGACCCTGTCTCTACAAAATATTTTAAAAATAAGCTGAGAGTGACGGCATGTGCCCTATAGTCCCAGCTACTAAGGAGGCTGAGGCAAGAGGGTCACTTGAGCCCTGGAGTTTGAGGCTACAGTGAGCTATGATAGTGCCATTGGACTCCTGCCTGAGTGATAGCAGGAGACCTACCTCTTCAAAACAAAACAAAACTGCCAGGTATAGTGGCTCACACCTGTAATCCCAGCACTTTGAAAGCCCAAGGCATGAACATCATTTGAGCCCCAGAGTTCAAGACCAGTCTAAGCAACATAATGTGAGACCTGGGTGACAGAGTGAAACCGTCTCTTTTTAAAAAGAATTTTTTGGCCAGGCGCGGTGGCTCACTCCTGTAATTCCAGCACTTTGGGAGGCTGAGGAGGGTGGATCACCTGAAGTCAGGAGTTTGAGACAAGCCCAGACAACATGGTGAAACCCTGTCTCTACTAAAAATACAAAAATTAGCCGGGTGTGGTGGTATGCCTGTAATCCCAGCTACTCGAGAGGCTGAGGTGAGAGAACTGCTTGAAGCCGGGAGGCGGAGGATGCAGTGAGCCGAGATCATCCACTGCACTCAGCCTAGGGGACAGAGCGAGACTCTGTCTCAAAAAAACAAACAAGAGTGTCCTTGTAAGTCAACATTTCCCTATTATTAGATATTCCAAGTGTTTCTATTTTTTCTTATTATAATGCAAAGTTTCTGGTAGTTTAACATAAAAACTTTCTAGTATTAAAATCCTTTCCCTAAATGAGCTGGAATAACTGAATTACAAAGAAATAATACAGTGAAAATAACTCCAACATGGTTTTGGAGTCAGAGTGGTCTGTGTGATCTTAGGCATATAATTTTGATTATTCTCCATTTGTAACATTCACAGTGATACAATGAGGTGAAGATTAAGTTACATAATATTAATCTTTGGTCCAGTGGGAGGAAATCAATAAATGTTACAGTATTTCTTTTCTCCTGCCTGAGAATATTATTTGTCCAAGGTTTAGTTACTTAGAAGGTATCTTTTAAGTACATACTTTTTGTCAAGAATTACTTTGGGTGAGAGGAGAGAACATTAGAGTATAATCTTTGCTACCACTCAACAGTTGTGTTCCTAAGGAAACTTACATTGTTACAAATCATGTTACTGAAACAGTTGTTACAATGAAATGAACAAAGTAGTTACTAGAGATTTTAGATTTACAGTAACAGTAACATTTCCTATAGGAATGTCAATATAGCAGACTCTATTAAAATGACTGTTAAGAGAACAGCCAGAAAACTTAAGGAAAAAGAACACTGAGCAGATGCAAAATGCAATTACCTGGACCAGCTCAAGGTAAGTTGCTTTATCTGTCATCGTTAGTATTACAGTCAGTATGGCTAAAAGACACATTCCTATTACCTTTATCACCATTGTTATCATAAGGAAAATGTGCAGCTACTCAAATACAACAGCTGTGATAGATGTGCACCACCTCTTTCCTATGCAAGAGTTTAGTTCTCAATCTTTACTATATGAATAAATGCTAAGTGCAAATCATGTTCTCAGATTAACAAATTAAAAGATAACAAATTTTAAGTTTTGAAAAACCCATACTGTAGAAGAATGTCTGTAAAAGATATTCCCAGTAACACAAACATGATTTAAAATACTAAAGAGTCTACACCTTCTAGTTTATAATACTGGAGACAGAAGAATGAATGAAAGCCACGAGGAGACAATCACCAAAATATAATAAGGTAACCTAATATTCTGTAAGATAACCACCTGTAACTTTTTTTTTTTTTTTTTTTTAAAGACAGAGTCTTGTTCTGTCACCCAGGCTGGAGTACAGTGGTGTGATCTTGGCTCACTGCGATGTCCACCTCCCAGGTCCAAGCGATTCTCCTACGTCAGCCTCCCAAGTAGCAGGGATTACAGGCGCCCGCCACCATGCCTGGTTAATTTTTGTATTCTGAGTAGAGTCGGGGTTTCACCATGCTGGCCAGGCTGGTCTTGAACTCCTGAACTCAACTGATCTGCCCACCTCGGCCTCCCAAAATGCTGGAATTACAGACATGAGCCACCACGCCTAACCTAACTTTAACTCTTCAAAAGGTCTAAATCATGAAGGAAAATGTGGGGTTAAAAAGAATAAAGGAGGGCCAGGCGAGGTGGCTAACACCTGTAATTCCAGCACTTTCGGAGGCCAAGGTGGGAGGACTGCTTGAGCCCAGGAGTTGGAGACCAGCCTGGCCAACATGGAGAAACTCCGTCTCTACCAAAAATACAAAAATTAGCTGGCCATAGTGGTGCATGTTTGTTGTCCCAGCTACTTGGGAGGCTGAGGGTCATCTAAGACCAGGGAGGTCAAGAATGCAGTGAGCTGTGATGATGCACTCCAGCTGGGGCAACAGAGTAAGACTTTGTCTCCGGCCGGGCGTGGTGGCTCATGCCTGAATCCCAGCACTTTGGGAGGCCAAGGCAGGCAGATCACAAGGTCAGATCGAGACCATCCTGGTTAACATGGTGAAACCCCGTCTCTACTAAAATACAAAAAATTAGCTGGGCGTGGTGGCGCAAGCCTGTAATCCTAGCTACTCAGGAGGCTGAGGCAGGGGACTTGCTTGAACCCGGGAGGCAGAGGTTGCCGAGATCATGACACTGCACTCCAGCCTGGCGACAGAGCAAGACTCCATCTCAAAAAAAAAAAAAACAGTTTTTTAAAAAAGACTTTGTTTCCAAAAATTTTAAAAAAAAAATTTAAATAATTAAAAATATATAATACAGGAGGAGATACAACAAATGGAATATGGAAACCTAGACTGTATTCTGCTTAGGGGGAAAGTATATAAAATATATTCTTGGGACAAATTAGGAAATTGGAATAAGGTCTAGATATTGAATACTATGAAATTGTTTTTATTTCTCTTAGGAGTGATAATGGGTCTTGTGGTTATGTAGGGTATTGTCACTACGGGGAGATACTTTTTTTTTGTATTTTTTTTTTGGTGGGGGATGGCACCAAGCTGAAGTGTTAACTGTACACTCACTCCAGACTCACTGCCTGCCCTTACGCTTGTTCAAATAATTAGAACTAAGCATCTGATGCTTGTTATTTATTTCCACATGGAACAGGAAAAGACTGTATAGGCCAGGCGTGGTGGCTCATGCCTATAATCCCAACACTCTGGGAGGCTGAGGTGGGTGGATCACTAGAGCCCAGAGTTCCAGACCAGCCTGGGCAACATCTCTACAAAAAATACAAAAATTAGCTGGGTGTAATGGCATATGCCTGTACTCCCAGTTACTCTGGAGGCTGAGGTGAGAGGACTACTTGAGCCCAGGAGGCAGAGGCTGCAGTGAACAGAAATTGCACCACTGCACTCCAGCCTGGGCAACAGAGCCAGGTCCTTAGACCCTGTCTCAAGGGGAAAAAAGAAAGAAAGAAATAGAGAAACAAATAAAAAGTGTATAGGTAAAGAAAGAATGGTTCATGCCTGTAATTGCAGCACTTTGGGAGACTGGGGCAGGAGGATTGCTTGAGCCGAGACGTACAAGACCAGCCTGGGCAACACAGCAAGACCCCGTCTCTACAAAGAATAAAAGGCTGGCTGGGAGCACTGGCTCACGCCTGTAATCCCAGCACTTTGTGGGGGCCGAGACGGGCGGATTGCTTGAGGTCAGGAGTTTGAGACCAGTCTGGCCAATATGGTGAAACCCCGTCTCTACTAAAAATACAAAAATCAGCCAGGCATGGTGGCATGTGCCTGTAATCCCAGCTACTTGGGAGGCTGAGGCACGAGAATCACTTGAACCCGGGAGGCAGAGGTTGCAGTGAGCTGAGATCATGCTGCTACACTCCAGCCTGGGTGACAGAGTGAGACTCCGCCTCAAAAAAAAATAAATAAATAAAAGGCATAAATGTTACTTAAAATAAGATAATAACAAAATCAGTCCACTGAAGGCAGAACAGGTAATGCATATCCATAGAAAATGAAGGTAGAGGGTGAGTAGAAGTCAAATTATGATGGCGCTTAAGAGGTGAGGACATTATCATTACCTTAATTTGTTCCTCGCTGATACTAGGAGTGTTTTTCAAGAGATTCAGAAAAACTCCACCTGGTGTTCTTCTTCGACTACCATTCTACAAAAAGGAACAGAAAAGTTAAACTGCATATACTCTTCCCATAAATGGTCAAGGCATCTTTTAACAGAGACACAATTAAGGGGATAGAAGAAATACCAGATCTGAAGTCCTGTCCTGATTCTGACTCTTACAAAATAGGTAACATGAGTAAATTACCGAAATATGAGTTTCAGTTTCTTCATCTATAAAACGAAGGCCAAAGATATTTGGTCTTTTTTAATTCTGAAATTCCATGATTTAAAAAATCTATATGGTAACAAAGAGAAATAGGCCACTCAGCTCAAATGACCTAACAAATGACTGGATTTTCTGTTTTAATCTGCCACCTGGCTAAGTCAGTGAATATTCTTTTTTTTTTTTTTTTTGAGATGGAGTTTCACTCTTTCGCTCAGGCTGGAGTGAAATGGCACGATCTCGGCTCACTGCAGCCTCTGCCCTCCGGGGTTCAAGCGTTTCTCCTGCCTCAGCCTCCTGAGTAGCTGGGATTATAGGCACTCCCCACCACGCCTGGCGAATTTTTGTATTTTTAGTAGAAACGGGGTTTCGCCATGTTGGCCAGCCTGGTCTCAAACTCCTGACCTCAGGCGATCTGCCTGCCTCGGCCTCACAAAGTGCTAGGATTACAGGTGTGAGCCACCGCGCCCACCATGAATATTCTATTAGATGTTAAAACACATCATAAACTCTAAATAATTAAAACAGTGTGGTTCCAAAATAAAACTAGAATGATCAGTGAAGCAAAATAGAAAACCCAGAAAAAAAAGCCAAATATACATGGGTATTTAGTCTATGATATAGATACTATCTTAAATTGGAGAAGATAAATGTATTATTCAAGAATTGGCATTTGAGGCTGGGCGCAGTGGCTCACGCCTGTAATCCCAGCACTTTGGACGCCAAGGCGGGTGGATCACCTAAGGTCAGGAATTCAAGACCAGCCTGGTCAACAACATGGTGAAACCCTGTCTCTATCAAAAACACAAAAATTAGCTGGGCATGGTAGCACATATCTGTAATCCCAGCTACTTGGGAGGCTAAGGCAGGACAATCACTTGAACCCGGGAGGTGGAGGTTGCAGTGAACCGAGACTGTGCCATTGCACTCTAGCCTGGACGACAAGAGCAAACCTCCATTTCATTTTTTTTTTTTTTTTTTGAGAGAAAGTCTCATGCAAACCTCTATTTCAAAAAAAAAAAAAAAAAAAAAAGTTGATGGTTGAGCTACTGGGTAGCCACCATGGGAAATATTACGTTGGATTCATACCTCATGTCTTATACCAAGATATATTCCAAAGGGATCAAAGATTTAAATATATATAATAAATCAGATATATATACACACATACAGTGGCTTCTCAATAGTCATGGTAGTTACGTTTTATAAAGTTGCTGCAAACATTGAATTAGCAAATATTGAAACATTCCTTCTGAAAAATACAGGGTTAGGTTCCTGAAAGCCTCTGATAGACAACACTTTTGTCAACAGATCAGTATATAACCTTGTATGTATCTTGGTTTAAAGACACCTTATTGAAAACATATTGTTGATTCATTAACATTGAATTAGTGGCCAACAGCCTATAACTCATGCCTAAACGATGCTTATCTAACCATATTTTCTCTCTAACACATGTCACAGTCTTCTTGCACTTAGAAACACTAGTTGGCACTACAGCACTACCATTTTAAACAGCAAAATCCCCAGAGGGGCAAAAAAAAAAAAAAAAAAAAAAGCACAGAATGTGAAAAAGATGGCACTAAAATAGACCTTGAAAAGAACACCTGTTTACAGTATGGAAGCTGAAACAAAGCAATGTTGCCTTGTTTGACCTCAGCTAAGCATGTGCATGTCGGACAACTCAAATTTTTTTAGACACTGCACATCTGTGAATGACTGTGAAACCACCACTAGTATTGATTTGAGGTTATGAATAACTTTTACCAAGTAGGCAAATTTGAAAATATAAAATCTACAAATAATGAGGATCGACTGAGCATGTATGTCATATACACATAGTCATATAAATTATGATATAACTATTCACTGGAATGCTAGCAACTGCAAAAAAGAATGAGGGGGCTCTCTTTATATACTTGATAAGGTTTCTAAGATAAATTAAGTTAAAAAAAAAAAGCAAGGTATAGAATAGTATGTATAGTATATGACCATTTGTGTAAAAACAAGTGTGTTAGGGCCGGGCACGGTGGCTCACGCCTGTAATCCCAGCACTTTGGGAGGCCAAAATGGGCAGATCATGAGGTCAGGAGTTTGAGACCAGCCTAACATGGTGAAACCTCATTTCTATTAAAAATATAAAAATTAGCTGGGTGTGGTGGTGTGTGCCTGTAATCCCAGCTACTTCGGAGGCTGAGGCAGGAGAATCGCTTGAACCCGGGAGGCAGAGGTTGCAGTAAGCCGAGATCGCACCACTGCACTCCAGCCTGGGTGACAGAGCGAGACTCCATCTCAAAAAAAATAATAATGGGTGTTGGAGAGGAGTCTGGGTGGCTCATGGATAGGTGTGGTCGGGTAGCCTCTCACTACATACTCTTTTACTGATTTTTTATTGTGATAATAAACACATGACAAAAAAATTTTGTCATCTTCACAATTTTAAAGTGTACATACAGTTCAGTAGTAAAGTATATTTACACTGTTATAAAACAGATCTCCAAAACTGTTTCATCTTGCAAATCTGAAACTCTGTAAACATAAATTTCCCTTAGCCTCCTCCCTTTAGCCCTTGATACTCTTTCTTGTTTTACCATGTGAACTGGTTGCCTATTCAAATAACTGAATTTTTAAAAATAAGGAAATAGGTACATATACACACTTGTGGCCGGGTGCGGTGACTCACGGGTTGGGTGTTGGGTATTATACCCAACACTTTGGGAGGCCGAGACAGGTGGATCACTTGAGGTCAGGAGTTTGAGACCGGCCTGGCCAACATGGTGAAACCCTGTTTCTAATAAAAATACAAAATTAGCTGGACATGGTGGGATATGCCTGTAATCCCAGTTACTCAGAAGGCTGAGGGCAGGAGAATTGTTTGAATCTGGGAGGCAGAGGTTGCAGTGAGCTGAGATGGCAACACTGTACTCCACCCTGGGTGACAGAGCAAGACTGTCTCAAATATATGTTAATTGCAGAAAAAGTAGCAAAAACATGCAGTTTAAAGAAAAAATAGGCGGGGTACAATGGCTCACACCTGTAATCCTAGAGGCAGATGGATTGCTTGAGTGCCCAGGAGTTTGAGACCAGCCTGGGCAACATGGTGAAACCCTGTCTCTACAAAAAATACAAAAATTAGCTGGGCATTGTGGCTCAAGCCTATAGTCCCAGCTACTTGGGAGACTGAAGTGGAAGGACTGCTTGAGCCAGGGAGGTCGAGGCTGCAGTGACCTGCGATTGTGCCACTGTACTCCAGCCTGGATGACAGAGTGAGACCCTGTATCAAAAAGGGAAAAAAAAAAAAAAGAAAAAGAAAAGAAAAAAACCACCCATGATCCTACTAACCATAGGTAATCACTGTAACATTTTGACACATATAATCTTTTTACTTTTTTCTGACACAGTCTCGCTCTTCACCCAGGCTGAAGTGAGGTGGTGTGATCATGCCTCACTGCAGCTCGACCTTCTGGGCTCAAGGGATCCTCCCACCTCCTTAGCCTCCCAAGTAGCTGGGACTACAAGCATGTGCCACAACATCCAGCTAATTTTTGTATTTTTTTGGTAGAGATAAGGTTTCACCATGTCACCCAGGCTGGTCTCAGGATTACACGTGTGAGCCACCACACCTGGACATCTTTTTACTTTTTTATATGCCACATATATTTGTAACTCCAACCCCAAATGGGATTCTGTCATATAAATTGGTTTGTTTATTTATTTTTGAGACAGTCATGTTCTTGTTGCCCAGGCTGGAGTGCAGTGGCACAATCTCTGCTCACTGCAACCTCCACCTCCCAGGTTCAAGCAATTCTCCTGCCTCAGCCTCCCGAGCACCTGTGATTACAGGCACATGCCACCACACCCGGCTAATTTTTGTATTTTTAGCAGAGACGGGGTTTCACCATGTTGGACAGGCTGGTCTCGAACGCCTGACCTCAGGTGATATGCCCGTCTCAGCCTCCCAAAGTGCTGGGATTACAGGCATGAGGCACTGCGCCTGGCCAATTGGTTTGTAATCTGTCTTTTCATTAAACAATCCATTATACATACCCTTCCATGTTCATGTTAAATAGACTTTTGAGACTTTGAAGCCAATATGAATTTTTGGATATTGCTCTTCAAACTGGCTAAAAACCTTGGAGTCATCTTTGACTCTTCCTTTTCTTACATCCTCCATCTAATCCACTAGGAAATTCTGTTGGCCGTGTCTTCCACATATACCCAGAATCTGACCACTTTTCCTTCACCCCACTGCTACCATGCTGGTCAGACCCATTGGAATGGCTTTTCCTGCTTCTAATCTTATTCCTCAGTTCAGTCTATCCTCAAAACAGCAGCTGAAAGGAAATGCATTTCTTTTTCTTTTTTCTTTTTTGAGACTGAGTTTCGCTCTTGTTGCCCAGTCTGGAGTCCAATGGCGCAATCTCGGCTCATGGCAACCTCCACCTCCCGGGTTCAAACGATTCTCCTGCCTCAGCCTCCTGAGTAGCTGGGATTACAGGCATACACCACCATACCTGGCTAATTTTTGTGTATTTTTAATAGAGACGGGGTTTCTCCACATTAGTCAGGCTGGTCTCAACTCCTGACCTCAGGTGATCTGCCCGCCTCGGTCTCCCAAAGTGGTGGGATTACAGGTGTGAGCCACCACGCCCGGCCTAGGAAATGCATTTCTTATCTGTTCAAAACCCTCTATGGGCCATTTCATTTAAAGTAAAAGGAAAATTCCTTAAGATGGCAAACAAGTTCCCACTAGACCTGGCCCAATTATCTCTCTGACCTTATATCCTACTCACTCTCTCATGCACTCTGCTCCTGCCACATTGGCCCCTTGTTGAGACAGGAACTAGGTAGAGATTAGGGTGGAGAGAGCAGTCTTGCCAAGTACAGGGTAAGAGCCTGTCTTTAAAATTTTGTCCCTTATGGATTTTTTGCATTAATTTTGATTTTTGAAACTGGTACATTCAAATATTATTTATTTTGATTATTGAGTTTTTAAGGCACTGTCAAATTTTGAACCTAAAGCAAGTAAACTGCTCACTTCATGCTAGTTCTGGCCTTGCTGGGCACCCTTCACTTCTACAATAGCTGTTACTTCTGCTTGGTCTATTCTTCCTGCAGTATTCATTGCTTCACCTCAAGTCTTTGTTCAAATGGCACCTTCTTAACATCTACCCAGACCACTCTAGTTTAACTGCAACGTCCTCCTCTCTGCTACTATTCCCTATAGCTCCATCTGATTTCTTTCTTTTCCCATAGGATGTATCACCTTTTTTTTTTTTTTTGAGACAGGGTCTCGCTCTGTCACCCAAGCTGGAGCACAGTGGCATGATTACAGTTCACTGCAGCCTTGACCTCCCAGGTTCAAGTGATCCTCCCACCTCAGCCTCCTAGGTAGTTGGGACTAAACACATGTGCCACCAAGCCTGGCTAATATATGTATACATATTTTTTGTAGAACAGGATTTCACCATGTTGCCCAGGCTGGTCTCGAACTCCTGTACTCAAGCAATCTACCCTCCTTGGCCCCCCAAAGTGCTGGGATTACAGGTGCGTCTGGTCAATGTATCACTTTTTAACATACTTGAAGTTATATTTATTGTTTATAGACTGTCTTCCTTTCCCCCAACCACAACATAAGCTCCCTCCTCTAGAAGAGTGCCTGGCACGTAGAAAGCACTGAATTCAAGGAAATAATGTATCCAAAGAAAGTAAATTTGGAGGCCGGGCACGGTGCCTCACGCCTGTAATCCCAGCACTTTGGGAGGCCGAGGCCGGCAGATCACCTGAGGTCGGGAGTTCAAGACCAGCCTGCTCAACATGGAGAAACCCTGTCTCTATTAAAAATACAAAATTAGCCGGGGTGGTGGCGCATGCCTGTAATCTCAGCTACTTGGGAGGCTGAGGCAGGAGAATCGCTTGAACCCGGGAGGCAGAGGTTGCGGTGAGCCAAGATTGCGCCATTGGACTCCAGCCTGGGCAACAAGAGCAAAACTACATCTCAAAACAAACAAACAAACAAATGAAAAAAAAAAACAAAAAAAAAGAAAGTAAATTTGGGGGCTGGACATAGTGGCTCACACCTGTAATCCCAGTACTTTGGGAGACCGAGGTGGGCAGATTCCTTGAGCTCACAAGTTCAAAACCAGCCTGGACAACATGGTAAAACTCCATCTCTACTAAAAACACAAAAAATTAGCCAAGCGCGGTGGCACGCACCTGCAATCCCAGCTACTCAGAAGGCTGAGGTGGGGGATGGCTTGAGCCTGGGAGGTGGAGGATACAGTGAGCTGAGATCGCGCCACTGTACTCCAGCCTGGGCAAGAGAGCCAGACTGTGTCTCAAAAAATAAAATAAAATAAGAAAGTAAATTTGAACTTGCATCTTCCCAATATTCAGTAAATCTGCATTAGCTCACTGGAATATAAAGTTTTATCACTACAGTACTAAAATATTGATGAAATCTGTAACTCTGTGTTCAACTGAATGAAAATCGAAGTACTTTAACAATGACACAAATAGGGATGGCAGTGCATTCACGATTACTGTAATTTCTTTTGTTGCTAACTTCTGTTTTGACTTCTGTAATTTATGTTCACAGGCTGTTTCCTTAGCCAATGCTATTAATCCTAACTGGGTTTTTTTTTCTCCCCATGTCCAAAGCACAATATTGATCTACTCCCTTGTGATGTTATTACAGTATTCAGACTTATCAGTAACAAAAAACAAGGAAGTCATTCAAACCTTCATCCTCACCCTGTGGTGAAAGCTGAATTAAATGAGATATCCAAACCCTTCTATAACCGCCAGTGCTCGTGATCTGGCCTAGCCAGAGGAGCTCTTTCTGTCATTCTGAAACAGTAAAGGGCTTCTCAAACTTTTCTCCCATTATTGCTCTACCACCCCAGGAACTTTTTAGACTTCCCCCAACTTTCATTCTTATACCCAGGAAATTTTAATACACACAAAAATACTGTATACCTATTTATACTTTATTGTGTATCTATCTGTGCTTACATAACAAAAGTGTTGACCGGGCACAGTGGCTCAAGCCTGTAATCCCAGCACTTTGGGAGGCCGAGGCAGGCGGATTGCCTGAGCTCAGGAGTTCTCAACCAGCCTAGGCAATATGGTGAAAGCCTGCCTCTACTAAAATACAAAAACTAGCTGGGCGTGGTGGCAGGCTATAGTCCCAGCATACTTGGGAGGCTAAGGCAGGGGAATTGCTTGAACTCGGGAGATGGAGGTTTCAGTGAACTGAGATTGTGCCACTGCACTCCATCCTGGGCGACAGAGTGAGATTCCGTCTCAAAAAACAAACAAAAAAAAGGGTGTTTTGTTTTTTTTTTTTGCCCTCTTTTTCAAGAATGCATGAATTAAGTGAACCAAAATGAACACTTCTGTTTACCATTGCTAAAGTGCTGGGCACTGTGGTCAGTATTTTATGTGCACCATCTCCTCTAATCCTTAAAATGTAGGACTAATCTCCATTTTACAGCTGAGGTGACTGAGGCTCCAAGGAGTCAAACAACTTAGCCGAATTTCAATTAGTATGTTGAAATTCTAGAAGTAAAAAAGGGTACCCAAACTCTAAAACCCATATTCTCAAGATCTGAGCTCCTAGGCTCCCCTAGACTTTGTCGTCTTAAACTTCAACCCTTTGGCCGGGTGCAGTGGCTCACACCTGTAATCCCAGCACTTTGGGAGGCCAAGCTGGGTGGATTGCCTAAGGTCAGGAGTTTGAGACCAGCCTGGGCAACATGGTGAAACCCCGTCTCTACTAAAAATACAAACGTTAGCCGGGTGTGGTGGTGCATGCCTGTGATCTCAGCTACTTGGGGGGCTGAGGCAGGAGAATTGCTTGAACTCGGGAGGCGGAGGTTGCAGTGAGCCGAGATTGCGCCACTGCACTCCAGTCTGGGCGACAGAGCGAGACTCCTTCTCAAAAAAAAAAAAAAAATTCAACCCCTACCTTTAACGAATCATGTAAGAAATGTTTTGGTGACTATACGGCAACAGGCTATAATTTATGTTTGTTTGTTTTTTTGTCAGGGAAGTACTAACTGCAAAAACAACTGTACTAATTTTTTTTTTTATTCTTTTTTTTTTTTGAGACGGAGTTTCGCTCCTGTTGCCCAGGATGGAGTGCAAGGGTGCTATCTCAGCTCACTGCAACCTCTGGTCTCTCAGGTTCAAGTGATTCTCCTGCCTCAGCCTCCTGAGTAGCTGGGATTACAGGCATGTGCCACCACGCTTGGCTAATTTTGTATTTTTAGTAGAGACAGGGTTTCTCCATGTTGGTCAGGCTGGTCTCGAACTCCCAATCTCAGGTGATCGGCCCGCCTCAGCCTCCCAAAGTGCTGGGAATACAGGCTTGAGCCACCGCGCCTGGCAACTAATTTTTTTTTTAACACAGTCTTCATTGTTGATAATAGTTTAAAAACCTCAAACATACTGTAAGAATGCATGATAAATCAGAGATCCAACAAGGGCAAAGTTAAATTTGTAATCAAAAACAAAAACAAAAACACAGGATAAACAATACAAAAACAAAAACAGTTAAGCAGTCTTACCATTATAAAGAGACCACCATTTTGTTCAACTTCAGCGGTTTCCATCAGAAGTTCAATTGCCTTTTTGTTACCAATAATCCTCACTACTCGGGCTATCAGGTCTTTCTTTGGTTCCTGTAACCTGATGAGAAACAAGTAAAATTATCCTCTTTGTTTGTTGTACAAAGTTGAAGAAATCTACCTTAGTCACCAGCTAGAATGAAAATCTGATTCTAGTAACTCTTGGTTTTCTAAATCTTCAATATTTAATCTTGGAATCACTGACATGTAAATATTCCTAATCTTGGGTCACAGAAGGAGATGGTAACCTCAAGTTTCCATCTAAACTCTCATAATTGGCTTCTTTATTTGTCTTATTGGATTATAGCAGATTTCAAAATGCACATGCAGCACGATGAATGCAGGTCTGGATGCAAAAGATGATAAAGGCAGTCCACTATTGTCAAAATAAATAACAGACATATATACTTTCAATTATTACGCCTAAAAGCTGAGGCTCTCGTAATTCCAGAGATGTCTGGAGCTTTAAAATGGGATAGGACCTTTCCCTCATAGACTCCCTGCCTCAGAACAAAAAATAGAAACAGCTAATATTTACTGATGGCTTATTATGATTATAATAAGCACAATCCTAAGAACCTTACATGCACTATGCCAGCTGATTCTCTCAAGAATGTACAAGATAGGTACTATCGTTTTCATTTTGTCACTGAGAGGTTAGAAACGTAGGTAGCCTAAGGAATTCTTCCAGTGTCAAAGCTCACACTCTCAACAGATCAAGAATTCAGCTGGGTGTGGTGGCTCACGCCTATAATCCCAGCATTTTGGGAGGCCGAGGTGGTTGGATCACCTGAGGTTGGGAGTTCGAGACCAGTCTGACTAACGTGGAGAAACCCTGTCTTTACAAAAAATACAAAATTACCTGGGTGTGGTGGCGCATGCCTATAATCCCAGCTACTTGGGAGGCTGAGGCAGGAGAATTGCTTGAACCCTGAGGCTAAGGCAGAGGTTGCAGTGAGCCAAGATGGCACCATTGCACTCCAGCCTGGGCAACGAGAGTGAAACTCCGTCTCAAAAAAAAAAAAAAAAAAAAGAATTCAGACCTGGCACCCTTTGTTTCTTCTCAACAGGAGGCAGTGCATTTTTGTGGAAAGAGAAATAGACTAGGAATACAAGGATCAGGGTTTAACTCCAGGTCTAATATTAATCTGTGAAATGAAGGTTTTGGTTTACAACATCTCTAAGTTTCTTTCCAGCACTCAAATTCCAAACTTCCCCAGTATTTTAAAAATCAAGTACTGGTGTTCAGATAGGCTTGCCTGGAAAGTAAATACTTGTTTTCCTACCAGCTGCATTACTCTTGAACCGTATCTGTTTTCAAATTTATGACACTGTTCATTAGTAATTTAGAGCTAATGAAAATGTTAATTCGAAATCTGAACTTGGTAAAAATACATGAATTGTAAATTTACCATACACCAAGCAATTCTACTTCTGGGTATTTACCCAAAAGAAATGAAAATACGGCCAGGTGAGGTGGCTCACGCCTGTAATCCCAACACTTTGGGAGGTCGAAGGGGGTGGATCATCTGAGGTTAGAAGTTTGAGACCAGCCTGGTCAACATGGTGAAACCGTCTCTACTAAAAATACAAAAAAAAAATTATCTGGGCGTGGTGGCGCACGCCTCTAATCCCGGCTACTAGGGAGGCTGAGGCAGGAGATTTGATTGAACCCAGGAGGCGGAGGTTGCAGTGAGCTGAGATCATGCCACTGCACTCCATCCTGGGCGAGAGAGTGAGACTCTGTCTAAAACAAAACAAAAGAAAACAAAGATATGAAAATATATGTTTAAAGATCTGGATGTGAAGGTTCATAACAGCATTATTCATGATAGCCAAAAAGTAGAATATTCAATATGAATATATGCATATATACACACACTATAAAAATGTATTGATTCCTGCTACACCATGGATCAATCTCAAAAACACAACATTGGCTGGGCGCAGTGGCTTACACCTCTAATCCCACCACTTTGGGAGGCCGAGGTGGTCTGGAGTTCGAGACCAGCCTGGCCAACATGGCGAAACCCTGTCTCTACTAAAAAATATAAAAATTAGCTGGGCGTTGTAGCACATGGTTGTAATTCCAGCTACTCACGAGGCTGAGGCATGAGAATTGCTTGAACCCGGGAGGCGGAGGTTGCAGTGAGCTGAGATCGTGACACTGCACTCCAGCCTGGGCAACAGAGTGACACTCTGTCTCAAAAAAACAAACAAACAATCAAAAAAACAAACCACACACACAAAAAAACAAAAACAAAAACAAACAAAAACATAACATTAGCTGACAGAAGCAAGGCACGAGATTACATACTACCTGACACCATTTATATGAAATATCCAAAAAAGGCAAATTTATAGACAGAAAGTAGATTAGCAGTTATCTGGGATGAGAACAGGGATTAACTATAAACTGGCATGTGGACATAAGGGATCTTACTGGGTGACAGAAATGTTTCAGAGGTGATGGTTATACAACTTGGTATGTTTCCTAAAAAAATTAACACTAGAAATGGGTGAATATTATCTGTAAAATATACCTCAAAGTTAAGAAAAAAGTCACAAATTCTTGAAAACACTAAACAAAAACAACCCATGATTTAAAAATATATGCTTTATTTAAAAAGCTCTATGGCACTAAATGCAACAAGTTGTTTAACAGTTCATAAAAGTCTACAAAATTATTCTATCAGGCTTGCCCAAATTTAAGGAAACACAGTGGGTGCGCAGCTCATGCCTATAATCCCAGCATTTGGGAGGCCAAGGCAGGCAAATCACTTGAGGCCAGGAGATTGAGACAGCCCGGCCAACATAGTGAAACCCCATCTCTACTAAAAATACAAAAAAAAAAAAAAATTATTTGGGTGTGGTGGCGAATACCTATAGTCCCAGCTACTCAGGTGGCTCTCTCATGTTCAAGCAATTCTCATGAGGGGACGTTGCAGTGAGCCAGGATAACACCACTGCACTCCAGCCTGGGTGACAGAGCAAGACTGTCTCAAAAAACAAAAAACCAACAGAAAAATACATTACGAATGTATTCATATAACCAAATTATCCCAGTTCCTTAAAGAAAAATTTTCAAAGAGTCAGGTACAGTGGCTCACACCTATAATCCCAGCAATCTGGGAAGCTGAGGCAGGAGGATTGCTTAAGCCCAGGAGCTCAGCTTCAGTGAGCTCTGATTGCGCTACTGCACTCCAGCTGAGTGACCAGAGCAAGACCATCTCTTAAAAAAAAAAAAATCTGTGGACAGCGCAGTGGTTGATACATATAATCCCAGCACTTTGGGAGGCCAATGTGGGAGGATTGCTTGCTCCCAGGAGTTTGACACCAGCCTGGGCAACACAGTGAAACTCCTAATTTTTTTTTTTTCTGAGATGGAGTCTAGTTCTGTCGCCCAGGCTGGAGTGCAGTGGCACAATCTCGGCTCACTGCAACCTCCGCCTCCCGGGTTCAAGCGATTCTCCTGCCTCAGCCTCCCGAGTAGCTGGGATTACAGGCGCCCACTACCACGCCCAGCTAATTTTTGTATTTTTAGTAGAGATGGGGTTTCACTGTGTTGGCCAGGCTGGTCTTGAACTCCTGACCTCATGATCCACTCACCTCGGCCTCCCAAAGTGCTGGGATTACAAGCGTGAGCCACTGTGTCTGGCCATAATTTTTTTTTTTTTAATTGGCTAGGCATGATGGCCTGAGCCTGTAGTCCCAGTTACTCAGGAAGCTGAGGTGGAAGGATCCCTTCAGCCCAAGAGTTCTAGGTTCCAGTGAGGTGTGATTGCAGCACTGCACTCCAGCCTGGGCAAGAGTGAGATCCTTTCTCAAATAAATAAATAAATAAATAAATAAATTAGGCCAGCCCATGGCTCACGCCTGTAATCTCAGCACTTTGAGAGGCAAAGGCGGGTGGATCCCTTGAGCTCTGGAGTTCGAGAGTAGCTTGGACAACATGGCAAGACCCTGTCTCTACTAAAAATACAAAGAATAGCTGGGCGTGGGGGTGCATACCTGTGGTCCCAGCTATTCAGGGGGCTGAGGTAAGAGAATCCCTTAAGCGAGGAGGCGGAGGTTGCAGTGAGTAACTGCACTCCAGCCTGGGTGACAGAGCAAGACCCTGTCTCAAAAAAAAAAAAAAAAAGGGAACATATCATTAAAGTATTTGGCATTCATTTTATTTCCTATAAATAGAAGCCATCTGGTCAAGTACTTATTTGTCATTCAAATGCTCACCTGAATGAAATTTCATCAGCCACTTTCTCTTGAGAATCTTCCGCTGTAATCTCGTATCGACCTTTATAGTTCATTTCTGGTCTGTTCCCTAGCCTGTCTTTGACAGGTCGTTTCCTTTTGAGATGACCTTGCCCATTTTCCTCTTCCTTTGATCCCATTTTTTTGCCACCGTGCATATATTCATCTAGTTCCTTGTCTAGATCTTTTGTATGCTCTTGAGATTCCTTCCTAAGTTTCTTGGCAAGCAAATAATTGTAGGTCTCGGATTGTCTGCTTCTGTCAATAGTGCCCTCCATTCCCAAGATACCAAGTTCAGTGGCCACTGCATCTTGATTCTGTTCCTGCAGCACAGCACCCCATATGTTGTTAATCTTCTTTCCTCCAGCAACAGGTGGTTTCTGACTGCTCTGGCCAAACTGAAAAGGCTCTGGTTTGGGAGGAGGGTTAAAACATTTCTGTCGTTTGCGTTTCCAAAGACAGCTATCATCATCTGAATCAGAAAAACTTTCTTCACTTGAATCCACACTTTCAACAGCTCGATAATGTGATACTGGTGCACATGCAGTTGCCGTGTTCTGGAAGGCCCTCATAGCACTGTCGCCACCTAGCACTTTCTGCAAGTGAAAAGAAACACAATTTCACAAAACACAAACTCCACCTACCTAATTTTTAAAAATTTAGAGATTCAACTTTGCCATTCCAAAATGGAACTGATCTTCAAAGACAAATCTGAGACCAATCAAGTTCCTACTTTTCTAAGTTCCACATGGAATTTGCCAATTTAAAAGCCACAAATTCTTATCTTTACAACTAATGCAGCACTTTGTTCTAAGATCTCCTTCTACTATATTACCAAAGCTCTTGTCACCTTTAAAATATTTCAAACTTTTCAGTTACTGTCAGAATGTTTTAAAATGACATACATAATTGTTACTTTTTTTTTTTTGAGACAAAGTTTTGTTCTGTGGCCGAGGCTGGAGTGCAGTGGAGCAATCATGGCTCACCACCTCCCAGGCTCAAGCGATCCTCCTACCTCAGCCTCCTGAGGGACTGGGACTACAGGCAACCTTCACCATACCCAGCTATTTTTTTTTTTTTTTTGCATTTTTTGTAGAGACGGGGTCTTGCCAAGTTGCCCAGGCTGGGCACGTTTTCTTTTTTTTTTCTTGAGATGGGAGTCTCGCTCTGTCACCCAGGCTGGAGTGCAGTGGCGCGATCTCGGCTCACTGCAAGCTCCGCCTCCCGGGTTCACACCATTCTCCTGCCTCAGCCTCCTGAGTAGCTGGGACTACAGGGGCCCGCCACTACGCCCGGCTAATTTTTTTGTATTTTTAGTAGAGAGGGGGTTTCACCGCATTAGCCAGGATGGTCTCGATCTCCTGACCTCGTGATCCACCCGCCTCGACCTCCCAAAGTGCTGGGATTACAGGCGTGAGCCACCGCGCCGAGCCTGGGCATGATATTTTTAAAACCCCAGAGTCCACGGCATTAAGTTTATTTACCAAGTCATGGGTCAATTTATGTAAAAACAACCTGAGATTGAAAAACAAAATATCTTGGTACTAATTTCCTAAACATTTATATGCAAAAGCAAGTATTTGTATTTGTTAAACTCCTACTACGCTAGAAATGGAAGTTGGGACTATCTATCTTCCTATCTTCAAATAATAATCAGAGATAACACTTATCAGGCATTACTGCGCACTGTATGCTCCACAGAATCCTTGCAATAACCCTATCAGTGGTACATCATGACAATTCCACAGAGGTAGACAAAAAGCAGTGAGGCTAAATAAACCTGCTGTAGGTCACACATCGGTGGCCCCAGGATCTGAACACAGGCAGCCTGGCACCAACGCCCTCTCAGAGAGGTTGCTACCTACCAAGGCAGTCAAGACAAATTCCCGTTTAGAAAGCAGGGAAGCTGGGCCGGGCGCGGTGGCTCGCGCCTGCAGTCCCAGCACTTTGGGAGGCCGAGGTGGGTGGTCACTTGAGGTCGGAAATTCAAGACGAGCCTGGCCAACATGGAGAACCCCCGTCTCTACTAAAAATACAAAAATTAGGCCGGGCGCGGTGGCTCACGCCTGTAATCCCAACACTTTGGGAGGCCGAGGCGGGCGGATCACCTGAGGTTGGTAGTTCGAGACCAGCCTGACCAACATGGAGAAATCTCGTCTCTACTAAAAATACAAAATTAGCTGGATGTGGCCGGGCGCGGTGGTTCACACCTGTAATCTCAGCACTTTTGGAGGCCGAGGCAGGCCGATCACTTGAGGTCAGGAGTTCGAGACCAGCCTGGGCAACATGGTGAAACCCCGTGTCTACCAAAAATACAAAAATTAACCAGGCGTGGCAGCGGGCGCATGTAATCCCAGCTACTCGGGAGGCTGAGGCAGGAGAATCACTTGAACCCGGGAGGCGGAGGTTGCAGTGAGCCGAGATCGCGCCACTGCACTCCAGCCTGGGCAACAGCGTGAGACCACTTCAAAACAACAAACAAAATCAGAGAGGCTAATGCAAAAGCCTAGTGCCATGGTACCGCATGACGAAGCTAGGTTCGGTGGAAACATGGAAAACCAGGTCTTTGAGTAAGCGATAAACTTCATTCCTGGGCCTCAGTCTCCCTTCGGCTCAGGGAGAAAATGAGCATCACAGGCTGTTTCAGGCTGATGTCCCCAGATGCTACATATTTGGCAAAATCTGCCCCTTTATGGTTACCTAGCGGCGATGGAGTGGGGAAGCCCTAAGTTTAGAAAAGAAAGAGCGGTGGGCGGAGGTGAGACGTCTAAGAGGCCGCCGTAAGCCGGCCTCCAGGAGGCGCCAGGGCTCGCGCGCCCCGCCTCGCAGGGAGCAGCCAGGTCGGGGTTCGCACGCCCAGCCGCTGCCGCTGCCGCCGTCGCCCCTCGCCCCCCGGCCCCCGCAGCCCGGGCTCCGTGAGCCCGCCTGGGGGACGCCTGCTCGCCCCTTCTGCGGCCACTGACCCGACAGCCCGGG